>NC_042525.1:5920295-7368420 GCF_900963305.1 Echeneis naucrates
ATGGGAAGAAAGCAGGCCTTCAGTTACATGAAAGCCACCGGTGGTCTCTTTAGATTGTTGCAGTCCAGAAGCTCAAAGCAAGAAGCGGAGCGAACGCTGCAGAGGAGAGCCACAAGACCGTGCCTTTGGGTGATTTTGTTGTCTAATGTGATTTCTGCCTTAAAGTTGCACAACTCTATATTTCAGTGGTAGCTGATATATTAGGCCTCCTCTCCATCACCTGGAAAAAGCCCATGATGCTTACACTTGAAGATCAAACCACTGGAACAGAGAAGACACCGAAATGAATACGTAATATTTTGATCGTAGAGCATTTCCCTTTACAGTTCAGTCTACAGGTAGAGCCGTGCTTTGCTGACATACTGATGCTGGGCAGGTGTAATGTTCCCCGTGTTCACCATCTCAGTTTACTACGTTAGCATCCTCACAGAAAGAAAGTGCAGCTGAGACTGGTGGGGGACTTCTTCTTGTGGCTGTTTTGATAATAAACCAAAGTATTAGTCGACAAATTGAAATTTGGACCTGATGTAATTCCTAAGTAAAAACTGAAGGGGCCATCTATGTGTTCATACATCATCCTGTGTGTGTGTGTTTGAAAAAACTCACTTGGTTTACTGCTGCTGCTGCACACGATGGCTAAGCGCTCACAGTGTCACAGTGGACCATAAATCTGCCCTGACTGGCTAAGGCGTGGACTCGCCTACATACACTAACTCACAGACTCAAATGATAGTCACAGAGTGATTCCAAGACCATTTTAGAGGACACAGCAGATTTGCTGAGCTACCTCCTCTTCCAACTGTTTAGCATTTTACTGATTCTGCTCTTTGCAATGGCCGGGGCAAGGATGGGATAAAGTCTCTGTGCCCTTTGCGCCCCACAGTCCTCTGACCTTTTTTCCGTCCAGGTTATTTTCTGCAAACTTCTAAAAATGTTGTCTTGTTGTTAACTCGTGATTTTGACCATCATAAGTTTCACTGACACCCCCATTCGCACAGCTGCTGAAGCCGATGCTGACTTGCACTTGTGAGATTTTAAACTTTCCCCATAAGCAAAAAATCCCTCCGTAGAAACTTTGGATGGTTGGCAACTATTCAGGCAGTAAAACCTCTCTCACGCACACACACTTGAAGTGGCAAAATGTGACCATGTTCCAGGAAGCCTGTGTTGCAATCCACTTCTTCACCGGCAGAACATTTATCTGCATCTTGGGGTCATGTATATAAATAGTTGTCAATGTTAATAAGATAACAGCAAGTTGGCAAACAGCATGATTTGTCAGCCGTCCATCTGTCCCTTTGTGTGAAGGAGGGGCTGCTTGTGTGAGAGCACGGGGAGACAAGAGAACATCCTGCGATAGTGCATCTTTCAAAGGCTAAATACAAACCACATGGGAATAGAGATTAAATATAAAATAGATGGATCGAATGTCAGATTGGGGCTTATCATGATTCTCCCAAACGCAATAGCTGCAACTCATGAAAAAAGAGGCGCACGTGAATTTCGAGTATGACCTTGAGTCAGTTAGATCACAATGATTAAATTACCAGATAAAAGAATTGACAGAGCGCTGTGTCACCACCAGAGCTTGAGATCACAGGCAGCAATGGGCAGGTTTCACAGTTACAATGGAAAGAAATCACATGCAATCCAAATATTACAGCTGGTTAAAAATAGGTCACTATATAAATGTGCTGTGAGCAGGTGATTTGATTAAATGAGAGGAAATCCTCGTTCTTACATTAAAACTTGGATCGTGGGATCACACGTAGTTGGATCTGCGGCATATATTTCATCCATATGGATAGTCTTTACCAGAGTCATACTGTCAAACCGCTCCCTCTCTGTTCGTAGAAACTAAACCATCATTTAATTATGAGCAACGGAGCGTTCCCTCATAATTTCTGAGGCTGCTTGCTGTGGCCTGTCTGTCTATGATCCAAGATGATTATTGAAGTTGTCAGTAACTTGTCAGTCTTGGACAGTAATTAGCCTCTTGCCCTGCCGTAAATTTCAAGGACACATTAGTGGTGAAGAAAAACCATTAAATGGAAAGCTCACTGAACTTCAAGCTTTTGTTCCCTGCAGACATCTGATCTGACTGTTTTCATGAGATGCCTCCAAAACTGAAGCAGCCACAGATGTAACGTCTGTTAAAGGTTGCGCTATCTCTCTCTCTCTCTCTCTCTCTCTCTCTCTCTCTCCGCAAGCTCCAAATCTGCATTATCTATTATGCTGAACCTTGGACACTTATCACTACGATCTCAGAGAGATAGCCTTTCAAAAGCTCCACCTGAGCAGGTGTGTTGACTTTGTGGAACAATACAAGAGGGCGATGCAGCTACGCTTTTATCCAAACATTGACTCTGCATACAGTGCGGGATAATAGGAAAAACAAGGACGTGGCTCTTAGATCTATCAGGCAGAAGCTATTAATCTGACGAGAGAGTGACTCTTCAGCCATATGAAAGGGCAAAGTCTATGTCCCTCTGAGGCAATTTAACACATAATCTTAATTTTCCTTATTCAAGTCTCCTCCTCCCTCCTATGTAAAATCACGAGAAAGCTGGTAGAAAGAATAAATATTGGTGCAGATCCTAAGGCAGCGCAGCGTTTTTTCTTTTTTTGACAATTAATCAATATGGACAACGCTGGGTTCATCAATCCTCGCTCGCTCTGCTCGTAAGATAGAATTTCAAACACGAACCACTCGATTTGGCGAAGTGGGCGCAGCACATATCAAAAATCAGAAAGTGTCTCATTGACAAGCTTTGTGTCATATTGTTACTCCTAACACTTTTGGTGCCGTTCTGCCTGTAATTGATATCTGTATCGACCAGCTCTGATGACTCATAGCTACGTACAGAATTTCATTATGATTACCTGAGGTCATTATTTTCTAATTGTTGCACCGCAATGTATGGCACAAATGCTTTGATATGCAAAACAGATACCGTTAATGTATTGCTTACACTGTGTGTGGATGAGCTGGAGATGAAATTCAAAGCCACATTATTTTGCTCCAGGGCCCTGCAGAGCATTTTGTAGTATAGGTGGGCTATTGGGGCTCTATTAGTATTTTTATCGCTTTTGTTTAGGGGAGATCTCGGGCAGATCTCAAACTAAACTTGGCATGTACAGTAAGTGATCTATTCTTTCATCGGCAATTCGGTAGACTTCTCAGAATAGTGTGAATGTTCCTATTATTACCCAGTCTGCCAGTAATCCTGGCAGCTCCTCAGCAGATGGTGTGGTGATGATGTCTTGGGTCTGGCCACGTTGCTGCTTCCTCAGCCCTCTGTCCTCTCTGCAGACCCCTGCTCCGCCACCCCATGACTAATGATTTCCTGTTCGTCACCGAAATACAGTCATCAGAGGGACGGGCATGCGTGGCGTTTTCTGCTGCTGCTCTTATCAGGCCAATTTACGATGAGTCCCACCGGTGGGACTCTGTTGGTTTGACTGGGAGCTTGTTTTTAAGCTTGTTAATTGAGGATGTGGGGAAGGATTGAGGCTTGATTTTTGGTCACATAATGAGTCTTTGGGTCCATTTTCAGGCATGCAGGGAGCTGAGGGGAAACTGTCCTTGTGGACCGGCAATGACCTTCAGATTATAGTACTACTTAGAGACAGCACTGAATCCAGTAGAGTACATGACCTTCATTTTAACATATAAACACGACTGTGAGTGCTTTTAGTTACCTTTTAATCTAATGTCCATTTGGAGCTTTTGGCCACTTGAGCTGGCTCAGTTTTATTTTTCCGCTGTGTCCGTACTTATGTAGCTTTTGCAGATGATTTCTGACTGTCCCGTTATTTTCTCAATTCTTTGCTGAATTTAGTCACACTCAATGCAGACTGCCCATGCATGATACCACAATGTGCTCAGCGTTCTGAGGACTGGCCTTGTCAGGCGATTTTCCAGTAAAACGAATTAATATGCCCATTTTTGGGCCTTCGTTTGTTTTGTAGAACTTTTCAAGTGGGCTCGGATCAAAAAAAAAAGCCCCAAAAGCTGTGCTGCACTTCATCACTCTGTCCATAACACCAGGATAATTAAAGCAAACTGCTTTTGATGCAGCCGAGACACTGAATTTAACATGAAACACCCTGGACAACTTCACAGAGCTTGAATTCATTACTGTCAATTTAAGTTTTCGCAGCAAAAACGACACAGTGATTCAAATAAGTTTTGTGTGCTCAGTGTTAAGTGTTTTAATTCATTAATTATTGGGATTCATTCTGTAAACTGTTTAGATACTGTTTTAATATTTCCTCATCACATGTCTCTGCTCTAATCAAGACATGTCTGGTCCCAGTAGATTAAGTTCAGAATAAAAGGGGACTTCTGGGGTCCCAGGCCCAGTTGGATGTTTCCTGATGGGCTCACAATTTTCCCAAAACCAGGTTACAGCACTTTAAAACAGAAGCTGATTTGTATTATTTGTTGCATTATTGATAGCCAAAATCACGATTAAAATAAAAGTAAAATAAAATGTGAAATAAACCTTAAACTGAGATTTGACCCTTTCAGGGTCCTCGCATGTATCTCTGCGTACAGTGGAGGCTGAACCTTTGTTCTGAGCTGCAGCCATGATGAAGAAGAATCCTCTTTACTTTAAACAAAGCTAAATATTAGTGTATTTATTGAGTTTGATAAACTCTTAGAAGCTCCTAGAAGCTCTTTCGAACACATATAAAGACAAACAGCTGAACAACTGAATGATTCATGTGTACAAGTGTTTGCTGCCTGTTATAATTTAACATTTTGTTTTTCACTCTTTTGTTCTTGTCGGGCTCATGTAGAAATGATGATTCTTCTTTTTTTATTTTTTACCATGCATATGATTGGTCCGTACTCGACCTAATCTTTTGAAGTTAACCTGGCCTGGAGCAGGTTGGGAGTCCAGCATCCGTTACCATGGAGATTTACCACCGTCAGGCCTGAAAATTCAGAGTTAGAGCTGAAGTTACCGAGATAACCCCAAGTCCTGCTTTGTGGTACAGACCTCAGGAGAAAACAATCAAGAGTGAAAGGCAAGAAAAGATAATGTGGAGGAGGAAGATGAGGAGGAGGAGGAGGAGGAAGAGGAAGAGGAGACAAACAGGAGTGGCTGTAATTGAGTGATTAAAAAAAAAAGAGAGAATAAAACAAAGAAGAAGAGGGTGAGAAAAACAACAGGGCTTAACTAAAGCTGATCAACCTCCATTCCACCTTTCCTTCCCACCAATTACACAAAACATGAATATAAGTAAAGGCTCCCTGAGCTGAGGAGCATTTTGAACAGCGCAGTTTACATTATTTGACGGCCACTTTTAGCTTCTTTGTGCTATAACCTCACTGGAGAATGAAATACTTGCTCAATTGTTTCGACTTTGTGTGAGTCAGATTCTTATATAACTCAGACTGACTCTTTATTGCCGAGCTGAAGCGACAGATTACTGTTTAGAGGCGACGGGACTTCTAAGTATAGCGAATGAAATGCAGAGCTTTCATGGAGCTCGTTAATAATTCTGTTAGCAACAAGCTCAGTAATTCAGGTCGCACCTTAGTACACAAGCTAATGAGCCGTTGTGACTTCTCATTGGTCTTTAATGGGAGCTGCTCAGTCTAAATCGTGTCAATTCTCTGATTGCTCCTGAACATTTGTGTTTAAAATTTGACCACATTGTGATGAAAAACTAACCTGAACATTGAATAATATTGAATAGTAACATTAATAATATTAAAGCATGTTTCTTGTTCTCTCTCAAAACACTGATAATTAGTGAGTTCTACAGGCAGCTTTTCTCTCATTCTCCTTCTGGTTGACTCCTTAGTGTGTAATTACCTTTGTAAATATCTTTATCAGTTTGAGCATAATGTTGTTTCCCATTTTGAATTGATCATATTTGATTTAATATTAATGGATATATACTCCTCCTAACCTTAACCCACCCGTCCAAAGACATCATGTTTGGGTTTTATTGGTGACTCTAAATTGTCCGTCGGTCTGAGCGTGAGTGTGAGTGGTTGTTGGTCTCTGTTTGTCTCTGTGTGTTGGCTCCGAGATCGGCTGGTGACCCGTCCAGTGTGACCCCGCCCCTCGCCCAGTGTGAGCTGGGATTGGCTCCAGCACCCCCCACGGCCCGCAAACAGAAAAGCGGTAGAAGATGGAAGGATGGATAAATACTCTCCCAGAGCTCTGATTGAATAAGATTAGTACACGTATGACTTCCTGCCTCATCAAGTTCTGTTGAGTAAGATGTGTCATCCTGTGTAAACACTGATCGCTGATGGAAACCTCTAATAAAGCGTTTTAACATATAAATGAGGACATTTATATATCTATATGTCACACACGTCACACAGTGATAGTATTTATAGTTTCAGCTCTCCTTGCCTTTGCTTTCTATTATTGTTATGTTTTCGCTAATGCAGCTTGACACAGCAGTCTGGAGTAATGGCTCTGAAATGCTACACTAAATCGATGCCTGGTGTCTTTCCCTCCCTCAGATAATTTACTTGGTAAGGAGAGATGGCGCAGAAGACTGTCTCGGTGCGTGCTGGGAAAATATAACCTGTTTTCCCTGTGATTCAGTTAGATTAGATGGACTTGGGTGGTTAATTAATTAACAAGAGAAAAAAAGGATTTCACTGAAGGGCTTCGTTCAGGTGATTACTACCCCCTCACCTTTCTGCAACTCTACACTGCCGCATGATCTGCTACTGAACTACCGCACACCAATGTTTCTTAATAATAATTCACACAATTCACAGTGTGATGGATAAAACCTATAGGAGCCTCTGTGTATGTATGCGTGTTTGTGTGTGTGTGTGTGTGTGTGTGCGGAGTGATATTCCTCTTGTCTCTAAAAAACAATCTGTTTCAATCGGTGTTGATCTAAATGACCCAGCGTGTCAACAGCGAATCTTCATGAGAGTGCTTTTCAGTGCGAGAGATAAGGTCAAAAAAGCCATTTTGGGTATCATAAAGGATGTATTGGCCAGATATTGATGTCATTTATTACCTCACAAAGATGGTTACAGACAGGCTGGTGGAGAAGCCGGGACAAGCTCTGCCCTAATGCTCCGAGCAGACTGAAATGGAGGATAGCCATGATGGAGGAATCAATTAACCTTGGCCTGGAAGCGAACTGGTTGATCTTTCAGCACGATTTTATTTGTTGACAAATATGCCATCTGCTGTTCTGTTGATGTGGGGCATGAAAGTGTGTGTGTGTGTGTGCTCACCTTGGTTCTGGGATGGGAGTATGAGTGCAAATAAGAGCAGAAAATGTACGCATGAAAAGTGAAACATCAGTAAACATGTTGGATAAATCTCTTACAAGCCAACGCTTGTTGTTGTGTGCACTTGCTGCTTATTTGAAGTGTTTTCATAATATCTGTAATTTGAACAGGGGAAACCGCAACCTGCAACCTGCATGGAAGTCCCACTTATGATATGAGAGAAAAAAAAAATCTACAATTTTTATATGACACAAAGTTCAGTCTATTTCTGGTGACTGCTTTCAGAGCCATTTAGTGATGATGTTATCTGTGTCAGGTTCACTGTTAAATGGATTTTCATGATTATTATTATTTTTTTAAAGAGATTTAGATGTTTGTTGGCGTCCTGAAAAAATTTATATTATGACACAACCTCACGTGACACAACAAATGTGCTAGCATTATGGGCTGCAGCTGTGAAGCTGTGAGTAGCATCTGTGACACTCCTTGAAGTGCTCCTTCAAGCCACAACAGGATCCATAAAGAGCCTTCCTCAGTTTGAACACTCAAGGTAATTAACTGAGAAATCAGATGGTTGGATGATGCCAACTCACAGAAAAAAATAAAATAAAATGGGGGACTTACCTGATTTCATTCCTGGCATCCTCCTCCTCTCAACATAAACCTTACATCCCTGAGTTTGTAGGTGCATAAACAGCAATAGCAGCAAAATCCTGTATACAAGTTTAAGCTTCAGGCATTATACTTTAATTATGTCTAATTTACTGTGTCAGTGTTGTATTTCAAGTTCTTGAATACATGCTGTTAAAACAAAGAGTTAGATCTTCTTTGAAGCATATAAGCTCCTTCCAGGTAATAAATGTTTATTCCATTTTGGTCTTCTTCTAACGACTGTCGAGCTCTCGAGCTTCATTTCCCCCTCACTCTCTCTCTCGCCCGCCACATCTTGTAATTTCATCTGCAATGCAAAATACAATTTTCTTTAATTATTCTGCAGTCACTTTTGTCCTTCTCATCTCCTCATTACCATGGACTTTACATTAACTCGGCTTACAGCCCTAAACCAGCATCAACAAGAATTATTATCCAGCATTTTCTGCATATTATTTGTTTGCGCTCCACTCTATCCCTGCTTATACCTATTTTTTTATCACTGGCACAAATGTTTACACACACGATTTAAGCCTTATATAAACCCCTCATTTGAATTTGGGTTATTCTGTTTAATGCACATCTTCCCTCATCCCAAACTCATTTCTTGAAGGTGAAAATCTGTCTCTAGCCTCACTTAGGGAACTCATTTTCTCATATTCCTCTGTCTCTTCAGGTTTTGGGATGACAACACCTGTGACAGTTGCAGGAAAGGTATTTCTGATCTTCTATGGGCTTCTGGGCTGTGCTGCCACCATCCTCTTCTTTAACCTTTTCCTGGAACGCATCATCACCCTGCTGGCCGTGGTGATGAAGGCTGTGAGGGAGCGACGGATCAGGAACAGTGGTATACTCCCACCGGGCATCCGCCACGACTTCTCAGCGTACTCCCTGCCAGGCTGGAAGCCCTCCGTGTACCACGTGATGCTGATTCTCGGCCTATCGGCCATCACCATCTCCTGTTGTGCGTCAGCCATGTATGCCCCTGTGGAGGGCTGGCCTTACTTGGACTCGCTCTACTTCTGCTTCGTCACCTTCAGCACCATTGGCTTTGGGGACTTTGTCAGCAGCCAGAGCGCGGTTTACGAATACCAAAGCCTCTACAGGGTGGCCAACTTCCTGTTCATGCTGATGGGCGTGTGCTGCATCTACTCGCTTTTTAACGTCATCTCTATTGTCATCAAGCAGGTGCTTAACTGGATGCTGGAGAAAATGAGCTGCTTGTTTTGTCAGCGCTGCAATAAGGCCAACGCCTTCTTGGGCAGGCGCAATGCCATCCGTCCAGGCTCCCGGGGACGCAAGGGTCGGCTGGGCCAGCCGCCTGACTCAGATGGACCCTGTGACAGTGACACTGAGGGACGCAGACTATCGGGAGAGATGATCTCTATGAAAGACCTGGCTGCCTCTAACAAGGTGTCACTGGCCATCATGCAGAAGCAGCTGTCTGAATCTGCCAACGGCTATCCAAGGACAGTGTGTGGCAGCTCACGCCATAATGGTTTCTCTGGGGGTGTTGGCGCCCTTGGTATCATGAACAACAGGCTGGCAGAGACAAGTAACTCCAGGTAGAGGACCCAGTGAGATGGGAAACTCATTATGGGAGCTCTTTATTCTCATTCTGTGTAACAAACCCTGAGGTTTATCTCGCCATAGAAAAATGACAAGGCTTTTGAAAAGGATTGCCAGTGAACCTTGTTATGCATGATACTTATGATTTCTTTTTTTTTTTTTTTATTTTATTTTGGATACTTGTGGAATTATAAGCCTGTGGTGATAATACAGGGAATGATGCTGATGGTTTTGGTGATGATGATGGCATGAAGAGAGAACCTCAGAGTCGACAAAAAAACAAAACAAACAAACAAACCGCAAAACACAAGCTGACGTGGAAGCGTGGGGACCACCCATCGCCCATTTCATTAACCTCAAACCCAACCCAGAACAAATCACTGAATATCTCTTCAATATCAGTGTTAGGCTGCAGAGGAAAGAGTCTATTTGCACGCTCGATATATTGGAGTGAAATGTTGTACTGTAAAGGAGCCACTGCAGCACAACCTTTAGTGTTTGGGGGTTTTTGCCTGTTAATTTGAATGTACATATTGAATGCTGATACACAACGAGCGTGATCACTGAATTATATAGCACATATTTATCTATGCATTATACTTCTCATGCATTTCTTTGCACCATAGACCTTCTATCGATTGTGCAAACCCAATTCCTTCTTGACACGGGTCAAGTTTTACCCTCAGGTGATTTATTTCATTTTGGGGGTCAAGTGTGGAAAGAAAGCATGGCCGTGATGTAGCTGATTTCAACAGGGCTTTAGCCAGAGGCAGGTTTTAAAGTGTGCCACAGTAAGGGGCTTCAAAGAGCGATTTCCTATTCCTGAAGAGTTAAAAAGTGAAAATCCATAAGTCATGCGAGAGGACATGGCCTTTTCAGTCAGCTGAGAACTTGCTTTTTTTTGGCTCAAGATATTGACTTGGAAGGTAAAAGAGGGCACCTTCCTCTTCTTTATTGTTGTTTTCTTTCAAGCGTACAGCTGGGAAGGGAAACATAGTTGAGGCTTGCAATGCATTAATTACTTCTTGAATGTAGACTGTAGACTCATATGTTTGTAAAACACAATTAATGAAAACTAAGTGTGTGTTTGTTTGAATGGAGACATATTGGGAACGGTGGGAGGTGGGAAAATATGGATGGCTTCATCCCACAGGCGCATTGCGTTAAGTGATGCAGATTGAAAGTAGCTGGGTTTTTTACCCCCGAGGGAGACTTCTTTGCAGATGCATGGCTCTCACGGTAAAAAAAAAAAGAAAAAAAAGCTTGACACAAAATTCTGCAGAGGCTGCTTTCAGCGTAAATGTGTAGCTGAGGGTTAACGGATGGAAGGTGTTTGCAGAGGATACGGTGCTACCTTGTCAGGCTGCGCGATCAATGTCCGTGTTGCTGTTCCTCTTCCAAGGAATCTGTGATTTAAAGCCGTGTGATGGTGTTTGATGTTTGCAAACGGCAAGACAGAGGAGAAGACGCCGGCAGTTAAATCGTCGGGGAGTTGGTGATGAAAGAAAAGAGAACTAGAGAGCGGAGCTGGTGACAGCAGCAGTGGTAGAAGAGGAGGTGTGTTCATCAGCTCCCTTCAGATCCGAAATTCATACCCATTATAAATCAACAGCATCTCTCAGCCAAGGGCTCAACTTTTCCTGGCGTCTATCTTCGACATGTAATATCCTCCCAGGTCGCTCACTTCTTTTTTCCCTGCCATGTCTGCATTCATTTCACACACACTGCACCAAAACCCTCCTTGCTTCCTTTTACTTGCAGATCTCGGCTCTCTCCTCACGCTCATCACCCTTACACTGTGACTATGAGACATGTGATAAATGTGTGTGTGTATATATATAAATATTAATATAGTGCTGGAATGTCAAAAAAGCGCTTTTTCAGTAAGGCGTGACTTGGATCTGGGTCTATACTTTGTTGATTTCTATCATTTCAGAGCATAGAGCTGAATAATTTCCTTTACTCCCCAGTCTCACCAAGAGGAATAGAGAAAATGACTCAGGTAGTTAAAACTTCAGGCTTGTCTTAGTTTATCCTGCATGCCATTATGGTAAAGCCATACAAGATAGATGTATATAAAACAGAGGACTCTTTAAAGTCTATTTTTCTACATATCTTTCAAATATTTACATGTGGATGACCGACAAAGTCTCACTGTCTCTTACAAAATCAGTCAACAGATTGACGAGATGCAGCATTCAGAGCTTGACTACACTCTAAAAATGTCGATGTTAGACTCCCAAGGTGAGCACAGGTTTTCCAGGTGTGAAAGAATAATTTGAACGTTTTGGAAGTGCTCATACTTGCTTTGTTGCAGACAGATTAATGAGAAGATTCATGCAACTTTCTCAACAGTATGGCAAATATGATGCAAGAGCTGCTTAGCTTAGCATAAAGAAGGGGGCTAATTAGTCATAAAACCAGTCTGGGATATAATTGGAAAAATTTTCAAATTTTAAATGATGCTAAATACCTTCAGACAGAGCCAGGTGAGCTGATTCCTCCATCTTCCAGCATTTATGCTAAATAAAGCTTCGAAACATCGAAGTCTCCTGTGGTTACCTAGCAACATTACTGGTCACCCAGCAACAGACTACCTAGCAACCCCCTCGTAAACTCTAAAGCCTCGGAGCTAGTTTTGTCAATTCCCATTACTATCTTCCTCTGTGCCATGCTAAGCTAACTTCCTGGCCGTGCTCTGGGGAATTCAAATTTGCCGAGCAGCATGTGTAATCTGCACATTATACCTCGACATCTCATTTTACAACCGCCCAGCTGTTGCCCCAATTTTCAATTCGTCTTTATGCAGAGCTAAGCTAACCAACTGCCGTCTGGAGCTTCGAGAATGGCACACGTGTGCTTCCCAAAATGTCAATTTATTCATTCAAAAATTCCCACCAGACGGGCTCGTGAGCAGCAGAGTGAGAGTGTATTGGCAGTGATGATGTGAAGCTGGCAGTGCTGGGGGGGTTCAAACCCTGGGACATTTGAGGAGGAGTATGGGTGATGGTGTTTGTCTGCTGTAATGTGTCACCAAGGGAGGATGTCTTGCTGGCACATCTCTACAATAACGATTCTTCAATGATGTTATTCGTGAACATTCATTTTCCCGATGAGACTTAGGTGACAGATGTTTCACGACTGCTTACTGGGTTTTTTTTCTAAAGCCCCTTTCGCCAACAGCTGCATTGTATTCACAGCCTTACTTTCAACAAGGAGCATGTGTGTATGCATTTGTCTGTCCAAACTAGTACGTAAAAGACTGATAATGAGAATGAAGGGACTGTGAATGTTATCTTCAATCCTATGTCCCCCCAGAAGTTATTTGACTTAATATAATATCCATTAAAATGTATTTTCCTTAAGCCTGAAACACATCGAGGTTTTCAAAAAATGAATATAGTATTTAGACTAATGTTTGCTCACCTAAAATGCATGTATGTCTTGAAATCAATTGCCTTACTTTAGTCCTTGCATATTATAAAAAGGTTCCTTATTGAAAAGACTAGTGTATAGAGCTTGTGTGTTGTACGATACAATCCTTTTGCATTTTGCAAAATTGATCTCCATTGATTGCAATGGTTTTAACAGCTCAACTGTCCTCTGTATCTTCTGTAAGAGGAGATAGGTGGTCTTAGGATTTACTGTATGTTAGCATTTGTAATCAGCAGAAATGCCTCTTTGATGTGATATCACTTTTTGGTTTTTGTTTGAATGTAATTAATTGCTCTCATCAAACACAACATTGGACTGAAGTGATGCAAAATTTGAAAAGCCCACATTCTTTTGTACATAATAAGGGTAAACACAGCATTACATTAAGTTGTCAGCATTGATCGATTCAATCTTTAATTGTTAAAATCAACACTGCCAGTGTTTATTCCAGTCAACACATAATCTACTGTATTACACATGAACCCACTGTATTCTCACTGGAAAGTCTGCTCCGTAGTCAACAGCACTTTAACTGTAAAATAGCTCCATTACAATGCCATGCTCCATAGCCGTTACAAGCCACACAATAAAATAACTTGTTCGAAATAAGAAGAGACTCGAGATGTTGTTAGTTTTGATCCCAACGACTGCTGATGGTGCTAATTGCTTAGATTTATTCAGCGAAAGCTATTATATGTCAGCGATGGCAGTATGATTCCCAACACTTTCCTCTCAGAAAGAGTGCATGTACTGAATTTTGACACTGTTAGAGCGGTTGTATCAGAAACAAAAGATCTTTGTATTAATTTGACTGGAGCACACTGGAAATGGCTCTTACCAGTGGGCAGGTAAACAGCTGAGTAGCCGTATTACATATGTGCTTGGCTGCTTCTGATACTTAATTGATTATAAACATATATACATATATATATATATATATATATATATATATATATATATATATATATATGTATATACATATACATACACATATATATATATATATATATATATATATATATGACAGATGACATGGAGCCACATACAAAAAATCTGATCTGTTTCAGTTTGCTCTAATCCACAGCTGTGTAGACCTTCTCCTCAATCGACACTGACATCTACACCTCGGTGTGTGTCTCATGTTGCTTGCGTTGCGTGGTGTTACATCCAGTAAATGTATGCCAATGAATTCTCTTTGCAGGTTGCACATTTATACCGATGATTGTACTTTTATATTTATCTAATTGAAAGTAAAGCCTACCTGAAATGTGAGGGGGTTCCATTAAACACTGATATTAACCGACGTTCCTTTGATTTTCCTAATTGCTATTGTCAAATGATAGACATAGCTTTAACAATATATATATACACATTTCTGAAAGGTTTGAGCTTCTCAGTAAGGATTGGGTGATTAATGTTCTTGAATACATGGGAACTTAATAATTCCAAAATGAGGTGTGTTAGCTGGCCCTATCAGCTTAGTTTTGTTATCATTAGCATTAACGTGTGCTTACTCGTGTGGAAGAGTTCAGCATCAAACTTCCAGCGGCTTAAAGCAACACTAATGTGAACTGTCTTTATCACATCTTTTATTTCACTGAACTTAGCACGCTGACCAGCTGGGGCGGCAGGTCTCGTCCTTTTCCGACTCACTGTTCTGCCCGATCTGTCCTGCAGACACAGCACTGCTCAGGGGTCGCGTGATAATGACTGGACTTTTTAATGGTAGCCCATTAAAAAGTCACACCACAGTTTTAGATTACACTTGATAACATGGTCAGACTGTGTAAAAAGTCATAATTGCATGTTGCTAGAGCAGCGATGCAGAGCTGCGTAATTGGCACAAACAGGAGAGCACAATAACTGCAGTCTGAAACTAACTAATGAGTTGGTTTTTTTTTTTTCCTCCATCGAAAGTTCAACCTGCTGCATCTCAGCATCACAGCACACTTACAAGTGAAGAGAGGCAGCAGACATTTATTTAGCATTTTAATGAAAACTCTATATTGGATTGCATTCATAAAATGCTCCATTGCTTCTCAGTGTGTCACACTGATAAATAGGCTCTGCTGTACCCATTTCTGTATTTCCTTAAAACATTATTCTACCAGAACACTTACAGCCTCCAGAAAAGGACCTTGAAACAGTGTGGCTCTTCAGTAATGGGTCAATCAGGATGTTAGTCATAAAGAGGAACCTGTAATTGCATTCATTATAGAAATTAGTCTGATTCCAGTAAATTATGCAGAAAAACAACATACATTATCTCACCGCACAGGGGTTAAGACGAATCTGTGTGGAGGAAATGTGCCACCCTGTCTGTACATTCATCAGTCATTTTCTGTTGAGCAAGAAGCCTGGTTTCCGCTGTTAGAGACATTAAACAGTCCGGCATTGTTGTTAGAGGAATTAACACCCACCTAGAGTGATTGCAGCTCTCACTCTGCTTATGCTGGACCACATTTGATCACTATGGTTGTTTGTTTTGCTGGAATATCTGCATGTTTCAATACGTATGTGAAACGCCTGACGGTTGAACAAATGACACAGAAATAAATCTATCTATTCTGCAATGCATCTAAATCCGCTTTGATACCCAGTAAGTCCCTAATCTCAAACAGTTGTGCAGAGGAAAAATTGAATCATTGTGTCTTTTTCTTTTCTTAGTTTTTTTCTTTGTTTGGCATCCAGACAAACCTTTGTGCCACATCGGTGGAACAGTGAGATTATCCCGCAGGGAGACAGGTCTGCAGTTAAACCGCCAGCAGTATGCTGTAGTGCCTCCTCTGAGTCCAGCCGTCAGAGACGTGTACTTCCAATTCCTTCACTGCGGCAGGAACCTCTGATTCCAGGCCAATTGTCACAGGCTGCTCACACTCTTTCTCTACATCTCTTCTCTGTTTCTCTTCAAAGTTCAAACGCATTGCACTTCGTAAACTAATCAGAAAAATTCTATCTTTTCTCAGCCTTAGAAATAAATGATGCTTAAATGATGATGATGATGATGTCACAGTGGGAAAAAAATGGCTTTTACGGCACTTAAAATGTAATTTATCTTCATTTTAAGATTATCTCAAGTGCTCTGTGTGGCAAGCTGTTCAGAATCAAGTCTTCTTACATCCTTGTCAGACTGAATGCATCAGCCAATCAGTCTTCAGAGAAGAAGATTAGTCCCTGATGCAGTTGGAGTGGCAGTAAGGTCTGTGGAAAAGGGCCGTTTATGGTAAAACTGGAGTCTTGAACATTAAAGGATGGAATTCGGAGCCACTTCCTTACTTACTTATAGTTACACTTTTACATGATGGACAAAATATTGGCCACAAAAATATGTATTAACCATCAGGATATACTAGAAGCAAGGTGGAACTTTGCCTTTTTCCAATGTAGAGAAAGCTGATGAAATAATTCTTACCATCATCAAATCCTCTAAATGCACCAAAACCTGAAACAATGTGTTTGCTGTGTAGTCAAAACCTATTTCTGGTGTTTCAAATGATTTAAAAACACATTAATGAGCCACCACATTTCACCGTTTGAATCCTGTTCTTGTTAAAGTTATCTGAAAATTACAGTCCCAGCTATTATTGAGCATTATTAAAAAATTTAGTAAAATTGAAAAACATATGGAGTTTTCATAGGACCAATTGAGCTGAGACCAACAGGCACGTGTACTGTATCATAAGTCTCTCTGATACATTGTCAGGTTTGGCCTTCTCTTTGGATTTGTTGACAGAGAAAAAAATCTGAAATATTAGCAGGCAAATGTGTTTGTTGCGCCGATTATTTCTCTTAGTGTTTTCTGAATTTGCCATCAAATTCAGATCTTAGGAGATAAAAAGAATAATCAAGCTGTGGCTGGAGGTGATGTTCAGAGAATTTATTTGCATAAATCATGGTAAAATATTAGAGCTGTGGCAAAATAGCTGGATGTCCAAAATCACACTGTGTAAAATGACTTTTTATATTGATGCATCCTTTGAAATAAAACATGGGTAAACAGAAGACTTTTGAAATGTGATCTGCAGCTCTACAGGATGAACATGTGGATAGTATAGACTTAGACATTTAAATACTCACTGTAATAACTGGGTTAATTGCTTCAGGTGCTTTGAATATCCACAGTCTCTAAACCCTTATATCCATGTCTTAACTGGGGATAGTAATACGTTTAGTCACGTTAAGGATCCCTTTCAACCCTGCAACCTCCTCTTAGACATGCCTTTTACGTGCCATGAGAGCGGTCACACTTTTATCAGTCTATATGAGGAAGGAGGCTGAAATAGTCTGGAGTACTCTTAATGGCAACTGAAGAGACCCCAAGCATATCAGGATTCAAGCTGGAGTGTGAAAATCAAAAGTAATCGTGGAAACGGGACATTTACCTGTAAAGAGGGTGAGCTCTCTGAGTGATGAGGCAATCACCTTATTACGTCTGCGTTTTTGATTGCCACAGGAGGAGAGCCAGGGGAGAAGAGGGCTTAAAAGATAAGAGAAACCCCCCAATTCAGCTAATGACGTTTAATATGACCTTTTCCTCACATTGGAATAGATCAGCATGCAGAAGGGTTAGTGTCAGTGAGCTTATACAAAAAAAAGACACTTAGTGTGCAGCAGATAAAGTGAGATGAATGGTAAACAAACTGGAGGTGAAGAGGAAACCTTTCAGCTTTGAGCGCCTCAGATGAAGTAGAGATTTCAAATGGTTTCTCATTATTGTTGGCGAGAAAAAAAATGTTTTTGCTGGTCCATCCACTACGAAGAGCCAATTTATTAACAATACATTTAAATTTGTTTCTTATAATGCTTTCTTGTCTCCTGCACTTAATTCAACAGATGTAGGACTGGATACTTGCAGCAAGGCCTCCTACTGCACTGAGCCGTTGCTAATGTCCCTCACTCATAAGTCATTTTGGACAAAAGTGCCAAATGAGCAAATGCAATGCAATGTAAATCCCTGAGAGATATTTGCATTTCCGAACACAAATCAGCCTACTTGGTGATGGACCTTAAAACAAGTCTAAATCTAAAACTTACATTCTTTGGTGGAAAAAAAAAAATTGAGGTGTGAGGGTGGTGAAATTATGTTTGAGTTGCAAATCAGTGCTTGTGCAGCTTTGCTCACGGAGAGCAGTGAGCTATAACAACACAAGGTATTTTTTTTTTACGGTCAAATTTTGCATGTTTTCTTCGTGTGGGTGGACAAAATAACCTTGTTTGCAAAGAGTGAGCAACTGAATGCATCTAAATATAGAGAAAATTGTTCATAGTGCACTGCGGAGTGTATGCTGAGTATGCTGGTCATTTTAATATCTTTTTCTAGGTCTCCTCTCTCTGGTTTGCCCATTTGCATCGACACAAATACTTTCTCTTGCTTTGTAGACAGAGAAACTGAAGTATACTGGTGTTAAATCTGCTGACTACGCTATCACTCCACTATTACAGGCTGCCCCCCATCAGCTCACCCAGAGGCAGCTCAATTAAATGTGACTGAACCTTACACAGTAATGGTATTTCAATAAGGCTCCATGACAGAAGGGAGCCGTGTGGATCGCTGCAAGGAGGGAAACTTTAGTCATTTAGTCATTTGCATCAGGAGTTTCTCTGGTTCCAGTTTCATTGTAGAGACATAAAAGTTGAATATTTAAAAAAAAAAAAAGGAAACCTTGTGATCACGCAATCTGTCTGAAAGCAACCACAAAGGGAGAGCGAACCTGTGTTTATCTGGCTGCCTTATTAAGGAAGCAGGGCAGAGAGAGGAAAGTTACTGGGGGGAGGAAGGGGGAGAGGAAGAAGGGAACAGCTATGCTGTTACTTCATGTTTTCTCTCACTACATAGTCCTAGCAGTATGTATTCTTCATTATGCTAAGAGCGGCCATTGAAGCTGCTTTCCAATAGGACTGTTTCAGAAGTGGGAGTAAAGGAAGAAAGGAAGAGGTGCACAAGGACAGTAATAACGATCATAATAACGAGCCAGGTGATGGTGATACAGCTAATCAAAGGAGTAAGAAAAAGAGAGCTGTAAAGACTCTCTGCTCTCCCATCAGCTTTATTGCTTTCGCCTTATTCCTGACACAAATTCTCTGAAGAGATGGTTGTTAAATTCAAGTGTAACATTAATAACACTGTTTTGCACAGACTCGGTTCTTCCCCAAAGAGCTGCTGGGCGCTGTCTCATTGTGACAGATATCCTCTTGTAGGTTTCACCAGGGCAATAATAAACTGCTGTCTGCTGAGTTGCCACTCACATCCAGGCAGTGGCCTAAATAAAAATATTTTTCACGCTCCCACTGGTCATCCAGGTGAAAGCTGTGGATCATGATGTTTAATACCACTTTACTAACGTTCTCAAACAACCAAAACAATGTGACGCGTTGCAATCAATATTCTGGTGAGTCTAAGTTTGTCTGACTTTGGAAAATGCCAGAAGAACAACGAAGACAATCTGCAGTAACCTTAGCTGATCTACACAACTTTGCAATTTGGTGGTCCCAGCAGACGGCGGAGGATAACATTTTTGAAGGACAATAAAAATTTGATGTATTTCAGCATGAGCTACGTTCTCTGTTTGGTAGATGCTGCGGGTGGGGAGGATGAAAAGAAATTCTTCTGAAGGCAGGCACAGTCCAGCCGGCTTGATATGTTTTAGAAAAAATGATTTTTTGCTGCTCAATTTTCCCGTACATGACTTTTAATCTACAGCTCTCAATAAGGTGGGATGTGGATGTGTTTAACCCCAGTTCATGACTTCAGTGAATGAGCTGTGTGTCTTTACTCGTAAATCTAACTTGACTGGGTATTTGCCTCTCTTGTGAGGGCAGAGCAAGCTGTCATCTTTTATAATGCTATCCAAGGCTGCCCCTTAGACTTCTTGCCCACCATATTTCATGAGGTACTTGATGCAGTTCAAACAGACATAATTATGTTTGAGAAAGCGCTCGTCATTCAGATGAAGCATTTCTAGAGGATTTCTGTGCCTGCAATATAAATACTTAATGAGTTTGGTGCATCGCTTGGAGGCACACTCCTTTCAGGGTAGTCTACTAAAAAAGGGTGAGAGGTGAGGAAACACTGGATGTTGTAAAATACTGGTTAACAGATAGGGTATATAAAAATCCATTGCAACGAGCTCAGCTGCTTCAAAACTGTTGTATCAGCCTAACTGGTGTTCCAGCTGGGCAAACCACAGCTACGACAGAAAAGAAGATTTGTCTCCAATACAGGAGAGGAAAAGTGCTGCAAAGGAGGAAAGGATGAAGATGATTGTTGGAAGAATCTAATTAGTCAAGAAATAATAATCTCTTTTTTTGTGAGACATCATAAAGAGATTGAGTTGAAAACTTAATTTTCCTTAGCTGGGTCCTGTTTGTCTGTCGATGATATTAAATTCAATCAGTTTTTGTTTGCGTTTGACTTAGTTTTCCTTCATAAAATGAATACATCAGGCCACATTTTCACCTCCGTGCATAATTAATAAGATTCATTTTAATTTATTTTTTTCCTTATTCTCTTCCTCCTATGTTCCCACCACACTAAATCTGCAGCAACTGTTTAGACTTCTGCTTATACTCTTCCTAAAGAGGGGTTGTGTTTTTTTTTTCACATACAACATTTAAGCATGTCACCGTATGAAGGAGCACAGGCACCAATAATAAAATTAGGTTTCAGGATCCTGCTATTGTTCACGCTGCCTCATTGTCATGGCTTATTGACCTCTTGTACAGAGCTGAGCCATTCGTAATGTTATTAGTAACAGCTGCGCTTTTCCAACAAAGAAAAGTCATACTTTTCTTTATGATCTGCCTGCTTTTCAGATGAACCCAGACCAAAAAACCCATTGCAAGTTGCTAAGAAAAGTAATTTCCTAATTTTCTTTAATGTAAAAGAAATGCAACTTCAAATACAACTTACCGCATTCGTTCTGCTAAAAATCAACCAGTTAATTGTGGTTCTGTCTAATGTATACCCCAGGCAGTGCTCATATTAACTAACACACATAACCTCTGGGTGCATGTGACACGATAGACATAATTCACATGTACTCATTGATCACTGATCGGAAACCTGTTCCTGCTGAATTAAAACAGTGCCTCACAACATCTGTTGTGTAAGGTTTCATAATGCTGTCCTAATGAGATGTTTTCTCTCACCCACACACCATATGCCAAAAAGTCATATGTGGGTGGATGTTTGGTTGTTGTGAATACTTAAGACCACCTTAATCTGGTGTTTAGCAGCATTTATTCACAACACACTTTGACAGACACATAAATGCATACTGGTAGGAGTTGCAAGTTTCTGTGCATCACACCTGGGGATGGTGTGAACTGATGTATTTAATCTTAAAATCCTCTGATACAAACACATACATATGTACATATGCACTGCTGACTCATGTTTGCACACCTTGTAAATCCCACTTTACATTATTACAATAGAAAAAGACAAATAATTTCCTCATGTCCACAAGAAGGGACAGCATTTTTTGAATTGATTTTTTTTCTGTTGTTGCAGTCTTTATTTAGATCTGTTGACTGCAATGGAAACGTTTGTATACGATAAGACATACCCTGAAAGTATAGACTGGCTTACAAAAGTCAGTGTCTGAAAAACTCAAGGGGCACTGAATATGATGACTTTAAGGCAATTTAGGGAATTTAGTTACCTCATTAAATTGACTATTATACTCTGCAGCTTTGCCATGCACCCACTAACATGTCTAACCAGGATTTTAAACTGGATCTAACGTCTTAGATTTCGAACACTCACAGATTTTGTGTAAGAAATAACACAAACATATGGCTTTCGTTGTGTTACAGTCTTAATTCCTTGTTATAGGGCAGGCTAGTGCAATATTTCACATTTTAGGCTCTTCCTTCAGTTTTTAATTGTTGTGCTGCTTGTTCGCAAATGTTGACCAAACTCTTCTGGGACATAAGACATAAGAAATGTGAATTCTTAAAATGGGATAGTTGTCTAACTGTAGATACACGTCTTTCCCAGTTGTGTTCAGTAAGTTTGTACACAGGCAGGAGGCGTGCCTGATTGTGGTCAGATCAAGGAGGGAGGGGTGATGAGTTGTATGTGCCCCTCATCAGCTAAAACAAACTGTATTGCCTCTGATCACAAAGTTTTACTTGTCAACAAAGCATGAGAACATTTACAAACACTTTTTAGTTAATGCCGCATCGTGAATGTGTTGCTAATGAATTAGAAAGTCATTACCCATCAAGCTTCTTGTGTTCTGCTGCTCTCTGCTGGTGTTAAAGGAATAGTACATAGTGATTACAGAGTCAGCGGAAGATGCCTCATTCACAAACCAGAATTTTCCAACTAGTCTGAGAGTCATTTGTTTGCTGTTTGTTGCTCTCTTACCTGGTGGGATATGACTGAGCCCCTTTACTCAAATGTATTTACTAATATTTTCTTGCCTGCTAAAATATATCAAAGGAGGTAAGTTTTTAATATATATTTGACAGTTTTAGTTGCCTATATATTTTTCAAACAAAACTAATTAACAGATTATAAAGTTAGTTTAAAAAAAAAACCCTTCCCAATAATACACAAATGCAGCTACTTAGTTTATCAATTGGATATCAATTAGTGATCAAATAATCATAAAGCAGCCCTACAGAAATAAAAATTATCGCTACCAACGAAAGTAGTAATTTTGGTTGTAAAATGTAAATGTATGGGTAATAACGATTCAATAGGATAACAAACAATAAGACTCACAAGGACACTTTTACTGTACGTGCTGTTTTTGTGTATTTTTAATATATTGCATACATGCAACATTAAAATTTGTATCTTTTAAATTCATTATTTGTGCAGCACCTCTACGATTCTGAAAATAATCACTAAATATTTAGTCCACAGGGAGAAAAAGTACCGAAGGAAGTCACGTTAGATCACGTGAGTTCTCCTCCCGCCTCTCATTGGTGGAGCCCGCTCACCACGCCCACCACAACCTGTGCGTGCCCTTTTCCCGCGAACGGCTCGCGCCGTGACGCTGAGCGGCAGTTTGCTCGGTGATGCTCAGACAGCTCGCTTCGGTTTAATCCGCCCCAAAGTCGACGACAGCCGCGTTTAAGCTCGTTCAAATGGCGAAGCAAAGCTCACTTTTCAATTTCTTCACCAAGTCCCCGCCGCCGGTCTCCAAGGCGAGCCAGAAGCCGAAGACGAGCCCCTTTCCGGCCGAGGCGGACCTGCCGTGCTCCGTGAAGAAGTCCAGCTCCTCTCCGAAAGAGCAAGCTAAAGAAACACCTCCAACCCCTCCACAACAACAACAACAACAACAACAACAACAACAACAGCAGCCATCTAAGGACAAAAAGGCGAAGCCGAAAAGTGACTCCAAGTCTGCCGTGGGAGGCTTCAAGAAGTTATTCGGCGACAAGGCCCCGACTACTAAAGAGAGGTGAGCTAGCCCAGGTCATGTTTGGGGGGGGGGGGGGGCGGTGTAATTGCTGGAGACCTGTTTGTTAGTTGTAATCCATCTGCTGCAGACTACTGCCAGGCCCGAGCAGGACTTAGCCTGTTTTTCAGATTGCAACACAGGCTGTGTTTAAAAAAAAAAAAGGCTATATTATTATGCATTCAATAAGAAATTAGAAAAGTTCTCGTGTTTATTTCCTCCTGACTTGTGTTACATTGTGCAGAGCACTGTCAGATGTTGGAGTGTACACCTCACCATGTGTCTGTTCACCCAGTTCATCACGGACTGTATCCACTAGGTGGCAAATAATAAGTCGTACAACCGGCCATCTGAGATCTATTTGACTGTCATGCCGAGTTTACACAAGATGATACCTACTTTTTGTTCCTCTTTGAGTTGTGTTGTGCGTAAAGACCAGACGCATATAATGTTCTGGGTAGATAAATGATATCCTGTCTTTTCCCCCTCCTTACCTCCAGCACTTCCTCATGTTTATTCAAAGCTGGCGCCCTTGTGTGGGCAAAACTGGAAGGACACCCGTGGTGGCCGTGCATGGTGGTACCTCAACCTCTGTCTGGACAGCAGATGAGAGGCCGCGGTCGTGACCAGCGCATACACGTCCATTTCTTTGATGAACCTCCTACCAGGGGATGGGTCAGCACAAAATATGTCAGAGATTACCAAGGTTGGTAACAGTTATTCCCATAATAAGAATCAAAACTAAAGGAGTGAACTTCATGTGTTTATTGCAGTGTTAAAAAATGAGTTTGTTGTTTCAGGCTCTGACAGCAGTGATGCTAAAACTGGTGGGGTCTTCTTCAGTGGGAAGCCTGTGATCCGCAAAGCAATGGAGCTTGCTGACGGAGTGATGTTTGACAGCCCTGAAAAAAGATTAAAGATGCCTCTCTGCACAGATCCATCAGATGAGGAAGAGGATGACGACGAGGAAGAAATGGAGGTTACTTTGTTTTTTTTTTTTTTTGTTGGAGTTTTCATCCATTTAGTAATTAAAAAACTTACCAAAAAAATTAGAATTTTGTCACTATTAAGAGACTGTTAATATCTAATTAGATCAAGAGTACAATCTGCATATTGTCATAACTTACTCGTTACTTATTTATGCTTTGTCAGCTTGACAAGTCACAGCTGACTGACGACGAGATCACTGATGACGAGAACCAGAGAACTGAGGAGGTGAAGCCTTCTAAAGTCCGTCATCGTCCAACCCGTGCATCAACAGAAAAGAGCAGCAAGGCCAAGCGACGCCGCATCATTGTGGCTTCAGACAGTGATAGTGGTGATGAATTCAAACCCGAACAGGCTGCATCCAGCAGTGATGATGAGGAGGAAGAAGGGACAGTGAGCAGTGACGAAGAGGAGAGCCCTCAAGAGTCAGAAGTAGAAAGCCCTGTCAAGCCTGCAAAACGCAAACGCCCCACAGAGAAGCCTGCTACTGTGAAAGCTAAAGTATCTACCACCCCACCCGCGGCCCCTAAACGAGCACCAGTGGCTGTCGCGGCAGACACAAAGTCTCGCTTGTCAGCCTTCTCTGCCCCTGACAGTTTTGAGAGCCAGGTAAATGGTTCAGGTGCAGGTGCAGGTGCAACAGTTTGGGACCATGATAAGTTGGAGTGGTTGCAGGAGGGCAGAAGGAAAGACGGCAAAAGGCGGAAACAGACGGACGATGACTACGATCCTACCACCCTTTATGTGCCTGAAGACTTTCTAAACAGAAATACTCCTGGGATGCGCCGGTGGTGGCAGCTCAAAGCTGACATGTTTGACACAGTAATCTTCTACAAGGTTGGGAAGTTTTACGAGCTCTACCACATGGATGCTGTGATTGGAGTGAATGAGCTGGGGCTGACTTTCATGAAGGGGTCTTGGGCGCACTCGGGCTTCCCAGAGATCGGCTTTGCACGTTTCTCAGACGGACTGGTCCAGAAAGGCTACAAGGTGGCCAGAGTGGAGCAAACAGAGACCCCAGAGATGATGGAAACGCGCTGTAAGGCCTTGGCCAAGCCCACCAAATTTGACCGTGTGGTAAGAAGAGAGGTGTGCCGGATTATCACACGTGGGACCCAAACATACAGCGTGTTGGATGGTGCTCCTTCAGAGAGCCAGAGCAAGTTCTTGCTCAGTTTAAAAGAAAAGGCAGAAGACGAAAGCTCTGGTGGCTGCCGCACCTACGGCGTCTGCTTTGTCGATACCTCTGTGGGTTATTTTCATGTAGGTCAGTTCCCAGATGATCGTCATTGCTCACGCCTGCGCACACTGATAGCACACTATGCCCCTGCTGAGGTGCTCTTTGAAAGGGGGAACCCATCTGTTGAAACACGCAAAATACTGAAGGCCTCTCTGTCCTCCGCTCTGCAGGAAGGACTAAATGCAGGAACACAGTTCTGGGATGCACAGAAGACACTTAAAATGCTCTCAGAGGAAGACTATTTTAAAGAAACCACTGGCAAGGAGCAAGATACTGGAACCAATCCTCTTCCTCCTCTTTTAAAAAAGATGACCTCTGAGAGTGATTCCCTGTGTCTAACTCCAAAGGAGGGTTATGAGCTGGCACTGTCAGCACTGGGTGGAACCATTTTCTACCTGAAGAAGTGTTTGGTAGACCAAGAGCTGCTGTCTATGGCCAACTTTGAAGAATACATCCCTGTAGATGTTGAGATTGAGAAAGCTGCTGGTCCTGCCAGCTTCTTCTCCCAGACTCGTCAGCGAATGGTCCTCGATGGAGTGACTCTGATGAACTTGGAGATCTTTCAGAATGGGTCGGGTGGAACTGAGGGGACGCTGCTGGAGCGCTTGGACACGTGCTCCACCCCGTTTGGCAAGAGGCTGCTGAAGCAGTGGCTCTGCTCTCCTCTGTGTAACCCTACGTCCATCAGGGACAGGCTGGATGCAGTGGAGGACCTGATGGGAGCTCAAGCTCAGGCTACTGAGGTTTCAGACCTGCTCAAGAAACTCCCAGATTTGGAGCGACTCCTGAGTAAAATCCACAGCATTGGTACTCCTCTGAAGGGGCAGGACCATCCTGACAGCAGGGCGGTTCTCTACGAGGAGGTCACCTACAGCAAACGCAAGATAGCAGATTTCCTCTCAGCGCTGGAAGGTTTCAAAACTATGCAGGAGATCATTTCTGTCCTCGCTCAAGTTTTCGGTGAATTCCGTTCCACATTGCTCCGTCAAGTTGTCAGTCTGAAAAACGAAAAGGATGGCCTGTTTCCCGACCTCTCGTCTGAGTTGAGGCGCTGGGAGACAGCCTTTGATCACCAGAAAGCCCGCACCACTGGAGTCATCACCCCAAAAGCTGGCTTTGACCCAGAGTACGACCAGGCTCTGACTGGGATTAAGAACTGTGAACGAGAGTTGCAGGATTACCTGGACCGACAGAAGAAGAGACTCGGCTGTAAAAACATGGCTTACTGGGGAACCGGGCGAAACCGCTACCAGATGGAGGTGCCTGAAAGCGTCTCGGAGAGAAATATTCCTGAGGAATATGAGGTGAAATCTACAAAGAAGGGCTGGAAGCGTTACGTGACAAAGGAGAGTGAACGGCTTTTTTCAGAGCTGCAAGGATTTGAGGAGAAGAGAGACGCTGCCCTGAAAGATTGTATGAGGAGACTCTTCTACAACTTCGACAAGAACTACAGAGACTGGAAGACCGGGGTGGACTGCATGGCAGTGCTGGGTAATCACGTCTGTTATTGTTAATCAGCATTCTCTCTTTTCATAGCATGCATCAATCAAAGGGGTTAATGCAGCATTGCTCTTCTCGTCTCTATGATGTCATCTTTTTATTTCCTAATTGGTTCTGAAAGAGGTTATGAAAACAAGATGGCATCGCAGCTGCCTGCTCTGCATACATTTCCTGCAGATGTTGCTGATAAATGTGCAGAATGCGTGGTTATGATGATGATGATGCTGCTGCTGCAGTTTGATGGTACTTGGCTGAGTTGACACTAATTAGTTTGCTTTCACTGCTCTGGAAATTGTTGTGGTTTGCATAGTGCATCCCTCAAGTGCAGGTTGGGTTTTATATGATTCTTTTTAACTGGGCCCTTAGAGAGTTTTTAAGGATGAGAGATGGGGTAGTTAGTTCCTTTTACTTCCAGTTCATTGTTTTTACATTTTTATTTAATTTTTTTTTTTTTTTGTACCCCCTAGATGTTCTGCTGGCCTTGTCACGCTACAGTCAGGGTGGAGACGGCCCAATGACCAGGCCACAGGTGGTGCTCCCTGAGGGTGATGACAACACAGCGCCCTTCGTTGACCTCACTGGATCCCGCCACCCCTGTGTCACCAAGACCTTTTTTGGCGATGACTTCATTCCTAATGACATCTTCATCGGCTGTCCTGGCAGTGGTGAACCCGATGAGGATAAAGGTCACGCCTTGTGTGTCCTTGTCACAGGACCAAACATGGGTGGAAAGTCCACTCTCATGAGACAGGTGGGTTTTCTCTATATGTAGGAAACTTAAATAACGATGTAGTCTGTGCAGGTCTATTTGAAGTGTCTGATGGCAACACATTCTTTTCATGTAGTGTGGGCTCGTGGTCATCATTGCACAGCTTGGCTGCTATGTTCCTGCAGAAAGCCTGCATTTCACACCAGTGGACAGGGTCTTCACCCGGCTGGGAGCCTCGGACCGTATTATGGCTGGTAACTTAACACCTTTAAAGAAACTTCTGAGCTTCAACCTCATGAGGTCAACTTTGTACTATCGGCTTGTGTCTTCTGCAGGTGAGAGTACTTTCTTTGTGGAGTTGAGCGAGACTGCCAGCATCCTGCACCACGCTACAAAACACTCACTTGTGCTCCTGGATGAATTAGGTAAGTCTTTGGTGCTCATTTATAACGTCAGGAAACATCACAGGAAGTCTCTCCAGCATTGTCTTCCTCCTGCGGTGTGTAACCGCCCGGCTGTGAACTGTTTGCAGGAAGGGGCACAGCCACATATGATGGCACAGCAATTGCCAGCGCTGTTGTGAAGGAGCTCGCTGAGAAAATCTGCTGTCGCACCCTCTTCTCGACACATTACCACTCCCTGGTGGAGGACTATGCCAACAGCCCCGCTGTGCGGTTGGGCCACATGGTGAGTTTAGCAATGCAAACCAAGCAGCAGATGACTAAATGATTATCCAGGGAAATAGCTTCTGAATTGTTCATCTTATTGCATCCTGTCTAATGTATTTATTAAGTGCTGGAGTCAGATCTCTGCAGACAGCCTACTTTATCTGATCCACCTTCATACAGTGAATTACTTGCACATTGAACTTTTGGTCAACTTACTGAGTAAATTTTTTTCCACAAAAGAGAAGTAATCTCATTGCACAAACTTAGAAATCATTCCCTCAGTACATGAACAGCAGCTGGCACTGTTTAGTTCAACTCGGTGATATGTTGCCTGTTTTTGGTGCTTTCAGGCCTGCATGGTGGAGAATGAATGCGAGGATCCAAGTCAAGAAACCATCACGTTCCTCTACAAGTTCATCACCGGCGCATGTCCGAAGAGTTACGGCTTCAACGCAGCTCGACTCGCCAGCCTGCCGGAGGAGGTGATCCAATCAGGACACAGGAAGGCCAGAGAGTTTGAGAAGAGCACCACCAGCCTCAGACTCTTCAAGTACGTATTATGGGTATTTATGGAAGACTGAAAGCTTCCTGTTGTCCCCTGAGTAACAGCAGCTATACCCATTTGTTCAAGGAAGTGAACTTGCTGTCCCCTTCTCTCTTGTAGGAAGCTCTGCCAGTTCGCTGAGGATAAAACACTGGACAACACACACTTTGCTTCACTTGTTCAGATGCTCAACAACCTGTAGTTTGTAAGACAAACTTTGCTCTGTCTGAATTTTTTTTTGTCTGAAAACTTAAATAAACACTACTGTAATGATCTAATAAAGTTTATTCTTTAAAAAATGACAACATTTCATCTAGGAAATTAAACCCTTTTAATTCACGCTAGCGCCTACATAACGGTTATTGAATACTTCACAATATATTAAGTCTAGATGTTATGATACATGCATACATTTCAGTCTGTATGAGAACCCACAATCACCAGTACACATGAATGGGGTGGGGTGGGGTGGGGTGGGGTGGGGAGGGGAGGGGAGCGGGGCTGGGGACAATGAAACCATATAGTGCTGTATGTAGATACTTGTCTCAGCTTCAGTAGAGTAAAAGCCTTTTAAATTCTCCAGCAACATTGGCAAACGAGGGAAAGAACATCAAAATTAGCTGTGCTTTCACAAGACTTGTCTTTCTTTAACCCTCATACAAGTTTAAAGAAAAAAAAAAAACAGTCAAAAGGAATTCCTTAAGAGTGATGGGTCTGTTCACTGACAACATAGCTGTAGATTATGTAACCTACTTGACTGAAATCAAGTCAGTGTACCACAGTGGGCACTACCATCCAAATCCCCTTTTGATAATTTAATATGCATAATACGAGAGGGGGCCAAATGCTCCCCACCCATCTGTGTCATGGTGAGTTGGATTTTGCATGACAAACTGAAAATATGCATAGATAATGTAAAACAGACTGAAATATAACAGTTTGGCTTCTGTACAAAGACAAACATTTATAAGGCTGTACAAGTCTTGTAAAAGCACCTTTCAGCATCTGTTTTTCGGTATTGCAAAGGTAAAATGAGTCAACATTGCTGGAGAAAATGTTTAGTGTTTTCCTCTCTTTTCTCTGATCTCTTTCACAGAAAGAAGTTAGATACTGCGACATGAGTATAATTACAGCAATTTTAGGGTATAATAACCAAAAAATTAACACATTTAATAAAATAAAGACATTCAAGTACGGTAAGATTTTTGCATGAAAATACAAAACTACACAAAAAGCATTAAAATCAAATCTCAACAGTTGGCTTGAGGGAGTTGTGGAGAGAGAAGAGAAAAAAAAAAAAAAAAAAAGATGAAGTGCTAGGTCATTTTTCTCGTACGTATCATACGAGCACGTTGGTTGCCCAGTGATGGAAGCATTGTTGTGTTTGGGGCCTTTGCCTCCTCGTGAGAAAAGTTGTGCCTCTTCTGAGCGTCTGTACATGACTGCAGTTTCTTGCTCTTCTTAACAGCAGATGATCCTCTGGCCTTTTGTCTCCCATCGATTTCACTTACTTGACAAAAGCAATACACCCACAAACCCTGAGTCAGCTGCTCTTCTGCTCTGTCCCACTTATGTCATCTTTTTTTTTAAGTCAAATAATTGAAGAAAAGAAAAAGCGAGGCATCCATTATCAGACTTTTTTTTTTCTCTAAATGTCTCCTTTTAGCATTTTCATGTCCAAGTCTTTTTTTAAAGTCACTGTATATGCTCTGTCAAAGTGAATCTGTATTTTAGTTGGGATTTATTCCTCCGCTGCACAACTTAAAGTGTCTTATGTTCATTACTGCTGAAGCACAAAAGGACCTTGGGTCGTGAGCTCAGTTGTGCTGCAGTGTATTGGACTCTATAGGAGGAGCCGAGTCATACAGTGTGTCTGTGTCGTGAGTCGGCTCTCCAGCTAACGTGCAAGGATTTGACAGCGTCCCTGCACCACAGTCACAGAAGAATCTGCAGGTGGAGTGGCGAGAAAAGGACAGAAACCAACAGATTATCATGATTACGTATGATCAAATGTTTATTTTATGAAGTTTAAATTATTCTTACTCCTTTTCTGAACTCTATATTACAACAGAAATGGTTTGATGTAACTGTTAGTGTGGCGACAGAGGACAGTGTAGGTCACGGTTTTGTTCTTGGTTATAAAGTCAGCGATTTGTTTGAACAAGAGGTGACTGACCTATCGTGTCTGATGAACTCCACATCATGTCCTTGGTGACATTTCTTGATGCAGTTCACGCAGATGGCGTTGCGGTCTGTTGTGTTACAGGTGTGACACCTGTTGGAAACAAAATAGCTTTTTGTTAACTATCACAAAACAAACAGTCATATATTCTACTCGCCATGAGTACAAAGGTAAATTACCTGTAAAAATCGTGCATTGGGTAGCTGGTGTAACTTGAAATCTTGTACAGGCACTGACCTCTGCTCACAGCCTTTTCGATGGCATCTTGATTGTTCATTATTTTATTATCTAGAAGAAAGATTGCAAAAACTGGTAAACTACAAGGCACTTACATTTCAGGGTTTGAAAACGTGTCAAGCCTTTGTCAGCCTTAAACATACCTTTCATTGTAACATTGACACCAGATGCGAGAAACAAGCCCCCAAACCGATTGTTGAAGATCTGATTGCCCTCTAATGTCGCTGTGGCATGATTAGTAATCTCAATACCTGAGCAATTTAAAACAAACAAAAATAACCCAACACAAATGAGCCTTAGATTGCATATTGCTCCTTCCCATTAGAGAGCATAATGTACCTCATTAAAACAGTTTCTTTACATATTTGTAATGACTTGAGAAGGCCTCATTTATAGGACTCAAACACTTAATCACAATCTCAATTGGAGGCAGTGTGTAAACGTGACCCACCAGCAGCAAAGCCGTCAAATATTCTGTTTTTCCGCAGGACGGGGTGGCTGTTCGTGCTGATCAGGACTCCAGCTTGGGCATTTCTGAAGATGTCATTTTCCTCTAACAAACCTGAAGACAGCGATGAGACGCCAACAAATGGCATGAAAATGTATCTGTATTAAATAGGCCTCATTGATGTTGGATTACATAAATCCAAGTTGGCTCAATAGGAATCCAGAACCCACCCCAACTTTGAGGAAATAAATGAATTAGTTACCTCTTCCTCCATTGAATATACAGATCCCACCATCTCTCCCGTCATGGATCTTATTCCTGCGCAGAGTGGGGTTGCTGTCCGTTTTGATCCACACTCCTGCCATAGCATTGTCAAAGATCTCATTGTCCTCAATAAAGCCTAGGCCTGGAAGAAAAGCCACACGCATTCATGTGTCATCATAAAGGCAACAGGACAGAAATCTGTTGTCACACTGGCCAGCAATTAGCAAGAGAAGATGTATTTGCTTCTTACCTGAGTTGTAAACCAAAATGCCACCATTTTGGCCTCCCCAGATCTTGTTCCGCCTGATCTTGGGATTGCTGCCAGTCCTATCAAAAGAAAAAAAGACAAGGGGAAAATAATTTACTTAGGCTAAAAGCATTTCCTTTGCTGCCTAACTCCCTTGGCATCAGGACAATGGATTTTCGTCCCCACACACACACACACCTGATTTGAACTCCAGAGTACATGTGATTGTAGATATCATTGTCTTCCAGCACACCATGGCCATTGTCATAGAAGTAGACACCAACCTGTTTAAATGACAGAGAAAAATATTAACTGTCATTTCTTCATAGCATAAGATTAATATAAGTGGAGCCACATCACATCAAATAACAGTATGCACCTGATCAAGGTTGTGTGAAGAGATTTTCTGCTTTTGACTTTTATTTCTCATCATGAGAACTTCTAAGTATCCAGTAATCTCACCTGCTTTCCGCTGTGTATCCTGTTCCTCCTCAGTACTGGCGTGCTGCCTGTTGTCACCCACACTCCTGCCAGCGTGTTGCTGTACACCTCATTCTCCTCGATGACACCTTGTCCTTTTTCATGCTGCGTGACACAAAACCACCACGCATTACTGCTTTGTTTCCAAAACTATAGCAGAAGAAGGTGGACAAAGGGAAAACAAACCAAGATGGAAGATGTCTGAATCTTTAAATATTTACCACATAAATGCCGCCATGCTGGCCATCATGGATTTTGTTGTGTCTGACAATGGGGCAGCTGTTCGTCCTGATCTGGATTCCTGCCAGCGCGTTACCGTAGATGTCATTTCCTTCGATAAGGCCTCGGCCATCACCAAAAATGTAAACACCACCTTGATTACCATTGAAAATGGCATTGCCCCTGTATTTAAACAGAGAAACTTCTTTTAGAACATCATACAACTGTTCATGGTCCAGTGTCTAAATTGGTTAGGTCTAAATGACACTTTCAATTTACTATTTGAACTTTGACAACCTGGCTGCACTGACCTTATTGTGGGGTCACTGTTAGACGTGATCCACACCCCAGCAAAGTTATTTGCATAGATCTTGTTTTCAATGAACTGACCGCGGCCCTTTTCGTGGACATAAATGCCCCCCGTCTGACCATGATGAATCTCGCAACGAACCACCGTTGGGTTGGCGTACGCCTTCACCTCAAAGCCGGCTATGCGATTCCGATGGATGTTACAGCTCTCAAAGTAACCCTGGAAATGGACAGAGAACTAAAACATTATCTCAAAGAAACTCCATTTGGACCCTGAGTAACTACACTAGCGGTAAGAGCAGCTGAAAAATGCTCCCTTCATGTAATAGTAAAAATAAAGACAACTGTGAACAGGACACAACTATTTTATTTTTAACCAAACGAAACATGCGTAAATTGCATCTTACCATGCCGTGGTCAAATGTAAAAACGCCCACATCTCTGCCATGGTGGATGTGATTCCGTCTGATGATTGGATTTCCGTGATTTTTGACCCATATCCCAGCCAGAGCGTTGTTAGAGATCTCGTTGTCTTCATAAATTCCCTAAAAAATTGACATTGTTGAATAATTTAAAGCATTGAACATTTTCATGTCTACTTTCATGCCATTCACGCAACCTTTTGTTGTATTTGTATCATTCTTTTATTATTGTAACCTCACATGTCCAGAGAATATAAGAACTGAAAATGAATTGTGGGATGAATCTGCCATTGTTGTGGAATTAGCTAAAGTGAAGCTGAGACAACCAAATGTACGATAATATAGCTGCAGAAAAATGCCTTTGTGTGCTCACACAACATGCCAGAAGACGTGTTACCTGTGCATGGTCCGTGATGTAAAGACCAACATTTTCACAGTCGCTGATATTACAGTGCTTGATTGTGGGACAAGCACCCTGGCCGCTGACGCAGACAGCAGACCCCACTGAAACAAGCAGGATGGGGATTTATTAGCACATCGATATCCAAGTCATAATATATGACTAGAAATGGATCCAGTGGTTAGATCAAGGATCATTACCTGTGCATGTGCTGCGTATGATGCAGTGGTCGATGATGGGGCTGCAATTGACCGTAATCTCCAAGCAGTGGTGTGCATTGTGGTGCTGGGCGGACTTATCATCAGGATTGAACTGCAGTGGTCACAGATTTTGTTAGAAACAATACTTTCCCGAGCAAATGTGCATATTAACCTTTAAAAGGGTCGCCTCACCCTAATCGTCATGTACCCAACATAAGCATCTTCTGAGCCTTCCATGAATACAAATGTAGAGTCTCTGGTATTCTCTATGATGACTTTCTCTGCTACTTTTCCAGGGGCTACAAAATTATCAGAAAAGTTAAATGAGGAAAAGGCTAAAACGTACAACCTAATGAAACAGTTACCATGATTGCAGGCACACATACCAGCTCCGATCATTGTGATGGGCGACTCAATATAGATCCATTCGTCTGTGTAAATACCAGAGTGGACGAATATCAGGCCGTCGAAGTGAGGCTCCTGACCCCCACCAAGAGCATCCTCAATGGTGTCATAGTACTGAAGAACACATCACAAGTCAGATAAATGACAGCAGCATTGAATTGGGGGAAATAACGTCAATACTACTAGAAAGTATTTACTTACAAACATGTTATCTCTCCCTTTGTATCTGGCAGGATTACTGTAGAAGTGTTCTGCAAAGCCTGGTTTAACATGTGCCCCTTTATACTGTAAAAAAATATTCACATGGTGATTCACACGCTTAAGAAATGATTCATTCATAATCAAAGTACAAAGACTTTGCAGTGACACTGCATTTTGAACAAGTTCAGAAGGGGGTTAAAAAGTCAACGCTAGAAAAAAAATGCCCGAGACATTTTTTTTTTTTTGATCCCTGGAAAACAATACTAAAGGTCAATATATCGCAAAGGAATACAATTTAAACACATAGTTCTCTTCTACACCCTGCTTACTGAATGTCACCATTACGGCCTGTGGTGCTGCCCTTTCACATGACATTAGCTGTCTGTACACAGGAGGACTTTAAGTCACACAGATGGGAATGGCAAAATCAGTGCTACTATATACATCTATAAAAAAGGCAACAATAACAATGAAGAGTGGGGCTCATTACCAACAGCACTGTTTGCTTCATGATCAAATATGAAATCAGATTCTTTAACAATGGTGAAATATGTTTATTAATGTAGAAACTAAGTTAAAATATATCAAGCAAAGGTTTTACAGGATCTGCAGTGAATAACTAAACCCACACAACATTACATACCAGCTGCTGAAAACTTTCCTTCCATGGGTTTGGTTGTTCATATTCTTCAGGGTTTATCTGGTAGAACTTCCCTGCCTCAGGGTGCATCATGGGTCGTGTGTATTCAAAAACTTCCATGTACAGCCTCTTCCTGAAACATTAGGGCAAAATATTGATTAACCATCCCCTATGCTCTCTTGTGCTTGTCAACAGGCTCGAGCCAAACAGTAAGCTAAATAGGACTTTTACTGCAACTGCCCTCAGGACATTTGAAATTTGATGTTCTGATAAAAATGTTTATAAGATATAAAACTTTAGGGGAAGAGGGGAAAAAATAAATAAATAAATAATAATAATCACATATACTGATCAAGTGAAAACAGCAGCCTCTCCTAACTTACCAAAGGATGGGGTCATTGGCCAATTCACTGAAGCGTTTGCATACACATGCAGCACGGCACAAATCCTGCTCCAACAGGTACGAGAAGATCTTCAGCACCACCTCGTCTGGAAGTTTCTCCTGCAAATACTGCTCTGCTGGAGCTGCTGGGAGGATAAAGACCAGAATATAAGACATAAATATTTTGGACAGGGTTTTGATTTGGGTTAGATAGCAGCAGCCATAAGAACTGTCTTTTGAGTCTAGTTATATCAAGATCTGACATTATGAGCACAAAAACAACAAATCTTGGGGAGGGGAAAAAAACACACAAACAAAAAACACTTTTAAGTAAAAGAAATGTGATGATAGATATTATAAATTTGTGTACTGTTTTGTGTATTGTTACACATGTTGTCTTTTGTGATTTCAATTGCTCCCAGAACTAGTATTTTGATACTAGATTGGCAAATCGAAATAGATGATTTTCTAAAGTGAATTTAAAAAAAAAAAAAAAGAAGAAAAGAAAAGAATGAAAAAAGAAACACATTTGTGTGTGCAATTTTATATCTCGGTCTAAAATTAGGGCAAGGCTATTAACACAAAAAGATGAATGCGTTTAAAAATGTCACACTTTCTCTTCGGACGTCATTATGGTTTTAAAACAAATCATGTGAAGCAACTGTGAGCACGGCAGTAGGGAACGTGACAAACTTTTTGGCCATGTATTTTGACACCACAAAGCTATGCATATTAAGCAAAATTCCAAGCAATGGCTGCTTTGACTACAAGTGCTGAGTATGAGCAACACTCTGAATGCCACAAATAACAGAGCAATACTGTCCACTTGGTGAAAATCATGGTGCTGCTTCGTCTTCACCAAAGAGGTTTTTAGAGAGAATACCCCACAAGAGGTTCATACTACATATATGAATCATATTGCATAAACAGGTTCTATGCATTTCACAGATTTCTCAGCAAAATGAAACTTATGCCTAAATGTTCAGTGCTTACATGAAGGAACTGCTCTAATTAAGGGAAGTAAGGGAAAGTAATAATGAATCCTTCTAAGATAACCCCCTACTAATCAACCTCACAGTTTATGGAATGATGTAGAAAAAACATATCAAGTCAAATAATGAGCTCCTGCTTACCTGGTAAATCTTGACACTTTCCTGAAACCCTGGGGCGCTTAGGTCGGTGCCCAAAGTTGTCTGTGGTTGAAGTGGAAGCACCCTGTAGATTAAAATATACATAAATAAAAAATGTAAATGTTAATGCATTTCTATAAAATCTAATATTTATTTTTTTAGACATTTCTATATTTTAAGAGTGTCTGGTAAAGTTACCTCCATATTTGTCTTTGTCGGACACACTGTTCTCTTGGGTAGAGACTTTCTTCTAAGCTGGTAGGGACTATTCTGAGCTCCTGGACCGGATTCTTCTGCAACCATATCTGCAGGAACGTCCTCATCTACAAATGGGGGAGAGAAAAAAAAAAGTATTTTGCTATAAACAAATGTATACTCAAGTAGATAGGAAAGGAATATAAGAGAAATTTGTTTCTAATGTTTTTCAACAGCATTCGATGATGTGTCATTTCAATTATGTTATTATGTACATTCTCGTAACCTGTGTAATAGTTTCTTCTTTGGAACCATGAAGGAAGTGTATCATTGTCAGTAACAATGGATGTTAACTGCATACATGCCAACATTGATTTCAGATCATTGCTTTAACAAACTTTCATGCCTTAGTAAATCATAAATACTACCACATATAATAAATTTGAGCTTTCAAGCATCAATTTGTCTCTAATAAAGGACAGATTGTAAAATCAGATTATCATGCGGAATTGCTTTAACAATATTTATTGCACATTACACTGAACAAAACTCAAAAATGACCACAAAAAAAAAAACAAAAACAAAAACAAACAAACAAACAAACAAACAAAAAAAAAAGATGCTTGTATTTATTACCTGCTCTGTATTCTACAGGCTGATTATACATCCTATCATGAAAGAATTCAGCCAAGAGAAAAACCAAAACAGCCATAACATCAAGCCTGAGTTAAACCAGACATTTATTTGTAAACCTATTCTCTGTGGCATGATGAGTTTCCCACCCCCAGATGGGCAATGCACTGTCTGTGTTTGTTGCTCTGGTTGCAAGGATAGCTCTCCCCAGCTACTGTGCCAGTAACCACTACAAACACCATCTATGAAACAGACTGGGCCAATTACAGTAACTTCTGTGCAGACATAAACTGAAATAACGTTAAAGCTCTCCCATACCGTTTGACTGAAACGGAAATCTAATTTGATAGAAAATAGACATTGTAATGTGTGAAAAGAGTAAATGGCATACCGCCAACATTTACTCAGTTTCTGTCACATTGAAAAAACGCCTGAGCTCTGCTGCAAACATCTGGACTGAGCAGAAATAAACACCACGTCCACACACCTGAACACATGTGGGCACAATCCAGTATAATACACCTATTAATAACACAAAAGAGCATGACTTTTGGGTTTCCCCAGAATCATCCAGTCATCACTCTGATGTTTACAATCACACTTAGCAGAAGCAACAAGTAAGAGTTGAACCTCTGCTGCTTGAACTGATGTTATGAGATCCAACATGACAACATGTCACCGGTCCACCTGACGACCGTGTTCAGAAAACCAACCTGGAGAGCTAACTGCATTGACTCCCGGCCATGGCAACTCCGATTAGGAAGCATCTTAAGCCAAATGTTTACTTTGGAAATATAAAATAAACGTCGTCAGTGTTCGCTTACATTACAGCGCCTGTTGTCACCCAGCGTTACGGGAGGAAAACCAAAACATTGTGTGTCCAAAACGTAACAGCGACTACACTTCGGTGTCCACGCGTTATATATGCAGCACTGATGTTGTAAGTAAATGTTGTGAAAATGGGAGCTTTTAGCGGGGTTTTTTTTCTTTTTATTTAGAAAATGCCAGGACGCAGTTAGCTTCCCAAACATGCTAATAACAACAGCTAACTAGCATAGGCTAGGTTAGCATTGCTACGACAACTGGCCAAAACCACTTTGTGTATCCTTCTCTGCGTTTGTCGCCCGTGAAGCGGCCAACCGGTTCTCGGGAGCTCCTCGGTTTCACCACCGACGTGACATTAGCTGACCAAAAGCCAAAACTCACCACCGACATGAGACCAGACAAGTGAAATAAAAGGCCGACTCGGTGCAAAAAAAAAAAAAATCAAGCAAAACAAAGCGCGGCCTGAATGCTAGCTACGCGCACAAAAAAAGCCTCGGTGTTTCCTGCTGATCGCACGGCGGCGACGGGATGAGGAGGACGGGTTGCTGCTGTTAGCTCCCCTCTGTTTCACCCAAAACAGCCAAACGTTTCCTTAACATCCATGTGTCCGCAATCACAAAGTGAGCCGTGTGACTCCCGAAAAAAAATAAATAATAATAAAAAAAAAAAAAAAATAGCTGTCAGACAAGCGGCTGAACGCTGCTAAGCTAACGTTACCTCTCTCCTGGTGGTTCCTCTCCGGCTGCACCGGGCGCGGCCTCGACACTCGCCTGGGTCTTCTGCTAACGTTGCTTGCTCTGACGGAGTTCATTTGGGGTGTTGGTAATCTTGAAAGGAAACGTCGAAGCCTTCACAGCAGAAGAGGCAACGCCGAGCGCATCGTCTATGTCTTTTTCTTCAGCATTGCACCATCTGCCATGTTTCAGCCGAGGCTCCTGGAAAAAAAAATAATAATTAAAAAAATAAAAGCGTACCTCGGCTGAGTTATTCCCAGTTTCTCTCTCCCCCCCCCCTTTTGCACTGGTCTTACGTCGAGTCCCGTTGTTGTGGAGCAGGAGGAGCCATAACGGACAGGAACAGTCCGACGGGCCTCGGTCGCGTCACGTGGGAGCACCTCTCTCGCGGCGGAAGATTCAACTCCATCCGCCCGGAGAAGAAGCTGCAGGTTGTCTGCAGATGACTGCAGCCCCATGTTGGTGGAAGGCAAGGCTCAGTTAATCCGAATCACTCTGATCGCCATTTATTTCAACACACGCAAAAGATATTCGCTACGTTGCGTTGCGTTAGTGAAACGTTGTGCTTCGTCTTTAATCAAGATCTCGAGCCATGGTTTAGCTCAAAGGACGACTGATCACTTTCTATCGACCGAGTTCAAACTTTGCACGACCCAGTACACAAAATCCCAATGTTGTATTCTGTTGCAAATACGAGTGCAAACTGTTTATATACCGACAATCAGTCTAAATTACTTTACTTTACATATTTTCCATGTCCATAACAACTCCAGCTTCTGGGCCATTTTTAAATTCCATGAAGGCAAAAGTTTCTGACATGACTAATGAATAATGATTAAATCCACTTAATTACCCATACTGGATTTCTCCGTTTAATGGCTGAAAAAGTATCCCAAAACCTATTGAAAGTCTTCATTCACTCACATCACAACTCTATGAGCCACACCCATTCCCTTAATCTAATATTAAAACATGTTTTTGTTCCACTCAGTGCTATTCACAGTGTTTGTGATTTGATAAAATCATCATATGAAGTGAATGCATTCTCAAAAATACATTTATAGCTTGAAAAATAACAATAGATCAACAAGAATCAAACCAATATAACAAATAATGTAATGCCAAATAAAAATATTTCTCTACCTTTAATTGCCACACAAATTCGACCAGCTGCAAGAAAAATGGTGCATGTCACATTCTGATCTTGGTCTGATGGTGGTGCTATTTAGTGTAATTACATCAGCTCACTGAATAAGTTTGTGCGTAATATCTAATTTCAACACAAACACAATATATAAGGATTTTTATTTATTGCTCATACATTATAATTTTATCATTCACACTTGTGGTTTCCTTACTGCGAGATCTAAAATGTCTATGAAAAAGGAGGTGGTTGGAGGAAAAGATGTAATTTTAACTATGAGTTGTATTCCAAAATAAGACATACAGACACATTTACCAACCAATACAGTTTGGGTTTCAGTTTACTCAATAGCCAACTAAATTGTTGTCATTTACCCACTTACACAGTAGCCTTGTAGTCCACTAGATGTCTCCCCATCTCTATCTCGGATTATTCACTGCATGCTGTGTGTGAGATGAACATCACATGATACTTTACCTCTATGTCTGTCTTTTTGTCTCTATTGTCTGAGTGGCGCCTCACCTTGCACAGATGTTTTTTTTTCTTGATGCCAAAATAACACTTTTCTCAATTTCTCATACATGTTTAGTGTTTACTCCTTGCTATTATCTCCTTCCAGACCCTTTCACTGGGATGCTGCCATGACAACATTGTTGTTTGTTTTACAGATCAGTCAAATTGCATAACGAATTAATGAATTACCTCCTGTCTGATATACTGAACCCCCAGCCACTTTTTTTTTAGCAGCAATGCTCAGCTTTGTAAATATTTGCTTGGATGACATCAATATGTGCCTTTGGTGACAGCATAACAATTAATTAGCATTTATTTTGGCTGGCCTAAATGAATACCATTCCTCTGACTAATTAGCTACCTACAATAAATGAGTCACATGAAGCAGTAAAACAATCCTGCAACTACCTTTGGGGAAGTCAGGCTGTATTGTTAGGTTTTATATGCGGTGGCAATATGTCAGTAGTATTTCCTGCTCATGTGTCTCTTTCCTTTCATTTAGTTTTTTTTTTTTCAATCAACTCAAGGCCTATCAGCAGGACCATCTGTGATTTGTTGCTCTGTGGTCATTGACCCATCTGCGAGTTTGTCTGTCTGTCTGATGAGGTTAATGTTGATTGACCCCAAGAGAGGAGTCAGCTGAGAGTCTTGTGTCGAACACTGTGTTGTCCCAAAACTCATTGCTACATGAGCAATGACAACGCTATGAAATGAAAGAGTTTCTGTTGTAGTTTTGTGTCTTTTATTGTTCAATCTGTAGTCATGAGACTGATGTCAAAGACTTTTCTGGGTTGTTTTCTGAAATGAAGAGTTCTCTGCATGTTTTTGTAGATGACAAATTAATTACCTTTGTTTCCGTTACCAGTCTGTGGTGCTGTGAGGATAATATAGGTGAACTCAACATGGCCATGGCGAAGGAGGCACATTTCTCATCCTATCTAACATAATCACCATTTAATTTTTAGTCTTACTTCTATTCTTCAAAGTGAATCATCCATACTTGAAGAAATGATATAGTTAAACACAATAGTTTACTTCAGCCCGAAACGTGGAGCGCTTTACTGTCAAGATCTGCTGTTTTCGACTCTAATCTCTTGGAGATATGACAGTGAGGCACATGTGTTGGCTTGGTAACCAATCTAGTATCCAGTGGCAACAGAGGTCTATTGAATGCTGTGTGGCTCTGTGTTGGCTGGTGTGCCCACCACTCTCCTATGTCACCAAGTCACCGACGCACGTCCATTTACCAGCTCTGAATAATGCTAGGGTTGTGTAATATTCGGCTGTGGAATCAATATTATGTGAAAATGTGAGTGGGGAGGGGTCATCAGATCACTGATATTACAAATGCCCTTTGTGTTGAACAACTTAATGTACAGACTTGCAGGTGGGAGCTCTCTGTCTCTGTCACTTTCTCCATCTCTTTATGAGATGCACACACACACACACACACACACACTAGGCTTAAGTCTTTATTTCAAGGACTCTTCATCCTACATACTCCCATGAAAAGAATGGTCATGTTGCGGGATTTGGTCGGTTCTTAGTCGTCATTGACTCCCATCCTATCTGAAGGCATCCACTTGGGCAGAGGCAGACACAACAGGATAAGCGTCTTTGTCTCAGACTCCTGTCTGTCAGAGACATCCCCCCCTCCCCAGCCTCCCCTCTATTTGTGCGGCTGTTACAGAGAGGGCAGATGGCTCATTACCATAAATAGGACAGAGAGAGAGTGAGTGAGGGGGCCTTGCACACCGACCAACAGGACCATGCTGCCCCAAACCAAGGAAATGGGAGGCCGTTGCTAGGAGAGAGGAAAGACAGCTTTATGGCAACACAAAGCTGATTCCCCCATCCGACCTCATATTGCTCCCGCCCCCTCGTTCCCTGCTCTGGCGACAGAGCCTTGAATCTGCTGGTTGGGGACAGATGGTCTATGGGCCCCACTGTCTCTACAGCTGGACACAGACTGCACCAACACAGTCAGACCTGGCAGGACTGAATCACACCTTATCCTGTCCAACGTATCAGAAGCAGGAGCAGGAAGTGCTGAAGCCCAGGCCATCGGCTAAGAATAGATCCACACTTGTTGCCCACGGGAAATGTGTGGCTGCACAATAGACGATAATATGTTAAGAATTTGTCTTTGTAGTAGTGCATTGCTCTCTCTAGGAAATTTTTATTATTATTATTTTTTTTTTTACCAAGGATAATCACAGGTTTCCTCTTTAAGTGTCTGTTGTTGCCACTTAGTCTGTAAACACTAAATGGCAATGATTGTTTCGTTAAGTTCAAAAACAGCATAACTAACACAAATACACAAAAAACCCAACATGACGCTGATGTAAACAAAAATCTTCCTCAGTTAATGAACCATTTTTCACCATTTTTCAACACCCCCATTGGAGTAACAGCATTTCTTTTTGACAACTTGTTTTGGTAAATGCATTGCGTCATGTGTAGTTAAAAATTGCCCTGAAATAGAGGAAGATTGGGTGAGGTGAAACACATCTTCCAATGGAAAATATCTATATCAAGACACCACCTATGAAACAATAGCACATCTGCTCACACTAGTCCTCCGGTCGAAAAGGGCAAGTGCAGCCAACTGTCTCACAGACAGACAGACACAGGAAGGAGCAGAGATCTATTGAGAAAACAGTCAAGTCTCATTCAAATAAATTAAAAGTGTCAGCTATAAATACATCACTGTGGCTATTATTCACTGGTTGTTTTAGTTGTATATGAATTGTACATTTTTTATCTAATGTCTCTCATCGTAGTTAATGTTAGTTTGCATATTGTCCATAGGGGAACAAACTGTGGTAATATTGTGGCAGGATGTTTGACAGCATCATCTTAATGTTTTGCAAGAGAAAACAAAACTGGGAAAGATGGGATAAAAGGACAACTAACCAGAATGAGGGAGAGAAAGTGTGGCAGCAGCATGATAACTAAGCGGAATAAAAGTGTTCCTGCATCACCTATCCATCCGCCCTGGTTGTATGGGAACACGAGGGCCATGCCTACCCTGCAGACACACTCTTCTCTGACACACTTCATTACCCAGTGCTCAGCCAGGCACAGAGAGTCACTGCACCACTTTCTCAACACTACAGTTGCGTGCCCGCTCGCAGCCAAGCAGCCAGGCTCCTCATAAACCAAGGCAGAGTATACACTGCCCCTTAGGCATCGGGTCACAATCACTAAGTATTGTGCAGTGAAACCAGTGGTGGGTCTCTACATGTCTCACTGAAGTAGTGGTTCCCAACGTTTTTCTGTCAGACAAACTCTGGCATTCCCAATAAATGAACCTGAGCTTTTCATTAATGCTATCTGTCATTTTTCATTTGATCATCAGGTTTCATTTGATTAATATTGGTATAAATGTATATATATTAAGGATTTTACTTTACTAAGTTTTCATTGGTACTGCTGCCAGGATCATCCCTTGCTTTCAATTTCAACTTTTTTTTTTACCTTTATCTTTTGCCACGTAACCATTACCTTTTGCTAAATGGTAGCTTTTAGCCATATTGAAACTTTTTTTTAAATGTTTTCAAACTACTTCTTTGCAACAGATGTTATAGCCAAACCAACATAAGTATGTACTTAAAAAAAATATTTATTGTAAATAACATTTAATAAGTGAACATCAGTGATAGTTTTAACCAAAATGTTGGAAAAGAAGTTAAAAATTGTAATTCATATTACCCAGCAGCTGCCAGACTCATTATTTTACTGTATTCACGAGAAAAGAAACAACACACACTTATTTCCATTGCTCGAGGAAAACTAGCAATCTCTCATACGTGTCATAGCCCACTACAGACTGGCAGTGCCAGACAACACTGCAGGACACAAGACCACCATTGTACCGTAAGATAAAGTGCGCTTGTGACTAAGGCAAGGCGGGGAGGACCAGATGCTCTGAAAAGATAAGGGAGTGTCACAGAACAAAGCATTTGGTGTTGTGTTGTTGTTTACAGTGAATCCTTCAGTGGAATATCTCCACAGACGTCACGACTACGCATCGCTGATGGAGCATTTCAAATAGTAGGTACATATCAGAGTGAGATGACTTTTCTTTATCTTCCCTCTACTTTGCAGTTAATTGACTACAAGTGTTCATTTGCCTGCAAAGAGCAGTCATTAAGGCTGAATAACAAAATCTAGCTTGCAATAGAACAGCCAGGGATCAATAGGTTAATTCAATTGGCCCTGCATGTGGCGTTTTGTACAGCGGGCCGTTTGAAGGCCTTTATGAGGAAAACATGCTGTTTTAGTGTGCTTAAAAGTGCAAAGAGATAGTGTTGATATTCCTCAATAAAGAGAGAAAAATGCTGCTGAAGGCATTGAATTAAAAAAGAACAAAGTTTAAAACAGTGTGTTTGATGACAACTAAGACACAGATGACTCAAAAGGAAGTCTGTCCTTCACTTACTACAGTCAAGTTAGAGAGACTGCTGTCATTGTATACACCCAAAGCTTTTAAGAGACAGTAACAATGCGTCATCATTTGTTTATGACAGGTTATTGCAGGTACATTGGTTGTATTCCATTATCCAGCCCATTTATAATGCATGTTTATTAGGTTTTTTTTTCAGTGCAGTGGAAGCTTAGACAAGAGTGACCCTTTCAAGAGGAAGAAAAGCTTTTTCACAAGCTGCACACATAAATTCGAGGGCCAAATACCACATCATGCAGCAGGGCCCAGATTTACTAGCTGTGGTCATGGTTTGGCATTTGTGAATGAATTTTGTCTTCCTAATAAAGACATTTATTTATTCACCGTGTAGATCACTGAAGAAGACAAACAAAGACTAAATAAAACATTTGCTAAGCAGGTAGTTACACAGTCCTGTCTCATTAAAGAGCTGAGTTCTTTTTCATTAGGGTTGAGTAAAAATGTTATTTACTGTCCTCAGTTCAGGCTGGTAAGATTAATCCTTCGCTGGAACAAACTGACACTTGGGCCTGTTTATACAAGCATTTACCCAATCTAACCTGAACAAACAGGCTGAATCAATATAGAATTACAGGATATTTGCTTGACTGTTGAAAAGATCATTCCACTGCCCCACATGTTGAGTATTTTATTGCCTGTGCATTAAAGGAGGCACTTATCAACTGACAGATAACAGACAATCAGCACACTGCTGACACAATTCATAAGACCCAGTTAGCAGAAAGGGTTGTCAAACAAAGGCTCCCGTAGACAAACACGGTCTTGAGCACAGCTGAGGATGACTGTAGGCAAAATCAGGGTAAACCTCGAGGGAAACAAAACCTGAAGAACAAAGACCATGTTGCATTTGAAAGAAGCTGACCACGCCTGGTTGCTCTGCTGACAGCTAGAGGGCATGTACGTCTAACAGTTACACTATTTTCACAGCAAAGGCATAAAGTTAGCCTCTTGAGTGTTGAACAAGGAATACGTAAAGGTAAAATATTTGCCTTCAGTGGTGCTTGTTTCTAGAAAAAAAAAAAAAAAGCTCTCTGGAATGGTTTTTAAACTGCAGGCTGCATATAGCATCTTAACAGACTGTTGCATTGTCATCCTGGGAAGCATACAAATGCTATCTGTTTAACCAGTAACCACTTGGAAGCATGCTTATCTAGGTAAATTCAATAGCATAGAGCTTCAATCCATGGGTGTGCAAGTGAGTCTGTGTTTGTTTCAGCAAGGATATGTATGTATGTGTGCAAGTGCGTTTGAACACTCTTTCACAATTCTCTTGATGGCTCCTCCACTTCGCATTTCAAAGGAGGTTCAAACTAATTAGCTCAGGGTGGTGCTTGTCTGTTAGTCCCTTATCAACTGCAGGTGATTCTTCTTCTTCTAAAAGGGCCAGGAGAGGGGCTTTACAGAGTGCACTCTATAATCTTCTCACCTGTCTAAAACAATATTTACCAGAGAAAATAATAGCTGAAGTCTTCCAAAGGGTGCACTCTGGGAAATATTTAGGTTGCATCATAGTCCTTAATATTCTGAGAAAAAACAGAATCCATTTTATTGTATTGTACTTAGAAAGCAGGAGCAAAGAACAAGTAGAGATACAGCACCTGGCATCTTTATGACAAGCATGAAATGTATTATTTAGTGCATGTGTGTGTGTGTGTGTACTTGTGTGAGAGAGATATTATTTTGAATGCATATAATACCTGTAATCCTGTTCAGTGCTTTAACAGCAAATTCCCTTGGAATGTGATTTATCTATATATTTTTTACTTCTTCACTGGCTGTGTACCAAAGTGTTAGTGTTTGTGTTCCCACTCCAGAAACCACAGCTAGGTAGATTGAGAAAAAAGAAAACAGAAAACAGGGAGAGAAGAATAACACCAAGGGAACAGATTGAATGAAGAGCAGCATACAAACAAGCATTGTCACTAATAGAGACTTTTATGAGCTCCAGACCTGCTGAAATGGAGTGGCGCGCGTGTGCAGCAGCTCTTATCGGCTCGCTGGCAGCAAGGGCGGATGAGAGCTTCCACACTTGTGCTTCGTAAAAATGGTCTGATTCATTTTCCACATGAGAGGGTCTCACTGGGGCGGCATCAGACCAGTCAGTCCACACAGATTTATGGCCCATTAAAGCTGCAGGCCTCCTGACCACTATGCCACCATAGGCTGCCTGTGAAGACATACTGCACCCTCATTCATGCGTGGTCACCACTCTCCATCACAGGGTAGCTTCCTCATTGTTCACCCCTTCATCAGTACCACTTTTACTGCCTCACATGAACTCCTCTCATAGTCTGTAGTCCTTCTATTCTTCACCTCACTCCTTTTGATAACAAAGTGAGTTGTTTACTGTAATTATTCTCCCTCATTGTTACATTAACACAGTTGTCACAAAAGACTTTTTTGTGATGCTTTCATGATACAGAAAGGATCATCACCAAAATCACTGATTAGCACCTCTGGCAGGCAGTGCTGTAGATGGTCAAGGATGTGCTCCAGTACCATTATAAACATCTCTGATGGTGGTCAGTGGAGCATGTTGTTTTAGCCTAACGGTTTTACAATCTGATTAGCACCATTGCAGGCACACAGACTAATGGGTCTGTATTTTCAAGGCATCTTCAATCAGCTGTTTCCCTGGCGATTAATGCATCTCGTTCTCTTCTCTCTCATTTGCTAGCTTTGCAACTTTATCATCCCTTTGACTGATACTGGATGGAAAAATGGGGCAGAGTGCTGCTTGCTGGCCCTAAGAATAGCTCTCTGATCCAGAGCAACCTGAGCAAAGGCTCATAAAAACATGAATGAATATCGCAGCATTCACATGCCCCGCTAAAATACTTCAGACATGTTTTCGTTTGACAAATTCATTTGATCACAATTTACTTCATCTTCAAAACAAAAAACAAGATAAGCACAGATTAACAGAAATACTTTTTTGAGGAATCAGTCAAGCACTAACTCTGACACAAAACTGTTCCTACACCACTGCAAAGCCAGTTTGTCCAGTTGAAAGAAGAGGGAAAACAACAGGGTGTGCATCAACACCAGTGCAGAAGTATTTACTACAGCACTGCTGTGGCAGGTATCTAGGTTTGTACACAGTAAAAGCAAACAGAGAGGCTATTAGATCAGTCCACAGAGAGCTACTCAGTGTGCGCTTATGAAATGGAGTGGCTGGGATGAGTAAGGTATCACCATTATGTGAAAGTTACAGTTTGGTGTGAAGTCAGTTGGCCAGTAAAGCTGCACTTAACAGATAGTCTGGAAGGGACACAAAACCGACATGCTGCCTTTCCTGAACTACACTTTTGGCTTAAAAAAAAAATGGAATCCATTCAGTCATAGCTTTGTGCAGATTTGACTTTTTGCACACACGTGCACCTTAGATGAACTGCATCTAGGTGGAAGAAAGGGAGCATTTATTCTTCTCTTTCTCGTCCTATTTCTTTTCTTTCTTTTCACTGTCCGAATGCCCAGGCATCACCCAGCATGGGTCTGTTGTGTATATACACACCACGTTTTCTGCTTCAGTCCCCGTTTACTCCAGGAGGGGCCCCGTGGAGGGTCCGCTATCGTCACGATGCTGGGTGTGGTAACACATCATTTCTCTCCGCCCTGCCTGAGGTGTTTGCAAACCAAATGCCGCGGGAATATACAGTCTCTGTCGTTTTGGATCATTCATGATATTTTTTTTACCCTTAATTTACTATCTAACCTAATAAAATTTAACAGCACAATTTCTCTTTACTCCATAAACCTGTTAAAAATGTAAAAAAAAAAAAAAAAAAAAACCCACTGCCCTCCTCCAGATGACGTTACAAGCAGCTGGCAATGGAAGCGAAAGCACATTGCACGATGCAAAATAGGATGGCGTGCGCGTTCTCGGCGCTCCTGCGCTGCGGCAGTTGCCAGGGGAGATAGGAGGGGAGGGGTTTTGATTGGCTGAAGTGGGCCTGTTGCCATGACGACGGCGAGGGGTTTGGTAGCGTTGCCGTGCGGTGTGTGATCTGCGCACTGCGTGTATGGAGGAAGCAGCTGCTGATCTGATCTCTGACATTGTGTGAGACAGACATCTGAATAAACTGCGCACAGACGTGTCTTTAAACAAACCGCACCGGGGCACGCCGTGCATGATTGTAAGTGTTTGACCGTTTTTATTTCTATTTTATTTTTTTTATTTATTCTTTATTTATTTATTTATTTATTTACTATTTTATTCCCAGTTATTCAGTCATGGTTTGGCAGGGGAGGGTTTGTGTTTCGAGCGATCTAAAAGTAAATGTGGTCAAGTGACTTTGCTTCAGAGCCAGCCAGCATGGCAGATCAAGCGACAGCATGTGGCCACGGCAAGCTAGTGTTAACGTTACTTCTCACTGTCCTGACTCTTTCTTCCTCCAACAGTGGACACGGACATTTACAGCACAGACCACAGGGGTTATCTGTTTATCTGTGAAGATAGCCGTGAACAGTCTGAGATAGTTTAAAAAAAAAAAAATGTTATGCTAACGCTAGCAGTAGATTTACCTCCATTGACCCGTCGAGCGACCGCTAACGCCACTTTTGTCTCCCAGCCGGGTGAGCTAACGTACCCGATGTTACACACAAGACAACTTCTTCAAGACCCAAAAAAGAGAGGTGTAAACAAAAATGTAACGAGGTAAACTGGGCCGAAGATACTTCGTTACGAGTTCTGCGTTGTCGGGAAGTATTGTGCAATTCACTACGACGTTACGTGTAACTTTGTATTCCTCATTGTGTTGCTGGCTGTGTTCGCTTCCCTCGCTGCCTTTTTTAATGTCACGGCGTCTTTTTTAGCGTTTAGCCACAAATTGTGTTAGTTTTTCTGTGATAACAACACTTTCACGTTATTTCCCAGCCCCCCCCCCCACCCAAAAAAAAAAAAAAATCGCGTCTGCTCGTCAAGTTGTTGTAGACGAAGATGTTAAAATGAGTTTTAGTTGCTCTTCGTTCAACACTCGCTTCGTCCCCTGTTTGAGTGTAATCGGTTATTTCATTGTGTAAATATATATATTTGTTTATTTATATATGTATATATACGATATAAAAGGTTGGGAGGCTACACTGGTTTAACTGAGCACATGATGTAATGGATTATCACAAGATTGTCCCAGATACAGAGAGCTCTGCAAACAATGTCAGAGTGTAGGAAAAAATATCTCCGTATAATCCAGATGGATAGACTTAGTATGTTGATGTCGAGTTCATCCTCGTTTACTTAGCTTTTCCACGTGTCTCCATTTGCCTTGTTGTGTCTCTACCTGCTGCCTGCCACTGTGTTGTTTACTGAGCAGGACAGTCCTCATCTTAAACGAAGTTTTGTGATCTGTTTGTTTGTACAAAGTGGCAGAAAAATTGTGACATTACACACAGACTGATATTCCTTTCTTTCACTTTGCTTGTCAGTCGTTCAAATCTTGGTGGTAAGTCCCTTGAGGCAATTTGAGCATTAAGGGATGGAAAAAAGGACAAAAAAAGAAACAGATGTTGTCAGTTTGTTGTTATTTTATTGCCAGGATCTCCTGGTCATGTTGGGGGTCAAACCATCTGTTGTTTTGCTGTTGTTCGTGGTTCTGACATGTATCCACTCCTATATATGTCGTTATGTATAGAAGGCTCTGAAGGGTAAGTACTTTTGCTGCCCAGAATAGACGAGCCTCTGCTAACTTTACTGACATTCATGTCTATAAATAAGACTTGTTGTAACCCACTGATGAAGTTATTGCTGACGTGAAATGGCCATAATCACAACAGGGTACTGAAATATTGTCTCTATATAATATAGAGTTGGATTACTGTTAGTTGTTTTCCATTATATTATTATCTGAAATACTGGAATTGGCTGCTAGCACCCTGTAGTTACCACAGGTAGTCTTGCTGTATGGGTTGAGTTTCTCTTCTACCACAGTAAGGTGAAATCACCTGCAGACAGCCAAGTGTTTGTGTATATTCTTGTCTTGTCTAGGTCTGCTCAAAGCATGATATTTTAAAAGATAACCTACAGACTTTGGTCAACTATAAGTTATGATAACTCACAACTGAAATTCATAATTACTCAACTTGACAATTGAGTTCATTAATCATTATATCATTTGTTGTTTTTTTCTTCACAATCTTGAGGGTAAGCTCTGGGGGCATATTTTGGAAATTCATTTTTATTACATAAGATCTAAGTCTAGACTTTTCATTCAGTCATTCATCTCCTACTGCTTATTTGTTTCCATGTTGCGGGGGATGCTGGAGCCAATCCCAGCTCCCATTGGGCGAGGGCGGGGTACACCCTGGACAGGTTGTCACTCTATCACAGGGCCAACACACAGACGGACAGAGACGAACAACCACTCACCAATTAATCTAAACATACATGTCTTTGGATGTACCTGGAGGGAATCCCACATAAGCAGGGGCAGAACATACGGACTCTGCACAGAAACGTCCCAGGGCTGGGAATCGAATTGTTGCCCCAAAACAAGAAGATTGAGGGTTTACTTAACTAATAGAGGTTTTATCTCACATTTTTGGGATATTTTACACCAGCTGGACACAGTAGTAGTCACACTAGTATGGGATATATCTTGAGCTTCTCTTGATTTCTCTGGGGTCCCACAGTTCATTTTTACAACTTTGTAAACACGCTGCTGCCACTTTTTTTGAAAGGTTGCTTCTTTGTACTTTGGTGGTGACAGAGCGAGCGGATGTATGATAACAATGAAGGAATGTGACAAAAAGGACCACTGGAGCACAGCATTTTTTTTTTTTTTTAAATCAAAGTTTCCTGTTCAGTCATAAAAACACTGTATATAACTTGTAAAACATTTTAATAGGGCATGGTCTTGGTCCAGGGACTGCAGCTTCTGGCTGTTGCCTACTTTCCAAGCAAGAATAACCCAGAATCTGCAGTTGATGGCAATGGTGTTGCCATGTAATCAGTCTTATCACAGAATCGTGTACTCTGACCCAGAGTAAAGGGTAGATTGCGTCCTCAAAAATCTACTATCTACTATGTTCCTTTATAGGTATATCAGTGACTTGGGTTTTAAATTCATCACAAAAGCTGACCCTTTTGGAAACTTCTGTGATTGCTTAACAAAGCCTGAACCTGGTTTCTCAGGAATAGTCTGAAGAGAAAAGATGAAAGATTTATAACCTGCAATTCTCTGAAAACCCCATAATTACCAAGTCATTTGTGACTTTGATTTTCGGTACTGGTGTTAATGGTTGGATCAGCGTAAAGTTTGAATAATTCGTTGATTTCCAAAATAGGGAAGTTGGAAGTGTTTTCTGAGTTTAAGCAGCTGCTTCCCATAATTATGTTGTTGTAACTGAATTGTAGTCTATCAAAGTTGAAAATAGTAAAAAAAACAACAAAACAAAACAACATGATGTAAAGAGGAAAAAAAGCTTTGCCACTCTAATGCTATGTATATATATTTTGGGTAATCAGAAGAGGTTGTTAAATAAAACAATTGCAGCCACTAATCAGTAATCTCCAGCTCTGACTTTTGCCTGTCTGGCCTGTGGAACTGAGTGCCTCATGTTGTTTTGTGGTAGAAGCTGCACATATGTGTCTCATATCACCTGCTCAAAGCCTTAGTGTGTTTTTGAAAGAGGGAAGTCCCCCGGAGTACACAGTTTTCTGTTGTCTTGGTTCTGTGACATTCTGCTGATCAGAGGTGCTGGCCATGAATTTGAGATGCAAATGTAAAATGTCTGAGGCAAGTTGCTGCATCCCTTCTTTAGTTTCACTGGTCATGCTTGCCTGTCCTGATCAGATGATCGACTTGTCTTTTTTTTTTTGTGTGATTTTTTTTTTTTTTTTTTTTTTTTTTTCTCACATCATTTAGCATCTCCCAGGAGATAAGGGAGCTAAATGGCATTTATTTATTTTTATCCTTTAAGCCCTCTATTTTATAGCTGTCACTATTTTACAAATAGGGTCAACTTGTTGTAGATAATGTTATGACAACATCAAAAAGGCAGAACAGGTTGAAATTTGGTTCTGCAAATCTAAAAATACAGTTTCCATTGACTGTTTTTTTGTTTCTTTGACTGGCCACAGTGCTTATGTACTGTGTCTCTGAATGTTTTGAATTTCTGCTTCAGTTTTCCTCTTTAAGCCTGCCCTTGTTTGTCTGAGGTTCCCTATGGGCACTGTTTATATTCCTGTTGTGACGCCTCTCCTTCTACTCTAGCTATTGTTTTATGTTTCTTAATTCTTCACAGTGCTTGTGCGCTGCCCCTCCCACTCTAACCTCCTGACCATCCTCGTGCTTGTCTCCTTTCTGATGGGGTGGACTCAAGATGCGGCCCATTAGGGCCCGGCTCACTGAAAGCAACACTGATGTTACTGTTTCCTTGATGGAGAGAAAGAAAGAGGGAAGCATGGCTGTGTGTCTTGTGCTACAATAGGTCTTTGTCCCATCACCTCAGGCTGAATTAACAGGATCTATTTAATTGATGTCAGTATGACAACAACAACACAGGGTAACCAGTTAGTGTGCAAATTACCAAGATCTTTTCAGATTTGGAGGAGAATTAGATTGCCAGTGCCAGCGTTTTAAAGCCAGCATCAACTGAGGTGCCACAAAATGCAACCAAAAATGTAAAATGCTATTCATCATTAGTACAGCACTGGTTGGGTGTGGATAAATGTAAAATGTATTAGTCCTTTATTAGTCTTATTTGAAATTGAGTTTTACACAGAGCTGTGCGCTTTCTTAACTAAACTTAATGCAGGTGTACAAAATAAAAAGCTCAATTTATAAGAACAGTATCTTGAGTTCTGCTTTTTAAGGGTCTGTCATAGACAAAAGTTAGTCTGTTAGTTATTGACAAAAGAGTTGTTGAAAAATTGTATTAGCATGTAATGTAACACAAAGGTAGTTGACCCTTCATTGCTGCCAAAGAAAGTGCATGGACACCTCAAAACTTTTCCATCTTTTTTTATTTTACTGCCGCTCACTGCATGTCCACGCTTTTGTTGATTTCACTCCCTAAAGAAGCGTCAGTAACTATTTTCACAAAGCAGGGTATAATCCCGTCTGTCTTTATGCTACTTTCTTTAGACTTCCAAGCCGCTTGACTTGGATCCCTCTGACGGACTACATTTATTTATTAGCGTTTGCTATGATTCAGGATGGAGAACCTAACCGGTGGTTTCTTGTAGTATTTACATGGAAAGTAATCTCTTTGAGAGCACATTCCTGGAGGGTCTTATGTTGCTACTTCATCTAAGCTCCAGAAATATAAAAACTTTCTCCTTTCACAGATTTGTGGGGTTTTATTTGGATATGTGGTGAACTAGAGTAGAGCAAATGACTTGAACATTTATGCTTTTGGTAGTTTGAAAGTAATGAGATTGTATCTCGTTGGTGGTGTTTGTACGCTGACCCTACAGCCACATGACCCAGGAGATAAGGTTTCAGTGTTGGCTGGGGGTAGGCATGTACTTTGGAAGGCCTCACCTCTGTTGACTGTCAAAGTGCAGTACTGTGTGCTTGAGTTTGAGAACTCTGTGTGAAGCTAATGTCTTCGATGAACACCACAATCATTACCCATTGTTTTGTATACTTGTTTTCCTCTAACTGTTAGGTGATTGCATCAGCCCATGTGTTTGTCAGCAGTCTATGAGCTACATGCTGGCGGAATTCATAGATTGCCAAAGTAAATACTGCTGGTTTAATAAATGCCACCTTGCTGCTTGGGTCCACTGTTTTGGCTTAGAACAAGTCTAACTGTCTCAGTGTGAAGTCTGAATTTGTTTTCTGAGAATGAACTTCCTCAACAGGCAGGAGGTGTTTCCTTCCCTCCCGATCCTCTGTTTGAAACTGTGAGGTGAATACTGAGCACTTCTGAAACATGACTAGAGCAAAAACAACTGCTCCTTTGTATAAACTGAGTGTGGGGCCAATTGTGACACTTTGTATAAGTTTGTTCTTTTGGTTCCACCTCAGACGCTGGCCAGATAATTTTTATCCACTGAGTATTTTTATTTAAACATGAATCACTCAGACAGTTTGCTCGCCTCAAATAGTGACTGCTTTATTTGTTATGGCATGATTTTACCCTCCCATAAAATAAAAGAGTGCTACTTGGCCACCTTGCTCTGGATCAACCTCTTTCTCTATCCTTGTCTCTCCCACTCTAACTCAGCCCCGCTTTGTCTCATTCATGGTTCTAGCGCTCCAGCCAGACCGGATAGTCACCTAAATATCAGTTAGAGTTTCAAATAACAGCCACTTGCTATGGGGCTGTGTGACACACCTTTGTGTATCTATTACAGAGGTGTAACTGGTTTGTGTCAACTGGTTTATTTCTTGTGAGGAGGGTGTGGTGTGAGTACGTAAATGCAGTTACAAGACTGAAAATCCGTAGGGTTTTGCAATCTTGTGTTTGTGACGTCAAATAGTGAAATGATTTTTTCATTTTAATTGATAGAATAGCTTGTTGGTTTATACATTATTGTGAAAGTATCCCTTAATGGCACTTTGTGTCAGTAGCACCATGACATCCAGGTTGGCTCTGGTCTGTTTCGCTTCTCTTTGTCAAACAGGTTTGTGGAGAACAGCAGCAGACTGCTGGCCTCAGCATTTTCCGCCTGTATTGATCTCCCCACATTAGCTCTCTCTTCATGCACAGACATGAGCACAATTGCTTCCCTTACAACATTGGCTGCCGTGGCAACTGAGTCCTGATTGTGAGACTGGCTCCTAAAAACATCTCAAACCAGGACCTCTTCATTTCGATGCCGCCATCATCTCCTTTACATTCCCCCGTACAAATATGACACATCAACGGCTTGATTTGCCACTTAAAGCTATCTCCATATGTCTTTGTGTATTTTTGAATAGGCTAAGTGCTTAACAGGATAAAAGAGCAGTTTGAAAGGGGGGGAAATGTGCCTTGGCACCTGCTGTTAGTGCCTGCCTGTTTGCACATGAATATGATGAGGCTGGCGGTGCGCTGGGCTATTTAAATTGCAGATGAGCCATCAGGTCAGCACCATTGCAGCTTTGGTGTGTTTTCAGGGATGAGTTGCAGTCAACAGGCCAGTCCGACTTATTAGCTTCCTCTCCCCTCTCCTCTCTTTACACACTAGCGTCCCATTATCCATCGAATTCCCAGCCGCCTCTCTTTGATGCCTTTTCATAAGAGCAACGATAACTGCGATCATTGCTACAGCAGTGGTAATTGACCAGCTGCAATCATGGTAAAACACTTCCTGTGTTTGGCTGGATGCAAGGCTGCGTTCTCATCTGTCCACCCCGCCTCTGTTGATATTCAAATGATGGGTCTTCTGGAGGAACTATTCAAAAGAGGATAACTACTCTCTGGCACCGAAAGGCCGAGCAGAGAGGTCAGGACTGTGAAGTTGGACTAAGGGGAAGCTCTCCTGTACTTTTAAGGTTAAACAGTGGTCTCACTCTTTACCCTGCCTAGGACTCCTTTTCATTGCCCAGCTTGTAAAATTTACAGGCAGTCATTTGGCCACGCCCTTTAAGCAAATGAAAACCTGAGGCCACACCTGTGTTCATAGCACCAAACTCTCTGTCGGCTACACAGTTTCCATTTAACTATATTTTGAAACCCTCTCGCTCATCCTTTCTGTCTCTCTCCCATCAACAAATTTACAGTTAACTGTGCCTAATGGCAATTTTGTCTAAAACTGTAGAGTTGTCTCCAATTTATCCTCTTTGTATTTCCAAATTCATTCAGAGTAGGAATATCTTGTGTTTTGTTCTCTTGAGCAGCATTTTTCTTTAAACACAAAAGGACAGCTCTCTATCTTTCTTCTTCTTTGATCTACTTTGCTGAGAGCTGTTGAATCCTTGACCAAGGATAATTTCCATAGCCTACATCATGACCTACTGAGTCTCAGCTGCCTCTCCCACTGTCTTCCTCTCAGTCTCATAGTTTCTCTTTCACTGTTCTTGTCTTGCTCTCCTTCCTTAAAAAGGATTTCCCTATTGTTATACCTCTTCCTATGTTCGCTCTGCCTGTCCCTTTACTTATGACCTGGAAAGCTCTTTGACTTTCAGGATTGCAGAATAACATGGTACACAAGGACATTTGAATGGTGTGCTGACAAATGGAAACACAAACAAAAGAGGATTGACAGAGGGAATGTGGGTCAAAATTTTGCATGATGCCATCTATAGAACAGGTGAAGTGCTTTTAAGACTATAGAAAGTCACTCTGCTGTATGTTTTCCATACAGTTACAGAGTTAAGTGGTCATTTGTATAAATGCACTAATGCCTCCCATTCTCCCTCTTGTCTTCGATGACTGGCTTTAACAAACTGTGTGTGTGTGTGTGTGTGTGTGTGTGTGTGTGTGTGTGTGTGTGTGTGTGTGTGTGCGTGCGTGCGTGCGTGTGTGTGCGCTCTCTCCCCCTCTCGCTTCCCCTCCCGTCTTTTCTACTGCACAAGCACTCTCAAGTTTGACCCAGTTCCTATCCCAGAAATGAAAAGATACACAAATTTACCACAGTGTAAAGTGCCTTTGCCTCTCCTGGCTACTGAACCCTACTCTTTTCTTGGTCAGGATCACAAGCATCCAGGACCACCATCCAGAACCCGAGACATCTGGTGTCTACACACGTGGGTGCAGGAGGAGGATTTTGTCCCAGGGGTGTGGAGGTTGGGGGTGGCAATCCAGTGGTCAGCGTGGCAGAGCCAGCCATCATGGATTACTTATTTTCTTGTTTGTGGGATTTCTGCTCTTAATTGAAGTCACTGCATGGTTGTCATGGTGACACTCAGGACATAAAGCTTGTTGTTAGCAGAGCCAAAGAGTGATCTCTTTGTGCTTTTGGCCTCTCCAAGTAGTCTGCACAGCCATAGCAAAAAAGCGGTAAAATCACAGGTGTGTTTGTAGACAGGATGCAGTGAAATGTTAAGTTTTAGGCCATGACACTTGGACATATCTCTTTCTGTGCCAGTGCTTACAATAATTTCTTTGTTTTGCTTAACTCAGTGCGTTATGTTTGATAGGATCAATGTCACTGGATGAGGCAACACGCTTTGTCTCTGCTCATATAAAAACAAGTGTCATTGTCTTACTTATAAGAGTACTCAGGTGGAATTGGTTAATGATACAGGGTTCCCGGCAATATTGAATTTCCTGCTGCTGTTAAATGATGGACAACTTCGGGGCTGTAGACTCTTCACACTACTTTGTATGTGACAAATTAGATTTGATCCGAGCAGAATGCAGATCAGTCTGTAAGAGCCATCCACTCTGTAAGACAGATGCTTTCCACTCATTCCTGCAGTTGTTGGATGGTTTCAAGCTCATTTACACATAACGAGCAGTTGGGTCTTGTCTCAAACGAGGTGGGCGTCGAGGAGTGGAGCCTTAAGTCGGTTCAGTAGCTTGAGAGGACCTCCTCAAAGCTCCTCGGCTGGATTCAAGAGGCTGGTGGGGACGGGCGGGGGGGAGTGAGAATTGCTCTGTCCTTACCAGGCACGGAGGAGAGGGGCAATAAGAGGGTCAGGAATTGAAATAGAGGCAGACAGGCTTCACTACAGGGGGTGTGCCCTCAGGGAAAACATAAGAGAACAAGGTCAATGCTTGGAAGTGCACATCACTGAATGCCATATCCAGTTATTTCATGTCAACTTTCTTTGAAAATCAAGGCACCCTGGTTTTTGCTGTGAGTAAGCTGTGCAACATTAATAACCCCTCTCTCTCTCTCTCTCTCTCCAGACCTCTTTGATTTAATGGGTCCAATCATTGGGATGTCACCAGATAAGAAAACGGAAATTCCGGGTATGCAAGAAGAGCGAACGGGGCTGAGAGGTGTCTGTGGTGTAGGAACACTGCCTGAGGCGGAGTGTGCCTCCAGTCCGCTGGCAACGAGCGTGGATCGCACCGGAGGTACAGAGGATGAGGAGCTTACCAACCTCAACTGGCTCCATGAAAATCTGCTCCAGAACTTCACACTGGGAGGTCCTGAAGCTCAGCCCAGTGGCAGCCCCCTTTTCGACATAGAGGGAGACTACGGGTCCAGCCAGGGTCCATCATCCTCATCCTCATCCTCATCACACAGCAGAGGCAGGGAGCGGGACTCTTTGAAGTCTAAGCCCCCATTCTCATTTTCGCTCCTCATCTACATGGCAATTGAGCAGTCTCCTAGCAAGTCTCTACCTGTAAAAGAAATATATGGCTGGATTCTTGAGCACTTCCCTTATTTCTCTAATGCTCCCACTGGCTGGAAGAACTCAGTTCGTCATAACTTGTCCCTGAACAAATGTTTCCGCAAGGTTGAAAGGAGTTTGGGAAAGGTAGGTTATCAAATTGTGTCCTATCTTTCATACTCTAACTGCACAGTTAAAGTGTGCCTTTTGAATTTGTTGCCACCAGTATATCTCGATATGATATGCAAATTTCCTGAGAATTTGTTTGCTTGTTTATCAACACACTGTTTATGAACAGTGTGTTGCAGTGTGAAGCTGCAGTGTTTTTCGTGTGACAGTGTGCAAGACTAACGCCACTGCAGGAACCTCTGACTCTGCTGTGATAAGGGTGGAATCCAGTCAAGGTCACAGATACTCCCTCAGAGGAAATGCAAACACAGCACACTAAGATAGGACTTTATCTCCTGTAACACTACTAAGGTAGTGTAACTGTTTAAACCAGCGAGCAAAGCATCCTGCAGTTTAAAACCTTAATGTCCTGCAGTGAGAAGGAAGTAAACATGATCCAAACGTAAGCAAATATGAGTTTGTAGGAAGAATCTCAGGCAACCTAGTTCTGCCAGAATTGTATTTCTGTCATGTTAGCACAAACAAAATGGAGAAGTGGGCCTTACTGTATGCTTATGCTTTGTGACAAAAGGTTAAACACATTCTGCGTATCCTGAAAAACACTCTTGTGAAATGAATAGGATGTGAGTAAAACACTGCTCGTGAAATCGTTGATTTATTTCCTAATGGTTGTGTTTCCATGCGGCATTCCAGTGTTTTTGTGTTCAAAAATGTGTCAAGGAACAAAAGATGGAGGTAGTGCTTAAATGGGAACTTGCCGTTCCCTGGGAATGTGATTTCAAATGATTTTGTTAAGATCGGTAGTAAAGATAATACCGAAGATAAAAAGTTAAAACCTTTTTTGTGAGTTTAATACTTCATCAGGACTGTGGTGGTTTGATGACATTAGACTTAGGATGCCAACACATTTCCAGGATTACCTGTGTCAAACATACATACGCAACCTAATTTGCATGTCACTATAACTAATCCAGGGAGTGAGACGATGGTAGCCATATTGAGCTTCAGTATGAGTTCAGACCTGTGACCGGCAGAGCCCGCGGTGCCAAGGCTGTGCCTGGCTAAGACCTGATATTTTCCCACCACGGGAGGGGATGGTGGTTTAATGCTCGGCGAGTGGCAATACGGTACGGTGCAGGCCGCTCAGCATGCAGGTGCACAGCATGAGCCCTTCTTCTGCTGAGAGACCAGCACCAGTTTCACATGACACACTGGCTGGTGGTTTCCGTTACCATGGCGACATTTCCTTCTTCCTGCATCAGGGCTGGTTTGTAATCTGAGTCAAGGTTATTCTCCTCCCTCCCTCCCTCCCTCTCTCCCTCACTCTATTCTCCTCCCAGAATGGGCAAGAATACGCCACCATCAGATAAACTGACAGTTAACACACTTCTGCTCACATCACCAACAGACAAAGCCTTTCCCTGCATAGTGCCATGGAGCAATTATTTCCTCCTTCAGTTGAAGCTGTTAAGGAATTATTTCTAATGTATTTTTCCACTGTTTTGTTCCTGACACAGAGATTCTCTCACAACTAGTTCTTTTAGAGTTTTTACCTTTTGTGACTAAATGAGTTTTGCATTAATGAAATGTGACAGATCACTATGCTAGCAACAGTGCAATCCACTGTGTCACATATTTTAAGATGTTTCAGAATGTAAGAGCTTCTCACAAAAAACATCTGCACATAATATATGTTGTCATTGTTTAGATAAAGATAGAGGTAAATAATAAAGCCAGTGTAAAAGCTGGCAGATGTGAATATAAAGAATTGATGATTTTATGTAATGAAAACATCTGCTTTGCTAATGTATAATGCTTCATAAATACAGTATTTAGACATGGCCTTCTTTGTTTCCAGGAAAGCTCAACTTGGATTTCATTTAATAATAAGCAAAGCAATGAGACCAGCTGCCAAATGAACCCATACTATTTCTTTAAAACTTGCGCTTGATGGTCTGAGAGTATGGCTTTTCCTTTTCAATATAGGAATATCTCGGTTTACAGTGAATCAAAATTCCTCTCAGTTTGTTGCCACAGGTTTCTCACTTTGGTTGAAGACGTTTGACTGTCCCTGCTCTTTCCCACAGGCCAATGGAAAAGGTTCTCTCTGGTGTGTTGACCCTGAGTATCGCCCCAACCTGATACAAGCCCTTAAGAAGCAGCACTTCCCTGCCGCACATGCCTTCTGCACACCACCCGCCTCCCCACCCAGGTAAAGCACCAGTCACTTTCCTGGAAGTGGGAGTTTGTATTTGGAACACCAGCTTTGTCTGTGCTACAGGAATATTACTGAACAGAGATGACATTCACAGAAATAAAAAGATTGAGATTTTCCTTACAATTCCTTGGGAAATTCATGTCTTCATGTCTTTTGTGCACCTTCCACAGTGCCTCCTCACCCCCCCGCCATCTCTTTCTACAAGGCTGCTCATTCAAAGGTGAGAGAGAAGCAAACTACCTCAGTTTTTGTATTTGGAAGTACAATAAAAGCTGCCAGTAGAAGTAGAGAAAATCCAATCAGTGTAGTTTTTTTTTACCTTGTGTTTGTGCAGTATTTTGAGTGTGTTGCCTTTGCACATTTCAGTCCCAGAACATTCAGCATCACTGTGCTTTTACCCTCAACTCTTGGTTTGATTTGTTGTTTTCAAGTCATTGATGCCTCATGCAGACCATAATGTTGAGAACTCCCAGTCAAGGTCTCAGCCTCCTCTTCCCCCCTCTGCCCCTTGGATTTGTAACCTTGACGACAGGCAGAGGTTCTGCTGGTGCTGAGTGTCGTGCACTCAGTCTCACTGTAATCATTAATAATTTAGATTCCCAGAAGTGAGCTATAAAGCTTTCAGACACTTTGTCAGGTCTGAAAAGATCTGATGCAGTCTTTCAATAACAGTGGCTAGAAATGATCCTCTGGTTGTTTTGGTGATTCTGCTACATTCAGTGCCATTCAGTAAACACTGTCCCCAGTTTAAAATGACTTTAACTGCCCAGTCCTCACAGTCCTGGTAGAGAGATGCCATGCTACCATGCTTTCACACCTTAGGACTGACCATCGTGCATGTTCTCTCCTCTTCCAGAGTCTGACATTGATGCTGCCACTGCCATGATGCTCTTAAACTCTGCCCCTGGGCACCACGTTGACCCATGTAAGAGAATCCACCAGCAGCCATACATTCACCTGCTCTTCCAACTTTCTGTCTCCTACCCCTTACATACCCCCATGTCATTGCTTGAGTCTTCTGTTATTTTGTGTGCTTTAATTTATTACACATGTCAATACAATTTTGGTTCTGGCACAGGAACAGTTTCAAAAATAATACTTAAACATGATTGAGCATAATCTGGGAAATCCTACAGCGGCAGCTGGTTAGAGTAGCTCATTGAGTAACATGTTATATGTTAGATGTTGTCTGTTTATTCCGTGCAAAACATCAAGTGTTAGAAATATTCCCTGTTTTATGGGGAACTGTATTATGTGCTGGATAGGAAATGACTTGTCCAAAAAATCTCATCTCACTAAGTATCTCCCAAAATTGTCGACCTTTTATCGTATGATTAGTTAATAATTTGATAAAGATCTTTTTTCCAATCCAAATTCATTCTGTTAATGCTTACACTTGAGATTAGATTAGAATTTATTTCGTTTATTTGATTAATTACTTGCAAAAGCCCTTGAAAGACCATTTAGTTTGAGTGGCTTTGGCTAATGCTTTACTTTCCTCATCTGTGTTGGTTCTGCTTGAACATGCAGGCAACAAGATATTTTTGAATCAGGTTTTCCCAGTTGGGAAAAGATTGATCTTAGTTCTGCTTTATACTTGTAAACAAAGCAGGCTAAATTCATATTGTGAAGTGCACTGTAATTTCTGCTTTTTCTTCTGTGAGGGAAAAAAAAAAAAAAAAGGGCAGTTCACCATATGGTTTCCCGGGTACAGTCTGCAAAATTTGTCTCACGTGACTATAACATGCAACATTTGTCATGTACTAACAAGCCTGTCAACCATGCTCATGTAATTGAACGCATACTAATCACTTTGTCCATCTGCTCTCCTCAGGCAATTCTGACAGTCCACTGGACCTCTCCAGACCTGACTCCGTTCTGGTGAGCAGTGATCCAAAGCAGGACCACAACTACAGCAGCGTAGCTCTGCAGCGCTGTTCTTCCCGCTCCTCCTCCTCATCTCTCTCCTCCCTGGATGAAGGAACCTTTGATCGTAGGCAGTCCCACCGTGCCGGCAGTGAGGGCTTCCACAGCGATGAGGACTCCGACCTCTGGGACGAAAGGGGTGTCCTACAGACTTCTCGGCGTCCACCCGCCATCAAGTGGCCTGCTGGCAAGAGGGCGCGACGCGAGGTCAAGCCAGAGTTGGATGAGGAGCTGAAAGAAGCCGCTGGCTCCTTGCTGCACCTTGCTGGTATACGCAGTTGCTTGGAGGGCTCCAAACGTACTGTCAAGAGCACAAAACTTAACAGGAAATGAGTTTTTCTTTTTCTTTTTTTGCCCCCCCATCAGACTCCGGACCCTGTGAACCCTGACCCCTGATCGTGTGTCCAAGTGTGCCTCCTTCTCCTTATCTGATCGTTCATTGGCCATTCTGAGCCTTTACTTTTTTTTGGGAATATCCCTGTCCAATAACACAAATGGCAATAGTATCGTTCACACAGGAGAACAAAGCCATATAGAGACTTTTGTAACTTGGGGGTAACTGCTTGGGGTGGGTGTTTGGGCTGTGGAGAACCATTAAGATACCTATCCAAAATCACCTGCCTGCTTCTGTCGGACTGGGAGATGATGCTTCAATTTTTTTTTTTTCCTCTGAAAGACAAAATGGGAAAAGCTGAAGGTTTTATAACTCAAAGCGTTGCATGCTTCCTCCTCAAACCTGTATCCTCTTCCAAGTGAATCTATTTATGAAGCAAATGAGTGCATGTTTGTAACAGACAAAATCTAACCTCCTGGTGTTATCACTTCTCCCTTTTTGTGCTAAAGAAGAAAATGCCACTGTTTTTGAAAGGAATTCTTGCTCTATGAATCCTCTTGAAAGAGAGATGCAATAATTAATCCACAACTTTTAGACATTAATTCCACGTTGGCAGTTTTCAGAGTCGAGTATGCTAGTTAAACTTTACAGTTAAGAGAATGAATGAATGGAGTAGTATTATGATCTTGTTATGTGATAAATTTATTACATACAAACTCTCTTTCAGGATTATCAAGATGTGGAAATAGTATTACTCTGCCACTGCCAAATTTAGTTACAAAGTTAGCTATACTATTTCGCTGACTTTCGTATGGCTTTTCCAGTGCCATCCAAATTAATTTTTTTTTTTTTTTTTAAGATCTACTCCTGTAAGCCCCCTTCATTCATCAGTGTGTTGTTTTTTTTTTTTTTTTTACATTTATTGTGGCGATGCAGAACATTATTCTCATGTTTGGTGACAGCCTATGCAAAGTGAACATCTGCCACGGAGTACCAGATGTTCACTGTGTGCTTATAGGTTACCCTCCATAGATCTTATTTTATTTTTGTGTGCGTGTGTGTGTATCATAGTGCATGTCGACTTTGGCCTGAGATGATGGTCACGAGAAGAAAAAGACTGGAATGGTGAGACTACGCTCTTCTTCTGGCAAATTAGTCATTCCACTCTAGAATACGAGTGGTGTACTGACGGATCTCCTCGCTACAGCTGTTATTGTAAGGCTGCCTGGTAATCTGCCTGCTTCTGATCCTTTTGAAAGCAGAGCTGGTCAGGATCAGGAACGGACAGTGAATTACTACAGCTTCTTGCACCATATTAGGGTTTTCAGTTTGATTATACCCCTGTGTTCTCCATGTTATATATATTTTTTTCTGCTCATTTCCTTATCCTGTGGTCGAGCTCACCTACAGCTTGAGGGACAGTGTTTTTGACTTGGTTCAGGAAAACAAACAATCCAGAGCTTAGAGCATATTAAAGTGCAAATAAGCAGAGGGGGACACCACATTCACACCCAGAAAAGTGTGAACTTTCCATGTGTAGTCACTCGCAAGCGAGATATCAAGAACCTGCACTGTTGCTCCTGCGTAGTGTCCTCGCCTCTTGCTGGCCATTGGTGTTTTTCGTTCTTTCTTCTTAGAACAAAATCAGGAAGTGCACACTCTCTTCTCAAGCTGTGAAATGGAGTGTTTATTGTCAGTTGATTGCATGCAGTTCACTGAGGGGGAAGTTGCAAGCCACTTGTGTTTAAGAAAAAACAAAAAGGCCAATAATCTCATCTGCGGCGCACAGTCCAAGGTAGCATGGAAGCGCGCAAAGCTAACAAACTGAAAATATTTCTTCCCAAAGTACTTGACCACATTATGTCACTGTGATTGTTGGTATAGCATGCATCCTCAGTGCCAAACCTTTTCTTGTGCCACTGATGTAAAACTGCAAAGGGCCACATCACTATATTCCCCTGCTGCCACAATGTAAATGTAATTTAGAACGGCAATGCCCTAGTTTTCTGAATCATCCCTAACAGGAAATGGGAGAGGACTCTGGTCAGTACAGTGACTTAACCAATCATTTTGGTTTATTTTTGTCTCTTTAGAGTCGGAACTGTTGTTACTAGAGAAAACTTCAGTTCTCAGAAGTAATACTTGGATACACTGGTTTTATTTAGCTGTGAAAAAAAGAACAAATTATTGTTCATTAATCATCACCTTATTTATGACGTTAATTTATGGGATTATTGAATGCAAACTCTATCAAACACTGGTCATTTGATAAAAATGACTGGGCACTTTTTTTTCCTCCCTCTGTGAACTCCTCTTTATAAGTATTTTGATTTCCTCCCTTATTTTACAGCAATACTTTTTTTTCCCCTTCACTATTTATAGTGATTACATATGCCAATATCTATTGTCTTTAGAGCGGGTTTTTGTTTTAACCATGACTGCCAGGTTCTCTTGATGTTTTGTTTTGCTTTTTGTTAGAACACAGTTAATTAACATTGATCCTGAAACCTTTTGTTGCCAAAATTGATGTACAGCCGGGGTTTAAAATGAAAGAGAGGCACACATTCCCCGTGTACTGTAGAACTTCTCTGAGGCTAATTTAATTATTTTTACATTTGTCACATGTATTGTTTTATATTTTAGATATTATGACTAAGTAGTGACAAAAAAGATTAGTTCTTGATCTCATCACTGATGAAGAAAAAAAAAAAAGACTGCCGCTCCTAACTCAAGCTTCCAGGTGTCACTATCAGATTTTGAATTGTTTTACTGGAGAACTGGATCAGACTAAGTCAGTCCCCAGACTGCTGCTGTTTAGTTTTAGACCCCACATTTCTGGAGAAAATTATGGACAGACATGTAAAGGTAAATCTCACTTATTCTTTCTGTAGCACTTGCAAAAGAAAAGTTACAGTATTCTCAAAGTGACAATAAGTGTGTGGTCAAGCTACCTAAACGTGTCGGGGTCCCAGGACTTAAAACCCAGCTGCACAGCAGCTGTGATTGAAAACTGATTATGTGATTCTCTAAATTCTATTGCAGTTCCTATGGGTATAATGAACATTTTGTTGCATTTGATAAAGCTGCCAACCCAGTATCTTTTTGTGTCAGTTGTCTGCCATGTCTGTTAGACCGACACACCTTTTGGTTTTTGTATGCTAACCTCTGTTGATAAAATGTTTATAAGATTTATTTTCGCCAAAGATATGCAATTGCATTATATATGGTATTACAAAATATTAATAAAAACCTGTTCTTGTTATCACTGTGAGCATCTTTTTGCTCTAGTCTGAGCAGCTGTTGCTAAGCTTTAATGTTTTATCACTGCAAATAAGACATGACATGTTTTTCGTCCTACAAAGTCTCCTGCACAACAGAAGAATACCATCGCTTTACGTTAGTAGCCTACATTTGTGAAATTTTTGATCAACATTGCCACCTGCTGTGATGGCCGCAATCTCTTGAAGAACGCCTGTCCTTTAGAATAGCCACCTCTCCATGTGGCTGGTTTCTCAGCTTTCACGTAACAACATTACAGCTGGCAAATATTTCCCACACCATGTCCAGCAGTTCAATGCCACTTTGACTGCGCAAGCTGCGCTCAGCACCACGTGTGGCGCCTTCGCCGCACTTTTCCCCTCTTCTTCTAATGCATGTTTCTTTGAATGCACCAACATGGCAGGCTGCCCAAAATGCACCTCACATTAATGTAGATTCCTGGGCTGTGCCAGTGATGGATGCATCATCAGATGTCCTCTATAACACTCCTCGCTGTAAGTTAATTAGTCATGGAGGACTGTGGGATGAACACAGGGTGACCCTGAACAAGGGCTTGTCTGACTAGCCTCAGGCCCATTGGCACAGCTCTATTGTTCAATAGAGTCCTGTGTGTCGACTGGAAGAGGGGGGCTTCTCCCTACTGACTGCCTCAATTCAGCTGGAAATCAGAGCAGCATCACCTCCCCCCCTCCCACACGGCCCTAGCAACCACGCCACGCCGACAGTTGCCAGGCAACCAGACAATACTGGAGCCACTGGCTGTAGTGTGCGTGTGAGAGAGTTTGTGTTTTGCGTGTATGCATTTAAGATCAGGAATAGTGAGACAGCAGCGGAGGAAATGTCTCCCTTTCATTCAACCCTTCTGCGAGCAGTGAACATGTTGCAAAATTAACAGCTGGTAGACTAAGAACCTCACAGTTATGATTTCTTTAAAGAGACAGCAATACTATGGTGAAAGTACAAAGAGATTATTATGGATTAGTTGAAATTAATCATGTAGGATTTGAGCAATGATGGCTGCATTAGCAACATGGCTTTTCACTTCTAGTCTAAACCAGGTCATGTGCGTTTTAATGTGCTTGCAGACACTATCCTTCACTGTGCTGCATCCCACTTGTTATTTTCTGACCTGGTTTTTGTTAATGCAATCCTCAAACTCAGCAGTCAATAATTTATCAGTGACATCACATTTCTTAATTGCGAACATGATTAAGGCTCTCAATAGGAAGCTAAAAACAGAGGAAAGAATGTTATAATAACAGCAATATTTCCATTTTATGACTTTATATTAAACACAACATCCAGACCTCCTTATAGTTGGCTGTGAAGTTGCATAAGTGTATAAACAGATATAATAAATTACACCACGGGTACAGTATTACATTTTATATTTAAAAATATGCCTTGTTGGATCCTCACCTCTATCTGTGTATCAAGTGTCTGACTTTCCGAAGAGTAGGAATGACATAGTGTTCAAATACTCAAGTACAATGGCAGCTTTGCATTCAGACCACTGCTGTTTATTATTATTGTTGTTATCATTTGCAGCAGTAGCCTTGCTGCACACTGATAATCATGTCTTTTTTTAATATATATTCCTTTTGATTGGTAACTATTTGGGCAGTTTCAGCTGTGTTAAGCGTCACATTTTGTTCTGTTTATCTCTGACTTCCGGACACTAGACGGCGCCCTGAGTCACCAGCGTCCCTTGAATGAACTCTGACCTCTGCGCTTCGGTCTGTGGTTTGATCTCATCAGAGGGGGAGGACTTTCGGCTTTAGAAAAAGAAAGTGTTTCTTCGCATTAATGGACCACTGAAGCTCTTTCGGGGGCTGTGCCGGCTCTCGGATGCAACTTGCGGAGGCAGCGAGTTCACACAGCCGCTGTCACGCACCCTGACCGGGGATACACATGTCTCTCGGTGTCGGGGTTTTGTTTTGCTACATAGCTATTTAGCTCTCGGCTAGCAAGCTAGCCGAGCTCTGTCATAGCTAGCGCTGCTAACGTAGCAAACGAGCCGCTGTCAGCTCACATCCTGCTTCAGAAGTCATCTTAAATCAGACGATCCACCACCGCTTCTTCCTCCGGGGCCCACGGCCGTCTCCTCTTCTCACCATGAGCTCGGTTGTGCCAAGTAACGGAACAAGCCTCCGTAAAGCGGTTAATAGCAGTGAGCTAGCCCACCTGAGCTAGTCGCAGCTAGCCGCGTCCCACCGTCAACACCTGAAGCAGCGGGGAGGGAGGGGGCTCTGTCCGGGAGAGCCAACCGGGTGTCCGTGAAGCTAACCGGGGCTAAGCTAGGATAACGTTTATTTAGCAGCAGCAGCGGTCGGCGGCGGGATAACATTTCTACCGACCATGGCCAACGTAACGGACCTGCAAACAAAATACAGCAAACTGGCACAGGAGTACTCCAAGGTGAAACACCCAGACATGTCGGCTCGTTTAGTGTCAGTTTGTTGAAGTTAGTTATCCGCACACACATTCAAATATTAGCTAATGGTTAGCATTAGCTACCTTTTACTGATTCATGCTCATGAAAAATCAGGTCGATGTTTTTCAGATACACTCAGTTTCTGAAGTAAATCCAACCATAACTAACAAATAAATGGTGATATTGTCTTTTTATTGAAGTTGTGGAGTCGGTGCTTGTGCATTAGTTTCCCTTACAAGGGAAGGCTTTAGTTATTGCTCCTTTCAATGCTATTAGTTGATAAAAATCGGGAAATGCATTTAAAATGAATGAAGCGCAAGTCTGTCAGCACACAAAACTACAGGCTCTGACTGTAATGACTGTAAGTTCAAGACACTTTATCTGCAATGTTTTAGCTTGAAGGAAGGATTTATTGTCCAGCTGCTGAATTACTAAAGTGACATATGACTCTCCAGTTTGTCCATAACAAAGATGGGTTTGCTTTACAATCATTTGTTGAAAATCCAACAGTAAAGTGTAATGAATCTACCAAGCCGTTAATATAGACGGTGTGTCACTCACCTCCTAAAGGATATTTTTTATTCAGTCAGCATTTAACTGTTGCTATTTTTCACATTGCCAAAGTATAGTGGTGATTTATCAGTGAGAGTAAATGCTGTTTCTCATCTGAGAAGTATGTGCCCTTTGTTTCTGTGTCAGCTGACAGTATGTGCTGCTTCTCGGTTCGCGCTGAACTCTCTGTTAGCCAAGAACCATATCCTGCTCAGAAAGTGCTGACTCTGTAACTGTCACGAGGTTAATAAACCATTTGTGTTAAACACCAGAATCCGCTGAATAAAGAACCTTGGGTTTGAACTATTTTAGTATACAACAGATTGTTAAAATAGTAACCACACACAAACATACCGCAGACACAATCTTTGTAAATGTACATTCATTTTAAGATGCATGTATGGTCTGAAAATCTCAATCTTGATGAAGTTTTATTCAAGTGTTTTCAAGTCTTGACATTTTTCTGTTTTTCACAGCTCCGTGCCCAGAATCAGGTCTTGAAAAAGGCCGTTGTGGATGAACAGGCCAGCTCTGCTTCCCTGAAGGTAAAGCGTCATGTAAAAAGAAAATACCTCTATTAGTGATGAAATAAGTATGGCAACACATTTTTGTGTGGATTTTTCATTTTTAATTTCAAAAGTACAGCTTAACACTAATTGGGCGATTTTGCTCTGCTGCTCCAAGCCTAAGTTGAATGGACAGATTGAAAACATCACAATCCACTCTCTATCCACATCTAACACACCTGCAGCTGTTGGTTTGTTTACCAAGGAGGCTCTGTAAAAATCCAAAATGTGAGCAGTGCTGGGGCAGAAGGGCAAAATAAGCCAAACATACACACACAGTGAACATGTGTTAGGCAAACAGGCAGGAAAGGTCAGAAAAAAACAACAAACAAATTCAAATAAGTTAGAGGTGACTAAGGATATGACAGCCTACAGTGTAGTTTACTACATTTAGATGAAAATACTGAAGATAAACACAGTGTGGATTGTTTGTTTGTTTACTATACGCAAAGTAATCAAAGCTCACTGAGAAGTAAAAATTATTATCTCTTTTTGACCCATATTAGAAGTTGATTACTACAAACGTGATCAACGTAAGAAGTAATTTTGGCTTATAAGAACACATTGACAACACTTGTGGTTGACAGGTGCTTGTTTGTATACTTTTTTTTTTTTTTCTTTTTCTCTTCCTGATCAGGAGCAGCTGAAGCAGAGGGACCAGAGTTTGAGGAAGCAGGAGCAGGAGATGGATAGTCTCAGCTTCAGAAACCAACAACTGGCCAAGAGGGTGGAGCTGCTGCAGGAGGAGCTGGCTGCTAGTGAAGCCAAGGGCAAAAAGGGGAAGGTGATCATGATGGGGAAATACAAGGCAGGGGCCACCCAGTTGTGTAGAGGATATACAGGTTATATTGTGTATTTTATTAGTTTCTTTTTTTTGCAATGGACCATGTATCAAATAGCAAGATCATTTGCTTAAAGAGAGATGATAGAATTTTAAAACTCAATATGGTAATAATTCATCACAAACATTTGAGAAGCTAAAAGATCATGATTTACTGACTTTAATCTATAATCAATTCCTCCAGACTAAAGGAGACTCTCCCTCACAGCATGGCCAGCAGACCCAGAGTGTTTTTGACGAGGACCTGCAGAAAAAGATAGAAGAGAATGAGCGACTTCATATCCAAGTAAACAACTATGTCCACGTCTGTATGTCTGCCACTGTTCTGTGTGTACCTTTAAATTTAATGCACTGGACTTTGGCTGTCTTCTCTGCTGTGTACTCATTAGTTCTACGAAGCAGATGAACAGCACAAGAGGCAGGAAGCTGAGCTGAGGGCACAGTTAGATGAGCTGGAGAAAGACTCTGAGCAGCATCAGGCTGTCGTGGACGGACTCACCACAAAGTACATGGCAACGATTGAGCGGCTGCAGAGCGATAAGGCACGATTAGAGGTGAGGAAGAAGAACATTAAATGACTGTCAGATTTATTAACGTTAATTATAGTCAGTTTTTTTCCTTTTTTGTCTGACAGGTGAAAGCTCAGACACTGGAGAGGGAAGCAAAAGAGTGCAGAATGCGAACAGATGAGTGGTAAATCTGGTTTTCATCCAGAGTTTCAAAATAACTTAATCTACCAAAATATAGGAGAAACCCATCTATGCAACTAACAACCTTTACAGGAATTACATCGAAACCTTACATCATAGTAATACATGAGATTTATGGAAACACCAAAAATATATCAATATACCAGAATAAAAACTTAAATAATAAAATATCCACATCTCTAATTTTTGAAGAACTGGATTACAATTTACTTTGTTACACATTAGCAAAGCAATTTGTACTTTTATTCCATATACCTTGAATTTAAATTTGCACATTGTAGTTTGACTGAATTAAAACTTACTTTGATATGTATTTACCATTAACATACATTTCCTAATCTATTTGTCTCTGCAGTCAGCAGCAGTTGAGGCAGTGTCAGTCAGAGTTGAACAAACAGGTTAAACAAAGCAGCAGTGTGATTCAGGAGAAAGTGCCCTTCAATGACACCAGTGAGTATCACTTGAACAAGAACTATCTGCCTTGGAGCAGACGTCTAATGTCTGTGTCACTGATACTGTATTCTGCCCAGGAGTAAATAATGTAATGCTACACCACACTATTAATACTGCACATGAGGCAAGAGGCCAAACCCTTCAAGTTTGTCTTTGTTGAGTCAATATAGTTTGCTGAAGTAATTGAGAATCTGCACTGGTATAACTGCTCTTCTCTGTGATCCTGCAGAATTTAGTGACTACAACAGCCTGAATGTACCACCACACAATCGAAGGCACCAGGTAATTAAGACAAACCCATGTGTTAGTGTGTGTTGTTACTGCAAGCTTACAGCTTTATATTTCTGTAATAATTCCAGTATTCATTTGTATTGTTTTGTTTGAAAACTCCAGCTCAAAAACAATATTTAAACTTTTTATCACATTTATAATCCTTTTTTAAATTTAACGTAATAAGCATTTAATGACACTTTGATGCATTTAAGAATTCGTATATGGCAATATGATATTGCCTTGGGTGCATCCAGCATGGCAAAGATTAATTCGTACTTCTTTATCTCTGAGCTGGAGTAATAATACAGACAATTCTCTCTGTGGATTCAGCTCAAGGCTCGAGATGTGGCAGGTCAGGCTCTGAGCTTTATTCAGGATTTGATTGCTGCACTGTTGAACTTCCACTCCTACACAGAGCAGAGAGTACACATCTACCCCCGGGATTCTTCCATTGAGCCCATCTCCCCTCTTAACCAGAAGGTGAGGTAACCATGACCACACAAGAAAGTCAGATGAGTAATCCAAGTAACGACTGGTCCTTGATTTTTGTGGACTCAAAGCCCATTTCTTCTTCTCACCTAGTTTTCTCAGTACCTGCATGAGAACGCAGCCTATGTGCGCCCCCTGGAGGACAGTTTCCTGCAGTTACACCAAAGCATCACAGAGGACACTGTTACAGTGTTGGTGAGTGGTTTTCATAGAGGTGCTATTTGGGTATGTGTGTATAATTAATCAATATTTTTTTCCTGTTATTGACTTGCAGGAGACTGTGGTCAAGCTGAAGAGCTTTGCTGATAATTTCTGTTCATACACACACTTTCTTCAGAAGATTCTTCCGTACCAGCTGAAAAGGTCAGTCCTGTGTGTGCGTGTGCTAGAGAAATTGAGTGGAGTAAGATGTACTGATGGCTATCTTCTCTTTTTTCTCTCAGCTTGGAAGAAGAGTGTGAGGCGAGTCTTTGTACTGCTGCCCTTACTGTGAAAAACCAGGAGCTGCAGACTGACATGAAAAGAGTAACTTCTGTGTTTGAGAAGCTGCAGAACTATATTAACCTTTTGGCCTTACCCAGTATGTTCTCATTTCAGTGTTTTGCCTAAAAGCACTGTCACTTATCACAGTTATTGAAAGATTGGAATGAATATTTTACAAATGCTTCTAGAACATAATTCTTCTATAAAATATGCAATTTGCTAATTTTTGGTAAGTTTAAAAAAAAAAAGCTCATCAAGTGATTTATGATATGCTTTTTTTATTTGTGCAATACTTTCTCAGGTGTTCAGCAGGATGCAATGCCTCTGAGCAGCACCTCAGCTGTTTTCACCCAGCTGGCTGCCTGCCTACACAGTCTTCACGATGCCATTAAAGGTGAGCAGCACTGTGAGTCAGTTTTGCAATCTGTGACCAGCAAGCCACAGTGAGACTAGTCCCTCATGTAGCCACCTAACTGCTTTAGCCATTCATTAAAGTCACCGTCATTTTCTGTTTTCACAACAGTACACCAACAGCCTAGATTTTATGACGTAGCTAACCAGGGGGATCAGTGTAGCATCTGTCACATTGTGCTGCCAAATTAGAGTATAAATTTACTTTGCTCTGGTAGAGAAGAGTCACATAAAACAGCCAAAACATCTGGTGAGTGTATATCTGTTTATTTAACGAGTATGTACCTTTTCCTGTTTGTACTTATGGCCAAATATGATATATATATACACACACACACACACATACACACACACACACTTTACACTGTGAAAATATTGTGAAAATGATCCCATCCAACATTGAACCTCAGTAAGGAGCCAAATGCTTTAAATGCCACCCATGCTATGCTTTTTCCTTTCTGTGTATTCAGAGATGTCAAAGCACTACAACCAGAAGGCTGGCCTGGAGAAGGAGCTCCCCACGATCACCCAGAAGCTCTCCACCACCACTGAGTGTCTGCTGGGATCTCTGGGCTCACTCACCAGTAGCACTGGCAAGGTACAACCAAGAGAGGGCAGGCAGCAGCCAGATTTACAAAGTGTGTTGTGTGTCAAGCAGTTTGTGTTTGCTTTTTGTAAAGCACAAAGGGTTAGTTGTGAGTAGCAGTAAGGGCTTCACCGCAACTGGATAATGTTGGTAATTTGCCACTAATATGATGACAGTGAACGTCAGGACTCAGGTGGGTGGCCGTTAAATGCTCAAAGAGGATGTCCCAATCGCAGTTTGTACAGCTGCTTCCCAGTCAGAATGATGGGATAAACAATTTCTGTTTTTGTGAATCAAGTGAGATGTATGCACTGATGGGTTGCCACGTCAAGTAACACACTGGCATGCAAAGAGTGGGCTGAGCTGCATTGTGAGAGTGATCGTCTCTACAGGCGAATCTTAATTGCTCAGACATTTATTACTGTGGGCAGTTTGCAGTGGAATCATACCTCTGCTGTAAACACAGAGGGGAAACAAAAGAATTGCAATCAGCACTCAGACATGTAAGCATCAATTAGTGATTTGTTCTCTGTCCTTTGAATGGGATGAAATAATATTACTGTTTTGTTGCAGATTGCCACTTTCTTCAGCAACAACTTGGACTTCTTCACATCCTCAGGCTACAGTCCGAGAGGCAGCACAGTCACCCTCAACCCCTTGCAAGCAGAGACTATGCTTGCCAACAAAAAGAAAGCAGCTGCCTATATCCATGCTATCAAGAAGGTGAGTATCAGTTTAAATCTGTCAGATCTCAGTTGGTGGCAAGAGGTGACCATGCTTTTGCCATTGAAACCCCCCCAGTTCGGCTCGCTCTGCTCACAAAGGAAAACATCACTAACATCTCTTGAATCGCTTCTTAAAACATTCTTTTATGAGGAAGTCTTTGTGAATATTTCATACGTTCCATCTGGTTTTATCTCGCGGCCATTTTTCGTCCATGAATAATTGATAAATGTTAATAAATGACTGTTCCCTCATTTTACTGCTCATTATGTTTTGTTTTGTTTTTTTTTTTTTTCAGCCAAGGCCCCAGTCAGTTCCACATAGAGAGGCTCTGTCAAACCGCCGTATACTTACCAGTTCCACTGAGAGCAGAGAGGGACTCACTCAACAGGTATGTCCCTCAGATAAAACAATTCTCCTATAATCCTTTTTCTTTTGAGGTGATGCATTAAATGTTTTCGCATTTAAATTTTAAAGAGGTTACATCTGGCCAACAACCAGGAATTAAGTGTGTGGGAAATTGCTAAGAATGAGTCTGTGTGCCAGCCCTGAACTCTCAGTGTAATAAGAGATACAGTCACAAGTGGTTCCACATGCAGTTATGTTTATTGTGGCTTTATGTTTTTTGTGGCAAATTACAATTAAAGACCCAACTGAAAGATGCAAGAAAACTGGAAGACAGCACAACAGCGTAAATAATTGCTGAGAAAATAAGATGGGTATGTACAGGTTGGTCAAAGAACTACGGAAGTGCACAAAACCATCTTAAAATGATAAAACAACTTTGTGTTGGAAATTTAGTCTGATATGGAAATAGCTGCTCTTTTGGGATATGTAAAGGGTTGTGTTTGGTCCTTTGATCTGTCCTTATTCTGCCTTTGAAATATCTTTTTTTTTTCTTTTTTTTTTGTCCTTTGGTCCATATTAACCTTTTAAGTTTGTCACTTCAGCGCTGAGTTTATTATGATGTCATAAAAGCACTAAATTTAATCTGCAAAGGTCAAGCTTGGCTTTTGCAATTTTAGCCTCCAGGTTTTGGAACAAAGAGCCTAGGATAGAAGAATCAGTCCCATCTTTTATATTACCCCATAAATTATATATACATAAAGATTTTCCCCTTTTCTTCCTATACTCTGTTATCTTTTCTCTTCTCCTAACCTTCTGCTCAGGCCTGTTGTCATAAGCTCACTTTCTTCTACCCACTGGCCTCCTGCAGGTGCAGCAGAGCCAGGAGAAGATCGCTCGGCTGGAGCAGGAGAAGGAGCACTGGCTCCTGGAGGCCCAGCTGGGGAAGGTGCGGTTGGAAAAGGAGAACCAGCGCATTGGAGACCTGGAAGCACAGCTCGCAGCAGCTCTAGGGGGAAGTCCGAACTCACAACCAGCTGCAACCAGCACACTTGCGCAGAGCCACGAGGAAGCCGAGGCAGAGCCGAAAGCTGCGGTGAAAGAGACTACGCTGTGCACCAGCCTGGTACAGTCTTTGTATTACACTTGCTGAGGAAAATTTCAGCCCAGGGCACCGATGCCTGCTTTGCTGCAACAAAGGGAGTGTTATTGGTCTTTTCTTCTAGCTTCCCTGCTTAATAAGTTTTTGCTTGATAAAATTCAGACTTGTGCTGATCTGGCAGAACAAAGGAATCCTGTTGTTTATGCAAGTCAGTGCTAAGTCTACAATCACAACCCTGAGCTATTTGTCTCACTAGCCTTTGTAAGAGTTGCATATTAGATTTTATTGTTATTTTGCATGACTAGTTTGTCTTGGCAGTGGTACAAGCTTGTCTGTGCCTGTAGTGGATTTAACAAAATCTGATCCACGATTCAGTCTTCAGGCATGTTTCTCTAAGTTGTCTTGTTGTTTTCAGGTTGGCATGTTGTGCACCACACCTACAATTGAACATGTGAGTTGTCATTATCTTAACCAATTACCATATTTTTCACACTATAAGGCGCACTTAAAATCCTTACATTTTCTCAAAAATCAGCAGTGCGCCTTATGTATGAATTCTTGTTGTGCTTACTGACCTTGAACCAATTTTATGTGGTACACTGTGCTCAAAAATCTGTCAATGTTTTAGTGCGACTTTGGTAAGAGAAGAAACCGCTCCGCTTGATGGATTGTCGGAGCATTTCCAGCTGACACAGGGACGTTGTATTAACGTTGGTCCTTGGTTGGATATGGGTTGCAACGTCAGACAACATTAGATGACTAATTATGTAGTGCTGGCAACCAACCACCATCCAACATTTAGTTAGTGTTACCTTACTATAATTAGACGTCAAGCCAATGTTAGGTTTCTAACGTAAACCCAATTTTCAAATCCATACCATAATCCAATTGTAATCAAATGTTGGGAGGCAACATTGTTCCAATGCCACACTAACTTCAGGTGTTTGCTATCGCTGGCAACGATAAAGCAATCAGAGAACAGTCCACAGTACGCTTACCTCTGCCACTTTTTGTAATACCAGTAAATACTGTGCTTCGCTTTATATGTTTTATCATGCGCCTTAAGGTCCGCAAAATATGGTAGATTATAAGTTTAAATAGGTTTTAAATTGGAAGCATGTCGTTTTAAAGTAGTGACATTACACTGTCTCCAAGAGGGAGAAGAAAATCTTATCTAACCGTATGTTGTGTCTGTGTCTGCAGGTGGGAGACGAAGAGTCTCGGGAGCAGCTGATAAAGACTCACTACATGACCAGAGTAGGAGAACTCACCACCCAGCTTCAGATTTCAGACAGCAAATCTGTGCACTTTCATTCTGAGGTGAAGCCCTTCGTAGAATTTTTATCTCACTAACTGCATCTTACAACAAAGACCTTTTCATAGTACACAGCTTCTCTAACATGTCAGCTCAGAACAGATACGGAAACTCTCGTGACCTGCACTGAGCAGCCAAATGCATTTAGCACAAAACAGCCTCTTGTTGCCAGTTCCCTCTTGTATTCCTTCCTATAATTATTTCACAAGCATTTTTTCTGCTGCTTTAATTTGCTTAAGAGAAAGTGAACCAGAAGTCCACCTTATTTCTTTGTTTTTTGATAATTGGCCTTAAACATGATTACCGTAGTCACCACCACCAATATTAACATAGTGTTGCCTTTCACTGACACCCAGTAGTTTTAGTATTACTAGTAGATGTACTACTTACATCTGGTGCTAGACTCATGTTTGGACAACCTCCTGTTGCATTGTCATAGCTGGCATTTCAGTCATCCTCATTTTTTAGCAGCAGAAAATACACCGGATCCTGAGTCAGTGAGAAATATTTATTACAGCTTCTGACACAGATCTCTGGACTCCATGAGATGTGCATTAAACCTATCAGGGCAAAGTGGTTTATTTTTCTTTCTCCTCTGTTAGTGTCGAGCTTTGGCCAAGAGATTAGCCATAGCAGAGAAATCACGGGAGACTCTGAGTGAGGAGGTCAAAATGGCCAATCAGAACATCACACGCTTGCAGGTAAGCTGCAGTTTCCTTTCCAAAGATCATTTTCCTCCCAAATATTACTCTTAACTGTGTGTTTTTGTCACAAAGGATGAGCTGACGACGACGAAGAGGAGCTACGAAGACCAGCTCAGCATGATGAGTGACCACCTGTGTAGCATGAACGAAACTTTGACCAAACAGAGAGAGGAAATCGACACACTTAAACTTGGCAACAAGGTACAAAACTTGAAGCAGATTTCTATTGTGCCCCCCACCACCCTCCTTTTTAAATTAAAGCTTGTGCTCTCAGGTTTGTTTCCATCTGTCACATACAGTCTGTCATCATATAAATAAACCTAACCTAAACCTCCGTTACTAAAGAGCAGTGATAATAATCTACTGGCCTACCGGAGTGTGAAGGATCAATTCAGGCCCTGGTGGGGAAATGTGACATTGTAAAGTTTTTGTCAGTTATGAGGTGAACCAGGAGGTCATCCACAGACGGGAAAAAGCACCTGCTGGAAACATCTGAGAAAGTTATTAAGTTGAAGCTGCAGAAGTGCAGAGGCCTGCTTTAAGCATACATGTTGCTGCACGTATGTCCACACTGGGCTGCATGTTGGGAAGTTGCACGACAGAACACGTTTGGCGATCTACAGGTGACGAATTTCTCTTGAAGACCAGAAACCAGCCTCAGCTTGTTTGCAGAGTTTTAAACAAAATGAACCTGATCTGCCTCAGCTTAAATGCAGCATGGCGCTTTCAACAATCCTTCATGACTTCATATCAAATTTTGTGGAATTGAGCTGTATGTTTTTTGTTTCTTTTAGGGAAATGCTAAAAAGAACAAAGGTCGTTAGAGCTGCCCTCACTCTGGCTCCATCAGGCATCACAAAGGGCACCCTGAGAGTTGAGTTGGACTGTGGAGCCTCCCAGCAGTGTCTTGGTACCACCATTACCACTGTCACCAAACCACAGGACAGCTTATCGAGCCTCAGATTCCTCCGCAGAAGGACAGTAGCGATTGAAATGAACTGCGTGGAGGCTGTAACATCTCGAAAGAAGCTTCTCTTTGTTCCCTTTTCCCTGTCACAGCACCAGTTAATGCATAACATGATTTTCTAAAAAGACACTTTCAGAAACTGCATCATTTCTGCTGCTGTTCTGACCTGTTTGTTGAAGTAGGATGGGAGAAACAGCTTTCCCTCAAAACGGCCCAGAGGAAGAAAAACAGCTGGTGACAGAAGACGCTGGTAATGGTCGCTGAAGTTGAGACTTGAAGACCAAACCCTGTTGATCAGTGTGTGTACTTTTCTTGCTTAGTGTACACATGAGAGCAGATGCAGCTGCATTTTTTTGTGCTTGTTGATGAGAGCAGGTGAATGGAACAAATGTGTCGTGCCATTGTGTTACTGTGGCACCAGGCTTTACAACATGTGAGTCTCGTTTTACACTTTTATTATAATTTTTTTTTATAGATACAATATGATATTATTTGTTCCCCCTCTAACACATGCATTTACTGCAATCTTCTTTAATGAAGGGCTTTAAAACATGGAATGAACAACTGACACTTCCCGTCCTTGAGGCACTGATTAACTGTGTTTACCTAGACAACAGCAGTAGGATGGACAAGTTGGAGCTTGTAAAATGGTGTCAGTTTGTCTGTGATGTTACTCTGTAATGAGTTCTTTTTTTATCACCAAAGTAAGTGTGGACCTGCACTGCTGTGGCACAACAGCCTTTGAATTGATGTAATATCTATGGATAAAAAGGGTTAATATGAATATATATACACACACTTCAAATCATGATGAAACTGTACTATATAATAAAAAAAAAAAAATATATATATACATATATATACACACACACACACACACACACACACAAAAGGCATTTATTTAGAGGTTACAAACTTTATTTTCCACAAAATTTGGAAGACTATCTGCAGCCAGTTTCTGTCTCCTATAAGATCTGGGAGGAGATGTCGTAGAGGGCTTGGCACATGCTCTAACTGGTGCTTTAGCGAAGTGATTCATGAGTCATGGGAGAGTGCAGTCGAAGTTTACAGTAAAACAAAAACTCCAAGGAATGGTGACATGATAACTGAAAGAAAGGCCTAGCAGTGAGCATTCAAACTTCCTGTTTGCCAGTCTACACCTGCCAAGAAACCTTTGTGATTAAAGGTTTGTCAGTGCCCCTGAGCTGATTAGAGGAAAAAAAAAACACACACACAAAAAAAAACCCCAACTTGTTCAAAAGCACATTTAAGTATGTGAAACTAAATAAAGAACTTGCGCAATACTTACATCTGTTTAATAATCATCCTTAAAATTCCCATGCTGCATTTCTGGGATTTGGAGAAGACTGGGATTTTAAACTGGCTATAAGTTTAAAAACAACAAAAAACGAAACAAAACCAAAAGAACAGCTTGTAACACACCCTAGCCACTGGGAATGAGGTAGCACCATTAAACTGGACGTCTGAGAACTGGAAGATTACTATTTGATGCCGTCACTTTGTTTTGGAAGGAAAAACATGTGTCATTTTATCTGAATTTGTGATGCTTTCATGTGCTCTTGGTGCTTCATTGGTCAAAGAAGTAAAAGTAGTATAAACAACCACCACTTGTTTGTTTACTCAGCATGTTGTGGGGTCGAAAAGAGTGGTCACAATAAATGCTATATACCTACATACATGTCTTTATATACAGCAAAGTCTGAAGTCTCATACAAATAATTCCATATTATCAATGCGATGAACAAAACAAACTAGTGCTTTCTAAACAGGAAGCATATGGTCTGCTTCATGTTTTATTATAGTAATAATATGTAATCACGTCCATAATTTGGAAAACTTAAAATACAGTAGAAGCTCCGACATCTAGTTAAATACTTTATTCACTTTGCATTAATCAGATCCCAGTAACAGTGAATTAAAGTTGAATATGAGATACTTAATTAGTTTGTAGTTATAGCTGTAAAGCCATTATCTAAACCTTTTTCCTCCGCTGTGTGCGTTGTGCGTTCACTCCAGTCGCCCCCTCCTTCTGTCTGGCTATAGGCGACATTTCCCAGGGCCGTGAACGCAGCAGCGCCGTGTCCCGTTGGCGGACCGTCGGTGATCTCAGCGCTGTTAAAACTCGCAGGATTCACTCTCTGCCATTTTGAGCAAAAGCGAGCTCGTCCGTCAAACACAAACCATGAGTGGGTCAGAGGACGGCTGCGGCGGAGTCTGTGAGTATTTATTTGTTGCACTCGCGTTTGTCTGTACATCTACACGTGTGTGTTTTTATTTATTTTTGTTTGTTTCTCTTTTTCCTTTTTTCTTTTTCTTTTTTTTTTTTTTTTTGAAGTGAGCAGCTCCTGTTATTAACCAACGAAGAAGTGTTTTTGTTCTGCTGACTGAATGGCGCATGTTGCACTTCGTGAAAAGTGTGCAAAGTGTTAGTGAGTCCGCCTAAAGCGACAACTTTACCCCGGACTTCTTATCACGACAAAGGCGTGGGAGAGGTCCCAGCAGCGGGCCTCCTGGTCCGGGTCCGGGTCTAGGACCCGGGATCTGGACCCGGGATCTGGGCCTGGCTCTGTTGTGGTTGACAGCGAGCTGCTGCTGTTTTCTCAATTATGTGTTTTGTTTGTTTTGGTTTTTTTTTTTTGTGAGCCAACGCTGCAAGAATGTGTCTCAACAAATAACAACAATGCGAGCAAACAACGCAACAAACTGTGTTACTTAGAGAGGGATTCAAACGTAGATGACATTCAGTAGAAATAAAGCTTTTAATGAATATCTGAATGTGCTTGCCTGTTCAGACATACAAACTTCTTTTCTTTTTTTTTTTTAATTGAGTTTGACTGAAAGGAGACAACAAACTTGCGTAATATCAAGTGAAAGTTTGCCAAACTGTAATAGAGAAAAGCTACAGACAGTAAATGAGGCTGTGGCAGTAAAACACCTGAGAGTTTGGACTTCAATCTGTCAACTTTTGCCAGTTATTATTTAAAAAGTCATAAAACTATGATGAATTACATAAATGTACTGTTAGTTTATCCCTAAATACTATTCAAAAACTGTAATGAAACACTTCAACTCCATTCATTCCTGCTGATGCGTCGTTTTCCAGTCTCTGCTTTTCTGAATTGGAACAAATCTCTGCAACAGAAAACCAGCGAGCCCTTTACTAACAGTATGTATCTAACGTAACTTTGATTTGTTCAGTTTGTTCAAGGTGTGTGAACAAAAAAAAAAAAGAAAAGAAAAAGGAGTGGCTTCTCTGCTTTGTTAAACAGGGGGGGGCACAGATCCCATTTCAGGCAGCGCCATTCGAAATGGGTCATCCCATTTTCAGCTCAGCACTAGATTACACAGTCATTGTGGTCACAACAGTAGTAACCTCCAGATAAAGTCAACTGGAAAATGTCTTTATGTGTCTTACTCAGAGAAGTATATAAAAAAAAAAAGAAGTATATAAATTATCAGGTTCATTCTATGTCAGGATACAGGAAATGTCCAGAGCATCCAACAGGAACTTATCTCACTTTACCAGGAAGCATCTGTCTGCTGAACTGGAATCCAATGTCAAGTCTTTCTGTAAATTCAGCCGTTCTATTCTTCAGCTACGATAGTCAATGATCCCCAAAAAAACAGCAGTCCAGGAATCGGTCAAGGCCTAAGTAGATTGATGACAAAGTTTGCATTTGTTTTCTCATATCCCGACCAGAGAGTTTCAGTTCGTGTTTGATGTTCCTGTTTGTTGATATCAATTCCTACATTTTAGCAAAAAATTCTCATGCTGTCATGCCACATTAATCCACAGTGCAGTTTTGCGTGTCTATCATCTCAAAGTGCTGATTGGCCTCTTTCAAAGCAGACAAATGTCACTATGTGGCAACATTTTAAGATGGCCACAATTATGATTCAGAGACTTCAGACTTTAAGCTTTTGCCCTTGAGGGCTGTACTCCCCAGGTTTAGCAAGTGTATTAATTTGTCTAAGTATAGTAATAATCAGTGGTGATAAACACGAGATACTTTACGGGATTTGCCTCCTCTTATTCTTAGTTCCAGAGCAGCAATGAAACGAGGGACAAACATGTTTAGCATTTGTAACAGAAAATTAAAAATGATTGCAATAACTTAGCATAATAATGTAAAAACCTATATAATCATGATTCCTCAGACATATTTCTATAACGCCAATCCTGATTCTTCGGATCCTGAAATAACCTGATGAAGCCGTGTTTATGTAAGTCTGGTATATTTCTGACATGTGATAAATTGACATTAAGATAATATTTGTTGTCAGTTCACATGGATATAGCAGGCTGGTATTTCCTGTGTGCAAAGCTGCTCGTCCCAGAGGAATGTGAGGAATGTATTCTTTTGTCCTCTGTAGATTTGGCAGCATCTCATTTCTCTCCTGCCTACTAGAGAGCCTGGGGAGAGACGACAAGCTGGAAATAAGTCTGAAAGACTGTCAGTAACCCCTGTGGAGAACTCATCCCTGTCCACGCCTGTCTCTTAGAACCAAAGCTTGTGTAAGTCGGGAGAGGAGGGATGAACTTGTGGAAGGGTGTGCGTTCCCCTGCAAACATCCTCTCATTAGAAAGATGTTCTCCCGTGTTTGAATGAACATTCGTCAATTCACCGCTGAATAGGAGCCCCTGCTTCACTGTTTATTTATAGCTGAGAAGAACTTGCCGCTGGATGTCTCCTTCACGCAAAGTCAAGGCTGTGATCTTTGAGGGAGGAGCGAGGCTATAATTGAGGCTTTCTGCTTTCAATTATGATTTTCGAGAATTTAACAGTGATTTTTAACTTTCAGCGTTTTCAGAGTGGCTTCTCTGTGGCCTCAGAGCTGGATGTTAGTGAGAGTCGAGCAGCCAGCAAGTCAAAGGACAGATTGTGATTGAGTAGAAGAAAATTTGACTGTGAGATCGTACAAAGATAACAGCACGTTCCCCTCGTTGCACCACCGCAAAATTAACCATAACCATGAAGTATAAGAAGTATTCTCTCATGTTGATTTAATACCAGACGGGATGAAACATAAAATTTTCAGAGATGTTTTACCCCATTAAAGCAGCTTCGTTATTCTCCGAAGCTCCATGCAGCTGCTGTTCTACATTATACCTGCTTCTCACAGCCAAAATTCATGCTGCCTAATGAGGCAGGATCTTTGCTGCCATGGCTGACTTCTTTCACACACATTCGAGAGCAGCCTTGCTATGAAATATTTAGACTATGCTCATTTGGAAGCACAGTATGCCTAAAATTCCACAATTTACATCGTTGATTTGCATTACAAAACCTCTGAATGTCCAAAGCCTCTGAACTTTAAACTCCTTTTGAAAAACGACAAACAACATCTCCCTGCACTTTTTCTTTTTCCCCTCGTACTTTTTTTTTTTTTTTTCCCTTGGCTGCCATCATTCCAAACCTCAGAAGTGTTAAACTGTCAGAATTTAAAGACACAAGTGTTTCATTTATGATAAATGTCCTTGAGACTCATGTTTTTTGAAGTTTAAATAGATTTTGAATTGTCTCTTTTTCTACTTTTGTATCAAATCAAGAGCACTCCTCATCAAGACTACTTTTCAATTCAGCTTCACGGAACAAATCACTGTCAGATAACTGCAGCATAATTAGTACATGATGATTCAATAATAATTTTCAGGAGCTGTCTTTCGCTACAGGTTTTTTGGCTAAACGGTGATCACGCAATTGTAGGACACTTCTGACCATGCACTTTATAAATGATGTAAATGATTGTGTGACAGATTCTTCAAAAATGAAGGGGAAAAAAAGATCTGCAGTGTTACTGAGAGAAACTCTTTCTGAGTCTGAGCTGCAGAAATTCACCTTTGATACAAAATTACCCTGAATTCATTGTGGGGTTAACAGATATTAACTTGTTCTAGGTTGTCAAGGTCGGTCTTTCATTAAGCTTTCATGGACAACATTAAGGAAATATGTTATATTCATGTCCCCCAGGATAGCTGGACTTTTTCATGCCTTCAGATTTAGAGCTGATCTGTTCAAAGTGTGTTACCGCTGGAATATATTTCTGACTTTATTTATTTATTTTTTTTTCCCCCTTGTAGAGGAGAAGGTCTTGTCGTGGGGAAACAACAAATTCAACAAAGGAGGAACTGTTTTTCTGGACTGGACGTCAGCCATCTGCGACCATGTGTTCCACCAATCATTCAAACTGGGTCACATTTGAGGATGACAATACGCCGCTCTCATCACCTCAGAAGACCCTACAGTCACCAGGGCTTATCAAGGCATCTGTTCCACGTCCCAATGGTCTGAAATTAGTGCTTCCTCCGATCAGAGACACTTCCTGGAGCTTCAGTCGTTCCTTGGAATCCACACAGAACCACTCAAGTCCAAGTGGAAATTCCTGTGCACCGTGTCGCACGCCCTTTTGCACTCCCGTGAGCGGGGTCCCTAGCAGTGCGTCATCCCCATTTCACACGTGGGAAAAGAACGACTACTTCCAGAGTTTGTTGAGCACGTCAACCACCTCCGCTCCCTCTCCTGCACTGGAGGCCCAGAGTCAGACCTCAGATGGACCAAGCCCTTTCCCTTCTTTTCAGGGAAACTCAGGACACTATAACCCCTTTTGGGTTGAGTCTACACACAGTGCAGAAGCGGACAGCTCTTCTTCAGATTCAGAATGTGACAACACCCTACCACGTTTCTTTATTCGGACCAAAGATGGCAGTGAGCCTTCACGTGACCAGCTGCAGAGCTCCTTTTCATATGTTTGTCAAAGACTCGAGGGCCTGCAGACTGAAACGGAGGCAGAAAAGGATGGGGACAGGCAGCTAAGTTGCAAAAATGAGGTGTTAAGTGAAGGTGCATCGCGGTACGTCCCCCGGGGTCTGTTTCGTAGCCAGAAGCGAGACGGCTGGCCTGTCATGCTCAGGATTCCTGAAAAAAAGAACCGCATGTCCTCTCGACAGTGGGGGCCGATCTATCTCCGCTTGCTCCCGGGAGGTGTGCTGCAGATGTACTACGAGAAAGGCCTGGAGAAACCGTTCAAGGAATTCCAGCTTCTCCCTCAGTGTCGGCCCTCAGAGCTTAAACTGGAAAGCTACGGAGAGCCCCGCAAGGTCCTCACGTTGAAGGTGGAGCATTTTTCCTACACCGAAAAGAAACGCTTTCACCCAAAGTTGGAAGTGAGTCATGATGCTGAGGTGGAGCAGCTGCTCAAGTTTGGCTCCACAGTGCATGAAGACATGGAGGACCTGGTAGTCTCCATGGAAGAGGAAATCTTCAAACTGTGTGTGCCCCATCAGCCGAGGAGGCACTACGAGGAGCAGGAGTTGTCGCTGCAGATCACCGATCATATTTGGCAACAATTTGATAAGTCTGGAGGCGTCATAGAGCGGACAGCTTTCACTCAGATTCACTGTCTGGCCTTTCTGAATGGACTCGGGGATTGTTTTCTGGCCCTCAACAATCTCGGGCTGCTGCGATTTGACTCCAGCTACGGGTCTGAGGATGAACTCTGGATGGAGATTGCTGACGTCCATTTTCACAAATGTGTGAATGAGATGGAGTTTCAGAGGTCCAGGCTGATTAAGTTCTCGCCTCCTGACGCCTGCAGGGTGGAGCTGATGCGGTACAAGACGACAAGTTTGGGTTGCACAGAGATCCCTTTCTCAATCAAAGCCGTAGTGACAGTTCAAGGCGCCTACGTGGAGCTCCAGGCCTTTCTTAACATGTCAGCCAACTTCCTTTCTTCCTGTGGGGGGTCTGACCGGCCCCCTCTGTGCGAGAACGTAGTCATCCGGGTGCCAGTGCCAGGCAATTGGGTGAAAGTGACTCAGACGGTGGCCTTGCTGCGACAGAGGTCACTGAAGGCCCGCATGAACAGGAACGCCTGCTTGGGCTCGGTCAGCAATGCAGATTCACAGCCTGTCATGCAGGTGTCAGTTGGTACCGTCAAATATGAGAATGTATATTCAGCCATCGTGTGGAGGATCGACAGGCTGCCAGCGAAAAATACAGGTATCGCATTTCAGATTAAAAGTCCACATCTCAAGTTCTCATCAGCTTCCTCGGTGCCTCAGTGGACGAACACTCTTAACTATAAGCGACCTTTGTTTTCTCCTTTTCAGCAGTGGATCACCCCCATTCATTTTCCTGCAAGCTAGAGCTGGGATCCGATCAGGAGATCCCAAATGACTGGTACCCCTTTGTCACGATGGAATGTGAAATAATGGGCGCAGTTGTGTCACAGACCAGGGTGAAGTCGCTGGGTACCACCAACGACATCCAGCCACAGAAACATTTGACCAGTTGGACTCGCTATCACTGTCAGGTAAGATCTTTTATCAGGACAATGTCCCACTCTGTGCACGCAGAGAAAACACCCAGTGCACATCAAACTAATGCCTCACTTTTTTTTTTTTTTTTTTTTTTTTTAGGTGGAAGTGGAGAAGAAATGGGTTGAAACAGAATCACAGAGGCAGTCTGGCTGTATGACACAGTAATGATCAAAGAAGCTGTGAAGAGGACGTTATCCTTCTGGTCCAAGACTTTTTCCAAAATCTTCTTAGCAGTGAAAAGGGATGAGAGAAAACTGAACTCTAACATGGGTGATGAGGGACTACTCAGCTTATATCCGGTGTCAAATTCTTCTAATAACACGTAGCCTGGTAACCGATTCTTGTATTCTTTTACTGAGACTGAATTTTTTTTTTTTTTTTTTTTAGACCTAATCAGCAAAATTAACGTGGTCTTTTTGCCTAGCACTTTACATTTAATAGATTTATTAATTGTGCGATTCCAGTTTTAATGAGTATTGTATATAAGCTCGCATTTGCATCATCTGCACTGCTCTCCAGAATCCTTTGCAGCCTTAATAAACTGTATGACTGCATAACAGGCTGCATGAGATAAACTGCTGAAGTAATGTGGAACATTTTCTGTGGGAAACTAATTTTTAGTAGAAGTTCAACATTAAGCTCTAGTTGTTGCTCAGCGATGCTTCCAATGTGAGTCCTCCACATTTCACCAGATTGTTATTCAACTGTAGTGTTATATATATTTGAATATTGTGCTATCAGTAAGTAGATAACCCAGTTTATCTTCAAACAATATAAACACCCTGTGGAAGAGGACTAAAGCAATCTTATTATAGTTGCATGAAAGGTTTGGTTCAATGGTGGGTCACATGGTACCGAGTCCCACAGAGCGGCGTTTGTCTAAAGTGGCTTAATCACAGTTATAATGAAAAAAAAAAAAAAAAGAAGAAATCATTCTTTAAGTAGCACTTTTCTTAACAGTGTTGTAGAAAAATCCATTAAAAGCAGACAAAGCAAATAAAAGTGAAATAAGACCAAAGAGGTAATCAGGGAGTTTTGTTGCACAGCAGCAGCTTTACACAAACGCTTCTGTGCAAAATATAACTGCAACATTGGATGTTAATATTATTATATAAAATTAAGAAATGAATGAATTAATACACCTCATTACTTTTGCTGCTTACCTTGAGCTGACCTTTGACTTTACGCCAGGCTCTATTCTGGAGGGCTGTGAAGCTATTTAAACAAAATCTTTATGTGATTTCTGTCTCTGGGTGGGTAAAAGTTTGAATTAAAGTGGCAAAGTTTCATAGTGAACAACAACAACAGGTCCTTCAGTGATGATGATGATGTATGAGGTAGCTTGCTAAAGCTGGATATTATGCACATCAAGAGTAAAAACTGAATTAAACCGAAATGACCGGTACCTCTTCACCAACTGAAATAAATTATCTTGCTGTCGTGTACTCATTCTACTAAATCTTCAGATAAAATAATAAATTTAAAAACAACATTGTTTTAGTCCCAAAACCACTTCCTCATAATCATGTTTTGAAGGCGGCGTGTGCTGGGATATATCTGTGCTGAAGGCAAAGCTGCAGTGCCAAAATGTTTTAAAATCTCCTGATGGCTGAGCTCCCACGCAAATCCTTTGTCTGTGGTCGCCCAAATCTGGAGGAAATGCATATGCTGAAACACCACAATAATCCGCCTGACACGCTCTACTAAAGGAAGATGATCATGATCAGGAGAGTGATGTATTAGTCAGAAGGGAAGAAAAAGCATTGAAATCCACAAAAGAGCGGTTTAGTGTTTTGTTTTCTTTTTTGGGTTTGTTTTTTTTTTTCTGCTGTGAACTGACCATCAAAAAGGATAATGTCTTCCACTGAGTGTCATCCTAAAATTCAAGAACAGTCCAGATTTTGTGCGACAGCTCGACGCTTCTGGTTTCAGCAACTGCAGTGTTCACAGGGCCGTCTCATGTTGCTGCTTTTCAGCCACAGAGCCCTCATCCTCCTCAGAGGAGCCAAACTACAGCGTTGAAAGAGATCCAGCCTTGCCAGATGGATGCTTGGAGGAAGCCGGGGTCACGGCTCCTCGCTGCTGCTACAAATCTATTGAACGGCGAGTTCAAAATGAAGTGTTTTGTAAAGGGTGAAATATTTTTAACTCCTGGCTTTTTGCACTCCTGGGATCAGAACTGTACAGAGCTCCCAGCGCTACGGGGAAAAAAAAACAAACACATACACACACAGAAAAAAAAAAAAAAAACCCATTGCAGCAGTGTAACTTTTCTGTTGAAAGCAACCAGAGTAAGAGAGATGGAAAGGTTTCTGCAGGACAGGAATGTTGGAGGGATTGAATAACAGCAGTGATCTCTGAAAATACACGTCTGAGGTAAGCTACTACTGAGGTCATGAAGCCATAGCCTACTCAGTGTTTGTGTCTTTGGTGCAAACTTTTTACTGACTTTTCTTTTTTTTTCTTCCTGAGGTTGAATCCAACCTCTGGTACCAACCATCACTGTTTTTTCCCACTCTTTATGTGAACACCTAAACGCCCCCAGGATGCTGATTATTGTCACCTGTTCATTCAGGGTGCTTCCGGCCAGACAACCAGATTATCACCGACAACTTCATCATTTGTTCATCTCAGTTAGATGGAAACATTGCCTCCTTTTGTGTGTTTCATTTGTGAACACGGATCATGTTGACCAACACAGGCCCAGTGGTAAGTGGGCCCACTTTTTCTAACAAATGTTGTGGACTAACCGCGTTAGACAACTGCAGCCTATTTGTTATGAGTCCTCAGCTATTTCTCTGTATTAGTTCAGTACATTTCTGTTTTTCTTATATATATATATATATATATATGTACATATCAAACAAAACGTCGCTCAGAAATCAATCAGTTATGTGTGACATTGCTTTTCATCATCGCCATCTGTCCACCGTTTATTTAAGTGTAACATCGTTCATTGGCTCCTCAAGCAAATGCTCAGAAATGTCTTATTCCATCAGGATTTCAACAAGGGTGATTTTTCATGTTTCATATATCCATCCGTGAAATACTTAGAAAAAAAAATCCTCTTCCAGGCTGTTGGTGTATTATATGTCAGCTGAAATGAAGAGTGACTGAGAAATTTTCAAAAAGTGTCTGAAGTTGAGTTTAGAAATGAAAGTGAACTCCCCCCCCCCCCCCCCCCCCCCCCCCTTTTTTTTCAAACAATGGTCAGAAATTCAGAAAAGTGACATTTTTGAATGTGGTTTGGTTTTCCTCGTATAAAGCTTACACAGTGTGTGTCTGACTTTGACTTTCTGAAACCAACTGTAGGCCAAACTCTACTTGTCCATAATTGATGATGTGATTGAGAGCATGAAGGAGCTCTTCCTGGAGGAAGGGCTGGAAGACTGCGTCCTAGACGAACTGAGACGTGTGAGCCGTATTTTACATGACTCTGCTTCATTTTTGAAAATGGGGGGAAAAAAAAACAACAACTTTATATCAATCCTATTTGGTCATAATGAAAGTTTCTCAAGTTGTCAGTCACAGCAAAGTTGGATCATCTAGTGAGGAAGTGTGCACCATGGTGAGGAGACAGACTGCTGTGTCTTCTGCTGTGCAGCTTTGGGAGTCAAAGATGATGCAGTCGAAGGCAATGGAAGACTTCAGGAAAAACAACATCAACTCATCCAACTTTGTACTTCAGCTCCCCGCCAGCTACAGCCAGACTGATCAAGACCTGACAAGTAAGACAGTGCTGCAAGAAACTCAAGTGCCTATCAGCAAAAACGAACGTCTTTGGGGTGCGTTTTTGACTGGTGGCAGATGGTCAAACTATTGTAAAGCAGCTCATTACAGCAGATTTTCATCTTTTATGATTTGATTATGTACTTTTAGATGAGAAACGATTAATGATGATGATGATTTAGAGAGAAGAAATCTGTGTGTCATCTGCTCTGGTTTTTTTTTTTTTTTTTTTTTCTTCTCAGCTTCAGTTGTAATCCCTGGAAGAAGGAATATTCACAACTTTGCAGACAGGGCAAGTGTCCTCAGAAATGACCATTTCCTTTTGTAGCTAAATGAATCAATGTAGTAAAATAACATTTTTAAAAAATCCAGTTGCTAAAATTGAATTTGTAAATTTCAGACTTGAGCAAATTTCTTGACTTGTTACTGACTGACCTGTCTGATCTGTGATGATTTTGTGTTTGGTATTCCTGAGGCGCAGGTATGATATGTATTTATTTTTTTTAATAAATTTCAGAAAATGAAATGTTTTTACTTGCATCAGAACTTCACTATGTATATTTAAGCAGGATGGATGTTGCTTTACAAAAAAACAAAACGATACACCGCATGAAAATACATTGAAAAATATTTATGTCTTTTCTCCTTTTTTTTTTTTTTTTTTTTTTTTTTGTTTTAAATATAAATGTCTATTGTAGAACAACTCGGAGATGGTTGCCACTTTTGCTCTTCCTGCTGGTTTATCCTATCCTGTGCAGATACCAGCAGGAGTCACTCTGCAGACAGCCTCTGGTACATAATGACTTCACCTGTTATGGCTCTTTTACGCCTGGATCATCTGGTGGAAATAACATTTTGCTCTTCTCTTCGGTCTCACCAAGGTCAACTTTACAAGGTCAACGTTCCTGTTGTGGTGACTCAGGCCCCAGCAGGTCAGCAGCCCATTTCTCGCCCCGCACACAAAGTTCCTGCTCCTCAGTCAGCTAATATCCCACCAAATACCCTACCTCCTCACGAGGTGGAGCCATCCCCTCTTCCAGCTACGTCGGCCTCGCAGATGCCTCAGCCAAAGACTAATTTACTCCCCGGTCAGGAGAGCAGCGCCCCCCTGCAGCCACAGTTTCCTGCTGCTGACACCTCGCCGCTTCAGGGCGCTCGCTCTCCATCGCCCCAGGTCACGCTGGGAGAAACCGAGCCAGGTCAACAAGCCGAGCCCGTGAACTTAAGTGTGGCTGCCTCACCCTGCGCTCAGTTATTGGACTTCCCACTCAGCACTGAGGAGGCGTTGACACAGGCGGCACAATTAAAGACCAGAGACATTGACGACATCCTGAAAAAAGTGATCGAGGAGGAGCGAGAGAAAGCAGAAAGGGTGAGAAAACTTGTACCTGGGGAGGGAGAACATCATTAAATAATTCAATCCATGTTTTTATTTATTTGTTTGACAGGAACACAAGACCAGATACTGCAGTATCTGTATTGTTCAATGAATAATGGCACATTTTAGAACAGAACACCTTTTTCACTCGACACAACCTTTAAATCTGTATGCTAAAGTTGTAGCTGGAGCCAGCAGCTGGGTAGCTTAGCTTGGCGAAAAGACTGGAAACAAATCTGCCTTCCAGCAACTCTAATGCTCATTAATAAACATGTTGGTTAGTTTAATCCTCTGTGCTAAGATAAGATCACCAGCAGCCGGCTTGTATCTTAATATTGGCAGGATCAACATTAAGTGGCGTCGATCCTCCCATCTAACGCTCAGTGAGACGAGAATGTACAAATCTCCTGAAGTTTCCTCTTAAAGAGGTGCTCAGTCAGTCTTAAAAAAAAAAAAAAATCTGGGGTTTAGAAGAAACGGGTGATTATTAGCTGCAGAAACTTGTACCTGTTCTAGCGAGAAAAAGGTTAAGTGGCAGAACTGAAAAATGAAGTCCGGCAGTGGAGAGGCTGGTTCCAAAAGGGAGTCAATCCCAAAGACCCCCATTGTTTAAAAAAAAAAAAAAAGAAAGTCAGAGTTAAACATGTTTACAACAGTTTCTGCCTTCATGTCATCTGCACAGTTTATTTCTCAAATTTATTTGGCTTCTTCCTTTAAGCGGTGCAGGTTGAATGTCCCTTATATTTACAGATGTTCTACACTAAATTGTTGAAGCACCCCTTAAATTTGTCTGAAATAACACACGTTTTTAGTCGTAGCTTCGGGTTAATGAATATATTCAATACTAAATCCAAATTTTTTTTTTTTTTTTTTAAATCGTAAATTAGAAGAATTTACCTCTTGCCATTAGTGAAAATATGATTTGCAATTAACATTCAAAGTTGACTTTAATCACCTGAGAAGTGTTTTAAAGGTGCAGAGGGGTTATTTAATGAGCAGCAGTTTTATTATAACCATTAGTCCCACATCAGCTTTCAGAGCACTGTAATGACTGCCATGCATGCTTTTTTTTTTTTTTGGACGCTCCTGCTCAGATGGACCAAGGCTACAGCTACAGTGAACTGTCAGACATCGTCCAGCTGGATGGTCCTGTAGACAACTCTGACGCTGAAGAGGAGAACAGCGTTCCGCTGGAAGAGAATGACTTTCTGGGAATCATCAATGCCGAGGCCATCAAGGCCATGCAGGAAGGAGATGGAAGCAGCGACGGCAACAGCATCTCCTCCAGCAGCAGCGACAGCGAGAGAGCCAATGAACTTGCGGATGCAGAGGAAGAGGTGAGAGGGTGATTTTTGATGTTTTAGGTTTTTACACTTTGAAGCCCCGGAGATCGTCTTTCCACAGAAAAGACATTTACAAGGCCATGTTTCGCAGACATTGTTTTTCTTTCGACTACACATTTTAACAGTTTTCTTCCTCTGACGCACTTTCTGTTGATAAGGATCCTCTGAATTCAGGTGATGACGTGATTGAGCAAGACATCCCAGATCTATTCGACACTGACAATGTGATCGTTTGCCAGTACGACAAAGTAAGAAAGTTTCAGCTCTCTGCTTGCCGTTACTCACAGCTAGATAAAGCCCGATGCTGATTACTGCCTGCTCAAATTGTAAAATATTCCTCTTATCGCAGATTCACCGGAGTAAGAACCGTTGGAAGTTTCATTTGAAAGATGGTGTGATGTGCTACGCAGGCAGAGACTACGTGTTCTCTAAAGCTGTTGGTGAAGCTGAGTGGTAACAAACTTCAGCCTTACTGCCAAGATCAGATGAAACAAAGATTTAAAAGGGGGAAAGGAAGCAGTGAATGTAGACCTCAGTGGTGTAATTCAGTACATGTGGCGGGGGTTAAAACACCACTGAGCCAAATCACTGACACTTTAGTTTTATTTTATTACATTTTTTTTGTGCAATTATCAGAGCAGTCCTTGCACGTCCTTCATGACGATACAACCGGTTGCTTCCAGTGTTGCTTGTAAACCCAGTTTACAAAGACAAACAGCATGAATTCATTTTGTTTAGTGTTTAGGCTCATTCACTTAGAGGAACAAACCTTTATTTCATGTGGAGTCTGTTGCTTTGACGGTGCCTACTGCTATTTGATTTTCTGACATTGTAATCTTTTCCCTTTTTAGTCATGTATGTATCAAATACACTTAATGTACATTTCTGCTGCAATCAACTCTTTTTTTCTGAGCCACTAACAAAGCCAGAGATTAGGTTTTATACTCTCTACATTGTTTTTTTTTTTTTTTTTAAATCTCTCTTGATCATTGATTAATTAAATGTAGGTACTTGATACTTATTCCAAGGTCTCCTGCTGCAAAGAAGCTTAGTGATATTTCTCACAAGTAATCTCTTCTTAGGCATCTGCCGAATAATTAATGACTAAGCATGTCCCAGTGGCGTGTGTGAGTCTGTCTGTACATATATAAGTGACAAATCCAACCAGAACTCACAAAACAAAAAAGTCAGCTTAACTATATCCTTCGCAAATATTTTTACTATTGATTTGTCAGGTTCACAATTAGACATTGTTTGGCGCAGAGGGAGAATTAGAAGAACCATGTGTTTGTGGCAGGGAACCGGTGGAGTGGAAGTCCAGGTTTGGCATGTGAATTTTTATATATTATTGGATGTAATACTCAACAGCTGTTTCCAAATGGAGAAAATAATTGAAAAAGATGGTTTGCAGTGCTTAACCATTTATTTTTAATTAAACGGCTCATTGTGAAAATCCAGGCTGATTTAAACAGCAGTAATATTTCTCATTAACCAGGCACAGCCTCAGCTGAGAACGTGAGCTCCCTGAGACCTCTGTGGCGGTTTCAGTCTCCCGAGGACAACAACCCCAACAGATGGCACTAAAACTCATCTCTGAGCTGAAGCTATGACTCACATTTGATCACATTTACTTCAACGTATTCAAACTTCAAAACTTCCGCCTCTGTAAGGTAACAATAATAAATAATTTCCACGTGTTGATCTTTAATGGAAATAATGTCTCTGCTCAAAAAACCCATCTTATTCAGGTGCTGTATAATATCACTTGATCTCATCATTCCTGCTCCATCATTGTGTTGTTTAGTTTTTTTTTTGTTTAGTTTTTTTTTTTTTAAAACCACATTACCTGTGTAGAAGTGGAGGCTGCAGCACTTGTCTTCAATTTGAGGTCTCGTGATCCTGACTGATGAAACTTAGTGAACTAACCTAGATCAAATCTGGCTGGCCGTCTGCCACGTACAAGACCGAAGAGCTTCACCTTGACCTAAATTTTTGAGGAAATGCTACATCTTTAGCAAGACAGCAGACGCTGCCTTTTAAGTTCATAGTTGAGTTCTCATGTGGTTCCCTTGCTAAGAAAGCAACCCTTCGTCTTGATGTGGTAGGCATAGAAGCTGAGTGAGTGGGGTTTTCTGGTGGACATTGTTTGGGTGCAGGTGAGGTGTGAAGCCAGAGTCTGTGACCTGTAGAAGTCAGAGCTGGCTTGGCAGCAGCCACAGCGGCTCAGCAGCAGACACATGTCCTTCCTGAAAGCACGTGTGAAGATGGTGTACAGGAAAGGGTTGCAGAGGGAGTTAATGGGATAAAAAAGGATGAGCAGGATCTTTGAGTGAGACACAGTAATGAGGGGCATACGCAGGGCTGCAGAGATGGCGAAGAAGGAGATTGGCGCCATGCACACAAAGTCGGTGAAAATGAGCACAGCCATGCGTTTGGCAATCTTGGTGTCTCCGTGGCGAGTCGAGTGCTCCGGGTTGTGAACGCTCAGATATATACAAATGTAACAGTAACAGACCACGATGAAAGCAACAACATTGAGGATGAGCACAGCCACAATGTAGACCTGAGAGCCCAGCGTGTCGATGTCCATGGGCAGACAGATGCTCACTTTGCTGTAACTGCTAACCCCCACAAGAGGGAGCAGGGCAACCAGCAGAGAGAAGCCCCAGCCTGCCCCCATCATGGCTGCCACGTGGTGCATCCGCAGCCTCTTGTTGACTCGCATGGCATTGGTGATGGTGTGCCAGCGTTCAAGGCTAATCACTGTCAGCGTATATACTGACAGCTCGCTGGCAAACACCGTCAAAAACCCTGCGACGCCACACCCAGGCCCCGTCTGCCAGTCCGTAGCGTGGTTGTAGTACTCGTGACGGGAGTAGTGGTCCATGAAGGCGATGAGCATCAGGTAGAGCCCCATGCACAGGTCAGCGAAAGCCAGGTTACACATGAGAAATCTGGAGATGGTGAGTTTATGGTGGCTAATTAGCAGAATAAGAAGTACAGCCAGGTTACCGCTCACAGCGAAAGCTGTTATCATCCAGGTGAGGCAGCGCAGGAAGGAAAAGCCCAGCAGGTCCTCACAGGGGTTAAAAGCATCTGGCTTTGGGGTGCACTCGACAAAGGGGCTATTAAGACAATGAAGTTCCAGGTCAGGATACTGGAAGTTGATGTCATCAGTAAGACTCACACTATCAGCGGCGGGCTCTCTGAGGAACACAAACAAACAGGAGGATTGACAAAAATAAAGGGACTAATGGAGATTATTGAGGTGAGGTGATGCAAAGAAGGGGGACGGATTACTATCTTTTTGCTGTAGAGCGCAAACTTATTTTGGGAGCACAGCGAGAAGGCTCTTTAACTTGTTCTAATTGCAGAACGTGTTTGAAAAGTGTGGCCAGGGGTCCCAGAGGGGTCCTTGAGGTCCCCCAGCAAAAATACTTTCCCTCAATAAGGGACACAATGACAGAATACTTTACTATACTGATCTTGGGAGTCAAACACTTTCTGTAACAAAGCAACTAGGAACAAAAGTCTTTTCGGGTGCAGGCCCATGATCTGATTTGTGTCAGTTTTGTGAGGTGGATGTTTGTTATTGCTGATAATTAAAATACAGAGAAGTTCGTGATGTAAAATGACAGCTCGTGGTTAAAAAGCAGATGGATTTAACAAACAGGGCCGTTTATATATTCCTTGAGTTTTCCAATTACGCTTTTTTTTTTATTATTTTTTTTTTTTTTTATATATATATATATATATATATATATTGACTGCCAGAGTAGATGTCAAAGTCTTTGTACACTTTTAGTTATTAAATGGCAAAATGAACTGCTTTTTTTCAGCAGAGTTGGGGTTTGTCCTGATGAAATAATAATAAAGTTGGGGAGGATATAAATGTTTTAAAGTGTGAGCTATAAAGTCCACCTTCCTTCCCACCTTAATTGCTTCTCTAGGTACAGTCCCCAAGTGAAGTAACTTACCTTACAGCACTGAGATCACAAAACTTTGTGAAGTTCTTCAAGGCACTTTCCCTTTAAAAATAAAAAAGAGAGAGAGAAGAAAGGAAAGTAGTTAGACTGCACAGATGTCAATAAGCTCAACTGGTAATTACCAAACCGCAGATGATCTGTATTCACTGGACGGAGCTTTTGTTCTTTATGCAAATGTGAATGGATTGGTAACATCTCTGGGAGCGGCCGCCAGCTACCTTTGTTTCCGACGCCACGTGTGGAAGGCACAGCAGTGGCTCGGGTACGTGAGCGTGGCCTCCACCAGCTCAGCCAAACTGTCCAGGGGGGGGAGGCTCTTCAGAGCGAGGGCAGAGCGGGCTTTCAGAAACCTCACCTGCTGCAGGCCTTTGGGTGGAAGGGAGCTCAGCGCTGTGAAGGAAACATCCCTGAATCACACGCAGAGAAAGTAAACATACATTTGAGTGGAGATTAGTGAAGTTCCTACCAATAAAACAGAGTTTTTATGATGCACTGGACTGCCACAAGCCACCACAACAGCTTTGGTCTATGTGGAGTGGGATTTGATGTGTATTTAAACTCTGTTGGAGGGTTACAAAGCCAGGTTTTCCTGTGAAGGGCCTGTCATTTTGTGTTCTGTTGATGGTGCTGGGAAACGCCGTTGCAGGGAAAATTCGCTGAACCTCCCACAGGTGTTTATTGAGTTCTAGTGACTGTGGCAGCCAAACCCTCATTCACAGTGTTTTCATTTTAATCAAACCACTGAGCAAATCATGCTGGGCTTTTTTTTTTTTTCTTCAAAAGAGATGCGCTTTCACAAGACAAAATGCCTCATCACACAGTGAGATCATAATTACAAAAACTGAAATCATTTTATCCGAAGTAAAATTATATTCAGGATCTCCGAGGTGGGCTCACTTCACTGGATACTTGTAACCTGACACTTTGAACCCCCTGCCCTAGAGGAGGACCTTTGATATTTCTGGCATGTCAGTGAATATAACAGGCACTCATTGATAAGCACGATAAGTGGGAAATTTTATATCGACCAAATAGGATTGCTTGTAGTCGGAGACCTTGTGAGCTGTAAGATCCTCAGACTTGGCTGTTTGCTCACAGTAATCAGTATTTGGCAGGACAGGCTGCCTTGTTGGTTGTTTATGTAGACAGACTGTCACTGCCCAAATGTTTATACATTAAAATGATAAACATTGTTATGAATATTAATCTTGCTTCACTGACCCAGTTCAAATGATTTCCCCCATGTTGTTGATTTGGACAGCGATAGATAATATGCGACTTTGTCATATTTTACTTCGCCTCAGTCGGGAAACTTTTCACTGTCATGCTCCTCCAAAAAAGCGTAAAAACACTTGCCTGCATGGCAAGGAACGTTTAAATTTCGCTAACATTTTCAACGCGGAGAGCTTTTACGTGACGTGCAGCATCTCGAGTGTGGGAGTGCAACTTTCAAGTTGATTATAGCTGATGTGTCAGCAACCAATTTTCTTTCCACAGCTAAATATCACAGCTGGCTTTCACTTGCAGTCATATTTCTGACCACCTGGTGGATGTGAGTGATGCATCGCTCTGCTTGTAGGTCAGTTTCGCCCTCCTGAGGAAAGCATTTGGAATCCTATCTACTGCATTCATTAGTCAGTCAGTTTTTTTTTTTTTTAATCAGGTCATAAAACCAAACCAGTGAAATACACAGTGCTCCAAAGCTGAGGGGAACTTCTTATCGTTGGCTGCTTTAAATAAGAATCTAAACAGATTTTTAAAAATTGTCTTTAATTATTGTGAACTCGAATTAGTGTCACTTACAGTAAACTTGGACCGGTGGCTCCTTCAAAAGCATCTTCTTCAATGTAATGGAGATACCTGTTGTCTCTCAAAATCCTACAAAACAGACACACAAAAATAACAGCTGCCAAACAAATGGCGTCTACTTCTTACTTTCATTTTGTATTATCCATACAATATGAAAGAAAAATTGAAAAGGACACACTAATGTCTGACAGTGCCCAAAAAACATTTTTCATTTAACACCGAGGAAGAGGAGCATTATTTTTAGACTGCAGGGGGCTGGCACATATCTTGTCCCCATCAACATTCAACAACACAGAGCAGAGCGAGAAAACAACAGGGCGTCCAATCTTTGTTTAGTCTTATATAACCGTTTATTTACTGGTACACTCCGTTTTTTTATGATTAGAAAAAGAAAAGCCTTAAAAGTGAACTGCATACTGAAGAGTGACACATTGTATCCGACCCGCTATGATAATGTTGTGTTTTTACCGTATGAGGGGAAAAATGTGTATTATCAAAATACTTACAGTGTATTGAGCTTGGTGCCATTGAATGCATGGGATTTTATTTCCTTGAAGCCGTTTCTAACGAGGTTCCTGCCAAGGACACAATGTTATAAATTTGAGTTTGCTGTCTTAGGCACCTATCACCAAGGTCAGAGAACTGAACATCCAATTACATAAACGTATTAAGACACATCGAAAAACATTCTGAACAAATGGTGACGAATTGTTGCTCCGAGCTCCGATAATGTAGCAAAATTCTGCACTTACATGTCAACAGAGTCCTCTGCGATACCCTGGAAGGAGTTGGCAGGAATGAAGTCGATCCTCATGTTGTCTGCTATTTCTCTGTACAGGGAGGAGATAACATCTTCTGTTCACTCAGGCAGTTTGGCCCAAATTATCAGTTAGACAAAATTATGTATATACATCGGGGAAAAAAAAGCTGTTGGATGAACTGTGACCCAATTTGCAGTCTTTGCAGCAGGACTCGTGGCATCGTGACATTGATAGATAACGTTAAAACTGGCCTCAGAATGAGCAACATGAGTTACAGCATGGGCAACGTGCAGGCTTGTAACATGCAGGAAGCACTCATTTTAAAAAGGAATTACTTACAGGATAAGATTTGGCGCCAACGAAGAGATAGTTGAGAAGTCTGGGAAGTTTATCAATCCTGTGTTAGAGATACTCCTGCGAAGACACAGATGATCAGAGACCTCTTAGGCCGAATCTTTAAAGTGCTTCCAAAAGAGATGCAGATTATCCCGGCTGGGTTCTCTGGTATTTCTCATCACTGTCCGACAGTGTCACTCATATTCTGTATGTTTGTCATCCCTGTCCATTTGGATTTACAGACGTGGACCAATGCAACGCACCAGCATTCATAAGCAGAGCCTGTCCCCAGTGTCTGTCGCTTTATAGAAATACATTATAGAGCGCACCTTCACGCTCTTTACCTTAGTGTGTTAATGATGTTCACCGTGTCACTTTGGCATGTTAGCATTTTTCCACACTCTGTCTCAATATTCAATATTTTGCTATCTCTTCTATATAAAACCAAATTTGAACTGTGAGAGTGAGATTGTAATGACCGAGCGGCGGATTGTTCAGTGGGGTTGAAATAGGTGTATAGTAAATATAAGAAATAATAAAACTTACAAATATTCCAGTTTTGGCAGGTCAGTGAAGGCCCCTTTTTCAATAACTCTCAGACTGTTAATATTCTGCAATGAACTGTTGGAACAGAAACAAGGACAAAAAATATGAGTAATTACAACAATGCTGTCAGTCGCTGTCAACAAACAAACAGAAAAAGCAGTGAATCCATCAGCAGCGGTGGAAGTCGGGCATTAAATGTGCTGATTTGTAATTGTGAGGCTAATCCTGGGGAACTTAGATGCAGGACACACACCGGTTTATTAAATGAACAATTACTTCCACAGACTTTGAATGCGACGTGCGATGGAAAGGTGAGTGCCACTTACATTTCCGTCAGGCTGTGCAGAGAGAGGAAGGCCCGTCTCTGGATCAGTGTGATGTACTCACTCTGAGAAATATCACTGTGACACAAAGAAACGGCTTCACATTAGTCAACAGATTGACAGGAGACAACAACGAGCTATAAAATTTCACTTCAACAAATATAGATGCTGACTTGAGTTTATTTTGGATTAATGTCCACACTGACGCGCTTTCTCTGAGAAATAGGGCAGAGTTGATTGATACACGGACACAAACCAAGAGGGAAATATTAAAATACCAAACACAATAATTCATACTTGCAGGACACAGCACACACAGACATGCATGCCTTCGCTTCCTTTCTGGAAAGAATCCAAACATACATTTTGGATGCATCTGGGCCGAGATGATGAAGAGATGATGTTTAAAAAGGAGGACTAAACAAAGACATTTAGAGACAAAGAAAATCAACAAGACTCCTTGATTTGCCCTTGAACACTTTGTTTTCTGACAGCTCACTTTCATCTCCATCTTCTTTTTGTAATCATCGTTTCAGACTCCCACTCTGCTACAATTAGCCAACACTGTTCTTGGGGTTAATGCAATTCTATTTCAATCTCACTATAAGAAGCAATTAAATACCTCCATCTGCATATTTTTTTACTTTTAATCCCCTCCTCTGATGGCATCGCATGTAATGTCATAATTACCATTTACAGTTCATGAAAAGCTTTTTCACTTGGTCATCTGGATAAAACTGGACTGCGATTTCCAGCTTGTCATCGCTGGCAATCCTCACAACGCTCCTCGTGTCATTTTACCTTGACCCAGCTTTTCACGGATTAAATTTGCAACTTCGTTTAAGCCTGAGCATATTTTTGAATGAACCCATTCCATGTAAATAGTAGATGTATGTAAATAGTAGATAGATAAGTAGATGGATAATAGAGCATCTGAGACCCCCCCCCAGGGTATCTGTATGTTTCATATATTTTCATGAAACTGTTGGGTAGAAAACTAATTAAATGGTAAAACTCCAATGAAGACGAATGATAAGGCTCCAGGACTGCTGAGTAATTAAGAGATGTAGATGTCAGTTGATATTTAACAAACACTATCCTTGAATAGAACAGGTCACCTCTCATGTTTTTATTTATATATATTTTTTTGTCTTTGTCTCCTCTAAATGGAAAAAACAAGTTGGCAATACAGACGTAATCTACTGTGACAAAAAAAAAAAAAGAAACAGTCGTCATGGTTTCTTAGAAAAATGGTGACAGAAGCATGCGGGTGAATCTTTTGTCTCACTGAACTTACACTTCTTTCACTCTGGAGATGTGCACCAGGAAGTGAGAGTACAGACAGCAGCATCATTTGACATTTTTTACCCACTTCAATGACCGATTTCTGAAATTGACATTGTTTTCATTGTCTCACGGCTGCGGAGGTATTCTCTGTCTAATAAAGTGACACAAGAAACTTCAATTCCTGAGTCATTTTAAAAGACAATCTTTTTTTTTTTTTTTTTTTTTTCAGTACAAAGGATTGTTTCCAGGTTTCTGTGGTGCCTATGCTCATGCTACAAGGATATACTCTCTGCTCCTGCTGCAACATGCTCCCATATTTGGATGAATTAGTTTTCCGATGCCAAATAGACATTGTGAATATTCTGCACACACAGACCAATAGAAGTGTAACTGTACTTGGGACATAATTTGTAAATCTACCCGCCTGCTTATTTTCTATTTTCCAAAACATCACATCACACTAAAGTGAGATTCTTTGCATTAAGTTCACCCAAAGCACAAGGTAGTGTTACTGACAATTAAACATTTGTGCACAAATTCGTGTGTACAAATTCAACTGGATTATTCTGGTCAGTTTGTTCAATCATTCGAATAGTCATCATTCGGCAGTAGCTCTTCTTTGCTTGAATGTTTCTTCAAGGCTGAAGCAGAGTGTGTCCTTTTCTAAACGAAGCCCACTTTAATGCAGCATTAATGTTGTGTGTTCTTTGTGTATCTCACTTACATTCTTGTGATGTTGATCAGCTCTTTGAAGGCATGAGTGGGCACTTCAGTCAGGGGCAGGTGAGTGAACCTCCTGGAACAATCAGAAATCAAATGAAGCACATTTACACTTTTTCAAGAAAAAAAAAAATTAATGCAAACATATTGTCCTTCAAATTCAATTTCTACATCTAATACATCTAATTAAAATGAAAACCGCAACAGTGCCCACAGAGTGAAGTCATAGAAGAAAGTGCCAGAGAGGATCCGGGCTGGATGTGAGGAGCTGTGTTTACTTACAGCCGAGCTGCGGACGTCTCGGTGCGGGACAGCTGACTGTCCCTGCTGCACCCAAAGGTGTCGGCGCTGCAGCGGCAGATGGCCGGGCAGCTATAAGCCCAGCAGGAGCGCACAGCCAGGACACCGGACAGTGAGACCAGGAGCCAGACCGCCCGGGGAGCCATGTGTGCCACCACGGAGCTATAAAAAAAAATTATATATTTATAAAATCTAAATTTAAAAAAATAAAAACTAACTCCGAGTCTCCTGAAAGTTGCAGTCCGATAAACTTCTCTAAGAGACCTCACATATGAAGCCAACGCCAGCAGGTTAAAATAGTATGATAGTCTCTCTCTCTCTTTTTTTTTTTTAGCTGCTCTATAACTGAGTCCCAGGATCGAGTGCTGCCTTCAGGTGCTCCCGTAAATGCGAGGTTGCTCTCAGTGCTCTGCTCTGACAGTGAGACTTGACAGCTGGGCTGCAGCGATGTGACGTTCAGTGGGTGGAGATCTGGCGTGAAAGACTGATGGGGTCCCTCACTGCCGCCTATAAGGATGCTGAGTGAGTTTCTTATCCTTTCCTCTCTTCTTATATATATTTGTTTTTTGGAAACTCCAGTTTCATAGGTTTTAAGTGTAATTATTGGTAATTATTGTTGTAGTTGTTTTAGTTGCCCCCCCCCGACTGATTTAAAGCTAATGGACCATAATTTAGTTTTCTAATTAGCAGTACATCATTTAGACTTTTAATTAACCATTTCTACTTGCATGGTGCACAAATTTGGCTCCAAGGGTATGCTCCTCCTGCTATTTAAAGTTCAGTTAACATTTAAAAACACTTATGGTTAGGGTCAGTGCCCCCGCAATGTTGCCCCACAAAAAGAAGGTCTGTTTATTAGCAAACAAACAGCCCTTCTTGTTGTGGGGCAACAGGGCTAACCACTATGCTGCTGTGCTGCCCACCCAAACAAGGCAGGTTCGGTTCCCGGCCTGGGGCCTCTCTGTGTGGAGGTTGCATGTTCTCCCTGTGCCTGCGTGGGTTTCCTCCCACTGCCCAAACACATCGTGTTTAGGTTGTGGCGACTCCGAATCGTCTGTAGGTCTGAGTGCGAGTGGTTGTTGGTCTCTGTCTGTCTCTGTGTGTTGGCCCTGTGATGGACTGGTGACCTTTCAAGGGTGACCCCGCCCTCGCTCAATGTGAGCTGGCTTCAACCCCCCCCGCGGCCCGGAAATGGATAAGCGGTAGAAGGGGATTGCCATTTGTGCTGTAACCAAGCAGCAATCCACTGCTACATCACCGTCTGGTTCGTTTTTGAGGCCTTGAGTTTATAATTTGGCCATCGGCATCTTGGTTTTCTGAGACCAGGAGGAAAAGGTGGAGCTCAGAAGGACAGAAGGTTGACTCCGCTCCGGCTGGCTCTGTAGTCTGTCCTGATTACAACGCACGCCAATCACATGGTAGCCACGCCCTAAAGCATACCTTGCTTTATGGTTGATTTTACTCTAGATTTAATGAAAAATTTACATTAGTTTGTATCATAGAAGATGTAAAACTGGAATCTGAGAGCAAAAAATCATTTGGAAAATGAACACTGACCTCTTAAATGAAGTCAGAAGTCAGTTGGAAGTCGCCCCCTGATGGACATCAGACATCGTGCAGGTTTGACCCACCTCTGGATTGGTTTAATTTTTCACATCCATTCTTATGTACAGTTGATGGTTGTCGCTCTCTACATATGGATACCACCATTTTCATTTGATTAAAAGTGTGCACATCTAGATTATGTGGACAGTGGTATGTGCCACGTTTGTGGAACGTATCCTTCAAATGGACTGCAAGCAAGTTTCTTAGACCAGCTCTCAGCTAGAAAGTCAGTCTTACTTGTTGGTCAGTCAGATAGATTAAATTGTTTTAGAAAGTGGACTAGGTTAGTGGAAATGAATGACATCCTCGGCCAATAAAAATTATATAAAGCAAAAATATTAGTTCACAAATTATCTATGGATGGGTTAGGGTTAAGGTTAACCCTCGTTTAGTGTGGAGGAGTTTTAGGCGCTATTAAAACCCCCTAGAAACGTATATATGATGCATCCAGAAAGTGGTCAAAGGTCTCGTAGTGTTGTAAAGAAACAATACACACTCAACATCCCATAATGACAAAATGAAGACAGAATTTTAGTGAAGTTTTTTTTTTTTTTTTTTTTAAACTATGTATGAAAAACTATGAACTATGAAAAACAAAAGTGTTTCAGTTCAGGTGCCTCCAATTTCTCTTGCTCCTCATAGCTGAGATTTTTCTACGCCTTTAATCGGACTCCAGGTGTGATAAATTCAATAAATTGGACATAATGTGGGAAGGAATACATCTTTCTCTGAAAGGCCGACGGCAGAGCTGAGACAGGATTGTGTTGAAGCACAGAATGCTCCAAAAAAAAAAAGAGGTTCCTGTATTGAAGGTTCCTGAAAGCATTTTGGCTTCTGTGGTTCCTAAATGAAAGTAAAGCGTTCTACCTTTTAACTGGTCAAACTGAGCATTTGAGTGGAAAAGGGCCTTGGTAAGAGAGGTGACGAAGAACACGATAGTCGCTGTAGCTGTGCTCCAACGACCCCTGAAAGGAAACACCGATACAATTAGAAGAAAAAACAAACACAAAAACATAAAAACAAAAGGCTAATGGGAATAAAAGCCCTCTGGTTGTGTGATTTAAAATGTTGCAAATCAAAATTGAGACATATGCCGCAGAGAAGTGTTGTTATTCGTGAGTCACACCAATCTAAATATGAATTCACATGGGGAGTAGCTGTGAAAGCTGCGACTTAAAAACAAAACACTGTTTACTTTGTTGGTATGCGGCAGTTTTATTTATTATCATTATTAAAGCTTGTCTGAAGTTTTAGACTAAAATGTGAGGGACTGATGTTTACTTTCTGGTGTAGACCATGTCTGCGGAAAGCCAAGGCTGATGTCAGCTGGATGTGTGATGTTGAACCTCAGTGATCTGATCGCTAACATTGGGGGTTGGCTCCATTGAATCAGTGCAGTGCTTAATCTGCGGAAAATGTTTCTTGCTGCAGCGACTGTCAATGGATGAAAATGCTTCTGCTCTTCTGTTTGTCCTTTTCACAGGATGGCTTTTCAAACTTGGTGAGAGAGAGAGAGAGAGAGAGAGAGAGAGAGAAATGCAACAGCACAAATTCAACATAACCTTTCTGCTGTAAAACCACACGGTCTTTTACACCTTACATCAACGACAGGCCGTGTCCCATTTACACCGGTTTGTCAAACGTAAAGCTTTGTGTCACCAACATCTCCTCAGCTGTCAGTGACCCTGACCCTCTTTATACAGCTTCCTCATCCAACCCCTGCACCCTGCCACCATAACCCATGTCAACAGAGCAGCAACACCTTCTTTTGACTGCTGCTGAGGAGCACTTGCACACACACACACACACACACACACACTCCACTCAGCTCCCCGGAGGGGTTACTGCCCAGTGCTGTTTACCACCGACTCTTGAATTCCCTGCCAGCCTCTCTGCTGAGAACATTGTCAAGTTCCAGTAGGTTGAACTGTGCCGAAGAAAAAAACACACTGACAGCGGAAGACAGACTAATTTATGCACGCGGACCTTGATGATTCAGCCCCATGTCTTCGCACTAACCGCCACGCTGTGCATCACATCACACCTAGAAGGTCACACGCAGCAGGGTGGGGGGGCGTTCGGGCAGAAAAGCAGTGATTTCAAAATCCGAGTTACAGCCCATTAACATTTCAGAAGTGCTTAACAGAGTATTCCAGTAGCTGCTGAGTTGACTGTGTTGGCTGTGTTTTAATCTGGGAGGGCACATTTAGAAACCGAGTGAAAATGAGCCCAGACTCTGTTTTAAAGTCTGCAGCTAACTACATAATTAATAGTAACATTCTCTATTCATTATTTAGTGTGATAGAAGAATGCACAATAAATTATTCTAATATTTGACATAAACAGTTGGTATTTGCGAGTCAAAATGGCCTCTAGCTTATGAAGCATCCTACCCCTGGACACACACATGCAAAATGCTTCGTTGTGATTCTGTTTGTGGTTAATTTGTTTTCCCTATTTGTCCTCATCGTGGTCTTTTTTTTTTTTTTTTTTTTACTCATCACGGTAATTTGCCAGTTGCTTTGGTTGTCATGCTGTGATCCAATATTTCTTTACTTGAGACAGGAGGGAAGTTAGCATGTCCCCCCGCACACACCCCCCCAAAAAAAACGACATTCAGCCCACATTGCAAGTTGATTTGACGTTTTTCAAATATCAGAACAAAACAACAAAACTACTGGTGGTTGGCGCAGCTCTCCTAATGTGCTCAGATTCAGACATTCTCAGTACGAACAAACTGCACGTCGTCCGAAGGGGACTCAGGTCATGCTTACTGAGCAGGATCTGAGCGTGTCCACACACGCAGATTAACATCGAAACATCCCTTTTTTGAACACTTCTGACCTTGCAATTTTTTTTTATCCATTCATGTTTGCAGCAGAAAACAACAATCTGCAAATGCTGGTGAGCGTTTAAACCCCTTGACACGTAAACACTAATGAATCAACTCCACATGAGGGGAAGATGGACTAAAACTCTTTTTGTAGAGCAAGTGGGGGGCAGATGAGAATAGTTGCCACTCAGAACTACGAGAAAGTGGCTTCAAAGACTTCCTGTAGGATTGCACTCCACACCGTCACCTTCTCTTCCTTGTTGCTGTATGTCGTTAGAGGTTCCTTTTTTAGGGACGAGCTTCTTCGAGGCTCTGGTTAGAAAGTTGTTGACCTGTTAGCATCCTGCCGGTTACCAGGGCGCATAAGGAGAGTGCGAGAAACCCAACAACACAACCTGAAATGATGTGATCTAGCACGACGACAGCGAAACAGTGCAATATACAGTCTATCACGAAACAGTGGAACGCAAAACGAAACAACACCGCACAGCACAAAGGGGGAAATTGCACCTCAGGACAAACATCAGTAAAACACATCAGGTCTGAGACAGAACCGGCTTGCAATCATTACAGAAGAGTGGTGGAAGCGGCAATCTGTGTCAAATGCTGTTTACTTGTTATTTCCACATAAAGTGACATTTTCAGGGAGTGGGTTCAAGAGCGAGCACACATCAGTGTGGCATTTGCAGTAATTGGCAACAAGGGCAACTGTGTGTGCTCTGAAATTCCCTTTGTTTTGCACTTCACTCAAGCTGCAGCCCAGAAGTGAACAACAACTTGTCCCCATCTCTATCAGACTGAACTATGATCTCTTAAAAAGTGAACAGGGATTATGTGAGCCCACTCCCAGCCACATTAAACCGGTAATATAACACATATTACTTCAAGTTTTTGAAATTGCTTTTTGTTAAGTTTTGTTTTTGCTTCATGGGGTGTTAGCATGAACCAATCCGTCCTGCAAAGAGCTCCAGCCACTGTTGCTTTGCAGGAAAATAGGGCAGACAAACCCTCTGAGCAGGCTTCGACCACACTGCTCTGCTTTTGTTTTGAAAAGCATATACTGCATCGTTTTCGCCTCCCTTCCACATTGCTAGAATTTTAGAAAGCCCTGAAACTGAAGCCAGATAACTCAATCCCATTACTGGGTGTGGGCTCAGCCATGACTGCCAGAAAGTCAGCGAAAGCAACATGAGTGTCACTGACCTTGCTGTCTTTGTTAGCAGCTGTTGTGGTGGTGAAATTCTGCACGTTAACACAGTGTTAACGCCTTAACTGCCTTTGTGGTTCTGCACTCATAGTTTTTTTTTTTTTTTTGTTTACAATTTATCAGGCAAGCACATTTTATAGTACACAATCAATTTCCTGTTCATGCTGGCCAGGTGTTTGTGAATGGCCATATAAATAGTTGCACTTGTCATGTAAATAGATGATTTCCGGGAAAGAGCTTGTTTTCATTCAAATGAAACCACAGCGGCATGACGCACAGCATCCTGTTATATTACACAATTATATTAGTATGCTAATATCAGTGGCTGAAAATAAGGATAGTGATAGAAGGGTTGATTTCCACGAATGGAGGGGAACAAAAGTTCTGTTTCATGCCAAACTCACTATGTTTCCTTTTTACTGGCAAGTGGCTGAACTTAAAAATACCCATTTAACCAAACACTTCTATTGATCCCTGTAAAGCTGGTCAAATGAAATTAAAAGTCAATAAAATGCACTTAATATGTTCACTCTTCATGACTCGTTTTTCCTCTGGATCAGTGCTTTGATGTGATTATTACTTTGTTAAAATTAGCCAGGGATGACTATCTTTACAGATTTTTCTGTTTGAATATATGTGATAAATACAAGCTTGTATGAGTGCGTCAGAGAGTTTTGTATTCCTGTGCTCACCCTAATCCTTTTGTGTTTAGTTGGTATGTGTCACAATCTCTGTTGGTTTCCACTCACCTGAACTCACAGCCCCGCCCACCTCACCTGGGCTCCTCCCCTCACCTGCTGCACACAGCTTCTCCTGATCACTAATCAAGTCAGTATATAAGCCTCTCCTGCTCCCTTGCTCACTGTTTGGCAGTTTGTTCTCAGCCCTCCTGTGCGGCTTTCCACCACTTCCACCGGACTGGTTCTGCCCCAGAAAGCTGACTGGCCATCTGATCCTGGGCTTGCCTATTCTCTGCTCCCTGGCTGCTCTCCCTGGAAGGCCCAGCATGTTCAGACCCTTGTAGGAGAGAATAAAGTTGAACCAGTCGACAAACACGGACCAGCAGTCTTCTCTGGGGTTGAGTCTATTTGCTGACTGAATGTACTCCAGGTTCCCGGTGTCGCCGCCGCCTCCTCCACAGCTCACTGATCGGGGGCTAAATGTTCGCTGTGAGCCCTCCTTCACACCTGTGGTCAGCAGTACCTTGTTGACTGGGAGAAGTATGGCACAGAGGAGCGCTCCTGGGTTCATCTTGGACCGCCAGCTCATGGTTGATCCTGAGCAGGCTGCACCTCCCTCCCTTCCACTTCACGAGGAGGCCGCCGTTCCATCAGCTCATGAAAAGAAGGGCCTGGTGGTTCGGCCTTCGCCCCTGAGTACCTCATCTCCTGAGACCTGCAAGCCTCGGAGGACTACGCTGACTGCCTGTGTTCCTTGCCTGCGCCCCCCCAGCCCGCCGTCAGTACTTGCACCAGGTCAGTGACATCCAGCTTTTGGGTCCAAACCCAGAACCCTCACAGTATCTCTTCAGCTTGTTCTTTGGATAACTTGCTTCCTGAACTTATTTCTGAAATTACCTTCAGTGCCTTCAGTTTATGCTGATATATAGCGAGGGTTCAAAATCTATATATATATATATATTTGCATTAATTCATGATGTCAGCATACGTACAATACTGTAAAAGCAAAATTTAAACTTTGGGAAGGAGGAGGAAAACCAAAATGATTTTTTGCCTTCACGACATGGAGAAATGAAGGCTCTAAACTCAAGGGCACCACAGGAATCTCATATCATGAACAAAGAAGTGACGGCCAAGGAGACGAGAGTGTCAAGAGAGTTCGACATGACAAAGCAGCGATAGCAGCACACGCTCACAAACCTCAACACACATACTGTACACTCTCACAGAGGACTTCTGCTTACTAATTTATTAACTTAATCCTCTGTGTTCATGAGTGAGTGCAGTGGATCTTGGCAACTTCCACTTCAGCAGGTTATAATCATTTCCATATGCCCTCTCATCACTCTTCCTCACTCCCACTCATAAGACACTTTGCAGTATGAGCACCATGAGGCTGGCATGTTAATGAACAGGGGATAAACAAGCAACCAACAAACAGGGGAGTCATTATTATGAATTATTAGGTGGAATTTATGCAGTCTTGTTTTTAATGGCATATGACCTTGAAGCTGTCTCTCTCAATTCTCATTTACACACACAAACGTACATAATACACACACACACTTGTGCACATACAATTTGTAGACGAGGCAATGCTCCTGACAGCTTATCGGAGCAGGAATTCACGGGTCCTTGGACATTCGAAGTGCATCACAGAGATACCACATCATAACTGAGTTAACCCTTTCACAACCAGGCAGAACATGAACCTCGTTCGGTGCAGAGTTTTGCAGCAACATTAAGGTTTCTTGACCAGTGCACAGGCCAGCAAAAAGAAAAGCTCTCACTTGCCCGTGCTATATTCTTTTCTGCCGTGTTTTGTTTGGCGCCTCGCCCTTTGATGCTCTTACTGTATTGATAGCTTTTGTCAGAAGTGGCTGTAGTTCTTCAGTTTGATCAACAGGCATCAGAGAGCACTTCTCTTTCATATGTGGGATTGAGTTCAGGGTCCTACCTGTGAAAAGGCAGCTGGTCTCTGATCACGGAGTCATTCTGATCTATTGCTGTAGAATAATCAGTGCTGTGAACATGAGACACAGGTCTGGTTGCAGAGTAGGTTGAGGAAAGTGAACTGAAATGATGTCCACAGAGTGGCGGATGTACAGGAATGCATTTATTTATTTTTATAGCGTGTCAGGACCGGTTAGCTCTGCGTTCATGAAGATTTCAGAGGTATTATGTTGTTTTAGAGTGATGCCTGATGTAAAGAGGAGCTGGTTATTTCAGCATCTCCAATCCAATGTATGACAGGTTTGAATAAATTTTAAGAAAAAAAAAATCTGTGTTTTTTAGCATTTGATGAAATTAATTTCTCCCCCTAATGGTCTTCTCTTCCTATGAGATAATTGCTGCCAATTAGCAAAGAGGGATAGTAACAGTTCCTTTTAAATACTTTATTTTAAACCTTTAGATGAGTTTAAAGATGAAAAATCTGAATTTGAAACTGTTCTTTGTTTTCTTCAGTGTCCAAAATCGAAACCCCTTCAATATTTCAATTTTTGCCAACCAGCAGAGTCTGTGTCCAGTCTGCAGGTCCAAGCGACACGCATACAAAGATCTTAGGGAAGTTTGCAGTCATTTAAATGTTTTTGTTCCAAGTCTCTCAACATCAGCTCCAGCACAGTAGCTAAAATATGTTTACTACAGGCAGATCTGCTCACAACTTCTCCCCTTCATGCAATTCCAGCAGATTTTTTTGGCTTCCATCAACATCAAAGCATCTCTTTCAGTGCCAGCTGGACTGCAGCAGTGGTGTGTGTGTGTGTGTGTGTGTGTGTGTGAGACTTGGACTAAGTCCCAGCCCTTGGCATATTTGTTTTTATAAACACATCTTAGCACACCTTTTCCTCTGGATGCTGTGACGTTTATCAAGGAGAAGAGTTGTTGTTCACTGAGGACACATCTCGCTGAAGGAAAGACATTTTGGTTGCCTGGTGGCTCTACAGAACGATCCACTCAAGTCCCTAAAAACACTCCCACTCATTTTCTTCGGGATGTCTGAGGACGGCACTGTCTGTACTTGGACACGATCTGAGCCTGGCCCTGGACGTCAAGCACCTTGAATTTATTTGCTGAAAGGAATACTGGGCTTTTGACCAACTACTATAATCTATGTTTTTATCAGTGATACAAACAATAAGCAAGTATTCCTGATAGAAGACTTTGTATCAACCAAAAGAGACAGAGTTAATTTAGTTCCACACTCTTCAACAACATTCACAGTATGAATAATTTGGGGGCCATTTGAGCCAAAATGACTCATAAAGGAGGAAATCTTCATTTTCTCGTGCTTCTGTGTATGAGGCAGATCTGTGTGCAGAGGGCAGCTGGTGCTGCCGATCAACATACACAAGCAGCTGGTACTCCTGGTGTCAACCAAATATGCTAATTAAAAATTGAAAATCAGAAAAGCTGCATTTTTAATGAGATGCGAATCATTATCTGACATGTGAAAACAGTGAAAACATTAAGCCACCAAATAGCAATTTGGGCGAAGAACAGAGATGACTGATCAGTTTCTGGTTGAGTGTAAAGGTTAATTACTCTTTGTTTGACTAAGGCACCTTTGTCCCAATGAAAGGGATTTGTATGTGGATGAAACACTTGCATTTAATGCATTGCCCTCCACATCCATGACTTCACTTACTACTAAGAAAAATTAAGGCGAGACTGAGCCCTGGGGTTGAGACACCAGCTGAGGAACCTCAGCATGCCCAGTTGGAGTTTATCTCAGGACCTTTTGTTGCATCTCAATTCCTCCACCCTTATTTCCTCTCTTTGCTCTGTGAACGTTTGTCTTTTACAACATTCCTGAGCGTAATCAGCTACTATCAGATATGAGTGAGCAGAAACTTATTTGTTTCTTGTCAATCAGGTGCTAAGTGCTGACTCTGCTAACACACCACAGTGTCCTGCGAGGAAAGGACAGTGACACCAGTGGTCACCCCTAACAGGATACTTCACAAGTCTCTTAAAGGGAGTGTTATGCTGAAGAAAAAAAAAAAGAAAAAAGGAATATCAATAATATCACGGAAATGCTCAGTAAGAATTGCATTAAGGCGAGCCAAGAAGTCTGAAATAATTGAATCTTCAGGCAAAGCAGAAATATTATGCCAATCGTTGCATCTAAATTGTATAAAAAACAAAATGTTAAATGTAAGTGGTCCGGTTGCTGACTAAGAGGATTTTGGAAAGTCACCTTGTTTCTGGCTTGTTTCTTGATGACGACTCTGCAATTGACATAACTGAGAGGAGACTAACAAAAATGTCAACCTCTGCGTTAGCAGATGCAAAAAAGCTGACAAAAAGAATGAAAGAACAGCAATGAAAAGAGGTAATGATGTCATGATGTGAGGAACAGGGGACGCTCTCGCACATACAGATACTTTTAACACAAAGAAGTCCAGCCAACCGACTGCCACCGGGTAAAATTATAATGGGCACAAGGAAGAAGATGAAACCACCTTCCCTTTAAACAGCCTGATCTTGTTCTGATTCTTGTCAGACACTGCTGATTTTTGGCTTCTGCTGTGCTTAAGCAGGAAATTTACATAGATTGCACAGATGTATGATGAGCTCCCGTTGTTTTGCTGATGTGTAAGAGTGATGAAAGGCAAAGTCAATGGCTTTAATGATTATTGTGCACAGTGTTTGCCGGGAAGGATTTTTAAAGTGGCAGCACCATAAATACCACCAGTTAAATGCCTGTCTTATACCAGACATCCCATTTAGTCTCCATGTCATTCTGATGTCTTTATATTTATATTTTGTGGTTTGTGCAATTTCATTTATCGAAGAACTCGTTCTTGTGAATGTTCAATGTTTGTTCATCAAGCTGTTTTTATTGGGAGAGGTTGCATAATGTGTCACATGTCAGCCTCGTAGAAATCGGCAGTGTGCTGTCACTGTAACGGAATATAAAAATGTCACTGACTATATTTGATTCTAATTCACCACACACACGCCACATCAGAGACTGCAACCTGCAGCCCCGACGGCAGGATCGGTCTCTGTGGTTTCTTGGACGTGCTGCAGCGTGATGCTCAAATGGTTGCAACTACACAACTGGGTTTGATGCTGGTCAGCCATAGTTAAAGGGCTCAGACAAACAAACAAAATGAAGAACACAAACAAATGCAGATTAATAGTCTGCTGTTGTAACACAATCCATCCGACAAATACTGCCTCGACAATCCCCCTCCCGTAATTAAGTAGAGAAAGGGAAGCGAGAAGGTCATTAAAGCACGTATTTATATGGCAAACCACTGTTACTGAATGGCAATTGTGTTCTTTTGACTGGGGCGCATAATTGGGCTGAACAATAAGCTTAGTGCTGTGCAGAATGACGGGCAAGGGCGCTTGGGGATGCTGCAAATTGTGCTCCGCCAGTGGTACACAAACTTTGATCATTACATCCACAGCAGGGAGCAGCACTGATGAATACCCGTGTTGACCTCAATACCCCCCAAAACGCATCCTGTAAGCCGCCGCCGAAGTTGGCTCACACATTATATTTTATTGCTGGAAATGAAAAGAGGATAGCTGTCCTGTGAGAAGTGGCCGTACCGAGTGCGATTACATCACGGACAAGAAACGGAGGAGAGGATTCAATTTGGGAAGGAGTGTATCACACGGACATGGTGGCCCTTGTGCTTGTCAGAGATTGGGAGAGAAAGGTGTTAATCATGCCACACCAAACCACATCTCCCGGGCTCCAGCTTTGGCTGTTTGAGCATTCTGCTGACTGAAATACAGTCAGTGTCAGAGAAAAGGTCAATGACATTGTTAGGAGGCCCTTTGAGGACACAGAACAGGTTCTCTTTCTTTGACAAATATAAACTTTAAGATGCTGTGCGCCTCCATGTTCTGTTCAGGAAACTATCGGTTAAGTCCCTAAGGTCACAACTTCTACACAGATCCAAAATGGAGGTGATGCAATTTACTGTAATTTGCCAAAGGGGCATTTCGGGGGCTTTTGAAATAGTCGCGATTCAACTATAATCCCTAACATAAAAAAATAAATAAAAAGGAATTAAAACCCTGTTCATGGTTCTTCAGTAATGGCCACTTACTGCATTGACATGTAGAAATGATCCCTATGTGAAGCACATTTGATCAGTAGAGGCAGAGAACTGTCATATTATCTACCTAAGCATGAGGGACTCACAGTAAATGATGCATGCATGTAATCCTTTGCATATAATCTCATTAATATCAGCCTCACAGTTTACTGTCACATCGCTTATCCTGATGCATACGGTGCACCCTACTGCTGCTTTAGATTCAAGTGTCAGCGGGTGAAACAATGGATAGGGTTTTTTATTCTGACTCACTGACAGCAGACAACATATTCAGTATTTAGAAAACAATGTATTTTTTTTTTCCTGCAGTTTTTTTTTTGGCAGTTTGGCCAGTTATGTATTTTGCAAAGGAATAAGGCAAACGGCAAAAAACAAAATAAAACACAGCCACCATCGCCTGCACACCTCCAACTCCTCTGCATGTAAACGGACTGTACTGTATCCTGCTGTAGGTTACCATGGTGACCACTGATGTCACCAGGGGATGTAAAGTTTTAAGGATTTAAGGATTTGCCAGATTTACCTTGATGAACTCTGATTTCAGCTTCAGGTTTTTCTGTAAATAGCTGAACAGATCTGAAGGAGGAATTTTTACGCAAGCGCTGCAGTCATCCGCTCTAAAACCGCAATCACTCCTCCCAGCAGACACCCCCGCCAGTTCAGCACTGACCGGCAAGTCATCTGAAATCTCAGCGAGAGCAATTAGAGCATCACAGTTTGGCGCACAGCACGACAGAGAATTTGTTTCACACTATGGTAAATTTAGTGCTGACGGATTTCCAGATGCCAAACCATTCCCGAGCAGAGCATTAAAATCGGTACCTCTGGGTTACTGCTGTGGGGCTTCTTCTTCTTCTTTCAGGTTTTCATAACCTGCGATTGCACCTATTCCTGTGTTGTGCAAGACTTGACTCACGGTGCGTCCGGGTACAATATAAAACTCTGCTCAGCACAACAGACAGCTGTTGAGGGATCAATGTGCAGCATCATCATTATTAAAAATGAGGAACTAACAGCAATCACTTGGCCATGCGCTGCAATCAATCCTGATTGGGCGAGATATGAAGACGAGAGGGCTGTCAGCGCTCCTGATCTTTAAGGGGGTCAAGTGCCATCGATCGCTGACTTTCCACGGAGACACTGACCTGTCATCGATAAGACAGATTAAGCTCTTAGTGCCAGCACATGTTCCTCCACCGCCCATCATATCCTCACCTCCTGTCTGCAGCGAGCTCTCTGTGACTCACTTCCCCATGAGTTTTCTTTGCGGGTCCACAGTTCCCGTGGCATGACCTGCCGGAGGAAGTCAGTGAGAGGAATCTTAGAAGGGTTCAGTGGGCGGACAGAATATATTTACACATATTTATACATCCAGAGAGAAAAAATAAGTCAGCTTCATTTAGGTTATGTAAAGTGAAACTTGTACTAAATACAGACAACTATCCCCCAGCATCTTTTCGCTTCTTCCATTAGTCAGGAGGTACTGCAGTCTGAGATGAACTGTGATGATCAGAGACCTTCCACCATTTCGCTTTTTTCGAGCAATGTTAGCAACTAGCTAGCCGGATATTTCTTGAGGAGATGGTGGAGACCAAAGCAAAGTTAAAACAAGTGTGAATGGTGGTAGCTTGAGTTCCCCACGTAGAGCAGTTCGGCGCTGCTGCTATAGACTGTTGGTCAACACCCACCCCCGTGGTTTTCTGGGGAATGGGTTAATGCTTCAGATGGGCTGCTCTGCTGTCGTCGTCTTGGTAGTGCCTGACTGCTAAACTCCTGGCGAGTAAAACCTTGCTTAAACATAACTGTGTGCGTGGAAATAAGAAATACATCCTTGCTTAACTGCCTGTAAATCTTTCTGTGCTGTAAAGCTGGGCATTTTATCATGAAAGTTGATGGCCCACTTTTGGATCCAACCTCAGATGGTCATTTGTAGAACTGATTTTTTTATTTTATTTCATTAAATGTTTTTTTTGGGTCTTGGTTTTTCAGCTACTTAGGACCTACCAATAAACAATGTTTACTCTGGGTACTTCAATAAATGCCGAAAGAAATTTGTACGGGAATGAGTTGTTTCTAAAATCAAATAGGTCATGTTGGTTTGACAAAATGTGGGTTTGATTGATATTCATTGAACTGAGTGTTTTCATTTCTACGAAGGCATCGTAATATTGCAGTGTTGCAACTTCATTTTTTTTTTGTTTTTTTTTCTCTGTGTAATCACATAACAATCTACTTAAACCAAATGGCTTATTATGTGTATTTTAAAGCCTATTGTGCTCGCTGTTGTTTTCGACCGATGTTTGGAGAGTTTGCAACTCTTGTTAAGAAAACATATACAGGTTAAATTGGCTTTTCCACCTGCAATCACTACATAAAGCTTAACTATTCTGAAATGAGCCATGCTATGGAGAAGTGGTAATTGCTGTAGACAAAACACTGAGCAGTTGGATATGGATATGTGAATTCAGCAACCAGCTGCTCGCTCTCTCATGAAATCCTGGCACATATCCAGACTCATGATAAAACACCGTAGACTCCGGGGCCTTTTCACAGTCCTCTGTGTTTTCTCACTTTCATCTTCCTCAACTATAGATTTTTCTCAAATATATAGATTTAGTATTTTAATGCATTAAGTCCTGAGGAAGCTGTTTGCTCCAGGTACTTTTTTTTTTCTGTCAGATGTAAAATACATTAAAGCCAATAACTGTGCTTTAATGTTGAAACCGCCCTGTTCCCCTTACATACAGAGGTGACACAGTGAAACCGGAACAGGCAGAAAAAAGGTTTAGTTTTGATAGCTCATAAATCCCCCCCAATTAGTGCAGCAGTGCGTCTGCAGAGGAGCTTGGCTTCTTTTCTTCTTCTTCTTTTTTAATAAGGGAAACATATCTCACAGGAAACAGTCTTAGCATTCAGAACTCAATAATAATTACCTGCAAACCTCGCTTTAGCCGAAACTGTCCGTGCATTGTAGATTCTGTACAAGTGATGCTTTTATCTATGTAGGCCTTATTTGTGTCAGTGTTGAGTTCCTGAGTTTGATAATTGCATTTTGTTTTGTTTTTTTTTTGTTTTTTTTTTAATTGGCTTTATAAATGATGAAATATATGAAAATATTACCTGTATTTCAATGTTTGCACCTTTTATGATGATAAATTGCAGTTGATTTCTATTCTGCACTGCATTAATTAGGGAATTAGTCAAGCACACATGCTATTTTTGCTTCTACCTGCCACCATCAAGCTTTGGCCCATTCATTTTAAGCTGATATACACAATGCACACAGACACACGCACTTTAAGTTGTTCACATCAGGACCAGTAGGTGTCAGAAGTGTTCCTCAAAAACTGGGTGTTCCTCAAAGCATTACATATCATCAAGCTTGTTTCCCTGAACATTGTACATGTAATGTAAATGTAAGAGTTGCAACGCAAGGGGCAGCTTTTTCATGAATGCTGTCAGGCGTATAAAGAAACAAACAACAAAAAAAACACTTAAATGAGTAGATTTGCTTTGTATATATGTGTGAGTGCATAGGCTGTGTGTGTGTGTGTGTGTGTGTGGTAATTTAGTAATTAATGGAGAATGGGTGTAGATACATAGTCCTCCAGCTGTTCGCCAGATAAAGCAGCAGATGTAGTGAATGAATCGGTGATGCAGGAACAGTGGTGGCATCGGCTGGAGAGGGAAAGAGGAGGTTGTGAAGGCAGACTGACACACAGGAGGCAGATAGACAAGCAGATGGACAGAGAGATACACTGACAATCAGGCAGGCTGGAGCATACAAATAAACACGAGTACCTGTAGTGTATGGATAATGACACGGTTTTAGAGATGAAAGCAGAAACAATGCAAATAGCCCTCACTCTCAGCAGTTACCATGACGACCAACCACCTGAACTTGGAGGTAAGTCCCAGGAGAGGTCTGCAGGAGGGAGAGGTGGGACAACAGAGGTTTATGTGTGTGTATGTGTGTGTGTCCGTGTCCTGGTTTTGCAGTTTGCCGAGTGCTCTGTGCAGCTCCTCACAAAACACAAGGCGCCCCGATGTTGTGAAATGAAGAACCCACTGGGAGTTTTAATCTAACACATGGTGAAAACAAGTGAGAAGCTGGAAACCACCAACTGAAATATTTAATATCAAACCTGCTCAGAGTTTTAATTGCTTGTCTAGCCCCCCTTCTCTCCCCAATTGTTTATTTATCAAAATCCTCTGCTTTCTTTTGCTCTCCCTCTCACCCTCGTCGACTGGCCGCCACTCCTCGCCATGTGCCGCACGTATAATGGATTCTCTTTGATATAACTGAACTTCAGTTGCCCCAACACATAATATGATCAGGTATCCGCTGTGGACCTCAGGCTGTCTGCATTTAAAGGCTGTCAAGTGTCGTGGTGGCAAATCCAGTAGAAATTCTCACTCCTGGGGAGTTGGTTTACAAGTACTGCTTTTTAAAAATGGAAAACTCACACAGTTAGTGAGGCAGCAGGGAAAAAAGCCTCTATCAGAATACATACAGACAGAAAAGGACTTCATTTGGTTTTGTTCGCCGTTTCCATTAAAGTCTATTATCAAAATGCTTTTTATTCTAGAGGAGCAGACAGAGCAAACTCATCCTTTCCTCACACAGGAAAATCTGCCCTTTAAATTTTCTACTGAAGCACATAAAGTCATTAAGATTAGAAAATAATGATAAATTATTGTATTTTAGTGGAAGATAGAATAAAACAAACAATAAAATTGTATTAGAAACAGATGGGACCTCACTGCCTTCGTTTTTGATTTATATCTTTAGGACGGTATTGAGTTTAGATTTTCTAAAGCTAATAGCCATGCTAATAGTGCCGCCATATTTTTAAAAAACCATTTTACTCTATAAATATTTTGAGTATATGCACAGCATATCACTACAGGTGACTACTGTACTACTTCTCTGTTGAACGTGATCTCATGCAAAATGAAAATTTGTATTTAAGGCATGGCAATTAATTTCCAGGCTGCACCTATCATTTTAATTACTCATTTCAGGGCAGTTATTGTTAGGGCCCCAGCACACTAAAGATAATTTGCCTTTTCGTTAATCTTGAGTGGAAGAGGAGGGGTGGTGGTGGTGGGGGGGTTACAGCAGCTACAGTGGTGAGTGCAGGTGATTTTTAGTGACAATCAGACCATAATTATGTGTGGGGATGCAGCCAAGCGCATCACAACATGGCCCGATGTCATTAACTTTGAGCAGCCCACCTCGGACTGAAAAAAGCTGGAGGAAGGGGATGGTGGGGGGGGGGTACGTTGTCTTTTTTTTTTTTTTTCTGTTATTGTGAGAGGAACACAAATCCAAATGAGCCCTGATTTAAAAAAAAAAAAAAAATGTAACTAAGCTTGATGCCACAGGCTTAGCCAGCTGTTTGACATTCAGCAGTTAAACCTTGCTGTAGTGAAAGGAACGGGGTCACAGGGATAATATTGCTTGAAGAACAACGTGAAATTTCATTAGGTCGGGTAATGCCTCCCTGACATTAGTGATAAATCCTCAGCTGCTTGCTAATGGGTACTAAGGAAGTGAATATCTACGGCCTGTGCTAACTGTACCATGACTTTTGCCAGATAATCGAGGGATTTGGCTCGAATTCGGAGTGGTGTGCAAAAGAAACATGTTGCTGCACACAGTATGTGACTGTGACAGCTCTGCCTTATCAGGAAACGAGATACTGAGGCTTATTCTTATACACTGCCACAACTATCCTGCATCTTAAACAGTGCAAAATACATCTACGAATCCATAAAGAAAAAAAAAAAAATCACATATCCTATATGACATGGCTCCATTTAGCTGTGCTTTTTTGTTAGTTTTCCAGGATTCAGGAGAGATTATTGCACAGTATTTATGACCGACATTTTGGAATTATGGATTAATATTTTATGGCCTGATGGACTGGGATCCAACCTGAGATACTGTTGGCAGTAGATACCATACATACTATCGCACTCATACCACTGCCTTGATACTTGTGCTCCCCTTGAAATGTCAATGTGACGTGATCTGAGGATCAGTCGATGTTTCCTGAAAAGGAAAAGTAAGAAATCGAAACAGGGAGAGGCAGAGTGATTGTCTTACCAATAAGTGCTGATACATATTTTAATCCTGTACATGTTTTAGACGACAAGGGCAGCGGCTGTCACGCTGCAGTAAGTAAGCAAGCAAGCCGGGGGAGCGCCTTGTGCGATTCCTACCGTTGGAGGTCCTGCTGGGCTTTTCCGCTTGTCGTACTGGGCATCTCAGAATAGGATAGCTGACCGACAGGCAAGGGCTCACCTTCCCCAGCACCCTGCTGGGTGGGTGGGGTGGGGCTGGGTGTCTGATATCATTGACATGCACCATAACAAGTGTCTGAGGCCGTCTATTACCTGACCTTCAAGGTTTTACGCTTGTCATTGCTTTTCTCAAGCATCTCCTCGTTTAACTCTTTGCTCCGCTTCACAAAAAGCTGCCGAGGAGTTAGAAAGACTGCCAGACTTCAGGTGAATGAAGGAGAACACGCGGAGAGGATTTGGCATTATTGGCTTAATTAGACCAACAGGGAGTCCAGATTGAACGATTTGCCTGAGCGATGAAACAAATGCACAGGTGTGAGGAGGCCAATCAAGCATATATGCGACTGAAAACCAAAACTTCACATGGACGCCTGCTCCCGAGGTTCACAGAGCTCTAGCCTTCTGTGCACGCAAAAAATATTATTCTTTTTGTAAAAATAAATGGAGCATCATTTACTGAATGGGAAATTAAATGGAGCATTTGAATGCTGATCGATATTTCACTTGGACCACAACTTCAAGTTCCTCCTCAGACGTGTGTTAAACTATATTAGTGTGTAGTTTAATGTGGTTTTCCCACAAAAAAAAAAGCAAAAACAAAACTGTAATTGGAGGCTTCATCGGGGACTAGAATGGTGATGTTTGTTAGCTTCGTAGCAGGTAGTGGCTGTATTGTAAGGAGCAGTGAGCGCCCAGAGAGCAGGGAAACCCTGAAGAGACTCAGTCATACTTTTTCATTGATTGTTCAGAGTCTGTTGTGCACCTCAATCTGTGACCAGCACATACACAGAAACATGTTTTTGTCACGCTTTATTTTTATTTCTTATTATTATTATTTATTTATTTATTTTTTGCAACACAGTAGTGGTTGTTCTAATGCAAACCGCTGCTTTTTGTCCTGAGAAATTTCCAGGTCCTCTACCCATGCAAGTTGATGTGATTAGTTTATACAAAGGATGAATACCTGGCTGTCTGGCTCAGATTTCTGTCTGTGGTTCACTGCAGCTCCGGGGAGCAAATATTCAGTCATAGCCTTGGCTGCTTATAAAATGTCTTGCATTATATAAAAAAAGAGTATGGATGACAAGAAGGCAGCATTTAACCACATATGAACCAGGCACTACCAAAAGGGAACTATAAAATATGTTCTTCTTTTACGAGACAGTAACACCTGTAGGTATACTACATTAGATAAGATAAATCTTTGTATTTATATACAATACATTTTACAATACATGTATCGTGATTCTTGAGAGGTGAGCCAGGGAGCACCACGGAGTTTGAGAGATAACAAAACCTGTTTAGCAATCTTGTTCGTAGTTACTTTCAATAAAAGTAAAAAGAGGAAATAAAAATGCTGTGGTGGTGATTGATATACGGCACAGTAAAATATGGATTAAAGGAACCAATGCTGTGTAACTGTCTATTAAAAAAACAATTAAAATAATGTTATCTCAAAGGATATTTGACATCGAAGTAATAATGATAGCAAGATAAGGTGAGGAAGCTACAGATGAAAACATTTCCAGCAAACTAAAGGAATTTGGAGGCTACTTTCCATGTTTGAAGAATTTTCAAATTCAAGGTGCTTTTGCTGTTTTCTTCGTGTATCTGCAGTTTCAGGGCTGACTGAAACCTTTTGGCATAAACAGATCAGGCCAAATGTGTTAAATTTTTGACTTTAGCATTGGTCCAGTCTAGATAATGATAAATTGAAAGTATAATTTTTTTATAATTACTACTGACATATTGTTATTGCAAAGTCGTAACAAGCAATCAATACTTAAAAAAAACAAAAAACAAAAAAACAAAACGCTGGTAGAACAATGGACAGTCCCGACACCATAATTCATCCAGCTCAATATCTCCACTTTTTACAAAAAAAAAATTATTTTACAAATACAAGATTAGATTAGTCAAAGTAAATAAACTAACAAATGCACACATTTGTTTCAGATACAAGTAAATGTAAGGTTTTTATTTTTATCCATTTTAAAGAAAAGATAGACGGACACTACAACAAAAGTGTAGATGGTGCAGAAATTGTCGACCGTTTCAGGCCCCTGTAACTGTTTTTTTTTTTTGACCCCTGTAACTCTTTGATCCAGGAAACCTCAGCTCAGACTCTGTCCTTAGATGCTCACCGCAAGTATTTTTTGGGGCTTTTCTGCCCGAGATGACGACTCAGATCCTGTAATGAGAAGGTTGGTTTCGCTGTGATTGCAGCACTCTGTTTGAATTGAGCAGTTGTGAATCACTTTTCAACACCGCATTGGAAGCGCTGGACACCAACCGCCGCCATTTGAATGCAGGTTATTTTCCAGCTCATTAAGCATATTGATAACAATAAACAAGTGGTAGATTTTAAAGACTCACATCGTTGCTCCCCAATAAGTGTTTTCATTAAAAGTTTTTTGGTATGGCTGGTATGCATCAAGAAAACTGACACTGTCTAAATAAAGAAAAATCTATAGGAATAAACACTTCCTTTTTGACTATTTTTAATTATTCATAAATGTGGTTCCTGGCCTTTCTTGGCTGATGTATCTTTAAAATATGTCTATCTTGCTGCTACGGTCAAGTCTGTTTTTTACTACTATAAAGGGATCTATTACTTTGCAGCTGTTTCGATTAACTACTTTTGGTTCGTCATCACTTTAACGATTACAACTTTTTTTTTTTTTTTTTTTACTCTTAGTATTTCAACTTTTGTTGTGCTGCACAGCTTAGTTAATAATTTAGACAGTTTAATTTTTAATGCAGATATTTCAACAGTTTATTTGTTACTTTTAGATAACTGGGGTGTAGCAGCTGCAGAAATGAAGCTAAAACCATCATAAGGGTTTTCCAGATTTCTGATAAGACATTCTTCTAATCAGAGGATGTTTATGCATTGAAGGAATCTAAATAACGAACTGTCAGACTTCAAAAGGTAGGCTCTACCTCAGGTTGCAGTTTTTTTTTTTTTTTTTTAACATGTTATATCTTTGTACATGATGGTATGCTGTTCATGTGCCACGTCTTGATGATAGTGACCAAGTGGGTTGGCATTTCTTCCTCTGCTCCCCTCAACATGACTAAAATACACAAAACCTTTTCTTCTCCACCAGTTCTCCACCATCTGTTCCTCGCTGGCAGCTTTTGGACTGAGTCGCAACCTACAGTTTGATGTTACTGTGCCACCTCTGCCTGATGGGAGGAAAAGAACAAACATTTGAATCATACCAATTCTAATTATAGCAGGAATATATCAGTACGTGATGGTCAGTGGAATCATGGCATGTTAATGGTGCATGTGTCAATGAGCCTTTGCTAATCAGGAGCCATTGGTGGCACCTTTGATTTGCCCTGAGTTTGGGCCAATTGTCCTGGCTGGGTGGTTTTATCGTGTGTTAAGTGCAACCCTTTTTTTTTTTTTTTGATTGATAATTTCTGATAGAATTTGGAGAATTTGTGGGTGGCTCTGTTGTGATTGTATGTTATTCGTCTCCTCTTTGCATTCAGGTCTCTTCACTTTTATTTTTGCGGATATGTATGAATATTTCTAGTTAGAATATTTAGTTGAATTAATATACAGTAGGCCCACCCCTCCTAACCCCTGAAGTACGACTAACTAGGTTTAGGAATCACAGCATTACAGTAATTTGCTGAAAGAGTACCTAATATGCTGATGGATTAAGGGATTTTTAAAATGATCCAAACTGCTCAACACTGTTCCGATCTGTTTAGATCATAGAGCAGAAGGCAAAATTGTATATTAGGCTTAAAAAAAAGAAAAGAAAAAAAGAAGTCGTCCATATCAGTAAGCAGTATGTGGAGTTCCAATGGGAAACTTTCATTTTGCAAACATTACTGTCCAATGTTAGTTTTCCAAATTGTACTACTTCCTGCCTCCTCTGAGAAAAAAGGTGTTGGGTCACATCCTAATTTAGACCAATATATTTAAGCCCCCTAGCTGCTGGGGGAACACTGTCACAGTAAGATTGATTTTTATTGCGTCAGCCCAGAAGTGTGAGTGTGTGTCAGTGTGTGTGGTGAGGGGAACAAAGGGTGGTGTAGAGCCTCTCAGCCTCCTCTGGGAGTTTGAAATGGCTCTTACCATCTGCTGAAAACAGTCAAGACATCCCGAAGCGTCATGTAGGCACCTTCCCATATTCTTTTCTGATTGACTCAAAAGGTCACAGCTAGCCATCACAAATGAGAAACCAATCAACAAGGCTTCTTTACAGAATGCCGATATCTCGTCAGTGCTTTTAAATGGTCTACATACTGACATTCACTTTCACATGCACAAATAACCAGAGAAGCTTTTGAGAAAGAAGATTGGTCAAAGACCAGCTCGAGCAGTCAATCACCTTTAAATAGAAAGGTTTCAGAGGCACCTTGCGTATTAAGAATCAATATAATTAATTATAATCACATAAATAACCTATGGATTGTAAAAGTCACCACCGGGCCAACCTGCTTTACTTGTCCCTAAGAAGGTGCAGTAAAAGGTGCAGTCAAAACGAAACGGAAGTTCAGAATGGGATTTCTGGCGCATTATGAATCAATAAATGATAAGAGCAATGAGGTTCTTACTTTCAGCAGTAGCTGCAGCAGCATCTGAATCAGACCTGATATCCCTATTTTCATTGAATAATCTCACATCATAGTAATAGGATAAAACGTGAATTCTCTTTAAGTGAGTGTTTTTGTTCCTGTGTCATCTCTTGATCAAAGAGCAGCTCATTATTGCAGCTCCTCTTATCTCAGCCTCATAGAGATGCTGAATCCTTTTATGATCCCATATGGCAGATAGCTAAAGCTGTGTCATGACAGGAACTTTAATATTATCTCTTAAAAAAAAAAAAAGGAATATTCAAATTTCTTTGTTGTCTGTGCCAAAATAAAACAAAGAGCAAACAAAAGTTGCACAATCCAAATATAACTGATGAAACCAAACTAAATGGGGAAAAATGGACCAACCAAGCAATTTCTGCTTTGGTAAATTGGCCAATGTTATTTTTCTGAACATTTTGTGATTTAGTGATTTAGTAAAAACATTGATATGCATGTAAATCTAAAATAGACACGAAAACAAGTACAGAATTTTTCACAGGAAAATAAGTTCTGGCCAAAAACAAACAAAAAAAAGAACAAAACTTTGCTCATAAATCCACAAAACTTTGTGACATAAAAGCCAGCGACTGTGGCAGACACAGAAGAGTGTGTTTGGAACATGAACGCAACAGGATCAAAGTCAGAAATGTGGGCTCTGCTTCAAAAGCAACTGGCTGTACTGTAAACATACATACCAGGCATCTGCCAATAGTTTCGAACATTATCAGACAGTCGATGCCTAAAAGCAACAAAGCAAAATCAATTCGGCATGACAAGGTGCATAGATGATGCCAGAGGTCTGGGACTCATCTCGTTCAACCGAGCATGAAAGGTGTAAGTATTAATAAACCACCAGACACAGAGTGGGTGGTTTGGGGGGGGGCTCTGGCTGAAAGAATGCAAGGAATGATTTATAAGAGAGAATAGTTGGTGGCAATGGTTTGGGGGTAAACAATAGTGTCCCTCTGGCCTTGTCGGCATTTCATACTACTGTGATGAAGCTGTCACGAGTGCGCACGAGTCTGGTAATACAATCCTCTGGGGAACACTTACTTTTAATTTAGATGTCAGAAGAAAATGATTGACTTTCATTGTCTGTGTGTGTGTGAGCGTGATCTGATGCAAATCTATACTCGTCTCGCTCTGCCGGTCTGTATATTCAGGTGCGTGTGCATATTTAAATTTGCCAAAAAATTTGGACCACTTAAGAATTAAGAAATGGCCTTTCAATTCAATTGACCACAAAAACCGAGCACCCAGACGCACAACTTGCGTCGCTACACTACCGTCATTTTCTCGCTCGCCATCTGCTTCCTGTTTCTTAAAAGGCAATGAAAGCAACGCCATGAGTCCTTGTGTTTTGGTGAGATTGGTTCTACTTCCAACAGCCATAACATGTTAATTATGTTGTAAAAAAAAAAATATATATATATAGACATATCATGGTTTGCTTTATTTTTGTAGCATTGGAATTAGAAAAAGTCATGAAGTATCAACCAATATTTGGGATATTTTTTGATCTGTGCTTTTTTGTTTTTCCCCCCACAGCATAAGACTTTCCTGTTTTGACATATTTTTTTTTTTTAACTTTCACTTAAATGCTTCACCATATTTACTGTCAAAACATCAGCTGTGAAGTAAAGGAACAGTGAAACAAGCCTGTTTTTACCTTTCAGACACTTCAACAGCATTTCACTTATACTTTTAAAGGCAACAAAACTTACAACAAATGCTATTGGTTACATCATACCCCTCAACTTTTGTATGTTTGTGTACAGCTATTTAAGCTGCATCCTAATAAAATGCATGCATATAGTCCGTGTAGCTGTTTGTTTCTGAGAAGCCGATGAACTCAAAGGCTGCTGAACTTTGTCTTGTTAGAATAATTGATGAGGGGGAAAAATAGTAACTTTCACTTGAATTTAAGTAATAAACAAATTAAATTGAGCTGATTTTCACTCGACAGCAGTGTTGGGGAATATTTATTGTGCTTCTGCTGTCTGTTCATGCTACAACTCGATGTCATAAACTAGTTTCAAGATGGAAAACGATTCATACTCGCTGAGGCTTCCGACCAAGCATGCAAATGCAAGAAGAGTTAATGCAGTTCAACCGATGCAGAGTAAAGAAAATAATGCATAGACTCAGTGCCGAGCAGCTCCACAGGAGTCCGTCTTTAATACACACACCAGTGCCATCATCAGAGAAGCTTCCCATCCTCTTTAACCTCGAACCATAAACAGCATTTCATTAAAGCGGCTAATTTCTGTCCCTCATATCAAAATCAATGCTCTTTGATACAAGTGTGTACTGTAAACTAAAGACACCAGTGTGTTCCACCAGCTGTTTGGGGCCAAGTCATGGAGGGAAGAAAACAGAGAATTTATCTGAAAAGGGTTCATGTAATCCTGTGCCGACTCCATCCTGAAAGACAAACGCACACAAGAAAGGAGATGGACCTTCTTCATGGAGCTTTAATGTTGTTATTAAAGCTTCCCTGGAAGGCAGAAATATCGACCTGAGCATGGACTCCTTCACAGACCAGTGCACTTGCCTGTCCCGCCCTGCTTGTGCCATCAAATCAATCAACCTTTCTAATTAACTGCATCCAAATGAGGCATCGTCTTCTGCGCCTCTAAAAAGACCCCTTTTCCACATCACCTCTTGCACACACACAATGTTCTGCATGCCCCGAGCTTGGTGCTATTTTCTGCATGCACCCTGCCTCTAGCCTCACACTCACCGCCCTCACCGTGTGCTCAGTGAGCAAGTTTCAAGAAGATCCAAACAACAAATGTCCTCGTGTTTTACTTTGACTGAAAATTAGCATTTTGGGCTTTTCTGTTTCCTTTTGTATTCAAACTTATATAATAGCACTATGACTTCATTCTTTAAATATGAAGGAATATAGAGAGCGAGAGTGACAGATAAACACAAGGATATGGATTGTGAACAGTTGCGGATATATGACAGTGAATCTCTTTGAGGACTGATTTAAAAAAAAAAACAACCCAGGAAGCTCTGTGTGGAACAGCTGCTCGGCAGCTCAAATCAGATCCTGCCAGTCAACTCCTGCTCTCTCTTCTCATTCTCTTAAATGCTCTCTCTCCCCCTCGCCGCGACTGATGTAGCCGGCAAGTGGATCTGCTCTTAGCGACGCCTCCAGGGCACTTGGAGGGGCTCCAGATGCGCCCCTCCAGAGCTGTGGGCTGCTGTATCTCTGCCGTCCCCCCCCCCCCCCCCCCCATCCATCTAGTTCTTGTTCACTTCATTTACAATCAATCCACATTTCAAACGCAATCTGGAAATCAGCTTCTGCTCAGCTTTCCCCTCCCTGTTTTATTCTTTCTCTGGATTGTAGAATTAATTGAAAATGTGAACTGTAATCAGATCAGCTGAATAAAGATGAGTGGCTTAAAGATGGCAGATATGACTGACAATTCACATGGCTCCGCATGAGTTATGGAGAGGCTGCTTGAGCTAATGAGGATGTGGGTTTGATCAGCGTATGAGTTGCTAATGGTCTGTTTTGGCAGGCTGTTTGGCTGGTCCCCCTGCCCTTTTACACTAGTGACAGTTGTCTAGAAATGATTTTACTCTGAAATACATCTTTAGACAGAATGATAGCCACTAATTCACGTTATGGTATGAGTAGAAATCTGTATTCTGATTATACTCTCATTCAAATATTACTGTCCCAAAAATGTCTTAACCTCAATAGTCAGTGCAGGGCAACTTGTTAAAGTAATTAGTTACCTATTGCTTTAATTATTCATATGAGCTCTGTCAACATTGACCAATAGGCGCTCCAAGGTCTCTACACCCTTTGGTCCCATGTTCTGTATTCAAGTCTTGTGCAAAGAAATAAGACATTATGATTTAACGAGCAGCAGGCGGTGGTTTGGAGGCATTTTCTCACCACTACCATTCAGCTCCGTGTTAGTCACTGTGACTGAGCAAGGCGCTGCAGGAGTCCTGTCCTCAGCCCCATGGTTCAAAGACCCCCGCACCCTTATGGTGCGGGGGATTAACAGCGCCGCCAGGCAACTGAGTGGAGGATGAAGTTGGTTGAAACCTAAAATGTATTTTCATCATCGCTTAATTGGCTGATTGTTTTCTTGTTCGATTAATCAGTCCTTTAGGTTATTTAGGTTAGGTAGGGGTGTCTGCATCGTTGATATGTGGGCGCTACGTAGGGTTCTGTGTAAGCTACTGGATGCCTGAAACTTCCTTTAGGATTAATAAAGTAGCTATCTATCTCATGATCTAATGTCACAGAATGAAAACAGCCAGTATAATGTCTCTGAGTGAAGTTCACAGCTGCAAACATCGATTTTGTTTCATGAACAGCCTAAAAGTCCAACAATATTTTGACACAAATTCATTAACTAACTGTCAGGCAGCACGGCGGCATTGTTAGTGTTGTTGCCCCACAACAAGAAGGTTGAGGACTGGTGACCCGTCCAGGGTGTACCCCGCCCTCACCCAGTGTGAGCTGGGATTGGCTCCATCATCTCTGAACTGTAATGTATTACTGAATTCCAAATTGTAATCACTTGTATTACTTGTTATTGAAAGAAATACTGCTTTGTATAACCAAGTGAAACGTTAAAATTTTGAAATTAGACTTCTTTAAATCAATAACATTTTATGAGATTTTTCAACCTGGGGCTGCACGCCAGTCAAGCACAATGTTCCCCGTCCTGTGTCCTTGTGATGGTTTGTGACAATAATTTGTTCACCCACTCTTTCCTCCTTGTTACTATTCAGGCCGTGACTGTGCCAAATTATTCTCACCTGCCAAAATTTCAATAGGGATTAATGGAAATAGTGTAGGGTGCCAGCCAAATAGACTTACTGGGCTGGTACCCAAAATGTTTGAGTTTCATTAAACAAAGCAATATTTTTTAAAGGAAACCTGTAAATATTACAGGAGCAAAAGAATGTGGTTGTAAATAAAAAAAATCTCCACCTGAAAAGGAATCCTTTATCGCTGTAAGGCTTTCGAAAAAGCCTGCAATACACCATCACCTGGAGTTTGATTGCATGATACTATAACTGGCTTAATGTTAATTTAGGACTTTATTTAATCAATACTGGTGCCGTGGCAGATGTTGATGAATAAAATTCTTACAGGAAGGACTCCCGTTGCAAGTATAATACCAGAGTACAAGGCACTAATTAAACACATCAGGTTCCAGGAGTCAGGGATAAAGGATAATCTCCTGATGTATTCTTGGCTTCTTTGTACTTTGTGTGTCCATTATAATCTTCTCAGAGGGTACACTCTGATATATATTTTTGGATAATGCTTCATAATTAACGTACCTATTATCTGTCATCGTCACAGGGCTGATTATATGGTTACAATCCTTAAACGCTGTGATATGCTCATTTCCTTCGAATTTTCATACAAACACAAGTGCGTTCTTTGGATATGTGTGTGTGTGTGTATTTATATACACAATATAACAACAATATTGTTGATTTTGTGTCCTCTGCTTGTAACTGCATACTTGAATTATTTCAAATGCAGTAGAAATAATGTCATTAAAAATTCCTTGACGGTCTAACACATTTCAGATGGGTGGAAGGACAGATATTTCCCCCCTTTCTTGTAGGACTGAACATATGCATTATTCATTCGTAAAGCCACATTCTCTGAGTGGATCATTTGGCCTGTGATCATGCCTTGCGGGGGAAGACTATTTTTTTTATTGAAATAATCTCTCAGTAGGAGAAAAGTTGCCCATGTGAGAAATCAGATTTTCTGGCAATGCACCAGAGTGCAGAGGAGGAGCACAGAGGAATAGATGTGGAAGGGGAAGCTGTATGAGCAAGATTTTCTTTTGTTACAGACTATCAGACAAGACAAACAGCTCTTATTGCGACACCTGACAGCTAATTGCTACCTCAAAACCACTTTACAACCATTATCCTGACTGCCTGATCTTTTGTTGGCACTTATGGTGTGTGCGATCCTTAACTTGGAGGCTGCAGGCTGTGTTAAATGTTTTGCTTAATAAGCTAATTTTACTCACTTCAGCACAGCTTTCCTTCCAACATTTCAGTTTTTCAATATGCATGAGTGTGCGTCCATGTGCATGTGCGCCCCGAAAGTCGGTGTAAACAATGTGCACTACATAGTTGCCATACATAATGTGCTTGTTAGCCATCTTGGACTCCCTCGAGGCGTGTGTCCCAATCCGAGGACTTACTCATGCTACGGTTTTAACAAGCACTGTCGATGTGAAGCCATTGAGAGCTTGCAAGATTGTGGTCAATGGCAATTTCATGTGCCACACAGAGTGCAAATGAGCTCTGCAAATATCACCGGGGCCCTCAATCTATGTCAGTAATAGCAGGAAGGCTGAGGTACAATGGCCACAGGCTGCAGGTAGCTGAGATAATTGTATTAAGAGCAGCCAGTTCAACAATCCACGGTAAATTAAATAACCTTTACCCACACATTTCCTTATGAGAAACAGAACAAAATAAAATGCTCTTTTACTGATAAGGTAATGCCCTTAAACATACATGGGGGTCAAAAAAATAGGAGGGGTTAAAAAGAATAAAATTCATTAACTATGAAGCTGTAGAAAATGGGCAGAAATGGAGAGTCAGGTATTATCGTCTTTGAAGTAAAATTTTTTTTTTTAAAGCATTTCTATATTTCTGTGTTTTTGACAAGGTAGATAAAAATATATTTAATTGGCGACTTCAGTGCAGAAGTTTTTAATAGAGCCCGGCAATGTCCTCCAGTTTTAATGCTAAGCTAGGCTACCTAGCTGTTAGCAGTAGCATCGTACATCTCAAATGTCAAGAAAATGTAAACGACAAGAAAAAAAAAAAACAAATAAAAGTTCAATAACACATACCAATTGTCAAGAAATAAATGTTTTATATTGGGAAATGAAGTAAGCAGTTAAACTAAATTCAAATAGACGCAGGGAAATATTGTGCTATCTTTAAAGCGGGCGAATGACCTCACTTTTAGGTAACTCTGTTCCTCTTACATCCTGAAGAAAATCACAGGGAATAGCAGTCTCTTCAATAAAATCTAATAATAATAAAATTACCAATGAGAGGTTCAAAGACTAAATGCTGCTGAAGGATTTTAATCTTCCTCCTTGCCTCTCACTCACATCCAGTAGTGGGTAGAAGCCTCTCAAATTGTCATGATTGCTCCTCTGATATTCCCGCATGTCCAGAAATAACTTGTGTCCTGTATGCTGCTGAATTATGAAGTGGGACGTGATTCGGACTGGAAACACTCCTAAAATGGAAAAAAAAAAAAAAAAAAAGTTCTCCTGCCTCAAGGATGGCAATGAAATGTGAGGAGTGAGCGGTCGAGAGCAAAAAAAAAAAAAAAAAATCTATCAGGAATCAAGAAGTATAAAGGAGGAGGGCATGTGAAAGCAGAGACCTCTCACAGGCAGGTGGAGGGGTTGGGGGGTTGGGGGGTTGGGGGGGGGGCAAGAAGAAACCCACTTCATGAATTAACAAGCCCATGGTAATGAAGTCTAAGGTCTCATTGCTATTTGTGATGGAAGCAGCCATGCATTCACTCCCTACTTATTAGGAAGGAATGGGGAGACACACTTCTTTTGATTAATACTCCTGCCTTGGTGGAGTAGGTGGGGAGTGGAGGAGACAAAGAGGGGAAAGGAGGAAAAAAAAATAAATAAATAGAAAGATTACCACGAGAAGAGCAAAAATTAGAAATCTATACCTGGAAACTGAGTCACAGCGGCAGGACAATCGTAGAGGTTTAGCAGCGTTCCAGATTAGCAACACGAGGGCAAAGCAAAGATAAATAATGGCCATGACTCACAGTTTTCTTTGATAAATGTGGGCGTAAAAAGCCGGGAGTGCACTATATTAATGGAAGCGGTGTGATTTACCGTATTTACCGTTTCCTTCAAGAAAACAGTCGATGTGCAGATGAAGTAAATAGGAGACCGTATAAAGTTGCAACAAATGCTGATCAAACTAATTATTTAAATTAGTGTAGCACGTACATTTCACTTGAAGCTGGTGTAAAAGTTTCTATAAAAGCTCACCAGACCAGCAACCAAAATGTCTGTGGAAGGATCGCTTACAAGTTGCCATGAAAGGATCCTGACAGGGTTTTATATTAGTAATGGCTTCGGCCAGGCTGAATTTTTCTATTTCTGGGCAATTACAACCTCTAACATGAACATATTGTTGAAGAGACTTCTCATCTGTGTCTGCCTGCATTACGGTCAAGTAACTACGCAGACCACTGTAGCTTTTTAGGAGTTATCCTGGCTTTATTTCTCTGCATTTTCTCCAGCACAAGTACAGACCTGTAGTCAAAAGCCACATCCACAGTCTTTTTCTTCTTACCAGTCCTCATTAAAAACCACGATGATGAGAGAAAACAAAATATAATCGACACCAGGATTTTCTTTTCAAGCCGTGGAGTGTTTTTAGTGGGTCTTTTGTTCTTGTTATAATAATGTTCCAAAACAAAAATATATAAAAATGTAATTGTCACTGGTACATTGGAGGAAGACAAGTTTCTTTGACAGTGAAAACAAAAAAAAGTGCTCATCATCTCTGAATGTCGGTGTGTGTGAGAGGCGTTTTTCTTTGTTGTGTTGTTGTCCTAAAAACAATGTTAACAGGTTCACTGCCAACCCCACAACGTTGTAACTGAGCGACCACAGCAGTAGTTGAGCAAAAGCCATCTAAATGCCTGAAATCTAAATATAAAGGTCAGAACGTATCCTCCCCTTTCAGATGTAAAGGCCAGCAACAACGTAAAATATAGTTTCAAAAGAAGCTACAAGAAGTTGCGTATTTGTTGGTTTGGTGTTTTCCTTCGTCTTCCTTCACATACCGAATCAAACATAAAGGCAGGAGCACGCTGGATGCGAGGCTTTCCATCTTGGTTTTCATTTGAGCAGACATATCAACAAACTCATGTCTCATGCCGTTAGAGGCTACTGTGCGTGATCGAGAGATTAAGCGTCTTCTGTATTTCTCATGCAAAACTAGACAAAGAAGACGTTTGTTGATAAGCAACCATTTTTGCATTTCCATGTAGAGATGGAGGCCGATGCAGCATTCAAATAGCTTGTAAACTGTGTGGATGGAGGGCAGAGGGCGAGCTGGTTAGAGTGTTAACTTCAGCAGCTATCTCTGCATCACAATACATAACAAGTGCACCATACATATAAGGTCTTTTTTTTTTTTTTTTTTTGGTTCAAAAGAAATAGGCCATTTGATATCATAAAAGGGAGGAATGAGATACTAAAATAATTGGGAAGGTGCTGTAGCCCAGTGTATCACTCGTTACCAATTAACCAGTTAACCTAGACATGTTCAGCTGCCCACACCAGGAATTGAGCTGCGACCTTTTTATTGTGTGACGACATCGCTAACCACTATGCCACTGTGTTGATTAATTCACCACATACGTTGGATGTGGCGAGTCCATCTGTATTTTTCATTTACATCCCAGTTTATGTACAGGTGTAATAGGTGGATATGGTTCAATATCCACGTGGTTACAGCAGAAAAATGACCGGTGTTGTTATTCCTGGTGAGGAGAGCTATCTGACTTTCGCACAAAGTTAATGTTAGCTGTGTAGCTATGGGATGGATGTTTAATTTGCCTTTCTGTTGGAATGAATTCATAAACTACAGGTCTTCAGTGACCAAGTAGGCGGAAGTGAACAGCCAGCATAGAATGAGACTTTTTTTTTTTTTTTAACGATAAGCGGCGCGCTCTCCTACCGGCAAATTAAGTAATCAGTCATTTCAGCTTCAGTAGGCTTTGGCCCAAAAGGGTGCACAATAGTTTAACAAAAGCAAACTTGTGTATTATATGCCAAGTGAAGAAAACCGTTTGCTTCGCTTGGCACCGGTGTTTGAAAGCTGAGCTTTTTCAGTCATTACTCAAATGACAGATACGCCACACTGGTTCCACAGAACGAAATGAACGAATGACCACTATCAGTGAAGGATGCTTGCAGTTCGTCTGTGATAGAGTTGAGTCGACGTATGGACTTCTGATTATAGAATAACTCTCACACCTATTAATTTCACCCTGTCATTACTGGTTGAAGAAACATCGTTTGACAACTAAGTCATCATGTCTTTTGATCCCAAAAGCTTTGGAGACTGGCTGCTCTGTCCTCCTCCACTTCATTGGTTGAATATTAAGGTTTTACATTTTTCACCGCTGTTTTAAATACAGCCCACCTCTGGGAGAGTTTGCATTGCCCTTCAAATTAAGAGCACTGAGTTGTGTGTGCACACTATGATGAGCATTTGGGCCAGCTGCCCTCAAGGTGAACGGTGGAATTGAGACAAAGCTTTCCAACTCACAACGGCTGGCAAATATCTCAGCTCGCATCTATCAAGCAACAGTTTGTTATCCCCCACCTGTTTCCTGCATATCGCCACTTCAGAGATTTCTAATTCATCTCCTCGCTGACTATACAGCTAAAAAGAAACAGTGGAGCAGAGGCAGTTTTTTTTTTCCTGGTTCTTTCTTATTTTATTCAATTCCAACTTTGTGGCTAGACCTCAAAAACTACTTTCAACAAGCAATACCTGCACCCCGGGTTACCATGGAAACTTCACTTAAAAATAGACCTGGAAGGAATGAAGGCTATGGGAGGAATGCGCCTTGATGCTGTTCTGGAAGATGTATGGTGCCGGGTGCATCTAAAAACAGGTTAGCATCTGGCTGTTTTACAGCATCCTTAAAGCATTACAGTGCCTTGAGATCCCACATTCCTGTTTTCAAAGCCTTAAAATAAAATAAATTAAAAACAAAACAAAACAACAGATCCTGCTGCTGATGCAACATTCTGTTATAAAGCTGAATGTGCTTTGTAGGATGTCGCTGATGGACTTGTTAAAGCAGAATGATGAACAAGGGCCTGTTCCACCTGACACATTTCAGCGTATTTACAGTAGATGACAATAACAAAGCACCGGGACAAGGTGCGTTTTTCATTCCTGCCCTGAATGAAGTCTCAACAGATTCGCGTTTTGACAGCTATGACAGACATCGCTTCTCTTTCAGCATTTACATGTGCTGTAGTCCTGTGAGGATGCCTGACAAGTTACCAGTGGGGGTGTAATTCCCCTTTGTTCAGGTGCCACTACAGGGCTGATTTGAAACCTTGTAATAATACACCTTTAATTTACTATCAAAATAAAACAAAAAACGGCAGGTTTACATGACACATCCCACTACATTTGTCATTTCCCCCTGTGAGTTCCACTTCCAGAACCCACATGTGTCCTAAACAATTTCAAAATATGTTCTGCAATTGCTGGTAATTCACTCAGTTCACAGCCCTGAATTTGTGTCAAGGGGCTGATTCAACAGCAGCTGCACAGAGACTCTCCTGTGTGTGTGTGTGTGTGTGTTTGCACATGAAGTCTTTACTCAGCATTATGTTTAGATGTTTAATAAAACCATGCCTCTTCTGACAATGAGGCATAGTTTGAGACTTTAATGAGCTTTCTGCGGTGCTGCATTTTCAGTTTCTTGACATGCTGAGAGCCATAAATAAGGATTTTAAGGCTTGCAGTCTGATTTTTTTTTTTTTTTTTCCCCCCCTCAGATATATTATATCCAAAGTAAGTGTTAGTACAGTATATTGTAAATGTAATTTTGTGTGTGTGTGTGTGTGTGTGTGTGTGTGCGCGCGTGCGCATTTGTTTGTGCATTTTTCCGTGAAATGATTCTTAGATTGCCCGTGACTTTCAGTTGGTGATCCAATTATACGTGATTGACAGGATGATAGACTCAGGCCCAAGCGGGAACGGGCCTCGGGCTGTTTTGTTGATCTACATTAGCTTCACTATTTCATACGAAACAAAAAGAGAGAGCAGTAATTTGGCTACAATGAGGAGGAAACAACACATAGCAGCAGGTACTTAAAAAGGAGTTATTGAGACAAATATGAAGACACAAGCTGCTGTGGTGTGAAATAAAGCCAAGATGCCTTCTTAACTGTCAGATCAGAGAATAAAAGAAAATTCAGCAGCCTATATAGATGCAGTCGCAGCAGATACAGACAAAAATAAAACATCAACATCCACATTTACCACCTTGCATTAAAGACCTGACAACATTTGGGATGCTTTCTGATATCTTTGATGACAGAGTTGCCAAACTTTTGAAAACATAGGTGACCTGTGTGTTACACCTGCGAAAATGACTTCATGTTTTTGTTTCTGTATCGCTTTGTTTTAGCAACAAACAGATCGACTGAATTTGCCACGGCATTGGCCCGTTATCTTGGTGGGAGGTGCTGAAGGAGGTAAACAGTAGAAACCAGATTATCGGGTGTGTGTAAATGAAAGGGGAAAAGAAGGTGTCCGAGCCACGGAGGTATCTATAATTGGACAGCTCATCCATTAGCTCAAGTCTTTACGTTCGTGTTATTGCCCGTCAGAACCAACAGCCTGAAAAGAGGGACAAAGGAGGCTGAGCCCTCGCCGTGACCTCATTGCAATGGGGAGTTGGTGAAGACAGAGCCGTGAGCATGGTAAACTCATTAGTTGGCTTTGACAGATGAGCTGGGCTTCGATCTTACGAGCAGCAGGCAACTCAATAGATGATTAAAATATTTATCTAGACTGTGGTGCATTAAAAAAACAGAACCCCCCCCCCGCCCCACCAACTTCATCCAAGATTTATTTTTAAATGCAACTTTTTGGAAGACACAGTTCATCTCTGGGTCAAGTTTGGAATTTTGTAAATTTAAATGACACCACATCATGTAACAATATGAAGGAAACGGAAGGAAAATCAATGAGCTCAAATATAAATCAGGTTTTGTTATCTGTAGAATGATCCAATGAAACTGTTGTAGTTTTTTCAGCTGGTTGAAATCTCAATAGTCCATAATAAAAAAAAAAAAAAAAAAAAAGGCTACATGGCAGATTTTTCAGCTTTGGTGTTTTATTGCCCAGAAAGGCATCAATCATGAATATTGCTCTCTCCTCATATGTACATATAAAACCTTGCCGGATGGAGAAGATCCATGTGAATCGACTGAAACGCTGTGAAAGCGATTCTGGGAAACACACACCCCCACAAAGAAAATTGCGAATCTCCAATAAAACAGGTAGATTTAACTACAAAACCAAAATGCAATTGATACCAAAGGCTGAAATGCAAAAGTGTTAAAGAGCGTGCTGCAACTTCAAAGCATTTTATTAAAAATATCAGTATTATTGGTTACGCAGGTTATGGGTCTTTTGACCTCCAAATGGATTAAAGTAATGCAAGGGAGACACCTTGTCAAGGTTGCTCACAAGAACTCATACAGGGAGGACCCCGGCTGATGCAACATGATTACTTTAATGGATGAAATAAAGTTTAACAGTCAGAGGAGAGGACGAGCGGGCCCCTCCACACAGGGCAGACAATCCCAGAAGGAGCTGGTGGCAATGATGCTTTTAAAAAATCGCCTGGGGTGATGAGGAAACTGGGAACAGGTGTGTGAGAGGGCGGGGAAGCTCAGGTGATGGAAATTTCAAATCTAATTTATGTCCAGGGACATCTGGCGGGTGGATGGAGTATGACAGATGAAGGGAAGAGCGCGGCCTGAGAGAAGTGGGGAAGGGCTGGAGACGGGGGCCAAAGAGAACTGAGGAGCAAGCTCTGCCACATGCATGATCTGGTCTCTCACACACATATATTATATACATATATATTATTCTACCACAAAATCTGATTTAGGACCGTGAAATGGATCCAAGAAGGACAATGAGCAGATTATGACAAATGATAGTTGTCGTTAATAAAGATAAGAGATAACCTATAATGATGAAAAAAAAAACAAACAAACAAATGATCACAAATGATCAAATGAGTTGAATTTGGCATGAAAAGAAAAGTTTGGTAGGTCATATATTGACCGTGATAAGCCACGGCAGTGATGAATGGTTTTCAAAGCAAATGTCACATTCGGTCTCTGCATAACTGCATTCCAGGAATAAATGTGCTGTATTTTTATATCATATTTGAATGGCTGTGCCGACTGAAAGCAGCTCAAGATGAGGGGGGATGCACACCTTTATTCTTTGGTAATTGCAAAGTAAGCCAGGTCAAATTTATTTATATTGCCCATGAATCACATTTAGTGTCTCAAAGGGCTCCACAGACCCACAACAGACCGAGTTTGAACCAGCCCAAGCCCTGTATGGAGATGAGGAAAAACTCCTCAAACAGCAAAAACAAAAAACTAAACCTTGTCCTAACTTTTGCTGGAATAAATGTTCAAGAATACCATGTCCGCGTCCTGGAAACGGATAAAGCGGTTGAAGAATGAATGAATACCACATGTGATGTTTATGGGAAAGAAGCTGGTTTAAAATGTATTTGGGAGATTGTAGAAATGGTCCAAAGAAAAACAACAATCAAATGGAATTGATTTGGCTCAAGTAGTGTTGGAATAGCTTACCTTAGCATGCTAATACGGTCATGCTCATGTTAACACACACATCAGCTGACCTGTAATTTAGTGTCTAAGCTGTGATTTCTGCTCCAAATTCATGTTCAGCAGGTCAGCTACGTCCTCCCATTTTCGCTCAGCACTAGAAAATCAACAACACTGAAGGCTAGACCACACAAACATGGGAAACGGCATCCAAGCAACGCTAAGAAAGTGCTATAAATTGGGCAGTTTAGTAGATTGAGCCAATAAAGACTTGAATCTTTTGTAGCCAAAAAAAGAAAAAAAATGGAGTCATTGATTTTTGCAAGAACCGAATGCTCTGTGTGATGTTACACTAACAGGTTGGCGCAGCACAGATGACAAAAAAAGCCTGTCTTGCAGTCAGCTATGAGGTTGTGATGGCCTCCTCTTTTTCCTCCCAGACACCACTTAGGCTCATTATTTCCTCTATTTCCTCAGAGCCTGTGATAACAATGTCCATTGGCCTGGACTGCCACTAGAGAAACTCTCCCAGGGATGGTGAAATCAACCAGTCAGAGTCCACCCAGTGTGAGATGCTCGTGCCGACTGGGATCTGATCCCTCGCTGGCCTCCCACCATGCCTATTGTTTTATACAAGAGGCTGAACTCCAGGTCTCTGCAGCAGAGGGTGAGTGCTTTGTTTGTTTGTTTTCCTCCCTCCATACCACCCAAATGTATTGTTGCATCTCTTTGAAGCAGCGCCACAAAGCGCTTATCTATCATCCAAAGACTGTGTTTGTTCTTAGCAAGCAGTGAGGGCGAGAGGGGTGTTGCAACGAGAAGAAACATTTGTTTTTTGGGGTGAACATGTTTAAGTCTGCTTGGCTGCTGAAAATTGCCATGACGGATTACACCACTAAGTCTGTTTGCATATTTATAGATCAACACTGGCAGGTTGAGGAGGTTGTGGTTACTCTACGTAGATTTTAAATTTGACACATCAGTTCGAAGCCTTGTTTTCTTTGTTTGATTAGAAAGCTTGTGCCAGTCACACGGTCATCCTGTCAAGGTGTCCAATTATAGACTTATCCTGAGAATCTCATAAAAGCCCTTTAGACCATATCACATAAACTCCACCTGTGAAACGACTCGGAAGAGTGAGCAGTTCGGTTGGCTGGAAACAGTGTGTGGGGAATTTTTGTTTTTGTCTGTCGTAGCATCATTTGATGGTTTTTCGCCTGAATCTTCAGCACGCGCCTTTCCACTATCTCCACCTGAAAGATCAAGGGTGATCCTTGATGGGACGGACAATTCATTCCGCCCTGACAGGTGGGATACACTCAAGGGTGCACATCACTCAAGCTCCCATCAACCTGTCAAAGATGATTCTTGATCAATCACTTTGAAGAGGAGAAGAAAACTGGCCCTTTGACAATCGCGAAGATAAACAGAGGTAGAATAGCAACACTTCCTTTAGGATCTATGCATCCGATCAGTCATTATGGTATTTTGAATTTGGTTCAAATTCAAATCAAATTTTTCCTTAAACCATTGATCCCTTTGTATGTAAATGCCATTTTATTTGTTGCTTGCGGCGTCACCGTCTGCACAAGTTTTCATGAATAAATACCGTTAGCTGACATCTGACATCTCCAATTTTGCTTAAAAGGTTGTTAATTGCATCAGAATATTGCGGATGCATTTCCCATTACTTAACTTGTTTGAATTGAAACACATGTAGGCAAATGGGACATGGGTGCTTGTACAGCTGTGACTTTGTGAGCTGATTAGCATTAATTGTTAAATGAAAAGATAACAAGATAAATGCAACAAAATGCAAAAGCATTCTCATTACTTTCGGAGCTTTCACTCTCATGAATATGTATGACTTTAAATAGTCACAAATGTTGCAGATTAAGGAATGAATACCATGCCTTCATGGTTGGCTGTAGCTCCGCTGATTTTAATTTGAAACCAGGAAAGTTACATCTATTTGTGATCCAGAGCTCTTCCTGCAATATATGTGAGAACAACGTGAGCAATATATAATATTTCAGCGTATTGGCGAGACATTTGTTTGCATGCATGAAGATCTTTAATGAACAGCTTGGCCCATATTTAGTGTCAAAAGGGTAAGGAGGAGTTATTGCGGTGTAAAAAAAAAAAATATATATATATATATATATTCTCTGTGAAGCTGCCAAAGAAATATGCATGCACAGGAACACACAGTGCCTGTATAATAAAAAATACAGGCACAGAGATAAATTTGCCCGCAAACTTCTTCATCTTCTCAAACCTGACCCAGCACATTGCCTGAATTCTAATAATCTGCAAAACACAAATCATTAGGTGGCTGTTGTTTGGATTTGCTGTATTTATTACGCTGAAATGTCACTGATCCAAACAGATCACGCGAGGTCATGCAGCTATTTCTCGTTAGAAAATTCTCCAAAATAAAATCTATTAAAAAAAAGATGCTTTTAAAGGCGTGACAATGACTGAAGTTTTTACACAGTTAAAAATTCCTCTCTTTAAACTCTTTTTTTTCCATTTGTCCTCGGTTCGTCTGTCATTGTAGGTGTGTCCTCAATTCAGGGCCTGCAGACTACTTGCATCACAGCAGTGCGTTCTGGTCGTCCTTTTTCCTTCATATGTGGTTGACAAATGTGCAGAAAGGATCCAGTGGGTGGATCCTAGGATGCTGTTGCATCAGTAAAAAGACTCATATGGCAGCCAACAGCGCAGACAGAGAACCGGAGCATTAGACTTTTAAATCTTAGTATTGGGTTTCAGCTCAGCAGTGATACAAGCACCATAATTTCTGTGATGTCAAGGTTGGTAGGCTACTTTGGAACGGTAAGGGCTGGCAGAGCTTGACGCACAAATCAAAAATAGAATCTAGATCAGACTTTCTCATTTCATTTCAGTCTTCGCAGTCTAAAACATCAAACAGGATCACGCTTTTGAAGGATTTAACTTTTGAATTGGGACACAGCTTATGTTTTTCGCGTATGTATGGCTGCTGGTTCTGCCTCCTGCCAGTTCTCCCACACACTTGTGTCTTATCACCTCGTCCCCCTGACAGCCTGCTATAGTATATCCACCCTCGCTCTTCACATCACTCTTGGCCAGATTGCCCGTTCACCTTTGTGGTTCACCACCACCTGCCTCCATGTGTTTCTGCCTCAACCAGTTCTCTGCTGCTCTCTGGACTTCCTTTCCTGTCCATCTCCTGCCCTGCCTCCTTTAACTACTCCAGCCCAGTTGCTCTCCTGCAGCTCAACTTCCTCTTACTTTGACAGTAAAAAAAAAATAAAAAGAAATACACTTGAACTTTTCTGAGGAATGAGTTCATTTGAGTCCGGAAGACTTTCATTGAATAAACCAGAACACGATTTGTGTTGTAATCCAATAAAACACAATTGGCCTTTTTAAAATCTTAGCTAGACCAGTTTTACATACATATATTATGAGAAATGTCTATATTTTCACCGTGTTGAAGAAAGGTCATTTTCTTGTCGTACCTATACATATGCTTCAATAAATGAAAATGTGTTATAAAAATATCAGGTATTGTAACCACTCCAGTGTTTACTCCTCCTTCAAAGCCAATCTGGTTTTATTTATCTATTTATTGGTTTAGTTGAATATGTAACAGACTTCTGCTATGAGTTACATTTTTATACTCTTGATGCGATGAATACGTACTTTGTATGTATTATTATACATATGGTTAAATCAAAGGGAATCGACCCTTCAAAATCAGGTAGAAACAGAAAGACTTTTCAGATTTCTGTTGCTCTCAACATCAGTATTAAATAACTCAGTGATAAAATCAACACTGTGATGCAATAATTTATATAATGCCAGCGCTCAGTTGCCCCAGAGCCACATAAGCCCCGCAAGCCCTCCAATCAACACTTGTCATTTCAAAATAAGTGCTGAAATGCAACATAAGAGGAAATTTCATGCAAGACGCTGAGTTTTGTCTCTGGAACTCCCAAATCCCTCTCTCTAGGATTATATATCCAGTGGAGAGCTGAAGCAGCAGTATCGCCCTGGTATCAATTTGAAGTGGACCAAGACCCACAGGCCCACTGGAGGCCCAGATTCAAACCATCTTTAAGACAAAAGTGCCCAAAGTCCTGGGTTTTCCCCCAGTACCTTAACAAAATGAAAAACTTTCTGCTCTTCCTGGAAGCGCTTTGAGCAGCAGGAGGGAAAGCAAAAACTGTAATCTTAACCCAAAACCACCTGGGGCCTAAAGAGTCGGACCTGTGGTTGGCGTGGCAAGGACAATGGCCATTGATATATACTCATGGCCTCAGGAGGTGGTGGGGGGGGGGCTCTAGTTCCTTGGCTAAATGATAGATTACAACAACGTGAAAAGTTAAAAAAAAAAAAAGTGGTGATTTGAAGAAGGAATTTCTCGACTCAAACCAGAGTCTGGGGCTGTCCCCCCAAAACCCAGCGCTGACATGTGTCAGTGGGATCACCGGAGATGACAGGAATTCACTCTGCCGACAGAACCATCATTTCAAATTTGATACCATGTATTGTAATAACTGTCTGAAGCAGCTTGTAATGGATTGAGAAACTAGACTACATAGTCCAATAAATCGCCTCTGCAGTGGCAAGGCTGCTGACATGAACAGAGTGTGATGTGCTGCGCTTTTAACAACACATCAGTTTTTCATCCTGCAGAGGCGACGCTGAGATCCTGTAGATTTTTTAACATTATAGGTTCTTCTGCAGCTTTTTGTTATTCTGGAAATTCTGAACTTTTGCCAGCATGACAATGGCACAATAGGTAATTACAAAATAAATAGAGGCCGCGATCCAAGCATTGTTTCTTTTAAATGGACGTGTTTGTGACCCCCCCCCCCCACCCAACGGGGAAAAAAAAAAACAAAAAACAAAAAAAAAAAAAGAAAAAGAAAAGACGAAGTCACAGCTGCAAATGTATGGGGGGAAAAATGCAATGCAGCATTGTTTAGTTGAACATGTTATCTTTGGGGCAATTTAAATGAGGTTGGCCAGGAATAAATTGTCATGGCAGCAAATACAATACCTTAGCCCCAAACAAATGCATTGGACAAAGCTTCATCGCTGTGGAGTGGAATGAAAAGTCTCACCTCTCATGCATTAAATCTCATATTCTTTAAGGGATTGATGCTCCTAACAATAGTTCACTAAGCCCAGCTTGCAGAGCCCTTTTGCCATAATTGCTTGTAGCAGCAAAATTTTGCGGCAATAACAGCTTGCTATTGTGGCAAGGAGAATTAGGAAATTGTCAAAATAAAATATTTACTCTGCTGGCAGTAAGAGGGGTGAATATGAAACAAATTTTTTGGCTTAGTGCAGTGTTTCCTCTTTGGAGGAGAGCTATCATTTTCTTTTTTTCTTTTTTCTTTTTTTTTGTATTACGCATATTCAGTGTGAGCTCACCAGGAGTCACCTTCAGGAGTCAGTGATGATCAGCAAAGTCGGTGAGATCTTTGATTTGATACTCCTGTGAGAAAAGTCAATGGGGAAAAAAACAAACAAACAAAAAACTGCCAGACGACTTTTATTATTTTTTTGGTAAACGCATATTAGAGCAGCAGAAGGGAGAAGATTGGATGGACCATGTTTGGGAAAGACCTCTGTTAAACCCCTGACTTAAACGAATACAGCAGAAACCAGTCAACAATTTGGTAAGGTGTAAAAACTGTAGAGAATATCTTCGAAGGATTTTTAGGAGTCCAGCGAAGTCCAGCGAAGATGGTTAAAAGGCAGAGAGAGGAACATCTTGGATGTGCAAAAGTGAGGATGCTTAGTGTATTTCGCCTTCAATGCTATAATTACTTTACTCCTTAAAGGTGTTGCCGTTTGGAACTTAACTTAGCAGACACTATTCAAAATAAATGAGAAAAAAACATGTGAAACAGCGAAGTTCCATGTGTGCAATATAAACATACCTAAATGAGGTGCAGAGACAGGATTATTCGGTGTGAGGGTCACAACCTTTCCACGGCGCTGACAACAAGCAGATACCGAATTTCACATTTAGATATTTGTGTTATTTGCTCATTGTAACGCCTAAAATAACTGGAACACCGCGGTGCCTCGTCCCAGGAGCAGCTCCAGAGGAAATATAATAACCTGTTATTTTTGTGGCACAGGATAAAATCTTGTAACAATAAATGCAGATTTGATGAAATATTCTATTGTTTAGTTGGAAATTTTGAGCTCTCAGTGGCTAGTGGAGAGAAAGTGATCACAGGTACGGGTAAAATACACATCCTCTGGACATCATAGATGACCCACTGCCGACCTACAGCCACACCACTAGCTCCGAGTCTAGTGTTTTCATTTGGACTGTGTTCCACTCACCATGTTGTCTCATTTATTTCACTCTTTCCAGCAAGAAAAAAAACAATATGCATCATTCAACAGATAGAAAAGTTGATGCCTCGATTGAGATAGATAAATCAACATGTCAAACGGCGGGGAGTGGGGGGAGAAAAAAAATGAAGTTCAAGTACACTGGTGTCACAGAGAAATGGTGTAGAAGGAGGAAAGAGACGCTGAGGCCTGCATAAAAAGTGTGTGTCTGTAACAATGCTAACAGTTGCAATGAATAAATCACCAAAAGTTGATATATTATGCATACGGCAATTTCTGCAGCTGGAGTGAAAACAGTGTTAAAATTTGAAAAACGTCCAGAAACGTTTTCAACGTTTCTGTGCTGGACAGATGTTGAAAGAGGCACCATTGATCTCCTGTGGCTGATGGAGTCACAGAATAACTTGCCAATATGTCACAACTCGCATCATCATTGCTGTTAATTATGACAAACGCATTGCAACATTAATTCAAAGTGATAATTACTGACAGATCAACTGTGCGAATGCCATCATCCTCATTTGAGTCTGTACTTGAACCTTGGCTGCTGACCATTCATTACTTTACTTTGTACAATATGTGATGATTTAGCGTGGCTCCGATGATGTAATGTAACCATGGCTACTAAAGACACTGGCCTACACATCACCACCTCCTCTTAAAACAGCGAGGGTGGTCAAAGAGCCTTGATGTTAGAAACACACAAAGGGTGTGACGTACTGCAGAGGCAGATCATAGTGAGGCGTTCCGTTCAATAATGGTTTCATTCCGTGTAGTAGTATTTTTAATCAATAAAAATGTACAGTACAGAAAGGTATACATGTAGTTCAGTCTTTAAATAAAAGGCACTTGGATGTGTGTGTCTTCTGGGAGTGGGGGTTTGTTGGGAATCGAGCCCGCGGCCTTCGCGCTGCAGGTCGGCCACCACGCCACTTCTTCCACATTGTTCATTGGAAGCGTTGAGCGGACGTGTCAGAACACTGAAGGCTCTCTTTGAGTTTGAGCTTACTGATGTAGAGCGCGTTCCAGTCGATCTCCGCAGAGTTAAATTGATCCTACACTGTGGACGGACTGTGCCGGGTGTTTCAAAGTATATATATTTTATTATTATTCGTGGGGTGGTGAGAAACCCAAATAAAGTTTCCACCGTTGACCTGCCCTCGATTGGTGTTTGCTTCTCTATGGGGCTTCTTGCTGACGTCACACGTATTTAATGTTGACGATAGCTCGTATTTGCCACTTGCTGTGTGAAGGAACCCAACTGCAGACAGGGATCAGACATTGGGGAACATAACATGGATGCCAATGAGAAGATTAAATAGCGTAAAGAAACGTGCAAAAAGTCAAATGTGTATGCTAAGCACTCACTCATCCATCACCCCTCTGCGAGCTTACACCTTAAAAAATATCAGCGTGTGGCTGTTTTGAAATGTCTACTCGATATGCGTGCAGTTATAAGTGTTGTTGATCTTACTTTGAGAAACCTAAGTGAACAGTGGCGTCTTTCATATACGGATATGATGTAAATGTGCTTTTAAACGCTAATGAAAACTGCTTTACAGCATGACTCATCGCTCATTCCCATGGCTGACGAATACACCTCAGTACGACAGCAGTCAGCTCTACAGGCACTGAGCAGCCTGCAGCAGAGATTTCAAGTAGAAAGCAAGCAGGAGAAAAGAAACTAACATGTTCCCGAAGTGTGAATGGGTGAAGAAGAGACAAATTATTTCGAAGAAGCAACGACGGGCATTCAAGGTTAAAACCAGAAGTTTCCTTAATTCTCTATTACTAAATATTTTGTAGTATTGATTTGATGTTGTAATTTCATTTTAATTTTTTTATGTTTGGTAGGGGACTAACCAAACAGGCCTTCCACAAGCAGCAGCATTTCTAAAAAAATATTGCTGGTGGTAGAAAGTTACCTCGGAAAAAAAAAAAAAAAAAAAAAGAAGAAATGTCCTTATTTTTGCATTTGTACTTTCAGATAATGTCCCCCATCAGTCATTCAAATGAGTGTGCCATGTGAAGAAGGAATGTTATGCCATTCGACAGCATAATAGCCAGAATCATATGCCAGAGTTGGCCCAGATTCATAGTCTCACTTGTCTCACTTGTTTGAATTTCGAGTCACTGAAGGCTGTCACTTCAACTCGGTTCATGCTGCGAATGCATCAATTTTAATTTGAGGACAGTTTTAATAATGGCATGTGGAAATTCAAATTTTCCCATGTTGAGATCCCTCGAGCGCTACAGTAGATGTTAAGCAGCTGTGCAGCTCATGGATATATTATGAGAGCTGGATGTGGAGTACCCAGACATCCCATTCATCCCAGTTAAAGTTTCTCATTGACTGCGAATGATGAAAGAGTTTTTCAGGCTTCTGTGCAGTGCTGCTGGTGGCCGACTGCCTCCAGCAACCACCTTTATTATAAATAGCTGATGGCCTGTTGTGGGGCCTTTCAGTCTAGTGAGGCAACTAACAAATACATTTAAAGTTTGAAGACATGATTGAAAACAATATTTAAATTTAAGCCTTGCTGCTTTAAGAACTTTTGCGTTTGAATTTGGTTGCCTAAAGTTGATGCTAATTAACAGGCTAAGTGCGAGAACACGGGAAAGACAGACACCAAAAATCAAATGAAATGTCAAAGCTGTCATGCCCACGAGTTGCACAGAGTGACAATTCCAAGAAAGCGACGGAGGAACGCATCTGTGAGTGAAATGAGAGCGGAGATAAATGATTCACTCAGACAGACACCAACTGCGAATTAATTAGGGGAGACTTGACAACACAATTGAAAACACGCAAAAACAGAAACATCGTTCAGATTAGATGCACACGCACACAGTCAATTCTCTGCTGCTCTGTTATCTGGAGGGTGAATTTAACCTCAGTCTACAAGAAGTGAACTACATCAGGTCAAGGTCCATTCAACATTCATTCATTCATTAATGCCACGCGATTATTCAGATGTGCGAGTGTCATCAAACCTGTCATTATTCTGCTGAGAGCATACCTCTGTGGGTCCCGCTGCTGAATGATGTATCACCTGCCGGCTCTGAAATCACCGAAACTTCCATCACACGCTCTCGCTCACCTTGGAACAGAGGAACGGAGGTGCACAGGTGTGGGAACTTATAAGAATTCATGTTCCCCTCCCCTTTCCACTGTATCCTGGCTGAGTGCTGTCACGGCACCTGTCATCTCCAGTATGTCAAATTTCATTAGTGGAAGGATTCGCTGGACTCTTCGCTGCACAGCAGGCGGCAGGTGGCTTGGGATACTAACATCAACTCTCCTCTTGTTGTACCCCCAAGGGCCTTTCATAATGCTTTCTCCGCTACGCTCACCCTGCTTTGACCTACCTGTTTTGCATGATAACACTACTACAACCCCATTACATGTCACTGTCTTTTGTATCATCGAGCATCAAAGGCAAGGACTGCTCTTGACAGCAGCTCCGGTTCACAGCATCTCCAGACTAAATATATATATATATAAGTCCCCCCCCCCCGTTTTCTCAAGACCACAGCTTTTTAAAGAAATACTGAAGCGCCAATAGATGGTGTACATGATTTATACCAGCAGCTTTTATTGTGGCTGCAGTAAATGTTATCATGAATCCATGTCATTGCGTGTCAGCCCATTCCTAGGCCACTTACCCTCATTTGAATTCAGCCACAAACTAAACACAAAATATGAAAGGCACCATCTGTTCGTGCTCTACAATTACAAGGTGAACTCAGGTAAAAGCTATTACGGCGTGCATACTCCATTTTTAAAATTCATACAAAGTGAAGTAGGGGGTGTAGGGATAAGTAGTAATAATGACACATTTAAGATATCAATTGTGAAAAATTATTTCTTACAAAGAAGATGTTTCTAATAATTTGGGGGGAAAAAAACCATAAAAGTTTTAAGGCAACAATTTTTGAGAAAAATACAGGCTGAGATAACCAAAAGCTTCAACCGCATGATCTAGATTAAAAAAAAAAACAAAACAAAACAAGAAAAAAACAGAAAATGTTATTATGCTATGCCATTATGCTAATTATCATCAACATCTTTAATACTAAAAGATGCAGTCTCTAGTCCTAAGCTGACGACTGATTTTCTTATTTTCTCATCTGCATTCCCTGTTCAAGTTGAACATGGAAGTTTCTCACTGACTTTAGAAAACAGAGTTTGATGAATTACTCTATGAAGGGCCATTTACTGCATTACTGTTTAGATTTAAATCTCAGCTCTGGTCTTCCACAGCAGAGGGAATTTGTGAAATTGTCTGTTCCACATTTCTGACCTACAAAATTTTATTTTGAATGTTTTAAAAGAATTGTGTTTGAATTGCCACGCGGAGTACAATACATTAGGTTGGAACGGCGCATTTTGTCAAAATGTTTAAATATGCAAAGTATATAAAAAAGAATATGTAGATCTGATTAATAGTCTTAGTATTTAAGGAGTTAGATGTAAGGCAAGACAGTTTTCTGCTGGTAGGGTGGTTGTATTACATTCCCAGGAAATTAAATAAATAGCTACTTTCCTCGTCTATGAGTCCCAGGAGACACAGTGGAAAATGCTTAGTTCTGTTTAGGGAGCACATTGAAGTGAAAGGGACAGAAACCCCAAAATGGAAGGAGACAGTTTTTCTCAATTTTGTCTCTGTTGGTCTCACAGCTTGACGTCTGGCTGGTGCCTCTCACTCTTCATTCAAACGTTTCCGGAAACGAACCCGCTTATTGATTTCTACTTCTCTCCTACTGATTGCGGATAGAAATCTATATGCCCACGTTCCTCATTTCTCCAAAGTGAAAGTCAGCACTTGTCTGATAAATGACAAAGACTGATGGCACAGACATTTTTGTAGTTATTGATAGAAAGCCTCATCCTGCAAATATTTAATGCTACCAATGAATCAAAATCTGTAATGGAGTATCTTATTTCTTTCTTTGTTTCCTGTTGTGCAAAGTGAGCAGCACGGCTTAGACTACCGATCAACACATTGTGTTTGAGCTCTGGAATATAGTGGCAGTGACAGCCTATTTCTGTGATTTGAAAAAGCATTTGTGGATTACAGTGTAATTTAAATTCAGAAGAAGGGACATTAATTTAGTTCAGGGGCCACCTCCAAGGTCTTCTACTGCTTCTTATTATTTACTACCTCCCCACTTTATCTCTCAGTTGGAGGCAGAATTACAGCTCCAAACGCCAAGTGCTGGCCAGTGCAGCACACTCCTGCACCAAATATCTTCCATCACAGACGCTGGCATAAAACTGATTACAGTTGTTCACCTGAAGCTTCATAAAACTGCTGCAGCACAGCTAACAGAGATGTGGAGGATGAGTGGGAATTTTGACCGTAAAATAAAGACGGTGAAAAGGTTATATAATGAAGACGATGTGTTTTAAAGAAACTAAATTAAAGCCTGAATCCCCCCCCCCCCCCAAAAAAAAAAAAAAAAAAACTGGCACAAGAACACTGATATTTTCCTCAAGTGCCCCGTTTCTCTTGTGCGTCCTTCAGAACTTGACCTTGTTGTTGTATGTTTTGGAGGCTAGCTCCAGCTGTTCCAGCGGGGTTTATCTCAGGCCATGATTACCAATAACAGTGTCTCAGGGAGGGACTTGTCTCCTCGACAGATAGACAGCGAAACACAGTTGAGAGGACAATAGAAGCTGAAACCACTTTGCAGCTGAAGAGAGAAAAAACAAAACAAGAAAAACCAAAAATCATCATGAAATGTCATGCCAAGACACAAACTTCTCTTTTTTACGGAGTGGACAGTGGAGTGTGTGGGTTGGTGAATGTAGCCTGTGCATTCACACTTGTCACAATATCCTGAATGTACTTGCAGGTACAGGCCTCAGTTTTAGACTGGCAGCAGCAGCTTTAGTCATCACGTATGCACATGTGGCACCGGATTTCATTTAGCTGAAAAGATTGAGCAGCTCTAAAAGGCCTTTCAGATTAGAACCTGCTATTTTTCCACCATTGAAGCACCACCCCACTATTCTGAAGTCTTTCCTTATGCCTATAATGCCTCTGTTTGTTAACAACCTGGATGCTGTGGACCCGTTTAGAGCCAATGGCTTGTGGTTGGAAAGCACAAATATAAAAGGATCTCATTACGAATACCTTATATTGTATATTGAATGGCACCTAAATTAACGCTGTGCAGCTCCCCACTGAATAATGCGCTGGGATGGTTTCAGAGTTGTGGTGACAAAAATCTCAAAAAAACGTTCCTATACAGAGATGCTCCTTTGTAAATATCTAGCCAGACTCCACAATCAGAGTTGTTTTTCGACAGTGTAAGCAGATTAGAAAAATGGTCGCATCAGCACTTGTGGAGGAGATACAGATGTTCCTGCTTTCACAGGCTAATAGCGCCTCTGAGCTTCTGCACAAACTTTGTTTCCGTGATAGATTCAGTTGTCTATGGGATAGAAATTCATTACTTCATCTTGACACTTGCTCACAACGATGCAGTGTGTTTTATTGGCTACAGTAAGCACCCGCCAACACACACACAGCACAAATCTGCCTTTTCCCACCAAATTAGTTTCTCCGACGGTTAAAACTCAGTATTTAGTGTTATCCTTTTTTTACTTGACTGAAACAGTAAGCTATCAAATGTTCAGACAAGAAGATGATTTTTAACACAGAGGTTCAGTTTATATGATTAGGTCAGCGGGTCTCTCTCTGCTAGAAGCCTGATGGTTACCAAAGTTAAAACGTATATATGTTCTGCAATAACTGCCAATCATAGTTTTTATTTATTTTTATTTTTTTTAAAGCCGTGCTAATGGCATGGCCAGTGGCACTGGAGGTTGGTCAGCCTGTTATTCCACCACCGAAACAGCTCAACAGAAACCTTTGGTCCCCGGAGGAGGAAGCCCTCAGACTGGGTCCACGCCTTGACATTTCCTTTGGTGCCACAATGAGGGAGGCATTTTAGTTTTATGACATGTGTGTGCAGCCATTTAATGGGTTATCATGATATTTGATTCTTTATCCACCCTCTTCTCATGATCATTACTTCGCCTAGTAGTCAAATATTATTTCCTACAATCAACATCAGATGTTTAGTGCTAATCAGGATAAGCATTTCTTTTTATATTTTATATATATATAAATAGACTGTTTGTTTGGAAAAGCAAAACGCTATGACAACACAAACACGTTCACAGTGATGATGCTTACAGTAACCTATCATGGATTCACTGCCTGTGACCTGCTCTCGTCTCTCCTGTTCATCGCTGGACTTTAATGACGTCACGGTCAAGCTTTCCTGTCTGTGTCCTTGTGTTCATCTGTATGAGCCTAACTCATACCCGCCACGTCCAGCTCTATCGTCACGGTTTCGCTGCCCGCCACAAGCGCCATTGCCTGTTCAGCTTGCACTTTACCTGTTGAACTCACCGGCTTTGATCCGACAGTCCCGACTTCATCTATCAACTACATAAGAGGCTCTGCTCTCGTCAGCTCTTCCTTGAACCTGTTCAGCTCGGAGTACATCCCCTTCAAAAGTGCCTTCATCTGTGTGTTTTGCATTTTAGATTCCCAAATTAAACTGCCAGAGTACAAACACTTTCTTTTCACATAAACACAAAAAAAATATGGAAAATTACTTCATCATTTTTTGACAGAGTTGTGCAGCCTTGTGCAGAAAGAAATTCTCTGGAGCGAAGAACTCAAGAGATGACTTAAGTACTATTAAACAAGCTTGCCACTGCATCAAGTAAATCTATAGATTCCAAGCTCTGGTTTTAGAGTTGATTGTTCGGACTATAGCACAGTTTAAAAGCTTACACCTGCAGTTCATCTCAGGCTTTGTTGTTTTTCAGTTTATTAGTATTATTTTTTAAACTTATTACATTTTTCCTTCCCCTTTGATGATGCGCTGCAGACGAGCAGTTCCTGACCTCTAAAAATATCTGACACTTGCCCTTTGAGAAACATATTTCCACTGAAGTTTTTTTTTTTTTTTTTTTTTTTTTTGGCAAGAGTTTCACTTTCTTCCTTCTCCATTGGCTCATCCACAACTGACAGTTTTAGCTTTCATCAAACTAAAGCTCTTCCTTTGATCTGTTGATATTTTCATGATTCCACTCATTTAATGTTTCGTAGCCGGGAAATTCTGCCTAATCAGGTTTCAGCTTGAAAATTGTGGTAATTTGCGAGACATTATTTTATATCGAGTGAAGATATTTTTTTGGGTGAAGCTGGGGGGGTTGAGCTCAAGGGATGTTTTCTGCTTGACAGGGGCTGACCATCAAATCGGAGTAGATCTTTCTAATTATGCAGGTATGCAAAATGATACATATCCAGTACATTTTTGTACACAGTAGTATCCATCCTATTCTAATATGTACCAAAAAAAAATACTTGCTGATCATCACCACACCGGTTTTGGACAGCTGAGAATTTATTCAATAATGGAAAACGATGACACCCACCTTAAAAATGAAACGATATACAGCTGTTCACTTATTTACTGTAAAACAGAAGTGACACATTGTAATTGCGGCGCTATCACTGTATCCTGCCCTGCTGATATCTCATTCTGCTGGGAGCATCACTGAGACTGTAAATAAATGACAACGCACAGGTGGCACATCCAGTACAGCTTTTCATGAACATTGACTGTTTATGCATCATCACTTTTTAATCTCCTAAATTTTAAACCCGCGCTCTGCACTGAAGTTTTATGCCTCCTCCCTCAGTGAGCTTGTAAGAAATTTTCACTGGCAAGAAAAGGGACTGGAGACATGAGAGCAAGGCCACTTATTGGTTACATATAATAAATATGTCAGACATTTCTAGTGGAACACCTCCCGTAGTTACGTTTCTTTTTTTATCACTGTGGAATATGTTATATATTCCTGTAGCTATAGACTAAAAGTCCTAATGAGTCGTAATGGTGACATCACTGTTCGTGTCCTTTTCAATCCAGTCCCATTTTTATCCATTTACACAACCTCAGTGCAGCACTCATCTTACTGCTTTTCAAGGAGGAAGCACAAATCAAAACATTTTCTTCCAGTCGGGGATGAGAACATTTGCCTATCTCTCCTGTGTGCCGAGTCTTTAGCACTCATCAAGGCGAGCTGTAGAAACCCTAACCTAACCCTCTGCTTGTGGGACAACCATCTCTGAGAAAACATCGACAGGCCTCTGTCATAAACACTGATTAGTGAGTTAGCTTCTATATTTTGGCCTGATTGAAACAAACTCTGATCTACAACAGCTCTACTTGGTTTCTTATCTTTTATGTATCTTGTGGGACTGTTTAGACAGCAGAAAACATATTATCGTATTAGCAACAGATCTCTATACTTGAGTCTCTTTGTGATCACTCATCAATCAATTTTTTCAGGGCCCTTGTATGCCACTTCTGGTGAGGAATAGTAAATTCTCTTTGTTCTAATCGAATAATGAATTGATGAGACATTACCAACGATGTGACCTTCTCTGTCCTCCATGATTTCACTGTTTAATTCTCAGATGATTTGCTGAAATATGCAGACAATATCACTGCAGTTAACATAAGAGTAGTTGGCAACACAATCAACTGTTATACATATCAGAACATAGAATAGTAGTTGGAACCATAAAGACCCAATTATTACAGCGAATAATGGCACTTCTTAAATGCCCTTGAAAAAAATGTAATCCCCGTTCTTCTCACGGAGCTGCAGCAGCACAGCTCAACACTGATTTTATAGGGCAGCTCTCATGGGTGTAACTCAGTGAATATGAGAATACATGCTCAGTCAACTTTCACTTTATAAATACACAAGCCCAAAATCCTAAGTATTGTGCTGAATGCTTAACAGGAGTATGTCAGGGGGGAGGCAGTTGAGGAAAGAGAAACGCTGTAGTTCAGAGAGCGACTGCATTGTTGACAGAGTGTAGCGGGGGTCTCTTCCTCACAGGTCTGACTCAGAGGTGCAGCCTGCAGGTAAATAAGGTGCGTGGCACTGTTGCTGTGCACTCCCACAATCTGCTCCACGTCGGCAAATACAAACAAAAATGATTGCAAATGAACAAAAACAAAGCGTGCGGGACAAATGGAGCGAGATGGGAAAGCAGCGGAAGAGATTAAACTCAGCAATGCAATCTTGCCGAGTCGAAGTAGAGATTCTGTAGAGCCCAGCTGTGCATTTGTGACAGTGAGAATAACAATAATGTCGTTACCAGCTTATTGAAATGTGATCTCAGCTGGCTGGCTCGCTAATTCACAGTACATTTACAATGAAAGCGGTGAACGTCATGTCACATGAAGTCCTACAGTCTGGGCATTATTTCAATTCAGTGACATGCATTGACTCTTACAGATCCAGAGCCTAATTGAACAGCCACTGCTATGCTGCCCATAAAAATAAGGACAACCTTACCTTTTCATGGCAGCAGGAGCAACAAATCTGTCATGATTTCACCGCCTTTCCTGTTTCACGATTTTGTGCTGTTGGCCTTGTACTGGAAGTCTCCTGCATCTCGCCGCTGCCCTGCTGGACGTCTTTTACCTGACTGTCTGAAGTTTTCAGATGATTTTTCTGAACTTACACTAAATATATCAAATGTGCAGTGTTGAAGAAATATATCTGAAAATCCCCTCTTTGGCAGCGTTCAACAGCTTTAATGTTAACTGACAACGACACCGCCGTGACGGTGCAGAATCCTGTATTTTTCTATCCCAGTGTTGTGAACCTGTCCCGGCTCATCGTGTGGACTCTTTTTGAAGCAGAGTGAAGCTGGGCGAATGTGATTCTTCAGGAGTTGTACCATTTATTTACCAAAATGTGCAAAATTTACCAAAGGAGTTCATGGATTTTCTGGTGAGGGAGTGCAGCTTTCAGATTTATGGGGCCTATGCATCATCAATAGCCCACTTCTTGATGCATTTTAATAACTAAATTATCTGCCAAAGGTTAGATCCTTTTAAAAATGGAATTTATATCTATCACCTTTGCCACATGGATTTATTTGCAACCTGAAGCCTGCATGTAGCAACTGAAGCAGAAAAAGGGTGGCTTCGTTCAATCACTTAATTTGCGAATTTGTGAAATCCAATGAGTCCAAGACTAAACTGCTATTGATCTTATTGGCACTAGAATCTATACACAAATCGAAACTTAGTTTTGGTAGCATTGTTATTTTGGACTGATCTCTCCCTTAATAATTATAATCAGTGGAAGATTACAGGATTATCGTTACATACCTAACGTTACAGTGTTCAGAAGTCAAGCTAGCTTGCAGAGATGATACCCTGCTGCCACCACAGGAAGGAAGTAAGTTGCATGATGAACACAAACAGGTATCAGATCTTTTGAGACCAAATGCTGAGATATTACTTACGCTGTACCATTTTCTAATTATTGTCTATATTCATCTTTAACTGGATAGGCACTGATTCTCTTGTTTGTCTTCATGGCAGCTTACAGACTTATCAATGTCAACCAGACAGTCGTTGAAAAGCATGACCGATGCGTACATAACAATTTCTGTAATGCATGAATTGCCATTAACATTATCTTCCCTTCACTGCCCTCAATTTGAATATCACAAACACTTTTGGCCCCATTTTAGAGCAATTATTCAACTGAAAGAAGCAATATTACATTTTACATTTTCTAAAATTGCACCCTATTGTGGACATTCAGCAACAGGTACTCTCAGAGCATCTTTATGGACTGTGATTCGAGTTCAAACAAATTCAAGGTTGGAGTGACTTAGCATTGTCAATGAATCAATCAAAGCACCTTGTAATCTTACACTCTTGTTTGGTAACCAAGTCTCCAAGAAAAAAAAAAAAAAAAAAAAATCCCAAAACAAAACATAATGCCTTTGAATAGAGGGGATGCTGCAATCCCAGATCAAGGACATTGTGCTTTCAACAGAGTATTTTGTGTAGGTTGTTATCAACGCAACAGGGGGAAGCTGATGTGGGAGCAGAATGAGAGGGAGTGAGACACAAAAGCTGGACAGAGAGAGCGAGAGAAAGATACAAGGAGACATAAAATAAGAACCTGTTGAAGAAGCTCGCAGAACCATCACAGAAACCCTTTTGGGACATGCAATAGACATGACTCGCTATTCTACTGCATACGTTTTCCTTTAAAGCCTTGTTTCGTTTTAAAAATGCAATGACGCCAAAGCCACCATCTTTAGTTTGGACCAGAAGCCCATCAATTTGAATTCCACTAACTGACTGAGTGATTATAATTCCACTGTTCCCTCATTGGCCACGGCCATTGGGCTTTCAAAATTAATCGACGCAGCCAGTTTCTATTGAAGGTCATTTGAGGCCTGAAGTCTCACCAACTTTGCACATTTATAGGTTTTTCACTGAGCAAGACAAATTAGGCGTATGAGTGCCAACTGTGGGCTTACGGATACGCCTCTTGTTATGGGCAATCACCTTGCCGTCCTGCTTTGCCGGCTGGCTGTAGCTCTGAATAAATGCCCTGGAAAAATATAAAGTGTTTGCGTTTTCCGTTTTTTCTTCAACAAGGCTCTGTTGAGTTTGTGTGTTGAGTCATTTCTGTGACTTAAAAAAAAAAAAAAAAAAAAGCAACAACCCACAATTTGATACTGAAATATGTGTATGATGAATTTTACATATCAAAAAGAAAGCATATGAAATAAAAACCTGCCTTATATCAAGACCTGTCAACTTCTGCGGTTGAGGTGAAGAAAGCGAGAGAGAGGCTGTGTGTTGTTCTACTGAAATAATGAAAATATTCCGACACTTCTTCCGTTCTCTTTGAGTGATCACAGCACTGTTTTTTTTCTCGTCTTTAGCTTTTGTGTTTTTTTTGTAAAATGACCTTCCAGATTTAAATGATTAAATTTAGCATTTGCATTTCCAGTATTTCAGACTTGTTCTGCTGCCTGACAACACAAGCAGGTAAACAGGCTTTGGAGCAGCTTCATTGGAAACCCAAGTTGTATTAAAACACTGTATTTGTCGAAGTCGGAGAGAAGCAAATAGGACTGAAACTAGTTGTGAACCATATACCATGTTTTATTGTATTTTAATGTGATGGTTAAACATCACTTGAAATGACTTTGAAGAAGAAACATATCATCCTACTGAGCAACTGAGATATCTGGAGTATTTTCATATATTTGTTTTTTTTCCCCACTAATAATGTCACAAAAAAACAACAAACAAACAAACAAACAAACAAAAAAAGAAACACCACCACAAAACACACAAATAAACAAGCAACTCTAAGCCAAAAATATATTATTTCAAATTAGATGGCACTAAGGTTTGCATTTGGAGACAGCATGCATTCCCGATAGTACTGTCACCATTGGAGGTCCCGGAACAAGCAGCTTTGAACCATTAAAGCTTGTGAAACATCCTGACTCCCCAAAGCATGTTCACCCAATAAAGAAGATAAAGGGAATAAATTAGGATTTAAATTAGTGAAGGGAATAAATTTTAACGTTCAATGCTGTTCATGTGTGTGGTACAGTTCGATGAAGGTATTAGGTTTGTTCTCTTTTTCATCTTTTGGTCATGACTTAAAGGCTGATAATGCTACGAGTGCTGAAAGATGTTTGAGGCATTTCCTCACACTTTTCTTTCTTTTTCAGCATGTTATAATCTGCATTGTGACAGTGTACTGCTCTACCTCACTTCACCTCCCTCTGGATTCTTATGTTCCAATTTTCCATTTATTTATTTATCTTTTGGGATATCCACATGATCATGTCCGATCTTTCTGATTTTGTAGATTGTAATGCCTTATAATGAAAAGAGAATGTCTCTGAACTGTCTCTTTCTGCAAGATGACATTTGACACCTTATTTTCCACCGAGATATTTTTCGTTTAGAAGCATATCCCACCCTTATGTGATCCTACCTTTGTTCAGTCCAGTCATCAATTGTACACCGTGTACATTATAAGCTGTGTTGTAAATTTTCTTCTTGAACCCATTTTTGCCTTCAAACTGTTGGGTGTGCTTTTTGTGACGGTCAGTAATTTCCTGCGGTTCCCAGACCGACTTTGAATGGGCTCAAAGAATAGGCTTCTCTGTGCCGTAAATGTTCACAGAGTCATCAGAAAAGGCAATCTGTTTTTCCAGGTGAGAAAAATCACAAAATACATGGAGGGATCAATTTTGTAGTGTCCTTTGCCCATTTGTTGAAAGTACAAACAAAGAAATTATTTGTCATGCGCTGTGAATGCCTCAGGTCTAAACAGACTCGGGATTATTATCGGTGTGGAAACCAAACTGAACTTTCAGCTCTTTCGTTCGGTTTTTGTTGCTCAGCTGTGTCCTGCAAAGGGTACATACGGCAGTTTTTGCTCTTTAGCCAAACCCAAGTGAAAAGGTTGAAGATGAAATCTTAACAAAAACATTCACAGCACTCTTATTGATAACTGGAATTTTCCTTTTCCTTGAATCATAAATATTTTACAAACATAGCTGACAACTTTGTGAAAACTCCAGCGTTAACCATGGAGTACTTTTAAACAGTTGCTAATTTATCATTCATTTCATTGCAAATTGTTCCTGATGCAGCTAGCAAGTAATGACAATATGAATATCAATAAATAACAGTAGTTCCTCCTTCAAAATAAGATTTAAGCAATATGTAATTGTAATAATCTTTTACATACCATGCAAATTACTTCTCACTGTTAGGGAAACTGGCCTTTATTGCACAGTGCAATACAATAAAGTTTTTACAGAACTGTGTAATTTCACTAAAAATTAAAACACAATTTTTTATTGTATAATATAAATCAAGGTTATAACTAGCTGAAAGTAAAAGTTTCTGTTCTTATGTAAAATGAATAAGAGAAGAATTATGGCTATCATGACACCCAGGTGTCATCGGTCTCAATTGAGAGCAAAAATAATTCTTTCCACTGTCGTCATTTCTGTAAGTACATTCAGTGCAATCACTTTTTAAAATTTTATATTATGTTTTCCAAGGACATGCTGCTGCTTCAAATATTAAATTCTACATGTACAGCGAAGCTTATCTTATTTACAGTATGGGTTATCTGCAGTGCTTCACATTGAGGCGTCTCTCTGATAAACAGGTTTCACGTTTGGCAAATAGATTAATCAGGGAAATAGTTTGTAGGAGATGCCGCACTTAATGAACTTCATGAAGTCACGGAGAGATGTACCATCGCTCGTGTGCCCTCTGTCAAGAATCAAACAGCCGGCAGAGATTACGACATTTCATGCAGTATGCAGAGGCAGTTTGTTCCTCTTACCATCACTCTGAATTATTAAAGAGACAGGTACATGCTTAAGGACATACCAAACAGCTATTCTACAGTATATTGTATATCATTCTGCCAATTGCCTTTAATCAGACAGATGCTCATTCGAATCATTTGAATCTTCGACTATTTCCTTACAGCCATCTGACCCACTCTGTTCAGCTCAGCATGCAACAATCAACCTCTGATCGCCATGCAATGACGCCGAATTTATGAAACCCAAACTCAAAATTATTGAGCTCAAAGCCCTCATTTATAATGAGGTTGATGATGCAAAAATAATAAAAGATAAAAAAAACCCCACAAATCCAATAAGTGTATGATGTAACAGCGAAATCAATTAAAGCTAGTGGAGACAGATGGTAGATGTTAGACATAATGGATTTAAAATGACCTGAGTACTACAGGCAAGTTAATCATTAAAGTGGTAGTGTGTTCATCCAGGCAGATGGTGCAAAGAAGCCAAAAGCAGCTCATCCAAACTCATTATGAACTTAAAGGACGTCGGGCATGAGCCAGTCATGAGTCCCAGTGCAATGTAGTCCAGTGGACGTAATTAGGCTCAAAGTGCTTTCCAATAAGAGCCTTGCAGATACACAAATGTGTGTGCAAATCAAGTATCTGAGAGAGAAACTGTTGGGCAGGGCATGATAGTGTTATCAGCATCATCAAGAGAAAAATGCTAGAAGTTGCCAGTGAAGCGTGCGAACAATGTCACCATAATCTAAAACTGAGGACAGTGCTTTTTCCCACAGCACCACAGGAAGCAGGAATTTTTTCCTAATAAATTAACCCCTGATGCACCCCTTTAGAAATCTGCACAAAATCAGTTTTAACAGTTAACAAAACATATTGTCACACACTGCTGGCCGTCCATTTTTTTAACGGTTTGCCCGAGAAAGTCACAAACTTTGGAAAGTGTATCAGATAAGACAGGAAGGTGAAAAAGAAATCTCCTCCAGCGTGCTCAAATTCAAGCGTTTATTTAATATGAATATTTCAATATTTTGAACCAGCTTAAAAACAGAACCATCTACTGCTCTTAAAATTTGCAAAAAGATTTAAGCTTTCAAAGGTCAAACTGATAATTTGACTCTCGGCTGAATTTATTTGCCGTGAAATAATGAAGAGCCTTAGTCTTAGCGACGGTAACTAAGGGTGACAGGTTTTAGCAACAGCTCAATTCATAGATATAGAAGAAGCGATGGCAGGATGTGCTGTTCTGTGGCCTTGTGAGTTCAACATGTGTGTGTGCAACGTAGACTTAAATTGCCTGAGTGTCCGATTAAAAAAAAAAAAAAAAAAAATCAGGTGACTGAATACCTGCTAGTGAGGCATCACACCTCTCCTTTGAAATTTTTTCACTGTTCTTCATTATTTCACTGCAAGAACACATGAAAAGGAGAGATCGAATGTAAACATGTCCCTGACGCCAAGCATTTTCAACAAAGGTCCTTTAGAAATCTATTTATATTCAGGTCAGAGACATAAACCTCAATTCCTTTATTTCCCCCCAACCAAATCAGACTCACCACCACTGATTATGACGGAGCTTCCTTCTCCTTTCCCCTGTTTTCTCAATTCTTCCTCACTGCCCACATCCATTCAGCGCACATTTGGCATCTCACCATACATGTTGGGTGGGGGGGAGGGGTCCGCAGTACATTAAACCAATTTTTCGGTGAATGCAGTCCTGCCCCATTTAGGTCTCCTTTCACCCATTCTTGCAGTGTCAAAAGTCATGCTGGGTTTCATGGGTGCCAGGGAGCATTCTCTGGCTGCTGCTCAGGCCAGGAGGATGTGAGTAAAGGGAGGTCATGGGTAATAACAAAAAAAAAAAAAACACAAACAAACAGAAAAACAAAAACAAAACAAACCAAAAAAACCCCACCACTTTTCTCACTGGAGACTGCTTTAAAACTCACAGCATGAGTGTAGCGTGGCTATATCATTAAGCCTATCTGGGTCTTGTGCAAACCCCCAGGCAGTATAAATGAAACCTCTCCTAATGGTCTAGAGAACCATTTACAGCCAAAAAATACACTGTCTTTGTCAATTTAAGGGGAATTTGAGTGTATCTGTTGAGTCTATTCATTTTCTGCTGGTCATAATACACTTCCTCTACAAATGGACCTATACAGAAAAACAATTCTTCCAAAGGATAATGATGGGATGTGGGGATGTGTTCTCAAGATGCTTCTTCGCCCATTGCATGACTTAAATTGGGTTCTTGTAAAGTGCTCAATGGCACCCTTTATTTCTTGTTTTTATTTTCCCAAAGGGGTCAAGTATATTATTTTGTATAACCTCCCCAAAACACCAGCACCACATTAAACTGCTTGGGCACACTTAATGAAACAGAACTGTTTCTGTGGTTCCTTTGCACCACTTGGAGGAATCATTTAGACTCTTTCATATGTGGTTCTAGCAGTTTTAGTGATGCAACTGATGCTGTGGACAAAATGTATCAGTCGGTTGGCATCTTCACAGACAGAAAATGAACTTAGCACACAAGCATCTGCAAAAAGAGCGTGTGTGTTGAGTGTATTTCTGCTTGTTGAGTGTCCTCTTAGACCTTTCTGAATCATGAAGCTGTCCAACACACAAAGAGTTCCGCGGTACAGAGAGGTCTGAGAGGAGAATCAAGCAGCACCCTCACGCACAAACGCACTCTGTGATGTATGTTCTTCGGAGTCAGGAAAAACCTGCACAGAGTCATATTTGTTGCAGCTTATACTTTTTAAAATCTCTGTGGGCTTGACACCACCTCTCACTGTTCCCTAAGTCCCAGCGCCTCCTCTCCCAGGGAGACTGTTTGACTTGCAGCAGAAGCTTATTCTTGACTCTTTTGAAAAATCTCCACAACGATGTATTCATGCAAGAACTGCTGATGTGTTTGGGCTCCAAAGAAATGAGTTTTGAAATACTGTTGTGTGTTCTTGCACAATTCTCACACTCACAGGACAATGAGAACAGCAGAATTTTGTTTGTGGTGTCCTTACAGCTGTGGAGTATTCTCAAAATTTTGTCTATAATTTGCTTCCGAAGCCAACTTTTATGTGTAATGAAGTGTAATATGATAAATGGGACAATGAGCATATAACATATCTGATTTCTCTGCGCGGGGGGTCATCTCCCATCACGTCTGAATATTTGACTTTTTTTTTACATGAATTAGTATCCAACATCTAACTACAGTAAGTTGCTTTCCCATAACTATGAGAGAATCACAGGAGCATTAATAAATAGACCTACTGCACACAGATCCAGGCGTTCAACCGTTTAAGAGACCTTATTTCAGTCACTCAGTTTAGTACAATGACAAAGAGATGGCCCGAAACAACCACAAAGGCAAATAAGGAAACCAAAAAAAGATGAGAAATAACCCAAACACTTGCAACAATCTGTAAAAATTCAAAACCACTCTGAAGAAAGCCAAAACTAAAGACACCAAACAACCACATACACATACTGACTCCAATAAGACACGAAAGGTTTCCAAAAGGATGTCTTCTATCAGGACCCACTATCTTCATTAGTCTATCCAATATCTGAAACAGTGCTCTATCTACATAGATGATCGTTACCGTGGTCGAGCAACCAAAGATGCTGCTGTGATTTATCTCCACTGACCAACCAACAGGCCAACGAAGAAACCTTGTTTTCCTCTTTCTCCACAGAGCTCTCCTACTTTATGTCACGATGCACAGGTTTGATTCGCACTGCCACAGATGATGCTTTATTTTGCTGTGTTGTTACTAGCTACAATCTGATATAACCTGTCTGGGGGAAAAAAAAAATATCCTCAACTCTTGGGGAAATATTTTGGGTGTCTGTCTGCAAAATTTCTTATCTTACAAAATCGCCTTCAACAGATGCTTTACCAATAAGCAGGTTAGTGTAGGAAAAGGATTATTTCACTTTTAAGATAAATTGCTTCCTTCATTGAACACACAAGTGATTGTTTTGTGAAAATACCAATTTCAATGAAAAACAGTCAGCATGTTTACTGTTATTATTTTTTCAAGATAAACTTATGCGTCGCTTGATAATACAATAAAAATAATTTCAGTCTGGTTTGTAGACCGTTGGTGAGTATCCCTTGAACAGGAAAATAAGGACATGGAAAGAGAGGCAATCAAATTATCTGTGGAGTGTGGCCTATGGCAAAAACAGTTTGGTGTGCTATGTTGATAAGCATCATCTGTGAAGTGGCTCCGTTTCTTCGTCTGAGGAGGGATTTTTGAATCTCCTTTTGATAAGCCTCTGTACAGACGCACCTAATGCGATGACATCCAGATAAAGCAGTGTGTTTATAAAAGAAAAGTCTTAGGTAATACACATTTCACTCCTTAGAGGGAAAATACTGATGTAGTCGGGGATACTGTGAGTGATTGGGTGATAACTGATTTACAGATTATTATTAGAATTTTTTTTTATTTCTTGAGATCAGAGGCAATATTTTTCAAAACCAAATTTCACTTTTTTGGCTTCTTTATCATCATATCATCTGATGAAATGACAGCTTTTTGCCCAAGAGCTCTGAAACCCACGGAAGAATTTACTTCTGCTTAAATTGGAAATCAGAACAGACTATTATGAATGTAATTGGTTGATTATATTGCTCATTATAGGCGATGAACGCTAATTGACAATATTAATTTGACTCATGAATGCCACCTCAGTATAAACAACACTTAGAGACAACGAGGCAGCCAAATCCGGAGGGCAGTTGGTGTTTCTCTGTGAGGAAACGAAAGTGTCATCGCTTTGTTGATTAAAAAAAAAAAAAAAAAAAAATCATGGAGCCTTTCTGACTGAGACTTCAAATCCTGTTTATACATAATCTGTTTATCGCCGGCATTGATTTTCTGTAGCGTCCTGCTCTTTGTTCTCCCAGCCCACCCGTACAATCAGAATTTTTCTATATTCACACGTAGAAAGTATAAACACAAATACTTTATTTTCCAGTCTCACAATCAACCCTGCAGTGAATACCACCTTTCACAAGCCGACGCCTTCATTTGTCAGCACTTGAGCGGTACTGTCAACACAAACTGAACATTATAAGCCTCATGGAGACTATTTTAGTTTCAGGGTGATTGTGTTGCTTTGCATGGTGCGTTTCAGTCTGCATATTATTGTACAATATACTGATCCAGAGATTTGTGGTGATTATTGTGCCTCAAAAATGAACGTTTTTGTAAATCTATGATACGATTTCAGGTGTTTTTTGCAAGCATTTGCAACACACTAGCAGCTAATCAAGAAAATCCTGGAATTGTGACGTGTAAAAGTTTCAATCACCAACATTTATAATTAGTTCCAGAAAGAGCCTAAAATGATTGCAAGAGGTTTTAGTTGCAAATTAAAATAGCTAATTCCTCATGGGACCGAGTTATGAAGGGCATTTAATGTTCCACTGTCCCAAATACCCATTTATACTTCTTTTTTTCCCCGAAAAGTGATTAATACATTATTAATTATTGTCATGACAATGGTTGCCCTTTTTGTGTGTGAGAAAATTATTTGTTAGTCAACAAAGCTGGAAGAAGAATTACAGTCCTAAACTTTCAGTACAAAACAGACAAGATTTATTTAAATGATTTATGCAGTATCCCCCCCCCGCCAAACTAGCGACACTTCACACATCACTGTGTTGAGATTTGTTTTTGCTGAGTGCCATCGTCTTTATCAGCGGCAACTTTCAAAAGAACTATCTCACACTCAGTAGTTTAAAAGTGACGGCTTTATTTCGTGTACCACCGCGTTCACTTCGTCACAGCCCGATTGGTTTGTGCTGCCTTCCAATTGTAGGCAACAATTCATCTGCAACAGTGAGAGGCTTATTGTTTTTGCCACTCGTTTTCCCTTGAGTACACAGGCAATGTCAAATAGGACCATTAGGGTGAAGGGCAGGACACTTGATTGTGATTTTAGCCATGGAATGAATGGATGTGAAGAAAAATCTCCTCTCTGGGAGGACAGACCTCTCTTCCTCACCTTCGGCCACATGTTTCTGTGTTTAGGGACATTTAACTGCTGCACGCTTCAAAAAATAATGGAAATCAACCAAAATAAGACTGAACTCCATGTAAACATCAGTTTAAAAAAAAATAAAAAAAAATATCATTATTCAACTAGTGAGATTCTAAGGCAAAAGTATTATTTTGTAAAAGCATTTTGCTCCCATACAAAATATGAAATGAAAAAATGTTCAGATTTTGAGACGAGGCATTGCTGCCAATCTTGAGATCTAATGGGATCATTTAAGAAGAAACAGGTAGTTGTAGTTAATAAATGGTGCCATTAATGTCAGTGAAGGGGTCACATTTATTTATTAATTTTTTTAACATCTGTTGTCACTCATGACTCAAAGACAACTTTGAAAGAGAAAAGAGAGCTCTTCCATAATACCCTGTGGAGGTCTTTACCACTGGTATCATGATGAAGTTTTTTTTTTTTTAAACACACATTCCTGCCACTGGGTAACACTGTTCCACTGATCCACAAGTGTGGGTAACACGTGGGCTTTCCAAATGATTGATAAGGAAACAAATGCATTCAGCATGTTTCTTAGAGCATAAGAAGCTGCAGTTTATCTACTTCCAATAAAATCCAGAGCGCCTTTAAGTCAAGCCAACACTATAAACTGATTGTCTGCAGAAATATTTTGTAAGCATCAATGATGCTAATGGACTGCATAAACAAAACATTTAAAGTTATTATTCAAACACCTGTCAGACATTAGTCTAATGTAAGACTGGTGAAAGTAAAATGGGTCTCTTTGTCCGTCATTCCCTTAACAAGGGTCAAAGAAATTGTTTGAGCTTCAACAAGTTTTCAAATAAAGTCACAAAACCTTTTTTACATGTGACCTAATACATGAGTGCTTTTTAAATTCACTGTCAACCGAACGTTTTTGTTTGGATCTACTGCCTCTTTTTGTTTTAAGGCAATGACATGACCTAAACATAAAATATTTCTTGTGATTTGAATGAACAGACATCAGCGTTTTCTGGGAACAGCCCTGGTTGTCGGTGACTTATCCAGGCTGGAGCTGTCTCCGGAAATCCTGTGTGAAGTGTGAATTACAAAACAGACCAGAGAGAAAGACGGGCTGCAGAGCAAAGTGGCAGATATTTAGTGGCGTGCTTATTCGGTTGAACAGAAGGGGGCTGGCTGCTAGCTGTAGTAGCAGCAGAAATTAAATAAAGTATAAAATATAATCAATTTAGATTTACTGGCATCATGAACCAGAAACACAAGGAAGTCGTGGCCAACTCTTGGCCTTGAATATTTATAGTCCTGTAGTCTTTATGTGTTCACAGAAAAGAAAACTAAATCCTAAGGAGTTACTTTTTGGATTTAAATGAGGCCTTCAATATCTCACCTCATTTCACAAACACAAAGCTAGGCTGCTGTGGTGAAGCAAACATTGCCACCAAAAGTGACTGGACCACGCTGAGACCAGAACAAAATTGGTTGATTCTGGAAGGAGTTTTTCCTGACTTTGTACTTGTGGTCTGAAGGGATGCAAATAATCGGGTAATTTCTAAACTCATTGCTTTGCCGTCTTGCTGGTTTTTGATAGCAGTGAATCCAAATAAATGACACATTTTACTGATGTTTCTAAAATGAACAGTTGAATTGTGGAGCATTCTAGATAATGTGTGGCATTTCGATATTGGCAAAAGTTTAAACATTTATATATTAATGTCTGTTGCTATGCTGCTTTGCACTTGTTGCCACAGACCTCCTCATATGTATTTTTTACACCCTGTTTGAAAGAAAAAAAGAAGTTTTGTTGCAAACAACAAAACAACTGCCTAAGACACAGGTGCGACCTCGTTCTCTTTCTGTGTAAGACATGAGTGTTGGGATGAGAGAGAACAGGAGGAATTTTTCCTGTTTTTGGGCCTGTTTTTTTTTTTTATGGTTTAACCTGCTATTAATATTCATCTGGAAAAATGTGAAACCCTGAATGTCTACCATTTTTTATAACACTGATTTAAAAAACAAAAACTTGGATATACACACTGACTGTCCATGGACTTCATTTCAGCAAGCTGGTCTAATGCGCAGCACATTTTTTTTTTACACATCATCTAGAGAAGAATCAGAATAACTGAGGTTAATAACACAAACAAACCAGTAAATGAAATCAGTATTTTATATGCTGTCAACAACATGAGACAAAGACTCACTTATGAGCTGCTACATATGTGTTAAATAACATTCACTGTCACTTGCTATTACAGATTGATATACTGTAACGTTATTCAGCCTTTAGCGTATTCACATTCGTTCCACATGGGGACATCTACTACACAGAGGAGGAAAAAAAAAAAAAAAAAACAAACCCTGATGAGTCCTGGAAATGATTTATTTAACAAGGCTTGAGGAGCAGCAGCTTGTTTAGAATAAACAGAGTGAACGAGTGCAAGCGCAGTATTAGCCAACATGGCTGACAGCCACCTACGGAAACCTTCATCAACAGAAACAGCGCGCACACCTACACTGTTTGACTGACAACTGATCCGACAGGTTATGGCAGGTGCCAGCCGATAATGGCGGCGGAACCATGAACATGTCATCAAAAGCAAATAAAACACAGAAATGAATAACAGTTTAAACGTGAAGAAGTGTATGCTACCAAAAAGAGGTGTCGGTCTCTCAGAAACTCAGCAGCAGCCCTCCTTCAAACAAATTTGAAGACTAACATAATAATATATTCCCCAAAGATTAATACCCTTTTGTCTAGCTCAATCAGCCGTATTTACCATTTACCCACCATATTGGGCAGCTTTTGTGCATCGTAATATGAGAGAATACTGTCTGGATTGTGTTCTTTTCCTGTGTCAACACAGTACACGTTTTAAACCTATACTTTAAGCCTATATATATATATATATATATATATATATATATATAGGCTGTACTTCCAGGGAGAAGTGGCTTAATGTTGTGCTCTCATTGCTTAAAATGCAATTATGAGCAGCCAAGTGGAAATGAACTGTCATATCAGCCTCTAACTTGGAAATACTACTCAAAGATATTTGGGAGGTTTCTGACAATGTTGATAGCTTCCATGTAGTGAGGAGAGCTGCAGACATGTCAAGAAGCTGCCAGCAGAGTCGCTGCAAATTGCCACGCCGCTGGCAGTTATACGCTAATCAAATCAAATACCAACACCTACGCACCGTTGATGATATCGGCATATTTTTATTTCCTTTGGAAGCAAACTGCTACGCATGGATGAGAAAAATAGACAGTATAAGCTATTCATCTGTTCACAAGATTAGCGTGTTGACTAATCTGCAGGCTCAAGGTATTGGCGTCACTTTCTGTCATTATTCAGTCTATATAATTACCCGAGTGCCATGAGTTGGGTCTCAAAAGAACTGAGAGCTGTATTTTTCTGCCATATTTGAATATTTCTTCAACTTATGAAGGACCTAGATATGGTTTAAATGGGGCCTAAGTGAAACCTAAGCACTCTCCCAATGCCCCAGTGCGTAGCTGGTATAATGTTCATTGTGTTAAAGCTGATAAGGTGCTGCACATTTAAACTGCTGATTTTCAAAGACTGTTGCTCGCCCCCAACTTTCCCTGCTGCAGCGAGGAAACGGGCAGCTCAAATTCCCTGATCCTGATCTCAACAACTTCACCTCTTAACCCAAATGCCTTTTTTGTTGTCTCCGTCTCTCTCTCTTTTTAATCCTTTCAGGAAACAGTCCAGGTGTTCTCCTCAGCTATAGTAATTGTTATTACAAGGCAGACATTGAAATATGAAAGGGATTTCATGCATTACCATATCTGAGCTGTAGTGCTTTTTTTTTTTTTTTTTTTTTTTTTTTGTATTACCCAGGTGCAATGAACCCTAGTTAGATTAAAGGTTTGATTTCATTTGCTTGTTTTACATTTAACACTGTGTTCTACAATTGTTTCTGGTGACTAGACGGTTGTTCAAGAGGAAATAACGAACAGTCACAAGTTCTCCTCTGCACCTTCTCTTATGAAATACAGACTTTGTTCCTAATCCAGCAATCATAACTTCAGCAGCTGTGTTGTTGAATCTTAATCATCACAGCCTGATCTTGAGTAATATCTGAACAGTCCACTTTGTTTTACAGCATCACAACCAAGTCAATTGGTTCCAAATCATAAAGTCCCTCCATGCAGGGATTGATATAGTCCCTTTGGCTGCCGCTGATTGGATTTAGCAGTCCTTGACTCCACATTTTATTGGTCACTGGCACCGATCTACAGAGTGATCAATAGCTAAAAAAAGACTGACCTTGCTGGAATTGACCACCGTGGGTTCATGGAGGAGCTGGCGTACTGCTCCTTGGGTTGAAGGTTGACAGGAGAGCATAAACCAGACTGAAAAATCAAAGGAAATGCTTAGTTTTAATGTCGACCTACCAATGAGTGACAGGAAGACAAATCCTGTATTGTGTTATTATTTCACGCAAACATTTATTTGGGGAGGGGAAAAAAAAAACAAACTTAAATAATAATATAATATGACTCTGAGATTTCAAACCAACAGTGAAAAAATGTTTCATTACTTTGAGACACTGCCTGGTTATTACCTTTATAAAAAAAATGTGTACATTTAAAATGAATTGTAGAATTACAGCTGAAACATACAATGGCAGACCGACTTAATATCCTTCGCGATAGGCAGCTCAAGCTAAATGCCACTAAAGCTTTTCCATCTTACATGAAACAAGTCTGTTATCACAAATCATTGATAATCCATGACTAGCTTGTAAGGCCAATTACAAATGATAAATAATTTAAGAGAGAATATTCGAATAAATTAGTGAATTTGTTTTTAAAAAACTAAATCATTTGTAACTAAGAGTTAAAGTCTAAAGACTGGCTGGCGGAAATGCATGTTAGTTGATTTTGGACTCTGCTGTGCTTGTTAGGGTCTGTGTTGGTGTGCGTTTTAATTTGGTTTAAGGTTTGAAAGTTGACACAACGTCATTTAGAGGTTTCTGGCAACAAATGATTTGTTTTCCGTGTGTTTGCCACATTCAGTATTCTCTCAACAATGAGATTCTTATCTTCAATCAGCACTCATCCACTCACAATTTCAATGTAATCCCTGAGATAGACTCCACGCTGGATCATATGAATCCACCGAATGATGTCAGCAAATGAAGCAGACATGAACTACAATGCAAATTAAGAATAATATATTTATTTCATCAGGAATGTTTTTTTTTGGCCAATAACAAGGATTTGACATATGGTCTTTTTCTTACAAGCCATTTTAGCTTCCGCTCATATTATCGTCAGCTCCCCACACAAAAACCCCTGGGGCTTTGCTTTGCCTCGCATTATGTAGATGAGCTTAAACCAATCATAATGAGTTGTATGACATAAACATACACGCGTGGCACTGGTTTGACTCATGGAAATTACTTTTGCCCTTACACTATCGGTTTTTGACTTTGTTCTCATCAAAAAGTTGGGCCGTAACAGCCTGTACCTTGCTCACAGCTAATACAGCCATTTTCTAAATATGCCAATGATACTGGGAACACTTCTGGTGGCTGAAAAACAAAAAAGCTAATGTACTTTGCTATTGCTGCATGACTGAAATGACCTTTCTTTTTTTTTTTTGTCGAGACATCAGAAACAGCTGATGGGCCATACAAGAGTCTCCTCTGGACCAACCTTGCTCCAAACCTGGACAAGTGCCTGGATCTGCCATGTGCTATAAACATATAAAAGTTTTTGTCAGGCAAGCAAGGCCAGGCCCAGAAATTTTTGCCAACCATTTTCTGATGAGTCATCGGTACGACAGGCCTTCGGTATGAAGATATAAAAAATCTTAAGCACCTCTCAAGAAAGGACATTAGAGTAGAATTCCTTGATAAACTCTGAGCTGCTACACCTCATATAAAATGTTACCCCAGGGAGTTGTAAAGCTGCTTCGAAAGAGCCACTTCTGCCACTGATGCTGTATTACAGCGTAAAGAAGTGACTCCCAACATATGGAAACTTTCATAAAAAATTAACATATCGGTTTTTATGGTATGTACGAGTTTCCTCTCAAGCAGGCGATATAAATACACGAACAGAATTATCAGTCAGTGGAGAATAAAGATCAGTGACACCAGCGCAAAGAACTTAGCATCAATTCCAAAACCAAAAACCACCAAGGCACGGATGACGAAAAAACAACAGAACTTACAGCACAAAAAATTATTATGTGCAACCTTTTATCCGCTTCCAGGTGTGGGAGGTTTTTGAACCAATCCCAGCTCAGATTAGACGAGGGCAGGGTACACCCTGGACAGGCCACAAGTCCATCACAGGGCCAACACACAGAGACCAACAACCACTTGCTCTCATATTTGGACCTATGTACCTATGGACAATTTAGAGTCACGTCTTTGGACGGTGGGAGGAAACTCCACACAGAAAGGCCCCAGGCCGGGAATCGCACCCGTGACCTTCTTACTGTGGGGCGACAGCGTTAACCACTATGCTGCCATGCTGCCTTTTTCAGCACGTGAAGTGCAAAATCTGAAACAATTTTGGCAGCAATGTTCTTTCCCACGATTGCTTAATTTTTATTTTTCTTTCTTCGTTTTTCAGCGCCAATGAAACATTGGTGCACCTAACTGGACCCAAGTGCAAAGAACACATCAAATGTGTCATTTCTCACTTCAGGCACTTCATAATCATTTTCTTTAGTCAATAGTAAATCTACTGGCATATTGTGCAGACTAAACAAACTGGCTTCAGACGAAGATACTGATCAAACTAAGTAGCTTAGAGGCTTGGCATTGGCATCCCAAAGACTCAGTTGCCCGGATTGGAGCAACAAGACATGTAAAGTGAACCTGGCTGGTGAGGCAAATTAGTAGGGACAACAAATTTCAGCACCAAAGAGAGCAGTTGTACCAAATAACTAATTAAGGCTATTACCTGGTTTGTTCCAAAGTAAAAAAAAAAAAAAAAAAAAAGTAGCACATTTCAGTTTTGTCGGTAAACACCAAGGGAGGACTTCTTTGGAATGATGAATGTGAAACACAGACTTTAATCGTCATCCATCTGCCTCCTTCACAGCTTTATCGCTTTGTATACACGGTGAAAGAATTTGTGTTGGAATTGTTATAACAGCATTGTTGCAAAGGTTGAGTCTAGTTTGTGCACTAAATTGAGCACACTGACTTTATCACTTCAGAGCAGCAGGTGCATGCTGGGTGTGGCTGAAATTCCCTCAGATCGATGTGGATAGTGGTGGCTTTTGTTTTTTATTGGGAGTGAGTTGTGAGTTGCACACACCTTTTCTTCTCTGGACGATCCCTTTGTGTTTTTGAGTCTTCACGTCAGACTCGTTCTCTAAGCTTTTTGGGATGCGGTGGGTTGAATGGACTTGTCGTTTTATGTGTTGAAAATACCAAAGCAAAAAGTTTGACAGTGTTGAAGTAGATCAATACATTAATAATAGTTATCAAGCGTAAAAGGTTCTGAAACATATGTTTGGGGGCAACACAACCTCTGGATTTTAATCAACATTTTATGCTGATTAACATGGTTACACTAATTTCTAGTTTATTGTGCAAAATGTGGGAATGTATTTGATTTCTCTAGTCCAGTTATACATGTTTCTCCTGAATTTTTTTATATTAGTCTTGGGTTACTTGAGTTGGGTTTTTGCTCTTTTCAGAATATTTTCAGTCCCAATGAAGGATTGAGTAATTGTATATATATTTTTTAACAGACATTCAGCTATATGCATTGGATGCTAAGTCTCCATCAATAGGGAGGAAATGAATATCCGGTTTGGTCACAGGGCTTGGCATGAACTTGATCCTCTATTCTGCAGAGTTGTGACTCAAGAAAAATGCACTCTTCAAATAATCGTAACAGTAGTTCATCCAGTCCTCAGCACTCATACGGAAGGTGCAGACTGAGAAAATTTTGGAAACATTTCGACAAAGAAATGTATAAATCTCAGAGAAAAAGATGAGTTGACACATGAATTTACTCTGAAGGAATTCCATAAACAGGTGAGGGCATTAACGTAGACTACACTTGACAGATGTACTAAAGCCTGCTAATTTGGCACTGGCTATAACCTGCAAAGCTAGACGATGTTGGATGCCAGAGTTAGTTTTTTTTTTTTTTTTCCCCAAAACAGAAGCTTCAGGTTACTCTGATACCTCCTGCAGAGCAGAAACCTCCACTGTTAACAACTCCCCTTAAAATAATAGAGGAGGGATCAATGGAGCTGCAACTGCAGCAAGAACATGCAGTGATATACTGTGTATTGTCTGATTCCCCTCAGCACAGTAATATCAGCGCAGGCGTATTATGATGCATGCAAAATTGATACTGAGAGGATCGAAATGTAAAACTGAGCAAAAAAACCTAAATCATGCGCGATTTGGATTACACATCATTGCCGCAGATCGACGCTGAAATGTCTCCACTGCGTGATGAATTAAGCCCAATACCTTTCCACCCGCACGGTCTGTTCGAACCATGTGCTGCGTAGTTGTTTGGAAAAATGGGTTATTGCTTTGATCATGAAAGCCTGTACATGCTGTAATAGGCTGTGATAAATTAAACTCCCTGTAACAACTCTCACGCCATCTTCTGCAGTTTGGTGATGTTCATCTCAGAGCGAGCTCTATCCTCTTATTCATTACTGTAATCTTACTGTACTGTAATCATCCCAGTCTTCTGGACTGGGCACAGAAGAGGTTCGTTAAATCGCATTTTCACATATTGGATCACATTTCTTTCATAAATGGCTGAGCAGGGAGAAGAGAGAAAAAACATGACCTGATTAACAAGTGTGATACTTATAACTCACAAAACATCTGAGCAAAGAGACAGATGAATTGGAAAATGTAATTTCAGCAGCTTCCTGGAAGACTATCGCACCTGAATATTTGATAGGCTCTCCTCCTTGTACCCAATATATATCCATTTCTTAAAGCATACGCTTCCCCCACCCTGAGCAGAAATTCATCCTAACCCTCCTACTTTTATGATATTATGATAAAAATAGACCAAGCTCATTGGTTACTGCTGATGTGTGCTTTCATGTTTGAAGGGGTGGCTTATATTTTTATATAGTTTACCGTATTCTGCACAGTAATCCAAAGCTGCCACCTGCCTGTGTGTGAGTCTTTGCACACAGCTCTGTGGAAGTGGATTGTGGCACCACACACGACATGTTCACACAGTGGCCTTACGCCAGCATTAAAAGTTTGCCTTCAGCTGTATTCGTGTCTCTCCCGCTCTGTATCCGATGACGTCATCAGAAGTTACGACTGTCCACTTTCCTTTGACATCGACGCCGTACCAAGCTCTTGGACGATATTGTCCTACGGCACTCCTTTGAGAATATCTGTTGATTGTCTGCACAAATGAAATATAGCTTTGATATGCCAGGCTGTCTCACTTTCTACAGCGTCGAATGGATTTATAGTTTACTGACCACTGGCCTTAAAGCTGGGATCCATAAAGTTTAAATCCTGACTATTTCCAGCTTTATGGTGGAGTAGTGTAAAACAAACAGACTGATTTAAATGAATGGCGAGCTTCAATGCGATCTCCAATGAGTCTGCTGTTGAGGCAGCTGCTACTAAGAGCCCCATGGCCACACAGGGGCCTTAAAACAACCAAATAAAAATGTCTGTAGTCTGAAATAAACTCTGTCGTTTAACAAGAAGGAAAAATAACTAACCACATTTTCATTTTCATTCTTTACACATTCAGCATAACAACTACGTCTAGTATAGGCTACATGGGTGCTGGCAGAATTAGGCCTCTGAGTTAGAAAATATCTAAAATCCTTGACTAAAATTACCTTTAAGCCGTGCAAAACCAAAATAACAACAGTAGCATAGATGCATCACTGTGCATGGAGAATTTAGAACTTATTTTTCTGCTGTTGTGTAAAAATGATGAGGGGGGAAATAAATCCTGGAATTTTGTGGATGAAAGATAGAAACACTTAAGCAGTGAAAGCATACTTAAGCACAGCTACACCTCCTCACTGCTTTAGAGAATACTTAATAAAACAGCAATAAAAAAAAAATCCATTGCAGCTTAGGGGGGAATCTAAATTTCTTCTTCTATCTGAAACTCACTTTCTCATCCAAAATTACCTGTCAGTCCTCTTGGTTCAGATTAGATTAGATTAGGTATAATCTATTGTTTATCAAGACTCGGGGTCCCTGGCAATGGAGCCTATTCAAGGGTAAGAGACTGGAGCGCCAACTATAAAGCAGACAATGACTGGAGAATGAGCAGATCAGTGCAACAACTAATTCTACATTTTAGTATTATTAAGAAATTTACATCTTGCCAATTTACCCTTCCTCCATCACGGCTCAAGGGCTCTTTCACATTTTCCTGCATGCATATCACTAAGATTGTCCCATTCATTCCTTATTCCTTATACAATACACCTGTTTCAATGCATATGAAGTCATACATAAATTATCCTTTTATCCGACGACGACATCAGCATAGATCTGTTCAAAACCATCTACAATTCCCATGAGCCAAGAATCGCGTTTATTTCATTTTGTGAGGTATTGTGTTTTTTTCTTTTTTCAGAACAAAGAGGAGCCATATTTTGCTCAAAACCCTGATCACAGATATTAACAAGCAGGAGACTGCCAGACGCTTTTCATTACACCTCGCTGTGATTCTCTCGTGATGACAGTCCTTAGTATAAGCATTGCTTATTTAAGCAGCCAGCCAAGCACTGGGGCAATTATACACACTTGACACATTATATTTTAAGGCAAATATGTGCCATGCTTACATGTGTTTTAAATGCTTAGCCGCCTTAAACTGCACACCTGACCTGCAGTATTCATACCGGAGACTAAAAAGGTCCTTCAAGGAATTTATAAATCCAGAAGACACAAGGCCCTGAGACTATTAAAGACAGAACGATGATAAAAAAAAAAAGGGACAGCTGGAAGTGCTGACTACCTTGGCAAGGAGATGCACTTTGTGACAAGCTTAACCATTAGTCCAGACTTTGATGGCATCAAAAAGATTTTAAGAGGGCGCGCTTTCCAAATGGACCTGGCCTGCAGGTTATTAAAAAAAAATAGAAAATAAAAGCAAGACAGATAAAAAGAATTATCTTGATATAATGTGATAAAATATTCATCTCTCTAACACGGCTCTGTTCTTATCTCAGAAGGAATGAAAAAACTTCTTAGCTCAATACTTGATGTCAAAGAGTTCACCTGTGTTTTCTAAAAATCTTTTTATTAAGCCGTTCTTCGGGAACCCTTGGGCTCACAACCAGCTCCACCAATAAACCTGTCAGAAACCTTTCCTTGTAGCTTCACTGGGATATTTTCTCTCGCTTCTGAGTGCAAAGTGTCCTTGACTTTCTTTGTGAAGTATGGGAAAAGTGTTTCTAGCATCAGGTAAGAGCATGTACGTTTATTGGCTTAGAATTCCACTAACAGAAAACAATGTCCCCAGCCTGAAAATTGTAAGAAATTGTCTGATTGTCAGGGAAAAAAACCAAACCAAACCAAAACAAAACATAAGAGTTCTTTTTTTTTTTCCTTGTCAAATACAACCAAGAGAATTGCTTTGTTTTACTGCTTCATCTTGAATTCCAAAAAGCAAAAACTTTCACTTCAGATGAAACCTGAAGCAGTCAAGCAGGCAAACAGCACGGAGAGCCAAACAAAACTCCAACGATGCTCAGAATTTCTAAGGAACGTAATCACATTGTACACTGCTGATGACTGCCGTGTACTGTGTTTGGAGGATGTTTCTTTTGCAGAGCTCGTAGATTGATTCATTCCAGCCTTGGAATTTTCGGCCAACGTGCCTCTGCGATTTCTAAATATCATTTCGGGACAAGGAACTGCTTTCCTATTTCACACTGTCTTTTCACTGAGCCAGGAACCATTATCCAGGTTCCATGCTTTTCGTTCACTTGAGGGAAAAATAGCGTGTATAAGTTATGAATATTTTAAAATTCTTACCCTCAAGAGGGATGAAAGCCACCTCTCTCTTTGCAAATAGTGCTTTAGGCTCATTTTCAATTGAAGTTTAGAAAGACAACAAAGGCTACAAAACACACCTATGATGAATATATCTATGTACCGATTCATTAGGCTCTATTGACGCCCTGCGAATATTTCAGATAAAAGCTTTTAAAATAAAAAAAGTTTTGATGCCAGAAGTGAGAAATAAAAAGTCTGATATCCTGAGGGGCGTACAAGGAAGCGTCATTCCTTTCTGCCTTTGATTTGTTGATAGCAAGAGTCAACCTAATACCCTGGAATCTGTACCATCGATCGGACCGGGCCTTCCTTTTGAAGTTCCCACTCCACTCATATAATTTCAATGAAGCTGAAGTTCGAGCGTATGGACATTATGTTTAACCCTATTCTCTACGCCTCTGCTTTCTTTTCTTTCTTTTTTTTTTTTTCGCTCTTTAAGCTCATTTTGCATTGCTACCACTTTGAAGTTGCAAAAGCAAAAACTCTTCCAGGGCACGTGTGCATGTGTGTGTGTGTGTGTGTGTGTGTGTGTGTGTGTGTGTGTGCACGCGCTGCTACACAAATTTCAGGAGTTTGACAGTCATTAGCACAATGAGGCACCTATGGAAGAGCCCAATTGCTCATCCCATATTTCTGATATTTCTTTTCTTTTTTTTTTTTTTTTCAAGGCAGACAGTTAGACTTGACTAGTCAGATAGAAGCAGCACAGGCGCTGCCATTAATGTTAACAATGACTCAATTGCATTCACGTGTTGCAGTGATGTCACGTTCAAATCGAGTCATTGAAACTATCATTTCAAGTAGTTCAGAGGGAAGAAAATGGCCCCAGTCTTTATGAGTCAGAGATGTTAGCATTTACCAACAATGATGGTTGCTCCCGCTTGGTGAAAATAAATATAGACATGTCAACAAACTGTTGGCAGAATGGCTGAAAAACGCTGAAAATGCTCTGGCACTGGCGGTGACATCACTATAAAATCCCCGAACATTAACACACTGATTGTACAGGAGCGACTGACGAGTTGCTAGTTAAATGAAAAGCCAGGATCAAGTGAGTAAAGTGTTTTTGCACACCGCGTACAGCCAGAACAGCTTCAGTCCAGCTTGGCATGAATTCTTGATGTCTGTGCAGCTCTGATCAAATGATCAACACCATTCTTCCAAAAAATATTCCCTAACTTGGTGTTTTGGTTTTTTTTTTTTCAGCTAGGTACAGAGCTAGTGACTGCTATGGTATAGGTAGTATATGCTTCAAATTACTTTCATTATTATTATTGTTATTTCATTTGCGTGCACAAGCTGTGCACAAGAACAACAGCACTGTAAAGCCACGTCTCAAGTTATGCAGCCAGTTATCCACCTTGACAAGAAAGGATGCATATTAATGAGCTCCTATTTCTTTTAGCAACCCAAAGAGCAATGTTTAGGTCCTATTTTGCTTTTGTCGTTTTCAAACGTGGTAATGTAGAGCTGCTCACCTGGACTTTGTAACATTGAACCTGTGGTGACAAAAATTGCTGTGGAAGCCAGAGCACTCCTGTGGAATTGAGCTTTTCTGCTTTTTCCTTTGTTTTTCCACGCTCACCAAACTGCTTCAACACTGAATACATGGACTCCAACTGAAACAACTTGTGATGTTTTTCCCAAATTTATTCAGGTTTTTTTTTTTTTTCCTGTAATTTGCCCCCCCAATCTGGATACTGCTTGTTTGTATCTCGTTTCACTTGCTAATGAACTGTTACAAATACATAGCACAACAAACGTAGCTAATTTAGGCTGTTTATCTGGTGTGACTGGAAGATTAACAAGATTTAAGTCAAAATCTCCATTCTGCCAGCACTGCATGATTTACCTTATGGCAGCGTGACAACAAACCAGAATGTACCAAACAGGGAAACGTACAATTCAGCGATCATTCATTCTGTTATGCTCTTTTGTGCTGTGACATAAAAATGGAGGACCGGTTTGGTCAAAGCCTCCCCGTGTAGATGGAAAAATTATTATTCTACTTGAATGAAACATTGCAATTCAACACGAAGCAAAGCTACGTCTCGGGGATAATTTATTGACCATCAACAATCGATCCTGTCCTCACAGTGGACAGTGTGGGGCCAGCAAACAAGAAAACAGTTGATACCTGAACCTTGCATTTCTCTTCTGATAAAATGTGAGTGTCTTTTTCCAAAACTTGGACCTCTGCACAGAGTAATTGGACTGTGAAAACTGATTTTCAAATGTGTGCCCCTTCCACCTTTTACATATTAAGCTAAGCTGTTACTGCCAATCACTGTTCATTGGTTACCTAATGAGCTTCTCAAACCAGAAGAACTACGTCTTTCTTCGTGAAAATTGACTTTAATACTTTTACTTGAATTTCAAGACTGCTGGAGAAACACTAACTAGGCTGTTTCAAATGAGTGTCCTTGGGATCCTGACTTGCATTTATTTATTGATTTGTGGGTCTTTTTATTCAGAATTAATGCTGACATATTCATTGCTGTCATGAATGACTATTTATATTGCCAGACAGATTTTCCCAGCTGTGATAAAAGAAAAAGCACAAAGTACGCACATGAAACCTGAGCATATTCATTACATTGTTATCAGTACAAGTTAGGCTTAATTTATACAGGCTTTCCATTTTGCATGACACAAAGCTACAGACTTGTCTCTATGGGCCACGCTCCCTTTGGCTTGATACCACCTGGAATGCTAAAGATGACCCAGTATCCATTTGCTACTGTAGTACCTCCATCCCAACTGTTTTCCCCTGGAGTCAAGCAGCTATGAATAATGAGATGAAGCTCCATGCATTAATGTAACAGCACGGCCCCTAAAGGAAGGTGTCGTAGCGGGTGATTGTTCGTGGCCTCTGAGGGGCTGTCAGTAAACATGTGCCCCCTGTAGCGTGGGGCATTTTAGCAGGAGCAACCTCCCATGCCCACATCCCTCACCCTGCATCCTGGGAAATTATGGATGAGTTTCTACCTAACCCCAAAGCAGCATGTTAGCTTTAAGGCCACCTCTGGCTACAAGTGATTTATGAGTACACATCAACATGAGCATTGCTTATAATACAGTGACATTTAATAGATGAAAGGGGTGAGATGTGCATCATGGTTAATTTAACACATCTGAGTATTTGTACTGCAGAATTTAAGATCATTATGATGAATTATCTGTAGGCAAGACACCAGAGGTACCCAAAGGGCCGAAATGACTGACAGACGTTGCTTTCAATAAGCTAAATATTCTTCTTGACGTCTATCTGCATGTCAATACTTGCAAAAGATAGAGAGCTCTGGAATTTCAACCAATAGTTAAAATCTATCCAAGTCGCAGCTGTCCCATTGGATACAAGCATGGCTGAGCAAGTAATTAGAAATAACTTGGTCTGGCCGATGGCCACAAAGTACGTCATGCCTTATTGACCACTAAAAGACAAGCTGCTGGTTGTGCTGGCCTGATGAATCAAACAAGCAAGTGCAATCACACTTCCAATTCTGAAATCTCCTACAACATTTCATAACTCTTCTTCTGGCAAATGAACAACCAGCGAATCCCACCTAATGCCAACTTACATTAGCCGCTCATCCGGTGGTTTCATCTTCATAATCATTACTAGTTTTTATTGTTACCATCATCACTTTATCACTATTCACCCTCACAGCCATTTATTGATTTTAAAAAAGCCCTGTGGGTGAATAAACCAAGACAAGCCCCCCTCCCCCTTTGTTAGTGTATTAGATTCATGCGTCAGCACACTCAGTCAGCACTTTTTCAGATTTACAACTAAATGCATAGCATCTTGCATTTAACACACACACACACACACACATATTTGCACATGGTGTAGTGTACAGAAACATCTGTCCTGGAATTGGGCTGGAAGTCCGAGGGTCACAATGCTCCAAAGGTGGTTAGGAATGACCGCAGTAAGATCCTGTTGGACATCCAGATACAGGCTAGCAAACTGGACCTAGAGGTCATGGACAAGTTCATGGAAGGGGCAGTAGTGATAAATGCAGCAATCCTTAGTGACAACAGCATCAGCAACAGAGCTACAAAAGAGGTGGACCTCACACTGGCCCCCCTGGTAATCAGACCACTTGGGGCTGTGACCCGTCCAAAGAGGGAAGGTGGCTCCATCAGATTCTAACCCTAGCCCTAACTCCTAACTCCTAACCCCTTACCCCTAACCCCTAACTCCTAACCCTAACCCCTAACCCCTAACTCCTAACTCCTAACCCCTAACTCCTAACCCCTAACCCCTACCTCCTAACTCCTAACCCCTAACCCCTAACTCCTTACTCCTAACTCCTAACCTTAACCCCGAACTCCTAACCCCTAACCCCTAACTCCTAACTCCTAACTCCTAACCCCTAACCCCTACCTCCTAACTCCTAACCCCTAACCCCTAACCCCTAACTCCTTACTCCTAACTCCTAACCTTAACCCCGAACTCCTAACCCCTAACCCCTAACTCCTAACTCCTAACTCCTAACCCCTAACCCCTAACTCCTAACCCTAACCCCTAACCCCTAACTCCTAACTCCTAACTCCTAACCCCTAACCCCTAACTCCTTACTCCTAACTCCTAACCTTAACCCCGAACTCCTAACCCCTAACCCCTAACCCCTAACTCCTTACTCCTAACCTTAACCCCGAACTCCTAACCCCTAACCCCTAACCCCTAACCCCTAACCACTAACTCCTAACTCCTAACCCCTAACCCCTAACTCCTAACCCTAACCCTGGACCAACATCTGAGATCTCTGTCAAGAAGAGCAGAATCCTAGGAACAGCTAACATACGGCACACAACTCTCAAAGCCCCTAGGCTCCTGGAGGAGGACCCAAGCTTGCAGTGCAGAGTGGGGAATATATATATATATATATATGTATGTATATATAGCTACATTCGGGAAAATTGGTTTAGCAATCATGTTTTGGCTCTATAGTGATTACCAGTCTTCCGAAATGAGCAACACACTTTATCTTACAATAGCAGGTATAAAACAATGTCCCCTTCTGCACGTGGATGGGATTTTCAGTGGCATGCTTGTCTTTTCTATCCGAGTGGAAATATTAATTATGTAAATATCATACACATTGTTTTAGTGTAATAAATTGTCGTCGAGTCTTCATTACATGTCTGAAAATTGTGAAATAATTTTGGAAGGTACAAAAGATCAAGTTGTATTTCTCTCACGACTACAGAGTCGCTGGCATGAGTTTACTCCATCTAATGTAACAGCAGAGGAAGAGTGGCCCTCGTTGCTCCCTTGCTTAGCAAACAGACACATGGTGTCCCTCAGGGAAAATAGTCGACTCTCCGCATTTGAACCTGCTCCAATAATTTCCTGTGTAATTTTTAAGACATAAAAGCAAGTTCTATCACAGGCAGGTCATGACATTAGTACACCTCTTCCATCTTATTATATTATCTTAAATGTGTACCAGGTGTGTAGAGACATTGTGTAAACATAGAAAATGCAACCAAGTTAGGTCTCTGCTAATAAAGCCCATATAGCTGGCCCTTTATTATAATACTAGGACAGATTCCAGTCTAGTTAAAAAATAGATGCATGTAAGCCCTTCTGGAGCTCTAAGGTTTGCCATAAATATGCACTTAATGTCCAACAGCTGTCACTGCGTGTTCCTCTGGTTTGCTATATTATTTTGCATAAAGTGTGGCATACCAATTGCTCATTTATTGCTGTTGCCTCAAATGAAGAAAGGAAAGGACCTTGATCGAGCTTGAGCTTGATTTTAGTGTAATAGAAAGAGCACAAACGCAGCGTTATGTGTCCTGTAAACAAACCCAATTATCCACAACATTGACAATCACTGCCGGCGATGCTTGAAGTGTTTCTTTCATTTCTACCCTGACTTGCTCCTTCAGCTAAACCCATCGCAAAAACAGTTTTGTTGTTGCAGGAATGACATTTTAATTTCCACTGAAAAAAAGCCCACATCTTACTATGACATCAGTACTGCATTATCCCATATGTCAGTTCCCCAAGAGAAATATATTAGATCTAATTGAAGCATGGTCGACCTCGATGTGCTCTCTTATTAGATCAAAGACGTGTAGTGTACGGGGGTTGAACACTCCCTGTTGGTATGCTTACTGGTGCAAGAGCGGATACATTTAAGATGTCTCTGATATCTTTCTCCTTAATTTACTTTAAGGAGGGAAATGGGATTTTTGAGAAGAGAGAGAGGCTAAAAATGAGCAGAACTATGGTTGGAAGCCAGCAGAATTATCCTCAATTGTTGATTATACAGTAGCATGGACACAAAACATCAGTTAAGATGTCCCCTCCTCCATAGCACTCTATACATGCCCCACTATGTTTTTATCTCTAAATTATATATTCTAAAATTACAAAATCGGCACTACCAGTCAAAAGTTTGGACACACTTTCTCATTCAAATGAATGCAGAAGCGTGTCCAAACTTTTGGCTGGTAGTATGTGTAAATAAATAATAAATGGAGTCCCAAGTGGTTTCATTCAAGATGTCCAAGAGAACAAATGTTGCATCTGTGAATATGTAATGTATACTGGAAACTCTACTACAATGTACATATTTATATGCGCAGAATATTTTCCCATAATACATATATGTTTTTTACACATTTCAGGACATTTTTAGATCTGCTTCCTCGGGGGAAGCGTCCGTATTATCATCATGATGCTGAAAATGTGTCACAATTCTCATTTCTCAGGAGTTCTGACAGCAGGACTGAACAGCAGTAGGTGGTGATACATTCTCTATTTTGTCAAATGTACTGTAGTGTGTACAAAAGGCTTTTTTGTTGTGCCTGCAGAAGAAAGTAAATACAGTAAAATTGTTCCTTTCCATTGATTGAAGCATTATCCAAGCTTATTTTACATCGACAGCATCTTATTTCTACTGTAATAGTACGACAATTTTGTTGGATGACTTGTGGTAAGAGTGTGTATATCTGATGCAACTTTGAAAAAGCAAGTTTCTCATTTCTGACCAGCAACTATACAGAGATGCAGACGTCATGGTTTGTTGCTAATTAGCAAATTAGCATTAGCTGTTAAATTGGTTGGAAATAATGGATTGACTGTAAACAAATGTACGCAGAAGTTACAGTTTTACTTCATAGTTTGCATTTTCCAACAGCAGAGAGAGAAGTTTCGAGGATGATGACTCACCGTTTGGTAAACTTAATGCTGCTGAAGTCGCTGGAAGCGTCAACATCCCCAAATGAAATAAAGAGTAAAACACAACCCCTATCAATAATAAAATCTATTATAATCGTATCTTGACCAAATCAAAGTTAACATTTGAGTCTTGCACAGGTTTTTTTTTTTCTTTTTTTTTTTTTTCTATCAGCTCTCACCCCAGAAACCGATACAAGTAATACAGTAGTTGAAGTGGCTTGGAAACTTATATTAGAGTACTCCTTATTTATTTATACCTTCAGTACTTATTTATACTTATACCTAATCCTATTACATGCTGCTGTGAAAAGGAACGCTGACAAACAGAAATTTCGTTGTACAGGAATGTGCAAAGACAATAAAGAATCTGTCACATCTCTATGTTGGAAGTTAGACGTGCTTACAAACAGTTGAATCAATTTTTTATGCATTTTGTCTCTCATGTTTAGTTTCTAAAAGACCAAAGAAAGACTTCGCCTTATGATTTTATTACTCAAGCCCACTGCGCCAGGTCGGTGTTCCAGAGTCACAAATGGAGAACCATCCTGGAAGGAAAGGTTTTAGTCACTGCTCAGTTTTACTTTCTTACACCTTCATGCGTATGTGTGTCTGAGTGGGTAGGTTTCCTCGTCCCATGTACGTTTGCCAAGCTGCCGTTTCATGCAGCAGAGAACACAGACTGGAATGGTACATTTGGGACAAAATGAAAGTGCAAGGCATTGTATCAATTAGATAGATGAATGACTGTGGGTTTTAATTAGAACACTGGGTACACATTTTACTTCATTACTCAGCGGAACCGAACTAATTCTGCTGCCCAACAGCAGCGCGGAGCCCAGCTGCTCCATCAGCACTCTGCCTCTGATAAGAGCACTGGGACTTTGAAAGGTGGTGACATAAAGAGGAATAATACACTCTGATCTGATCTGAAGGAGGAAAAAATTTTGAGCGATTGCATTGAACTTGGGCAAAGAAACACAATACCTTTGGTTTCTGTATGTATTGGAAAATGAATGAAGTGCACACTTCCTGTACAGAAAAGTAAGAAATATCATTAGCGAGTTGAAGGAAAGCCCAATTCTTTTTGGTCAGTTGAGCAATTCTTTCTTTTGTTTAAAATGTGATTTTATGTTACAGCCTCCGCATTGATTAATCATTTCCCAAGTGCGAGAGAGTGTTCATAAATCTATGCACAGCTCCAGAATCTTATTGAATCCAAAGCTGAGCTCAGTGTTTTCTCACAGCTGGTAATAGGGGCATAATTTTACAGAAAAATTGGGTTTTTCGATGACAGCGACACCTGCGATGTGATGGCATGTACAGCAACAGCATGCTGTGCAGCTGGCGATCTTTGAAGTCCAAACTCACAGCAAATTCATTTTGAGGACTGTAGAAGAGGCCAGTGGCTCCGTCCTGCTCCAAAAAATAATCAAACCAGATCTGACATTTGCTGAAAAATTTAAATCGAAGTCAGGTGTGTTTTAAAAAACCAGATGAATATTAAACATATTCCTAATACTAATAAATGTCTTACTCACCTATTTCCCCCTCAAGAGGAAATCAGAATCTTTTCATTCCTCAAAAAGCATTTTGTATTTTTCACCTAAACCATTATTGATAAAAGTCTCCAATTCCCTGACTCCCCCTTGGATGAACTGTCACGTGAATGATTGCTATTTTAGTTTTTTATTGTCTTCCATGATTAAATCCAGTATTTTCACATTTTGGGTTTCCATCAATTCAGACAAACGGGACCAATTATGAGTGGAGTGACTCTTGGGATTAAGGAAGAATACAGGCTTAGATAATAGCTTTAATATTGCAATAACAAAAACAACTTACCTCTCTTATTGTGGCATTTCATTGTTGTTCAAAGAAATAATATTGCTGTAAAAATATGAATACAGCACATGAGCTGACCTGTGTTCTGCACCGCTGACACACAGCTGCCATGTGATGCCCACAGAATAATTCACTTTAATTTCAAGCTGTGGGGTAAACATGCTCATTTCCTCCTTCTGCATTTGCATGTAATTTTGCATCCCAGTAATGGCAACAGTGGAATAATGATCAGCGTATCTGGTCCAGTCTCCGACACGGAGCGCGTTGAAAACGCTTTTACTCCATTCACCTCATTTTAGAGATAAGTACTTTATTTAATATCAACAACAAGGTTAGATGACACTGTAGGTAATTAGATGAGAGTCAGTTGATGGCTTTTTAATTGCTCGGCAATGCACCGCCATGATGAGAAGCAATAAGCGAGTGCCACTGTGTCCTCTTTGCAGACACAGCCCTGCTTTACATTCTGGACTACTCTACATTGTAAGTGTGACAGGTCTGTTTGTTGCTGCATGACAAGATGTAGGGCGACCTCCCCCTTCTTTGATAGTTTTCTTTTGTGAAACTGTCAACATAACAACTGTCAGTGTTGTTGACATCCTCTGCTCTCCTGTTAAAGCATAGCAAAGGGAAATTGCTGCTGAGATGGCACCGGCCGCCGTCATTTTGTTTTCTCTCTCTCTCTCTTTTCTTTTCTTTTTTTTTTTCTTTGTTGCTCAATTTTGCATCACACAAAATTGAACAGTGACCACAATACCCCACCGCTGCTACATATAAATGTACACAAATGCACACACATATTTCTGTATTGTCCCTAAATACATTTGAAGGCCCAACAGATATAACCAAGTTAGCACTAAAGGCGGGCAATTCATTGTTGCTCCTCTGCAGTCGGGATCAGAAGGACCTCATTGATCTCAGCAAGTCCAAAGGTCTAGTCTGTGAGGCCAACAAGGCTTCTTTCAGATCAAGTGATGTTACAAAAAAAGGCAGAGATAGGCTGAACTGAATCTTGAGACAAATGTTTCGCAGAACAACTTAATGAGATTGTTGAAACAATTCTCGACTGACTTCCTGAATTCCCCTGGCAGCGATTCAGAGCAGATGACACCTGCACCCTGTTGTACTGGAGTAACACAAATAACCCTGACGACTGAAAACTGCTCAGACCTATCACATGAAATACAAAGCCCTCATTGCGTTTGCAAAGATCTCTTCACATTGCAGACGTGACTTTGTTAAGGTGGAGCATAGAAAATGGATAATGTCCTTGAGCCTGTAGAAAAGGTAGAGCGCACTTTTGAGGCTCTCAGGAAGAACAACTGGCTCAAGAGAGAGCACGAGGAAGAGGTGGTAATGGATCAAGTCAGGCAAGTCTTACAGATCGTTGATTTAAAAAAAAAAAACAACAAAAAAAAAAAAAACGACAACAATAACAACCAAATGGCCTTTTATTCAAATGACTTGAGTTATGTGAGGTGAGATATTAGGCCACTGATTTACTCTGGATGACAGTTTTCTGTTCCAATCCGTGAGTCCAGCCATCTGATCTCCCTGCAGACTGAGACTGAAATGGGGAATTAACCTGAGACATTAAAGGTAGATTAACAGATCCGAGGCACAGCCCCCCGTCTCCTTTAGGGCTCTATCAGAAGATGTTTCCTTCAATTCATGAATGTACGCTGCTCAAGCAAGAGCATTATGAAAGTGGATGTACTCATTCCACTGGCAAAAAGTAACACAAATTTGTTGCAGTATGAAGAGTTAGGTCTAGACCTGCTCTATATGTAAAGTGCCTTGATGTAACTCTGTTATGATTTGGCGCTATACAATCTGATTTGATTTGATTTGATTTGAAAACAGACATAAGCAGGTGCACTTGTTGCGTTGTGTTGCCCCCATCCCTTAACATGTGCAAGATTTAAGGTACCGTCTTCGCCTGAGATGGCCGCCTTCTTAAAGGAAAACAGTTTGGGGGTTTAAAAAAATGTGGTACATCTTCATGTGTGCCGCTTGGTTGTGTTTTTTTTTTTTTCTTTTCTTTTCCAATTTACAGAGCCAGGTTGTTCTTCAGCACGCTCACAGAAGAAACAGCCAGTGGACCATGCAGAGATGTTCACTGAATTAGACAAAAAGTATATTGGATTTGAATTGCCTTCTCCATCTTTAATGAAAGTTATTGACTTATTTAAATGCAAGTGTGATGTGCACAGGAAGTGCCAGCACTGGATTCACAAAACAAGACACAGCAGAGAAATTGAAAGAACAACTCCTGGCTCTGGTCTGTCACCTACGTATTTTGGAGCTCAACCAGACAGGAGGAATTTATTTTTTGTCTTATCTGTGACAATGATTTCCAAGTTATACCCACAACGTGCAAGTTTTTACTTTGAGGTTGAACATGTATTGTTAGTCCTGGCCTCCTCCCCCTCAGCTGGCCAAGTTCCCGCCCCCACACTTGTCACTCATCTTGATGAGCTGTCTCCAATGAAACAGCCGTAGCCTGGGGCTAATGTTGCTGGCATCCATAAAGCCTCCGCAGGTGTAGAAGAAGTAGACAGTGACTGCAGAAAAATCTACAAACAAAAAGAATAAAACAAAAAACCAAAACGTTCTGGGTCTTTGCTTTTTAAAAAAAATTATTATTATATCTGCTTACAATATGCTAATGCCTCTTTTACCTTTATCTTTACTTGAGCAAAACCTGTTCTCATTTTGTTATCAAACCATAAAAACAAATTTACAAACAACCCATTAAAATAAAAAAAATCAAATCCCATTACAATGCAAAAGCTTATGCTTACAGTTTTAATCATTCATTCCTCCAAAAATATGTGGAAAATGATATAGTGAATCTGTACATACCTCCAAACTGTAAGAGATGCAATAGTGACCTGCTGCTAATAATGACGATTCGAAGACTATAAATGAAAAAGACATGTATTGTCACTCTTGATTGCCACTTCCATGTAGCTGAACAGATTTTCTCTTGCACATGTGCTTTAAAGAATGTCCAAAAACTACGCAAACTTCTGTGAACGTTGTACTTCATATTGTCTGAGGCGTTTACAAAAGCGCCAACAGTCTCGATTGAATAGTGTCTCTTATCTTTTCCTTGGTTTTGATGTGAATGTCAGCAAAAATAACCAAACGTTGATAATCACAATAGAACCCACCAGTACTGAGTAGCCTCAAGCAGATCTCACCTTTTTGACAACGCACCACTGTGAATCTTTCTTTAACTATTCCGACAGTATGGAAACACGTCCAGCTGAAATGTCTTTGTATTTGTATCCCTACCTGTCCAAAGTCTCTGTATTCACATCATCACAGGAAAGGTCTTCGTTCTGTCGAAGGCTCAGTCCTTCAAGTTTTAGACCTAATTGTACCCATGAGTTCTATTTTTAAAGATGTATTAAATTATCATTTCAGATTGATGTACGTGTCGATACATTTGCAATTCTGTAATTTCAGATAACAATCATTGAAAGTTTTATTTCAGTTCAGCTCAGTTCCCTGCGGATGCAGTGTGCGTTTCTTATGGCTCTGCATCCAGAATCACAACCTCAGCCTTTTTAGAACAAAGAGAAGTGCACAATGCTGTGTGTGTCTTCTTGGGTATGCAACAACAATTACTTTTCCTGTGAGATATGAACTTGTCTCTAACTGGAGCTCCTGTCATTACTGTCCAGTTGTCAAGTGTCTCGTGACATGAACATGTGGACTTGCACACTCTTTGGAGGTTTCGCTGGATTTTTATTTTTGGCCTCAGGGATAGTTTGGGTTATGTGAAACCTTTTTTTAAAGGGGCTAAAATAAGTTATTTGGGTGTCTCCATCCACGGCATCACATCATTGCGGTTGTGTATTTCTCTCCTGCTGATCCAAATCTACTGCAGGTAATGTACTGACTGTAGATAGGTACCCCACACAGCCCTGTGTCAAATGGTCCACACTATCTTCCTCTTCTTGCAGATGTGCACCTGCCAGAGTCAGCCAATTTTGTTAGGCGCTGCGTGTGATCACTGCAGTGGAGAGTTAAGACTCAAGACGTGAACTCAAACCAAAGTAGAGAAAAGAGTTCCCGTTAATTTGCACCTACACCAAATAATTTGATTTCCTCTTTGCTACTGTGCGTCAAATGCTGCAAATAAGTTTGACTTTGTGTCAGTTTGATTCAAAATAATTATCTCCACTGTTGGAAAAATGTTTTGGCTGATACATCATCATTTTGCCATACGTTTTTAACCTATTAGAGCTTGCATTTAATAATATTTTACCTTCTGTTCAAACTAAATAACTGATGAGATGCACTTTATTTTGGCTGAAAGTCATTAACATGGGAACCTTGTCCACGGTGAAAGCGTCTCCGTGCCGTTCATTGATTTGCATGTCGTGCCGCAGCTCTGTACATATTGTGCAGCTGAGGGAGGACGAAGATGACTGCAGTCACACGAGGATGCACTTGTGAAAAGGAGGAGACCTTGCTATAATTATGGTGACTCAGTGCAATGTTGACAGCATGTCTGTGTTCTGCGTGGCTTATTTTAAAGAGATAAACAACACAGCTAAGCATCCCATTAACCCACAGATAGGAAACGGTCTTGCCTTAATGTTCTCAGGCAAGTGATCGTTTACTCAATTATCAAAGCAACAACCGCAAGAATGCACTTGTTTCCCAAAGATAAATCATAAATTGTGTCCTTGGCCTGGACAATAAAAACCACAGGAAGTGAGGCCCTTCCACCCAAACCCCCACCTCTTTGCTCCCCTCTTCCCTATGCTAATCATATCTATTTACAGTACCGGATGATAATGCACACAGGAGGGACTGAACACCACAATTGTGCACTATATTTCTTCCTCTTTGTTACTGTTAGCATGGTTGATACGAAAGCGAAAGCTAATGTTGGTTAAAAAGTTTGCTTATAGCTTGCGTTGCCTTCAGGGTCAAAAATGACCCAGCCACAAGGAGGGGCTGTATAAATGGAGTGGTGTCCACCAACTTGATTCAGTGTTTTTGTGCAGTTGAAAAGGAAAAACGCAAAAACAGACGAAGTGTGTGATGAAGGACAGGTAGTTTCTGAAAAGAAAATAGATTTGGGGTTTAAAATTCAATTAACCTTCCTTGTTTTAGAGTTGTAGCGAGTTGTAGCGGGTTGGACTTGGAGGACAAGGGGAGTGTGCAGAATGTGCATATTCTACGACTGTAGAAAGGAAGATAAATATCTGTGTGTGTGTTTGCAACATTTGCTACCAATAATGAGCAAGTTCAACACATTTAAAACCCCGTTACAATTTCAGCTTGTGTTTGTTCTTAAGGGAAGCTGAGAAAAGGGGGCTCATAAAGACACGCTCAAGTCCTAACTGTTGCTTTTATATGAATTAGAGGCTGAAGGTTTTTTTTTTTTTTGAGAATTGACATTACTTTGTAGAAAACAGGTTTCTTTTTGGCATTAAAGTATTTTGTAAATTCTTGTAAAGAAATATATATATATATATAGGAAACACTAAAAATAAAGGTAATTGGAGTGACACAGAAGCCAAGTGCTAAAAAAGGCTGATGATAAAACATACAGCCAAGACTATGACTCTATACCTAGAAAGCCAAATCGCTAGGTGTACTAACTAAAAATAAAACAGATTAGGATACAGCACATTTTAATCCCTGACAATTTGCCCGTGTATTTTTGGTCTTCTAAAGGAAAGGCAACGAGGAGCAAAAATCATTCCACAGTCTTAAGACGAAGTATTACTCTTCTGTGGTAAAGGGTTTAGCAGGGGTTTAGTAATAATCAACCCGTCAACTCTGCACTGACAAAGGGAGAATAATGCTCTGACGACTCCCTGCACATCGTTACTGAAAGCTACAGCTCTTTTTAAAATTGCTCCAATAATGTATAATGGCTTTTTATCTCTGACCTGAAGATTAAAAGCTCGGACATGCGTTATCAAGTAAACTTGAGGAAAAATAAGATTGTCCATTTACAAGTGCCATGAATTTGGCATTCTCTTTCCTAAACTTTTACTATTGCACGCTACCACTCCAGAATACCGACAGAATCGATGCAAAATAAACATTGAACATTGATCCAAGGATATTAAATATTGATTTCACCATTATGATGGATCCCAGAAGCAGAAAATAAATTTCATTTGAAGGAGCATATTTAATTCCGTGAACAAAAGATCACACCCACTGGCACAAATCAATCAGCTGTTCATCGTCTTCATCATCATCACCATCACCAACCACAACAAAGATAATGATCTGCTCCTTCTCACTGGCAAAGAGAATGTGACTTGTGCTAATGAGATCCTTCCTCTAAGGCTATGATTAGGAGTCGGCCGACAAAGATAAAGTGCACATTCTCAGATAAGACAATAAATATGCAGAATGAGTCTTCCTGCAGTGGCTCCCAAATTTCTTGAAGGATCAGAAATATTTGATTCCTTCAAGAATACGCTTGTCTAACTTGGACAGGTTTCAGCCTGTGATCTCCTCTACCTACTTTTTTTTCCTTTTTTTCTGACACATGGCAAGTCTATAAAATAGACATAGTATTCATTTAATTCTGCAATGGAAAATCGGCTATTTTGGCATGAAAATCTCCCGTAAAGGTGTGCAACACAGTGCAATTTCGTCTGATGGCACAATACGCATTAAACGTTTCTTCAATGTCAAAAACTTTGCTCTGAATTTTGGCAGCCGAAAGTATAGCTCGAGGCTGCTATTAATGATTCATGGGGATTTCTTTGTGCTTACTTTAAAATTTGTGTACAATGGAGATTATGTTTTTGTTAGTGATAGTTTGTGGCATTTAATCAATAATTTGTGAAAGTCGAACTTGAAAGATTGAACGCGCTCATTTATGAACTTCTGAGAAGACTTTCATTTTTGTTGTTATGCAGAATGTGACTTTGATGAGACAAAGTAAAATAAAAACTCAGGCCATTACAGGTTAGCGCCCGAGTTCCACTTTGTCCCTGTCAGTCATGGGTACACAATTCAAAGCAAATGGGCAAAGAGAGATGACATCATAGAATTGTGGAGGGAAAGGTTTGTGTATAATTGAATTGCAGAGCTCAGTGTTGTGCAGAAAAATTCAAAAGCTGAACTGATTCTATTATGGGAAAGCAGAGATTACCGGTTTTCCACTGACAGTACCTTCCGTACTCGGTAGACAAGACGCTGTAATGACACATCCAGTGTCACTGTTTCAACTGTGGCTCCTCTCTCCGCCCACCTGCACCTAAAGTTTACTTCATGTTGGATATTAGATTTTTGGTTCGCCTTTGTTTTTTCCCCTTTACAAAACTCACGAAGCAAATAAAGAAAAAAAACTTTCCAATATTGTCTGCGCAGCAAAACACCCAAGAGCAAATATTAATATTATTTTAAACCAGTCAACAAAAATGCAACAGTGAAAATAGGAAGGAAGAGAAAGAGACAATATGTGAAAGACAAGTGGTGTTTTTTGATGGTTTTTGCTGTCAGGACTGGGGTTTCAGAGTATCCCACTGTTTTTTGTTCAAATCATTTATCCAAAGCAGTTATTTTGGGTCAAAATACCTATGCATTTCTGAACACATATCTATTTGGGGGAACCCAAACCTTGAAAGGATTTGATTCCCCCAACAAGAGTTCAGTCTGACTATCAATGTATGCAGGTATTAAGTCTCTGCTGCACGGATGCTGATATGCAGCCTCGATCCTCAGGCGCTGTATATCCTCAAACCTGCTGCCAAAGAAAGAAACTGCGCTTCCTCTTTGTTTTATTTCTGCGTCCTAGAAGTCATGTGAAGCAAACTTCATATTAAAGAAAAAATGGGGGCGGGGGGGGGCTGTCACCTTGATGTTTCGACAGCAGTTTTTCATAGAGGCTGGTCTCAGAGGACAAGTGCTAAAGAAAACATCATTATGTGGGGAGAAATGTACCGGTAATAAACCCAAATGGCACTGAGAGGTGCAGTTGTCAACCGTGATAAATGGCAGCTATGCCTCGTGAATGTGTTTCGTGCCCTTGCCATGTTGACTCCTTCTCCTGAGGGCGGACTCTCAACTGCTGGGTTTGGCCTGGAGCTCCAACCTGAACCTGTCCACCCAGGGCTCAACGGTGATGGGACAGGTGGGAGGGTGCCAGGAATTAACTTATTCTCAAGTGAGCGGCGGCTAAAATGTGTAACGTGTTAAGTGTTATGTTCTCGCAAAAGAATTTGTTCTTATGGAAGAAACCGCAAAGAATAATGTTGAAAAACGAGACAGTGTTTTGCAAAAAAAGAATTACTTTGCAGACAATATCCCTTATTGGCTTCATTTTTTAACAGTACCTTGCCTCTTTTTTTTCTATTTTATTTCTCACTGCTCTAAGTGGAGTTCTAAATGTACATTTAAATGTAATTTCATACCTGTTCATGGTAATGTAATGATGTAATGAAATTACCACAGCCAGGCCTGATCTACACATCATCCATTCTCAGAATGTGCCTCATGATTATCTCTGGTCATTCATTTCAAGGAAGGCATCCTGATGGATAAATAAAAGGCGTCCTCATGCACCACTGCTGTGTAAAAATGGCATAATCCAGCGGCCCCAACCCTTCTTCAGCTCGTGGACCGGAGTTTACTGTAATTAAAAAAAAAAAAGAAAGAAAGAAAGAGGAATCTAAACATAACCACTACACCACTTTTTTATAACTTTTAAATGATAATCACATTAATATCTACTCACCATAATGCACAATCAGCCATCAGCTAGGCAGTCACCACATATTACACAGAGCAGGCGTGGAGCATGTGAATCACCTGTGGCGATGAAACCATAATTAAAGTAAAGGTCTTTTGAGTGCGGCTTTCTTTTTGCTGTCTCTCTGAGACCCTTCTGGTGTCTCCTCCCTTATCAAAGAAACACTCCAACGACTTCTGTTTGTGGGCCATTTTTGCAGGGGTTAGCTTGCCAACTTAATGAGACATGGAAAACACCTGGGAGTCAAGTACAGGAGTGAGGCATGGGGCAGATGCGGCAATTTTTCATAATAAAGTACCCGGATAACGAATGAAAATAAAACACATAAAAAAAAAATAAAAAATTATTCTTTCTTTGCGATCTGGTACCAAACGGTCACCGGCCCGGTAACTGGGGACAGAGATGCTAAACAACAAATGGTAGTCATACAATAGTCAGAAAAACTGCCTCTTTTCATCTCTGAAGAAACTGAATATCTTTGCGCTAAACGGTTATGCACAAGCATCAGTCAGAATTTAGAACTTTAAAAAAAATAATGATGTGAGCAGTTCAGAAACATCGCTGCAGCTCATTCATTTCCGTTGTATCCGAGTGGAAATGCCTGGTTGGAAAGTTTTCATGCTTGTGTCTTACGTCAGCGCTTCTTTGATCTTGGCTCTTTTCCTCTGAAGAAAACTTTTGGTCTGTCTTGGAGCTCTTATGAGTTTTTTTTTTTTTTTAGTCCTCATCCTCATAGTCACCAAACTACAATGCTTCAAGTAGCTGTACGCCGTAAACCTTTTGGCATTACAAAGACAGAAGCTGCACAATGAGCGTTACAGATAGCTAAAATTTGCTTTTTGAATGCTCTTTGCTAATCTTGTAAGAGAATTTTTAACATTTATTTATTTATTTTTTGCAGCAGGAAGCCCGATTCGTTTTTATTGGATTTGGAACATTAGTATTAAATTGTAGATTCAGATCTTTACATAATTATATCTACTACCTGGCCTGCGAGGGGAGCTTCTATTAAGCAATGTTGATTCATGGCAGGCCAGCATGGGCTTTCTAAACAAACACTGAAGAAATGAAATGAAAACTGATGGAGTCTGGTCTACTGCTGTGAAAGAGAATCTTCAAGACGTGTCTCAAGTTCGGGGAGAGGGCATGGAAACGGGAAAATGGATGATTATAGAGGAGGCGTATTACATTAGTGTGTCGAATTAAAGGAAGTCTGGTATATCCAGCTGAGATAGAAGCAAAGAGCATGAGTGATAGAGGGGAAATGGCACTAGATGAATGCAAAAGACAGGGACAAAGACACTCTGTGTGAGAGATGCAGAGGAGGGGAGGATGAAAGGACGGGATAAACATGTTGCTAAAAATACTTCCCCACCCCATGAGTTTTTTCCTCTATTGCCGTCGAAGATGTGTGCCAAAATAAAGCTGCGAGATTGTTTTTGTTATTTCATTATTCCGTGAATTTCGTGTACTGCGTCTACACCGTCTCCCAGCGGGGAAAAGGCTCGACTGAGATGCTGGCTACTGGAGAAGAGCAAAAGTGCACAGTCGGCCCACTGAGAGCAAATTAAGGAAAACAACATTAAAATTATGTCATTACGGGCCTCTAACACAATAAAAAAAAAAGCCTCAAAAGTGTCTGGGCCCATTATCAGAAATTCTAAATGTGTAAAATCGTATTCACAAACAACCAAGCATACAATGTTGTGAGACATTTCTTCAAAGCTTTTAAAGTTTTTAATTTGATCGAATGCCATGTAACGTTCTCTAAAAGAGAATGATTCATCCTCAAGTTAATGCAGACACAGGAGGTTTCAAAACGATCAAAAGACGGCTTTGTAAGGACATTCAACCTGTTCCTTTGGCTTTCAGGATATACAGCGCAAGAGTCATTTTAATGAGAAATGTTGGCTGTAAAGGGGGGAAAAAAAAAAACCAAAAAACGAAAAGAGACCATGAACTTTTCCTTTACTTTTGGATAACCCCCCACCAGTCTGACCGTCCTGCCCTAATCTATAGGCCCTGAATATTTTACCAGACACTCCTCCCTGTTCCTGGCATGCAATGATCCCTCTCAACATCCCAGAGGCAGAATATACATTAAGTATGATCTGCCCAGCCTTGAAACACCCTGACTTACAGATTCAAGCTGTGTATCGTGTAAGCTGTACGAGGAGGACATGACAGCATTTACTGTCAGCGGATAACTTTGTGTAACAGTTTGTGATGAAACAAGTGAATAAATCTAATAGAGCGGGTAAATGAATTGTGGCACACAAGGAAAACATAATGTTCTTTCTCTCCTGCGGTCAGATATTTATTCACTTTGGGAGAGCGGCTTAGCTGTATTATTTAGTTGTATTCTAGATGTGCTGCCTAAATTTATAAACTATACAGTGATTGAATGAATACCTGTTAAGTGGTTGGGTTTAGAGCAACAACGACAAACTCTTCTCCAATCTTGCTGAAATCGTCTGAACGTGCTTTTAGATATCCTGCGATCAAGTGCCATACAATCTATTTAGCTGTTGAAATATTTCAGTCTGGACCAAGCTGGTGAACCAACCCGAACATGGAAAAAAAAAAAAAAAGAAAAAGAAACAATAAAACACTGCCTTCCCTACGGCCGTGCTGCTAGCCCGGTTAGTAAAACAATTCAAGATACCGACATCCTGGCTTCACCAAAAAACTGTTTATTCCTGAGCGCCGTTTTAAAAGGATACAGCAACACTGATAAATGGCCGCGTGAGACGGGTCCACAACAGCACTGATGCCCTTAAGCAGAGGAATGTGATGTTGCCAGTATAAATCCCCTTGACATTGCAGAGAAAGTACAGTATTTGTGTTTACTTGGCTAAACAAGCACATTTAATACAACAAAGCTGGGCTGAGAAGAGAGGCGTTTATCACCAGGCCGGAGCACTATTGGCGCTGAAAGTAAACCTGGAAGCTGAAGGGCAACAGTGCGAGACCAGAAAAAAAGCCAATAAGGAACGTACTCGGACGCAGAGAAAAGTTAACACAGCTGCAGAATCAGCTCGCTCTAACTTCAGTGTAAGATCAACTCGGTCAGAAGTCTTTGCAGCTTTTTCCACTGCGAGATCACCTCTGGGCAACCAGACTGTTCATCGGAGGACAGTTCTGACATCGATTAGCAAGATGAGCACACGGCTTCTCATCATGATGCCTTACCACAAACAGTATGCAGGCCTAATGGATCACATGTGAAGAGCTGAGGAAATCGATTTGGACAAAATAAAAAGAAGTATAGGCTCAGGTAGCTGACTTTTTATAAACGCCTACTTTAAAGTCAGTGTCTGGTTTGGACATGCAGCCGCACGGCTGCTCTCTGGGTTGGCTGGAGTCTTCCTGTGAAGACGCCTTGGCTCCACGGAGGTAGGAGAAAGGAGAGCTTTGAACTCATACTGGAGGGTAGAAGGCTTTGGTTAAAATCCTGTATATTGGGGCCAAGATGAAAATGTAGGGAATTTCAAATCTTCAAGGAAAAGATGAACTCAGTGGACAACAACATGAATATCACATTCCATATGTGGTTGGGCAAACACAAGGCCACAGGCAGAAACGTACAGCTTTTTAAAAAAAAATCAAAACACTGATATGTTTGAAGGTGTGAAAGGAATGCCATATATTTTTTGTGTGTACGCTTATAGTTTGTCCATTTACCTTTAATTTTGTCAAATTCTGTTAGTGCTAAACTTTTTGGGCGCTGTAACTTAGACAGCGTATAACCAGCCTGAGAGAGTCCAATCTTTCTTTGAAATATGATGCATTTTCATATGTTCTCTTCACCTGTTTCAGTTTCATTTGATGAAATAACTATAATTGGGCATTTATTGATGTTTGAGGATCATTATCCACGATTATTTTGACAGAGACATCTGATAGAAGCAATTATTATTAATAGGGATGAAAATCAGGTAAAATTTCCACGTTTGTGTGGCAAAACAAAAGCTGTGTTTCAGCTTGAAAACCAACAATTTGCAGAAGATGTTTTTATGTTAGTATTCTCATGGCAAACCAGAATTAAAATTTGAACCGGAGGTATTTCATTTGACTGGGGTCCAGTCTGGGGCAGCAGTTGATAGACCCTTAAACTGATGGATATCTTACTTAAAGGTCCTGCGCTGCTGTTTCACACAAATTTTATGTCTTTTATTCCTTTTCTGCCAAGTTCTTTTGACGGTATTGAAATAGCTGGTGTCATACACACCTCAACATCAGTCAATTTTAGAATGCTGATCATGACTTGTTAATCAAATCAAATCAAACCACGTTGACAGGTTGCTTAAGAAGCAGAAACAATGATATATTTTGCATGCTGCCCCTTTGATGAATCAAACATAAACACTTTTACAGTCACTTTCAACTGAAGATGAGCTTAGAATACGCCTTTATGTCCAAACACGGATATTCAGTGTGTTTTTATGTTTGAAGACAAATATAGTTTCTCCTGTATGGATTTTTTTTTTCCCTTATTTACACTACGCATTTTTTTTTTTCCAAGTGTGGCCTAGTGTGATATTTAGTTAGCCGGCACCTTGCCTGCTTAGGTGTCCTTGAGTAAGAAATGAGGAATTTCCATAAGGAGATCAGTAACATCACACGTTACACATTATCACATTAGAAAGCTGCTTGAGCGGGTGATGATGAACTGTGACAGTTGAGTTCACTCTCTCGAGGAACCATCTGTTTGCTGCAAGGGGTTTAAACAGTCAGTCACTCCTTTGTATTTTTATTCCTGTCCATCTCCTCAAACCAAGGCTCGGCAGCGAGGAGGACATTACACTTCAGTTTAACTATGTAATGGTGTATTTCAAGCACCGTTGTCTGCTACTTCGGTCTCTATTTGCACCTGTCTAGAACCGTACTGTATGCGTTGAGCGATGCCTCGGTGTTAAGTGCTCTATCTGATAATTGCTCAGACTGTCAAAAGACTTTTGGGGAGGTTTTCCACTTTGAAATGGAGAGCTTGTGACGCCAGTTTAAAGTCGAGTACAGTAACAGCGCAGTACTAAAAGTTAAATTAGCTGAATGAGTATCTTAACACCTTATCAGATGGGAGGGGGGTCATGCAGTGCCTGTTTTTGGATCCTTTCCGTTATAGACTGAAGGTGTGTTTAAAAGCAACAATAGAGTGGTTGAAAGGGCCATAAACATACATTTTTAAATGTCACTATTGAAGCTCAGTGTTTTTGTTTTGCTTTTTTGTTTTTTTTTTTTCGGCCAAAGGCATATGGGTGGATAAAAGCAATATTTCAACCTCTGAAAATGAGTTCTTTTTAGTAAATCATATAATCCATGAATAGATACATGGGGTAAATATTACACCAGAGGTCAGATTATGAAGACGCTCAAAACACAGATATCACCAAAAATGTTTGAAGTGGATCTCCACCAATGTTGCACATGAGAGTCTGTGTGCATGTCGAGGAGCAAATCACTGCAACTTTAAACCTACCATCATGAGTCAGACAATGTTGGGAACACTGCGTGATGAAAAATGAAAATCATAAAACCTGCATGTTGTGCTGACACATTTTGTCAGTGGACTGGATTTAAGTTCACTTAGGTAATATTTTATTCATTATATTTTTCAAAACTATTTTTTTTTCTTTTTAAATGATTCATTTTTATGTGGAATACAAGAAGAGATACAATTTAACACAAAAACACTGAAGGGGAAATAAAAGAAGAGTAAGCAAAGGGAATTTGTAATCATCATTTATAGTTCATGGTCATTTTCCTCATACTCATTCCAAGTACAGGTCTCTGGAAAGCAGAATTGACGGACAGAATGACATAACAAACACAGAACAGCTGAAATGGAGACGTAGTTGAGCTAGTATCCCGTTGGAGGGGGGGTGGGGGGGGTTGCATCAGCCCAAGCACACATTGGACAATCTCATAATACCACTTGGAAACACACACAGCAAGTTAATTTTTCTTAATCACCATCATCATCATCATCATCATCATCCATCATCACCATTCGTATATCTCTCGGTCTTAATTCTCACTCGTGTAAGTCCGAACTGAGGAGGAAGGCAGTGATTCTACCAGTTTCCTTGAAAGATCAACACGCGTTGTCATGCCACGCCGCTCTGCTATCAACGCCTTGTGCAGTTTTTGGAAACAGTTTGGGTACTACTGGTCCGGGATCGTGTGTATCTCTGGTTGGCATTTGTATAAAAAAACTATAGGAACACATGTAGAAACAGGGGAGAGTCAAATAATTATCCAACTGAAATAAAAATGCAGATGTCTTCATAAAATCTTCTATGTCTAGCAACACTTAATAACATTTATGTCTTCTTTTTGTCCTTTTTTTTTCTTCAGTTTTATTCCAAAATGGTTGAGGAGCAGTTATAGTTTGCATCATCTATACAACAGGCTATAAAACACCACTTTGTCACAGTCCAGAAAGCACATATAGATGTGGTTGTACTGTATATAAACATATGTACTGTAATAAGATAATTCTGCGTGCACGGCTCCCGAATGATCGCTTTTGAGACGACCTCAGCCCGGTGAGGAAACTCTCTCCTTTGAATTCACATGACGTGAAAACGAAGGCCTCCAGTTTTTTTTACTGGACATGTTCTTCTTTTGAGTCTTTTCGGGAGAAACTGCCATCCGTTCTCATCTCTGCACTGCGGCGGCTCAGTCAGCCAGGTCGGCCATTACTTCCTCTTCGGTGAGTACTTTGGCTGATCCCTTGGAGATCCATTACAGGTTGTTGTTGTTGTTTTTTTTTTTTTTCCACTTTGAATTCATTGTCACCTGATTTTTTTTTTTTTCTCTTCCTCCACTGTAAATATTTGGCGTATTTATGTATGTATTTATTTATGCATTGTGTCATTTTGCCTAGAAAAAGTCTCAACAACACAAACACAGGCAATGTAAATGAAAACACAGAGTCTGCAACGCCGAACTTCTCTTTGCAAAGTGCGTCTGTGCTCCTCTGTTTACCGGAAACAGGAGTTAGATCACATAGTCCTGGCCTAGGAAACGAGTCACAAATGGGTTAATGTTGTTTGATTGATGTTAGATATGTGCTCAGTTCATTTCCAACGTGCTGCCAAAGCCATTTTCCCATCATTCCCTTTCTGGACTTTATATCTTTTCCTATACCTCCAATTCTTGAGTCTAAAGAAAGTAATTTTTTCATATTTACTTCACAGAGCAATGTCTCTTTAGGAAAAAATGACTAATTAATGTTCATCTTCGTTATTATACTGTACACGTGTTGATGTCCTGATTTGTCTTTTCGATAAGCGTCTGTGTTTGGTCTGGCAGAGACCAAAAGTTTGACAATCACACATAGTACTCCTTGTCCTTGTTCTTCTTGTTCTTGCTAGAGGTCTTTGCAGTGTTGACTGGCTTCTCTTTGACTACGGTGCCGTTGGACTGTGCCGAGTTGCTGATGTAGTTGCGACTCTCATCTACGTGGTACGAACCTTCGTCTCTGTTCCGGTATTTGTACATGGCGTACAGCAGGATCAGAATACACAGTGCCGCTGCCGCTACGATGCCGACCACCATCCCCGTCGTGCTGCTGGACTCCCTGAAGACCTCAGAAGGGGCTGGATAACCTTTTGTTCCAGATCCAGTGGGATTGGCTGCAAAGGAGACAGAGATATGATTACCACAAATGCACTGAGCTCGCCGGCTTTTATATTTTATCATTATTAGTATAGCTGGATTTATGGTACTGAATGAATTCTATTCTTATAGCTGCATGTGTGGATCGATAACACAGTTTCAAGTTGAATGATAGCACAGACAGCATGCCTCAAGGCAGCTGAAACAAAAATACAGATGGTGGCTGATAGGCTTCATGGAAATGCATGCAATTACACAATGAGTGGAGACAAAACGCAACAAGGTCTATTATTTAAGACAGTAAATCAAATGGCCTACAACAGTAAGAAGGGTGCCAGTCTGAATCACAAAATCTTTCACAAACCCATTAAGAGCCAGCTAAAACTGTCAAAAATGACCCTCCCCAGTCAATAAGACACCAAATACTTAATACGCTTAACATCGTTTGAAAGTTTCTTTGAAATTATGTTGAAAAGTCAAGCAGTCATTCTTACAGCACTTATTCAATAAATGTAGGAGCTGGAGATCTTTTTTTGCAACTTTTCCTTAAGTGCATGCCATTTACCTGCCTAATCTACTGCCTATCAACAGTATAATTTCTGCAGAACATTATTCTGATGATATTCACCCGACTGCTATTGTTCATATTGTGAAGAAGGTGAAACGCAGTAGAAGAGATTGGAGAAAGAGGACTAACGTGTTAATGATTCACAGAGAAGTACACAAGCTCTCTGGTCATTACACGCTTTACAGCATGGTCATGAATGAACCAAACACATGTCAAACATTCACTATATATATCTGAGCAGCGTGACTGTACCGCATAGTCTCTGAAAATAAATCTTTCAGGAAGAAACAATTCTTCAATTGACTCAGCAGAATTTGCCAAAGGCTGTCCCCACTTCTGTTCTGAAATGGTGCCATTCAATAGAGCATATTCTGAAAACACGTCAGCCCCCCTGATATTATTCAGTCCTCCTGGCACATCTCTCCGTGTGTTTTTGTAGCAGTCATCATTTCTGCTTTAGCTCTCTTTGTTGCATTTGTGAAATCCAAACATTCAACGCTAACATTTGGAAATGACAGCATCCGATCTGGTTCCACTGGATCGGGCCGCAAAATATTTGAGGGATTTACGGCTGCATGGGTTCAGATCATAGTTGGGTTGATGTTACGCTTCGATTTGCATGCACATTGGACAAGCTCAGAGCAACAACAAAAACCTGTGTTGAGATGTGGGTCTGAATTATTTCCCCTGCGTTGACCAGACGAGCCTCGCAGCGCTCATCTTTGGCTGACAGAGCGCTGAGAAACACGTGGAGCGATGCTTCATACGATACAGCTGTAACGGGAATCCCTCACTAGGACTGTGTGAACCTTCTCACTGTTCAAGCATTTCATTTGTTTCTTACGCTCTGTTGTGGATGTGATCTTATTTTAAAGATGTTGGAACATGGTGAAATAGCAGTAAGTCTGCCCTGCACACAAATAAAACGTAGCATTCAAAATGTTGTATACCACCGTTGGACGACGAGAACACAATCTTTGTCATCGTTTTTATGCTCGACATCTAGTTTTACTGTTTCAAACTAATTAGCTAGTGTAAGCAGGACCGCTACATTAGCTTAATGCCGCACAGTTCTGTTGAGATGAGAAGTTAATGTTTCTTGGTTAACGTTAACTGCTCTTTAAAGAAACACTTGATACTTGCTGTTGTTGCTCTATTAAAGTGCATATTACAGCAGCTACCATGTATACGGTTAAATTAAGTGGGTAAAAGCAGAGACGGCTTTTCATGTGTAAGCACTTCCTGCTTTTGATATGCTTTGTATTAAATTGTGGATGGGCCAATTTCAAGTCAAATAAGTCAGAGATTGTTATTCTATTAAGTTAAGGTTAGAAGTGGTAGTTGACTGGCTGGAGTACAGTAATCAAATATTGGACCTCAAAGCTGCAGTTAAATACTGTTAGTATTTAACACTAACTCTACTTTATTCTGTGAGGATTTTAAAAAATGAAACATTTATTTCGTTTTTGTTGACTTCATGGAGTTAAAGTGCTGTGTATTTGGTACGACATTAAAGCATTTATGAGCCGTCAGTTGAAGTGCCATTTAACTGGAGATGCAGAAAACCAGTTTAATGAACACAGATCATATACTGGAACTTAGTGTTGAGATATAAGTAAATGAGCAGAAACTGATGGCATATGCAGAAAATTAATATTCACTAGGACATCCCTATGATTATTCACGACTGAGCTGTGACATCACAGTTACAATTCCAACTGCCAATGTTATATTTTAACAAAATAGTTGATAGTTATTGACATTCATCCCAAATGTGCCGTTCCCGGTGTCCCATATTGCTGTCCCACTTTTATCACCCCCTTTTTTTTCCCAAGAGCATTTTGGTTTTAGAAGATAATTCCATTCTTTAGCTTCTGTATTACTTTTAAAGAAAGGCATTTCACTCTAAACTACGACACAGCACATCATCGTCCCTTTGCGATTCCATGCTTTGATCTTGGCCGGTCAGAGTAACATTTCCAGAAGAGGAAGTCTCCTCCTAAGATAGAGCTCAGTGTCCGCAATCCAGAATAACTCTCTATTCCATCTCACATCAAAAGGAAAATACATTGAAGTCCGTCATAATCGCCTTGTGTCATGTTGTCTCATCTGTTTGTGTTATGAGCAAAAAGGGGCCTTCTTGTTCTCATTACATAAGGGGATCTCATCTACCCCATCCGTGAAGGACGGGCAGAATTAATAAGATGATATAGCACATCCCATCCTACATATTGTGTTTTGTGGTGATTTTTGCAATGCCAAACAAAAGACAAAATACATGCAATACACTTTTGGGGGACTTTTTGGCTGACGTGTGAAGGCTGCCTCTTCTTCGTTGTCAATGATTTTGCATGCGGTATTATCATGTGAGCTAACTCTATTGGATGAGCTGAATAAATATATGATAGTTAACATCAACAATACTTTGAGTTTTTGGTACATTACTTGGAAATGCAGCATGCTACGTTACCATGCCAACATAATGCCTGGATAAATTCAGATTGATGTTTGCTGTTTACTCCAGTCTCAAGAGTCATTTGCTATTCATGTCATACGGGGATGAGTGGAAACCAGTGCCAGTTTAGATCAGTAGCAGGTATTTTCGAGCACATTTCTTAAAACACACTAATGAAATCTGAAAATACACGGCATGTACTTTAGATTATGTATCTTTTGTAGTTGTGGTGTTATTGCTCTCTTTGGACTATATTTCAAATCCCATCTTATGACAAAATAGTTCTTTTTTTTCCATAACTGTTACGCTCCAGTGTTCACACAATACATAAATTTAAATGTTCAATAACACTGAGAGCGCGGCACACTGTTGGGGATCGTTTCCACCGTTTCCAGTAGGGGAGTGAGTGCACATCAGCACGTCCACTTCACATTCTGAATACTGTCCAAGTTATAATACAGCAGTCCTTATGTGGCTGATAGCTCTCTTCACTGCTCTCTCCCTCGTGTCTCACTCAGTGTTGATGGTTATAGAGATAAAATTTTTTGATTGCGTCCATCTCTCTTCTTGAGTGACAGCTTAATGTTCAGACAAACGTTACAGTGAACAGTGTAATATTATATAATGACCTGCGCAGATAGCACATTTGTCTGCTTCAGGTAAATCTCGTTCAGGATGGGCTAAAGGGCACGCGAGGAGAGAAAAAGTTCTCTAGCTGTCTGCCAGGAGAGGAGATGCTGCAGCCGCTCGCTGACATGTTTTCCACCGTTGTTAGACTGATCAGCGGTCCGAGTATGTCTCCGATGCCAGCAGACATTCAAGGACAAGCGCAGAGCACCACTGGGGGATTGAGTGTGACTGAGCGTTGCAACAGATTAGCTCTGCTTGTGACAAGCCCACTTATCCTAGCAGACAGGTGTGAAGAATGCTCTCGCCTTGTAGGCAAACGCTACTGGTTGACATGGCTCTTCCCGACCGAGCCACTGCGCGGGCATTAATGGCGAGTTACCTTCATATTTGCTATCTATCCTTTGTTCGGGGTCAGAAAGTTGAAAGTATAGATAACATAGCTGGTTGATGGAGGAAGGAGCTCTCGATGTGGCACTTGAGGTTGTATAGAAGGCCTTGGCTGGTCCCTGCAATGAGGTGACAGAGTTCTCGTGGCAGGTGGCGTCAGTCTACTCTATCAAGGGTGAGTTATGTGATAACACTACCGGGGTGTGCTGTTCTTTCAATGAGCTCACACTTTCAACTGTGGCCTTTCTTATTTCCTCTTGCCTGGATCTACTGATTGGCTCCCCATGGGGTCTGCTCACATCGGGACTCGGAAAACCTTCAATTATCTGACCAAAAAAAAAAGTTTTTTCAATGCTGGAATAAATTGATGATGAAAAAATATGTAGGCTTTGTCAGCCATTGATTTAATTTTACGTTTACATGGAGCGATTTCGACCGAATTTCCAATCTTTTTCTGCAAAATCCAATTTAATCTATCTTGACAAAGAGAACTGAGTCGTGACCACTACTTAAAGGATTAACACTGTGGCTAGCACAGTGCTGACACAGCCATGTTTTGTCCGGAAAGATTAGCATTCATTACAGCTCATTAGTTTGCATTTTAGTCTCAGCACTGTCTATCAGGCAGCCACCTGATGGCAGGCAGGGATCCTTCAGGGTCCCTTAGATTACCTGATACACTTGATGATGCGGCTCATTTGTTACCCATGAGGACGACTCCCACAAGTTGGGCTCAGACAAAGTAATATGGCAGACACGAGGCCTTCGAAAAAAGCCTCATAAGACCTCAGACCCCGAAATGCATCTGCCTGTCTGTTCATTAGCACTCCATCACCCCAGAATGAAGGCACATAAACTGAGAGAGAAATAGTGCCTGAAACAAGTGTTTAAAATGATGGCTGCTCTTATACGCTCTACTCAAGCGTACCCAACGGTAAAATTAGACATGGGGAAAATGACCTTAAAGTGGCGCCTAGCTTTGCAGCAGCATAGCGGGGGTGCACTTGTGAAGCAATAGAGGTAAACTCAGGGGGGTTAACTTTTGAAGGATTGCAGTTGTGTTAAAGCTGCCAGAATAACTTTCTCTTCTTCGTCTCAAGCGGGGCTTGGATTACAGCATCGCATCCAGACCATCGTAAAGCCCTTGCTGTTTTATTCACAGGGACGACCTTTAATGTTGCAGGCATTTAGTCACAAATCATTTGCTTTTCACCAAGCCTTTGCTGAGATTCGTCTTGAAAAAATGCACGATGAAAAACCATAAACATAGAACACAAGCTTATACATGACCCTGATCCATAAATGTTAGTAAAGAAAATGGAATAGCCTGCCCAGGAATATCATTTGCCATTTCAAAGAAGCAGTGAAGAGTGTAATAACATGGACACTGAGATTGGTCAGTCTTCTGGTCTTCTGCTTCAATCTTCTGGTTTAGGGTTAGGGTCTTTTTTCTTAATTTTTACCTGGACTGAGTGCGAATGCATGGACTTGCCTCTCAGAGATATTAGCGCCGGTGCAATGGAACTCGTCATTTAAGAGCCTGTGCAATGCTTGATGTGATCCTTTTTTCTTGTTGCCTGACTTCATTTGTGCCACACGCTCTCAAGGAGAAGAATGGGATCAGAGATTCTACACTGTCAAGGAGTATTTGAATAAATGGTCCTATTCAAAGGCTATTTTTCCTCATTTGTCTGCAACGAGAAGGTTCATTTGTTTGGTAATTTGTAAGAGGGCGAGCAGCTTGACGAGGGGCCATGGATGGAGGAAAACGTGGAAAGCGGAGTCGGGGGTGGGGGGGTTACTTCAGGTGAACGTAAGAGTTGTTGCGAGGTAATGGAGCAATGAGCTACTACTTTCAATATATTGAATGGACAGAGCGGAGCTGACCTCTCATTAACAGCTGGTGGTCGTTGGTAGGAGGGGGTTGTTCAGAGTACACAGGGACAACGCGTTGTAGCAAATGCGTGCCGAGTTCACCTATCAAGGATGATTCAGGGAAATATTTTTATGGAGAAGAATTCAATAAAAGGAGATTTTGTCCGAGCGGTCCCTGCAACCTGCAGCTGCTGACAAATGTGAGCCCCGCATCGTGCATCGCTGAGAGCTCGGAGGTGTGGCTGTGGGATGCCTTCAGAGAGATCCAGGCTTAGTTGGCATGCTCGGTGACACATTGCTGTTATTCAGCCAGATTAGTGTTATACCATCTTCTTACTGCACATATCCCGTCATAATCACAAGCTGTCAGGGTTGTTATATAGCAAGGGATCAGTCTGCAGACAGGTCACTGTATCAACCGCAGCAGAGCCAAAACACTTATTAAATTCCTCTTCCCTCTTTAATTATCTGAGTGTCCTCAAGAACCGACGCAAGCCATCCTGTACTTGTGACATGCTGGCAGCATGCCTGATGACAGCACGCATGTGTGAGTCTGAAGTGGCTCTGCTCGTGTGGACGGTGAAGAGAGAGCTGAGTGAGCATGAAATGAAGTCCAAGTGAGAATATTAAAAGGTGTTTGATTTATCCGAGTAAAAGGTATGATGCAGTTTAAGCCGCTACCCAGAGGGGTTCGGCTGAAAGAGGTGAGATTAAAGAAGAGGCCTGAGCTAACTTTGCTGGCACGCCACACGTTTGATTGAATTTAGGCAACATGTTTTTAGCGTCTATATTTACAAACAGGGCTTCACAGAAGATTTCCATCAAGCCGACAAGATCACACATAAGTGTAAAGTAGATAATTAGATCTAAAATACAGCCACACTGTGTTATTTAAAGTGTTGCACTGTGCACTGTCTATGAAGTGTGAGATTCTACTTTTTGGTCCTACTTATCTCTGCATATGAAATGAAGAGGGAGAGAGAGAATAGAAAAAACAACCCACCTCTGTATGTCTATGTTTTTAAATTGTCTCATCACCCTTGGAGAGAAATGTTAGTTTTATAGCCCATATGGTGACCGTATAGAATAATTTTGTCGTCGCTTTTGTTTTTGTTTTTTACTGAAGACAATTACGCTGAATTTCACATAACACTGGCCGATATCAATTGACCAATATTCTATGTGAATAAATGTGAAATATTCAGCGTACATATTAGAAGCCTTTCATTGAGACGTTGGCGCAGAGCAATTAACCATTTAATAAGTCTTTAGAAAGCTTTCGTTAATTGGTCAGCTGTCGATTGCTGGGTAATATTCCCAAGCCCTATCACTCGCTCATATTTTATCATAAGTGACCTTTGGCTCGGCTTCTTTTTCTCTTCTTGGGTGAGCAAAGCTTTTCATGCCCTACTTAGACTTATAGACAGACACATTGTGTTAGCATCAATGTCAGCACACCCCAAAAGATGTGCAGTAGAAAAATAAAAATAATTGAAAATATAAATATGGTGGGATCAGGAGAGAGAAAGACTGACAGTGAGCGTGAAATCCTGTTTTCTCTCAGAACACACTTAATTTAAAATAGGATGTAGAGAGGAGACTTGGATGGCATAATCCTCACTGAAAGAGTGCAGCAAAACAAAAAAGGCACAATTCCAAAAGACTGTCAGCACAAACTGGCAACATGTTTTGCGTGACGCTTGAAGGTCATCAACAGTGGGTTTTGATGAGCATGCGCTCCGATCGCGTTCGATAGGAAATCCCGTCTTCTGAGGTGCTTTTGGTTTTGTTGAGCCTTCTCTGCCAGCAGTGGTCCTTTGGCAGGCGAAGGTGCACAACACTGTGCTCAGCAAAGGGAGGAATGAACACACACAGGCTTCCAGCTGGGTATGATTGAATAACCTATTAAATGTGGGCAGTGACCTCTTAAGCCAGCGCAGTGCTCTTAATGTTTCATTAATCCTGCAGCTACTTTTAAAACAATAATTTACTCAATTTTTTTTTCCCCCCTCTTCTGTCCTCCCGGCCGGGTGCATTCCAGTGATTGCCATCAGCTTAAAGAGCATTCATTTGCCGTTTGATTTATTGCTTTACTCTGTGCATTGTTTCTCCATCCATAAATTAAATCTATTAAAACAAATGTCAAACACATTAGTAGCTGCTAATGTCACTGCAAAATGCTTTAGGATAGAAAAAAGCTGAGCGACAACAGACAGATGAGGAAACTAGAGATGATTAACCTTAAAATGCCTACGGGCAGTCCACGGCGAAGGGCTACTGGTGCTGAGAATGAAGGCACAGACATTATTTGTGAATCGTAGAAGGCTACATAAACCCAAACTCTCACTGATAATGCTCACAAGAAGCCCATCCCCCCTTTTTTTTTTTTAAACCACACAAATCACATTTCACATGACTGCGCGTTGCACAATTAATGATGGTAGAAAAGGTAAAATTGTAAACGTGAAAAGCAAACAGCCAACTGTTAACCACATATCACTCTGCTTCTGTGATCTCAATGAGAAAACAAGGAGCTAAGATCAGAGTGTATTCTCAGGAAATACTCTCTTATGCTTTCCTGAATCTTTTCTGCATGATGCATGATGGGGTTTGTTCCGCAATAACACTTAAGGGAGTATCATTCTGTTGTGGGGAAATGAGTGCTTCTTTCAAAGAAATGAATGTATTATCATGACGGCAGTCAGAAATACAACCGTGAACATTTGCTACCGAATTCTGGTCATTTTGCTCCTCTAAATTATGATGCAAATTTCAATCAAAAAAAGGCGAGTGGAATTTGACTAATTTGGAGTATGAAGGATTAATAAAACAGAAACCAGAAACGCTCGGAGGAGGGAAACCAGACGACGAGGAACAAAGGCAGTTGCAGAGTGTAACCTTGGATATGGATCACCGTGCAGCAGCTGCCCTCCATCATCAACCCGCATGACGCCCATGAAATGTAGCACGAAGGTAACAGACGTCCGTACCATCTGAACCCCTGCCGTGCCGAAACAACCTGTTCCATTAACTTTGACCGGGAAACCTGAGGTGCTTGAAAATCTGCACCAGCCCATATCTTAATAGACCATGCATCAGGAATACATAACCAACACTACATTTAGTTTTTTTTCTCCAGATGATTCGTCCAACACTTTACTGGCCTTTAAATGAACAATCGCCTCTCTGTTCTCTCGGGGAAAATGCATTTTTCTTCGAAATTAGATGTCAGAAATTATACAGCATTTCAATGACTTCACCATTTCCCCTGCATGTCCTGTTGCATTTTATTTCACTTTGCTCAACCATTTTCAAAATGGCCATTGGAAACATGGGTGTGTTAATGCACTTGTAATCGCACACACGGTGATATTCAGAGGCCTAGTACATACACATGCCCTGAACATGCCTCCTATTACAGATCAGATGTGTTGCAGTATCATTAGCCTGTGTATTCCTTTGTGGTTTCATGAAGCTGGGAGGGGGTTCAATTTGCTGTATGATCTAATCTGAGTCCTGCCGGGTGATAAGCTCTTCTGGTACCACTGGCTTTCCATGGTTTCCGGAGGTAAGAAAAAAATAAAGCATGGCAATAAGCAAGTTTACCCGATTGATGTCACTCAACGGCTGATAGGAACTGCTGTAGGGCGAGACTCCCATGATGTACGGAGCTGATCTAGAGCTGACCTTGGGCCATAGATAGCTCCAATAACAGTCTGTTTCTAAGATCACCTCATTCTGAACATTATGCTACTGTGTGCACCTGCCGCCGAGCCTGAACAGAAGAGAGCGAGCGAGCGAGAGGGAGGGAGGGAGGGAGGTGCCGAAGGTGTACACATCTGGCCTCAGCTTTGACTTGGCAGACTGTGCAGACCGTCAAGGTGTTGCATGCGAAGTGATGTATTATCGGTGTCATTAAAAGGAGCTGGCTGAACAGTAATATGAGAAAGTACGCTTTAATAGGCAACAGTGGATCCAGTTCTTCCTAAACAGCGACAGCGTCTGTGATGTGGCGAGAGCTCGGCTGAGCATGCGAACGGTTCTGAATGTTGATATTAATCAGGATGCGTTGTTAGACAGCTGCCACCCTGGGAGCCCGCCACTCCGGTGTCAAATCCCCTTCAGTGATCACAGAAGGAGAGGGATACTCTGCTCTGGGAGTGTGCATCCCTCAGCATTGCACAGTTCACAACTGATGTTTTGGCAGATGCCCTTGTCAAAAAATATCATAATGCAAGCTGTTGGTGTGCATCGGTTCCCACACTGATCTCCTGTGTGAGGTGTTTGGCAGAAATAGCTGATGTACATTGAAAGTACCTATTGTGCCGCTCCCCAATGGGAATATCACTCTAATGTTCACTTTGAGACTTATAGGCGGAGTCAGTGTGGCAAAAATGAATCTTGCCTTTAGACAGCAAGAAGAACAGGAAAAGAGACAGACAAGAAAGTTGATCGTCTACGCTACTGGGCAGACGTTAATTTAGTGGAGGTTTTATGACCGCACACTGATCGATAGCACAGCTAGATGGAGTGAGGGGGGACTCAGGTCTGGACTTAATTGTTCTCCACGCTTCTCATCACGTCAGAATGCATTTAAAAATCATTCGATACATGGATGGGCACTAAGGTTAGATTTAATTGCCCTCCATGTGTGGCAAGGTAAGAGACGACAAGGTTGGCAGGTTTGGAAGGAACAAACAGCTTTATACTGATTTAGGACTGAGTAAATTTGTGAAAGCTGGAAAAAAACCCAAACAACAACAGCACTATCCAATACCTAAGGAGGGTGAACACATCTACAACACACATAACAAAATAATTTGCTGTGACTCTTTTATGAGAAACAAACATCCATTCATATGTTGATCATAAACTCCGGTTATGTGCAGCTATTATGAACTTCCACAGCTCACTGTGGAACTTATATAACAACAGAAGGGACCCTCAACACAAACACACACACACACACACACATGTAAACACCAATCTTCACACCTTCCTCTCTGGATTTCTTCTTGCCAATATCATGTGTTGGAGTCATATGGGTCTGATAATTACAACTGTGTGTTGCTCTCTCTTTCTGAGCACTTTTTGTAATGCCCTGATTGTTAGGAGCTATTAAAGGGGAATAGGTGCACAATTAAAACACATGACTAACAATCATTCTGGCACATTAAATTTCCATTGATGGAAGCTGAACAATTGAAAGTGAGCGCCAGAACAGGAAGCTACTAACAAAAAAAAAAGAAAAAGGAAATTTGACACGTTAATAATTGTTTTGGGATATCTGAGATATTTCTGTGAATGAGAGTTGAATAATAAGATTGATACTACTGTCATCTCTGAATAGTTAATATAAAGCTAGAACTAACAGCTGATCTGCATTAGATTAAATTCATATATGAAGATCGCTGAAACCAGCTTCTGTGTGAATTCAGTAAAGTAAATAACTTGTTCATGAATGGGTTTTAGAAATAATTTTGTCTTTGAACTGATCCCTTCCAGCTGTTTCCTCATGTTTTCATCTAGCCAGCAGCTTTATCTTATTGGCATTAAAATGAATGCATGAATCAATTCATTGTTTCACTACAGCATTTCAATGACTTCACCATTCATTCATTCATTCATGAATTCATGAATGAATTCATGAATTCATGAATGAATGAATAGTGTGTTTCCCAAACTAATTTCAGCGTAAGCTAGTTGGGTCAGTTGCTTAAATTTACGGATCATAACACTATGGCCATTAATTATTTTTTTTATACTGCATTAATAATTGATGTTGTTGGACACTGAAATGTAGGACAGTAAAAGCGTGTCCAGACAGACTGGAAGCTTCCCAGGTAGACCTAATGGAGGGCCTCCAGATTGCTGTATTTCTTCCTCTGAGAAGTGCTCAAGCTTTAACTAAAACTCCAATCTGCTCATTTAAACACTGTGTGTGTGTGTGCTCACCGCAAATGCCTTGGCGGGGGAGGACTATGGAACACAGAGACACACCGAGACACCCAGCGAGAAGTAGAATAAAAAAAGAGATGACTAACCTAACCCACCTGAGCTCGGCTCACAGGGATCAATGTCCTCATCATCGCTCGGACACTCAGCTGATGCCACCAGCGAGTCGTCGGTTGTCTGAAAAGAGAGAGAGAGGCGTGGAGTAGAGTGGTGAGGGCATGAAATACTCAGCTAGCATCAGTGGGGCAAGATATAGAATGGCAATGTTTCATCAGGGTTCGGTTAAGGAGAGCAGGGGCAGATGAGATGAGAATCCAGACGGCTGCACTGTTTGGCTGCCGTATTTATCTGTCAGCGCGCTCACACGCTGCCTGGCGTGGCCACTACACGGCTTTCCAGGCAACACTTACACTTACAGAAATGACATCTGATTATTGAGGAACAGAGGAGGTCAACTCCCATGCTCAATTTGTGCTGCAGTAAGTGTGGCTATTGCCTTCAAGCTCTTCAAGTTGTTGTCAAGCGCTCTATCAGAACACCTCTGACAACCAGCTATGAACGGTAAAAAAAAAAAAACAAAACTGAAAAACAAAGGGCAGAGAGAAGAGGTTTAAATCAATATTTTATGTTATTTCTTCCAATGTGTTTCAGTTTCAGTGACTCTTTTGCCAAACAGGCATCCTAGGAAAACAAAACAATGTCATGGAACATACAGCGGTGCTTTTACTTCCTCGCCCTTTTTTATACCGCCACATTTACTCCAAATACCGAATTAATTTAAGGCCACTTTTTGTTTGAAAGCGCTTCCTCACCTGGCAAACACGATACAGTTTACCCTCGAGGAAAATGGGAAAGGGCAAACAAAGGACCACACAAAGCACACTGTAAAACATTATGCTGCAAACTTCTTTTATGGTCTTGCTTCAGGCCATTTGATCAGCTCTGCATTAAAGGTCATTTCATTTAGGCATGGCGGCCGAGTTTCAGTTTTTGAGCTCTGCTAAGCACAATGACCTGCTGCCACACATTTAGCCTTCCACCTCGACTTACCTGTTTTGTGTTATCACAAAATATTTATTGTTCTCAAGTATTTCATACTTCAGTCCATCTTGTGAACGACAGCCGCATCATGAAAAAAGCGTAAGGGGAAAAAATGCATTAGATACCAAAAATGAAGATGGACTTTGGCTCTTATTAAATTTGTTCTATTACTGACTTAAAATGTGCATCAAAAATATTTCTCCAAGTTAGATTAGTATTGACTCTTCTTAAGGCAAATTAAGGTGATGTCATTTTGCTTAACATCCATTTGGCTGCACATAATGTGATTTCATTGCGACTGTAAAATCATTTTGACGTTCTGAACACGGACTAACATCATCTTTACATAATAGACCTGGAAATGATAGATCAAAGCCATTAAGGGAGTTGCGGTGGAGGGCTGTTTTTGGTACATCTGTGCTGGGTGAGGCCCGGGGAAGCCGTCCAAATGTAAATTTAATTTGCTGTGCATGAGGCTGATATACATTGTCGGCCATCCAGATGGCGAAACCGCCGGATCCTGGAGTGCCACATCCATCACTTCAGCCTTGTGATTTGTTTTTCCTGGCGGGATATCTTGACACCACGCTCACTGGCAGAGGTGCGGGAATCGACAATCAATAGTCTCTCTCTCTCTCTTCCTTACACTTTACCACAGTCTTTCTCTAACTCGCTCTACCTCTTACATATCTCTCTCTTTCACTCTTTGTCCCTCCCTTCAGCTCCGTCCTTCAAATTTATTTGCAGGAGGAGAAGAGGAAGCAGCTTGATGTGGGTGTAGTAGATGTAGGTTAACTCCCTGTAGAGCAGCCCGAGCGAAGGTTTCTGCCCATTCATATTTGTTTGTCTTTTCCTTCAGGTCAGGGAGCGACAGTACAAGACCAGCAACTCCAAACTGAAAGTTAACATGGAAATTAGTTTAAGAATATTTAATTGTCTAATTTTACGTGTGGACAGTGAGTCATGAGAAAATATCAATGTGTCATGTTGAAACTCTATAATCAGGTCTGACCTTTAAAAAAACAAAAAAACAATATTATAGGACCGCGTCAATAATTGCAAGGGATGAATAAATGTGGGAATGCACCTTGTTTGAGCCTGGGGACCATGATATGATTGTTCATAATGGCGCAAAGAAATAATGTCACAGTCATTTCATCCTCCAAGGGCAGAGGCTGCCTGTGGATCTGTGTAACTGCTGCTCAATTGTGCCTGTGAGTCACCTCAAAGTCCAATCCTCCTTTCATCTTATCAAAATATCAACCCTATGCTACAATTCTAAATGAATCCTGTGTGTGTGTGGCGAGCGTAAGCCTCTGAATCGACACCAAAATGAATTCACGTGTAACTGGGTATCAGTCTGCCTTCCAGGATTAGTTTGTAGGTCAACATTTTGATGTGGTCATGACCTGGTTGAAATCCAATAACATTACCAATGCATGGTTCCTCCTCCAATGCTTGGCTTCTTTTTCACCCGTGACGATTCAATGTGGGGTATGTGAGAGGCTTACCGTGCAATTTAGCCACTGTGATGAAAACTGACAGGTAGCTTGGCTGGGATTCCAGAAAAAGACACTGAAATCTCAGGAGATCTTTTTCTAAGGGAGGTATCCTGAATAAACAAAAACAATATAGGCATGTGATTTGTTTTGAAGTGCAGTGATTCTGAGTTAAAAAAAAAAAAAGAAGAAGGATGTTTTCTCATTTCAATGTATCTTTTCAGAAGATTCCCTGAAATATAGTATCTTTTAGGGAGGGTTCATTAGCTCAGCAGAGTTAGGGTAAGTGATGTGAAGTGCAACATGGCCACAGGAAAGATGCTCCGATAGATATAGCGTATAAACAAGATGTACCTGTAGTTCATTTTATGAAGGTACTTCTAAAATGCCAAAAGCAAATGCTCGGGGCTTTCAAAGCATCATTAATCTAGCGGTAAAGTGCTGAAGCCACGGTGAACCTACAGCACAGCTCATTTATCTGTTGCTGCTCCTAGCAGCAGAAAGCGCATGCCTATGAGAGGTACTGACAAAAACCTGGGGAGACAGTTGCAGGTATGAAATGTGGAAGAGGAGCGGGGGGGGGTACCGTAGAAAGAAATCTTTTTTCAGTCTTTACCCAAAAGGTATGAAATTGTGTTGAAGATGCTTTTGGGTGTCAGGGGAGATTCCCAGAATGCACAAAAACAGTGAGGCTTTTAGTGAAACCAAGCTATCGACTGACCTTGGCTTGAGCAATGGTTAAACCATCTGAGTGGATCTGGGCCAGAAAATTCTGACCTGACTCAGCCTTAAGGTGCCGTGGCGCTTTCTTTAGCACTGTCACGCTGGTTTCGATCTCTGAGGACTGATAACGGTCCTTCTTAATGAGATGTCCAAGCCATGATGGGCCACTCATGTGCTCACTAAAGCCAAGTCAGCAGTCTCATTCTGCTGGACGGCAGGTTATCTGCAACCCGACAAACGCTTATCTGCCCAGAGCTAATGCTCAACCACTGTCTGCACCGCTCTAACTACTGTTTGGAGCGTGTGGCTTTAAAGGGATGCGCTACATTTGTAAACGATTTCCCCTTGAAAGCAAGCGCTCCCCCTCTTAATCCTGGACTGTGCAGGGAGAAGCAGGGACAGTGAGGGCTGCTCTTCAGGGGAGCATGCTGTGTGCTCGTGGCCCCCGGTGCTCCAGAGCAAAAGACACCTTCTCTGTGATCACCTGTCGACATGTCTCTATGGAGAGCCACGGGTTTTCACATTGTTTTCTCTCTGGTCTAATTTGATGAATGCTCTCTGGCACACAACATGTCTCTTCGGAGACGGGCTGAAAGTCAGGAGGACACTGAAGGCATCTGAAGGGTTTATCTGAAGCATGCCTCCACTGTCCTGGTAATGTATTCCACTGAGGGAGCTTGCTGTTTTCTTCTGCCGCTCTGCTTTTTTTCCCCCCCTTCCAGAGTAGACCATGTTTGTGTCCAATATATAAGCTCTTCTTTTGCTCTTCATTCTTATTGTCGCTGATCGGCAATATTTGAGAATCGTAAAACTGCAGCAGTATTATCCAAGAATGAATTATAGACAATGGCTTAGTTCACACATTAGAAAAACAAGAAACAAAAGCAAAAAAAAATAAAATAAAATAAAAAAAAAAAAGCCTTCCTGTGTTCTGAACTGCACACAGATTTTTGCCTCACTATGTCTGATCTTTCATGTCCGTGACCCATATGCTCTCACTGTACAGAGTCTATTAGATATAAGCGTCCTCACTGAATAACTGTTCCCCACAGGCTGTCACTATTTTCAGGACTGCACAAGGAAGATATCACCGATACCAGAGGTGGAGTGTATTTAAAAAAAAAAAAAAAAAGCTAAATAATGTTTTCTGCTGCACTGTTTCTAATAATCAAGTTTTATTCCAATTCCATATATTTAAATGATTCTATTTTACTACCTACTCTACTAATAGAGGCTTCAGTATCTTAATCATCTTGTATTTAAAATTGATCTGAGGACGTTCAGCAACATAACGTGGAATGTGCATTTCAGATCGTGTTTGCTGAAATGTGAAGGAATTAATTAGTAGTTTTTAACGAATTAAAATTATTTGTAAGTTCAGTTTTTCCACTAATTGATTGTAATCTTTATAATATATTTTATTAAACAGCTTGAACTGTTTTTTGTTTCATTAAACCTGGATCGAGGATAAACCCTTGTTTTGTTTTTGTTTTGGTTTTTAACTATAATTGGCTTGTGTAACTTAGAACAGACAGGACACCTTGAATAATGTCAGTGCAAAGACAGAACAATCTCTGACAGCTACAAGGTCGGTCATATTGTTCTTGGCATGCTCTTTGTAATTCTTTTCTCTCCTTCCACTTCCTCATGATAATCCTGGATAAATCATATCAAGGGTATAGTCAAGACTCCACTTTAAGACAATGCTATGGCTGAAAATGTTATTTATATTTTGTCTGTAATTGGCAACAGCACTCCAAGCCAATGTCCCCGAAAAAAGCAACGGGATCGGTATTCTGTGTATGTTCCTGCTCAGACCGTTCCCATTATTTCTCATGCTGGCACTGATTTTTGCTGATACTGGCCTGCTAGTGTCCGGATCTGACCGGAGTTGTAGTCTGCACAGACTAATTGGGAGGAGTTTGTTGTCCTAAGATTCAGTCTTGCAGCAACACATCATTAGTGTGCCAGCGAGGGAGGGAGGGAGGCGGAGGGACCTCTCAGATAGAAATGGCTCATGGTTAGACCCAGGATAAAGAATGCCTCCCTACACTGAGCTCCACACACCTAACGGCTCTGAGATACAGACCCACGGTCTATAATAACAAAATGGTGGATTGTGCTCTTTATGATCTGAACACACACTTTATTTACCCGTGGCAGCTATCACACTGCAGCAGCAGCTCTTATCAGAACACCCGATGACATCCAAGTATCTAACTTAGCACCCTGGAACTAGGTCGATGTTGATGAATAATTTAGTCCCAGATGCTCAATAGATTCCAACTGAATAATGAAGGCATGTGGGCCTCTAAGACTACGAGTTCAGCTCAGTGTATTGCCAGGCCTTCGCCCACACTCTTTCTACTGCTGGTCTGCAAAGCTGTCAGCGTCATAGACGGGGACAGACTGTACTGCAAGACTGAAAGACAATTGAATTATCACAGCTAAACCGTGCAGTGATGAGTTTGTACATGCGAAATGTGCATTATGCTCCAAACTTATCATGTTCAAAACACCTTGATTCTCCAGGCTTTGTAACAATTAGCAGAAAGACAACAGCTTGCCTGACTGTAGCACGGCGGGCTGAACAATAGGGAACAACCGGCTTCTCCTACTGTATCCAGACTGAAGAGGATGTAGTTGAGATTCAGCATTTCACTGCAAATTAATCAACAAAGCCTCAAAGCATGCAATGCCAAAAAAGCATCAGAAAATATATCAAAAATATATGCAAAAGAGCAATAAACAAGACCAGGTGCATCATTATTTTTCCCGAGATGTAACTGAAATGCTGTAAATGTTTCACCCAGCACAGATGGCTGCTGCACTGTGTTCACATACAAAATATAGTTCTCTTATAGCAGCGGAGTTTTGCTATTTAACCATTCTTTTGTTTGTTTGTTTTTTCTTTTAACAACAGATCAGAAACATCTCACAGATCGACCTCAGTAGGTAGTGGCTTCATTTATAAAAATGGAAGAAGAATCCAACGCGAAATCACTGAAATGTTATCATTTTGGTTACAGCTGAGATAAACATCTATAAAAATTTGTTTTTCTCACACATTTCCATTAGCAATAGTCTATTTTAAAACACAGAAAAGATGCTGCATCCCTCATAAACAAAACAGTTTTCTTTTTTTTTTTTGGACTCTTAACAACTTTAAGAGCAATAACACATGATGCCACAAAACAATTTCCTTTGTTTGGAGCTGAGGCCTTTTAGCGCAGTATTTGGAATATGTGCAGGCTGTTGAGTGTGAACTGCAGGCAGCCATGATTCCTCAGATCACCAGACAATTGTGCAAAAAGCTCAACAGCATTTAATCCTTCTGTTGTGACGGTTTGTGTATGCCATAATGTAAAACTGGCCATGGTGGACAGCTGTTTTCACTTTCTAAGTTATGAGACACTGTCCCTTTTGGGAGCAAGGCTTTGCTTTATTTAAAATGAAGCAGCTGTTGCTGCAACTGGACCTCAGGCAGAGTATCAGAGAGTCATTAAAAAAAGAATTGTCCGAGGCTCTCCATCTCCTCCCCTGGTGCCCACATGTTTCTGTCTTGCCATACATCTTCCTCGAGGCTTAAGTCACTGCACCCCAGACAGTCTAACAAGGAGCTGGGGGGCAGCCTCACACACCTGGTATACCCACGGTGCACAGTGAGGAAACACACACGCTGCGCCAACTGGTAGCAGCATTTGTTTCTAAGTCCGAACCACAGGCTTAATGCAAAAATCAGGACTTAAATGCATTCACTAGGAACGAAGGTTATAGGAAATTCCTTATGTTTGATTATCACTGTTACAGCCCAATAGCTTGGTGGATTCAATCTGTACAGAATCAGTTGTTTGTTAATGTGTATGTCTGCAAAAGAGCATTGGATTCCATTATTACTGAGGTGTGTTAAAGCTGTTGAAGTGGGTTGATGAATTTCTGTTTGTGGTAGTAAAGTCAAGGAAATGACTACAAGAAACATTTAGAGACCAAATAGAAAAAAACAAAAAACAAAGAAGAAAATGACGAGCTTTGGGAACGATTGAGGAGTGACAGGTCAGCTTGGTGACCAGCTAGCTTGGTGCACAGACCCAGAAAAGCTTGAAAGGCTGCATTTGAGCGAATTGTGGCTAAGTAGCTAATAGATGCTAAGTAGCTAATAAAGGACTGTAAAGGTGAACTTCACCAGAAGATGTGGATATGAGGTAATTACACAGCTGCTTGAAAAATGTACACAAACCAGTGCCTTCCTTAAACACGCTCCTGCTCAGGGACCCGAAGGACACAGCTGTGCAAGAACTCCTTTTAATGTGGCTGCTTCAAGGCACCACAGCGCTGCTTTGTGGTTGCTTCCCCCCCCAGGACTTGTGCAACTTATTTTCCGGAGGAGAGTGATCTGCATGGCCTTCATACTGATTCAACATTAGTGTGGCGTATGATACAGCTCAGGCATTGAGGTACTTGGGAGAAGTTGTCTCACTGTGTGGGAGGAAACGCAAAGTCCATTTCCTATTCAGCGCCTGTCGCTATGTCAATCACTGACTCAGAGGGAGCCATGTGTGTCTGGTGCCCGAATTGCTCCCTCACACAACCCAAGACCCAGGACCTTCTGCAAGCCGTATGATAATCTGTTGGTATTTTGATTTCTAATTAACCGTGGTGCTTATTATTTAGTGCTGTGGCCGTATAAATAACGTGCACGCAATATGGACGAGTGCCTGCAGTCACCTCACAGTGCAGAGAGAGTGCACACTGAGCGGCTGCCATGTAGCATACAGCTTCTAGCACATTACACAAGAGAAGGCTGGATGCCTTCTGTTAGGTACATGCTCTAAATGATAAAATCTTAATATGAAATTCATAAGACACTATCTGCCTCCATCTACCTCCTACGCTACCCAAACCCCCCTGTTCTTTCATTTCTTTTCTCTCTTGCCGATGCATAAACACAGCTCCATAGAAGTATATTACATGGTTGACTTTGTCCCCCCCCCTCTTATCCTTGCTTTCACACTTCTCAGATAAATGAAATCTGTCGGCATTGAAGCATTTTCCCCTCTGGATGCCCTGATATTTTCGTTATCTGAAATCGAATCTGGAGCTCTGTGCGCCTCTGTAGCTCGCCTTGGTAGTAATCTGGCCTGAGAGCAGAGAACTGCCCAGGAGGAATATCATATACTGAGGGACGGCTTGGGAGTGAGGGAGGAATAACAGTACCCGGAGAATGGGCTTGTAATCACGACACTCTCTATCAAAATGCGAACATACACGCTCATGTCATTCTGGGGGAAATGGTTCAATGTTTCCATTCAAAGTGGCTGTGTAATTCTTCATTTTCATGTTCCTTTTCCCCTCCAAATCTAAAAATAGATGAAAAATCCAGCCATGCCGCTGTTTGTATTTTTCGAGAGAAGAGAGCGCGGGAGAGGAAAAGATATTGCGGCTCGGGCACAAATCACTGTCTTCCTGACTTTACCTGCATCTTGACATGCAGTCCCAGTCCCTCATCAGGTGACAGGCACAAATTTGTCATCCTAATATAGATGCCATCACTGCTGAGATGAATGTACTCAGGCCTAATTCCCATGTGTAACGTTTGCAAAAACATGACATGAGGAAAGAAGAAGAGCAGCTTTGCCCTACAACAGCAGACCAGGTCGCCTGTAGCGCCCACAGAGCGCCTTCATAATCAGATTCCTGTCCTCCAGGTCCGGATGTGTCATTGACAAAGGTGTTGAGTGTGACCCCATATGCACTAATGAGCAATGCTCTCGTTCAGAGGAGAGTAAACAGACATGGTAGTTAAGCTGCTATCATGAATGGCAAATCATGAGGGAAAAAACATAATACAAAGCCTATACAGGACGCCATCTCAAGTAAAAGTGACTTCTCATCTCCTCTGGGTTGCTTAAAGCTGTATCTTGAGACTAGATCTGCTTCTTATTCATGATACATGTAATTTTTAGTTATTGCTCTGCTTTGATTTGCAATTCAGTTTTAAAGTCACTGAAGAACGGCTGGAGCTTTCCCTTTATTTTATTAAGATATAAGGGAAGAGTTTGAAATTTTTAGAAACACACTGAGAAAACTTTATTGCAGAGAGCTCAAGGAGACAGTCACCACCTGATTGAGTTCTATTCTTATCCCAAGGCCATTTCTCCATTTCTCTCCTTCTCCAGTCCAGTTGTTTGACAGTCTCATACGCTTCATTTGCTGGCGTGCTTTCATTTAATCCCCGAACCTCTTCAAATTTGTTTTTATTTTTATTCTGGTAATGAAATTACTTGGTATTATCTTCCACTCAAGCCCTACTGTTTGCCTTTATAGTGCTTGGCCTGCCTTTGAACATTAGATCAAGATGCCTGGTTTCCTGCAATGAACCAGCCACTCCAGTATGTTTACAGTACGATCATAATCTGAAGCTCTCAGTGGCTGTTGACTCAATTACCACACTGGGTCTCCAGATACAGAAAATTAAATGGATGAAAGCAGATTTACAATCAAGGTCTTTACAAGTTTACAAATGCTCTGAACAGCTAAATGCAGCATTTTTTTTTTTTTTTTTTGCTACAACAGAAAGGATACATTTATTTATCAGAGTATAAAACAAGCACATGATTTCTCTTCTGGTAAAACATTCTTTTCTGTGTGTGTTTGTGAAATTTGACTCTGAGTGCTTGTAACATAAATAAAAGAGCTTTTGGATGCGTAAGCCAGTATGCGCTTGACACATTCTGCCAAAGTTAGATGAAATTACTCTTAAAAATGTGAGAAGAGCTCAGCACAGCTCAATGAGCACTGTTCATAAATGTAATGTATAAACCAGCTGATTGCAGAATCATGCAGGTGTGATCAATGCACTGCAGGACAAACTGCATATCTCGCATTTGATGGTTGGCCCAGGACTTTTTTCTGTTTCTAAAACTCATAACAGCAAACGTCCTCTGGAAGACGACAATATGGTCTATAAAACGTGCTGTAAAGCTGTCAGTGTCAGTAACTCCTCCACGCATAAACCAACACTTTGCAAAACAACAGAGACAACATTCACACCGCGTAGGTTTCATTCTTGTCAACCAAACAGACTTAGCGGGACAATCTGTATCCTCTGTAACGCTTCCAGTGGTGTGAAACCTGCAAAAACAAAGACGCCTCTTTGTTGACCATCCTAATAATAGAAGTATGAAGTAATAGGATGTCGGCTGTAGCACATTTAGAAACCTTTAAACAAGCAAGCAGACAGCAAAACACGCGAGGAAGACAAAGCACCTCTGCGTCTCTCGACGGGATATCATTTGCAGGCCAGCTTCTGCTGTCGACTTTTAAAAAAAAAAAGCAAAGCATGGAAACACACGTCAACGCACATTAGCATGTATGCGTTCACCCCTGCCAAGGTGGACTGGATCAGCCAGTTGCATGTACTCTTGTGTGCAGCCCGATGTTGAAGGGCAGTTTCCATAATGGCCCCTGGTGAGGCTGAGATGATGGATATGGTGTGTCGCTGGGAGTGAACGCCGCGGGCCCGAGGCCACTGCAGGTCTACAGCGTTACCTCCTTTGCCATCTGTCAGCACTGGGTGGGCACAAACCCATGACCGAGCCTGGGGCAACACACACCAGGACCACCCTACAATAACCCATATGTGCCTCACTTTAAGAGCAGGGTTGGGGGGGAGTCAACACAGGAGAGGCTGTCTCCATACCTGTTTCTGCTCTCATCAAATTATCCGCTCAATTTTCCGTTTCCAGGTGAAAATAAACATAAGGAAGTCAGAGAGAGATAGATTGATAGGTACCACTCTTTAGTTTCCCGTGTCTCAGTCGCATGATGGTCAATTTCATATATCTGCATTGCAGAGGAAATTTTACCCCGCGGATGTTTTCTTTCAGTGAATAATTGAAGGCATCACGATCTCACAGGGCACCGACTGAATGTTGCAGTGTGTTTTTGAGTCCACGAGACAGTTCGGCTTAATATCCTAACAACATGACCGAACAGTTGCTGATAATTCCCTCCCCTTGTTAACTTTGGGCATTGTGTGTTCCCTTAGTAACACCTCAGTTTGCTGTGCATGTCCATTTTTATTTGTTTTTTTAAATTGATGAGTGCAGAGAAGTAATAGCAGTGAGGACCCTGGTTTTCATTTTACAGTAAGGTTTGCCTCTAGATGAGTTGAGTGGAGCGGTTCCACTTGGTTGGGAACATGATGGGCAATATTGCTATTAATGCAAATAAGTCTAGAAAGAAGAAATAATAATAAAAAAAACAAACAAACCTGACAATTATCTCAGCAAATCAGTAATTTGTCATTCTAATCAACTCAGTGCAGGAATAATAAAGTGACAAAATTAGCTTTAGTTATAGTCAACATCATCACTCTGACAGTCAGTCCTCAAAAACAAAAATATCAGAAAGTGAAAATAAGAACTTTTCTATCTATATAATTTTAAAGACAGTATTTCACCAGGGAAATGTAAATAAAGAGAAGGACAGAAGTTTGACAAATTCAATCAAAAAAAATAAATAGAAGTGGAAATATGAACCATCTGAGCAGAAACTATATTTCATCACGTCATACATTCCTAACTACAAATTATTTAGCTGATCCTGCATCGTTTCTTGCTTTTCAATCTTGGCCATGATTTTTCCAATGAAAGCTAAAAGCAGTAACAGTCACCTTTAAAACAAAAAAACAAACAAACATACAAACGACCAAACAAATCATCTATCCATCCTGAAATTCAGCAGTGAGAGTGGTGCGCATGTGGCTCGTGATCACATGGCTGACTGTGTTACAAGTACAGATGGGTACAAGTCAGAAAGGCATGAAATGAGCAAACAAAATGGACCTAAGCTCTTCATTCTGCAATAAAAATAAGCCGGGGAGTGCTCGCTATAGAGAATACAGCTCTGGCAAATACAACAGGCTTGCCAGTAAAATACAGTAAAATCTCTGCTAGCTCAAAAGTGTTTTGCTCTTTGAATAATTGGGCGTACGTCTGTCAATAAAAAAAGGATTTTACTGTACTATTGATAGCAGTCTGTTGCTTAGTAACTTGGTAAAACTGAGAGTGCAGCGAAACTGATGACCATTTTAGAACTATAGAGTAACTATATAGTAGAAAATGGCTGATCCCGAAATCTGCAACAGCAAGGAACTGATCTGAGTGGTGTGTTGATTTTTGTTCAAGTCTGAAAAGTTAAGAACTTGGACTAGATGGTATATTCAGGTTAATTGGCGCTTTAGAAAATGGGATATTACATTACTATGTGAAAGTGGGCTAAAAATGATCTGTAGTGACCTGAACAGAAAATTAGCTGCAAAACAGTAATTGCTATACGAATTAATATGAATTATCACAGCTGCAGCTTTTGATGATGGTTTCTAGAATCTGGGTAAGAGAGAGACACGCTCAAGGTCCTATCTATCCTCGAGATCAGAGACCCAAGGTAAGCAAATATAGAGCATCTTGAATCAAATGAGGGCTGAAAGATCCTTAAGCTTATATCCGAGAATCATATCCTGTAGCACAATTAAACAACCTGCGCTAGATGTGTGTAGTTGCCTGAAGAGTGCTTAATACCCAAGATAAGTCTCAGGTCTGGATATTGATGCATGCAGGATTAGTATTAAATCTAGGCTGTGTAGACTCATTGCAGCCTTAGCTTGTAAAACAATAATCCCCTACCAGTATCAGGACAATCACAACAATGCCTTAAGGTAGTACCCGGCACAATAAAGAGACACGGTGCATGGATGATTGCAAAAGGAGAGAAGCTGCAGACTGAGCAGTTATTGGATACTAAGTTCCAGAAGATTTTTCACCACACGATTACTCTGACACTAAGTTTATTATAGCGTGTTTATTATGGAACCGGTGAGGGAGGCCAGGAGTTACTCAAACACTGCACTGAAGGTGTAGCAGTGCAGCATGACAAATCTTCGGTTATCCCTGTGCAGTATAAAGAGGCCAGGTTTCTGCCCCACCGTCTCAGGGACCGAGACAAACACAGCCACGACAAGCCAGTTCAGCTGGAACTGAGACATGTGCTGTGAGTGCAAATGAAATGGCCCACACAATGTGTTCTGAATGTTCCTCACTTCCCCTCAATGGCCATTACAGCAACCTCACCTACTGTATGAGTTACTTCAGAAAAGGTGAAGCCAATTGGCTTTTTGATGGCAATGATGTGTCATAGTGGCCATTCATTCTCACTAGGCACGGGCTATAATCTGCATTTGATTTTTTTTTTTCAACAGAAAAAAAGCTATACAAGAGAAATCATAGATCACAAGGCGGTTATGAAAGGGAAGCGTGAAATGCTAGGTGAGTTCAGCTTGAATACTGTACATAGATTGCACAAACATGACTATTTGGATGTTGGCTCAAATATTATGGGATGGGTTGTTGGGAAGAGCTGATACTTTTATTATCATGAAGTTATCAGATCAGATCCAAATGAATGACATTCCCATCAGTCTTTGATTAAGGCCAATTATCAAAAAGTTAAAACAGGGACAATAAAATGAAAAAGTAAGCATACTAGCATAGCACATAGCTCAATGTGCTTTATACTCTTTTAATGAGAACCATTAACTCACACCACAGGTTCATTTTATGAATGGCTTATTTAAATTTAACCAAATGGCAAGTCAGTAAGTGATCAGTTATGCCTTTTACTAACTGTACTATTTTGCTGCTCTACATTTCTACTTAACTGTGTTTCTGCCTTGCAGTATTATGCCCTTGATGTCGAAGCCAGCAGCCAGCTTTGGGGGATATTCCCGCAGAAAACGCTGGCAGTGGATGGCAGCTTCAGACTATGGCCACTCGAGAGATTTATACACTGTATGTGTGCTGGCCGGGGTTGATAATACAGAGCAATACAGGTGAGGATCCATCACTGTCAAGCTCCTCAATGGCTCTTTTCGATAGCACACCTTCGAGTTGTTTCCCCCCCCGAGCTGGGAGGGTTACAGCTAAATACAGCCCCATCGCTTATCCTTGAGCGAGTTTGATTAAACATCATCTCATATTAAATTCTCGCTCTGTGCGGCTTGGCATTTTCCTCCATCTTGTCTAGGAGATCGCTACTATACACAAAACACTACAATCATAGCCCACAACTGTAAAATGACGCAGTTGTTCAGCTTCTACGATTATTCCTCCCCTAAAATTAACTGACGAAAACATCTTTTTGGAGACAAATTAATGAGACAGAGAAAACACTTTAAATGCCAGAACGCTGTCACCTTAGTGCAGCTGCTGGACCTGCATGGGTTGGCATCTTGAGCTCCACATTGATCTCAGCAAATACTCGACTGTACATCTCAGATTTCTCTCCAATTTGCAGAAAGTTTACCGCACAATGAATGCAGCACTCAGTTGAGTCCGCCGTAAATAAATGACGGTGAGGTAGGAATAGTCCACATTATGGATGGAAATGAGGAGCACCTCTTGTGTGAGTGTGTGTGTATGTTTACGGTAGCCGCTGCATTGTTTGTGAATACACACAGAAGTGCATTATGGTGTAATTGGATGTGGCCCAGCACCACCACAGGGGAGAAAACACTTCATTAAGACACGACAGCCAGGCGTGTACAGTAAGCTTCCTCTCCCACGTAGGGCAGCGAGCAGACAACCACTACAGGGGATATTTGACATGTAGGAGCCAAGTGCAGATTCCTTTTTGTCAGGGAACCTTCGGATATGATCCAAATGAAGGTATGATCAAGGCTAAATCTCACCTTTAGTTACTATCTCTGGATTTGAGTGGGTTGTGAGCCCTGAATCAAATCAACCCAATTATCCCTGAAGCACATGGAATTTTAATCATTATTCAAATAATTCTGACGCATCAGATTTTTTTTTTTTTCCCCACCCATGGTGCCATTTTCTCCCTGATTAGGCAAGTGTGCTCCAAGATCATAATATTCATGCTAATAAAGAATGAGTGGACACCCGGTGCATTCACAGGAATGACATTAATGTAATGTTACCCATAAGCCAAGGCCCAGTATTCAATAACAATGTAACCCCATCTGAGCATTTAGAGAACTTTTTGATGGCGCACCAGAGAAGGCAGTGTCCTCTTAGACCTTTCAACATTATTGCACTAATGATTGTTATCAGTGTTGTTATCCCTTTTGGGGGACTAAGTCAGCCATTTCAAAAAGACACGCTCTAAATCTGTACGTTCACTGCCACATGGGGAGTTTTTGCTATTTGTTTGTTGTTTTCAATTTATTTCAATTTCTTTTTTTCTGAAAAAAAAAAAAAAAAATAAATTTAAGGTTGCACAGATAGATGTATCAAGGCAAATGTTTCTTTGTGTGATGATGAGATTGCATAAAATCACATGAGACTGTTTTAGTCACAGAAGCTAGCAAAGATGGATCATAGAAACAAAAATTCTTTGTTCTGCTCTTGACCTAAAAAAAAAAAGAGAGATGAGGCAGACATGGGGGTCTTTTCCTGGCTTGGTGCTGCGCTGCTTTTGTGGAGCAATGCTTAATTTTGAGTGTTCCTATCACATGGGGAAGGATTGCAACAAATATTCCTAATTACACGCGGCCCACATATCTTATTTCTCTTGAAACTAAAGATGCTCTAACTGCTCTTTCACTCTTACAGTTAGGAATGATAATAACAGCAACAGGCACTTTCAACGAGTGACTTTAACCAAACTTAAATATTTATGTGTGTTGGGTTAGCACCAAAGTGCCTCAGCCATCAAATCTCATTTTTAGACATGGCTATAAAAGGTCTCAAATACATTGTCCTTATTATTTTAGACCCAAGTGCCTTCCTCAACAGCCCGATATACATTTTCCACAGCACCACTTTCAATTTAATCGTTAGAGGCCAATACAGCCGTCGGAAGTGTTGGCCATTCCATTTCCACTGGGGCCAGCCACAGTAAAAATGCACATGTGCCTGTAATGTAAGGCTCTTAGGTTATAAAACCATTCAGTGAATTGCATTCAGCATCAGCAGGGGGATGGAGCAGCTGGACAATGTATAAAATGCTGACTGTTTGAGAGAGAGGACGCTGAACGAACTGTCGCTTTTTAAGGAGTCCAGACATGATGTCTTTCTAAGTGTCGTGTCCTGAGATGGTAATGCCGCACCACGGGAGCTCGCCGTGGGAAGGTCGTCTCGTCGAATCAGACCGAACACATTGACATCTCCCAGTGCCCACGTTTTTTTTTTTGCATGCCTCATTCATCTCTCCACCTACATCAACAGAGCAACTTTCTAATCCCATGACCTTTTTTTTCTCTCCTGTATGAATACATTAGATAACCTAAACCAACACAGTTAGCCTTGACTACTCTTTTCGCTCTAAGCCTTTATGTGCTAGATGAGCTTGCACCATAACGTGACAGTATGACACCTGTGTCTACATGTATTTTGCCAGATAAATTAAATCATTAACCTGAGGCCCTGTTGTATCCTATCAAAAAAAAGATGCACAAGCAGACCTTGAATTCCCCATAAAGCCCATCGATTTAACCGCTTACATAAAAAAAGCTGTACACATGATTAACCTTCTCTAAGGTAAAAAAGTATTGATGAAACAATCCAAACAGAGTATAATTGGCATAAACACATAATGTCAGACATCCAAACATCAGATCCCATCCATGACCCAAAAGAGTTGCTCTTGCTCTCCTGCTCTATAGATGCTCTTGCCCCTCCCGTAATGCGCTGCGTTTTTAAATTGTCATGGTCATTTATATCACTTTATTTCTCTCCAGATGAAAAGGCCTGAAAAAGACGGGCATCCATCTTGTCAAGCCTGTTCCTTTCTGCCAATCTCTTGGTTCCTTCTTGGCAATTTATAACACTGCATGGAGCTGGGATATAATTATACAATTTATATTGTCTGATATTTCGCCTGCATTACACGCTCCTGCAACGGTTCAGGAACCGTGCTGAGGCTGAGAGAAAACCATTCCCCTGGATCAATATTTATGATTGTATTATTTGTCAGCATCTGCAGAGTCTCACACAAGCTGTTATGACGGTCCCAGGTCAGTAAGAAAGGGAAAGGGTAATACGGGGTCCTTTACTGCGGCCGAAGTGAAATCTGCGTTTCTGCATTTCACATCAGTTGTAGGTTGAACAGCTGTTTAAACTTAATGAAAACCCCCAACGGGCAGCACATAGTGGTTAGTGCTGTTGCCCCACAACAAGACGGTTGTGGGTTCGATTCCCGGGCCTGGTATGCGGTATGGTATGTTCTGGTATGTTCTCCAGGTACTCTGGTTTTCTCCCACTGTCCAAAAACATGCTAACATGCTAACAACTAAGTCTGGCCTGAAGAGATTCGTCACCATTCAAAGTTCAAGGCTTTTTAATTTCATTATAGATGAAGCCAACTATAGGTCTTAATGTCAAAGTAAACATTTCACTGGGGTTAGAGTACATTCGTTTAAGTCACTGCTAGACAATCAAACCACTCCACTTGAATGGTGCTTATGCTTCTTCTAAAACCTGAGTCCTACCAATTATTGCCAACATGAAGCTGAGAAAACGGAAAAAAGTTGCACAGTCTTCCAGAGAGGAATTAAAATCAAATAATTTTGATTGTGTGTATATTATTCAATAAGAAGTTAAACCCACACCCTCCTGGAGATGCTATAATCTTCCTTCACCCAATCCGATTAATCCAAAAAGAATTAAATCCAAAATGATTTTAAACTAAATTTGTAAAAGCTGATTAAGTCCTGATTAAAGGGTCATTTTAGTCAACGACTACGCTTAATTTAAGCTGCTGCATGTGCTTTCCCTGCTACTTACTTAAAGCATACCTAGCGTACCTGTTTTCAGTTATATCTCCCTCACTTCCTATCAGGGCTTTCTTGAGGATTTCATCTAATGTGAAATGCTCCTCATTTGTGAACCAGAGAGGAGCTAAGGCTCCATAACAAAACGGTTTTCACTCGTCAATGAGCTCAATTTTGGAGTGTTTGCACAGTCTGAAAACGACCTGTGGGCCAAGGATCTTCAATTATTCATTTGAACCAACAGCACATGAAGATTCTGCGTAGTTAAATTAGTACTTTTTGTTGTAATTAAAAAATAATAATAAAAATGAGTCAATACCATCTTCTTTTGAGCGCACAAAGTTCTTTACAGTATGTTTGTTTCCAGCTTCTTCCCAGAACAAAGTCACCCAAATTCCAGAAAATGTAAATTAGCCTCAACACTAAATTAACCTCTATAACTCAGAACACTGGCAATTGAATCCTTGCGTGGACAATGTGTGTAAAATATACTAATCAATCCAAATCTAAAGACTTAATGGCATCATAATTAGCTGTCATACAGATTACTTTTGATTGAAAATCCACAGCTGCAGCTCGACTGGAAATGCCGTCTATTCGGGGCAAAGAGTGCACCAGAATGGTCTGATTACCATTTCATTTGATGGGACACCCATTTTGTACTGCTTTTGTTCAGCCACACATTGTGACGTCTAAGAAGTAATATGCTCCTGCAGATGCTGCACTGCTCATGCAGGACAGATAAAGATGATGGAGGACCTCTATATGATGGTTATCACTCCACCACACACACACACACACACACACAAACCACACCGTGCCACATCTGATTGCACGGGGAGACATGCTCAACAGCGCGCCTGTGCTGCAGCTCCCAAAGGTGGAACAATGGACTTATTTTCCTTTGGTTTTTAGGTCACAGGATTCAAGGAGAAGAAAGACCTGACACAGTAAAGTAAGACATATATTTCCCATATAGGAGTGTAATGGTGAAATGCATTATGCTAATCACTGACGTGCTTAACTTCCTGCTACGCAGTGTATCAATTTCAGAAGGGATCAAGCAGGAACAACGATGATACGATTGAAAGTCGCTTGCACCGGGTTTATTTAAAGGCAGTCTCACCTGTTGAGGCTCTCGCGGTGTAGTCTGCTTGACTCGCCTGCTGGACGCCGTGGTGGTGGTGATCTCCATTATGGACGTGGACGTCTCTGAGCGGTTGGCTGTGGTGCTCGACTGCGGTGTGATCGAGGAGGGAGACTCCCCCACGAGCCGCACGCTGCCTTGGATCTTTATGTTGGGATCTCCCTCCGCGGCCATGTTGAAAACCTTCAAACCATTATAGTAGAGGCCCGAGAGCTGGCCCTGAAAGGATCGACTCCGTTCTCGCTCCGAGCCCCCGATCTGTATAGTGGTTTGGCTGTTGAAGATTGTAAGCTGCCGTCCTGTGGGAAAACAACGTTACATATATACAAGAATGTTGAACTGTGGACTCAGCCACTTTTACTGAACAGGAACAAAAAACTAAACAAAAGCACAAAAAAAAAGACACAAAGGCAGATTATTTGCCCAGTGGTTAATGAGACCAATAAATTACAGGTTGGAGAGGCAAACCCTAGTAATTTATTGCGATTATAATGATGAGATGCCTACAAAAAGGAAAGAAAAAAAAAAAAACAAAACATTAAATAAAAACACAGGGTTTGTTAAAAAAAAAAAATAAATAAAAAAAAAATCAATGCATTGCTTAAGTGACAGTCTAATCTAAAACAGCAAGAAAAAAAATATTAATCAGAAAGTAGTGATGTTATGGAAATGCAATAGATTTGACTACACATCAAAAGATAACATAATCTTGAAAGTGATATAAATGGGCAATTTGTTTGCAGGAAATTGCCTGGCAAATAAGATAGATATATAAATCATCTGTCTAATAAAGCAAAAAGCATATATTTCATTATGCTTTGCTTATGTTATCTTGATTTTTTTTTTCCTTTCGGATTTTTACGATTAAAAAAACTGGAAACGCAGCAAGCATGAAATAATAATAATAAAAAAAATAATAATAAAGCTTATAAAATGACTGCAGGCAGTGAGACTGGACTTTTTTGTGTGCAGTCTCACAGGAAGCAGGACACACTTCAGGAAATGTGTAACTGTTCATCCATTTAGCAAAAGCAAACAAGAAAAACATAAATTTAGAACGGTTAAGGTTGGGCACATGGAAAAAAAATGATGACAGAAAACAGAAACAAACAAACATAAAAATGATAGGGCTCATTTCACATTTTAAGTGAAAAATATGAATTAGTTATCGAACTATAAAAAACAAAGCATGCACTCAATTTGTTTTATATTACAGTTCCTTGATCTAATGCCCTATACATATTTACAATGTCTGTTAAAGGGACTCAAAATTGTGATGCCAATTCATATTGCAGTCTATTTATCATTTCTACCAGTTTAATGAGAATAGATCAAATGGCACTAAGTGCTGTACTGCACAGTATAAACACTGTATATGTTTCAAAAGTGTTTCAAAAAACACTCAACAACTGATGAATCACTAAACTGGAACTTTTAAATTAATCTTTTAGATATTTACAGCAAAAATACTACAGTAATTTATAGACATTTTAACAATGCTGATATTACTTCAGTAAGTGGATTAAATTCATATTTACAGTCCCTTTAACCTTAGGTTGACAATAAACACGTATTAAAACAGCTGACATCTATCAAATAAATGCATTATTATGAAAAGTATGACACACTACAAACTAAATTTAACTGTTCAAATCATTTTGTTTTTAAAGTTTAACTGAACATTTATTTTTTTAGGTTTATTATTTACAAAATAGTGCTACAACTTGGTTATGATCAAATTATTTTATCTGAAATTTTAATCAATGATTTTACCTTTGTCGAGTAGCCATTCGTCAACTACTCGACCAAGTCGGTATGGGATTCGCTGTCTAGCAATCGCCAGGCGTTCGTTATCATTGTTGCCTTTAAAGTTTAAAGAGACATTTCATTGGTTACAATCTGTAAGGTCAAAGGTTAAATGTCCATACTTAAAGCTGGAGCTATACAACTGCACAGGGTTTTTCTATTTAAAATGTTTTGAATATTTAAAAAAACAATATTTACGAAAACAATTATTTGACCATACTCCACTCATTTTAATTTATTTTAGCCAACAAATTAGGCCTATGTTAATTGAAAATAAGTGAACTACCACGCATCATGTTTCATCTACGTTAATAGAACTACGTTATAAACCAACCCAAATCACAACTTTATACATTCTCAGTACAAAATCGTCACCCAAATATTTCCATCCACTTTGTCTGGACCCTCTGTAGCTTTTTAACTGGCTTTTAAACTAGTTATATACATTTTCAAAAAGAACATCATTTAAATTTATTGTTGAATCAACCTTTTGTGGTTTAAAGGATAAGACAATTTAACTTTAACATATTACAAATTCCAACCCCATTTATAAAGAGCCTAATTGGCATGACCGAATAGGCTAATGGCAACACAACAGTTAGACCAGTATACATTCAGAGCATCTAGTCAGAAAACACTGTCAGAATACATTTGCTGTAGAAAATTGAATCAAGCAGCTTTGACAAAAGTTACTAGTCATAAAGGAGGAAGAGTCGTGAGTTTGATTTTCTCAACCCGCGCAATGTTTGATGTGAGGGTCTATGAAAAGGTAGTTCTTGACAAGATTCCAGAGGATAACCAAATGTGGGTCAGGAGAGAGAAAGAGTAGCTTCAGAAAAAACCTCCACTCCAGTATTGGAGGGGCAGTTTGGCATTAATGAGGGCAAACTCTGCATCACCCCTTTGTCGAGGCCAATAACCTCTCCGGAACAGAGGACTTTCAGCAAAGTAGCGCTGTGTCTGAGTGCTTCTCCCCCCCGGTATTGTCTGCTGAAATTGATTTCAGTCCAATCCTTTCTTCCGGCAGATTGACAATGTTTGTCCCATCAAGTATATTAATTCACTTCTGGTAGATAAAAGATCAGGTAGCTAACAACGATTCAGCGGAGAATAGGCTCCAACAGGAAAGGATCTTGCCGACATGGAGGAGAGGAGGTAACCTTGTAATAGATGCACAGTTGCTCTGATGAAAGGTCTTGGAGGTAAAAAGACGCATAAAAAGACATTTTTTAATCGCATCAGCTTGAATTACTGTAGAGGATCAGCTACACAGAAAGGGGGGTTTAAGGCTTGTCTGTACAGCTCATGGAATTTGGCTGCAGTCGATTGTGCCAACTTGGAGCACAAAGGCTTGTGAAAGCGATTTAGTGAAACATTTCTCCCCCAACAGTGATGCAGAGAGATACATTCTGCATTACAACAAAAGCCACACAGTGTGTATCATTTGATGTGAATCTCCAAATGTTCTTAAGTAAGCCACACTTCTGAAATAATGTCCAGTCATTAAAATTGAAACAGCAGCCTGAGGAAACTGAATTAGCTGCAATGGACATGGATCGAGTTTATTTTTCAGGTTTCTATTCGTTTTCCTTCCCCAGTTACACAATAAAGCATACTCATATGTATGTGTTATTGATGATGTACAGACACTAAAGAACAAGGCTGCCGGTGTTCTGCATATTTAAAACTGGCAAAATATATACATTTAAAAAAAAGAAAACTTCTTCTTCGGCCCCCTTTGACTATACAAAAATGTTATTTTTAACAGTGGGTCATAACTACTTTCATTTAAGATAAGATAGATCAAATAAAACGTATTAGTTCCTCAGCGGGAATTTTTATTTTTTTTATTTTTAGGATATGCAAAATAATTTCCCACAAAAACTAGTATCTTAAAATTACATTAACCGAAACTGGAGCAAACAGCGCACTTGGACCTATTTTCAGCTGTGGATTAATACACTCATGGTCCTCTGGAGAGGTTTTAAAGGCAGCATGGTGCAGGTGTGATTGAAAATGAACTCAAAGAGCGCACGTTCTGTATATTGAAAGAATGTGAGTCAGTGTAACAGAGTGGCTCATTTATCTGTTTTCCACAACAATGGACACAGAAGCACAGAGGAATCAGCCAGATCAGGCTTTGGTTACACGGACAATACCTGCGGTAGGATCAGTCACTTGTTGGGTTGGGTCCTTTCATGTGATGTGTTGACAATAAGAAAAATACATAACATCACAAAGACTAAGACTGTGGTTGGACAGTGTTGTAACTAAAAAATGACTGGGCAACATATTTCATTTATGCGGCAGTTAGAAAATCCAGTAAGCTGCATACAAAACGGACTGGCCTCTAGGTGCTTTTTGGCTTATGTAATGTCCGAATACGGCCTGATGATGAACACACGCTGTGTGTTCCCCGTGAAGGGCCAACTGGAGCTCTGCACCACCCAATTAGCCTCAGAGCTGTGCACGATAGAAAGAATTACGCACAAACAAATGGCTAAGCAAAACACGCAAGTGCACAGGCAGTTGAACTTGGACATATTCTGAAAGTGTTAAATTAATGAGTGAATGGCGCTGAGTGCCGTAGTCATGGACCCTTCTTGGGCTTTGTTAATTCCTGTCACCTCTATTTGACAGTCATGGAGTGTTACTTATGTCGCCATCTGAGGAGAGGTCAGAATCAAACTGGGCTCGGGAGAACAGTTAGCTTAGGAGGACATTTATGACTGGAGAAGAGCGAGAGCCTTTTCATGTAAATACATAATTAGTGTTATTAATTACATGTGCTATGCTTGCTTGCTTGGTTCTTTGACACTCACAGTATATAGACACGCTACAAGACGTGCAATATATGCACGTCTTGTATTTCTCTGTTGAAATGACAACTTTTGTGTTCTCCCAATATTTTTGTAGCAAGAACACCAATTTGTGGAAGAAGAGGACAAGAAAACTGAAAAGGAGGCTTCGGAGTGTCAGGCAGGTAGATGCACACAAATACAGTGTGCACACGCACGCACACACACACACACACACACACACACACTTATCTTCACACGCATCGTACCATTGTGCCAAAATCCTCCACTGGTGTGCTCCATTTTCAAAGCTAGTAGCTCTTTATCTGTTCAAGTCTGCACCTTGTGGCAGAGTCGGTCTATGGTTACACTGAGATTAATTAAGTGTGGATATAATCAAGGTCTGATCACGTATTGATCGCAACTGTGGGACATTGGAGTGTTAAACAATGCTATCCCCCGGGCTTCGATGCAGCAGCAGAGCCCATTCATCCTGCCTGTAAGCGGAGACTGTGACTGCTGCCGAGTAGTGATTTGGTTTGGTATGGGACAGCCTGGCTTATCTGCTCTGCCAGACAGCAGCGATTCAGCTGAGCCATCCCAGCCGACTCGCTTTGCCCTCACTCATTTGTTTTCTTCCCTTTTCATTTATTATTTATTTATTTATTTATTTATTTAGTTTTTGTTAATAAAGTGGTCAGATAAGGTGGGGGCTTTATCTAATTACAAGTCCTAGTACACTCACCGCATTAAATGAACAAATATGCAAATGCTTTCTCTGTTCATGAATTAAAAAGGAGGAACATACACAAATCTCACTATCATTTTTATTATTCTGCCCCCCCTCCCCCCGACTCTGGCTGTGGCAGTCCTCTCACCATTTTTATAATAATGATTGCTTGTGCAACGGGCTGAAGAGGCTCATGGAAAAAACAGAGCAGAAACCAGAGGAAGCAGGATGGAGCTTTGATGGATAAAGCTAACCCTTCTTGTATCCAACAAATCAGACTGAACACCACAAGGTGGGAAAACAGGACAGAGGGGGCAGGTTTGGACAGATAAAGGGGGGGAAAAAGGACAGAAAAAGAGAGAAGTGAGAGCTGAGGGGAGTGGAGTGAGAGACAGAGAGCTCCGTAAGTGCACCATGCTCTGATAACGGCACAAGAATAAGGCCAGAGACCTCTCCATTATCTTTGTGTGCGGCGCATGTTCATTGGGTGCTCTGATAGGATACTGCACTGTACCCTGCGGGCCTGGCAGCACCATTGTAATGGTATTACTTCCATGGCCAAGACTCAGGAGAAGGGGATGATTTTTTTTTTTTTTTTTTGTCAGTGCCCAGCCTTTTGTCAGTGCCCAGCCTTTTGTGTGCGCTGCAGAATGAAAGCAGGGTGAGAATAAAGCATAGAGGACTACAACTACAACAAGTAGAAGGCTAGTTATGGGTCTGCTTGTGCGTTCTGCATTTTAGATTCTAATAACCGCACTAAAGACTTTTAATGGCCCATAAGTATGCAGTACGAGACTTTTTAATGAGATTACGAGGGCAGCAGTATAGGCCCTAGTGAAGCAATTATTTCCTTGCTTTGAGAATGATTGCTCCCTCCCATATAATCTCCTCCTCTCTGTCTTCCTCACTCTCGAGCCATCATTTTTATCTTTGCTGTCTACTCTTATTATAATCACTGTTGATCTGTGAGCGGCCTAAGAGTGGCTGAGGGCTGCCGTTATGAGTGCATTAGAGGCATACATGGATACTAATCAAACTACAGGCGAGCTGAGAGAATAATGGCTTTATGTGCAGGGGTGGGTAGGGGAGGAGCCGCCAAGTGATTGTGATTGGATATAATTAGTTCGCAACATGCCTAATAAGGCAGCCGGACTTAGCTTTGTCACTGATGCATGATTGGTGGGGATGAGGTTGGTCACATTTTCCATGTGCCACTTCATAAGCATATATTCTGATTTGTCTGCTTTGCAGTTTCTGACCACTAAAAAGTGAAATTCTAGTAAAGAAATAAATAAATAAAAATAAAAAATTCACTGACAGCACCAGCACATCTGTATGTATCATAGGTGTTCTAGGGACTGAGGGGTATTTGTTGCTTGAAGATTGAGATGCTAGCATCCAGGCATTTAACCCGGCTGTGCATTCTGCCATGTCCACCACACGTCAAAAGCCATTAGCTTCCCTTTTCCACCTGAGGCAAGCAACGAGGAATGAGTCCCACTCATAAAACCCTCTTTCATTTGGATGAATGCACTGGTCACAGCTAAAAAGGTCAGCAAACATTATGCAGAAATGGGGAAGGAGAGGATGAAGACAGGTTGGATTTGTCTTCCGTTTGTCACATTGCCAAATCATTTTGTGCACGTTTGCCAGTGTAACAAATGTTTTTGATTTGGAGTGGAGGCTTTTAATCTCATGGACTTGTTCCTGCAGTCGTTTTGCTGTTTTCGCTTTGAACCCGACACATTCTCCTTCCTTTAATCTTTCGTAACTTTTGTCAAAGCCTTTCAAGCAGTCAAAAAAAAAAAAAAAAGTTAACAATTTCAACCAAACAGAAACAGTGGCATTTAAATTCTCTATGAGAGCCATCAAACTACAGTACTAACAACTTGACGTTCCACAGAAACATATCAGTGCTGCTGAGTTCTTTTCCATTGGCAACTAAAGATTTCTTCATATTTTCCTCGGCAAATAACAAAACAGAGTTTGCATTTTCCCATGAATGAAGCTCAGCTTCCACAGACAAACTTATCAGCTGCAAATGCACATGCTTGTACACGTGTTTGGGTCATATAAGGATGTAGTTATTGAATATATTGTGTTTTTACAATCACTAAATACTCATTATACACTCAGTAATTAGTGAATTCATCTTATAAGCTTTTGTAATGTGTGCTTTGGAAAATAGCTACACAAATTAAATTAATAGTGCTGACACTAAAGGCAAAAAAAAAAAAAAAAAAAAAAAAATAATAATAATAATACACCCTATTATTGTTGTTGCCTAGGAGTTACTGCTGTGCACCCTATGGAAATGATAAATATAAAACTGAGGTGGTGTTGTTAAACATGATGCTATATCCTCAAATCTAATGCTATATATTATATATGAGTGTCTGCAATGTAATTCTGATTAAAGAGCAGATTAATTCAGGCTTTTATTTTGTTTGACTGTGTTATAACAGGTTTGTCTGGCTGCCTGCCTGTCTGCCAGTCTTAATTCAATCTACTGTATTGGCATAGAAATAAATACCCGACTGGCACACAATTACTTGCCACAATAAAAGTGGTAATTTGTCTGTAAATAGCCTATTGATTCGACTAACTGTGAACATACACTGTGGGTGGATTACTAATGTATATAGGGAATATATCCCAGGTGTAGACAGGGTGGGTGGTTGCTCTTTAATACACTTGCTATTTCCAAACCTGACACTTGTTAAATGCGTCCTATTTGCATGCACACCGGTTGTTTAAAAGCACTGATTAATGTAAAGTCACGGCAAATACTGGAATTGTGGGAAAAAAAAAACTCAACACCACTGGTATTATTCTCAACGACTTCTGGAAACAGGAACATGAGAAGCAATTAGAGCACATGCTAAGTCAACATAAAGACATCCTGGCAGATAAGGCTTTAATAGTCGGCTTGATAATCTCTTTGTCATTTTATGGCCTTTAAGAAGCAGCAGAGGTAATTAAAGACAGGGTGGGTGACTCACCTGTGGGGTAGCGCTCAATGACTGGCAGGTCATCCACCTGCAGAGTGGCATTACCGCCACTCCTCGTAAACTTCACTATATGGTACTTTCCGTCATTTACAAACTTTGATGTCTCCTCAATGTTAATGTCATCCGTTCCGACATTAAATACAACAGCAATGTTTCCTTTTTCCTGGAAAGACAAGAGCAGAGAAAAGGAAAAGCTTTTTAGAGGCAATGGACATTTGTGTTTGGTGCTGAGAGACTTTGCAAAAATTACTGTTTATTCTGCAGCTTAGTAGGAAGAAAACAACACATCACTGGAGAATTAAGCAAAAAGAATACATGATTTATTATATTCTATTCTATTCAAACATAAACAACATTTGTAGATATTCCCTGCAGGGAACATGACCACCTTTCCCACCCTGATAATTTTTCTACAGTCCCTAAACACGCTTACTTCCTTTATAAGGTTACTCAAGTGAGGAGCTGAGTGGCACATCTAGCTTAGAGGCATTGTGTAGCTTTAATATTTATTTCAGTTTACAGTAAAAGAACATAGCATTGATGATATAATGGATAAAAACAGGATTGAAATATACAAACTTAGACATTTACTTTGCATCCAGTTTAATGAAAGAAACTATATGGCTGCTGCATTTTGGCCCGGAGCCCATTATAAACCTAAAAGGATCTTCCCATCATAAGGGAAGCTCCAGGACAGTTGGCACTGACATCCTCCACATCCTAAACTTACTGTAATAAGTTCTTCTGCTTTTATAAAAAAAACAAGTTTTCCATCAAAAAAATCACCAGATTGGTCTGTTTTTATTTCAATAAAGACCAAATAGGATCATTTTTCTCCATATAGTTTTGCTGTCCCATGATATTTACATCTATCACCCCCTAGAGGAACACTTATTGTAGAATACTTTCTCCCCAAGCAATATTTCTTATTTCAACTACTATTTTCATGTCCATAGGCCGTGCACTTGTCTCTAATTAAACACTTTTATCTGCTAAGCCGCCTGACCGACTGGGTTGACCAAGAGGCAGATGACTGTATGGATGAATACTGTACTAAATATGCTGTTGCCAGTGTCTGTTGGCCCCGCCCCTCGCCCAATGTCAGCTGGCATTTACCCCCCGGAAAATGGATAAGCAGTACAAGATAGATGAATGAATGAATGAATTGTTCTTGCTGCTCTTTAACATGACATTTCCTCTGGAAATATCCGTGCTCCTCTCATAAACTTAAGCACAATTGGAGTAAATGCAAATTCACAAAATCTGTCCTTTACTGTTTTTACAGCACCAGTCACATAATTTATGTAGTTAATGATGAAATGTATCCCACAAGCTCAAGCGTTATGAGAAGCAGAATCAGAAATAGTTTATTAATCCCACAGGGAAAATCTGTAGCTGCCATGGCCGTCTGTATGTTTCTGCTGTCTGGTCTTTTAAAGGGTAATAAACAGATTCTCTTTGGTTCAGCCATTCACACACTGCAGTGCCGCCCAGAGAATATGAGGAGTTTGTGTCAGACTGAAACTTTCGGCGTGGACTGACGTCATTAGTATAAACATAAACATGGAGACATAAAGAGCTCTCACAGGAAATTTGAAACCGGCTTAGCCTCGCTCTCCTTACACCCACATGCGATGCATATCTACAGTAATAAGCTTCTTTTAACAGTACATGATCGCAGTTCTTGAATGGTACTGCTTAATCCAGCTATAATGAGTGGGCATGTTGGTGCAGCTTTTGCATCTCTCTCTCTCTCATCCTCACACTCTCTCTCTTTCTTTCTTTACTTATGAGCTGCAGTGAAAGGAGCATCTGGTTAGAGGCTCAACCTCCTGTAGCAGCGCAGCAGTCTGCATGTCATTATCCAGTCAGCACAGCAAACAGTACATTGCATCTCCATCTCTCTCTGCTTCTCTCGCTTTCTCTCACATATGTACAAACATACTCATTTTCAAGTCCCCCCCCCCCCCACCACCACCACACAGGCAAAGACAGAGAGAGAAAGAGAGGGAGAGAAAGCCAAAATGCAGAATGAGTTGAGCCTGTTTCAAGAGCCAGAAGCTAAAGTGCAATTAAAACCATTTGTAATGTGTCACACCATGTTACCAAAACTAGGACAATTGTATGCTTTGTAATGCAGTTTCAACAGATTATATAAGATGATGCATTAAAGCAACAGCACTAACACAATTCACCTACTGCCTGAGGCACAAACACTCATCAACAAAAAAGCAGAAAAGTGGACGGCTACAGCGAGTGTCAGGTTTACAGATCCGAACGGCTTTAAGGTTGATCTGTAGATGCTGCTGTAGTAAAACCTTGCGTTGATTGTGTGCTGGCCATCTTTAAACCCCTCAGCAAGAGTCGCAGAGGCAGCAGACAAAATGAACATTTACCAACGTCAGTCCGCAGTTCAAATACCTGAATATTAAGTCAACTTAACATGATATACAGTGAACTTTCTTTCAAGGACTAACACACGCCAAACACATTAACTGAGAACTTTTTTAGTATCTTCGCTCGTGGAAAAAAAAAAAAAAAAAGACACACAGGGAAAAAAAAGCTTTAGTGGAGGGACCAACCCAATTAAAATCCTGCTTTTAATAGTCTCCTTCAATTGACTTTTAATGTTCCCCATGGCCTCGTTAATAAATTTACGGCATTTAGTCACAAACTGCCAACTCGAATTTCCATAGCATAAAAAAAGCCGACTTCACAATGTTGAAAGAGATGAAGAGGTAGATGAAAGAGGGTAAGAGACAAAGGATAGAAACTAAACCATCAGATTTAGGGAGTCAGATGTCAGATGAAGGATAAGGCCTAAATCTTAACGCTGAGAATATTCAAAGTTGAATATTTGACACGCATGCAGCCTGTGTTTGTCCCCATATTAACGCGATTAACTTATTGCCTCCGCCTTTGAAGAAGGCACTGGCTTCTGCTTTAAACATCAATAATATTTTCCCCTGAATAATAATCCAATGCTTTTCGCCATCTCCTGAAATTCAATCTACTTGGACAAGCAGCTTCTCATTGAGTTCGGCCCGAAGAGGAGCCTGATCCTGGCACTCTAATGGGGTGCAGGCTTATGTCACACAGTGATTGATAGCCGCTTACATAAACCCAGCCCATTACACCCTGTGCAGTTTTCGGGCTGCTCCCCGCAAGGCTGCCCCCTTTGGGATCATACTGTACGATGTACATGTACCGCACCCAAAGAGCTGACACTCTGCACCCTGCCTTGATTAATTGTTCATCAAGCTGCAATAGAGTTTAATTAACTGATGAAGTTGATCCACCATTCTCCTCTAATCTGCTGGGGTTTTTTTTTTTTTTAAATGCTTCTCATCCTTGCAGCTGGAGGGTGGAGTAGCCGCAGTAATACAGTTTCTCCTGTAAAACTCCCCATCTGTGCTCACTTAACAGCCATACAGATACTTGTTTTACTAGCTAGAACAATGCAAAACAGCCTCTGCAGACCAAGTGTTTTTCTGAAATTATCAGGATCATTAAACTTTTTACTTTTTTTCTTTTTTTTTTTTATTTTGATCCCCTTTCCTGAAGAAAAATGCCTGAAATTATTCAAGTCAGTAAATAAAGCTCCTTTAATAAAGTTTAGAAATAAACATGTTTAACTGCCAGATAACAGTAGTGACCTTGAAAATTTATCAAATGATAAATAAATAATGCTTCTATTTTAATATTTTTCACAGAGAGGAGATGGTAGGTTGTTCATAATGTGCTTTAAGGTCAAACCATCAAGAGGAATACAAAAACACACCGAGTCGAAATGATCCACATGTGTAATGGTTCACTGAAGCAAACGTTTTCTTCTATTCTTTTTCCCCCTTTTCCCCACCAACATAAAAAAAAAAATAAAAAAAATAAAATAAAAATAAAGAAAATAAACCACACCAGGAAGTGAGAAGTGGTTTTTGAGATGGTGTTCAATCTCAGCACAAATGAACACCAAAGTGTGCGCTGTCCTAATGTTTGGCTTGTTTATGAGTCATTCATGTTGACAACCATTGTGCTCCTGTCACATTTCATATCTCACCAGTCCGACGCCACGGGACCGCAACGCATCTCCCTTCAGCGCACATGTCTATGAGGGGTCTGCTGGCAGGTGGGAGAGCACCTCCGCCATGCTTTTAGAGTGTGTTATGAGTGTGTGTGTGCGTGCGCATGTTGAGAGGATATTACGCTCGCAGTGCAAAAGCTAAATGTCTCAATGTAGCTGGGCAAAAGTAGACTGTACTGTTCACCTTATCTTTTAATTAACTCTGACAGATTTCTTCTAATTTTTTTTCCTCAGAAAGGATCACTTAATGAAATTAAAGACATAAAGGAATAATTAAAAGAAAGGAAATGGAATTTTCCCCCCAGTACAGCAGGCAGTTCATGTACTGTACATTACACTGTAATTCATCCTTACACCCACAACTGCATATCTAAAACCATATGGAAATTCAAATGTGTATATAGCTCTATGTATAGATATATATTAACTTAGAAAAGACTTTTACAGTGGAACCAACATGAAGGCAGTTTGCTGGAGAAGGAGTGGATAGTAGTTTTGCTGAAAATGAAATTTCAGCCTCACAGAAGCACGACGTGAATGACACATTAACTGCCTGATATCCAAAACGATTTAATGATGTTAAATGACCAACCAACGATAAATCGTCCTCATGGATCTGAAACCAGTGGGGCCTGTATATTCCATTTCATTCCATTCTTTTGGTGCAAATTCAAACCTAATTTATCATAAAATCCTGACGACAAGCAAGACAAATCACATGCACATGCAAAGCAGGTAATGGCACGTGCACATTCCAAACTGTGCTTCGAAATAAAATAATCATCTCTCAGTAGCACCTTAGTTGCAAAAATCTGAAGTATATCGGTGCCGCTTTCAGAGGAAATTTGCACCCATATGTTTCTGTCTACTTAGTCCTATCTGCACATATACAGTCCAACATAAGGTTCCTTTTCCCTGTCTGAGATGTAAAACTGGTATGTTGAGGAACATATGGCAATGCTGTCAGCAACTCCCGAGCAGGTCTCAGCATATTGTGCAGAGAAACGTGAGAAAGGGGTCCTTAAACAGAGACACCTGAAAATCAGTTGAGTGTGTCTGAAATGGAAATTTATTGCAAGACTTTAACATTTTCATTCTATATCCTCAGGGGTCATTAAATGGGAAAACGCTGGGCAGGATATTTGATCTGACCTATTTTAAGACCTTCCACAATAAAAGAAGAAATAAATAAATAAATATTGGGATCTTAATTTTCTGATATTAAAGGTACAGAAACACGCAATAATTGTGATGATAATTCAAACAAATCACTTCCATAGATTAAGGTATTTATGAAAGGATTACTATTCCCAAGGATTCGCTGCAGAACTCCACCAAAAACGATGATATTATGTTAAAGCTAATGAAAAGAGACAGGCATAACAGCATGGAGTAGATATTTACTGCTATCACAAATATGGTGTTGGTGGAAAGATGTATCTTAGTCATTCAATTTATTTACACTTCTAAGACGAGTTTAAGAGCTGTGTCAGCTGTATTTTAGACAACTTTAAAACTACGTACAAAAAAAAAAAAAAAAAAAAAAGAAACCCAAACATGTAACCAAGTTAGACAAGGTTTCCCTCCCCCCTTCATTCCACCATCGCCTTGGAGCGTTTCCAGCTCGGCGAGATATAAGTGTGTTCGCTCCGAGCTCGGCTTATTTCAAAATCAAGTCTGCCGGCAAAAGTGCGTAATTATCTGTGAAGTTGGTTTGAAATTGTTTCCATCGCTAGGAGACTCTATCGAGTGGCTTTCCGTAGGAGACCCTCATCAAATACCTCAAGTTAATAAATCATCAAGCCAGCCACAGCAGCTGTTTGGAGGAAGGTGCAGCAGGACACGTACGGCTTTTCTGCTACTACGAGGGACATTATACAGTATATGAAAAGCGAAATGCATGTTAATGTGTGATGTGCAGTTTTAGTGAGATGTAGTGAAGAAAAAAAAAAAAAAACCCTAAATGTTTTTACACAGGGGGATATTATCACAGTACAAATATGGTTATCTCTTCATTAGTGGAATGGTGACACCATAAATTTACATTCAGCCAGAGGTGACGGGAGCATCTGTAACCTGAGCCGGCCAGTGGCACTTTTCAAAAGACACCATTTGTCATTTCCTAAAACGACATTCGCTGTCCGTCTGCGATGTCTTTCTGTCGCTTCATCTTTGGCTGCCGCTGACACATTGCATCAAGGGAGGTCAACAGGTATCCGAAATTTCGTTTCTCTCGCTCACTCAAAAGAAATCAATTCAAGTTTCAGGTGATTCTCCTGTCAGTCCACTTGTGACAGCTGGCACGCAGCTGGAGTGAGTCGACCTTCATCCCTGTCCTCTGCCCCTCACCGAACATACTCACAATCCAGCTCATCTCATCTGTACGATTCATACGGCGCAACTTTCTGGGTAAATAAGATCAAATATAATCAAGTGAAAGTTCAGACGGCAGGATGGGCCGATCACCTCGGTAGGAAATGGGAAAACAAAATGGAGAGTTCAGGTAAAGCTGGGAACATACGCCTGAAGGCAGAGAACATATGCTATGACTGACCCTTAATCCTCAAAACGACACCTCTAAACAGTCGACATGGTGAGGATACGCATGATGACGAGCTTTTTGCCCTGCCTACTCAGATGATCTCTGGTCCGGGGAGGCAAAAAAAACAGATGAGTAAGTCTGGCCTTTCAAATTTAATACCGTTGATTTTAGCATACAGTTAAAGGAGGTGCCGTTCAGATGTTCTGCCAGCTCAGGATCTAATTTGTGCACACGTTTTACTCACCGGGGGAAAAGGTTTCATGTAATAATTGGATCGTTTCTCATAAATATGCAATTCCTACTTGTTCTACTGAGATCTGTTCCACTGTTTTCTCACTGTATGAGCTCCACATGTAATTATGTGACAGGTTTGCTAATCTTGTAAAGAGGTGTCACACACATTTCAACTCTGTAGTGCCGAATCACAATTTCAACACAGTTCAGCTAAATTATGTCACATTAGCATAATGATGGCATTGTGTTTTCAATTTAGAATTGTGTAATTATTTGGGTGACTGGTATGAGCATGAATTCATAACGCAGGGTATGTCTCATCACGACCTGCAGAAGAGATCCAGCCGTGGATTTGGATTTGCCATGAATTTGTGACTATGAGCACATTAGAGCGTAACGGGACACAGACACAGTGACAAGTTATTTGGAGTGGAGACGTTGATTCTGTCTATGAACTGTCATGAAATATTCAAACTCGCAAAATTGTTCTCAGTTTCCTCGTAGCTTTACTTTTGGCTCATACTGAGACAGAAAACAATGTGACGGGGCTGCAATCAGGAGGCACACTGGCATGATATCACTCCAAACGTGAAGACCCGGCGATGCAAAATTTAAACGCAGCGCGGGGACAAAATAGAACTCGCTGCAATACAAGAACAAAAATACAAAAAAACAAAACAACGTCCTAAATGTCCTAAAATTCCCTAAAGTTTCTGATGACATAGGAACAACAATCCTGTAATCCTGAAATCAGTGCCACCTCTGTAACTCCTTCGCAAATGGAGAAGTGATTCTTTAAGGTAAAAAGAAAAAGGATAGCTTTTTCCAAATAAATAATTTTGCTATTGGAAAGCATGCCTCTGTTTCTGCTCACAGAGGGCGGCTAACAGAAATTGAAGAAAATGACAAAGAAAGTGTGGCGCCCTCGGTACTTAGATCTATGATCAGTAGATTGTGGGTCAATGGCTTCAACAGAGCTAATTCTCCAAGAGCATCTAGAGCTGCCACACGATGACGAGCTTCTCAGTGGTCGGCATGTTTGGAGACTCCTCTGTTCTGACCTGACAAAAGTCACGAGCATAAAAAAAAAAAAAAAAAAAAAAAGATATAACTATAGATATTCAATCTATATGGACCAGCATGTCAGCAATCAGGGCTAACTAACAGCAAATCCACAACCCTCTTGCAGCTGCCTCATAATAATTCTCATCTCCTTTTGTGCAAACTGAATCTCACACTTGGATGACAGTGGGCAGCAACATTTTCTTGATTTCCTGTCATTATTAGCCATTTGAAATTCCACTGTTGCCTCTACTCAACCATTTCTTGCTCATTCAGAGCCTGAACTTGTGAAACACTGAACATAAGACTTGGATCTCATTAGAGTTGTTATTACTGTTGTAATGATTTTACAGTATGTGTTGGCTCGACTATATCATTAGAATAATTGTGCATGGTGCAGAGGAGATATCTGCTTTTCTCTGCTCCTGTAGACTAGATTAAAAAATAATATGTATATATGCTTTGCTTGTTCCAGATGTTGTTTGAAGATTTTACACAACCACCTGACTATCCATCAACCCCCTCTGGAAGACTACTCTCTGAGTTCTCTGGCTTTTCAAGAACTTCTCTTCCAAATTTTGCTTTTGTGTTAATAACAATAATAATAAAGAATTACTCTATATCTATAAAAACACAAATTTTCAGATGTTTTACTTTCACTTTCGCTCGTCTTTATTTTTATTCTTGGCCATAATCATCCAGATTAAGACAACATTTCTTAATCGAGGGAGAAGGAAAGCACAATACTAGGCCATTTGTTATTGTGGCATTTTACAATTCCATTTTAAATGTGAAAAACGTCCAATTATTTATTCTCCAGCTGTCTTTCATATGGTTATTAATGAATTCAGTTCAAAACAGCACAGTTTATTGGTTTGAGATTATGACCTGCGTGAGAATTAAGCTTATTATGTGATAACCAGTCACTGTTGACTAAACAGGAAAACTTTGGCCCGACACCATATCTCCATTTTCAACATGGGGAAATGTGTAATCTGCTGGGCCATGAGAGAAAAAAAAAGGCTAACCTTTAAATATTCATTTGCTGTTGTTTTAAACAATTTGCAAGAGTGCCAGTATAGACATATCAGAAATAGACAGGATTCAAGGACTGTTCACATCGTAGCACATGCAGCTTCCCAACAGACCACAAAAAGAAGAGCAGCTTGAACAACTATCAACTGAATCATACCTACATCATTCCATGATTTCCAAAAAACAAAAACAAAAACATAAGTTTATTTCTGCACAACCGCACAACTGATATAGTTTGAATTTCTGTCCGGCTGAAGAAGAAACCTTTTTTTTTGTTGTTGTTGTTTTTTTGGAACTTTGAAAATAAAAAATAACAGGGTGTGAGGCAGCACTGGATCTGGCAAACCGTTGTGTAGATCAATTTTCTACTATATGCACTAAAAATAAAATAAAATCAAACTACCATGCTGTTTTATTTTGAGCAGATGTCGTGTCCAACAATCTGCAACACCGCCAATGAAGGCGCATTGAAGCGATTTCCCATTTGGTATAAAGAGCTAAAAAATGTCCTGCCTTTAACATCAGCCGCACATATTAATCTCAGAGCCTCCTGATTTCAGGAAAGTATATTATAAATATCATCCAGACACAGTGATAGCTTTGAGAGCAAAAGAGAACTTCCATGATGGATATAATATTGTACAGCTGTGTGATTTGCACAAAATGTCCTAAATGCAATAATGTGGAGATTCAGAAATCCCCAATAACTTTACTGAACAAATAAAAAATACCATCTGCCTGTAAAGTTGTAACAAGGAAAGGAACTGTAGGTATAGTCATATGTTACTGAGCTTTTTCCAAAGTGATGAGAGGTATGATGGAAATTCAGTGACAGCAGTTTTTCTGATCATGGCATTTGTGACAAGAAAATTATGTGACGCTTGTCACATAAGTTCCCCACTGCTGTAGACATTAGTAATGTCTGGCTGGTTATCAACAGGAAGAAGAGAAGTGGAGCGCAAAAAAAAAAAAAAAAAAAAAAAAAGACCCAGAATATTGCCATTAGCTGTTATTTTACTTGGGCAAAGAATTTTAGTGAGCATTTTTCCTTTAAGAGAACCCTGGAGTGCTTGTTTCTAATACTTCCACAGCACTGGGAAACTGCCAAGCTTTAAAATTGCCACCATCAATCAAGGGGTTTTAAAGGATGCAACAAGCAATTTCATGGATGACTTTTTTCTTCTCCAACATTATTCCCCATCAGCTCCATGTATTACTGTGCCATTTTTGCCTCCCCTGTTTCAGTTTGATTCCAGCTACACTGACAAAAAGAGCCTGCCGGTGCCCTCTGACTTATTCATGTCCGCTCCCTTCCCTCTCTTTCAATGTTCGGACATCTCACACCGATTCTCCCGTTCACCCAAGGCAGCAGGTCCACCTCAGACGAGGAATGCATTAAAAAAGAAATGGAACAGGGGGGTGTTACGTTTTGACAAGTGTGCAATGCTTAGTTAAAACACAGAGGGATGAAGCTCCTCCTCGATTTTTCAGATAATGGAGCGCTGCAGTTGTGTTCACATTATTTTAAAAATGTAATTCCTCTGTTGTGGTGGCTCCTGGGCCCTATCTTCAGTTTCAACAATGCCCGGCAGACGGACGGGTTCAGTAGGTACTGGACAAATGACAAGGAGAAATAAAAGGATATATATATCTGAGGTAACTTAGAGAACCAGCGCTCTGTGTGCAAACCTTGATTGATGGGAGATCTTGTTATATCTCACTCAATCAAAGCTGAGCAAAAACAGCTGTGATATGAACTGTTAGTGAGAGGAATAAATGTGCATATTTGTCAAAAAATAAAACAAAGCAATAAAAAAAAACAACTCTTTAAATAGGAAGCAAGTAGCTTAATATTGATTCCAACTTCAAACACAAACAACTCAGAAATCTATATTTTTGATTGCTCATTCCAGTTCTCATTTAGGCTGTTTGAGCACACTGACAAGCATTTAACAGCAATATTCAGATGTACACAATGGTGTTGGCCTGGGGAAAAAAAGGAAACTCATGAGGGGGTTCTATAAACCAGAAGGAAAACACACTCAAATTATCGTGTGGGATGACTGTGAAAATGGGTGATTTCTGTAGCAAATGGGATATTTACTGAATTGTTTGTTTGGTTTTTGCACAGACACTCTGCAGGTGCCTGTATGCTTCTCGCCATATCTTTTCAAAACACAAGGGTGCCTAATACTTGGGCAGAAAATGTTAAAGAGATATAGGATCATTTTCTTTATCCCTGGTTCCAGCAGAATTTTTTTTTTGGTGTGACCCAGTATCTCTGTGCTGGTTGATGCTCGGATATACGACATGAGATTTTTAGGCAACAAAAACCTCACCAGAACTACGAGCATTGGAAAAGATATTGGGCAGTAGTCTTTTGTGATGTGCGCTTCGGCTGTCTCATACTGACATCTAATTTATGTTGAAGCTGCTGAGTATATAGCTGAGTGATCACTTAAGACAGCGCCAATTTTCTCCGTTAAAGCCCACGAAAAGCTGTTCTGTCCCGCTCTGCCATAACTTAACGACCTGCTGCAGCCACTGGACTACAGTTCAATACGTTTTAACAAGCACTTACATTCTGCAAGTTATTTGCCGGGCAGGACCGTAATAACAAAAACCAACACAAATGTGCGGTCAAGTTTTGATTTTGATGCAAAATGCATCGCCACAAAATCCACTTTCAGATCAATGTGCAGTTATTTTTGAAGCAAGCAATTCAAGTGGATTGAAGTTTGGAAGTTTTCTTTTTGGCTTTCACAAGTGAACGAGTTATCAACGACAAGTGATCAACACCTACTGACTTTAACTGCGCACACTGCAGGGATTTTAAATCCAACCCCCCCACTATGACAGGCTGACATTATGGTGTCGAAGAAAATGCCTGTTAGGACCATGGAGCAAGGTGACAAGTTTAGCCAAGGGGCTGTCATTGCAAGCCGGCTGAGTCAGTGTTGAGCCCAAATACATTTTCATAAGATGGCTGTAGCTGAGCTTTTTTCCCCTCTCTCCTTTCTCCAAATTAGCACTCTCCCAATCCAATCATCAGCACTGATTTAAATGGATCTCCGTCATCAAAATCAAAGACAGGACACAGAAACTGTACATTAATATTCTCTAAAGATTTGAGGAGGCATAAAAAAGAAATAAATAAAAGCCTCTGCCAGCCCCCTCAATATCAGGATCTTGTGCAATTATTCTCACTTGTCATTTTTTGTGAGTGCAGTAAGGAACACCTGCTCATGGATAAATGGTGCAGTGTGAAAATCTGCCAATGGAAACAGTGACAGCGGTGCTGACAGTCCCTCCGGAAGGTGATGACAAGTAGACACGAAGTGACAGATATTTGGATGTTTGTCATCCCCGTGGAGATGACCAGGCACTTTCATCCAAATTCTTGTGTTCTAATGTGGCCTCGTCTCAGATCCTCCTTCCCTTCTTTTACACTCCGGTGCTACAGCATGCTGTAAGTTAAGACAAGAGGGCCTCACGGTGATGTGCTCCCTTTTTCCAAATTTTGCAATTTCTGTGTTTGTGGCTCTCTTAAATCACCTTTGGCTATGAGCCGATGGATTCTGTGTTCAGTTATAGCTACTGGCGGCTATGCGACTCCCTCCTTGAGCTATAGTAGCTTATGCCACCGTCTCATTGATCTTCACATAGTCCATGTTGGTCATTTGATATTCATCTATTGATTATCATTGTTGGACCTGGAGTTTGTAATGCTCTGCTAAATAGACTTAAGTATTGACACATTTTAATTGTTGTGCTATGACAAAGCCAATTACATTTGTTCTAATGAGTGTGAATTGATTAAGACAGGCTCTTGGGTTGCATCAACAAGAAGTTGATAGTGGAAATTTTGCGGTCCTCTGGGTGAAGTCTCTTATTTTTTGGGGGTGATTTAGCACCCGCAAATGAGACAATGTCACCTTGCCAGTTTTTTTTTTTTATGGGTTTAACCCATATTTCCACTTCTACAATCAAACACTGACTAGGCCCACTTATTTTTTTTATTTTATTTATTTTTTGTTTGGTTTCCGCATACATTTTGCAATCGGTGGCCTGCTTTCTTTTTTTATTTTTGGATTTTGGTTCAGTTGATAGTTCCTCAGGCTTCTGCTTACGGCGCATGAAGGAGCTTCTCCTGCTAGTGGTGAAATTACAACAGGGAAGTCAGCTGTTACTACAGCAAAGGCTAAAGCTTGAGATAGCCCAGTACTTTTTTTTTTTTTTTTTTACTTGGCCCCACCAGAAGTTGTGGCCAAGATATGGAATAAAAGTAATTTGCTGGTGCCTCCTCTCACAGCCCGTAGAGTTAACCTACTTTCTGCATGCAGGGCGATTTCTCCTACCTGTCCAGAGATAGAGAACAGAGTTCATCCTGCTGAAAGAACAGCCTTAGTTTGACTTACCCTCTGGGCCCCTTGGTACCTTTACCCTCAGAGTGCCACCCAGACATGTAGGTAATAACTACTCTGGCTTTACTGATGTAAGCAAACTATGCAGACCTCTGCCACCTTTAGAATAACACACCTGCAGCTCCATGGTAATTGGTGGCATAGCGTGTATCATCTCAAGTGCAAACATCTCTTAAAATATAGTGCTTAGTTTCAAGCGTTTACATAAAGAGTCTCGTAAAAATGATCACTTCTCCCCTCACTCAGAAGAGAGCCTCTCGGGCCATACGGCTAAACTGCAGCTATTTCTCTGCTAAAACGTGATCCATAGGGGCTGAGGAACTGTGATGAAGACTTGTGTCAGGCCAAGTGAGCTGGAACTGATGGTGCACATAATTAATGGTCTGAAATAAACTGAGAATTAGTGCTGGGCTGGGATGTTAATTGACAATGATACTTGGGCTGGTGCCTCGGAGCCTGAGGCTCTTACTCTTCTTCCCCTGCTTTGCTCTATCACTTTGCTTCGATTTTCGCTGTGTCCTATTTCTTCCACTCCTCGCTTTGCTTACTCCCGATTTTGCCTCCCACTCGATTCCCCTCTCCCATTTTCAATCTCATTTTCCATGTTTCTTATCCTTTCCTTGTCAGACTCGTTTACCTTGAAGGTATCTGTGACTTAAAAAAAAAAAAAAAAAAAGCAGAGAGGAAGACATGATACACGCTTCTCATGTTGGAACAGCAACCTACACAAACTTTGCAAGTTTTGGTTGGAGTGTCTGTCATGATACCAGCATAGAAACACAAATAAGACCAGGCTGCTAACGTGTGCACACACACTGTGCTGCAAGTTTCACCTGTTTAGCATCTTCTTCCATAATTCATCTACTCAAACAGATGACCTGTGCAACTCTGGAGCAGGAGTGTGGGAAAGGTTGCCTACTTGTAAATATGCAAACAAACAAGGTCAAAAATAAGATGGTTCCAGCATTTTCTCCAACCACTAATATCCGATCCTATCGGCTTTTCTCCTCCTGTGGAAACTTTTAAATCAGCATGATCCCTCATGGTGACATGTGAAGAAGACTTTTTTTTTTTTTGTTTTTATAAAATAATCAAGAAATTTTGTTCCTTACATGGCCACAGACCAAAAACAGTGGATCCTACATTTCCCATGATGCAACCCAACGGCATCCTTTATTGGACAGTCACCTTTTTTTTTTTTTTTTGAGGTTTCTTCTGCCCTTTCAAATAATCTTAAGACAGCACATGGCTCACTCATGACTGTGTCTTGTGGACGCTTCTCACAAGAGATAAAAAAAAAAAAAAAACCCAAACAAACAAACAAAAAACCAAAAACCTAATTATATGTTATGATAGAATTTGTAATTGGCTGCACTGAGACAGAGACTCAGGACTGTTAGCTGGCAGGAATAAACAGAAATGAAAAGCTGCTGACAGTTTTCCAACTGAATGGAAGCCAACTACCATTGAAAATCAGCGTATAAAAATGAATGCCCTGTAACTAAAGACGTTGTTTGAGGAAGACGTTATTCATGTGACAGGAACAGTGTCCATGTGGGCTCTTTCTTCTTGAAAACAAAATTTCTAAGCTTCTATTTCCCAGAGTTTAACTGATTGCTTATTAGGATTTTTGGGCAACATACACATTAATTTCACTGATAACTGAGTAATTCTAGCAGCCATCGCTACCTCATCCAAACAGAAAACACAACCCGGCTGCAGCAGTTCAGCTTTGATAATAGAAATTCACACACTGCCAAAGCTTCCCGACCATCATTAATCTCCTGCGCCGGTTCCTGACTCAGAGGGAGTGACTGGTGATGGAAAGGAGTAGAAGGAGAAGATAGAGCAGACGGAGGGGCTGGAGTGAATGAGAGAAGTGAATTAGAGAGTAAGACGAAGGCACATCAAAGTATGGCTGGAAAGATGAAAAAGTTGATTACAGGCAAGAGAGGTGGTGGAAAAGTCTTGAGCCGCCGAACCTAGATGGAAGCTAAAGAGAAAGGGAATCTAGGGTATTAAAGCAAAGAGCGGCAGCTGATCTGAAGGCAACTGGATGGACTGAAGGAATAAGGTCGGCGTCGTGACGCCGTCAGAGATTACATCGTGGCCAGATGTCTGTATGTCCACGTGCAGATAGCGATCACAGTCATCCTAGAGCCTCCCCATCACAACCCATTACTCTATCGCTCCAACACAGACGCCTGCTTCCCACATGTTGTCTCATGATGATCCCTGGGACATCACACTGTCATAGAGGACTCACCTGTCACTGCACATGAGCATTACTTCCCTTCCTAAGCGAGCTTTTTGCCTCGCCAGCGAGGGCCGAAGCAGCAGCCGGCCCGAGCAGAAGGGGGAGAACGGCCATCGATTTGCTGCACTGAAGGACAGGCTGAGGTTGGAGGCCTGAGGTTGTGGGGCTAAGACTGCGCCGGCTGTCAGGGTTTAAAGGCTGCTGGAGTTCTGAGACAGCTCAGCGTACAGAAGCATTTATCATCAGCAAGGTAACTGGCTTCTCTGAAAGCAACTGAGGCGAAAAATGAACAGCTGCCATGGCTGTGCTCACAAATACCCCGCTATTCTTTTTGCCATTCACCGGCCTCAGTTTTCAGCAACAGGAAACAACTCAGACATATTGTCATTCAAATACATAACTACTCACAAAAGAGTCATACTTGAATGACATGTTGGGAGGGAAGACGTTTAAAGGGCATCTGGGACACAGGAAGGAAACAACATCATTTTAAGAGCTAGTAAAGACACCGAACTTGCACATTTTCTGTGTTTGGCACATTCATAAGCTTCAAGTTGTGAAAGTTATTAGAAATTAAAACGGCAACAGAAAAAGACCAAAGTCAAATGTTTAAGAATAACCTATATACTGCATATGTTAAGAGGTTACTCGTCCAGATATGCACAATATCAGATGTGCCATCAACAAGGCAAGCAGCTCTTTATAACAGCTGAAGCATCGACTGACACACTTGTTCTTCACACCAATTCCAAATCGATCAATTAAGAGGGTGGTAGCATTTCTGCTGGAAATAGAGCGCAAACTCCTGGCCACTTTTCACTTGGACCTTTAAAAGCACACATGCATTCTGTGTGAAAGTTGGGGCATCTGAAACTTTTGCCGTTATCCAGATGTAGGAAGCAGAGTGATGATGTAGTGCTCCATGAAACCATAATCACAGAAGGACCACAAGGACAATTCCTGTCTTGTTTAAGTGGAGGTGGAGTGCATTGTTGTTGTGATTATGTATAGTATGAAGGGTAATGCATACTAAATGTGTTGCAAGTCTGATTTAAAAAAAAAAAAAAAAAAAAAAAGCTTGAAGAAGTGGATCACGGCTGCAGCTTTAATATGGATTTCTACTTGCATTGGATGATGTTTTAGCCTTTTGTCCTCATTTTTAAAAAAGAAATTCTTTCTGTGCTCTAGCAGCCACTTCGATATCTAAAGATGGGGATTTCATTAACTCAAGAGCTGTGTGTACAGTCCTTTATATGGCAAACTGAGCTCCTGCACTGTCATTGTTCTTGGGTCTTTAGTACGAAGGTATTAGCGATGTGGGTGCAGCTCTAATCAATCAGGTGTTGGTAACCAGAAGCCTATTCTATTATAGCAAGGGAGTGTGTGTGTGTGTGTGTGTGTGTGTGTGTGTGTGTGTGTGTGTGTGTGTGGCAGTAGTACATCCAATGATTTCTCTTGATTAATATTCCCTGATGGTTATTTAAAATCTTCAATGAAATTTTATATTATTTTTTATGTCAGCACACGGCCCTGCCCTTCCTCAGCAATATCACATTAATTTCACTGTGGCTTTACACTTTTCTTTCTGTTATGTCCAGCTTGTGGTTCCCATATCTCTGTCGCATTGAAGCTGAAACAGAATGTGGGCCCATTTCCCTTTGCAGCGTTGAGCGTTGGGGAGGGCTGCAGATTAAAAAGCCTTCCCCTGGGTGCGCTCACCAGGCTGTTCAGCAGTGCTCGCCAGGGAGATTCACTACATACATTCTCTTTTATGGCCCTTTCCTTATTCATCATAACACAGCTTCAATTTTATTAACTTCTCCAGCCAAGCATACATCTTTGCCTGTGCCATCAGTCTTTTTCTCTCCTTTTCTATCCATACAGCAGGCATCTCCACCCAATTCTCCCATGATGTTCACCGCCGCGTACTGTTATTTGCTCACATGTATACAGATTTAACACTAGGGATGTGTAGGTGGACACATTTTTTTTTTTTTTCTCCGATTCGGGCAGGTCTTTATCTCCCTGCGGAGTAAGCATTGTCCCCCAGCTGTTCCTTGCCTTGACATGGTCCCAGGCCCAGCTGGTCCATGGCACAAAATATGCTGAACGTGGAAAAATAGATAAGAGAGAAACTTCAAAACTTTATCATACGTAAACTGGAAACAACTGACGAGTTCTGTGAATACCGAACAAAGCCACCAAGCGCTGAATTTGGATGAAACGTTCACACAGAACAACTTCCTCACAATGCCATCATCATACACACATTGTTTTATGTCTTTTTGTGCATGGCTAAAAAGTACAACAAGGAGGCGTTTTGGAATTAACTGTATCTGAAGCAATGCACACTGAAAAAAAAAAAAAAGCATGAACTCATGCAACATAAAGGCTTTTGTTAAATTGAAAAGTCTGTTTTACGGATGTGGTCACTTATGCAAAGATAAATAATGGTGAAGTCTCAAATCTCATGCATACATTATAGTGTTAATGCGCTATTTCATGGCATTACACAGCATAAGTCATCCAACTTCACACATTTACAAGATTTGAGTTCCACTCTATTTTTAGTGCTGTTTTCTTTGCCCTTTCCCGAGGCTGTGCAAGTGCAGTACCAGACATCGCAAGAAAGGCAAATTTCACTGGTCACAGTTTTCCCCACCATAAAAAACAGGCATATGCCCTTGAAGCCAACAGGGAGGTAGTGTGGCAAGACCACTAAAGAAGCTATGATGACTGTAGTAGAGCTTACTAACCGTGGCTGAACTGTGCACTAAGAAAAAAGCAAGAGTGTATGCAATGGATCCAGCCACATTCTCATGAGGAAGGTGAAGGCACCGGAGCCATCGTAGCGTGAAAATCTCTGATGGAGAAGCATTAGTCCAAATGTATCATGAAAGAGCAGAATATGAGGGAGACAAAGGGAAAAGTCACCGTGATGTCATTCCTCGGAAGGTTACAGCGCACCGCCTGGAACGAAGCGGCATCTCACAAAGCGAGCGCTCCTGCTATGTTTGTAACCGTTTTTGGCCAAGATCCTGAATTATTAAGCATTGCAACCCTATAGCAGAACAACTGAACACCCACAGTAAGTGATGCAAAATGTGATACAGGGAGAGGAAATGTTAGTGTGTAAAGCTTGTGACTTGTGTAGTACTACTGGCGATCACTGGCAAAAGAGGTATAGAAAACCTTTTTCTTTTTTTTTTAATTCTATGTTTGTGTATTGATATTGAGGATTTATGATATAGCTAAGGATTCATACATTATGTCGCAACAGCATTAAACATCAATTTGGAAGCGATGTGGGCCATTAATGAAGAAGAGTGATCAGACATCTCTGAAAAATTTGACTGAAACGCATTATTTTGTGATTGGAAGATTTCTGAATATTGAATTTGGATTAATAATAAATTACTTTTAACTGTTGACTTTCCGTGTGTTTCGAAAAGAGCTAAGACGGAAGAGAACAGATGGCAACGGCTTTCCGTGGCTGTAGCTGCAGTATGTGTTAGGCTAAAGTTAACTGAGCTTGTTAGCCGCTTTGCACAGAAGTCTCTGCCAAATGTATCTAATGTGATGCGGTGTCTATGATGGGATTGTGTGAAGACTGAATTTATATGCAAGCCACTCACCCAATTAGAAGTCTTCCTGAAATAACATGGCGTTGGTGTCATCTTTTATAGATTCATGAGCTAAATGCCACATTTTGATTTGCACTTGAAAATGTCCATGACATGAAAAACCTGTAGCTTTACAGTGCGATACAGACAGCTGTGCTATGCTATATATTACGTATTTTCCAACAAATCATTATAAAACAGTGAATGTTTAGAGTGTTTTTGTCTCAGTGATGTCACTGTTGACTAACTGGTCCAGCCCGAAATAGCTCATCAGCTACAGATGGATTGCTAAGAGATTAGATTCAACATTTCATTATCATCATTGTAACATTTTTAATTTTGCCCAATACTTAATTGCTAAATTCGTGCATTAGCATAGCTCCTGTGCGCAGAAATACTTTTGCTAAACTCTAACATGTTAATAGAGGCATTAGGAGCATTCAGTATTTGACATATCACTACTCCACTTCAGAGTGAACAAAATGCGCACGTCATCCTGAACCAAAGTGCTTGTCCCAAACAAAATATCCCAGTTATTGCATCTGAGTTAAATGGCATGAGGCAAAACCTGAAGAGAAACAAAACATGCCAAGCATTTCTCCCTGCTTCTCATTAAAGATTCATGAGTTGCCCACAGCTATCCCCCCCCCCCAAAAAAAAAAGAGGAGCGAGAAAGACACATTCATCATCAAGGTGCTGTCCGGATCATAATGAGAAAAGCTAAAACAGAGAAGAAACTGTCGTCTTCAGTTGTCCGATCCTTACCATATGCTGCGGCTCCCGTTGACTACTTGCTGCTTAAGAGAGAGCCAATTTATTTCCCCATAAGGATGGACGACTTGTGACATTTGGCAATGGAGCATCAGACGTTTTATCCAGCTGTTCCAGACACAGACGTAGACACAAACACACTAACGAGGGGTTGGGGTAGGTGTAGTCACCATTGAACCCTTGATGTGCTAAGTGAGATGACTTACAGCTGCTACATTTTAACGTCTAATGATCTGTGCTCCAAAGACCTGATATAACCCCTCCCACCCACCTACATTCCAGTACACGTTCACACATGAAAGGACAGAGACACAAATGCAGACCCACACACGGCAAAAAAAAAGGTTGTGTTCCAATATCAATATTCTTCCCAATATTCTTCTAATAAATACATCCTCTGTTACGCTCCTCTGCGATATTGCATTTGGTTGAATGGTCCCCACAATATTTACCGTGCAGACAAGAATTGTTTCTCAACGCCAGTCAAAGCAATGGGCTGTTTTGCCAGAAGCTATTAGGGAATGATCTGTTTTCAGGAAGAAAATATGGGCCTCGAGGACGCCGATTCCAATTGCAAAGTACATACGAATGATTTCGAACGCGCTGTATCAGACTGACAAAAAGGGTTCATATACTCAGGGAGAATGAGACCCAATTATATGTCATTAATTTCTTGCATTGGAAATTGTCATGTGAAGTGGACACATCTCTGCAGAACCATAGAAAAGTGCAGAAAAATGCATCCATCAACAGCCATTCTTTATCTGAACAACTGCGAAGATACATATACATATAAAAAAAACAACAATCTGGCTTCTGTCCCCATCCTCCGAATGGGAGATCATCATGTAACAATCTCTAGACCTGTGATAGGCCGAAGTAGGGCGGATGGGTTGTATTGATTTTCTGTTGAAATGAAAGCAAAGCACGAGTAGGAAGAAACAACAGGGAGTGCATCTGCACCTGAACTGGTGCACATGTGAAAATATCCCACTGAGCATTTAATCAAGCATGCAGAAGAGTCCCAATTGGTGAGTGTGTGTGTGCGTGGGGTGCGGTTGTGCTGCACTGATGGAGGGGTCACGGGACTAAAATCAACGAAGAATCTGGGAAGAGGACTGTATGAATAATAAAAAGGGGACGGTCGTGCCTGGCCTCCTGCATGCAAGCTGAATAAAATGCTTCCATTAGTAGAGCCATCCAGGTGTAACGTGGCCATGAAGGCTGGATATCCAAGCAGAGGGGAAGCACTGGAGCCTTGTTATGGCAAGAGCAAATCCAACACCACTCTACCAAACATTAATCCATGTGATGGCTCAATAGACTCTTTATGTCTGTTTGTGTGTGTGTGTGTGTGTGTGTGTGTGTGTGTGTGTGTGTACAAGTCTACTTGAAGATGAGAAAGGGGGAATATGTGTGTGGCGTGGTTGATTTGCACCGAGACACGCATCATTGGTTGGTGCTGAAGGCGGGCTTGCGCACGCATGTGCTCAGATTTCCATAGATAGCTATAGGGCTCTCTGATCTGATGTCATTGCTTCATCACAGTAATGGAAATTGGATTTAATTTTCTCTTTTTTCAGCGGCCGCACGTTGATTCACCCTCACTTCAGCTCGGAGGGGAAAACTGACGGTAAATGATTCCTTGCCAACTGCCCCTCATCCAGCTCATAAACACTGATCTTATTTGTAGAGGTGGTAAAATTGTGTAATTAAAAACAATAATTCACTGCAGGTCGTTATCGTTGCTGCTAATTAAGCTGAGTTGACACAGCTAGGTGTGTGTGTGGTCGGGTGGCAGTTACAGGAAATACACTGCTTTGTAGTCACAACGGTTACAATGTGGCAGGCATGTAGAAGCCAGTGCCATGAAAGCTACTTCAGGATTCAGAAAAAGATGAGATAGGAGAACAGACTCTTTTTTAAAACTGCCAGCCAAAGTTATTTGGCTCCGCTCAACACACACACACACGCAAAAAAAAAAAACAAAAAAAAATCCACAACACGAGAAGCTCTTGCACCATGTAAATTTGAAACTACTTAAAAAAAAGGAAGAAAACAGAAAGAAACGTAAACTAATCTCTCTCTTGCATTTCTAAACCTTCACCCTATGACAAGGAGCAAGTAGTGCAATTTTGTAAATTCGCTCAGCAGATCAAAGTGCTGCCATGTTCTAATGGCTGCCACCCACCCACCAGCCTCTCCTGTGGAACAGCATCATCAGCAGTGTGTGTCAAAGAAGAGCCAAAACAGGCTGATTAATCTTCTAATAGTTCCAGCGAGAGCTAAAGACAGATTCTGCTGGAGTGAAGATGCAGAAGGGAAATAACAGAGAAAGCTGCCACTCAATTTCAGTATCACACTGCATGTTGCAGTGGACGAGAAAGCAGAAAAGACGAGCAATAAGGGAGAGCTGATTAAAATGACTCGGCCTTCTCTTTGTTGTGACTTTCATTCATTGAAGCCTTTGAGATGATGAGGCTGCTCTGTAAGATGGGTGCCTCGCTGTTGCATCATCCTGCCCTCCTGTCTCTCTTTGACAAACTCCTCTGTCCGCCTGACAGCATGATAATAACTGTCAAATGGATCCCATAAATATGTGAAATAAAGATCAACATACAAGATAAAAGGAAAGACGTTGCTGTCCATTCTGTTTTGAAAGTGGGATGGACAAGTCTGTGATAGAGCCTGTCATCTTTGAGAAGTTCGGTGAATTCAGACTGTGGAGAAATTGAAAGAATGAGAGTGCATGCTCAGACTGACAATTTCATAATTCTCTGAATGATTGAGCCACCAACCTGTCTACAGCTTCATTCATTCATTCATCTTCTACTGCTTATCTGTTTCTGGGCCGCGGGGGTGCTGGAGCCAATCCCAGCTGACATTGGGCGAGGGGCGGGGTACGCCCTGAACAGGTCGCCAGTCCATCACAGGGCCAACACACAGAGACGAACAAACACTCAGACCTACGGACAATGTAGTCACCATTTAACCTAAACATGATGTCTTTGGATGGTGGGAGGAATCCGCAGTACCCCCACGCAGGCACATGGACAACATGCAAACTCTGCACAGAAAGGCCCGGGCCAGGAACCGACCCACGACCTCCCTATTACAGCACTAACCACTATGCCACCGCGCAGCACAGAACTTTCTTTTAGTCGAAAAATTCCGAAACCGCATTCACAAACATCAATGTATATGTGTTTGTACGTGCTTCCTGCCCATATTGCACACAGTTGTGCAAACGCCTCAGGCAATAAACATGCAAATCGACAATGCAACATAAGCACCTCCACAAACTGTGTGCAGACACAAGGTATATGAACAGCAGACTCTGGAAAATAACTGCTTCGGAAACATGCTTACATAGATCATTCGCCCGTTGGTCGCGCTTTTATTAATAAATATGATCATATTGGCCAAATGGAAAATAGGCATTAAGCAGTTTTATAAAACCTGAATTACCATAGCCCTGGCTCGTGTTGGACATCAGCTATTATTATACTGTGGAAATGTGGCAGAGAATATATTGACTTGATATCACGGCTCCTCCTCTGGCAGCTTCTGGTCGATGATAGTGACATGAGGAAGAATGGGATAGGCTGAGATTAAAAAATAGAACAGGCATCAGGAAGCCCCTTTTTGTCTGTTTTATTCTCTGTACTTAAATAATAAAATATGTCGGTGTGGCTGACTCTGGTGGCTCATCATGAACACAAACCACAAAGGCTCGCTGGCCAGCCCTGGTTCAGGTGTGACCTGTGACCGTTTCCTGCGTGTCTCCCTCTCTCCTCTCTCTCCCTCCCTGATGTTCCTGTCACTTTCTCTACGTTGCAGAATATTTGCTCAAAGTACCCAGATTGTTCACAAGCAAGGTCCAGAAATGACTGTATGTAACCAGATGTGGCAGCTTCCAGGTAATTAATTCAATATCACAACAGCCATGCTGCGCTACGTGCTTTGGATGCCAGTCAGTGCTGCTGGTCTCACATTAGTCTTGGTGTGGACAGGCCAGAATTTGTTTCATTAAATCCCCGTGGTCAGAAATAAAGCCTGCTTGGCTCAGTCCTAACTGCATCGGCCTGGATTTGCGTCCAACCTGGGGCCTTTTACTGGCCCCAATAGTGTCTCTGCCTCACTGTCACTATAATAAGTTAGCTCTGCTGTTTGTCTTGGAGCGCTACTTTATCCTGCATTATGGTTCCTTTGCATTTCTCTCTCTTTTCACTTTTAGCTGATGATTTTTTTATTTTTTTTTTTCAGGGTGCCAGAAAAGATAATTCTATCAGCAAAGCCCAAGCCGTGTTGTATTTGATGTATGTTCTAGGTGTCGGTACCTGAGCTGTCAGACAAACCCAAATGACTGCTCTTTTGCCATAATGACCGCCCCAATCAAAGCTCAAGCTTTGAAAGCAGCAGAGCCTGATGTAGCTGCTGCAGTAAAATAATTCCTCTATTTACAGCAAATCTATTTACTGCTCCCTTTTGCAACCAATTATCACCATCCCACTGCAGTGTGTGGTACCACCTGGGTTAAAACAACAATACGAACAGAGTGCATTATTTTCTATAAGCACAGCATCAGCCACAAAACATTCGCAGCGTGAGCGCAGCACCACAGCAGTGTGTGACTGAAAACTTGGAGGAACAATGATCAAAGGTGCACACGACTTTTGATTTCTAAATCAAGCTTTGGGTTTGATTTATAGCCTGTCCTGCTCAAGGCAGGAGTATGGAGTGCTGTATTGAAAGGTCCCTCTACCTGACAAAATGGTAAACTGTTATGAGTGACTGCCGGCTTTTCAGTTTGTCTATGACAGCGTCTGTCTTCATTCGGCGCTCTTAAATTGGCTTCGGAACCGATTGGAAATGGTTCTTTTATTACACACCTTCCATAACTCCCCCTCTCATCAAAGCCAGGCCATCTTTTATCTGGAAGATGACGTTTCCATTAGGGTCTGCCAGCCTCTCACTGCTGCTGTGTGAGTTGTGGTGCTGGGGGAGTACTGGGGCACTGTTAACCAACACCACAACAACAACAACAACAACAGGATCTCACTGGCGGGGCGTGCACAAGCCTCGGTCGTGGAAAGGCAGTTCATCAGATGACTGCTCACCCAGAACACACTAGAGTCGGCACATAGACACAAACCAAGTGTCTCCAACTCCGCCGTCCTCTTTTATTCGCTTTCCCTCTCAATCTTACGCACGCAAACACATAAAAAAAAAAAAAAATTCACACATCTGACAAAGTCAGACAACAGAGATGCAGAAAAAAGACAGAACTTGGCCGAGGGGAGCGTGCCTGTCAGCTCTTCCTCACCCGTTTCAGTGTTTCATCAAAGGTATGAGAGGCCCATAAGGTTTAGCTGCCAATCTGACAACACTTTCAGTCCCCAAACACAGAGCTGGGGTTCTTCCAAGCGCTGAAGCCGGTGACTCCCCTCACATCTATATCACCGTCTCCATTAACTTCATTTGCAGAAACAGCTCACATTAGCAGTCACACCTTGGTGTTGGAGGCCAGGATTGCTTCAAAAGCATCAGCATACACACATGGAGCGAGGGGGCACGTTTTCCTTTATACCACATTTTAAAGCTGTATGGTTACCAAGCTCAGTGACATTGTTGGCACTAATGAGGACATGAGTGTGCCCGGTGTGTTTGGGTCGGCACAGACATACGCTGTGGTCCCACTCTGGGAGTTTTAATTAGATCTACATTATCAGACTGGCTGTCCAGGCTGGCTCAATTGGCTTCGGTGTGTGTGGATGCATCATAAATCATTAAAATAAATTAATTCTACATATCTGTTTTAGACTTTTATTCCATATGAATCATCTGAATCAAACCTATGCTTATTTTCTGTAGTTTTCATTTCTGCCTCTCCTTCCCTTCTCTTCATTTCTCGAGATGGACTAGGAAGAAAAGCTTTTCCTCCATCATGATGTCATCAGGACCAACTCCTTGACCTTTGCGCTTTGCTGTAAATGTCAGCTTTCTTTATGAGGCCTGTGATGAGTTTATTGAACAGTTCACACTCACTGACGCACACACAAGGGCGCACACGCACACACACAGAAGGGTGCACATGCACACGCACACACCCAACCACCCACCCACACACACACACACACACACACACACACACACACACACACACACAAGCATGCGGTTGCTGCCATGGGATCTGTCCTTCACAGCCAACTATAACTCTGATTTCTAGGTGTCTAGTGAAAATTCATGGTCCACAGTGCTGGTGGCAGCTGCCCACCATCCTGAACAGAACAACCAGAAATAAATCAGGATTTCATGAGGAATGAAATAGCTTTACCGTAGAGCCTTATAGACCTGCCAGGTTTTACTTGAAGATCTAGTATATAATTACAGTAATTGCATAATTAAAACTTAAACAAGCATCCATTATTGGAATGCGGAACATTATGCAATAAACTACAATGGGAAGTTAAGAGAAGTAAAGTCCCCCCACATTGTTTGGTGCAAATCAAAACGGGCCAACCATGTGTCATAAAAACAGGACCAACACAAATCTCGCCATATGCTAGACTACCGATCTCAGGCCATTCCTGACTCAGCGTTCTTCTGGAGATTTGGTTTATAACGGGGGGAGTGATCGGGCCAGGGTGCCAAGCACCACTGCCATGATGATGAATGGTGTGCATTAGAACTGTCTGGATTTCTATACCGAGGTTGGCCTGCAACTCTACCAAGTGGAGCATAGAGCTGAGGGAGAGAAGAGGAAACAGGTATAACATAGTCTTCTAAAGCACTTCTTTTTTAATCTTCTTGTCACCCTCGCTATTGACTGTAAAACAGCCCATTTGAATAAAGACCGATGTCAGGTCTGTGGACTCTGGCGTGTCCCCCACAGCGGGTGACTGCACAGGCTTAGATCTTGGATGTATACCTGATCTAGTTCTTAAAAATGAGATGAAGCAGAAAAAAAGTCACATAAAAGTGAATAACTTTCAACAGATGCACACCCACACACACACACACACACACACACACACACACACACACACACACACTCACTCACTCAGGTACATGGGCACTATGGAGGTTCTCAAGACGAGGCTGTACCTGACAACCTGTCCGCAGTTTTCCCAAAACACAGAAAACAAAGGAACAGAATGTACAAGTAGGAAGGACATGAGCTGATGTGAGTGTGTATGTGTGCTTGTATCCTTTTCCAGAGTTAATCCTACCACCTCCCTCATTTAATCTTATCCTCCTCGCCCCCGTGCCATCGCCAACATCAGGCTTTTCCTTTAATAAAATGCTTGGACCCTTACACAGTCTTTATCTTTTTAGTTTTAGCCTTTCCTTTCCCTCAACTTATCTCCTGTCTTTCCCTCCTTCATTGTCTTTGGGATTTTATCAGTCATCTTGCAGGGAAAGGTAATAAAAGGCCAAGACATTGAAAGAGCCTTGCTCTGCTCTGTCATTTTGTTCTCTTGCACCCTCCCTTTTTGTCTTTTATTTTTGTTTGTGGCAGCAGACCTTATCATGGAGATGGGCATGAGATAAGGACCATGTGGCTCTTTGTGGTGAAATAATACGACAGGCGGATAAGACCTCTTGGGTGACTAGTTCGATGCTGCTTCTCTCCTCCCGACACTGCCTTTTGCCTGCTAGGAAGTCTCCCGTGTGACCCAGAGATATCAAATCTTTCTGTTTGGTTGCACCTGGTGTCAACTCTCCAACTCTGAATTAATGCTCTCTAATGCAAGTTTCATAGCTCAATTTTTCTCCGCAGGAATATTTTGTTATTTTTGTTCTTGTGTCAAGGTCTGTGAAACCCAAGGATGGAGCAAGCAAACCCAATATTGAGCTCATGGCTTGGTGTCAGTCCTTCTCTGTTTGTTTGGAGGATGTAACATGAGCTGCTACAGCGATTGGATCTCAGTGTCGAGACACATTTTAATGCCATGCGTGTGTGGAATCGGGTCAAAATCATTTCTGGAAATAAGATAAAAGGCATAGTTTAATGAAAGGTGTGAACGGCCACTGTGATGTCCTTTGTTGCCACCTCAGCAACATTTTGTGTTTACCTTTTTAGCAAACAAGTTTTCCAAGTATCCCCACTGACATAATGGAAGACCGCCAACAACAAAAAGGGCCCAGATTTCTTACATGGTAGACACAAAACTTTTTCCCTGCCAGCTGTTTTACTACTGATGGAGTCACAGTTTCGTGGCTTGTGCCATTACTGTTACCTCTAATGTACAGCACCTATTAAGATTTCATGAAGTGGTAATGATTATACAGTTACTTCCAGCTTGGAAATATCATAATAATGGCCCTGACAACCGAGGTTTACAAGTTTATGGGGTGGACATTTATGGATTAAGAAACAAACGCATGCAGACCGGCTGACTGGCTGGCCATTGATTTGTGTTGTTATTGACCAAAAGGAGGGTGGTGGGCGACACTGCTGCTCAATAGCGGTTACATTTTCAACAGCGACTTTCTGGCCTGTAATTGCCTTAGAAATGACTACACAGAAGAAAGCATAGGCATGGGCGGGGCAGGGGGTAGTCTGGAGGAGGGGTCATGGTGGAGGTGGCATTGGGACATTGTATTGATTGCAAAGGTGGTGTTTTTTTTAAGATTTGGATAATTAGAAAGGCCTGTAATAATGCACCCAGCCCATTCTATTATCTAAAAGGTTTGTCATGGTAAAGTGTTCTAATTTTATTTGAGAGGCTTGACTATACTGCAACATGTCTCTGAATTTTGCCCCAGAGGTAAATTTATGCAAAGCAGACAATACCTGAATAAACTATTACCCACATGTACGCAGACGGCGCTGTAGACGTTTTGCAGACATTATAACGCTTGAGCATTGAGGAGAGATTAAAACTTTGACATCCAGCGTTAAGCTCAGTCTGGATCCAACGGAGACATCGAATTCCCACAACAATTTTCTACAACTTTTATAGCAGCTCCTTGTCAGACACAAGGCGATATCCCAAAATGCACTGGTAAATTGAAGAGTTAAGTAGAAGCAGATACTTCAAGCATAACTGATTTATTAGGCCAAGTGAAGGGAGGAGACGGAGAGAAGAAAATGAATTAGGCCTCACATGCACTTTTAATTACTGTTGTCAAGGTGTTTGCTTTGCCCTTCTGGGAAAAGCAAACTGAACCATCACTCATTGCAGCTACTTAGAAGACCTATGGAATGAGCTATAAAGTTTAACACCTCTTCTACTGTGCAACATTTACTGCAACATAAACAAAACTAAGCCGTCTCCCTGCAAACATCTCTCTTGTGAGATAAGGCGTGCTGCATGGCTGATAAACGGCACAGAATGAGGCCACGGATCTGAGGGTGCTCTTTTCACCTCATGTGCTTACCTGAGGGATAGAAAAGGACAATGGAACAACGTGCCTGTCTGTTTGATCCCCCTGTATGAGAGCACACGGCACATCTAGGCTGCTGACACATCATGGACAGCCTGCTCTTCTGAGGACAGCAATGCTGGCCTTTACCGCACAGCTCTGATTGTAGTGAAGTGGCAGGGAAATATTTCCATGCACATTTACTCGGAAACACACAAAAGCCTTTACCTTTGATGAGGCGGTGGAATGAGTTATCTACAACCAGAGGTTCGATAACAGTGCTTAGGTGCAATGTACCTCTCTAAAAGTTGAGACGAGGGCCTGGCCTGACAATTTTCCCCAAGAGCAATAACAATGGGGAAAATACAAAAGCCTTGCAATATTTAACTTGAATGTCAAGTGCTGCTCAGTGTATAATTGGAGTTAAAGTCTCTGTTCCTCGGTCGAACCGGAGTAATATTGACTGGTAACTACGTAGGATATAGGGAGGGTCACTAAATCCATTATTCATAACCTGGGGACAAGAGGAGGTTGAGTGTTTCTGCTGACAATGTGGTTGCCCTCTCTGAGGCCCGAGACATTTTAAAAGCAGATACAGTTCCCCGGACCACCAACTCCAGTGAAGATTGGTTTCAGTTGTGCCGATTTTCATACGACCATACGATATGTCTTGCCTCTCTTTCTGTAGCTTCCTGCTGCTCATTTACTCTTAATGTTTTATGAGTCCGTGCGGTTTATTGGTGAAAGCAGACTGTAAAAATAGAGAGTCATTTTCTTGGTCCTGGCAGATACAATAAGATATTCTCTTCAGTAAAATAAAACAAAATCAATGAGGGGAAAAAAAATAAAAGATTAAAATACAACAAATCTGAGAAAAAAAGTTAAGTGAGCTCGACCACCAACACAATGCAGCAATTTGCCCACAGTGGCCAGCTACAAAATGTTTCCACAGCAGTACATAATTAAAAACAGCATGCATGTATGTGCAATATATTTTAAACAGGCTTGGATGGAAAGCACAAGGGGTAGGAGATGAGAGCAGTGCAGCAGTGAGAAAGGTAATTAAGTTGACCAGAACAAGGCGAGCTGTCTGTTTAATATTTTATGCAACCCCACACAAAGCACTGTGGAAGCCATCAACAGGGCCCCAACAACAATTATGGAATAATTAGCTGAGTAGCACACAGGAAGTTTTTTTCTCTGCCAGGGTTATATGTGAGTAATTTTATAAGTAATTCAACTTGGCCTGGTTGAAATTGCTCTTTGATCAACCCTGGTAAACATCAGCAGGCTGTCTTGGCAAGCGCTGAATGTTCTGGCCTTTTGTGCGCATGCGTGCGTTTTTATGTTCCTTTGTGTTTAAGTTGGGCCGAAAGTTGGAATGTGTCTCAATTTTTGTGTCAAGTCATGAAAAATTCACTTCAGCTATTGTGCATATTAAAATCATTTTCTGACATATTTATGGAAAAACCTTGTGAGCTTAGATGCTCTGTAGACAGTCCCCATGGCAGCTGTTGTCAGCTTGCATGGTCCCAGCTCTGTGGAGCTTATGAGCATTAAAACAAGATGTTTAAGTAATCATTGTGTTTGTTTCACACATAAAACAGAAGCTAGCAAGTAATCCTTGCTCACCATTGCTCACACTAATACCAACCATATCTTATGTTACACATATTGTTTCATTTTAGTTTAACATCTCTGCACTCCATTTTGCTTTGTATATATATAAAACATAACTCACAGAGCCCTTTTCACTGATGAGGCTAATACTCATGACATCATCCGCTTGGCTGGTGAACTGCCTGCATTGTTATTGGAGTTGAAATGATTCTGAAAACAGTTTTTACAATCAGCCCACAATCATCTAATTAATCAAAGTGCCAATAAATCATTCACAACTGAAAAATAACGATCAAGAAGTTAGAAATACACACACATACACACACACACACACAAAGAAAAGAAAAGAAAATTATTTTCTTATTTTTGGTAACTGAAAGTTAGACCAATTAAGCACCAGTGAGTAAATCACTTAGTTACCATGGGGACAGAAAACCCAATTCTGGGATTGGCGGGGTGATTGATTTTTTTTTTTTTTATTCATATAATACTCTAACTTTAATGTACCTAAAACATATTTATCTTTTCTGGGCGGCACCATGCTTTTGTGGTTAGCACTGTCGCTTCAAGATCTCAGTTCCAATTTCCCAGGTCGGAGCCTTTTTGTTCGCACGTCCTCTATGTGCTCGTGAGTCTTTTAGAAACTTTCGATGACGTGTCTATATCATACAGGATATCACATATACTACATACTACCTGCGATAGGCCAGGGTTCACCCTGCCCTCGCCCTGTGTGAGCTAGGACTGTCTTCACCCCGACACATAAGGAATGTAGATAGTGGATCAATGTTTATACTTTCTTCTCCAATATTTCATTTAATTGCTGGAACTTAATTATGAAAAAAATAGATGAAAATGATAAATATTGAGACAATAGCGAAGAGTAGAAAATGTGCTACATTAGTTGTTAGATGGGAAATACCGAACTTCTGCTGACTGTAATGAAGTGAAAAAGACTGAGTCTATTTTTATCCCTCCCCGAGGCCTGGGGCAGCTGTGTCAAAAGTCAACAACTATAGTGACTCCATGCTGCGCTGCTTCAGCTCCACACAAACACACTCTCTCCTCGACATTCAAACCTAGGTAGTCATTGGCACACTGAGATTTGAATTTTAGCTTTTGGAATAGATAAGATTAAAGACGTTTAGAAATGTGAATGGTGTGTGTTTTGAGGGTTTGAAGGGAGAACAACAACAACAAAAATAAACAAAACAACAAAAAAAAAAGCCCAAAGTAAATTCATCCTTTGCACCGTAACAACAAACAGAATGTCAATGCTTTTAACCTCGTAACCTGGGAAAACAAGCGAACATGCCTCACAGTATAACATCGACGATGAAATCAAATTTACCCCATGTTAGCCATGGCAATATTGCTCTGTATGAGCCAAGCCCATAACGTATTGATGTACAGCTTTGAAAATGACAAGCTGTACTCACTGTGATTTGTTACACTAATAAAAGTGAAGACACATTATTGTCCTTTCTTCTCAAATACTCATTCACACACATCCTCTCCTCTCTCCCTCTCTGTCGTACACTCTTTCTCTCTCTCTCTCACACACACACACACACACACACACACACACACACACACACACACACACACACACACACACCCTCATTCCTCTTCATGGCCCACTTGGCTTTGTAGTGGCAAAGAGCTTGAACAAATTGAGAAATGATTGGAATTGAAAGATGAGTAATGGTGATTCTAGCGCTGTCCCTTCTCAATATGGAGATGATGAGATTTGATTCTTTGAGGTCAGGTACATCATCCGAGCCGAGTGGCGGCTCTGTCTATGACTAAAAGAGGTAAGAGGGCATTCACTCACACATACGGGCTTTTGCCACAATTGGTCACAGCTGACATGAAATCAATGCTATATTTACCAGAGCCATTACCATACTATTACCACTATTCATTGCCACTTAAACAATTTTGGTTGAAAATCTGTATCTTAACCATATAAAGAAAACTGGGCTATATTAAAGGAGCTTCGTCTCCACCCCTATTCATGTTTGTGTGACTGAATCAAAAGTGAGGTCCTAAATGAGGTCAATGAAGCTACCCTATTCAATGCTTTCACTGCAGAAGGCAGGGAAAGAAGGGAATGGCATCTGGTCGTGAATTTAAATGCGCCAGAGCTGGCTATGGAGCAGGGAGGTTTGTTAATATGCATGGTTGAAACAAATTCAGTGATGATTACTGGTATTCTCTCTTTGATTAATTGATCCCGCAAAAGGAGCATGGAGAAAAACAAAGTGTTCAATCAGAGGAAAAATAAATAATACACTGGGACACCTTCCCACGCATGACTTCCTACCGATGATCTTTAAGTTATGTACTCTGCTGCTTTTAGAACTTTTTGATGAAAGCTTGGCAGCTTCGACTGTCTTAACATGTCATCCCCGAGGGCCAGAAGTAAGAGTGACTTGTGTCGGCACAAACTACGCGCAGTCAAATCACTATTGAGATGGATGTGTTTACGCCTACCCTGCCTTCATTAGAGCATGACAGTTCAGTGATGAAGAATCTCATGGGAAGCAAATCCCTATTTGGACACTGTTTCTTTCAACACCAAGGAAAACTTTGGCTCATCTTTTTTTTTTTTTTTTTGTCAGGACGAGCATATTTTATGCAAAGTTTCCTTTCATGGGAGCACCGGGTACGTGAGAGCAAGCTAAAATCTGTAACCTCTAACACTTTTCTCTGATTGAACCCATCAGTTTTGATCGCTCTGCCGCTGAGAGTAAAGGACCTGCCTGGTTTGTCTTTTCATTTTCTCCGATGCACGACTTGAGTTTTGAGAGCAGTAAACAGAGACATGACATTGCAATTTTAAATTGGAAAGAACACACTCTCTTTAGATTTTGAACCTGTTTAAAATGCATGTTGTCAATATGGCACTAAGAAACAATATCCCAGCCCTATACTGGGACTGTCACCATAGCAACAGAAAAAAAAGTGGCTTTCCAAACTGTGCGGTGACAACTGTTCAAACACAATGATATCGCCCAACAAATAAAAAAATATTATTTCAAAAAGCTTCAGCTAGAGAAAATATCATGCACCTTATTCCCACACTCGTGTTGTAATGGCCATGTTTTTTTTGTTTTTTTTTGGGAGGGGTGGGCATTACTCTTTTCTTTTATGGTAGATATGAACATGCTTGTAATAAAAATATGGCAATATAGCAATATGGTATCTTGTTAATGTGCCTTGACAAAGAAAGCAGTGTGGGAGGGTTGTATGTCAATGAATCCTGAGAGTATTTCATGCAGGTCTGTTTTTTGTCCATGTGCAGTGTCTGCATAGAGGGTAATTAGCAGGCCTGAGACCTGCACAGGAGGACTGCGTGCGAATAAAATACTTTCCCCGAGAAGGTGTTCTAATAAGAGAAGTGGGGATAGCGTGACACACACTCTTCTCTTGAGACAAGCAGCACCTCTCCCAGGCAACAATCTCACCTGTAGCATCAAGCCAGCCTGTATGATATTCACTTAATTAAGCACATGATTGTGCATAATCAGAGCGCCAACAGTAAGGCGATCTGCAAAAACACATAAAGGATGACATTTTTCTCTCTCCAAAGTGGAGATACTCAGACAGTGGGCTTAGTAGTCTCTCTTCTTGGGTCATTTTACATGATTAATAGGGGAGAGAGCTGGAGTTGAAGCTGCAATTAAAGGTGTCTACCATCAGAAGAAGATGCCCCTTTCTGGTAGTCAGCTAAAGGAGGACCGAGGGGAGCAATGCTGTGCTTGAGAAGTCATTATTTCTCTACCACCCTGTCTCAGCTCCACGGAATACATTAACTTCACAGTGTCGCTGTGTCTAAGCCAGAGTGCCTTTTTTTTTAAGGGGATGCATGCAATTAGAAGAATGGAAAGCGTAAAGTGCTTAGAATAGTCTATAACACAGAGATTGAGTGGAAGCACAAAACAAGCTCAGCTGGCCCCTGGGGGCCTTGCCTTAGACTGAGGAGAGGCTCTGGTAGTTACTGTCACTGCTCCTCATTGACAGCACGAAAGGAAGAAAACAACTGCGAAGCTTCCGATTGAGAATAAATGGCTTCCTAAAAATGTACAGATGGATTTCCAATAACAGACAGCCGCCACTGTTTGTGCAGGAAAATAAATAATACTTTGTTTGTGGGGAATAAAATACCTTAACGGCATCAAAGGAGAGTCTACCTCTTGTATTCTACACGGTCAACACATGGAAAAAGTAATAGCATGTTTTACAGTGACGCTGCTGCACACTAACAACCTCTTCTGTATGTATTACCCTGCTGCACAGACAAACCAAGGATCATTACATCCATAATTCCCTGTTTTACATAATTTCATTGTGAACGTTTCCTTGGACTTGACTTTCAGCCGCTATGCAATTAATTATATATAGCAACATACTTTGCCAGGTCACACTATCATGTACAGACAAGTTTTTTTCTCCTAGTGGGATACTTGTTCAAGTAACCTCATGAATATGGCTCATCTTAGGAAAGGTGAAAGCAAATCATAATTGGAGAAATAGCAGAAACATTACTACGGTGCTGGTCCTGCTTCCATGTGCAGTGCAGTAATGAGCCTGAGGAAAGTGATCGTCTTACATTTGAGGGTTCGCTGACTTCACAGTCATTGTCTTTATCTGCGATAGAAAGGAGAGGCGGGGGGAAGGATCACAATTCCTTTGAGGTGCATTTAAATCATAGTCTCTGCATATTACTCAGAAAATTCCCTCTCGAGAGTGTGAGCTGAGATGGCGTCCTTCAAGCCCCGCTGGGTTTCTTGTCATCGTGAAATGGGAGCAGGAGATTAGGGGGGTAAGGGATGTTGAGGATGAAGAAGGAGGGGGGTAAATACTGAAATCTGGTCTAATCCCATCTCATACAGTTGAAGATACACTCCTTCTAGGACATTCGTGCTCAGAGCTGAGGTAAATAAGAGGAATGAGAAATATAATTGAGAAACAGCCATTTAATAAATTATTTGCATCTCTGAATATTCAATAATGAAAATCAACAGTCTGTCACACTCATTTAATACATTTATTCTGGGAAATAAGACCAATTGACCATTATGGGTGAATATAACTAGGTCAAAACAAAATGTTAGAGCGTATTAGGGCACATAATGACTATAAAAGGATATTACTCCATGTGATGGTATGCTCCACTAAGGGTGCAGTTCAACCAAATAAGGTATTTGCAGGTAACCGACTGAGTGCTGCTATTCTTGCATAAAAAACGCATCAAAGCAGCAATTTTGCACAGCTCATTGTGTTTAATGGAGTGGCGTAAAACACATCTTTTCCAGTGTAATTAATGACGAGAGAAGAAAGAAACGTGAAACACATATCTAGAGGGATTGTATCGCAAGTATTCCAATTTCAGAATGCATTGTGATTTAATTTTCTGCTATTTTTCCATTTGGCTACAACACACTGCTTTGAGAATATCCCTCATGACAATTGAAAGTTACAATCAGTCACACTAAATTGAAAGTCTTCTGAAACATTCTAATTAGTTTGTATTTATATGAATTGCGCGAGAGAATATTTTCATTTGGTGCTTCCTTTGTGAGTTTTTCCAATCTCTTAATGCACAGTAACCTCAATTTTGGTATTGTACTTCCATTTGGTTATTTACAGCCCTGTTGCTCATCTTCAGGTTGATAAGTCTCTCCCCTGTCTCTTTAAAACTCCCCTTTTCTCGCGTGTCTCTCGTTTTCTAATGAAATGCAACATTTCACAAAGCCTCCAGATTAATGTGTGGAAATAAACAAATAAGAGAAAGCATTCAGAGCAAACGCTGATGTGAGAGGAGAGGGGATTCTCACAGTCCACTGCCTTTGCTGTAAGAACATGCCTTATCAACAGTTTCTCACCGTAAAATGTCAACGGAAAGCTGCACATTTCATCAACAGGGTTATGTATGTGTCTGCTGTAGGATGTATGATCTCTTAACCTTGTTATTCCATGCGAGGCTCTCCACTCTCACCTCACCTGTCTGTACAACTCCGGGCTTTCACCTCTAACATTCACCTCGAGTACAACTTAAAGCTTGGCATGCAGCTTCAGGCTGTCTTCCTACGAGATGTTTCCATTAAGATTGTACCTGTGAATTTTTTCCTCCCTTTGTGTATTGGCCCCAGTCAAAGGAAGAGGAAAGCTGTAATGTGTGGGTCACATCCTTTAAGTGCAGTATCTAAAAGTGCTGCATGTTGCAGGTGCACAGCGTAGAAAACGCACCTTAAAAAGATTTCAAGGACTCACATATCAACTTTTTTTACATTTCAATTCATTGGAAAAGGTGGCAAACTGTTAAGAAATAAGTTACCACGTCTGCATAGGGTACGACTAGGTGTAAATGAATTCGGCACTGCATTGCAATGAGCTAGCTGGCAAAAGCCCTGCTCTGTCATTTCACTTTGGAAAAAAAAGGAACCACGTCTAAGCAAATTATTGGAGAGAGCATGTTTCATCACACATGAAAACAGTGTATAAAGGAAATCTAGGCTGTTTCATCCTTGCTCAGGTGTTTCGGGCAGGTGGAAAGGAGCCCAGAAAGCACCAGAACACACAATGATCGCAGGAAATTTACACATCTGAGTAAACACATCTGTCCTTCTACACCCTTGTTCCAATTTATGCTCTTTTGAAAATCTTGCTTGTGCGCCTTTGTGTCATTTACTGACAACCTCGGCAAAGGAAAGGTATTATCATTCAAAAATGGACATTTACTCTTAAAACTAAAGGGTGAAAATAATTTAAATTGGCCTCGAGGCCTGGCGACGGGGAAACAAAAAGTGGCAAATAACAAACAAAAAAAATCAGCTCCACGCAGAGTGAGTATGGAGTTGTCTCATAGGAACAAATCACGAGGGCTATGTGTCCTCAGGACAGGCCTGCTTATGTCACTGTGTGCTTACTGTATGTATGAATCTCAGTGTGTAGGCAGCTGGGGTTCAGGCAAGCTTCAAGACCAATTTCATGTTCCCATGTGTGTCTTTGCCATTCCGTAGCTTTCACATATGTGTGTGCGATGTTCCTGTATGCTCCTGGCTAGCATCAGTGTTGATGTCAGTAAATGGATGCTAGGGAGAGGAAGGTCATGTGGTAGCCAGCAGAAATTATGTCCAGGTCAGAGATGCACTGTATGGAACCAAGCCTTATTACCACACCATTTCCCTCAGTTCCCTCTACGCACACACACACACAGCAACTTTAACACAACAAGAGCAGGTTGGGGTCTTTTTCTAACCACACACAAGGGTAACATTGTTGTCATTTAACTTCTTCCCCCTTCTTACATGGTTATCAGATTGTACACAGAAACCAGCCCCTGAAAATTGGGCTTCAAATCTAATCCTCTAGTTTACTGTGATACAAATGTGCAACAGAATGTAAGAAGGGGGGGGGGTCATCTTTAGCCATCAATAATAAAGACTTTAACCAACACCGGCCCGCCCACAGTTATATCATCATTCAATGCCACAAAGAAAAAAAAAAGACATAATCTTTTTCTAGGTGAGCCCCACCCAGACAAGACAGAAAAGGAATAGAGAAATCTCAAATAGTAAAAACTGTTCTAGCTGAGCAGGAAATGTGTCATTTATTCCATCACTCATATTAAGAAGCTTGGGAAATGTGTTTCGGGGGCTTAACCTACTGTACTGCTTCTACAGCGCATTATACAGTGTATCTAAAAAAAAAAAGAAAAAAAGATGTGCATGACTTACAATGTGGAGGTTCAAGAAGTCTCCGAGACCAAGGGAGCTGTCCACCCTCACCAGGACAGCATCCTTCAGGTGCGTGCTGAAACCAACAGCTAGCCTGTCTGCCCTCGTGCTGGGACGGTCGTTCGGCGGCCAGGTGTATGTGATCAGTCCACCATCTCGCCCAAATATGTATGTTGTCCCCGCTAGAGAGGGAAAAAGGAAAGGAAGAAGAACAAATAGAAGACAACAGTTAACAGTGTATCTGTATGTGAGACCAGATGTGAAACCACTGACTGCCAACACAAACATGTGTACAGAGCACCGTCAGTCTGGGGTGTTATATTGTGCTGAGTAATGACTCTGCAAAGCTCTAAGCAACACATCACTCTTGAACAGTTCTGAGCCCCATCTGAGGGTTTAAGTACACTCATGTCAATTCATGAGTCAGTGAAAACTCAACAGAAATTAGGGAGGCAGGTACCGCTTTCATCATTATGCTGCACTATCACTCAATTTTACTGCCTCTGCCTGCTTCACCTCTGAAGGGAAGCGATACAAGAGAGCTCACAGTCGTCTCCCCAGTGCCCAGGTAACCAGCGTGGCAAAGGGGCACCTCCCCAACTCTCTCGCTTCATGAGCAGCCTGAAAGGCAGACGAAGCAAGCGACATTATCGACTGACTAGCCCAATTACGTCCTCCTTGTGACCTCTAAACCGGTTATTTCCTGTCTCGCCGCATTACCATGTTGTCTCCAGGAGCTCTGTGAAAGGTTTGAACATGACCTGGCAGATGGAAGAGTGATTCTTATTATCCGGCAATTCAGTGAAAAGAAGTCTTGCAGCGGTTTTTTGCAAGTGACCTCGTCAAAGTGATGGTTGGAAATAAGTGGGCCGATGTTCACGTGTGAAGCTGCTTTCTCAGGTGCTGCCAACCATCGCGAACGTCGCCGTGTCGGAGGCGTCAGAGTTGTCTCAATCATATAAAAGCCTTGTTTTTTTCCATTTAGAAAACCTTCATTAGTGTAGCTTTTTTTTTTTTTTTTTTTTCCCCCCAAGACACAGAGAAGTATGGCCATGGAAGATGAAGTGTGTGTATGTGTGCACGAGCAGGAACGAATGAGTATGTGATTGGGAAATAAATGTCTGTGAGAGAGCCTGAAAATGAATGCAACTGTCAGATTAGCATAAAAACAGCTATCTTCATGAAAAATTAGACAAGGAGCTCTGCTAGCGTGTTACGCATTTCCATGTGTGTGCGCGTGTGTGCCTCTGTGTGTGTGAGAGAGAGGAGAAACAGAGAGCTCACAAGAGACGGAGTGTGTTAATATTCATAGGGGCAGTGAGTTAAACAGCCTTAGCCTGAACAATAGATTATAAATCATTCTGACTGTAATTCCAATATTTTCTTGTAAACCAGTTCACAAGGATATAAAACTATCGATAAATTTAGCTTTTATTTATATATTTCAGTTGTTTTCCTCCCTCTGGCTTTTCCTCATAGCGTAGTGATTAAAGTGCATTGCTCCGCTCTCGACACCCTTTTCCAATTTCATTCCGTTATTCGAGCCAATACGTACTGTCAACCATTAGCTAAAAAGAATTGCATCATTAATTAACAATAATGTGATTAACAGATGATGCTGGGACACACAAATCCATGGCGGGATTTATTGTTTTCATAAAGCATAACTTGCATTTGTAAAACATAATGAAATAACATTGTAAGCATTGTGGTTCTTCTAATGGATAACGCGTTATGAAGCTTGATGACTTCTACACAGCAAAAGGCATTACGTGTAATATATTCGTAAAGTGGGCGCCGTTTCTTTTTCATGAGGTCTGGTGGCTCCCGCTGGAAACCGCATATCTGATGTTGGCCCTTTTTACACAGCGATCTCCAATTTACGTAGCTCACGCTGGACTGTTGTCACTGTCTCCGAGTCCCCCCCCCCAAGCCACCAAACACTTGCTCCATGCTCCAGCTTATTATAATTAAGCTCTTTTAAACCATGTCAGCGTCGGAACTCACTGGGCCCTTAAGCGTCCATTTCCCGCTCAGTTCATTCATACAATTTGACACACACTTTCTTCCACTGACAACCTATTTACTGTTGGTGACCTTCAAAAAAAAAAAAAAAAAATCATAGAAAGATTGCTCATTTCAGCGGACTGGTGATCTGGCTAGTGTCACCCTTAAGCTAAATGGATGAGAAACGAGACCCTCATGTCAAGGCACCAATGGTCAACAGTGTCTCTGTGACACATGCAGCTTATATAAATGCCTCCAAAACAGATTCATATAATAAGGGTGTGTGTGTGTGTGTGTGTGTGGAAGCAGTCTAAATTCCATCCAAGATTGTAAGAGTGTTGGAAAAAAAAAAACCTCCTTTAGGGACTGCTGAGGATTAAGATACATGGAGAAACATAGCTAATGCGCACCTACACAGTTGCGCAGTGGCATGAAATCAGCAGACACGTGCCAGTGTAACTCCAGTAGTGGGAGTAATTATGCACTGGCTCCATATTTGTTATTTCTGGTCTCTTCTGGGACGATGAGTCTGATATGGATCTGTTGTAGTCATTAGATACAGTAGTGTCCTGGAAATACTTGCCTGTTTGTTGTCTCTTTAATTTGACAAGAGTTTCAATTTATTCCCTATCCGCCCAGCGTCTATTAAAAAAAAAATATAAAGGAAAGGACCGTATCTTGCAGTGAGGAGCCACTGGGGATGCACGGTGTTTAGAGGTGAAGCGCAACACAAGACCACCCCACGAAAAAAAAAATGAAAGCGAAAGTGATTAAGATTTGCTTCCCTCACATATCTCCTCCATCCGTGTGCCTTTCCCCAGAGTGCAGAAGGAGAGAGGCAGCACACTTTAAGGAGGTACTGCAAGGTCTTACTCAAAGCTATTACAGCTGATCAGACCTGCAGGATGAACTCCTAAACCACAAACCTTCCCCTGTAAAAGGATAATGAATTAATCTGCCCTCGTGCTGGACTACGTTCAGAGCCGGCCGATCGCTGCTGTGTCAGTTAGCATCAAAGAAGATAAATATTGGCAGATCAAACACTCTGCTTTCATTAAATATGTCGCACCTTCCCAGGAGTTTCTGTGCATTTGGCCAAATAGGTGTGTGGGATAGTAGACCATGAGATAGCAAACATGGCCTGTTTGTGATGGAGCCCTCCTGGCACTGGCTTCTCGATGTCTCAATCCATTTCTACCGCAATGAAGCAAATTGGCATTTATGGACTGTATGTTAAATAGAACCTGCAGTGTAACATGAAGAGGCGTATAGGTGTGAGCGAACCAAAGTGCTCTGGCTCAGTGCCTCGGTGTAGTAGCTGTGAGGTGCTTAGGATGCACAGACAAGGCAGTTATGTTTGACTACACAGCTCTCAGCCAAGGTCAGGTCCGCACCGCAGACCGTCTTTCCTCTGACCTCCAACACGGCCACCATAATGAGCCTCATATTACCACCTCTGCCGAGAAACTGGGGAGAAATCCAATCATAATTACATAGTTGTGATGGAAATATGAAAAGGAGAGATGACATTATGGATCGGCTTTCTGTCAGCACCTTGCAATTGCGCTGCACTCTATTTGCTGCCAAGGGTTCCCGTAATGACTGGTGTGCAAAAATAGATTACCAAAGATGTCACATATAGCATCGCTTTTTGAAATTAATTTTTGATCATTTCCGTGAAACCCGTGAATGGAATTTCAAAGTAAAGTAAGTGCTTGTGCCCCACTCCTGTCTTGTCCATATCCATGTATCTTTTAAATAGAAAAGTACCATTACTCCAGGCTTAAATTTAATTTATACTGTAAATCTTTACAATGGAAATGTGTAGCACCTGTGAAACACTTTTACAGTGACAGAAATAAGTAGATGAATATTAACAGAATCTGCAGCCACGTGATAAATCCTTAACCTATTAAAAAGGACAAAACTATATTAAGGATAACATCATTTGGTTTTATCTTCGGTCTGTTGCACGCCCCCCGGGATGTGTACAATTAAAAGAAGCTTAATGATATCTATTGGATTACCATTTCAGCGTCAGCAGAAATCATTACCACGATTTATAAGGACACTATTATCCAATCAAACACTATTGGTATCTGGTAAAGGGGAGTTATCTCCAATCAATGGCACGGAAGATTCATTGCCATGAGGGAAAATTGTGAGTCAACATGATCAATTTTTCCTTCCTCCCTTCTGATCTACCTTTCCTCTCACCACATTTTACCTTTTTGGACGATTTAATGGTCTGGTAGCCAAGCAAATGAGGTGGTAAACAGAATATTCGGTTATGGGTGAAAAGAATTCAAACTCATAGCTAATTAAAGGTCTTTTTAGCTTCATGTTCTAACTTGGCAGCAATTGCAAAGCTGTGGAGTGCAGAGACAGGTGAAGAGGGGTACTGTACATATACCCCCAGTGTGTGATTAAATGCTACATCACATCACATTATCCAATACAATCACACCAATGCAGTGACAACCATCTATCAACGGCATACAATCTTAGTTTTTTCATTCTTTCTCCTCCAGGTATCGTAATTACTAGAGCTTCTTGTGACATTCACCAGCAACAGCAGAGGATGGATTTGATCATTTAAAATTTAAGTGGATTATGTGTCTCAACAACAATTTCCCCGTTAACTAGGAGTGTTTTCAACGGGCGAAAGAGAGCAAGACACCTGCATTTATTTTTTCCAGTTTCAAACTGAAGTACATTTTTTACAAAAATATTTTACCCAGTGGTGAATGTTTGATAGCGACTGATCTTGAAGGTTATATAAAAATAACTTATAGCTTTGATTTACAGTCACTTCAAGTTATTCTTACAGAACCATGAATCATGCAATTTGAGTGGCCATGCAGGTTGCAACCGAGGACAACAAGGTGTGTTGTATTGGAACATTTAAGTCTCCCCCCCCAAAAAAAAAAAAGGATGTCAGGTGATTTCATTCATTTTTCATTCACCTTCATTGCTGCCTGTGTAAGTATTGATTGTTGCGTATATACAAAATAATTTTGTCCTTATTCTGCAATGAAAGATGTTTAATATGAAACAAAACATCAGTCATCATCATTATGACATGAATATAGTCTAAATTAAATTTTCTATGCATTTTCATCAAGCAAACATGTCAATTACATTGCATTAGCTATATGAGTGTAAAGGCAATTTTCTGTAGCTTTCAGTTGATTGAGTTTACATTTCCATCTGGATTTGTTCTGCCTCTGTCTACAGAAGTGGCTCTTTTCTTTATCCAGTACTGTGACCACTTCTTTCTTGCAATTTATGCCTGATTTGTTTGCCATTTGTGCTGCCATATATGTAAAAGCATCTTGCTCTGTACACCAAAAGATGTTTTCCCGGGAGGCCAACACTTCCCCTGCCGGTGTACGTTGTGTTCGTTGGTGGGGGGGGGGGGGGGGGGGGGGGGGGCATTACTGTCAGGGTTTGTCTTGTCTCTGCCTGGATGGCATTCTGGCAACACACAGTGAACTTTGCAGCTCCAGAATACAAGGACAGGAGACATGGAACAAAGCATCACCTTGGATTTCTACTCATCCTTTTCAGCCTCGGAGTTCACGTCAAAGGTGGCGCGCAGTGCGCTGCAGTCATGTCCTGTGCTACTTAATCAAGTCATGTGTGCATGTACCGCTCCTACTCATAGGCTTACCTAGTCCTTTTGTGGCTATGTAGGCCAATTTCACTTTGATGTAATTCCCTGAAGCACGAGGAAATAGCTTCATTTTTTTTTTTTTTCCTTTTCACTCCAAGTATATGCACATGTTGCTCGCACACTCCGAGTGACGGACAGCTTTTCCATCGCCAGGCAGTGCCTGCCTAATGTCACTGAACTATTTCTTTCATGAAGTAAGGAGGGTCTAAGCAGCAGAGTAGCACAGTAGCCCTGTATCTTATCTCCTTCCAAGCTGATTAGATTTAAAGTGCCATATATTCACTGGTGGCAATTTTGCACCTTCTCCACAAGGACACAGGTTCCCTAGATGGCTTTTGCAGTCCTCACTGCTGTACATCAGAGTTGTCAGTGTGCACTGCTTTGACTGGTGATGAAAACCACATCTACTCTGAAAGGATTTTTCCCTGTTGCCGACATTGTCACTCTAGCACTGTGAACTTATGGTCAGGGCAAAACCTGCACTTTGTGTCTTTTTATTTGCCCGAGTTATTTAGAATAACAAATGTATGAATGAGAGTTTAAAAAGATGGCAATTAAATTATTAAAATGGAAAAAAATCACTGAATATTATTCCCTAGTGAAGTTAACACAATGTTTGTGCGCATAATTTCAATTGTACTTGAGTCTCAATTTCGTGACTTATGTTCATGAACCACACCATTTACGGTACAGTGAAATTAACTTGTGCAAACTAATTGCTGTATTTTGAGTGGATTGTTTTTGTCTAAGCTAAGTCATTAAAAATGAGTCACGACAGTTTTAAAAAGAAATGAAGCAATTATGTTGCTTCACGACAATTTCAAGGCAAGACAATGCAGGTAGTTTTTGAAGGCCCAAGTTCATTTACTGTTTCTATTTTACTTTGGTAACACAAATATGGACAGAAAACAACTAAACCACAAATTTAGGTCTTTTATATTTCCTTCCATTAGCCAAAATTAAGTCAGAATGGTAAATCTGATTGGAAGAATGATAAAAAAAAAAAAATATATATATATATATATATATATATATATATATATATATATTTATACCTTGAACAATAATATGTCAAGAGTTTAAAAAACAGGAACTTTGATTCTGGCTTCATCAAGTTCATATCAGCTGGAAATTTATGCTAATTTGTGGATTTGAATAGATAATGAACCATTTACATATTTATAAGCATAATATTTCCTAAGTCATTTTGTGAAAAAACTAACCCGGAGAGTCTTGTCTTAAAATAGATGCCTGTGGGGGAAAAAAAAAAAGATCCTCAACTGACAAGTGTCGCTTTTGGAGCTGACGTGACCAAATGCTTTGACATGGGAGGTGATTAATTGCCTGTCACCTTTGACTGGCATCCTTTTTGTGTTAGGATAATTAAGTGCAGTGAACAACAGCCGCTGTGAAAATATGAATTCGGACCAATTGTGCCTCCGGTTGTTTGGAGTGGACAGTTAGAGCACAGCCTCTGGTTGTCAGTCCTGTGGGTACATATGAAGAAAATTCAGCAGGACGATAAAAAAATAGAAACTGTGTTATAGTGGATATATCTAGATCCCTATGGCCAACCTCTCTCCCCATCCAATCTCTGTTTCTATATTTGTTCATTGTTCTATTGCAGTATGGCGAGGTCCTTTGAACAATTTAAACATTGCTCTCAAGCTTTGCTGGTAGAAAAAGCCATTCTCTTTCCTCAGCAGTGTGTGAGCAGCCCTTTGGGAGACTAAAAAGACTATGGATTGTTGACTCGTCTTAATCCTCAGCACAAACAACTGCCTCGCTTATAATGGGATAGGCCGTAAGAAGAGAATCAGCAGGCATGAAAAAGGGTTTCATTGCAGGTTGTAGCTGGAACAATCTCGCACAAGATACAGCAGAAATGACAGCAAAACAAACTTTCAGTGTGACCATTTAGATGACGTGAGTGGGCTAGGATTCCCTCAACAACATAAAAAACATGGGGTTGCAGTTCTGCGTGAGCATCTCATCCATTTTATACATTATTTTTGTGTGCCGAACCAATACATTTGCCGTGTGAGAATTGAGAGGAAACAGGGCAATTTCACCATCCAGTCTATAACTGCTGCAGCCTTAACATAAAATACTGTACCCTGCACACTCTGCAACATTCTGCTTCCCTTCCATCCACATTTTTTTCCCCTCCCTTTTTTAAAGTGATAAATCCTTGCCTCAGTCTTTATCAGAAGGCTGGAGCTGAGCTATTCTCTTTGCAGTCAGCAGAAAGCAGAGTGGACAGAGGTGCTAAATCAACCCAGAACGCAGACTGCCTGCTTACTTTGTGTAGCCTTAATAAGTCTGGGCATATTGGCATATATACAGCGTGGTCAATATAAACTTTTACACTTCATTGCCCGGAGTGTTAATCTTCCACCAGCCAATAAGTATTTAATTATATCTACTGTTTGAGATTGAGATATCATGAGCACCCGAGCTAATATGTTTCATTTTAATTCTTATGGGCTGTGTATTTCAATTATTGAAAATATAGCCTTTTATAAATAATAATCAATGTAATTACACAACATTTCTGAAACCTTAAACAGTTTTGATCAGTCAATGCACTCAGGCAAGTTATAAAAGCACAAGTATGCCAAAAAAAGAAGAATCCACAGGCAACCACCCTTAGTCTCATTCTAATTAGCCTTTTTCCACTGTATTGTTTTAGCTATATCCACTGACCTATGAGCCTTAAGCTCTTTCTAATGAGCAGAGTAGCATTTCAGCATAGGACAGCTGACAGTGTCCAACCTGCCTTCATAAGCCGCAAAGGATTAATTCCCTCCCTCTCCCCCACTCTTTCTCTCTGCTTTGCTAATTTGGTGTAATTAAATTAAGTGGAGACTAAAAGTGGGGCATTGCTGCTTGCCCCCATGATTTGTCATTTCTATTAGAGGGTGTAAGATGCCAGTTCCAAAATCAAAGGAGCAACGGAACTCAGAGGTATAGAGAGGGGTAGAGAGAGAAAGAAAGAAACAAACAAAAAAAAAACAAAAAACATAGGAGCACTTAAGTCGGTCCTCAAGGCAATTACAGTACAAAATGACCACATCAAAGAGGGAAGAAGAGGAGAGGAGAGGGAGGGAGACAGATCGATGTGATGATTTGTGATAGAAAAAGGGGTGATTAGAAAATGTGTTCTTCAGACAGGGCAATAACAGAGACAAATTTTTATCATATATTTAAGGACTTATGCCACTAATCACCGGTAAGCTAGTAAGAGACAGCAGCAGTTTGAAACGGCTAAATCAGGTGGATGCTTCCCAGTAGTTTCATGCAGGTCTGACCTGTTTTGCAATGAACTGAATTAGTTGTCAAATGCTCCTCCAGTTGTTTTTTGTTGTTTGTGCCAATTACTTTTCCGGCCTTTCGCAGCCTGTGTTCCAACTTTTTTGAGATGTGTTGCTTCATTTTGAATTTGATGGCATCAATAAAATAAAAAAAAAAATAATAAAATGGCGGCCATAAAATGGTAAAATGTCTCAGTTTCAGCATCTGATGTGTTGCTCATGTTCTATGAAGAATAAAATATGGTTTGTGAGATTTGCCAATCAATGCATCCTGCTTTTATTTACATTTTACAAAGCGTCCCAACTTTTTTGTAATTGGGGTTGTACTTATCTTTCAGTAGCACACGGACTTACTGCCTGACTTTGCGATGTTTGGTTGACACGTTGGGCTCCTTTCATTTAGTCTTTTAGTCATTATTTCATGACAATATTCCAACTACTCCATATTTTTTGAAAAAAAAAACAAAACTAAAACAAAAAAACTAAAAAAACAACCTATTACAGTGCAACATGTGATATAATATGACAAAAAAGCTTCAGTGTAACAGTGTCTGATGGATCGGTGTAACACCTCTAACAAACCTGTTTGAAGCAGCTCATTAAGAAAACACTGTTGTGAAAAGCACAAAATGGAAATGCAGAAAAACACTAACTTTAGGAGGCACCCATTGGATTTATCAAATTCTGTCTTCTAGAAGGCTTGTCTGGGTTTAAACATTTTCACTCAGGAATAACTTTGGCTCTATACATTGAAATCAGGCTAGGAAGTTTCTGCTTTATGGCCAGCAGAGGCAGAGGGAATCATGACAACAATTCAACAAACATATGGTATTTTAGTGTTGTGTAAAGATATCCTCCAGCTGTAGCTCAGATAGCCATAAACTGAGAATATCTGCAGCTTCTACCTTGTTCAACAGAAACTGAAAATCAAGAAATCTGCCACTGCATCATACTGATGTGGCACTTCACCATATTTTATCCTCACACTGCTCTGAAGAGATAAGCCTTCACCTCATCATGACAGTGCCCCGGGGGAGCCATACCAACCACCCTCGCTCTTCATGGCAGGGGACCATCAATTCATGGTTGAGGTAAAGTTCTGCCCCCTGGGCTGGTAACATTATGCCATGAATGCTCAGTCGGCCAGTGCCACTCACACCCTTCTGCACCTCATCGGCCATGCTCACTTCCCCTAAGCCCTAAGTGATACATGAGCCACTGCCTTGTGGAGCAAAATAGCCCATCCAGGCAGAGCTGACAAGACCCAGTGTCTTAATGGGGCAATACACCAAACGGGCCCTTTGTTACCCTGACCAGCTGCATATCTGCCTCCCCAGCCAGCAGCCTTGGCTCTGATAGAGGTGTCTCACAGTATCGACAGCTTCTAATTTACTCTCTCATCATCACTTGCCTCATTTGCTCCTCAGATACAATGCTCCCTTTCTCTCAGTTCAGGTCAGCCATTTTGTAAGCCAGCAATTCGTTGATTGGATTTTTCGGCATCCAAGTGTTTCAATGGCATGCCAGCAAAAACACATATCAAAGTTAGACTTAAAGAAAACAAGGCGTCAGTTGATCCTCAGTCGGCGTTTTCATTCCCGCTTAAAAGCCTGTTTGACTGATTACACGCCATCAGACTTCATTGCATTATTTAGTTGCGGTGTGTCTGTGTGCTAGCATGTACCAAACATTTCCAGGATCCAAATGGTTTCTCGAAGCTGTTGTTTTCTCTATTAGGGAGCCAACAGATGTGTCGTATGACTGCAGTTCTAATTACTGGAAAAAGACAAGTGTGGGGGATAATTATACAGTGGAAGTGAGGCAGAAAACAGAGTCCAGGCCAGAGCTCTGATCTGAGACTAGAGACAACTCTGGCTGCCCATCAGCATATGCAGCACATCCTGCATCAGCACGAATGCTGCTCTCACAAAGAAGCTGCTTTAGGATCAGACAGAGCCACCGCTATTTACCTAGCACACCCTTTCATTAAAACTATTCTTAAAAAGCTAATGATATATCAGTCTACACCAGACCGGAATAATGACAAAATGGTTGTGTTGCAGGGGGGCTTTTTTCTTAAAATTATTTGATACATCTCTGCCTCCCAATTAAAGGGAAAATATCAGGTAGAACCCTTTCCGCTGTCTGCGCTTTACAAATCACTTTGTTTCTGTGCTGATCCTTATTTTACATAAATCTTGGTGAGATCATATTCATTCATTCATCTTCTACCGCTTACACCAATCAACCTAAACGTGGATGTCTTTGGACGGTGGGAAGAATCAGAAGGCTTACCCGGAGGAAACCCGTGCAGACATGGGGAGAACTTGCAAAGTGCACAGAAAGGCCTCGGGCCCAGGAATCGAACCCACCACCCCTGTGTTGTGGGCTAAACACAGCAATAACCACTATTCCGCCGTGCCATCCTATAAAATCATATGTATCAGAAAAATGCGTGGACTAATTGAACGCTTCATACAACAAAACTAGATTATTCCATTTACTAATGTGCTCATTTTCATCATGTCCCTGCATGACACTGCTTTATTTTCAATGTTTACTCCTTTTGTAAGTCATACCCAGGAGACAGTGAGCGCGCCTTGGCCCTAATTGCTGGATTAAACATCTGCTTTGCTTATTGCTGAGTAGCCTCACTTTGTAAGTAAGCCTTTACTAAGTGCTGATATTATTTAATTAGCTGAATATCTCATGGAAATGATAGAATAAAAATGAATCTGGAGGAGATCAAGAGGGAAACAATCACCAACAAAACCACAGGCTTCACATACAGCTCTTATCAACAGGCAGGGTTGGAGCACTATGAGAGAGCTGTCCTCTATCTCACACTGACGCCACGTATCTGGCAGCAAATAAATATTTAACAGTGGGCGAAAAAAAAGAAACGTGCGTGGGTATGCATTGTATTCCTACACTGTGTTGAAACATATATGCTAATATTAGCTTGTACTTATGTGTTAGGCAGCCCTGTTTTATCAGCCCTTGCCAGCAGGCCTGAGGCTCTAAGAAATGGAAGGAGCAGGAGGAAGGTGAATTCGCATACAATCCTATTAGAGTGGATTAGGGGGCAGCTTTCTTTCTGTTGCAACTCTGCTGCAGGTGAACAATTGCATATAAATCATAAATAAATAAAAAGAAGTTATGACATGCCTGTTTTTTCATTGATGGTGAGGCTTTGAGATGGTCATTAGGGGAACATACATGATATTAAAGTTGTTTGGCAATGATTTGTAAACTGAGAATAATTATAACGGTGTCAATCAAGCCACCCACACAGAGAAGCTTGAGAATGGATTTCCTTTTTTTCTCTCTCTTTTTCTAATACAGCTGTGAAATTTAAGTAAAGGCTTGTGATCGATTAGATGATCAATAGCAATCAGAGAACTTTTTGTCTTCTGTAAACTGAATGCCACAGAAGCCCCGCCCGCCCCCCGCTCCTTTGCGGCCTTCTGTGGTTAGGGTTATTCAGCCGGAAAGGCAGAGATATTTTCTCCCTTCATCTTCTGTCGTTTGTCCTTTGACCTTTCCCAGAACCAATTAGTCCAAACCTGAGGGCGTTACCAGAGTGCAGCTGGAGCTACAGCACACGAGGGGCAATAATATTTTTATACCTTCTGAGTGCACATTTTCCTTTATGACCCATTTCGAGTTACAGCCAATGATACGTTTCACTGTATAAATTGAACTTTTCACGTGTGCAATTTCCATTTTGCTCCAACTATCTACTCTGACGTACTTCAGTCAGAGTATGATTTAAAGTGATCAAAGTGACTGAAGATAACTGGGTCTTCGCTGTGCCTGCATTTGTGAATGGATGCACACAAGTGTATGAACAGTATCTATGTACATATATACACACACGTATATATGTAAACGGTGTTTGTCTATATAATGTAGGCGTGACTGGGGAAGAAATAACTACTGCTTCATAGTAAGGGAGATTAACATTTTTTTGCATTCTTGATCTCGTGATTTATTTGTGTCCCGTGGAAAATGGATAAGCATCGATCTGAATGGACTATAATAGGTAATGTTTGCATGCTCTGTACTCTTAATGCACCTCTTTACATAATCTTTATTTTATTCTTCTTCTTGCCTTATTATTACACATTCGTGTATCATCTTTGCTTGCTGAAATTCCCCTGGCCTCATTTGAGTATGATTACACAATATTTTTTTTGCCATTTTCTTCTTAATGGAGGATCTGCAGTGTATCTTGAGAAGAAAGAAAAATCCAATTTATGTACAAGATGTTCAGTTTTAGAAATCCCTCTTTGATTTTAGATGTCATATGCATGTAACCCACGTAAAATGAAAATCCACCTTAAACGTGCTTAGTTTACCTATTAAAAAAAAAACAAACAAAAAAAGAAAGCCAGAGGTGTAAACAGAAGGACAGAATGCATAAACAAGAAATGGGGGGAAGAGGAGGAAAGTAGATGCTTTTGATGATGATTCACAGAGTGCCTGATGGGTAAAGAGCTCCCTGACTCAAACTCATCCAGGGACTTAAGCATTTGAAGGGCGCAGACATTCCCTTGAGTCAAAGTAGGGGGTCCGTCTTCTCTTTCTCCCGCACCATCTTCCAAGTCTCTAATCCATAACCGGAGACATTACTCAGCTGACCCCCTCACTGCCCACCGCACACACAGTCAGGTCTCATTTCCCTTCATGCCATCCATAGCCTGGTCACCACCGAAACCACACAGACCACTGCAGGCGCAAAAGCCTGCCCACTCTGTCTGCTTGGATGGGCACTGTAGACCAGCGAGGAAGATGGGTGTGGGTTAGGCAGAGTGGTCAGGGACAAAATGAAGACAGAAAGGAAGGAAAAGAAGGAAGGAAGGAAGGACGGAAAAGGGGGCAAGCAGGAGAGTATCATTAGATGCAAGTAGGTTAAAAATCCAAAGGACACACAAATAAAAAGAGGGTGTTTGTGCTCTGGCACATCAGAGGGGGAGGAGAATGGAATGACTCCTTCATTCGTGGGTCAATAACTGCCTGTGCCCCCTTTAGAGCAGAGGAACATGTACTCAGATCCTTATCAGGGCCGCTATCATTACTGCCGCCTCACAGAAGCAGAGATACTGTCATCCTCACACTATCGCAGAATGACATCAGCTCGGAGACATGGGAGTAATTATATTATACAAGCCCACAACACACCGGCAGCAAGGCAACATCAGAGCCAATCCACTTTCTCCCTTCTCTCTCTCTCTCCCTTTTCCTTTCACTTCTTTCTCTCTTCTTCTATCTTCCTTTCTCCGTCTTTGCTGTCTTTTGTATTTTTCTGCTACTCTCTGTCTCTCTCTTCTCATCTCCTCTCTGCAGCAGTGTCAGCAAAGACAAGCACTGTCTCTAATCCATTCAACCATTAGCTCCGAAGGTGCGGAGCTTTAAAATGGATTGTAATCACTTAAATCGTAACCCACAGGTTTGAAATACAAAAACCATCTCTGTAGTAGTTGATGGAACAAATGTTTGGGAGTGATGCGTGTGATAAAGTCCACTTTCCCATTAACCGCTAAAAAGATTTGTTTTTTATGTTCCGAAATAGTTTCGCTATCGATTGGGCCGTCTTATCTATCCAATCTCAATGAACAAGAACGGCAGGTACGGAAGAAAATATGATAACCTAGTTATCCAGCATATCGAGTATCGTACTCAGGAAAGAAGACTATCACCTCTGGGAGTCTACTCGTGATGAATGGTGCCTCTGAAACTCTGAGTTGATACTGTCTGAAGCTCATTATTGCTAGCCCTAAACAAACAATGCATCACACCCCAACTCAATTTCATACATCCTGACCATGGTAATTTTCTTTCTCTTTCCACATAAATCAATGACAAATAAAGAAGTTCAACATAAACAGGAACAAAGGATGTGCTCTCTTACAAGATGCCGTTATACAGCGTAATACGTGCATTCCAGTGTGATCACTGACACTGAATTTCGAGCTCACATGGTGGAAAATCAAAAAGGGGAAAAAAAAAACCAAACAAACAAAAAAAAACAAAATGGATGATGGCCAGATGAGCATTAGAACAGAGTTGCTAAATATAGCTACATGACAAAGTGGAAAAGTGCATTTTTATGAAGTACAGATGGAGGTAATTTCCATTTAGAAATAACTGTCAGCACTCTATTAGCTTTGCTTGGTCTAATCACTTGAGACAATAATAAATTTACTGCAGCAATAACAGTAAAAGGCAGGTACAGTTACATAAGCATCCTAAACAAGATTAGATTTTAACACTGAGGATGGGACCAAAAGCTACGAGAGACCAACTGTGGGGTGGGAGCAGACAGACTGCCACAACAAGAGGAACTGAAGAGAAGGCTGGTTTCTATTCTTTAATACATAGAAATTATGAATATAGAGCAAAAAATGGTGTTGAAAAATACTGAAACAAACCTTAGGGGGTTTTGGCTCTAGCATTCACCAATTAGACTGGAAACATGGAGCTGTATTTTAGTGTTTAATTGCTGCAGAGAACAGACACCCCATGTAAGGAACAAGCCCCATGAAAATGAAACTAAATGCAGCAACTGCTCAGACAACAGCACTGGGGGTTTACAACAGCAGGCTTTGTCCTGGAGCCAGGTACAACAGCATTTTTCCCAATTTGCATTTATGCACCCTCTGTGCACTGATCAACCGAAAATTTAATCAAGTTTCTGAGGAAGCTTTTTCTTCTTGGACCCCTGTAAGCTTTCTTTTTTCTCTCTGTCTTTGGAAATAACGATAACTGTAACTGGAACATTAAGTCATGGAATCTGTCTGATAACGCCACACGCCCTCTGGGGCTTCAGGGAGAGCAGGGGGCAAGTGTTGTCCACTGCTGGCAGGTCGTGGAAGAGTGGCCTAATTGCCTCTCTTGTTGTCTCAGTGGGCCAGTAAACCTCCCATCTTCTTCATTGAGGAGCAGTGACTCCCTTCCACCTCCAGGTCTACCTCTGCCCGGTGAGCTTGGCCCAAACCCTCGTCTCTGAGCTGCTCCTGCGTCCAATAAAAGCATCCTCAAAATGCCGTGGCTGCCTGCTAACGGTGCTTCCGCATACGCAACTGCCAAACTTTAGCTTTGGAAAATCCAACGATTTGAGATAAGTTCAACATTCTTGAGCACTATCCAATCACTGGAATTAGGCTACCTCAGCATTACGTCAGTGTTGAACCAGTGGTGATTACGTCACTCGAGAATAACCGGGTGGTATGATAACTCAGAAAAAGAGAAGATTTCGAATGACTTAGTTTCACACAGCTTCAGTCTTCATCATCTGCAGCATTCTGGATTTCAGGTGAAATGTGAATTTCACATTAAGTGAAGGGGAAAAAAAAAAAACCCAAAACCTGCAATATGTCTCAAATCATTCACTCATACTGTATGGAGAGAAGAATGCTGCAGTCTACGGTGAATACTTCACGTAAAGTTATATAACTCCTCCTAGTCGAGGCTCCCCCTCTTTTACTTCCCCTTCCTCATTCCTAAGGCCTGTGTCGTGAACCTTCCTGCCACACAGGGTAAGGAGGCCTCATCCACGCTCCGTGCTGGGCAGGGGCCAGCAGCAGCTCGACGCCCTGCGGAGCCAGAGGCAACACATCTTTGTCTCTTTCAAACACCCAGGGGCAACATGGCGCGCCACAGCGTTCTAATCCTGCCTAATCTGGACACAGTGGAGCATCTGGAGATAGGGATATGGCTAATCTGACATGGAGACAGAGGGCACTTTGCTGAGAAGGGGAAAAAAAGGCGGGGGGGGGGGGGGGGGTCTAAGCTTGTCTCACTGTGTCTTGCAGAGCCGTGCGTGCATGACTTTCTTAAATACAGAAAGAGTAAACAATATCAAGTCATACTCCAAGACTGAAACAGACTGAAGGCTGAAAAAGGAAGTTCAGACCCATCGTGAAATCTAAAAAACTGCTCAAGAAGTTACTGTATGAGTGTGTGTATGGATGGTGAGACAAAGAAATACTTACTGTGCCCTGCTCTTAGGGATGCAGGTGATCTGTGGATAGCAATAGGCACAATATGGTGACGCTTGTTTCCATGGGAGAGGTGAATGTGGTGAAGACTCTCCACAGTACCTGGTTCTGACCCTGCCACAAAGCCCAGGGCCAGGGCAGTGATCCACAAGGCCAGGTGAGCGAGGGAGGCTGAATTCCGGTTTAGGGGCTCTGCTACGGGCCTCAAGGGAGCCAACTGTGACCTCCAGCCTTCGAACATCTTCCCTGAGTGGCCAGATGAGGCTTCAGATCAAGGTGGAACTTGCAGCGAGGCTCACAGCCCCATACTCCTCACCTTCTCAAATCTCACTTTGCCCAGAGATACACGCACAGATCCACAGAGAAATTACAGCAAAAGGAAAAAAAAATAAAAAATGGCAAAAGGGACAAACACAAAATGTCGGTTCTATCGGGGGGGGGGGCCCTCTTGCTTTTCTCCACTGAGTTAGGAAATCCGTAGCAGCACCCAGAGAGGTAAAGTGGTATCACAAATCATCATACAAAACCAATCAAAAACATTCACTCAAGAAATCAGGGCAACTTCAAACAACAATGGAGAAATTCCAGCTTGTTCCAAATCCCCTTGTTCCCTTGTTCTCTTTGTTTCTCTCTTTCTTCTTCTGTTAAGCCTTCACAAAATTAGAAACATCTTCCCACCAAGAAGTGCAAATATTCCAAAGAAAAAAAAATACAATTGCCGGGAAAAGAGAAAAGCCAACTTTGGAGGAGATTGGTAGCACCTCTGCAAAGTGAATTTCTTCAGAAAACCAACACAGACATTCTGAGTTTCCCTCCTTTTCCTCCTCCAGCGGTCTCAAAGGATGTCCAGAGGAATAGGACCATAGTTAAATCCGAGTCTCATTTGCATGTCGGACAGCTGCGGCAGTGCGCAGACGGTGTAATTGCACCTGTAAGTTGTGCCAAGGAGCGCACCCGTCCCCCATCTAGAGATCTCTGCTCTCAGTGAGACCAAGCGATGGCTACGACAGTACCTGAGAGAGCAGAGCCCTGGGCAGGAACACAGTCACACACAGGCAACAGCATCGGCAGCACCGTTCCAGAAGATGTGCGCAAGAGGAAGAGGAGAGAGAGAAACAGAGAGAGAGAGGAGGAGGAGGAAGAGGAGGAGGAGAAAGAGGAGGAGGACGGGGGGGAGGGGGAGCCTCAACAGCCAGCCAGGAAGCAGGAGGGAGAGTGGCTATGCAAATGGGCAGCATTCACAGAGCGAATCACTGGTGCCTGAGTGCATTGCAGAGGAAGATCCCATTTAGGCAGAATAGCAGGAATTGAAGCTATGTCCCCCAGCCCTACTTCCTTTCACAATCTCAACCTACTCTCCCAGTTTGGCCCCTTTTGCATTCCTCTCTCCCGTTTAGACATTCATGGGCACAAAAACGAAGAAAGACAACAACTGAGAGGAATGCAGGGCAGGTTAAATTAATTTCTTTTTCGACTTTTGCCTCTCCAAATTCCTTTATCCTTCCTCTCCCTGTCTCTCATTTTCTTCTTCTGTCTTCTATATTTAAGGAAGTCGGGTGATAATAGTCCTGTGGATATGAGAAACCGGAGCCAAGCAGTCCAACTCAGTCCTTTCCTCTCCATCGCCCAGGATAACTGTATCCATAGGTTGTCAACCTACAGGATTCTGCAGTCTGTCGTTAGCAAGACTTTAGAAGTGTGATGATGCCGCAGCTCACATACAGTAGGCGATTCTCTCTCTTTCTCTCGCCCTCTCTTATGAACATATGAACACACACTCACGTGCACTTGAACAAAGCGTACACAGTGGCAGTGCTGGCAGTGGAGCACTGTCCATGGGGAGGTTGCTGAATCTGGGCAAGTCTGCCTTGCTTGCTAATAAAAGACCATTTCTCACAAGAGAGGGAATGCTGATTGCACACTCGGTGTGCAGCACGGGTTAGGGGAATGTAGAGAACATGTGGAAATAAAAGCCCTGCTGATAAACACAATCCGGTTCAGCTGGGAAGTGTGCTCAATGTTGAGAGTTCAGGACTGGGGAGCACAAGGCTCAGCTGCAGTGTGCCTGGTTCTGTTTGTACCGGCCATTCAGCATCCTTCCCTTCGAAACGCAGCATTCTAAGCTGGAAAAGGAAAAAAAAAAAAACTGTAAGCGCTGCTGAGCCGATCTTTACAGTTTACAGGGAATACAGAGCATTTCACGCCCAAAGAAAGCCAACTTAGACAGCGTGACGCGAAGGATAATATTTCCCCTTTTGCTTTTTCATTTGATTGTTCACATAAAAAAGTGAAGAAAGCAAGAACCAAAATGAACATTAATGATGTACTGATCCATTTAATGAGTGCAAATACACGAGGGCTAAGATACTTCATCGTTATATGGTGAGCACAACTGGTGAGTTGAACATAATCTGCCATCTGGCATGAAGACAGATGAGGAGCCCTCTTATTTTTCTGTTGCATCTGATACCATGTTCCATAAATGTAGTTGCGTAGCAGTAAAAAGCAATCTAAGTCCAAAACGCTGCACGCAGATGCTGCACACATTAGGCAACTGTGTTGTTCTCACCTTGTATAATCTCAATAACTTGGTCTGGCCACCTGGTGCTAAAAAGTCAGCCACATGGAACCACTATTCCCTTCTCATTTGCAATGGTGAAAAGGAATGTTCCTGCTGAATGTATTTACACTTTCGTAATTATCAGCAGTGAGATCTGCATAATTACAGCTAATAAGGCAATCTATCAGGGCGGCTTGCCAAGGACAAAAGCAACTCACCACGTCCTCCACAGAAAACTTCTACGAGGATACATCATGGGATCTGACTTCGCAATATTTGACATCAGAGTAAATAAAAGGGCCAACTGTTCCTTGAAGTTCGAACTGGGAACTTGGTGCACACACTGCGTTGTGGTATGCAGCAGCTGAAATTAATGACATCAACAGTGAGGTTACACCTATATCAGGTTTATCAATAGTTACTTGTTGGTTTGTGCCCCCAAGTGGCCAAACTGTAAAATGCACAAAAGATCCGTGGGTTTATGCCAAGGTGAGCAGCATGTGCCTGAGAGCAGCACAGTTTTCTCAGACCACAGTAAAGTCAAAATCAAAACTGAAGAGAACTTGCCGTTGCAGCATACCATCTTTTTTTTTTTTTCAACATTCAGCACCCATTGTGATCAATCCCTAAAAGCCCATCCACCACAATGACAACAGGAAACCAGCAGGCTGCCCTTTGCTCAAAGCATTTCTCCCTGACAAATTGACTAACTGAAGTGTGATAAGCCAGAACAGCGGAGAGCATCCATACAGCTTTAGGGAGAAACACTCACAAGTAAATTCCTTGTGCCTGCATGAAAGCAAACACCTGTGACCGCAACTTGAACTAATTTCAGCTGATTTCAGCAGTTACATATCTCATTTCACTTTAACTAGATGATTGTAGCACATTGGCCACAGAATGAAAAGGTACACAGTCTGTTTTACCATTAAATTCTGCCTCTCTCTTTTTTTTTTTTTTTTTTTAGATTTTCTATATTATTCTGATGCTTGTCCTTGTTAGAGAGATATCTTCTTGACAGAGAGCCAAAAACAGCTCATCTTTAAGACGCAAAGGACTGTGTAAGCCTCTGATGTATGTGATCCCATTTGATTTGCATTTCTGTGTTTTCCTGCGTGCCTTAAAAAAAAAAAAAAGGCAAAAACCGCAAAACAAAGCTGCACTGTCCAAAAGAAAAAAAAAAAAATAAATAAAAAAAGGAGAAAACTGTTGGAAAGCACAGCTGACTTTTCCCTTTTCCCCTCCAAACTAAGTGATCAGCGAGGAGCAAGAGGAGGAGAAATTGGCCTTGGATGTAATAGCCCCTTGGAGAGCAAAAGAGTATGAAAGAACAAGAGTAGTCTGTTACTCACTTAAGACTGCAACCGTGGAGCCCTGAGCTGATGAGATGATTTTTTGAAGGGCTGACGGAGAAGCAGAGGGAGAGCAGCAGGTGCGTGGTCTAAGAGCACCTGACCTGACTAGAGCAAGGCCTTTAGAACAGTTAAAGGGCCATCAAGCGACACTTAATCACACATGGAGAGATCCTCTAGAGAAGGACGGGCACTTAAAACCACTCTGACAGCCATGTTCCTCTTCCTCGAAAGCCAGCACGATGCCGACTCCAGTCACAGCAAGAAAACAAAAACATTGAATTCATTGAATTAGCGCAATCCCAATTTCAGCGGAAAACTGAAAGGTCAAGCCAGGGTGGAGATGATTCTAGTAGTTCCACATTGTTTTCTAAGCGTGGTGTTTCAGATGCTATCGTAACTACAAAGCAAACCGAGCATGCAGACCAAGTCGTGCATGAACCAGGTCTACCTGTTGTGTGCAGTCATGGACACATCTGTGTCAGGCTCAGCAGCACATGTGTCCCCACGAATGAGAGCGTTTAGAGACCTTAATCTCAGGGGGTGGGGGTGGCTGTTGCCAAGTGACTATGTTCAACAGAGTCACCTGATCTTTTAGAAAAGTTTATCAGATTAGATCTCATCATTCAGAGCAGCAGTGACTTAGGCCAGTCACAGAACAGCTCTGATTTGAGGCGTACAGCACAACACCGTGTCGTCCCTCCATCACATAGACATGGATATCCAACACTAACACCCCCTGTCACACTGACATACAATATTAAACCTGAGCCTTTCATTCAACCAAAGAGGATTCTGCGAATATCAACCGTGTCATCACTCATCCAAACATGTTCCGCAAATGACGACAGAGAGAGACAGAGGGGAACACAATGCGCTGATGCTAATGTGTGCAGGAATAGGAACGCAGCTCCGTCTTAGTCATCCCGAGATGTGACATGATAACAACCGACAGACACACGGAGTCAACACTCAATATGTACACACAAGCCGTACAGTATTTCAGCACAGAGGGAGGCCAGAGTGTCAATACTGTTTGTGTTGGCAGAGGATGTTACACCGGCGTGCCTGTCTGTCATGTAATTACTGCACTGTGGCAGTTAGAGTAACTCTGACCTCCAGATGTCAAAAAGCCATCTGCGATTGTTATAACTACTAATACAAGGGGTACAATTTAGAGCTGCCCTACATGAAAGTTCCCCAAGATTAGTTCTGTTTTGATCTGTTGCTTTATGAATAAAAATGGACTCCGATTGTTGTTTTACAACTGATCTGTACTTTAGTGCCGTGCCCTGTAGTATAAGGCTTAAGTCAGCCATAGCTACTCTCCTCATTAAGTCATTTCGTGCTTCTATTGATATCCATTTGTCATGCACGGGGCCGTTTCCACACATTCTCTGATTATTATATTAAAGAAAAAGAGCGTACACGCATGTGCACTTTGAAAAATCTAACACCCACCATTAAATGTCACGGTTTATGTAAACCTTACGCACCACATACAGATCAGTGCTGCACAAACATTCTTATTCAAGCTGCAAGGATTATATAAATATCAGTCAAGCTGATAAAGCAGCCCAACTAATAGGAAGTAATGCACATTTAGTGATATTAAATCAAATCAGCAAATGCAGTTGCATGGTGGTGTAATGGAATGACTTCATTTTCACCTAGAGAAAAACAAAGAAACAATCTCCACATCAACTCTCATTCATCCTTACTTTAATGTGGACTCAAATGACTTATAATTAATGTAATGGTGCTACTAAGTGAAGCTAAAAAACTAATTCAAAAACAGTGTTTTGATGCCATTAATAAAGAAAGTTATTTGCTCAATTTTTAAAAATGTATTCATATATTTTTTTGGATTTACATATTGCAGCAGGTTTATTTGAGTAATTTCTTTTCAAAAAGTGGTGCTCTCTCGGGTCGCACAATCACATGTGTACAGCTACATGTACACGTTTGCCTGTAACATGTTCGACGCATTGCAGGATTTTCTCGGGAGTATGACTTATCACCATAAAAACACAATGGTTACAGTTGAAGAAAGATACAGTTCATATACAAAGAGCAGATACTAACATTTACACACTGCACACAGCGTCCTTTCCATTACTGGCCTGGAACAGGCCCAAACTAGATATGTAGAAAATACACAGATTGATTTTTTTACTCATTTATTTTTTTTGTCACTGCACATCGAGCTGTTTGCGTAGCCAATAGGCTGCTTTTCCTCCTTTCATTCACTGGATATTGCTGGCGAGGGATGCTTTGGAGTCTGGCTGATACGACAAGGTAGCATTTTTTTCTTTTTTTTTTTACTGCGTACTGCATAAACGATGCCACAATACCGCTATTCATTTCCATAAATCCATTTAAATACACATTAAGATCAACCACAGGAGGAAATAACATTTAAAAAAGTCCTTGTATCTAAGTGCAAATAGAGGTTGAGTGTGTGTGTATGTATCTGTGTGTGTACATACTTACATGATGTCATGTGTGTGAATGCATAAACCAAATCTTAACTGTCAGTGAGAGGAATAGGGGTCAGAGGTCAGCAGCTTTCCAAGGGCTTTCTCTCTATCTCCTTTGACAGTTCCCAAGATACACTGGGCCACCAGGGCACCATGTCTGTCGCTCTCTGTCTCTCCTGTAATCTGTCCCAAGTAGATCTGCAGCCACCAGAGTTTTCCAATCTGAACAGGTGAAGGGCGGATGTGTCCACCTTCAGGAGTCCACAACTGTTAACAAACCTGCTGTGCCTCACTCCTGACCGTTTTCGACAAAGGGATCTAGTGGAGCAAAAAGTACTTTTCTGAAAGTGGAACTATTTATACACAAACCATTTTCACTCCTCACACAAGCCCCTGGCCAATTTTATAAATGATCCTCATTCCTTTTGGAATAAATCTACAAAATAAAGCATTCGAAAATCTACTGACCTACTCTGTTTGGAGAGTCTGCTCTACAGTGGGCTCATCTTTCTTCTGGTTTTGAAAACATAATCGTTAAATATAACTCTTGCAGGTAGTCAAGTGAGGATCCCTCCACATGTAGTTGCATAATGAAAGAATCTCCTTCATATTCAAAGTTTCATTGTGGAGCACTGCCGCTATTCAGTGAGCTTCATCAACATCACGTGATGTTACTTTGTACATTTCAAGGGCCTCTCACTGCGTATTTTTCAGTCCCATCTCTGCTTTCAATCACTTCAGTCACAAGAAACCATCCAGGTAAACATGAATCTGGCGAGTGAGATGAACCTTCACAGGAAAAATGTGCAGTCTCTCACTGCTCGCAACTTTATGGCGCACAATACAGATATTGTACTTCACAGAGGCATCATGTTCAAAGCTGCTCTGTTAGACTGCCGCGCTGCTGGAGTTTGAGAAGAGGTATTATGAGGCAGTGATCAAACAGAAGGTAAAGCTGTGTGGGGGCAACCTGTTGTGTTCCCATTTAAAAAAGAAAGCTATAGCGGAGCAAAGTGACAAGGAGTAGCAGAACAATATCAATGCTCCACAGGAAGCATGGTGAAAAAGATCTGGATAGAATGATATGGGGAAAAAGTTAATTTAAAGTCCAATTACTGTTTTGAATAACTGATGTTGGTGGAAAACCTCCTGCCAACGCTAGCTTTAGGAGGAGGGAAGAGATCACAAATGGACAAAAGCTGGCTGCCCTCAACATCAACAGCATGGAAATAGTGGGGCCATTGCTTTCAGAGCTCAGAGGACACTGCCACTCGCTGCCAACACTCAAAAGGGTCTTGAATATGTCAAGCTAATTGTATAGAAAAATGTCACAGCAATGTATATTGTTGTTTTTGGATGTATATTTCACCAAACTACAAGCCGCTACATGCTAAGCAGGAGCAAACCAATACGTTTCATGTTTATCAAATCACAAATCACTGAAGGCAACTTTGCAAAGTCCATTTAAAATGTAACTGACTGACACCCTTGACATTTGATGCAATAAAATAAATAAATAGATCAAAAAAAAAAAAAATCAAGAATATATAAGTTGGTCTAGAATAAGTTGTAGCGGGGAGACAACACACAACCCGTGCCACAAAGTCTAGCAGGGAGCCACCAGTCCTGACCTTTTCATGGTGTGCAGACCAATTAACTTCCAAATGAGTGCTTAGAATATGAGGCCAACGGCCAAAAAGCAGGGCACGCAATACTATCTGTAAAATGTGTGTCACACGCACAATGAGCGGGGTAGCGTGACACTCCAGTCATCCGCTGGTATTGAAGGCTTCACTCCATTTATTAATACATGTACACACAAAAAAGAGGGTGATGTTGAACTGGCCTAGTGCCTACTTTATTTTATTTCAGCTAAAATCTACCTTCTGCGTGTGTCATTACATTGGAAACGCTATTGGCACACAATCAGGCAGATGTATAGACAACACAAGGCGTCCAGTCACAGAAAAGGTGAAGCATGCATGGATCAGTTGTAATGAGTGATTTTTGACCAACCTCCGGTATATGGTTGGTGGCGGGATGGCAGCTCCCAACACCAGATAGCCAGTTTAAAATATCTTTCAAGCTTATTAAGCAGGGTTCCTCTCTAAATCACTCACTCAGGACAGCTCTATTGCTGGGACTGACTCTGACTAAAGCAGTGAGTGATCTATGAGCGCCCCCCACCCTCCTTGCTGCCTAGCGATAAGAGAGGATTTGAGCTATACCACACATAAAGTCCGTCCTTTATGCATAAAACTTTAGAAATTGGTTGAGTTCAAGGACGAGTCAGACAGATAAGTTCCACTGACCTCTCCATAATGGCGAAAGGCAGAGGAGTTTGCATTTCCCAAACCCTTTGCGCATATTGTTAATAATACTTGGAGCAAACAGCTATGCTCAGACATACTAAACAGTTGTTTGTTTGCCATAGGGAATGGCTGCCAACTGCCTTTTGAAACTAAAGCTTGTCCATTTGTTTTGTGACACCATCTCACAAGCATATAGAGGCTCTTGTGGTTATACTGCAGACGCAGCATATGTCCGGTTGTGTATTGTACCAATGCTGTTATTAATGGAAGAAAAGGGAAGCAAATGTCTGTCCCTCTTGATGTCACTTTCCATCTCCTGGTTTGCTCTAAATGTAGAATGGAGGGGGCCTTCACAGCAACAGTGGAATAAAACAATGAAATTGGATATCTTGGTGTAAAATATAATATTTTGCCATAGGGTGTAAGTTATGGAAATGAAATACAAGCTAACAAGTCTACGCTGAAGGCTTAAAAGGAAAGCACGGCACCATGCTACGGTGTTTGTCCTTGGGCTTGTTTGAGGCCAAACTGTACAACTGTGGAATTTTTTATTTTCTTTTTTTCTTTTTCTTTTTAGCAATTGTCTTCTTCATGTCAGCACTGGTAAGGTTTTTTAGCAAATTAGCACAATGGTCAGTCTGCCCTCCTGAGAAGAGCAGAAGCATCAATCTTTTCAGAGAGTGCCCTAAAGAGATGTTCAAGTAACAAAGCCCTATATTAGATATAATCCTAACGGGAGCAAATTAAGGAGACTAGTGATGGTGTTGCAGAACTAAGTCCATGTAAGCAGGGGGTCGTGGTGGATGAATGGGCAAATAAAACATGGGACTTTAACACCACTGCTTGTTTCCTCCAGGCAATCAACCTACAGTTTTATAAGGTGTTCTCTAATAAGGTATTCTTCCTGGTGTGTGTACTTGCATGTATTTTATTGGCCAGCGCTGCGTGCTGCTGGACCAAGTCACGCTGCACCGTTCAAAGGGCAAAACAAAAAATGGCCGACTGCAATAAGACCCCCTGATGAAAAGACACACTAGTCTCATCCTGCATAAACAACAGAAAAGTGTACCCGCCTCTCAAATTGCACAAGCTAAGCAAGTCGGAGGTATAATTTTCAAAATAAAAGAGTGTTTTGGTTACCACTCAGCTTTGTTGTGATTTATTTCGTTCCTTGTTTCTCGAGGATAACTGCTGGTTTGTTGTTCTCTCATCTGTCTGCCTCTGAACATGTTGCTCCTATAATGCTGACGTTGGCCTTCCTTCTGGAAGTAGAGTGAAGTGAAAGGTTTTGTGCTCACAAACACAATGATACATATCTATTGTTTGTTTCTAACAGCAGAAGAATCCACTGTTCTTTATGCTCCTGTCACTGGGAAAATGTTTTTCCCCCTTTCTGAGAGTCTTGATTACGATGCCCGTCAGCATTTGAATTTGCATTTCAGTAAACTAAAATATCTTTTTTTTTCTTAATTAAATTACTTTTGACAGTCACACAGGATGTCAGCAGAAGCAATCAAAAGTTTTTAAATAGTTCAGACCAAGCAAACAATTTTCTTCTTAAAGGGATGCTTGAGACTCTTACCTCAGTTCTCCAGAGTGTCATGTTCAATAGCCGGAGTTTCAGAGAAGGGGGGATATTCACAATGTCAGTGTAACACCCAGCAGGGTAGTTTAGCAGATGTTCTGTCTTCAAGTCAACACTTTAATTAGTATTGTGTTCTGGGGAAACAACGGCTTCCTATTCCCTGTCAACTTGCCCCTCCAGGCTACCAATTAATAAAAAAGACCTCAAAGATTAGGTTCTCACCACGGCACCACGATGAGTTCTAGACGAAACACTGATTACAAGTGAGATCACAATAACGCAAACTAAATGTGTGTAACACTTATGCTCTGCTCTGATCTGACCACACGCTGTTATTTGAGAGAAAAATAATGCTCAGAAGCTCTTGTGATACACAAAAGCAAGATAAGTGCGTTTCCCTGAGTGGGAGCCAGCCCAGAACTCTGTAAAACCATTTCGAGGAGCAGCATGGATGTATGTATATGTATGTCAGACACTGCTGCCACTCCATAGTTACGCCACATGAAGCAACATGTCAAGTGGTATGCACTATGCGTCCTCACAGCTGCATTTTATGTTTTACTATCATGTGTATAAGCTACATTCATGAGCACTCAGTATTCTAACGAGCCAGCGAAAACATATTGGTGATTCAACACCACTTCCTGTGAAGATCTCATAGCTTCAGCGAAGTTACAGACATGTTACAGCATCTGCGGCGGGAGGAGAGAAGACCTGGTTTCCATGCCAACATCCATTACCTGCATATGGCCTATGGCACAGAAAGCCATTCAAATTCAGATACTCAATCAGCACGAGGAACTTATTGGAAGAAAGAAGAAGAGAGCAAGAGAGAGAGAGAGAGAAAAAAAAAAAAACTGGGCCAGATAGTGACCGAGAATTGGAGGGCAGAGGAGGAATGAGTGAAAATAAGAGAAAGAAGAAGAAGAAGAAAAAGGATAAAACCCTGTTCAGCAGTGATAGAAATCTTGAAGAAAAGACCAGCTCAGCATCCGTCTAGCACAGCAAACAGCTGGGATACGTGCAGAAATAGGTGCAAATCCAAACCATCCCACAGGGCTTCAGCCAATGACACTTACAGCATGAAAAGCGTGAAAGTGGCTCTAGACATAGCATAACTTCAAATAAATGGCAGATTTCAAACAGGTTTATGCCTTTAGCAGTCGGAGCGCGTGTGCCGCTTGGAAGGTTAAAATATTGGACTGCATTAAAATATCAGAGTATGGGGGATTTTTAGCTCTTGGATTATGCACATTTGAGGATCCCGCCAAGTACTGTCTTTGCACCGTGGAGTAAAAACAATGGAGGTTGTGGTAAAATCTATATATATCTTGGGATACACACAGAATGCTTTTTCTAACATTGTGAGGATCTGCTGGTTTAGGTTTTGGTGTGAGATCCGTTGACTTAAAAACATTTTTACATTTTAAGAAAAGTTTTAATTACTTTAGAATTTATTTCCCTTTATCTTATACAAAAAGGTTTATTCTTGATTTAGTCGTACATTTGAAAGGCTTTGCAGCAGATCACTTAAACTCCACATTCAATTCCACGTGCTGTGATTCTTTAATGTTCATGCACACTACCAGAATGGTTACTGGAGTGAACATGCCGAAGGACTTTAAGACTGCTCCTCTCATATCTTGGGGCAACAATGGCTGCGCAAAGCTAGGCCAAGCGTTCAATACACACTGAAGCCCAAATATTTTCAGACCCGTGGATTTGTTTCGTTGAGCTGCATTAAAGGAGGGCAACAGCCGAGGCAAAGAGAACATTACTTCCATGTGACAGCAGGCTGTTTACTCCAGTGCCTCATATCCCTTTGGCCTCACTACTGGACTGGGTGTCCCCTTTTATTGATCGAAACCAAACTAAGTGGTCTAATCTTTGCATGCCACTGCAGAGCAGTGGGACAAAACTGTCTGGACTATTTCCTGCTTGCCTGTGTGTGCGCTTGTTTGTCTGTATATTAAATCTGAAGGTCCTTCATGACTGAAAGTCAAGTGCTCTATGTTTGATTAGAAATTTCTTAGATCAACTGTCTAAACTGGGGCAAAGAACTGATTAGTGAATTTGTATGCTGTTGGTTAAAATATGTAAATATGAGGAAAAACAAGTGCACAAAAATAGTATGTTGCAACTGTCAGTTAGAGCCACCACTGGAATGGTTCTTTTAGTTCCCTGAACTTTCTGAGATCCAGATTTTTGATTTATTTTTATTATTTTTATTTTCTTTATGAACTGATGCAAAATAGTATCATTTTGCTTTCTCCTATATGTGCTGGAGAAATATCACCACGTCTTTCACAGATCACATAGTAGACATCCAGCCTGAGGCCCAGACAGACTATTCTCAAGGTACAAAGACACAAGAATGAGCATTGACTCAGACGCATTAGAAATCAAGTGAGAGGGGCTCGACTTTGCCCCTTGGGCGGAGACAATGGATAGGAGACCCACACAGACTCCATTGTTGATATAATATTGACATGGCACTAATAGCTCAGGCTATAAGACTGGGTGTATGAGCAACCAGGCGAGACAAAAGTTGCGTGAAGGCCCCTCGATGCAGCTTCTCCCCGACCCACTTTAGCTCAACAGCAAACACCATTCTGTTTGTCTCTGGACATTACTCTCAGATGCTTGGCCACCACAGGCAAACTCCAATCTAGACTGGAGTTTAAGTCCAACAAATACCCTTGCACACCAGCTTCTGAGTGAAAACGTATTCAAATCCTTTGTAGACTTTGCAGGAAAGGCAAAATGCTAAAATGCTAATCAAGTTATTGACATTCACTCAATCGGCTTGGGGGAAGACACCGGTAGCGTTTGGGCTGATTGTCAGTCAACAGCAACGATGACTTCACCACCACACGCAGACACACACAGCCTGTGCCTCCTGTCTGGGTCACCAACTAAATGACTTTCTACTCCTATTGGCATCCAAAGCAACATGTAGTGATGAGAGCAAAAACACGCTTCATACATTTCACAGCTCTCCGAATTTATTTCACATTCATGATGAGGAAAATCTGATTTATGCTGGCTAGCATGACTTTTTATGAAGTGGTGATAATTATTTCTTTTAATACAGATTGAAAACAATGTGCCCACATTTAATTCTAGCAAAAAAAAAAAACTGATGAAGAGAAGATTTTTTCTTCTTGTACATCAGTGCCATCATCCTGTCAATCATTCTGAAGTAAAAAGGGGCGGCCCTGGTCTGAAGAGTTGAAATACAGTTATCATTACAGATGCAATGCAGCCAGCACTGCTCAGAAAACTGAGACCCGGTGCAGAGTCTGTGCAGATACATGCCAAGCAAACATGCCACGCTTACTGAAGACTGCTGAGGATGTTGTTGTGAACTCCTTCCCATTAGAACAAAACCATGTACGTTGGCAATGCAGTGATTCACAACCTAATTCACTGCAAGTCACTGTGACCTACAGTTATTTTGCTTTCTACCGAGTGCCCTGAAATTTTAAACTTGTCATTATAAACCATTTCAAATGTGCCGAAAAAGTAAAAAAAAAAAAAAAAAAAGAAGATTTAACATGATGTTGAATGATGGAGAAGTATTTTTCTATCAGACATAATATTAGTTGCCTTGTGATTCGTGACTGACAGCTGTTCAATTCATCTCAGCTCTAAATGTTTTGGGGCCGGGAGCTATGAAATTGAGTTTTTTTTTTTTTTTTCCCCTCCTTGTGTGAAGACAGGATGCCAAGACTACCCACTAGAGAAATATCTGAAAAATGCAGCAAGCTTCCCATGAAAGTTGCTTTCCTGGAGACCCATTGCTCTGCCGCAAAGTGCTTGCATTTCAGCTTATGTAAATATATCTGGTAAAAAGCGATATTTTACTCAGAGATGCTCCTCGCGTTCCCTCTATCCCCATGACAATCCATCAACACAGATAAAACCCAACCATCTCCAGCTTCATTTTTCCTTCTCATAGATTTCCGCTGGCAGAGGGAGGCTGCATCACTTTTTCTGAGGACTTGTTCAGTTCGTGCGTAGTAAAGAAGTTTTCTTCGAAAGTGTGCTTTTGTGGCAGGGTATTGCCTCCCTGGAGTCCACACATTGATCCATCCTATAGTTTTTCCTTATTGTTCTGTCAGGTCAGCAGGAACAATGAAACCAGCTGCAGTAACAAGACTCAGCAGGTAGAGCACTTTCACTCAGACAAAATGGATGTACACATGTCCTGTGAGCGTCTGATGTCTGATATGAGCTCCGTGGGCCTACTCAAGTTGAACATGCATGACTGGAAGAAGGGGGAGAAAAAAAGAGAAAGGTAAAAGAGATTCCAAACTAATTTTTTTTCCTCACCCTAATGCGAAAGGAAGGTTCACAACAAGTTTGCTGTTCAAAAATATCCCTGAACACCTCCAGCGCGAGCGCTGCCCTTCAGATGATCCAAACACGGTTTGAGGACTGAGAGGAAGAGTAAAAAACGAACCGAAGAGGTGCGGGGATCAGGATGAGCTACACTCAAACTCACATCTCATGGACAGAAGAATCCTTTTAGTGTTATCATAGGCTGCAGATATGTTCAGGCTACCAAGCTGCACAGGAAACTATTAACACTTTCTCTTGATAACAAAAGACGGGGTCTTATCAGGATGGTAGAAGTGACACAGAATGCATTAACATTTATGGCTTTTGTGTCATCTTCAGAGTGCCCACTCTGTTCCTTTCTCGTTAATGCACTCTGCCCATTCAACCCTCACTGTGTGAACTGCTGCAGAAGAAAATAATGACTATAGAAAATCCCCTCTGCATGTTCGGCATAAGAAAACAGCCCATTTTCTAAAAGTGAGCATGCATTAGCCTAGTTTTCTCAAAAGCTAAACATTAATCAGTAAACAGTCCCTGCCCATGCCCATTTAGCTGTCTTTAAAAGAGATTCAAATCACAGAACTTTTAAATTAAATAGTAATTAAAGCACATTTGGACCTTCAGTAGTGTGTGTGTTACTGTAGAGTTAGAATGTAAAGAATTAAGAATTTTAGAAATTCTTTTGCGTCTTTTTTTTTTTTTTTTTGCTGTTTGTTTGACTTGTCGTTGATGTTTTATTTAGCTGAACACAATGTTGGTTGCTCCCTCTAGTGGTGCGGCTGTCAAATTTTAATGAGCCTTCACTGAACTGTCAGCCAGACGTCATGGATGAACATGGAGGCTTCTGTCCTTCTGTCCTTCACAGTATCAACAGCTCTCAAAGCGGAGCCACCGGGTGTCTAGAGCCATTCACAGTCCGTGTTACAACATATCAGTGAGCAGGAGCAGACAACAGCACAGTCTGGGGTTTTACTTTAGTCTGGCAAAATTCTGGCAAAGGATATAACTCCAGCAACTGACAGGAAATGAGAATGGGCTGGAATGTGGATGTCGTGTGAAAGCGTAGCATGAAAATGGCCCTGCTGCTGACGGTAACGCTCACCACTAAACATCTAACACCAAGATTGTCATAACAGATCCAGTGAAATATGCATCAAATGCTACTTGATGCGTAAATGTACTGTTGTTTTGTGTGATTAATTGGGAGTTTGAAAGAAATCCATCATTTCATTTTGTATCGTTCTTGGACAAGGAGGCAGGGTCCTACCGTCATTACACAGTGATCCTCCAAATGTCGTCATGCTGCAGTCACAACTGAAGCCCTCCCACTGCTGAAGGCACACACCCTGGTTGGCACATGAGTCTTCTTGGCATGTAGTGCTGGGGCCTGCATGTGGAGACAAACAGTGGCCTCATTGAGAAGACGTTTATAACAACAGGCAGCCATGTCTGCGGTTTAACTCCGCAGTGAAATGAAATGTCACGTACAACATGGAGACAAAAGGCTTCTGCAAATGGAAGCATACACGGGACAAACACACACATTCTATGCAAACGCAACAGTAGAGTCATGTTTTCTATTCTTTCAACAAACACCGTTGGAAATTGTAAATCTCCAGGTGGCCCCCTCTCTGCCTGAGCTCTCAGTGAATATAAATGTATTTAGTCACAACAAAAAGTGCACTGGTGTATTACAAACAACATTAAATGACATATGGATTAAATTTACACAAATGATTTAAATATTTAGCTTATTATATTCAAGATTAGAAGAACTCAGAATACATCCTGATTACTCTAATCTAGTTATACTCCCGACTGTCACACACCTCTGGCCCCCCATGGAGACAGTTTGTGTGCACAGATCTCTCCGGTGATCAGACAAAATGCATGTTATTAGTAGCCAGGACTGATTGAGGGTTACAGGACAATAATCCTCAGTCAGTTCTATATAGATTCATGTAGTAGTAGAATTTTTTTATTTTTATTACTGAAAACTACTTTGTTTTGGTAGTTTAGTCATCATCAGTACTACAGGAGGAGGGTCCACACATTTTCTTATTTATGTCTTTTGCTGATACAGACATACATTAAAATTGCATCCTAATATATCCTAATATATTTATCTGTCTGCTTAAAGTGCAACCACAGTGGGAGCTGCTCAGTTTAGAGTAGCTTTGGTAGGTACTTCATAGTTTAAGAATTTTCTGTAGCCCACACTCAAGGCTGAAAAATGCAAAAAGCAACACGCTGTGCATAGTATACTATGCTGCAAGGAAAAATATTATTTAATTCAAGATGACTATTGGCTTCTGAATTCAATTCAAACACAGCTCAATTCAAATGGCACGCAACTACATGATAGACTAATTATGTTGTTGTCTTTCAAATTGCTCAGATTGGAATGAACTTAATGTGTCACAACTGGATCAGGCTGAAGAATCCAGTCGACGAAGAGACAACATGTGTAATGACATTCTTACAAATTTAAATAAGTCTAGTTAATATCTGACTGACAGAATTACACATTTATATCAAGGATTTCTCAGTTCTTTCATTTTTTTGCCAAATACATGTGTAAGGCATAAAGCATATAATAATTGATTTAATTTAAGTTTAAAATTATGTTAAATAAAAATTCAGATATTGCAATATAATCACGTAGCTGCTAATCGATTAAAATGGAATTGATTTTGCAAATGAGCTTTAATTACTGCCAGAAACTGAAACAGAAATATGGTATTGGTTATGTGGAACTTAGGATATTGATGATTAGTTTAAAGTAGAACATAAAAAGGACATTAGTTGGAATCAAAACGATGGGTTTTTGGTTGGACGTTCATGCAGAACAAAACATTGTTTTCAAGTCATGCAAGAGCACACATACAGTGAGTGAACCAAACAAGAAAACAATAAACACAGGAAAAAAAAGAAGTTCTACTTTTAAGTAAGAATAGAATATATCAGCGCAAATCAAAATGTCAGCCCCATAGACTGATACAAGTTCTTATTGGTACTTGTATTCCTATGGGAGTGAAACCCCACTCCGCATGGCTGGTGGTGGGTGAGTGGCAAACTAGGTTATCTTGCCGTGGAAAGTGTTAAGGTAGTGGTGGTGGGAAGGGAAAGGGGTGGGGCATTACGGATGCAAAGAGGAAGGGGATATCAGACTCTATATCAAACAGACAAAGCTATCTACCTTGCAAGTCAGCTTTCATCAATGCAACTTTTGTCAGCCAAGTAATAGGAAAGGAAAAGGCAAAGTATACCAGCTGTTAGTAAAGCACCAAGATGTCAGAGATGGAGTAACAGAGACACAGGCTGTTGAAGCAGGGGAGACATGAGTGAGGAGTGAAGTGTTTGTCTGTCCTCAGAAAGAGCCAGAGGGGAGGAATTGTAGTGTACAACTGACGCTGGCTTAAGCCAAACTAAAACAGCAGCTATTCTCAAAATGGCACTGGCAATATGAAGTAAAAAGATGCAATTTGTAAAGTTATTGTGTGAAGTGGCTGCCCTTGGTCCATAATGTTCAGTGAAATTCAGAGCAATAGAAAACCCACATATTTGTTCTCATACAAATAAACCCTGCTTTATTCAAATACAATCAGTAACTACATTCTACCTCCAGACTTCATCACCACAAACCAATAAATTTGTTTTCACAGAGGCCATTATCCATTGAGCGTGACCACTGATTCTGTGCGGTACATGATGACAACAAGAAGCCACCGACCCACAAGGGGCGCTGAATTTGATTACATTTGTAACGTCGGGACGTGAAAAGATCAGAAGTTGCGTACTCAATAGAAAAAGAGTGGATGAATTGTGAAATTAAACTAAGTGAATGACGATGAAAAATAAATCAAATATTGTCTCTGAATGTGGTGCACACATTAGACTGGGCAAATGATATTCATGCATGCAACAAAGGCTTCATACATAATTCAAAAGGATTGCTTCTGGCAAACTCTCAAATCCAGCAAGCATGCATAGAGCAAAACAGAATGGGGATAAAATGGGAAATAGCACTGGCAGTACAAATATGGCAGAAAGAATAATCAGATTATAGCCAAGTGAAACAGAAATGATTGCCTGTGGAGGAGTATCAGTGCTTGATGCATTCTAACAGAATACTAACAGACTTCATGGATGTTGAATTATGATCCACAGGTTGGCAGTGTGGGTGTGCGTCACTATGTTTGCACATCTATGTTGGACAAGGATGAGATTGGGAGGGAAGAGGTCGGACGCCACAGTGTCGGAGTGAAACCCTAAATTACTTTGACGCAGCATCACCAGAATAATTGAGGAACAACTTGTCTGATTTTATCAAGAAAATAAAAAAGAGGAAGGAAAAAAAAAAAAAAAAAGATTTTTTTTTTCTTAGTGGGCCGGGACACTCACCTTCACATCCTCTCTCTATCTGCCCAACACAATCCAGAGCATCTGACAACAAGTCTGGGAGCCGCCCGTTCAGATCCACTGATGCCAAACAACCTTGAAAACCCTCCTTGGCATGCACCAGTTTGGGCAGATCCTTGTACATCTCCTTCGCCACCCCGCCAATGTAAAGGTTACCTGTTAAGAAATATGACAATACTGACCCCTAGTGGAAAACATACACGGTACACAGCCTCCCATTTCATGCCTTTCAAAATGATGATCAAAGCGCACTACAACAGACAGCATCGTAACAGGGCTTGCACTGAAATTTGGTCTTGGAGACTGTAGCAGCTACCGCTACTAAGCTGCTTTTGAATCCTCAGACAGATGTTTATTCATCTGCTTGCGGACTGCATTAACAGCATCACTGAGCTGAGCAGTCAAAACTCTGCAGATGTGTATTGCGTGGTAATAACAGCAATGTCATTATAACATGTTGATGGACGTCACAGCTGATGCTGTCCTTACTTGTTAATTTATAATACCAGTTGTTTAATAAGGTTTTCACAGGCAGGGGTACAGAAGGTTGATTAAGTTCACTCTCAATTAAACAAAAGGCTTTTTCAATTGCTGGCTAAGACATTATTCTGTGCTTTCAAATAATATCGTCTTTTTGGCACCCATGCTGGAAAATAAACATTTTTTTTTAATAATAATTCTTTAAGGTAGAGCGCGTATTACGCCAATCGTGTCAGCTCCACGTGCACACAAGTAGTCTGCAACTGGATGCACGTGTTGGCAGCAATAAGTGAGTGCCAAGCTTTGCTTTTCCCCTCAAAACCTCCTTTGGTTTATCCTGCTGCTGCAGCTGCAAACCTGTTTTTCTCACCTCTGGGCCACCACTGCCCCAATTTCATGAAACCTCCAAATAAATAAATGAATAAATAACTAAATAAATAAAAATCTTAATTCACTCTGCCTACGCACCCTTCAAGTCTAGATTTTTGGCTCCTGTGGTTGTCTGCGTGGTGATCTTGGTGTCAATCTTGACAGTGTGGAGGTTGTTGGTGTCCCTGGAGATAATGACGTTGTGCCAGTGGTTGTCGTTCAGGGGTTTGTTGGAGTTGCCTTTGATCAGGTGAGCTCCATTGCCCAGGTCAGAAACATAGTGAAGGTAGCTGCAACCAGATATTGACAGGCACGCTGTTATGAAACTTAAAGACTTTGAGCACGGCACTGTATGTTCTCGGTAATCACTGTAATCCAAATATGTCCACATCATTCTCCGCTCTTTTGCAGAAGCTTCAGTTTGCCGCTTTCAGTTTCACAGGGCGAGAATGTGTACGCACATCATCTGTTCTGCTGTGTGCTCAAAAATGTTCATGTGTGAGAGTATCAGCAAGAGCAGCTGTATGCAAAAGAGCTGAATAAAAGCTTGTGGGCTGTGCTCAACAAATGAGTCTTAAATTCTTTGTTTTACAGGCAGTTTACGATTTGCATGCTCATTTTAATTAAAATGTATGCCTTTAATGTTTAGCATGTTGAATAATAATTAACTCTAGGCGTTACTTAAAAGAAGGTCATTCTATAGCTGCATTCCAGCAATAAGAAATGCAGCTTTGTATAGCCAATTCCCTTTTATGTTGGGTATTTGTTGTGCCTTCATGAAGATTTTAAAAGAACAGTAATAGCCAACAGCGCTTTCAGAGAATTTTCTGGCATAGAGGTGATAAGCAAAGAACTTGAATTCCCATAACAATGGCATAAAAAGCTGTCAAGAATTATATTCAGTCTTGAAACTGCCATAAAATATTAAGAGCTGCATTATTAAATCCATAATCCATTTATATGGTTATTCTCACGTAAATAAACATGTCACAACACTAGTAGAAAACTAATTCAACACAGTTGAAAGCTTTTTGCTTTTCACATTTGCTGGTCTTTACACCTTGTGGCAGACAGGTCTAACCCCAAACTATGAGAATAAAGTTGTGTGTGTGTGGTGTGTGTGTCAGTTTGTGTAAACAGCAGTGGTTACTGTAGCCTGAGCGGTGAGAGCCAAAGAAGCTAAATAAAAACATGAGATTCCACCTACACCAAATCAAACTTCTCCTCGCAGCATTGTTGTTTGACACATCATCTCTGAGCAGAAGAAACTCAACAAGCAAAATACCCCCTCACCAGATATGGAGTCAAATCTACCAAAAAAAAAAAAAAAAAAGCATTGACCAACCCTTTCACCAGCTCCACCACGATGAAGTCATTCCCATCTCCACTGTTGTAAAGGATGAGGCCGTCGGAGGAGGTAGTTTTGAACTGAAAGAAAAGGTGCATGGAGTAGTAGGCCTGCAGGGTGGTGAGGGTCACATAGCTGGTGCGCGACTTGAAGGTGACGGGATCTGCGATGATGTTCTTGAAGCCAATCATGGCATTGAGCTCACAGTAATCAATGTCACCGTTTTTACACAGGTCAATGTACGCCATGCCGTTGAAGGAGAGGCTCTGGAGGTGGCCAATGAAATTGGAGGGCACCATGGACAAGAAGCGCTTCTCTGTCACAATGCCCGTTTCAATGTTATGAAACTCCAGTTGGGTGTGGTCGCCTGCCATTTGACCTTCGACCGGGCAGAAAAGGAGGGAGGGAGAAAGGACATTATTGGACGCATATGACACTTAAGAAGCCGACGTTTTGCAGTTAAAGGGTTACCTATGCACTCTGTAAATATTGATAGAAAAATAACTAAAGCAAAAAAAAAAAAAAACAAAACTGTAGAACTCGTATCTCCCACTTCTACAGTATATTCTCCCATTAAAATGCTTTGTTAAAATATTAATTGGCTTGTTAATTTTTCATAAGGACAAAATCCAGCACATGATGACATTATTAAATTTAATTATTTAATTTTGTGGCCTATTTTAGATATTTATCTGACATCACTATGATTTTGAGCTTTCCCATTGAACTGCAAAGAGCAGAGGAGAAAAAGGGAGCTTCAATAATGCACTCATTCAGAAAAACGAATGAATGTCCCCTCCACAGCACAGTGCAGTATAGATTCTGTGACAGAGCGTGTTTCTTACCTAAGACAGAGCCCAAAACATATGGCAGCTAATCTAAGTTTGTAGGAGGGAATTACTGTTCTGTGAAAGGAACAGAAGAAGAGGAGTACCTTCGACAGGCGGCAGATCATCTACGGTCAGTTTCAAACTCTTGCCCCTCCTGAACACACGCACTGTGTGCCACTCATTATCGTTCAGATTCTGACCCGCAAAAATAGTCTCTGGACCTTTGCCTGCAGGACAGTCCAAACAGTGGTTAACACACACACATGCGTGCACACGCATGCATACACATATGCATACACACGCATGTGCGTGCACCCACACACACACACACAAACACACACAGAATAAAGAGGCTGAGCGAAATGAACAGAACCAGAGGAGGAGAAGATCAAATAAGGAGGACAGAGGGAATGAGTTAAGTAGTTTGACAGAGAAAGAACACATTAAGGTAAACATAGTTAATGGTCCATAGAAACACATCATTCTGACTTGCATTGGCTGTCCTGCACCATTAGATCGGGCCTCACATTTCTGAATTCTCACTGAACACCAAGAGGAGGGAGGTAGTAATCAGGATGTCACATTACTATTACTGACCCTATTACCTTGTTTGGAGTTGAATGTACAATGTTTGTTTGGGTTTATTTAACTAAAGAAACAAGATAATTAGATGTTTTATTATATGTCTCTGATTTTGTTGTGAGGTTCTTCTCATTTCATTTGTGCCACTTGGTGGCAGCAAATGACTACCTGAATGCTACAACAGAACAAGGCTCTCTCACTTTGCATCGCTCTCCATCTTGTTTACCTATAGACCCAGTATTTGATTGTTCTCATATCCACCATATGAAACGAAATAGTGCTACAGGAAGAAATGTTTGAATAATGAAAGCGGTGAGAAGAGTCTATTTCAAACACAAAACAGACAAGCCATTGTCCCTGAAAAGTACACAAAATACAGAATGTGATTTTCATCAGCAGCCTTGAAAATGACTGATATTTGGAGAGAGCAGCAGGTAACAGGTGGCTGCAGCAACACTGGGCAAACTGCACAAATTCTATTATTGAATCTGATGCATTACATTAAATCCATAAAGACCATCAAATAACCATTCAATTGAAATGCTTCCAAAAGAAAAATTTAAAATAAAAAAAATCTAATCTCTGACTCTTTGAACCATCCCCCTCACACATCCTGAAAGTTGCGTGCTAATATTCCATGACGTGTGTCACTGCTGGTAAGTGGTAATGCAGATGTCACACAGAATTAAAATCTAATGTGATTCCACATAATCAAATTTGGGATCACAAAGACGATGATTGCAACTGCAGCAAACCTCAGTGATTTTCCGAGCAGAAAAAGAAAAAGGAAAAAAAAAAATAAATAAATCTTTGAATTCCTCTATGACTGTGATGCCCCCCCCCCCGGGCTCACAGAACCAAACAGACCAATTAAGACGCCACTGTGACGATATTAAAACCCCCCGGGGCTCTGGATACCTTGCCCACTGCAGGGAGCGTTTCAGACGGGTGCCAGGTTCATTCCCCTGAACTCATTTATGGCTATTTATTTCCTGCTTTTTCTGCAATCTTCAAAGCCCCCATTGCAATGTGTATGCAAATCTGAGGGTGCCAAAGTACTGGGACACACTCAATCTCAGAGGCACAGTTCTGCTTTGTAAGCACTAAACACCGGGGCAGGATTGAAACCAGACGAAAGGCGAGGGATTAAGGAAGAAAGATATGAAATAATAGGATGTAGTTGGACTTGAAAGCATGCTTGATCTTTGCCTTCTATCATCCTGTCCTTGTTGCTCTCCAAAGAGGAAAGAAAGGGAAGGGGAAAAGAGGTCTGGTTTTTACACCTCCTGTGCAGTCCTTGTTCTAAACTGCCAGCTGCTGGCCAGACATTAAGGGGCCGATGTCTGTCGCGTCCAGCCCTCTCCAGTGGCCTCACTGATGGTGATCTATCTGCAGTGATGGATCTACAGAGATCTCTCCCTGCCTCATTGACTTCAGGGCCCAAGGGAACAGTGGAGAAGTGCGGCAGAGGGCAGCATGAGAAGATGTGATTATCCAGTCAATCAGGTCCGGCTGGCTGGATGACAGGCCAGATACTGGTGCCGTCTGACCCAACCACTGTGACTCACCCAGGTGTGGTGTGGAGGGGGGGGAAGAGGGATTCGCTGACCAAGCAGCCAGACACCACCGCTGGACACCACCACTGGATTATCATCAACACAGACATCAAAGCCAGCACACATGGAAAAACAAACTTAGCATGCTGCCATGCAAAGCGACCTGCTTGTCTGATCGATGCGCCGCTAACTGAAAGCAGACTGCGAAAAATATTTCAGCAAATGCTGTCAAAACAATGAACGATGGCAATCACTGTTAAAATTGTTTAGTGCCATTTGCATTAAGGTTTGTTTGTTCTATAAAGACAGACTACTCCACTGTTGTTGCTCCATCGGGGTATTTTTAGCGACGGCTGCATGACCACATCACGCTAACTTCCCACTGACTTGATGGGAAAATCCCTCAGTGTGCTGCAACTTTGGCTAACGTGCAATATTTATTCTCAATTTAAGCTGTTTATGTTGGTTACAGAGATTGCTGAGCCAACATGTTAGCCTCTTTATGAAACAAATTTACAACAGCCACAAAGAGCATCATTATAATTACTGGTTAATCGAAAGCACTTCCCACTGGCCTACACACATAGGAGGCTTTTGATCTCAGTGGTATAACTGACTTGTGGTGACTTATCTCTGCTGAAGAGAGGGGTAGTCTTATTGTTTGAGAGCCAAACACTGATCAGCCTTCCCTTGTGTGAATGACTCTATGAAAAATAGGTACACCAATTCAAAAGGATCACTTGTACTGCTTTTTTGTTTAGACTTTAGCTGGAGAGGTGCTGCGGGGTTCAAAGGAAAATACTAAGACGTTTTGGGAGTGCCTTGATTTTCTCAAAAGAAAAACAAGTTGCATGTTCCTCCTCACCTCGGTAATTTGTGCCCGGTCCTTTATTGGATTATGTCACGATGAATAGGGATATACTTTTATCTTGAGGTTCACTCATCTACACAGATTCGCATTCCTTAATTTGTTGACAAACATCAGCTTCTATAGCATAAAGATGAGTACCGCAGGACTCCAAAATCAGTTATTTTATTTGACTCTTTGATTTCTGATTTGAGATTTTTATTTGAACTCAGTAGGTGTGAATTATCAGTCAATGCATATGTATTGTAAAATATATGTTTCCCTCTATCCATAAAGCCAGTTCAGCCATGATGGAGCAAGAATAGAACTGAATTCATCCATATCTCACAACCTATGAAGGATCATGAGTACACAGTGTGCAGCCCAGTCCCCATTCAGCCTCCCTCTAAAGCATCCCCTCATCATTCATTCCAACATGCACACAGGTATAATATCCATGTGAAAGAATCTCCTCCTGCTCTTTCACGCTAAATAAGCCGAAAAAGAAAGACTGATGCGTGGAAATGATCAATGATGAGACGGAAAAAAGCTACCTTGAGTTGCTGCTCAAGAAGGTCACGGAGTGAATAATCACTGTATCCTGGCTACACTGTAAATTGTGATCATCCCGCAGTTCAAATTAATGAATACTAAGAACACCAGAATGGCAGACAAAAAAAAAAAAAAACATGTCAGGATATTTTTGGATCATATTTTTAGTTTTTTGTCACTCAGTGCCTGTTAACAGTGCTTAAGTCGAAGTGGCAGTGTTTTCTTCAGACAGCTCTGGGCAGCCCCAGGGAGCCAAGGTCCCTAATAGACAGTGATGTGTTCTTTGAGTCGGTGCTGAGATTCTTCATCCACCGAGCTGGCCAGAGCTGTAGCGCCTGACAAGACACATTAATTAACACAGAAAAAAAGAGGACAAAAATAACACAGAAAAATAACCTAGGAAGAAAAAAAATGAATTAAATGCCTCATAAGTGCAAATGCACTGCGGCTTAGCACAGTTCTTTCCAAGAACTTCAATTAAACATTTTCTTATGACACAATTAGGTCTGAATCTATAAAAAAAAAAAAAAAAAGACCTGCCGCTCTCACTATTTTATTTAAACATTAACCTTCCCTGTAGCATGATATTAAATGTTGATTAAATCTAAATAATTTCTCTTTCAATTCTACAAGAACTGGCTTCTTTGAAGAAAACTCCTGGTATAAATTTATAAAACATCAGTTAAGTCAGTAAATGTGATAATTATTTTATAGCTTTTATGGTTCTGTATAGACAAGGAAGTGTATTAAGGAAATGTACACAAAGAGAGTTCAGACTAATGCAAATATAACACATCACTATGACAATGCTGAAATACAAAATGAGACTAATGCTGAATGATAATTTCATTTTGCACTACTCCTGCAGTCTGTGTAAAACCATCTAGCCTGTTAACTTACACTGCGCACTACTATTTACACCATACAGTTGTTTTTACATGTGATTAAAGTTTATTTTAAAGATGGTGAATCCTCCTGTCCTCGCTAACATGACACCGAGTCACGAGTCACCATAGATTTGGCCATTCTGAAAAATTAAACCAAGAATGACCTTTAAAACCACTGAAATGGGGGGAATTAGAGCTTTTAATTTGCATGCACAAACAAGGCATGCGATCCAAGATGCATGAACAATGCTATTTAGCATTTAGAAAGGTGTTAAGGAGAGCTGGCTAGAGGTCACGTCATGTGATTCTGTGTGGAGGCGTTTTGGTTGTGTAAGTCTCGCCTTCTCATCAAGCAGTGACCTTCAAATACTGTAACACCTCACACACACACACACACACACACACACACACACAGAGCGATCGGGTGCTGGTGTTTTCAGAGGACAGTTTGTTCTTATATACGTCTGACACAGGCACTGCAACAGAGCCTAAACTCTCCAATATCTGTTGGTTATTTACTGATACAGAAAATGTGTCTGTAACTTTGGAATCACTAAACAGGAAGAAGGTTCACGTATTCTGACTCTGGTGAGGTAATTATTAATTCATCAAAGTTCCTGAATAATAAATGCCGGGGATATTTACCTCCCAAAATATTGCAATGTAACCTCTTTGTTGAAATGAACACATGCACACAAAACACACACACACTCCACCATGAATCCCACCAAAAAGATCTATTCCCTCCTCCCCCTCCCTCTCCACCCCTTTCTCTCCGCTCTGCAAGGCAGGTTAATGAGAATAATAAAATCACACTCTGTATTTCTTCAGTACCTTGAATGGCGTCATCAATTTACAACCAGCACAATATATACCGAAGCAGAAAAGAAACCACGAGAAAAAAAAGAACACATAAAATTATGTGTGTCTAAAATACCTGCTCTTCAAAGGCTGCTTTTTTTTTTTTTTTAAATCAGCCTGAATTCACGTGTGAGGAGTTTGTTAATTAGAAACAACTCAGTGTGTCGAATCGCTGCCATATTTAGGCTTGTGATTAATTTAAGCCTCCCTCCACCTCTTCCTCCTGGTTCATTATTCTCCTGGACAGCTGATATACACAACATCACCAAGCAATTCCTATATGCCCAAACCGCTGCGAAGTGTTATGATAAAATGCCAAGTTAATGTCAATGCAAAGTGCAAGTCAGATATACATCAATGCACCGATTGAATTCCAGACTTTGAAGGCAATCTAATATCAGGTTCATAAACTGGCTGCAAACATGGCAGACATGGTGGACCTGTGTGATAACACAGCTACGGACTCAAACATGAACATCCAGAAACAGTAAGAGTGAGAGGAGAAGAAGAAAAAGAAGAAGGAGAGGAAGAAGAAGAAAGGTGAACAGTGACTTACTGGAGGTACAGTTAATCCTGATACAATCTAGATGGGGAAGAATAGATGAGAGATAAATTCATCTTTCAACGTTACAGCTGCAGACATCATTAAAGCACACAGTCCACCCCTCTGGGGACACACACACGGACACTGTCCGTCCTCTGATGCTCTCACCCGTGTCCCCAAGCTAAAGCAGGCTGGTAAAAGCACTGCAGTGAAGCTGGGCCAGATCAGCACAGCATGGTGTAGAGGGACACAAGCTCCAGCCATGTAGAATAGAAAATCATGAGAGCTACATGTCTTGCTTTGTTTTGCTCTGCAGCCAAACCAAATGTATTCTGCAAGCTGGCAGGTTTTTCAGTTCATTTTCAGAATATGATCTTCTATTCAGCATGAGAGCATCAGATTTTAGTCAGGGTCAGACAGGGCCAGCTGGAAGGGATTTCCAATCTCTCCACCCGTTTCTCTTTCCCTGTCCTTCTAACTATCTGTTTATCTATCTCTGGGAGGCATGATGATCTTCTCATGTCACTTTTTCACCTTCATGCATTATTATATTCACAGTGTTACATTATGACTTTGCTACAGTTGATATGAAACTTAAAATATTCAACTGCACTACTTTAAAAACAGCAACCATGGTGTAAACAAAATACTAAGTACAGCACAAAACAAAAAATTTGTGGTCTTTATATATGATGATAAGATCAGCAACTCCAATTACAGATTTTGTAATCCACTACAAATATAAAATGAAGGTAAAATTTGCTCCTTGTCTTGAATTGATAATGCCACTTACATGTTAAAGCATCTGTGAACATGTTAATAATCCAATAATATAATATCTATAATACAATACTCTTTGAGGGATCTACTGCCTAAATATTAGGTTAACTTTCAATTTTTTCTATGATATATAACTACTTAATTTAAATGGTGAGGGCAAATCTATTTGGAAATGGAATATATTTAATGAAGTATTGTGACTTAAAGGTAAAATATCTCTCTTCCCACTGAAAACTAGCAGAGGCAGTAGTTCTGTTATTTTTTGACTTAACACCTTATGATGTCCTAGTCTTCATTAATTTTGCATGACATGGCAGTGCCTTCCAGACTGTCACTATTTCTGTGGCATTTCTTTACCTCTCTTCTTCCAAGGCTTAGCTTGTGTCGTGTGCTGAGAAAAGAAACTCAGATCAAACTCCATTCCCCTCCCTTTCCTTCCCCAATTGGCCCTGTCTGTCGTGTGTTGTCAACCAAAGCAGAAAAGTGGTCGCAAACAGCCAGAGACCAACACCAGCATGACCCTTTCAGGGAATGCTCTGCTTTTTTTGAAGGAAGAACAAGGAAGACAGTTTTCAACAGCCAATGGTCGGGGACGAACTAAAAGAAAAGAAAAGAAAAAAAAATGATCAAAGATAATTTAAACATAAAGGAAAACATGGTGCCCAGCTGCTGTCATCTTTGTTTTTTTTTTCGTGGTTGCCATGATCTGACTCGTGAGCCCCGTCAGTGTGTGGCGCTGTTGTCTTCCACAGTGGGACACATGCTTCCTTGTGGTCGTCAGCAGACTCAGACTGTCTGCTTTGCATGCACGGCTAAACGGCTCCGCTTAGGGAGCCCATTTCTGTTTAGCCAGTGGAAAGGAGAAATAGATGGCTATCATTTGTGCAGCATTGCTCTGTTTGAGAGATATCAAACTTTTCACAGGCATCATTGGATTTCTTCCTGAGCAAATAAGCACACACATGCAAACACTCGTACCAGTCTCTCAATTTTCTATTTTTGCAGTAGGTGGGGGTTGGGGAGGGATGGAGCATGTCTTTCCTAGTGCTCATTTAAGGTACATTTGCTGATTTGTTTGCAATCCTGCATTCCTCTTACAATGATACAAAGTTCATAGGAACAAATGATGAAAAGATAAAAAAAACAAAAACAAAAAACAAACGTGTGATATCAGAGAAGAGGTGTGATATTATCAACTCACGCCATCTCAGAGAAATTGTTTGGCTCCAATTATGAATAATAACTATATCTAGAAGCCTCAGGGAAGAATACATCTGTGGGCAATGCCCCTTTGAGCAATACAAATGTATGGATGTTGATCTTGGGCTGGTTAATGGAGTGGGCAGCGAGCATTCCCTGCTGGGCAATGGCAGCTGTGTGCTCAACTGGCAGTGAGCGGTGAGCCGCAGACTCTTGCCATTGAAAGTCTTTACACCATCTCCTTCTATTCAAAATATGTGAACTGTAAGAACAATTACACGGGTAGGTGTGAGAGTGAAGTAGAGAAAGTGTATTTGGCTATGTGAATCTGAAAGTGTTATCAAGCTTATTTTAGTTTTATTCGATGTGCGGCTACGGGGCTGCAGCCGATGCTTGTCCACGGCGTTACCTAGATTGACTGTGAGGCGGACACGGCCGCTCTCCAGCTCGAGACGCAGGCTGTCAGCTGAGTCCCGAGACGTGGTGGCTATTAGGATGCCATAGGCTCGCTGGGAGCGGAAGCGCAGAGCCACATCCTCGGCTTCTGTGTGCATCACCACGGGCAGCTGGACCTTCATGAACTTACTGCCATCGTAGCTCAGGATAGTTGCCTCTGCGGAGAGAAGGAGGAAGCAAACTGGGTGAGTGATGAGCAAAATGGAGCATGGCAGTTTTAAAGTGATGATGTCTTATTTGCGGACATAATTCAGTGCTGCAGCTCTCAGTTTGGCTTAAGGAAATGCATTAGAGCACCAGATATGAAGCAATGAACATGTAGTCTAACACAATAAGACAGACTGGTAGAAAAACATATTTCTATTGCAACACAAGCTTTGCAGCCAACCTGCACTGACACTGTCATACATTCACATAGGAATGCTGAAACAATTTAGCTGACAAACACAAAGACAGCTTCCCTCTTCCAGCACTGCTTCCAGATCAGATTGGCGGTTTTGTCAGTTTGTAGGGAGAGAGCGACCGCAAAGTGGTACATGCACATACATGCCGTCCAGGAGCAGCATCCAAACACTTGTCACAAATTGAGCATTGCACAATACTGCGTGCTGCAGCTGATAGCTACACAATACTCTGTCCAGAGCCTGATACTTGTCTACAAAAGAAAATCATTGAGAAGACAATGAACACATTTTTGAAAAAAACTGATAGATTTTACTGCAAAGTGAATAAAGCAAAACATTTCAAGAAAAACTAACAGGGGTAATTTTATTCTGGTGATAAAGTGACAGAATAATAGCTACAATTTTGGTGGATGTAATGGTAGCAAACAGAGGTGGACAGAGTAAACAACTCACTCCTTGAGTAAAAGTACAGATACTCCTTGTCAAATATTACTCCAATACACTCCAATAAGTAAAAGTAGCTTTGTCAAAATATTACTTAAGAAAAAGTACAAAAGTATTTGCTTAAAAAAATTGCTTAAGTATCCCTGTATACCTCAGGAAATACAGGAGAGTAGCTTTATTGTCATTATACAATACACTGATGCAGTTCCGGTACAGACATGTTTATATCTCAAAAACATCTTCAGTTAAAGAGGCCCTACAAGAACCAGTTTCTGTGGAGGGGTCCGGTCTAGGCTCTAGTCTCAGGAGGGGTCTCTGCTTTTCCACGCTGTAGCCCAGTCCGTGACTCACTCTAGGACAATTAAAAGTGACCAATTAACCAATTAACCTTGACCATGTTCAGGTCGGGAGCCGAACCTGTGACCTTCTTATTGCTCTTTTCTTCCTTCCAACACACTACTTTTATGGCTGCAGAGTTGAGTGTCATCACACTGACTATAAAGTTTACAGCGGCTACAGCTGGTGTTACCTTACCATTCACCGGAGAGAGGGACATAACACACGCTTACACAAGGGTCTGCAGCCCAAGCCGTCGCCTGGTACGGTCCAAATCAACGCCGTACCTACGCCGTTGCAATTCCCCACCACAGTGGTAGGGGGCTGCGATCCTTCCATGAATGGTTATGGTCGTCGTATGGTTGAGTGATGCATGTAAGTGAAGTTTCCTCAGCATAAACAGTATATATCTATCATATTTATCATATGAAATTATATATTACTGCACCTGGATATGAACTGGGCTGTAAATGAAAAATACAGATGGGGATTGCTGATCACAGTTGTCATGGTTTCGGTTCCCAGCTAGGTTAATTGGTGACTTGATGTAAATGTATGTAGTGACTTGAGCAACAAGGTGGCGTAATGGTTAGCGATGTCGCCACAATAAGAAGGTTGTCGTTCGATTCCCGGTGTGGGGACCAGACCCCCTCTTGGACAGCCTATAATTGGTGACTCTAAATCGTCCATAGTGATGTATGCGCTAAAGTAGCGAGTGATGAGAGCATCAATAGAAATGTAGTGGAGTGAAAGTAAAAGTATCCCCCAAAAATAACACTCAAGAAAATTTACTTTGTTACTGTCCAGCCCTACAAAACTACAGCATGACAAATTGGTATTGACTTACGGAAGGAAAATACAAAGTGTGACGGAACTGTAATAGTCTGTGGACCTTGAATATTGAGCTTCTGCTCAGGGTGACTGCGTTTACAAAGCATTAAGCAGGAAAAATGCTGGGGAGATTGTTTAACGCCGACAGGAGGTTGGAACAGTATTTCCGGTTGTGTAACTAAACTAGAACCTGATAACAACAGTGGCGTTCAAACAGATAGAGGGCAAGTTGGAGGGACGGGAGATAGAGAGAGGTGGGGGTGATAGGGTAGCAATGTACACACGCCACCTCATCAACACTTCCTCATCGCACACAGCCAATGTCACATCCATCCCCCGGGATGACTCCGTCACATTCCTCACCCAAATCCAATTTCTCCACAACCTCCTGGGGTATGCTGCAGATGACAGGGGCGTGTGACAAACGAGTTCTCACTGCTAAACTGTCTGCTTCCTGCCAGGCAGCTAAAGCAAAGAGCTGCATTTGGAAACTGTTAGCAGATGCCAGGAAAAAAGGAGGAAAAAAAAAAAAAAAAAAAAGGAGCAACAGCTCAAACTCCAAACACGGCTGCAATATTAGCCAGCACTCGGACCCCATGAGAGGGTTTACTACCTGTTTGACTTAATCTCCATGACTATAATATACTGTCTGAAGTTCAGATGACCGTTTATTCTGAGAACATGAGACGTAAAAAATCGGTACCTCCAAACAATGAGTGACAGATCCAAGTGCAGAACTGTGTGGAGTTTCCAGCACAAACCCTGCTCCTGTTAAATTGTCTTAGTTTGAAACAGGATCCATTAAACCATGAAAAATGCTCCAGATAGAAAGACAGCAAAACATACAAATAGTGACAATAATTCCTTTAAAGGGTATAGAACTGTATAAGTACCAGTTTTTATAATAAACAAGAGAGAGTCTGTTCAAATGGATGCCATTCTTTTAAAAGTGCATACCTCCTGAGATTCAAGGTGAAAAGATGACACCCTTGTGCCAGGCCTCAAACATATATTAAAGAGCATTTTACTCATGAAAATATTTTCAACTGAATAGACGGATAAATTCAATCACAGCTGGGGTAAATATTGCATTTTATTCAAGATATAACTTCCACAGATATTCATATAGAGCTGTTGTCTAAAATTCCATCTTAAGAAGCTTATGAAAATATGGAGACTGAAATATGAGGGAAACATTACAAAATGCAAAGTGAGCACCTGTCAAAAATCCAATACTGGAAGGCCATTTTTTTTTGGTGGTTTGTTTGTTTGTTTAATGGCACTCCCGTATTTAAAATCAAAATAAATTGAGAAGACTGAAGCTGGAGTTTTTTTCGGTGCCAGCCCAACAGGAGGTTGTCAGAGGGGAGATGGAGCATACCAAACTACACCAAGCATTCATTTTCTGTCTTGTAAGGCACAATACAACATTGTTTTCTGATTTTCACAAGAGAACAAGGAACAATTTGGGTGAGGGGTGTATGGGGGGGGGGGTTCTTTCAAAGCGGTAACAAATGATGCTTTGCTACTAACAAGTGGGAGTAATGGTAGACAGGCACGCAACTCGCCCTCCCCTTCTCCCTGAAGGAGAAGAGGCTCTGCAGGAAGGCAGAGCTGTCAGTTGCATGTCACAGGATTGTGATGTCCCACAGTGTCAGGGCACCAGGCCCAATTCAATTGCTGAAGTACAACTGCCAAAGGCTTTTGAGAAAATGTATGTTCAACATCCACAATAAACAGGAAGAAATGGCTCAGAGATATCATAAATAATTCAGAGCCACTCGTGTCTTCTTCACTGTCGCCTTCTTTGAGCATCTTAGTATACATGAGCCAAGAAATAGACTCACTGGCTATTAAAAGTGTGAGGGAAAAAAAGATATCCACCTATCTGAAAGTATTTTTGAGAGGCAGGGGGAGAAGTCTCCTCTCGCTAAGAAGAATGAAACTGCGTCATCGTGAGCCGACTTCACATCTCGCCGCTCTGTGGCCATAAGGCGACTTCATTGGGGCCATGAAGTGAGCGCAATGACAGAAAAGGAATCAGTGTGACCGCTTGGCACGCTGGATTCCGCAGCTTCAGTCAGTGCTGTCGGGAATCTGCACGACAGCCAAGATGGTCAAGATTTTGTGTACACGTGAATGAAGTTTCACAGCCCACTGAGACTAATAAAAGAGAATTACTATCTAGTTTAATCATTTACTAGTTAATCTCCAATCTTTGGTCATTGCTCTGCCATCAAGATTAATTCAACGAGTCCTATAATCAGAAGCTGTAGACACTGGAAATAGAAAATCCAACTTACAGATAAAATATAGTCTTTTGACACAACAGAACAGCATGAGGCTAATTGAATGATTTATGTTTTAAGATTTAGGTTTGTGTACTGAAACAAATTTGATTGTTTATTTCACTCCTGGCCAAATCTCTGTTCCTACAACACGTGTCCATATCCACGAGATAATCAACCAACGGCATTCCTCAGGGTCACAATTTCCATGTTTTTCACCCAATTCTCTCTGCTTCTGTGTGTGTCGCTCCGGGGTGCGAGACAACCAGTTCTCTCTAATTTGTAACTATATTCAAGTGTGCTGAATGGTGAGTAACACACAGTGTGCCGTCAAAGGGCAAGGCTAAAACGTGTTTTAACGCTAAAGACCAGTGCTATTCTCCTTTAAGGGTATTTCACAATTACGCAATAACATTCTGCACCTCTTGGCTTTTTGCTATGGACCAATGGCAAATGGGTTTATGCTCTGAAAAGCAATAAATGTGCTCAAAGAACCAGTTTTTCTACAGTTATGCCGATTTACATAATGTTTTGATGTACTGTATTGTGGTCTTCGGTCTACCTTTTTGAGCAAAGGTACCCTAAACCGATGTAGAGTCTGGCAATAATATATTTCAGTCTATGGAGGAAGAGTGAAATGAATGAATTCCCTTGCTCACATGCGCACACATCAGAAAGATGTACATGCACATGTACGTGACAGGTGTGAGCGTGCCGATCTATATATTGATCTTCAGCCTCTATCTTTATTCATTGCAGGTAAGCACAGTAACCCGTGCTCATGTGAATCAACGGGGGGTGCTTTCAGTGCAGGAGTGCAGCATGTCATTCCTCATTAGGGAATACATGCAAGTGCTGCAACACACCTACTTCAGCATCTGGGAGAGGCTGCCTTAGCCTCACACTACAAGACTAATATTTGGGCTAATTAGCAACTGGAGGAACAATGAAGGGGAAGACATTTGGGATGCAAGGGGGAAAATTGCTTTGTCTGCTTAATTAAAATCCCTCAAAATAGGGCGAGTAGCTCCATGGTGCTCTTCTGAAACTCCACCTCTTGTTCCTTTGGACTCGTTGTCGTCGTCCTCCTCCTCCTCCACCATATGCACTAGCTATATTTCGCCACCGGGTGGTACACCATGCATGGATAAGTGAGAGCTGGGGTAATTCTTTTGACAGCTCCTCGGCCTGCTGGTGCCTGCTTCATCCTACCAGCGTAGCGGCAATCTGTAGCCATCAAAACAGCTGGCAGCGGGCCGGGCCCCGTCCTCCATACTACTGCTCCCACTCACACTACTGTGCCATGCCAGTCTCGTACACAGAGTGGAGAAAGCCAGATAAAAAGAGAGAGTTTGGACAAGAGAGCCAAGACAGGAGACGAGACATTTGATTGTTGGGAGGAAGAGAAAGAAGAGGGTCATCGTTTTGGAGACCTTTGCAAAGTGCAATTGATTCAAAGGCAGGGATGCAGTTACTCTGCTTTTGTTTTCGCAATAAGCAAGAGTGAATTGTATCTTTTTAGATTCAAGAGCACTCTCCGGATAAGCAATTATCTCGCTGTAGTGAGACAGATATGCCCCATGCCCAATAAACCTCCCTCATGTACTATGCCCTAATTCCTGTCAACTCATTAGCTAGAATGAAAATGCACATGTGGAAAAAATCAGAGGAGCCTAACTGGCACATCCATCAGTAATGTACGAGATATAATTTATCTGTCCTGCGCCACCATACCTGTGCTAAAATAGTCAGTTCCTGTCCTTGCATTAACTATATTTACATGACAGGTCAGAGGTCATCACAGTCATCAATCATTCACGACCGTATCCAGAAAAAGTAAAGAAGAAATGTAACATCTGATCGTCACATGTGCTCGTGATAATCTATTTGCATTGACTCAGCCGATTTCAATCAGCATCAAGCCTTTTTAGCATGTCATCTAGGCTATTTAGGCAACTACATTTTAATTAATGAAAGACTGCACAGGGATGCTTCAGCATGTGTAGCGCTAACACATGTAACCGTGTAGGACGTGTTACAATTTAATTTTATTTTTTTCCCCAACGAGAACCTGTTCCGGCTGTCATTCCTGTGCAGATGCATCACACTGTGATAATGGTGTCACATGCTTGGGCTCTTTTTGACATTTGCCTTGGGTATGCATATGTTAATGGTTTTTTGCTCATTTACTGTTTTGCTCCGTTGAGATTCCGTGATGTCAATTCTGCATATACTGCTGCAGCATGAAATCCTTGATGGCGATCTGATATTCATTATTCATAGACAGTTCACAGCAGCCTCATAGGCAATATCCACTTGATTAATTAATAAACAAATTATATATATCATTGGGTCACTCAACTGTGATTATTCAGCAAAAAGGTCTCTATTTTCCGACCTTCATCTGATTTTCATTCTCACTCTGAAACCCAGAAGTGTTAATATAAGTTGACATTGTGAATGTCTTGTAAATGGGCTATACATTCAACATAGTGATTCATTTATTCACAAAATAAGCCTGAAACTCGAGTTCAAGAATCATTGCCTCTGTACAGACTATATGAGCAAATGAAGGCTTTGGCTTCCTCACTCAGCTGTTTGTTGTTTTAAGTTGGGCTGCTGTTCAATCAGAGGGGCCAATGGGCAATCCTCTGATCACCTCACCAACATGCTAACGCTGAACACGCAAAAAAGGCAGTTCCGCACTAAGCTTTGCATTGTAAGCAAGAAAATGTCTTCATCACTGCTTTTTATTTGTACTTTTCAACTTAACTTATCAGTAACAAATGCAATAAAAGGGATCGGCACAATAGTCTTGCTTCAAAAAGCAGAAATTGGTTATGAATCCATAAGGTAGAACTAAGTTAGAAGAGCTCTTTGTCTTTTAGGAAGAACACATAAAAGCTGCGCCTTCCTTGTGATAAACTACGGCAGAGTCAGATGTGCATCAGCTAAAACATGGCGCTAGAAGAGTTCAACTGTGTAACACTCACCTCTCCTATTTCTCTTCTCTGGAGGAGAAAAGGGATAAGTATTCTGCACCAGGTCTGGTCATGAGCGAGTGGTTTGATGAGCCAAATGGTTAGCAGAAGACAGCCAATTTACAGGCTTGTGTGTACGGTGGACGTGACCAGGAGCTCCTCGGCGGTGCATCAGTCACCTGCCACTCAACATGGCCTGACACGAGCCACTCAACGGTTTGTGTAACCCGACTCTTTCTACCTCTACCTCTGTCTGACACTAAATACAACACTTTGTTTCTCCCATTAGCCTAGATAAAAAAAACGAAAGAAAAGAAAAAGAGAGAGAGAAGCTATAGATTTTTGTGATTCTGCTCAGCCTGAACATAAAAAGAGGTCCATTTCAGAAAGTGAAAACTAAATCTATAAGTGGGTATAATTAAAGTTATGCTTTTCTTCTGGTTTCGTTTGATGTCAATGCTATTTACACTTCTGTGTTTGGTGCCTATTTCAGAGGACAATGCATGGTGTGCAAGAAATGTGTCATTGTGCAGAATCAGTATCAACATTTGGCATGCGCATAAATCTGTCGACGAGACAGAAATTACATGTGTTTGTACAGCTGGATCGACCAAGACAGATGAAAAAAAAAAAAAAAAAAAACAGCTTTACCTCTTTCACAGGAGCGTCCCAAGTATCCAGTCCCAGAGCAGTCACACACATAGCGGTTCCAGCCCTCTCTACAGATCCCATTGTTTTGGCAGGGGTTGCTCAAGCACTGTTTTGGAGGCTCCTTGGAACACGAAGGCTTCACCCCTGCAGCCTTCTGGATCTCTGCCAAGCGACGGACATCCTTACTCTGTCCATCAATGAATAGATCCCGGATGCAGCCCACATAGCCGTAGTTAAGCAGGGCTGTCCACACCTCAGTGGGGAACACCAGGCCCATTTTGTTCTCTGGCAGACCCCCAAGGTAGAGATTGTCATCCAAGTCCAGGATCTCACTTTCTCCCGGGGCTGTGTAGGCAGTACGGAGGGTGTTGATGGAAATGGTACCTAAAAAGAAAAATCCAAAGTAGGAGAAGGTTATCTTTTCTTTTTAGAACTACGGATACATTCACTCCACCGGACACCTATTGATAGCTGTAGCTGCCAAAAAATACTATCTGCCCCACAGAAACACAAACATGCAGAGAAGACCCATTTAAAGAATATTTGATGAAGAAATTAACCTAATTACTTTTATCCATCTGGACACGGTCAGGATTTTCTTCATTTAGAATGACTGATGAGTGTTGATAAGACACATTAATCACAGGACAGCCAGTCTATTAGTAGCCTAATCTGAGATCCCTCAGAGTATCCCCTCCATTTTCTGTGGATTTCCGAACATAAATCTTCTTTATCTATAAAGCAGTGGTCATAAAACAGAAATGATGGGAAAAGAAAAATCATTGGCCCCTCTATCATTTCAGCCACCAAACAAAAAAACTAAACAAAACAAAAACAAAAACAACAAACAAACATTGCAGCCATTTTTTGGAACTTGATTAACGCACTTCAAGCTGTTCTTTTTTTTTTTTTTTTTTTTAACCCGTCTCTCCTTCTGTTTGCCTCTTCAACACATAAACCTGCAATGAGAGTTTGTGTGTTTCCCCCACCATGATTTATTGCTCTCATTCAGGTTTAATTCTCGATCTGGAGCACGGTAAACAACGGCGGACATGACTGGACTGTAAAGCTGAGAAAAAGGAAAGCCTTACTGTGGGACTCAGACTAGGTGATTAATTTGTATATGGATCTGTTACTCTCAGTGCAGGAGCCATTGTGGATCTTTAATTAATGGCGCCTGCATACACTGCCCGCATCCAGGTCCAGTAATCTATATACTGTGCTGCCCAGGAGCTGCACACGGCACTGCCTGGGGAGAGCAGCAGAGAAATGACACGCTAAGGAGGCTCAAAAGCAAAATTGCCATAAAGTCATAATTTGCATTTTGAGTGGCAGATGCATGGCATGGAAGATATGAAGCAGTTATTAGCTGATTGCCCCCGGCTTCACAGCAGAGTCCTAACTGCTTGTATGTGAAAGAGCAGCGCAGCTTTTAAGTGACTTTTGTACTCAAAGTGTTTACGTTGGAAAACAAGCCCTAAGCCACATATGAATTTTCAACAGGGTTGCCCGAGAAGCATTCGACATTAAATTAGGCCTTTCACATTTCATTTGTGCTACCATTAGCATGCATGAATGTACATATCACAATCAATTATATGTAAGATAAATATCTACGTCTTTACTTTTTATTAAAAGCACAATTTCTTGGTGCTTTTGGTTTACGTTGTAATCTGGTAAATTGAAACAATAATCTTGGTGATATATGCTTGTTTTTTTGTTTTTTTTATTGGCAAGGTGATTCAGCCTACTCATAAGACCGTTTGAGAGGGACAGCTAACGACCAAGTGCACAATGATTAACCTGGTCCTGCTACCATGTTCCAACTCTTTTCTCCAGGTCTTGGCCCCAGGCATCTGTTCCAGCACTTTCCCGCGGCCACCCACTGCCCCTGCTCTCTCCAGCCACAGCTGTTGTGACTTCCAAGCTTTGCACACTTGGCAAGGGGCACCCGTCACGCAGCCAGAACAGCTCCCTTCAGGTTAGAGCTAACGAGCTCACTACATCAAACTCATTAGCGAGGAAACTTTTCTCGCAGTAGAGCAGGGGCCTGGCTGAGGAAAGACGGTCAGCATGAATCATGGCGGAAATATATACACTCAGTAGGTTGTAAAGGCATAACACCCACGGTCAGCTCTCAGCACATGACAGATAAAAGCCATCGTATGATTGAAGTCACTTCTTTTGCACTGTAAATACTTCAGGAGTAATCATCCAGTGACTTCTTCTCATGCTATAAGATGGTCATAAACAGCAAATAAAAAAGCTGTAAGCATAAAGTAAGCATGTCTGTCTAAACTGATGCAAGTGCAAGACAAGAGAAGGATGTCAGCATCTCTCAAGCATCTGCTTAGATTGCTCTGCTCACTTGTCAAAGTCCCGTAAGGAAGTGTGTAAACACAGTCAAGCTATGTTAAGTCAAAAGGCACTATACAATCCCATGAGGACATGTGCCATCACTGAGCTTGCAGCATGGGAAACGTTATACATATACACACTGTAGGACCGCCTATGTTTGGAACATTAGTCACAGCCAAAAGGGGAAGGGGATGTGTCTCTGCGAATGCTACTGAGCATAAAAGAGGAGGAGATGGATGCAGAACAAGATGGGAAAATGGAGATAAAGATGTCTGGAAAGAAGATGAGGGAGGGGTGTACGATGACAGATAAGAAATCAGATGAGAATACACAGCAGCAAATAATATCTGGAGAATCGAGTACGGGATGTACAGTAAAGTAGAGGACGGTCAAAGTGATGATGCGGACAATAAATGAGGATGATGAGGATCAGAACTCCAGAGAAGTTTTAAAACACTATGACCGCATTTTTCTCTTTTACTCTCTACCTCTACGGGCTGACCTGTGAGTGCTGCTCCATCATCAAACCTGAAGGCAGGGGTCCAAGTGACAGCTCAGATCTCTCTCACACTTTCTGCATCAGCAGGCAGGCTCAACTTGGCATGATGTCCCCTAACCCCACTCACACATCCCCAAAACATGTTAGACAGGGGATTACCACAATCCAGTTAGGGCGATACGGCCAAATCTCTCTATGTGATTGGATTCTCTGTAGAGAGAGAAGCTTGAGAGTGGGCTGTGAGGATATGTGTGTGTGTGTGGGGGGGGGAGGGTTCGTTGTCTATGAATGTGTGTACGTGCATGGTTCCTGTTCATGTGCTTACTGATATGCATGCTTGTTTGTTGGAAGCTGTAGTGTGTGCGCACACGGGCGGGAAGTGAAGATACAACACAGCGATGTCCATGTAATGTCTCTGATGAGTGACCCACGGCACTGCCAGCGCAGACACCCTCACTTAAAAGCAGAGTGTCTCACAGCGACTCTAATGCATTGAGGTTAGAAGATGCTGTCTGAGAGCAAGAGTCCATTTACAGGCTCACTTCCTGCGGGGAGAGACTGCTGAACTAAATAGGCCAGGGATCGTTTTCCGCCATTGTCCCTGCTGCAGGACGAGCCACACATGGAGGACCCAACTGCAGATAATTATGTCTGGCTGTTGTGTTGCACTTTTGTTCTGAGTGATGTGCTCGGTGGTGTAAACATAAAACATCTGACATGCAGATTAAAAACAGAGCTCAACATATGTTTTATGACTCGTGCTCTCGGGGGACTACTACATTAATTTCTTATGTTTTAGAATCACTTCAATTTTTAGAAAATATTCAAATGTATAACAAAAAAAAAACATATGGGGGAATAATAGTCTCCATGAGCATTCTGTCACAGTAGGAACTTGAGGGAACAATAATTTTGCAGAAATTTGTTATGCTCAGTTGTAAACAGAATGCGACAGCTTTTATTCAAATATTGATATCTGTCAATAATATATGCAGAAAGTAAATAGAAAAAACTTGCCTTTAGAAAAGCTGCTGTGAAAGTTTTTTTTATATCACTCTGTTTGCACAAAAATGCTATTCACCATTAAAGTTGCATGTGTCCTGTGTGGCTGGAAATCATGCGAGGCCTATTCAGTATAAAGGAAGTTCAAAAATGTATTTGCTTACATTTGAGGTACAGTGCACACATCATTAAACAATCCAAATAGTGCTCTGTGCAGTTCATGAAATTCTCCAGATACGAGACCTTAGATTCAGTAGGATGGCATATTTGTAGAGTTTAATTGGCTTAAATTTGAAAAGGTGAGGAAAGATAAAAACAGCTCAGGTAAATTTGCAAAGTGTTCTGTAATTTGAATCTGTGTGTGTGAAAGCACAGTGTTGATCCAGCCGTGCCATTTTGTTACTCCTCTCACATCATCCTGCAGTCATCACATTGCAGGGACCTTTTTATTTCCCCTTTACAATCCAATACGTAAGTGTTGATGTCTTAGACTTGAGGAGAGGAGAAGTTCTTTCGGAAATGTCATTAGTGCAGAGCTCAGCATAGCGCTGTGCAGTAACTGTCTCAGTCCTGGGAGAGACCACCTCCTGTTTCCATGGAAACTTAGGCAGGGTAGACAGAGGAGCGATCGGTGAGAGCTCGACTAACACAAAAAGATTTTCAATAGCATTTGTGTGTGTGCGTGCACTGTAAGTGCGGGGGTGGATGATGGGAGGTTACTAAACAGATAACGAACACAGTGTAATTTAACAAAACAGCATTTCTTACAGTTCGCTCTGCCGTGACTAAATGTTGTGGATTTATGCTGTTTGAGAAGTCACATCTTTTATCCCCGCCTCCAACTTATGTTAAGGCAGAAGCCACTCAATGCCATTTATTATTGTATATGACTGTATTCAGTCCCTTCAAGCACGGGCTGTATTGCTATTTTAACAGTGTACATAGCTCAATCTAAACCGCAACCCAGTGCTTGCTTTGGGGGGTAATGAAACAGTTAATCTAATTTCCACCTCTTGAGATGGAGTGGAAAACATGGTCAAGGGGTATATCTAATTTGCAGCATGACATTGCAAGGCCTTGGCTCCAAGCACACACTAACAAATTGCTGCTTAGATAAGCAAATCAGCGGGGACCGGAGCAGAGCAACCTGGGGCTCAGACGACACAATGGGAGACAGGGCAAGTTATTTTGTGGCAAATATTTGTCTGGAATGTCCTGACACATGACAGATAGCAATCATCTGACGTTCAGGTAGTGGCATCGAAACCTTTCGGTTTGCTTTCAGCATTTAACAGCTTATTTCACTCACAGAAACCAGTATTTTTATCCTCAAATGGTGTTTTTGTACCGGATATAAAAATTATATCTCCATTGTGCACCCCGGGTATTCTACTTGAGGATTCTGCTTAATGTTGCGTAATCATTCAGGCTGTACTGACTATAGTCTTCACCCTAACAACAAACATGCAGATATTTATGAATGCCCTGGCCCAGGGTGGCCCAGAGAGTGCAGTTATGGAAAAAAACACATTCATAATATGCTGTCAAATTTAATCTAGAAAATGTTTTCTGTGCTTGCTTTTCTTTGGTCTATTTGCAAGCGTTTCCTTAAATTCTCTGTGTTGGACTCTACAGGGCCACCACAGATGTGTCAAGATCTCGCGCTTTTCTACAACACAGTCTTGATCAAACAATTATAAGTTACCTGATCTGCCGTCTCTCTGGAAGTCCACATGGTACCACTCGCCATCATTGACTTTCTTATTGACTGCTCTGGTCTTTGTGGTTCCTGAGCCCATGTCCAGTAGCAGGTAGAGGTGGCCATCCAACATCTCAATGGCAAAAAAGTCCACCTTGAGAGTCTGGGGACTCTTTGAATCCTTTGGCTGCTGTTTGGGCTTGCCATGGCTGAAGAGGAGAAGGCCGTTGGGCTCTGTGGTGCGGAAGTCAAAGGAAATGGAGCCTGTCTTCTTGGCGTTCCATTTGTTGAGGATGATGAAGGATTCTGGCGTCTCAAATGTGATGGGGTCCAGAGTGGCCACGTTCTCACACTTGAAAGCCACAGTTCCGTGGATCTTCATCTTGGGATCGCCCTGTCTAGCCAGCCTGGAGAGCTCAAGTCTCACGTCATTGTTTTTGTAAACAACCTGAATCGGGAGGAGAGAGAGAAAGTCAAATCTCCCGCCGTGCATAGAATAGCATATCTCATATGCAAAAGTTGCCCCAAACTGTGGCACTTCCATCACTCAGGAATGAGATGAAAACTGGTTCGTCAAAACACAGACATAATAAAATTGTCCCCAGTGATCTAAAACTGAATCACGTCCTGGCAGCGTACTCTGTCAGAGGTTGTCTAAGCCCAGCCAAGTGTAGGAACATTTATTAAAGGACCATTTAAAGCAGTATTGGTCAATGCTCTTGGCTTCTCAATTGCTTTGGGTCAGTGAAGGTCCAGGTTTGAATTGCCCTGGCATGCTCTGACCCCCGTTACACCTGCCTGCAAGTCTGGTGATAATGTATAATTGCTTTCAAAGGTGACAGAGGTGGACATGAAAAACAGCAGCTGTCCACGCGTCGTTCCGCCCCCACAGCAATCTATAAGATGGACTTTCTCAGCTCAACCTATGACTTGTAAAGACAAATGTATTTATCTCATCGTTTGATGAGGGGTGTCAATGATTGCCGTTTGCCTGAAGACACACTCCATCTGCAGGTGTCGGAAACCGTGATTGATACACAAACAACATTACAATTGTGACATTTTTTTGGTGTCGTTGTTGTTTTTGCCTGAAGAAGATCTGACTGATCAGAGGTTGCAAAACAATAGTCAATAAAACATTGTGGAGCGTGGCAGTGTGCAGACCTCCAGAGTTTTTGTCCAGTGCCTGCAAAAAAGAGAAAAGAAAAACCTCTCCTTTTGTCTTTTCCTTGTTTGCTAGACATCACACACATCACCCAGTTCTATTTTCTCCCAATCTAAGGCCTTCACAATACATGCATACTGTATTAAGGCTGGGTGAAATGCAAATCATTGAGACATCAGTTTCTAACATTTACCTCTATTGTCAACGAAAAGGAAATCAGAATCTAAGAGACATTAGTGAAAATTGTTACATCAGGTAGCATCTCTTGGGATCCTTTGTGGAGAAAAAGAGATGACAAGTGGTAAATTTAAACCTCCGCCTTGATTGCAGGTGTGGAGTAAAACGTTGATTAAGGCCCCTGTCTGAGTCTGTGATCAGAATGAAAGTGGGCAGACAATGAACATGCCTCTCTACAGCAGATTAAACATGAGTACACTCGGGCCATACATACACATGGCAACATTCAGTTTATCATTTTGAAAAATTATGAAATCAAAATGTCCACATTCATTCATTTTCTGCTGTTTATCTGTTTCCGGGTCGCAGGGGGTTGCTGGAACCAATCCTGTGGCAGGATGCACCCTGGACAGGTCGCCAGTCCATCACGGGGCCAACACTCAGAGACAGATGGAGATGAAAATCACTCACACTCAGACCTACGGGCAATTTAGAGTCACCAATCATTCATGTCACCGGAGGAAACCCACACACATACAAACTCTGCACAGCAAGGCCCCGGGAACTGAACCCCCGACCTTCTTGTTGTACAGCAACAGCGCTAACCACTATGCTGCCGTGCTGCCCCAAATGTCGACAAGTTGTTGTTGTTTTTTTTCAACTCTCACATCATTGCCAGTTCATATTCTCGGAAACTGTATCAGACACTGTGCTTCAACTAATGAGGCACATTAGAGCTGCGACCTTTGTGGTGCCAAGTGCTGCTCAAGAGCTCAGGTGCACAACTGACACATAGTAGCAGCCCTTTGTCACTAAATTGCTAATTAACAATGGTTTAGGGTTATTATGATATGGTCCAGTGCAGGAATTAATTGAACAATTAGAAACCCTGGTCATTTTTTATCCACCTTTTGTCTCTCTTGACAACTCCATTTGTGTGGTAAACTTGAGTTTTATAGATTAAATAGCAAAACAAATTTCCTTTTATATCCTGTAGAAAGCTGCTTCTGAATTAAATCTTAAAACTACTGATCAATTTGTGGAAGTAGCTGCAACGTGTGTTAAGAGGCAGTGAATGCCACACTTCAGTGAGAGGATTGTTACTGTAACCGGCAGAATGCTTACTAAATTTACATACAGCCCAAACCTTGCCATTATCCAATCACAACCGTGAAAAAGTATCTGGTGAAAGTGCAGCTAGGATCGTGAGCATCGCCGTCTAGCTGCAGCCAAATTTCACATGAGAAACTAATTAATGTTTTGGTGGATGTCAACGTGTTTTAATTAAAACGTCACTGCGGTCATGATATTTAGAAAATTACCACCACCAAAACACACACACACACACACACACACACACACACACAAATTATTCTGGTAGCCTCTGTAGATGAAGTGGCATAGCAAATATTGCGAGGGCAAATCAGACATTGAACACAAACCTGTCAACACTTAAAGAAGCAATAAAGGAGCAAATAATATTTAACAACAACCCCTCGGGGGCATGAGCATAGTCAGTGCTCTCTTCCATGGTGCTCGAGCACTACTAATTGGTACATAAGATAATCTAGTGATGGATAGCAATATCATGATTGCAGCATCCAAATGTATTTACATAACAAAAGATTTTTAAGTTGTAATTGTTTCTACTGCTTTCGACAGGCCACATCACATGAGTTACAGCTGTGGAAAACCCAGGCTGTGTTCTTTATCTGCTGTCATGCTAAGCATTCACCTGAATAAAGGGGACACCTCCGATGGGACTGCATTTGCATGGGGCATTGTGTTTATCGGCCGTTCGGATCTGGTGTGTCTAACCGTTCGTTAGGTAGAGCACGATGTGGCACATCTGAATTATGTATCGCTTGGTGACCGACTCTATCAATCTGCATTTAACTGTAAGTAAAACAGTAAGAGGATGATGACGAGGCCATTAATCTCATACCATCATCTTCGCTCAAACAAAAAATGCACAGCACAATGCGTTCACCAGTCTGACACAGAGATAAACTGATTTTTTTTCTCCACATTTTACAGAAACGGAGATGTGCAATGAAAAGGGATGCAAAAACAACAAAAACCCTAGATGATGATCCCTGTTGTAATCATTGTGACTGAAAGTGCAACAGATGCAGTCAAAAAACAAACAAACAAACAAACAAAAAAAAAAACACAATCAATTCTTTATAGTCAAGACAAAGGGCACCTTTCAGAGTCAAAGGCGCGTCGGTCTGAGCCACAACTGGTTGCACTAGTAGTGCTGCACTAATTTGTCATCAAGCTAGGGGCTGTGACAACTGAGCTATTACTGCACCACCGTTTGTTTTGCCATCAGCACCAACAGGCGGGCGTGGCAACTCAGGCTGGAATCTGCACACAAATACTGCAACAAGCCTCTGGGGAACAGGCCATCAATCAGAGCCCACGGCACATGCTGTTAGACCATTGCTCATATGTTTTCACAACATACACCCAAGCTTACCTGAGAGCTGGCTTCTGTTTAATTCAACAGGCTGCATGAGGTGATGCAGCGAGCTTGTCAATATAGTAAAAATGTCAGAAACAAGCAGATGAAAGTAACTGTGGATTTAACAGTGTATGGGCCTCGTCTTTATTTGGTATTGACATCTACATTTGTCTGGTAAAACTATATAAAGGATATTAGATAATCCAAATAAAAGAGGAATTTTGTGTCTCCTATATCCTAGGAAGTATCACAGCCCTGCACAATATTCAAATTTTTGAGCAATCGCATGCATTGATTGAATGGTGAGAGCAGCCACTGTGGTTGGGTTGATCCTGTACAGCGACGGGCAGCTCAGTGGGACGGAAGTCCAAACTCAGGGTGCGCCAGTCCCATTCCTGTTGTCACCACAGCTGCAGCACCTCGAGGACATGCAGTTAACTAAGACAGTCCTCTGTAACAACCACACCACTAATGAGCCGTACACGACATGTGGACATGTCGTCCACATCCCTGCCCGCTCATTAAACACAGTCATCTCAGACCTCTCCTGGAGGTTCGCTGAGGATGAAAGCTTGAGGTGAGAGTCAAAATGTAGGACACCAAAGGAGCAATGAGAAAAAGGACTGACAGTTTTTGAAATTTAAAGATCAACGAGTAGATAATTTTGCAGTACTTTCTGGATATTTGTATATACCTCAAGGCTTGGGGTAAAATCTTTGGGTCATAATCCCTACTATCCAACAAAAATAAAAAACACGACTGCATTTCTTAGACTGCAAGGTTTAACTTATGATCCCTCTGATATAGAAATTACCTCCTGGTCTACCTTCCTCAGCTCATCTCCAGGGGATAAAGTATAGACTACATACACATGCTCTTAAAGGTCTGAGTGACAAATGAAATACTGTAAGTCATGAACCAGATTCAAAGGCCCCATTATGCCATCAAGCGCCGAAGATACAAAACGCGCTGCATTCAAATCATCACCAGACAGCATCAGTTATGTATATTGCTGCACTTTGCTGTGTGCTGTTTTTCCAGAGGTGAGGCACCTCACGTTGCACATTTCAAGCACTTTGAAGTTTGATACTAATGCTGACAATGATCAAATGTAACAGGAATAAGGTCAGACATGATGGGTAGTCGAAGACATAGAATAGTGTAGGAGTTAAGTGTGTCACCCGGCTGACAATTCATGAAAATCCTGCTGCCTTATCCCCGGATCACTGCTCCTCTTTGAAGTGCACCAGACAGAGCTGCGAGGAGGTTGCAGTAAATTTTGCTTCAAGACGGAGCTCTGCATGTGGGGATGTGTGGTAGAGCGCGCACCCTGACACACATACGTGTGTGTGTGTGTGTGCATGTGCTGAAAACAATATGAGTGCACTGAGGAGAAAATAAAGTTCGGAGCATGTGAGGAAAAGGAAGTGGAAAAAAAAAACAAAAACTGAAGCAATGCTTAAAAGGATGAGACAGGATCAGCGTGTGGACGGAAGCGTCGGTTGTGGAGTCCTAAGGTGACGCCAGTCATATCCGGTACACCCACCAGCCACAGAGTGTACAAAGAAGTGGTGTTTACCTCCTTGAGGCAGCCCATGAAGTTGTTGCTAACTGGAGATCCGGGCAGGTCAGCTGTGCTAGGACTCCCTCCAACATAGAAAAAGTCGTCAGAGCCTAGCATGGTGTAGTCTTCTTGTGTATATCCTGTGGTGGTCAGAATCCCATCCACGGATATTGTTACCTAGACAACAAAGCACAGGGAAAGGATACACTATACTCAGAGAGCCTATACACTGCAATACTATTGGCTTTTCCTTCTTGTTGTCTATGACAGACTTCCCTAAATGTTGTTTTTCTGAAACCCATTTTCATGTCTGTTTTCATTCGTCTTTTTTCTTGTTTTTTTTTTATTATTATTATTTTGTCCAGTTTGATTAGTTGGAAGACTGCAAGCCTTCGAATGCTAATCTAGTTAGAGAGTTAGTAAACTGCCCATACTACAGTGTTAGTATTGTCCCTACTGCAACGTAAAAGTTGTTTAGCAGACACAAAAATGGTGTTAGTAGAATGTTATCTAGGTTAGTTTAATTATTAATTCCATATTAGTACGTCCAGCACTTCTACAAAAAGAAATCAGAACGTGCCACTAGGTTAGAGACTTAGCACATGCTATGAAAAGCACGATCACCTTGTGTCATTGTGTAAGACAATGACTGAGATTTTTTTGAGAAAAACAAAATAACAGGCATGCATTTGTTTTTTCTTTTTGTTAGCACACAAAAAGAAAATGTTCCCAAATTCTTAATTGGGATAGAGAATCAGTTACATGACTCTTGCCAGAGTGTTGGGTGCATGCAAACACTCAGGGGACACTGCAAGCTCACAAAGAGAACTAAGAAAGCACCAGAGAAGCACCAATGACAAAATACAGCTCGACTGTCACGTTGATGTGGACAAATGGGCAGTGTGACATTTGCAACACGTAGTCAAAGTGCATGCCATGCATAGTGGATGGGGATACAACTGGCTGAGCCAAAGAGCATCAGGCCAGCCAGACAGGAGAGGATCTTCATTATTAACCACAGCTTGATGCAAAAGGCTCGAAATGATGCTCCTAAAAAGGTGGATCAAACAGAATTGGACAGGAAACAAGTGAAATAAAGAGGGTGAAACCAATGAATGAACCAAGAAATCAAAAAGGATTCGAAAAGTAAGCAGAAGAGTACCAACCGCAATTTCCCTTTTTTTGTAAATGACGTCTACAGTAAAAAAAGAAAGAAAAGAAACACACGGCAAACCCAAACTAAGAAACAATTAGAATGATATCTACCGAACAATGTAGTTTGTTTACCATAGCGTGTCCAATGCCTGAGTGCTTTGTGGAAAAGGGGGAGAAAGGAAATTAAAAACTGTGAACAGAATAACGATTGTTACTCAAATAATATATGATGGTCAATCCTGTTAGTACATTGTTAAACGGCAAAAACCATACTGGTTAGTAGAATGGCACATTCCATGAATGATGTTAGTTTGTTTCCAAAGCATGTTAGTAACATAGAGGAAAAAAAGGGCAAAATAAGTTTAACAAGAAAAAAGCAGACCAAGGAATAACAATAATGCTCCACAAGAGATACCAGAGCTCGACCAGTGACTTCCTAAGTACCTCATGGTGTGTTTGCACCATTTTCTGAATGTGACCAGACCGCTGAGTGACACAAGAAACTCGCTTACCCAAGTCCTGACAAAAGGTTATGGCTGACAGACATCAAATGGTTCGTAAGAAAAGAATGCCTAAAGCACATCAGTTGACCCTCTTTAATAGTCCTAAGTTCAAGACCAGTTAAAAGCTTTTGTTTTCCTTTTACTGTTGTTGTTATTTGCATTCTTTTGTACTTGATTTTAGGCTCGAGACCAATCCAGTGTATCAGACTTTCCGGCGTTCATATAATACCGTACCTCCGTTTGGTCTTATTGATGAACTTTAGGATCACTTTACTGCAATGAGACAAAGCAAAGAAGACCCTGACACAGGATGAGGAGGATGGCATCTTTGATTCCCCCATAGGCATGCACTCAATATGCTTGGTTTTCTTTCACAATTTGAATGCAGCGGATGTTCAAGCTGGTCGAATCCTTAGATTAGGGAAATAGTCAATTTGTTGATTTTGCAAAAGAAACAGCTTTGGCAGCGAGGTGAAGACAAACATTTCCCACCAAACGAGCAGGAACAGATCTGAGATGGTACCCTAATGATGTGTCCGTAAAGCTTGGTCTAACTTCTCTTTTAAATCTTACCAAGAGTCTTATGTAGGTCAGAATTATAGGCCTGAGTCTGCAAGGTGAATTAAAACGTGGGCTAAAGATTGTAAAGGGATCTATGAACATACCAGACAAAGTTGATGAGCTATCATTTTTTGCAGGCAGCACTCCCAAAACGCTGATCGTTTAAAATCATCTTTGTACCTATGCATGCTGAACTTACTCTTGTCTTTGACATGGTATGAGTTTAAACCTCAAGCTTTCTTTCCTATGGAGGTGACCCAAAATCCCATCTATTATTTGGATTCTTATTTTATTGTTGTTTTTTTTTTTATTTCTCACACATATTCACATATAATGATAGTTTTGATTGGTAGAGCCAAGTCACCGGCTTATTGCAGGGCACTTTGAGCAAATGTCACATTTTCATGTTGTTCCTTGAAAGGTATAGTTCCTCTGTTTATTTTATTTATTTTTTTATTTTTTTAGTGCTATCCCACAAATATCTACTAAGTTGTAGACACTGGGTCTGCAGGTAAATGGCTTTGCTGCTATGTTGCGACTGGCCAAATGGCAAAATTCAGCTTTGTTGTTTCTGTAGGGTTCCTTCAACAGAGAGCTGTAAAAGTGGCTTGTGCAGTTGGGAGTAAATCCAAAATGCCACATTGTCAACTCGGTTTTCCGCCCGTGGCCACTTGGGCCCTGGGGCACTGGAGGAAACTGCATGTCTTGCTGTAATAGACTTACTGGACAAACTGAGTCATAACACATCAACCTACTGTAAATGGAATCAGTAATCAGGATCCTGTTTTGGTGGTGGCAGCTTTTAGCCAACAGGGATGTTACAGCAGGAAATTCTAACCAACAACACACATCTGTGGTGCATTACATCAAATGAAATTGTTGTGAGTGTTGCAAAACCACTGAGAACATGTGTCTGTGTACTGTCCAAGGGTATTCTGTTACTTGCGGTTGCAACTGCATCCCGATACCATATAGTACACATTGGCCTGGTAAAAATCTAACATGTTTCAAACACATGGAAACACTCACCAATCACTCAAGTTTTGCTCACATCCATGACATGGATTTGTTTCCTCTGATGGAGTTTGGGACTTTCACTTATACACGTCGCCAATACAAGTCCCTACCAAACGACTTGGCACTATTCTGAGAGTAAATCAGTAAATATCTTAGCACCCCAGAGTTTTAAATTGCTTTTTTTTATATCCTTGTGCACTTCCAGTGGCACATCTTACATCAACCAGCAATTCTTAATCGGTCAAATAAGAGGGGGTGCAACCATTGAAAAGAAAATAGAGTTGTCTTTGCCAGTGCTACTGAAATGAAGAGAAGGGATATGGGTGTGACCTCAAAGCTCTTTCTGGTACTTGCATAAAATTTGGAGTTGGCTATGTAGCTGTATGCAGTATGTGCTCTTACTTAACTACCCAAACGCAGTCACACATTTCTTTCTGTCTCTCCTTTGAATCCAAAGCGGGCTAGCTAAGCTCTTCGGGCCACAACGTATTCTGTGACCTTAACAGGATTTTCACTGCAATTTTATAAAAATGCACTTGCATTTATTTTAACAGCTGTTTTCAAACATGGATGAAAAAGGGTTGACTGTTAGGTGCGCATCATAAGTGCATGTTGGTAGTGTTAATGTAACTGCACTCTACATGTAAAAAAAAAAAAAAAAAAGAGAGAGACTTGAATCTAGCCCTGTGGTTGAAGGCTTTGCGATAAAATAAAAAATAAATAAATGAACCACCTCTCTAAATTAAGTACTGATATATTCTATTTCAATAGCACTGCCTTTTCAGTGAAATATTTAAACAGAAGTGTTTTAGACATAATACTGTTAAAGGTATCACAGCATCATGATCCTTAAAAAAGGTAGAACCGATTAAGTCAAATTGAATACAATCTACCTTTGTTTTCAAATGTCTGCATGCAACTGAAACCTTCGAATAGAGTTTTAAAAGAAATCTCCCTCTTCCTTTATTCCCCGCTCAAACTGTAACTTAATAAAGGTTTTGATTCACTTTTAGATGTCCCTGCTCACTTGTGGTTCTGTTTTGTCTCCACCATAAACCACCATGATTCAATTTAGCACTCCAATTACAATGCCTGGAAAAAAATTATATATTGTATGATGGTAATGATTTAAGTGCATTTGTTCTGATTCATTTACTGAGTCTCTGCATCATCCTCTGTACTGTTACCTGACGTAGATTCCTTGTTACTTTGACATCATGCCAATCATTGTCATTAAATTTCCCATTGACTGGCTCCACAAGAGCTTCAAAGGCTCCAGACCCCAAATTAATGACGAGTGAGACAGCCCCATTTTTCAGTGCCAGGTTGACGTAATCAGCCGATTTGCCTGTGTGCAGCATCAGTCCATTCCTCTGTAGGGTTTTGAATGACAATGTGATTTCGTCACTGCTGCTTTGAATGGGGTTCAGGGACAAATCGTAGCAGAAGAACTCAGATCCTTTGAAGGTTGCGACATACTCTTCTTTTCCTGTGGAGACAAAGACAGAAAAAGGTGTTGCGTTAATACCAGGGCCTCTTGGGTGCCTGTTGGGAAGCTGTCAAATAAAAAAAAATGAGACAGAATGTCAGAAAAATTGTTGTATTAATAATAAACACGCAGCAATCGGAGTGCAGTGACAAGGAAATGTGATGGTTTGTACAATCTGAGACATTTACAAGCTGTCATTGACCAGCTTGCACCTACCTTAGCCAGATGACAGGTGTGTCGGTCACAGCATGGCATGCGCTCTTAGATACATGTCAACTTTTAATACATTTATAGAGCAATTCCATAAACTCTACTCCACAACAACTGCCTTTTTAGACTTCACGTCATGCTTAGAAGAGGTTTAACTTGCGTATTCTGATCATCTGCTCATTTACAGATTTGTCAGACAAATTAATTTCTGCTGTGCTCCTCCTTTGTTCAATTTGTGACAGGTGCAAGATCTCACCATGGCACCCACATGGCGTTGTAGACAGCAGGTGCTTCAAATGGGAATTACAGACATGCACATATAGAAATCGTGTACATTCTTATGAGACAGTCTGCTAATAGAACTTTCTGTGACTGATCTAGTCTCTTGAGAAATGAATAGTAACTCAACACAATCGCAAAAAATAGGCACACAAACAATAAGCTATGAAAGCAGCATATTACAGAAAAAAAAAACATATCCTGCAGCGCATTTGAATCAATTTTGTCACCTGGCTATTTAAAACCTGCACACACTCCTCAGCCAGACAAATGTATAAATCTTTGCACACACTTACAAAACTGACCACTGAGTAACAGCAAACGATTTAAAACCACTTACGTAATACAGACCACAGGCTGTTCAGATGCCAAATGAGATATCAACCTTTAAACTGCTCAACGGTGCTGCTTTAGACACAGTTGACCATAAAATTTTATTACAAAAGCTGAAACATGAAATTGGGCTCAAAGGAGAAGCACTAAGCATATTTATCAGACTTTGTGATCACTTTGTTCATGTTAATGATGACTCCCCCTCATGCACTTTTGTTAGTCATGGAGTTCCACATGGTTCTGTCCTTGGACCAATCCTTTTCGCCCTATATATGCATCTCCAATATCATCCAGGTTCATTTCTTATTTTCTTTTAGTTGTGCTGCTATAGGCCTAGACTGCTGGGGGTTGCACTGTGCACCTCCCTCTCTCTCTCTCTCTCCCCCCATGCATTTACATTACATCCTTAACTCTGTTTCTTCCAGTAGTTTGTGTTTTTGTCTCTCCTGTCTCCGTCCTACAGGTGATGAATAATTCCTGCTCAGTGCCTGCTGCTGCAATAGTTAACTTTCGTTATCATTACACATTTATACTCACTTCCCATTATAACCTCCTCTTCTCCCGGACTGCTACTATTTCCACTTCCCATTTAGAACTACCAGGTTGCAATCATTGTATGTTTTGTTTGTATTTTCCACGCTTCTTCTTCTCTCCTCCAGCTCTTGTTCTTTCTCCATCCCTTCACCGGGTCCCCCCACCCTCCTCTCCTTCACGCTCGCTCTCACTGTCTCTGCTTCTCTCTCCCTCTCTCAACCCAACCAGTCAAGGCAGATGGCTGCCCTCCCTGAGCCCGGTTCTGCCCAGGATTTTCTGCCTCTTAAAGGAACTTTTTCCTTGCCACTGTCACCAAGTGCTTGCTCTTGCAGGGTTATTATGGGCCTCTTTAATAACTCCATAAAGAGTCTGGTGTATACCTGCTCTATGGCAGAGGCTAGAAAAACTAGTGTAACATTGAGGAAAAAGACAGTCATTTGGAGATAAAAGCAAAGTGGAAACTGAGCATCAGGAGTGATGCATGTAAACACCCATTAGACAGCATTTAAAAACAGGTTTAGACAGATAATAAGCCATTAAAGCCACGAGCAGAAAATAAACCAAGCAAAACACAAATGGACCAAAGCATTCAATTATCATAAATGGGAAGCGATGTACATTTATATGTGCTTGCCACACAGACACACACACCCAAAGACATGCACATACACGGGCTGGGAGCAGCATTCAGGCATGGATACAGCAACCTAACAAATAAAAAGGGGTTGCTGTCCACAGCAATTTGTCACCTCATTGATTCCCCTTTAAAGGCACTATAGTGAGCCTCTGGGAAAACTACAAGGGGCTGTAATTGAAGTTGACTGGATATCACCACGCTTTGGTCTTTCCCTCAATGTCTGAGCCCTCTATCAGCGAAAATGAGAGACCTCTACCCTCTTCACTAAACCCACCTATCCCAGCTCCATGAGCTCAGCGACCACATAACAAATAAAGCCAATACACTGGGGTCATTCTCATCTTTCTGGCCACACATCGCAGTTCAGGCATTTCACAGTTAATCCCCCTAACCAATGGAGAATTAATTGTGTGCACAGCAGGGATGTTGGTGGTAATTTACAACAGTTTGGGCTCAGCCAGAGGTGGCTGGAGGGCCACTGGCGCATATCTCCCTACAGAGTCATATTTACATTCAAACATCCACAGTCTGATTCAGTCAGATGTGAATAAACTGAATCTAATCTAAAAAAAAAAAAAACAAAACAAAACACCCTAAAACTATTTAACTTATTTAATTCTGTCCATCCGGGACAGCCATGAGAAGACTGTTCTAATAACTAACTCTAACCCTAAATAGCTAGAGCTTTCTCAAAATATTGACTCTTGCTAAACACAGCTTGTCAATTGGCTTTTGAAGCCATTTTACAATGAAGCTCTCACCCACGTGGATAAGTGTCAGACCAAGCCAGCTTCCATCTGGCCTCTAGTGGCAGGCAGCTCCCAAGCACAAAACTGACTCCTATTTGGATTTGAATCTTTGAAGGTGAAAGTTAGTGTTTTGTGACCACCAGGGGTTAGACAGCTTTCAGAAGAAATTCACAATGAGTTGCTTTCCTGCCATCTATCATCTTATTGAAGAAATGTTAGCACACAGACAGCTTAATGTCGCACTAAACTAATAGAACTATGGGTTCAGCTTTGGAGTCCTCTGTCTTACACCTGAAAACATCCAAGTCCCACATTGATTGGTGCTTTCCAGAGAAAAGCAGCTGTATTCTTGCCAAATGTTTGAACTTCTCTGAACTGAAAGCAGCTTAAAGCTGGAGGCTAGAATAATATATTGAATAGGTGCATAAAATATTGCATAAAGGCCCCCAGATATAGGTATCAAAAAGCATCATGGTGTGTTACATTACACACACACAGGATCATGTAAAATATTGACTGCTACATCAAATATACCCCACCCTCTTCAAACCTAGACTACGCATGTTGTGAGAGTAAAACTTCACATTTTTGACAATTATCCCCTTTGCATATGCTTAAAAGTGATAATGACTTCCACCTGGATTCATCTCATTAGATTACCATATGCAAAGAGTGTTCGGGATATTTTGCACATTTCTGAGTGTTGACAGATAGCCCATGGCGATGCAACTAGTGTGCAGCTTGTACGCTTGCATTCATCCTTTCCAGACGTAGGATCACAGCAGACAGAGCAATGAGCAGTGGTAATATTTAGCAGCCGACGTGTCACTAAGATCTGTCATTTTCCTGCAGGAAGAAGACGAAGAAGAAGAAGAAGAAAAAACAGAGCTATTTGATCTTGAAGAAGATGACTGTTTTGTCATTGGGTTCTCCTGGGTTCTTGGGGCGTGTCCCAGTTGTCTCTCTGAGCTGTCCTCTGGTTTTCAGTCAATCAAACGCCAGGAAGCAACCGGCACCTGAACGCCCTTGAGTCATGACACTGAATAAAAGTTTGGATAAGAGCCAGCTCCTCTGGTTGTTCTTCAGAGAGCAGACGACAGGAAAGAGAAGACACAAATGGAGTGAAAGTGTAACTTCTTGGGAAAGGCCACAAATAGACACAGTTAAGAACTTGCCATAGTCTGCTGTTCTGAGTCATTCAAACCATTTTTGAACAGAAAAAAAAGACTGTCTGTCTAAATAGGTATCTAGACCTTTGCAAGTTGTAACATCCACCTTTAGTTGCGCATGTTTCAGCCTTCAGCTTTTTGTTTTCTTAAACGATGAGATGGCTATAACTGTGCATTCACAGCCTGATTTTTCCCACTTTCTCCTCTGAAATTTAGGACAGTCCTCTGCAACACAAACAATAGATAATCAATAGCATGTTATTGTTATTGCCATTCAGGAACGTCATTCTCTGTGGTCGCATTACATTTGTGGCCATGGTGCAGAACAAACTGCCCATATTGATGGAAGTAATACAATTATTTGCCGCTCAAATCGAATTAGTCATAGAGTCAAAGAGATATAGTGCTGCATGAGGATACTACAAAAAAGCCAAGTATACCTCATTGCAAAAATAGAAGAGGCAGCACAAATGTCTCTGCAGTGTCATTTCACTGTCAGTTAATAGAAATTGAGTACGTAGAACTGACTCTCTCATTTATTATGGCGCACCGAGGGGGCTACAAGCGGGAGTACGTCATATGTGCAACAGTGCCAGCATGTGACCAAGCTTGCGACCAGGAGGCTCCTCATCAGTCACTACTCCCTGACACTAATCTGGCATCTGCTACTCCATGGCTGCTTTTTAAATTAGCTTGCACCCAGGGGAGCCCAGAGCCTGTCAGCATCAAATCATGACACAACAGTCTGAGACAGACTTGGCAGCATATGAGAAAAATTACCTATGAAAGGGACGACGGAGGGAAGCTTCCACTTTAATTGCCATTATTCCAATCAGTGACATTTGTGACCCCACGTTGTGAGTAATGAATTAGTCAGCAAAACCGATACAAAGGTGAAATGACGGAAAAGGACAGAAACACAAACACACAACTGTTGTGCATCATTCACACGTGTGGCTGAAACCATTTTACTCATGTGGCATTGTATAAAAAAAAATAAAAAAAAAAATACAAAAATTCAGTTGATTTTCATTACAAATGGAAAAAAACAAAAAAAAAAAAACAAAAGGATTGTTTCCACAATGTGTCAGTGTCAGAATGCAGGATGACACATAACAAGTGAGGCCCGTGGCTATTTTAAGAGCCTGCGGTAGAGGGTATAGTAGGCATCACTAAAACAGTAATTATGGTGCCCATCTCCAATGGTGTTCTCTTGTTCATGACAGTCCCCAGCATTGACTGTGACTATAGCATAAAACTTTGCACGTCACTGTTTCCCTGTCAGAGATCTCACTGACACCCACCTTTCTCTCACCACTAGAAATACCCTTCCTTAGCTCTCAGTAACAAGCTGGGAAAAAAAAAAGACACACATACACACACACACAAAAGGGCTTGTTGTGCTGTGCTTAGTTTCCTCAGGTTCAGTGGAAGTTCACAGTTATAGTGAGAAAGTGAAATGTACTTTCAAAGCACCACCTGCGTGTTCTCTAAGGACTCAATGTGCTGCAAGTAAGATTGGACACTAAAGCCATGTAACGTGGAAGACCACAGTTGTTTAATCGTCCTTGGCAATGCTCAGCGACTGACGCTGGATTTCAGCCTGTGTTTCCTTGTTTGACTGGAGGCCCATTAAAATGATGCAGAAGTTAGTGTCTGGCAGCTCATTAAAATGATAGGAAGTTAGCGTCATGAAACCGGCCTAAGCCTCTTACGTTATGACAGAGCAGAGTTTTTGAAGTGCCGTATTATTTGAGAACATATTTTATTACATGATTATCATGCCATTCAAGACTTAATAAAACGTCTCAAACTGCTCTGTGCTTGTAAGGTAGGCTTCCCCAACTCAATGACTGTTGTATTTCATGCCAAATTCTTTTTTTTTTTTTTCTTAACTACATACATAAATGTGTTGAGGCTTATTGGTGCTCTTTGTGTTGACAGAGCAGCAATCATGGGAGAGAAAGCTTCAATTAGCTCAGTCAAATGCATCCAGGCATGAAAGCGAAGGAGATGGTACGTGCAGACGTGTGTGGGCCTGCGCTCGCCAACTCCTGTCAGACACCATACTGAGCCAGCTCGACGAACGACGGTGCTTAGATTTCGCAGTATGAAGGGTATCTTGCTGTGCTCGGAGAGTGTCCCCGCCCCTCGTGTCAATCAGCAGAAACACTTCATCCGTAGTAAATGTCCTCATAATTGGCTTTGCCATTTGGCTTGTCATTAAGGTGGGAGAAAGGCATCAATTAGGAACTTATTAGAACATGTGCCTCATATTCTGCTGGGTGAGCTATTCAAGGTCAGTTTTTCTTTATATTCAGATTGCATATACTGACAACAGTTTGAGCTTTCCTCTGTGAAATATTTTAAATCAGGCTTTTAGTGTGATAAAATAAGCATTGTCATACATTAGCAGAGTATCGACATAGGTTTATTTTGAAAACTCATATCCTCAAAACACTTTTTTTTTTTTTGTTAATTATTTTCCAATAGTCCAGCGGTTATCAATTTTGTCACACATAACTTTTCAATTGAATTTAAACGAAAACATTAAACAGAAATGCAGCCAAAGGGCTTTGACATTACAAGCACATCCTCCCTACACAGCAAACCTCAAATGAGTTGTACTTCCAGGGTGCCTTTCTTAGATACCTGCTTACATGCTTACCACGTGCTTTCTCACAACCCCGGCTGAATTCTTGCTCATCTCCAACAAATCCAGGAGTTACAGGGGCCAACCTGAGAGAAGACTCCCCCCTGGTGGTCAGGAGTTACAAGTTCTTCACACAGCCAACACAATGTTCATGAGGAAGTGACGTCAAGTAAAATTTCACCCTTACATCAAGCTGCCACTGTGTTCCTCACTATCTGTTATGGTCTGCAATGTTTAATGAAAAAAAAAAGTGTCATATCATCACATTTACAGATTAATGTTTGGGACAAATAATGGAATCTGCAAATATATTAATAATAATTAATTAATAAATTAATAAATAATTAATTAATATCAAGCAATACAGAGTAGGAAAGAAGGATTTCAGTTTTTTCTAAAAAGACATACTTCAAGGAGGAAAACTTCGCCATTGTTTTTTGATTAAAACACGCTGTTGTTCATTTATGTAAATGTAATGGGGACACCACTGTCAACTTGGAATACAGGAGCGCCATAAGACAAAACTGTTTTCTCCGCAGTCTGTGTCTTATCCTGCAAATTAACTAAATATTCCACAGCTTTTACACAGCCACGGCGCAACAAGCGCCACATTAAATCATTTCCACACAGTCGCTGCCAACAGCATCACAGATACAGCAGCATGTTTAACAGCTGGTGACAGGGGACCACAGGTAGAAGGCACTCTTTAACTGTCTCTCCGGAAAACCCAACAGCTGAAGTAACAATGGTGAAAAAATGCCTCCTTAGATCGTTTTCTCATTGCTCAGCGGTGCTTCTTGTATGCACATTAAGTTATACACATCCACTCTGCTGACTACACGGTGATGGTCAGCATAAAGAAGATGAACATGATGAGGATAATGGTGTTTTGTGATTGTGACATTCTTAAAGTTCTCATGTGGATATCGGATGACATTTACATAACATCGTGATATGCACTATGTATTATTGACCCTAAAAGAGCTTGACAGCGAAACACTTATCTTGGTTTAAATAACGCCATTATAAAAATTGATATAATTTTCCACTCCTCTTATCACCCCCCTTGCCTTTTTTACTCTCTTGGTCTCTTTCTTTGATTTATGCAAATGTATCAATTCCTATTTATACTTATAAAGATGAATAAATTGCTGTTGAAAATTGACCGTGGAGCAAAGCTAAGCAAAGTCAAAGCTAAATATTAGCTCACTAGACTGGTCATTACAGAAAACGAAGCTGTGTTTACAGCAATTGCTGGATTCAAGCTGGAGTGAAGGTCAAAGCAACACCCAATTATTTATAGGTGCTATTTTTAACAGCATCCCCCTTGTTACAGTGTGCAGGTAACAAGCTCTTATGTTCCCTTTTCATTGTTTAATCACGGACCAGTGTTTTTCTTTGCCAATTAGACCTGATCAATACATCACTCGCTCCTCCAAAGTATATTCCTCTCGCCTCTTGTGTCTGAGCCCAGTCTTTGGCTGGACCCCCCTCTCCCTGTTCTTTTCTCTCTTTTTTTTCCTAGTTTTAACCTGTTTCATCTCTTTGAAAACTGATATAATTCAACTAGCTTGTGTATTTTTTTGCTGCTGTTGTTGTTTTGTTTTGTTTTTTTGTCCTTCTCAGCACCACATGTAGCTGTGTTAATGTTGTTGGAAGTCGTGTCCCTTGAACTCCAGGTTATGGGTGATGGCCCAAGTGTGTTTTTACTTCGACAGGTGAGATTATTACAGCCAGCCAATGTTGTATTACTCCTGTTTTGTTTCATGCTGCCGTAGTGGGTCAGTGTAACCCTTTTTTTTTTTTCTTTTTTTTTATATGATTTTGATGATACCATCAGTGGCCCTTCCCATTGGTTCCTGCTTAACCCTGTTTTTATTCTGTTGTATATAACTTGATGAGCATGGAGTTTTTAGAGTTGTACCTCAGAGCTGGTAGACTGCTAAATAATAAACTTTACTTGCAAAGCCACATCAACACATAGACACCTGTAAGGTTGTGTTACCCTCCATTCAAGTCCAAAAGTGTTACGCATATAACATCTGAAACTGAATATGACAACAAGCTGATGTATAATGTAATTTTCTATGATAAAAAGTAGCAATTTGGAGGTCAATGGTTCTTTAGAGGTTCCCACCAGCTAATAAAAATGTATAAAATTTAGCAATAACAAAGACTCCAGCAGTTATTTTAGTGCGTGTCAGCCCAATTACACAAAGTCCAAAGCTGCTGACTCTAATTGGCTGTGTCACAACCAGGCACAACCCTCCTATGAAATCAGCTCCAGTGAGGACATGAAGCCACGTTATTCATGGATGTAAATGGCATCAGATTGTTATTGATGCATGAAAAAAATTAATTAATAAAAAAAAAGCACCTGTGCACACATTCAAGAATACAGGTAAACAAACAGCCAGCGGAACTGATGCAGAGACAAAGAAACACAGCCGAGGAATTTGTTCTCCTGAGCACAAAATGGATGAAATTCAAATAGCAAATACTAACTTCTGCCACGCTGACGGGAAGTGGAGAAGGCTTCTTCAGAACTACAGCAGATCAAATACACGTGTGAGATAAAAACCGAGGTTTGTAGTTAGCAGCTGGGCCATTAAACTCGATATTTTCATGCACTCCTCCACCAACATTTCTGTGACGCGGGTAGAACGAATAAGTCCCCCCCGCATCTTGAGGACTTAATGGCGCTGGCAAGAGACAAGGTAGTCAATCTCTTGATGATATACGCAAGCCTCTTTTTTCCCAAGTGTAGGAGGGAGGAAAAGATAAAAGTATCGAAGTGTTTCCAGACCTTCCAGTTTAGAAATAGCACAATCCGAAGAGAGGCAACTCAATCTAGTAGGACATCAAAGTAGGACCAAAAAAAAAACAAGAAACACAAACACTCGCAGAAGGGGAAATATGCATGTGAATACCCATGCACTCTGCCAAACAAACACTGCATGAATGCACATACTAAAGAGCACACTTCCAGCTGCAAGGCTCTCATTTGCTCTCAGCCCATTACAGAATCACAACAGCATTACAGTGAAGAGGGAGTGTAATGTGCTGAATACTAATCTGCAAAAGCCCAATCCATTTCTGCACAGTAAATCCAGAGGATAATAATGTAAGCCTTGGGGAGATGGGGGAGGATCAATATCCTCATCAAAAGAGAAGCATTTTGATATTAATATATAGTAAATACTTCGCTTAACTATACATTTATTTTTATGCAAGGAGACTAAGCATGCCTCCTCTCCTCTGGGAAATGTAATGAAACCTATCAGCACTAATTCATCGTCCCTGATGATAATATTATTTACTATCAAAAGCAATGAACTGCAGGAACAGGTGTGTAGTAACATTTGATAGCGGCTCTCTGTCTGAATGGGTTGTGTTTGAAATGCGCCGGCAGCAGTAAATCTTTGCCATACGCATCTTAACAAGCTGCTCAATTTGGATGTAACCTTGTCAAGGTTGCCAGTTTCAACCTAAAGTGCACGCTGTGAGAGCACAGCACAGGCTACTGTCCACATTTGATTACCAGAGCGGGGGTGTGGGGGGTGTGTGTGGGGTGTGGGGTGTGTGTGTGGGGGGGGGCAGTGTCTGACTGTAAAGGACTGGCATTTGGCAGATGTCTAATTTGGAGACGTTCCTCAGACAAGAGCAAAGTCAAGAGGCGCTGAGGCATGTCATTGCACAGAAATAATTCATGCGCTAATTACATTGCCAGTGTGTCTCCGGATGATTTCTGTGTAGGGCTGTTCTTGTCTTTCCCAGCTCTCAGCACTGAGATCCACTCTCTGCCTGACACAGCATGAATCCTTGCTAGTGAGCAGACACCCAGACATATCAGCAAAGACACTCTTATCCTTATCCTCACAGCTCATCCTTCATTGCCCAGACACTGCATATATCAACTTAAGGATTGAGCGACACAGCCTTTGTGTGTCCTTGGGAAGTACTACATGGCTACCTGCCATTTGAGTAATTTCAAATAACAGTTTTTTGTTTTTGTTTGTTGTTTGTCTAATTTAGTTAATCTTGTATTTGAACCCTTTGGAAAAATCACACACAAGCATATAAAATAAGAGCATTTATACATTTCTGTCTCTATACCTCCATCATAGCATGACTATTTCTTTTTACATGAAGAAGGGAAAAAAAATTAAAAGTAAGGAAAGGAAAGAATCGAGTCGACTTCACTGCCAAATGTTCACAACCCTCACAAGCAAGAGAAATCACTAGGAGAAACCAAAAAAGAATAAACCTCAAATGCATTTGCTCTGCCAGAAGTTTTCTACCACAGTATTATCACTATGTCTCATGTCTGGTGCACTCAGACCTCGATAAAAGTAAAATTGCTTAATCAGCTGTGGAGGAAAGACTTAGTGGTGTATTTTATGAGCTGCCAAAAATAATTAAAGCATATAATTTGGAAAGTAATCATCTTCTGGGCTCCTGCCACAACCTTCATTCTCCACAAGATGAGAGTATGTCTATGGAGAGGCCCAAATACTGAACAGGGTAAGACAAACTTAAAAAAAAAAAAACACAACAACAACAAAAAAAAAAAAAAAAAAAAAAATCAGAATGGCTCATATTTGACTTTCTGGAATCACCAGAACAAATCAACAGCTTAAACAAAGGTACTAAATTATGTAAATTGCTAGCATTGGCATGAAAATGGAGGTGACACCATCAATACTATGGTACTTGTAATAGCAAATTAGGATATTTGGACATTTATAATTGAGAAAGTGGATGATGAAAGACAATCTTACTGACAAAAGGAAAAACTGGGACTCACAATGGAAAATAAACAACATTTTCCTTCCTTACTGATGTCTCTGTGGCAGCAACTTCCCAGTATCATCCATTCCAGTGCCACACAATCACCCATATATACACTTTTGTTCTTTCCAAGTCAACACAATCATTGCAGATTGTTCATTCCTGCTTCTCATACTGGCACTGGCGAAGTGGCCTGTCTGTCAGCACCGCTTCTTTCAGGTGCAGCGAGGTGTGCTTGAGATAAATGCATCCTGAATCTAAACCAAAATCTCCCCGGAACATCACTTCCACTCATTCTTACTCTGGAACAAAGAGACCTCCACTTTGGTGTGGTGCAGTTTTGTTTTTTTAAGTGGTTCTTGTTTAGGTCTTTTGAACATTTTGTTGTTTGATTTTTCCACTCAGTGCAGATTTGCTAATATCCTAGATGTCTTAACTCTCCTGTGGAGAGAAAAAAAAAAACAAACAAAAAGCAGCACAGTATGTTGAACAGCATCATTGCATGTTTAAAAATCTGCTCCAGCGAACAAATGGCTGCAGGACATTGGAGCTTGACAGAATCCCAGCATCACCTCAGAGAGCTGCTGGGCAAGGTCAACAAGACCAGAGTGGGCTTTTTTTTTTTTTTTTTTTTTTTGCTTGCTTTCTTAGTAGCAAGGTGGGTTTTCAAATTCCTCAGTTATCTTTATAATTTTCATTTTGTATTTGATATCTAATGATATTCACACAAAGCAGCTGATAAAACAGCAGCTGTCGAATGATTTACTTTCTTGTAGAGCTGGCCAACAACTGTCCCAAACACAGCGCTGCAGATAAGTGCTTTGCTGCCGCATACGCTGAGGAATTTCACCAGGATCAGCTGTATGCATTTTATATCAACATATCCAGTGTCTTCCTCTCCCCAGTTGCCTATTGCAAAGACAGCACTGTGCTGATGGGTATTTCAGTGGGGGAAGATCATACATTCCATCTTTTTGTCTCACAGAGAGCCTCCCAGATATGAGATCACACCGAGGTATCCTTGGCAATGGAGAATCAGAGGCACGAGTGTGTGTACTGAACCAAAGACTCTAAGGCAGCGGAAAGAGTGAAACGCAGGAGAAAGGAGATTTCTGACACCAGAGAAAGGTGCATTCGCGCTGTCACCATACCACTTCAAATGCTAAAACACCTCGCTGAAGTCATGCTAAAAAGAAAGGGCTTTGCACTTAACAGGTGATAGAGAAACAAAGTTCTGCTTTGCTGCTCAGCTTCGAAACAAATAGCTCTCTAGAGGCTTTAATGAAATGTAGTTTGGTAAGAGGATAAATAAATATATAGACTAATTAAACAGCGGTGCATTAGGGATACAAAGCAGGAAGCATTTGTGCCATTGTTATTCCATTGTTCCGTTTTGCAGTGTGCTTAATCAGATCAGCCTATCGCTTTAATTACATAGACACAGCTGTCCTCACTGTGTCTTTTTGTTGTTGTTTTTTTGGCACAGGGTTGTCCAGCATGGCCAGTTCTCCATTGCCTTCCATCACCTTAGCTATTGCTAATGGCAGGACAACCCCCCCCATACCTTTATCTATCTGTCTGCAAAAATGCTGACCTATGGAGGGAAAATTACTCACTTTGGGGTGTGACTGTTTCAGCAGCGCAATGGCCCTGCTGACACAAGACCAAGGTCATTTCATAATGGGTTGTCCACTTGCCACTCGGCTGTCAACAGACTTGAGTGATGAAAGTGAGCGCAGCCAGTTATGGTGACAGGAGTCAAGGCTACAGGAGCTTGATAAAGATCAGCCTCAATCAGGAGAGAAAACAGCAAAAGAAAGAGGGATAGAAAAAAGATGATCCTGCATTTTGTCCCCTAAGCTTTCAAAGCTGTGACAAATAGATCTGGTTCCTAACTTGTGTCTGCATAGCCGCTCTGTTTTGCATTCTGCTGGCAGCTGCAGCAGCCATGCCACAGGAATAAATGCATGTGATCGGTGAGCGCAGTCATCAGAGTGCAGCAATACCCTGAGATGTATTGACTGTGTTACAGCTCTTTTCTCTGGTTGCTGTCAATCGCGTCAGCCCTATGAATTGATCAGTGGGGGTTCACATCCATCAGTGTGACTCATCCAACACTGATATGGTGTTTCAGAGTCCAATTTCCCCGTGTTCCCCGAGCCTGATGTAGCTGGAGTGTTGTAGTTTTATTGGTGTGTTTCCTATTTCCAAGAAAGTATCTCTTGTTATCCCTTCAAATCCTTTCTCTATATGCATCTCACATTTGACTGCCCTGAACTCTGAACTGCATTTTAATGACTTTGTCAGCGTAATCAGAGGTCACTTACACCCAGCATGAACGGTTACGCATTTCTTTTGACAGGCCTTTTATTCCGGTCTTATTTCTTATTGCTTATTGCTCTACCTAAATTCTTCTAAAGAATGCCACCTCCTGTTAAGAAAGTGCATGTTTCTGATATGTGATCATTAGCATAAGCAAAAAGCGTTAAGAATTTAATCATAAAAAAGTATTTATGTGTGTAAGGAACTGCAGGAAGTTGGTGAGTTTCACAACTCTCTGTTTGAACGAAGAAAAATCTTGGTACTCGCTGTCAGTCCGCCGTGCACGTGTACTTCATGTTTACATGTCTGCTTTAGACTCATGCAGCGTTCATCCTGGAAAAGGCTATGGACTTAATGGGATTTCCTTGTTTCAGCAGTTCACAGACAAAGCTATGATTCAGTTCGTACATAACCTAATTCCATTTTATTCCTTCTGCTGTAAAAAAATAAATATACATAAGCTGACATGCTTGCAGTATGCAAAGTACACGTCCTACAAGGCACACGAAAGGAAATAATTTGTATGTGTGTTACAATGCCTGTACAGATGCCTCTCATGAGGGAAGGTCTCCGTTTCTACAACAAAACCCTAGAAATTTACGAATTAATTAAAAGACCAAGGTTTCTTTTTTCTGTTCCTCTGAAGTGTGCTCCAGAGACTGATGAAACAGCCCTAACAAGGAGCATTTCTTTAAGAAATACATACGAGACAAAGAGAGACAGGGGACAGTGCAGATTGTTAATCATTTTAAGCCCCTTTCTTTTAAACTGTGACAGTCCCGAGCGCTACATATAACATGGTCACTGTGGGCCACATGTATCATGGCGAGCGTAGTTGCTTAGTCTGCTTTTCCTCATCAAAGATTACAAGTGAAACTGAAAACGAATGCGTATGAGTCAGCCTGCTCTGATGTCACGTTGAATAGCTGTTCAGTGACGGTGAAAAGCGGACAGATTAGTCAGCTCTCAGAGCGAATTGTAAGAGGAGAGCGATAAAATTATAGGATCACGTTTGCTGCTTGTGTGCTATTTTGTGCTACTTGCTGGAGAGTCCTTCACTAGCACTCTCCATCAGGGCCGTGGCCCTCGGTGAATGAGCCTTTTACCTATCTGCAGCATCCAGCCACCTGCCATGGAAATCACGTCTGTCTCCGCCATATGCCTCAATGTTCTGCCAAGCCTCTCCGGTCTGTTCCGCCTTGAGCAAATTTCATTATGGGATGGCTGTGAGCGCTCGGCGCTGCTCATTAAGGCTATCAGCATGGCACGTCACTGTCTCTAACACGAGGCAAGAAAAAGGTTGCACACCCCAAGCAAAGGAGACTGTTTAACAACTTCCACTGTTGTATAACTTTTCTCCAAGAAATAGGCCGTGATGACATAGGGTTAGCGCTCAAATAAACACTAAGATGCTGCTGAGAATCAAGCTGTATTTGCACAGAAAAATAAGAATGTGCTAAGAGAATAACTAGATTTACAGACTGATAGATTTTTGCAACTGTAACTTTTGAAAGGTTATTTAACTTGGTCTAGTACCAGCAGTATATTTCGGTGGCTTATACTAACTAAAAAGCTTAAGCTGTCCTGGATAATGTGACGGATCACTTAACAGACTGATTGAATTATCCTTTATGACTGTGTTTTCGCTACTATAAAGGTAATTCATATTCAAAGTATTGTTGTCTCTGACCGCAGGTAACTTGATGCCATGATGCTATAGTGCATGATAAAAAAGAATTGAGGAAGATACTTCTAAAGGTTGCCACTCTGCTCTGCACATTCTGCATTAATTATATCTATATAACACAGTGGCTCAACTACACATGCTGTTTTGGCTTTTAAATAACAATCCCAATCTGCTGCGGTTTGGTGTGGAGCTTCTAATACAACCCTGGCAGACAATCCTGGCACACTCCGGGTTTAATAAGACAGAGCTGATTCACTAAAAGATAAGACATCCTCCACTATCATACATCGACCAGTGTTGTGTTACCACGAGGCAATGGCAGTCGTCCACTAACATGGTCAGCGTATAGCCAGATGGAGCTCAGCCACGGGGATCAAACAGAGCGCTCTGCTGCTGGAGTTTTTCATGCCAGCTAACACCCACCACCTTCTGACATTTCTCTGTTGCGCCATCACCCCGTTTCCGTATTACCCTTCAAGATAAAATAGGTTCACTTTGCTCAGGTATTACAGCGGCAGGGCTCAGAGGTGATCCTGAGCACCAAAACAACAATAGCGCACCTCCCCGCCTGTACTTTGCATTGTTTACTCACAATTGTGCCTCCCTTTGTGTTCTCATGCAAGAAGGCCAATCTGTGGCCTGTGCATCGGAGAGGCAGTGTTTAGCCTCGCCGTGTTTCAACGTGATGTTCTCTCAGCCGTGCTAGTGCCCTGCACCCAGAGCCATCACAGTGCATTAACCCCTGGATGCTGCCTGGCACTGTCTCACCGGAGCACAAACGCAGACTGCTTTGAGTCCTGAGGGTGTGCAGACCTCAAGCTCACTGAGTGGGAGGCAGACGGGGTTAAATAATTCTCAGAAAAATAAAAAGCAGACGAGAAGACAGGCGAAATGAAACAAGGAGCTCACTTGGGATGAGATAAATCTTCTGTTCGGCCCACCTGACTGAAGGGGTTAGTAGTTATTGTATGTGAGTGATGCATGCTGAAAAGTCGATTTCTTCTCAAAAGGCCCTTGTCAGAGATGGATGAGATACAATAGCGACCAATCAATGCACCTAGTTATTTACTAGCTCTAACTGTCAATAAGCGTGTGTATAAGGCACATTAGCAATAGCGCATTCTTACCACATTTCTGCGGTGAGAATACAGAGGGTTTCGGCACAAAAAGCACAAACCTCACATCTGATTTGTGTGCAGTGTTTTACATTTAACCGTCTGAGTGGAGGGTGGCACTTTTAGTGTTGTATTGGACCAAGGCCAGTGATGGATTAAAAGGTGTTTAGATGAGGCATGTGGTTCCGGTCATTGACAGAAATTCTCTGCAGGCTCACATTAGCAGCACACAATCTGGTTGCCGCGTCTGGATGAGAAAAACAGTGAAAATAAGAAGGTCAAATTTAAATACAGAAATAAGGAAATTTGATCTGCATTGCCAGAATTCAGTTGTAGGCAATAACAACAAGCTGCCCTGTTGGATATGTAGAAGGTCCTGAGAAAATATGGAGATATCGACTGTGTTGCGTGGCCAATAAGTATGGGATAACCATTACTAGCAAACCTTTACAAGCCATTGCAAATAGAATTTTGCCCACTTCAACTATAAAAAAATATACATTATATCAATCACCGGAACACTTTTTTTAACCCCAGCTTGCAATAATTCCAGCCCTGAGAGAGCAACACTAGAAGAGCTTGAACTCTCTTTACCAACCAGGAGTCTGCCTCCTCAGTTTGCTATCATAAGGCCAGAGTATTCATAGAAACACCAGCACGTCTTCAGCAACTGCAAATGAAAACTTTTCTTGAGTGGATTTGATCCCGAGCCAGCCCTGGAAACCTAGATGAGCGCACATCCAAAAGTGAGGTGCCGGCTCTCATGGACAATGACAAGTAGTGAAAGTGTTGACAAGCGTTTCCCTCCAGGAACCTCAAGCAAACAGCAGTAGCAGTAATCACAGAAAAACAGGGGAGGGGGGTAGGGGGCATGATGGGTTGGCACTCAGGCATGATGAAGGGCATGACTTCACATCCAAATGACCCACACCAGCAGCTATCAGCTCTGTACCGTTAGAGAGGCAATGCACACTGACGTCTGCCCTCATTTACAACAATGCTTATAGAGATTAAAATAGTTTAACAAATTTAGAGAGCCGAGGGATACAAAGCCAGAGGCATAAGTCATTTGTGGAAACTCTGCTCTTATTGTTGTCTCTTGCTGATTCTGTTTTTGAGGGGTGGGGGGCTAATAGTGCCCTTCTCTTGTAATCCAAGGGTGGCAGTCTGTCAGAGAGGACTGACATCCCACCAATGTGTAATGGCTCTTAAGCCATAAATATGGCCCTGGAGTTGACAGACTGAATCTACAGGCCCCCATTATCTTGATTCATTCCACCAAAAAACTAGTGACTCTGCAATGTTTTGTGGCCAAATCAAGAGGAGCTTTCAGAGGGATCTACAGACAGATCCCAGTGCTGGCTGAAGTCCATTCCTCATTCATTAACAGTTACTTTCAGATGGACACTGAAGCAAAAAGGGCTTTGATAATAGACGAAGAGAATTTAAAGTGCATTTCAGCACTAAAGCTAAATAGCTAAATAGTGCATCCCTCACTGTAAATCTAATTGTCCTGCTGTTTTTGAGCTGGCCTTATGGACACTTTTCTGGAAAATATTAAGTGAATATGGGGCACGAGTCAGTTCAGCAGCTGGTCTACCGGAAGGATGCTAATGCCTTTCGGCAAAATCAAACATGCAATGTGAGAGACCAGGTTGATAAATATTTCACTGTTTCTCCCCGAGATGCTTATCTAACACATTTCTTCCATTATGTCTCCTCTCTCTTGCAGTACATCTGTTTGGGCTTATAACTGTGCAGTCTCAATACATTTCCCAGTAATGAAGATCCGAAGGTGAAACATCAAATCTTGGCTCACAGACAGCTTCTGATACCAATTTTAGACTGCACACAGCAAAAGTCTTTCTCTTGGCGTTTTCTTGCCAAACAAACCTCTGATGTCATAATCATAATAAAAGTGGTAGGAAAGTAGTCATGTGCACTACTGAAATAAAAATGGCTCATGAAAACAAGAGAATCCGAGGCGTTTTCATTTTATGAGAAGGGGAGAATCTCAAAGCATCAGACCATGCATCATTTCCCTCTGATGGTTGCTTGTCATCACGTAAATGTTTGTTTACCAGAACAATTAGATGGAAATACATTAAATGAATATATTCCTAGCATATTCATCGGTGTAGTTAAGGAAGTGCATAAGACCGTGTCTTAACTGCAGTACCCTCAAGGCATTAAAAACCCACTAAAACACTTGTTTATGGGAGGTGATGTATAATTAAACAGATGAGGTGATGTGTGAGGCTTTTCTTTGACACAGTCGCATTTTGAGCTCAATGCTTAAGTGATAATGTCCTTCTTACATAACAGACACATGGAGTGCACATGCAAAGGAAACCAACTTTCATTGTGGAGGTGCACACCTGGTGATGGCACTGACCAGTCAGCAGACGTGTGATTAAAATTCACCTCAAGGGGGTTGATTAATGTTGTAAACTCATAAGATTTCATAATAAATCATGAATAACTGCCATCTAAGTCCAAGGCCAACATCACAGATGAACTTTGAAAACTTTGACCTGCTCTAAGCACTTGAACAAAAAAACAGTCTGAGGCTGTAAGTGATCAGGTGTTACTTTCCTGGCATGAAATGTTGCATGTAACTGAGGAGCATCAGAATTTTATAAAATCTACACAATTTTTTGGGGAGACTGGGCTTCTTCAAAATAGGCACTACATGGAATAATCGCTCCATCATTACAAGTATGATACAAAAGAATAATCATTTCCACAGCAGATAGTGATATATTTTTTTTTTTACCCCAACTGAATGTCACGCGGTCTCTGCTGTGTGTAGTTATCTGTGAGTGTCCCCCCACTGCTTATTTACACAGCCATGCCATTAGATTATACTACTGAATATGCAGCTTTAGCGAGTCAATCTTTCCATTGTGCAACTGCTCATAAAACACAGGCTGCTGTGGCAGTGGTGGCCAATTACAGGGCAGATTAATGTTGTTGACAGAGAATTTATTCATACAAGGTAGTGGGTGCCCAAGCTTCTCCCCGGGCACTGGGAAAAGAGATGCACTCTCTGATGTTGTGCCAGGGGGAGGAACGTCATTACTCACAGCGTTGGCAGAGCTGCTAGTGTGAAGGTAAAGACAACAAGGGGAATGGGAAAGAAAAGAAAAGAATAGCAAAGACTTAAAATGAAGCCCAACTGTCTGAAAGTGTGTAAAAGTTTGGTGCGTCTTGGTCAGTGTAAAGCAAACGGCAATACTCTGAGGGACTTATAAAACAGTGACGGATGGCTCTATCCTTCTGTCTCCCTCCTTCCACATGAATGCTGTGCCTGTGTCTTTTGGCCCCAAGGTCACCTGCAGTAGACTCGGGCCTCAGCTCCCTCTACCCCCTCCCAGCTTTGCATGCCAACCATCCCAGCAGCCCTGTTGACCACAGCTCACTGCCAGGACAGCTAGCTAGCTGCGGTTGCGAGGGAGAGGTGTATGTGTGTGTGTGTGTGTGTGTGTGTGTGTGAGAAGGCGGGGCATCGTGAGGGACAGGAGCTATAAAAAAGGGGCAAGAAAACAGCAGACCATAAAGGAAGAAAGGGCAGCCACCAAACCGAAGTGTATCATAGTTCAGAGTGTAATCCATTCCAAACTGTATGCTGACATCATCAAGCAGGGCCAGGGATTTCGGAGAAAATATGCCTGCTTGTCATACAAGGCCACGGATGCTTCTCGTAGCTAAAACAAACAGCTGTGATATCAGAAGGCCGAAATTGAACTGTAAAACAATGTGCCACACCTTTGCAACCAGTGGCTATCTAATACCAGTACATCACCCATCATGACACCTCATCAGGGTGAAATACAGCCTGGTATGTTTATATGGTAAATGCACCTGGAAACTGTAAAATCCCCACAATTTACTGTGGCGAGTCTATTAAAAGGAGAGAGGAAAATACAGGAATTTATATTTGCAACACGATTTAATTAAATTCTTTGGATGCAGTGTTCATTTTTACTGCTATGATTCCGATGCAGAAAGAGGGCAGCTTCCCCACGTCTCTTCGCCTGGTCATGCTCTCTTATAGTTTGTCACAGACCTCAATTGCGAATAGTAAATGAAGTCATAAATTTGATGGAATCCCATAAACAGGACTTTTAAATTGGCATGCTGTTTTTCCCCCTCTGCTGAATAATGATAGGAACCACTTCGGCACTTTTTTTGGTTTTTCCCAATTGGCTTTCATATCATCAGTCTGCATCGCATCACTTGCTTAGCACGTTCAATAATTTCTGAAAATGCCACGGCCCAGATGCAATCTTATACTGGAGCTTAAAAGGTGTATGTGTGTGTGTGTGTGTGTGTGTGTGCGTGAGTGTGTCAGCCTGTCTGAGCCTTGGCAAAAGACCTTGTGAAACAAAAAAGCTGCAATGAATATCGAGTGAGTAGGATATATGAATAAAGAGAGGCAGGTCACTTGTAGACGAGAGTGATGGACAGATAGATGAACACTTTGCAGCTGAGATAGGGAGCTGATTTGCACTCTGTATACCTTCAATCCCTCAGTCTGTTGGGGAATGTGCCATCTCAGCGTGTTGCTGGGAGGAGGAGACGGGAGGGTGCGGTGGGTGTACATGCCTACTCACCCGGAGCACCCTCCTGGCTGCCCTGTCCCTTGCTGTCTGTCACAAGTCCCATGCAGGCAGAGGGCTGCGACAGCCTGCAGCTCTTTTAAATATCCAGCACATCTAACATATTCATTTAGGAATTCTGTTGTTGTATTTCACTTCATATCAGTTTTATGGCATTATTTGCTGCATCAACTTGCAGTTATTTGCATTTTTGTCAGCGCTCTTCTTGTTGAGTTTTTTTTTTTTAACTGCCAGTAAAACTATGCCTATTACTATTTGTTGACAAATAACAACAGTAAGTTTTGTTTAGTGTCCTTTTACCATGTTGTACACCGGAATATTCATTACAGTTAACATAAACACAGGAAACATGACCTCAAACACAAATAAAAACACTGACCTCCACTGATACAACTGTCAAGGTGCTGTCCCGTAAAGTCAGTGAAAATAGACAGAAAATCATAAATAGCTGTGCCACCACCGAGAATTAACGGCTAAAGGAGGCATAGACAATTAAATATCAGGGAAAAAATACTGTGCATACTGTACCACGATTAGGCTAATGGGTTGGCAAAGACTTGAAGATCTCAAGCCTCATTTGCCAGCTCCAAATATGATTAAACGATCAAATCTTGTAATTATTTTGCCACTTGTTACTCCAAGTCCAAATGCACAGGAACGCATATCAGCGCAGTTTCTCCATCATCACCTACTGTCTGAATCTGCCTCAACTATGTATTTACTCGTAGCATGTGATTTGAAATACTGCCATCGTTACAGCCCCTGCAGACTTAAGTAAAATACTAATGAATAGCCAAGTGCTAGAGGAGGGCAGCCTTATCCTTGAGTCACAAGGAAAGCTAAATAAACTAATTAAAAAATATGGCTGGCAGCATGCTGTGTTCAAGGGGAATGGGTTTGAGCTTAATGAGCGGCTTAACATCAGGAAACATAGCTGGGGGCACAAACATGCTGAAGCCCTGTGACAAAGCTTGTGTGACTGCTGTATCACCTTTGCTATTTAAGTCCATGTCTCTGTGTGTGTGTGTGTGTGTGTGTGTGTGTGTGTGTGTGGGCGCCACGGAGAAAAAGGACGCATCCATCCGATTGGTGAACCCCTCCATAGTTAGGTTGGACGGTTGGTTGCCCTAATCACAATGCGAAGGAGTCTCTAGGTGACTGGTACATCAACCTGACAAGGCTCCTCAGGCAGCTGAGAGGAGATAAGGTCCCTCCAACTAGTGCCATGCCATGTGATTCATTATGCCAGTAGGCAAAGGAAAGAACCGAGCACGGAGCATGGTTAAAACACACCTTAAGAGGAGGTGGGTGGGAGACTTCAAAGAAAAAAACAAGGTAAAGAAAAGTAACTGAAGTTCGAGGGAATCCTAATGTTATCATTTCCTTTTAATAGCCACATTAAAAAAAAAAAAAAAATCATGGCTGTGATCGTCCTCTGTGCTACCCATTAAGACAAATTTTCCCTCTGCTGTTTCAGTGCCAGGGTGTTTCTCTAATGGCATTTACATAATTTTAAAGGCAAATCCTATAATGAAAGTTAGCAATGTAGATTAAAGCCCCCTTTTTTTTCTGCAGGGAGGCAAAAAGCCAGAGTTCCAAGTCAAATGGATCTGGCATGTGAGTCACGTCTCTGAATGCTAACCAGCGTTACCTGAATTTATTCAGTTTGCAAACATCTGGGACTTCGGCCAGACAACATCTGTTCATCTACAAGTCACAATGCAACAAAGATTTCTGGCCACTTCTGAAGGCAGTGATCTACCACCTGCAGTAAAAGTATCAATTTGCACTTGTTGTTTGGGTCTGATTCTGTTGGTTATTTCGAGCAATGAAACTGATTTGTGCGCAAAGTATTTCTTCCTACAGCAGCTTTTCTCTCTGCGCCACTGGAAACATTTTCATCTTCATCTGCTGGAGGATTTTGGACCACAAGCAGATTCCCATATAGGGCCGTGTATCTCTTCTTCTGTGACATATTCAATATGCACCTCAATATAGAGGCAATAATTCAGAGCACCTATAATATATTTGAGGCAGCCAGTTTGATATGACTCAATTCAGCCCTCACTCAGTGCAATACACAATTATAGAATGCAATGCAATCTGTTTCCGTTTACTTCAAACATGGTTTGGTCACCATTTGAGGGGTCTTTCACAATAAATCAATCTAAAACTCCTACAGACACGCAGACACTGCTGTATGTGTGTCACTTCAGCCTTTTTCAAGACCGAAGCATGTGATTGGCTATGATTCCCTCCTAGCTGCTGTCAGATAAAGCACTGAGCCACTGAAAGAGAACCTTAGACGTGAGTCCTCCAGCATTGATTTCAAGCTTTTAGTCATTACACCTCATCTAGTGCATTACTGATCAAAACCTTTATGAAAATCACATGGAAAGCTATGGGAAAGAAAAAAGCAGCAAACTCAGCCAGTGACATTAAATGTTTTCATGAACTTCCCTTCCCTGAAAAAAAACAAAAAAACACCAAAGATTCATTGGGAGATGTCAAAAGCATCCTGGGCTGCGTGTTGTTTTATATGAAAATCATTTGAGGACGCATGGCTCTTCTCCCTGTCTCAAAGTGCTATGTCAAACTGTTTGGCCTCTGCTGTCTGACCTGCAGATCATAGCTGCGCCTGAAGAAGTTGCTGTCGCTGTTTGCTCAGTATGATACTGAGCAAAGGCACTCCTGAGCAAACAGTTCATAATCACATTGCATGCCGCCGCTGTCACCTGTCCATCAAAATGAAAGAGTGGCAATGCAGAAGAGCCACTGTAAACCACAACACTCTGCATTAATAACATCACCACTGCTACTATCATTATTATTATTAGCATTCTGAAAATATGATAAACAACTGTTGTGTTGTTCTTTTCATTTCCTCACTCACATTATGGCATTCAATGAAATGATAAACAAATAAATGAATAATATTCAAAGCACAGAGGGTGGAGGACTTGTATCCCACCTCACATCTGTCTCTGGAGAATTAAGAAATTGTCTCATCTCCTTTCCATGCACACCTGCTGCTGCCCTGCAGGGCTAATGTCACCTTCATCTGCTACATAATGGTGTGTTTTCAGCAGCTGTCCCGTCACACTGACAAGCATCTTGTGGCACACATGCAGGTATGCACACTCACACATTTTGTCCCCCTTTTTTGTTTTCATAGCCCCTACGGCTCTGTCCTCTTTTGCTCGTTCTGCACATCATTCAATGCAGGCTATTATAGACAAAATGTAGAAAATCTCAAGGGCGATTGGATTTATTCCAATCAGCATCTGCCAGTAAATGATTTTAGCCTGTAAGCATTTGCCTAATATTACATATTTATATTTGTATGCAATGCAGACATTACATTACTTTCATTGTATTTTCAAATAATATATAAAATACGTTTTGCTTATATTTTTTGTCACTTTGCGAATAAGCTGCCCAGCTACAGTATCCTGACTCAAGGCCAAAACAAGGTGAAAACTGGCACCATATCCCTTCATGGACAGTGAAATCCTGATGGAACCTGCCTTTATTTTCATTTGTTAGGTTAACAGACCATTGACAGGCTTTTATACTGTGGTATTATATGGATGTGTTTATTTAAATTAGCATGGCTTAGACCAACATCCAGCTGTTTCTGTTTAGCTATTTGGTGACATATCCTAAACTCGCCAATATTTCAATCTGAGCTGCTGATCTGACAGAAGGCAATTTCTTGAAGAGGCCACATAAGTACTAAACCACAATTTCCCAGCAATTTCCCCAGCAGTAAATCTTGCCTTTCACTTAGCCTGTCCTGACTGAAATGGAGAGGAGGATCGCCCCAGCATTAAGGCGGACAGGTTAGTCGTGCAGGTGATTACATGATAAAGCAAGTTAATGAAGCTAAAATAATTGCATTTTTTTTTCTGAGGCCATCACGTTGAATTGATGGCCACAGTTATGTTATCATAATGAACGTTTTGGGGAATATAGGTCGTGCCAAAAATACTCACAGCTCAAGCAAATAAAAGAATGCAGTGCACGTAGCACAGATGAGAACAAAGATGTTTTCCTGGGACACAAATATGTAATTAACCTGGCTGGGTTGTATTTATTGCTCAATACTAATTTCAAAATGAAGCAAGCTTTGAAACTTTTTTTTGTGTCCCCGTGAAACACTTCTGTTTTAGCATTTGTACAACATGTTTTGTGCATTGGCATGTGTTGTGGGTTTTTGCAGAACACGTGTTGTCAAATTCAGAAATTCTTATATCGCAGTGCAACGGGCTCTCACGGCAACTGTCTGAACCACAGTCTCGACCATTCTTCAGCATGAAAATATTTATAAACGTGGCATTTTGATGGGCTGGGTTGAATGGAAATATGCAATTAATTCTTATATGCTGCAGAGAGGTATTTCTGCCATCTGTTGCAAACCCAGCAGGAATGTGTAACGAGTGAATAGGATGTCATATATTAGCAATGATGGGAACGATGGTAAAATGAACAACGTTACTAATTTTACTTATTTCATAATGGGTAATCTAACTAATTACAGTAGTCTTTCCATTGTTACAGCGCTGTCACCGTTACCGACATTTACGACTATACGGGGCATGTTATTGAAACTGAACTTATGAAACTGCTCTCTCAGCTGCAAAGCTTGTTATTTTCTTATGATGTGGGGTAAACCACACGATAAGGGATGATAGGTAAGATGACAGGCTAAGGTAGATTAAAATGCAGCAAAGTGCAACAATAACTAGTTGGGGAAAAAAAAAATCTAATTTCCTTCAAATACTGAAACATAAAAAAAAAGTAGCAGAATAGTTCCTTTCTCTGGAAACTATTGAATTATTGAAATTGTTAACTCAGTTACTTTTTGAGAGAACTAGTTACAATAACTACTTACTTTTTTAAAGAAACAAGCCCAATTCTGTGACTGACAGGTTTCTTTTCCTAGGTGGCCCATGTTTTTCTGCAGCTTTTGAATAATGCTGTTTACAATCTGCTGGCTAATTGCTTTACACTCTGTGGACATCTTTAAAGCTATCCTTCCTCACCCTGTGAGTCTCATGAGTCAGACAGCATGTTGTTTTTCTGGCGTGCACTTTATTTTTTCCTTCCTTTAACCATCTCTGTATATTTCCCCTCACCTTCCCACCGTCTCTCATTCTGTTGCTGTGCTCTCTATCGGAGTCCAGTGATGAGTACATTTCCTCCTGCTTCAAGGTGAGTTTGCAGGCCCTAAAAAGCAACAGGGTTTTTCCTGGTGCCATACACTATTTACTATTATCTACTCGTAGCCTCAGCTTGACTGCACTCATGGGATCATTCTGACAGTGGAAGCATACACAGTGGAAGGGCATGAAATATTGCGCACTGAGGCTACTCTAATTTAATGTTGAGCATCACAACAAATGTGCCAAGAAATTTTGTTGTGCAAAACTGCAGAAGTTTACGATTGTGCACAGGTGGAGCGGACTGAGCGCTTCACTGCTCAGGGAGACATGAAGTTCCGCAGGAGCTGCAGTCGATACTGGGAAGAAGTATCAGCAATACCAAATTCACATTAAGTGCCACAACTGCAGACTGAAAATATCAGCATCTACTGAAAGAGCAAAGAGCAACAACAAATGCTACAAAAATGTTGCCAGAAATCCCAAAATTTAGAAGCATGAAATAGAATACATTTTACTGTTTTATTTTCAAAATGTATATTGGGCACTGCACAAACATGTTTCATGAGTTTTGGTGTTTGAACTTTACAGAATACAATTAGAAAAAAAAAAAAAAAACAACGTATTAATGAATAACTAACATTCGGCATTGGGAAGCAATTTAGTTTCATCATAAAAATGGGTGATTGCATAACTTTAAAGTAGTTAATGATTTCACTTTTACTTCTTTCTTTTTTTTTTATTCCCCATTACATCAAGGGATGTTAATTATCTATTCATTGGATTTTTTTTTTATAATCAAATCAAGATATCAGGCAGCATAATCATCCAACAAGGCTGATGAATCTGAGATGCTCACAAAAGACACATTTCAAGATTGAAGTCACGTGTATTTGTGTTGCAGCTCATAGTTGCACTAATTAATCTTCACAGCACCGTTTGCACAGTGATAAAACATTTGATGTGTATGCGAATGAAAATTTGGGGGAAAAAAAAAAAAGTTGAGATTAAGTGAATATCAGATCTAATTTTTTAACAGTGAATTCAGCGATAAGAACATTTTCACTCACTCAGCCTGTGTTCACTTTTTACATATTTTTCATGGACCTGGATCAAGATTACTCACTCTATATATTCATGTGTCTTATCAATACAACTATCTGTGTAGTCTGTATACAACCAGTGAAAGCAAAGTGTGAGGTGAATATGGGGTTTAACATTCATATTCCCATTCACTACATAAACTGATTCTCAGTGACATGATAAAAATCTCTATGAATAATAGCCTAAATATAGTCAAAGCACTTCTCTTTTTCTCTCCCTACCAGTCAGGGAAACAGTGTGTGTGTCTGTGTGTGTCCTGCACACTGTAATTGGCAAATTAATTTAGGTCAACCATAGATGAAGTTCCGTCGCTATGGCAACACCAGACATATTTGTTACGCTTAGAGTTCAGTCAAAAGACATTTTAATGAGGTGACCAGTTTCTTCGGAGTCTATACATGTCTACAGCACCATCAATCCTTAGGATGCTTGTGCAAACATGTACAGGTGTTTTGCTTTTCTCAGCACATTGAGCCCATGGGGGTCAAGTGGAACCATGCGGACTGGTCCTTATTGAAGCTGTAGTGTAGCCAGCTCCTTGTGCAGAGAGAGGGTCAATAAAAACACTAACTAAAGTCCACAATATTGGATTTCTCATACGCAGCAAGTGGGGAGGTTTTAAAACACAATGGCAAATGTCTACACGGGGCAGACAAGACGGTGAGAAACAAGCTGCCAATCTCTGCCACTTTAGGAGACAGTAAACATTAAGTAGGATCAGGGGTGGACAGTAACAAAGTAAATTTAATTGAGTACTGTACTTAAGTACAGTTTCTGAGTATCTGCACTTTGCTTGAGTAATATTTTTCAGGGATACTTTTACTTCACTACATTTGAAGGACATTTATTGTACTTTTTACTCCACTACATTTCTGTTGATGCTCTCATTACTCACTACTTTGTGTTAGTCTAACATTACTCATTCATTGTTTTTAATTGTAAATTTTTTGTAACTCGCACATCTCTGTGCGTGTTCCAAGTGTTCCAGGTTCCAAGAACATGGCCATGATGTAAAATACTCATCCTACCTGGATTATTTCTCCATAACGATCGGCTCATTCTCCATTATACATCTCAGCCACAGTATCATTACCTGGAACACGCATTAGCTTGTAGCCAGAGTGTGGGTGTCTTCTACTTACAACACGGTCCAACTCCTCATCTCTTCTCTTCCTTTCTGACTCAGTTGCTTCTGTCAAAGATAATGTGTTAAGTCGGGCTTTAATACAAGCTAGGCTAATAGACGTTAGCATCAGAGCTGGACAGTTAGCTTACGTACCAAGCTAACTGCGCTGTTTCTTACCTTGGTCTATGTTTCTCATCCCAGCTTCACCGTAACCACCTTTTTAAAAAATATTTGCTCAGAAAATGTCTTAACCCTTTATTTTCTTATTCTCTTTCCTTTTCCTTTCTGGGCACCGGAGTTTGCTGACTGGACATTTCGCTACCAAACTTCGGCATAGCGACAGTAACCAATGGGGGCGGGGCTTAGCAAAGGATCGGTGGCCAAACCATTTGTTGGGGGGGGGGGGTTACAATTAGGAAGAAACCCAATAAGAAGCTTATGTAACTAAAATATTACATAATCTTTTCCACAAAAAGGCTTATTTTGAGAAATGTTGAAAAATTATTCCATGTTTTAATGAGTTCCCAGTTCTGGATCCCCCTCTACCCTGGGGCGTTACAGCAGACGCGTTTGTACCCCCCATCGGTGGGCCTGGCCCCGCCCACTGATTTCGATGGGTGAGTTTGACAGCTAAAATGAATTCATGAAGTTGAGTGAGCCCAGTCAATAACTCATAACTATTAACTTAGACATGGTCAGGTGCCCACAGGTTACCAGCGTCAACAAGCCAAGCTAAGGTGAAACAGACTTAGCTTTATAGCTAGCTACACTAGCATAAGCTGAGCTAGCTAAAGTGCGGAGCCGCGACTCTAACTCACTAAGTCTCGCCTCCATTTTTGCCAACATCATGAATCTATGATAAGAAGTACAACAGTAAAAGGAGGCAGAGGAGCAACTGGACATGGAGCACAGTCTATTAATCAATGTGAACAGCAGAGACAGCAACATGTCTGTAGCAGAATCACATCAGTGTATTGTATCGTGACAGTAAAGCTACTTTCCTTTTTCTTTTTTTTTTTACATTTAAGTATTTTTTTTTTTTTTTTAAGCAAATACTTCCTTTACTTAAGTAATATTTTGAGAAAGCTCCTTTTACTTGTATTGGAGTAATATTTGACAAGGAGTATCTTTTACCCAAGTAGTGAAGTTGTGTACTCTGTCCTGCATGTGAGCAGCAACATTCGCTTCTCACCCTATTAGAGGATCAACCCCTGGCACAGAGTATTAAGTGGAAATTAATTTTCCCCAGGGCACTTATTAAAGATCTGAGCATTAATGATCCAATTCCCCATCCCATGCTCCTAAAGGACCTCGGAGATTTTTCCCAAACTCAGTTTGCAATACAACTGCCTGAGATATATGAGCATTTGTAAAAGTAAATAAATAAATAAAAATAAATAAATAATTATATATATAGTAGCTGACTTCAGTACATATTCAATGTGTGTGAATGGTACATTCATCAGAACTAAAATAGATCACAGGAAAAGTTTTCCAAGTAACTTTTTTCCTCCTATTATCATGTGGAATCATCCAAAATTTTAAAAGGAGCTGTGCAGCTGAGATTTGGAGCAACTCAACAGGACGCAAAACATAAAATCTGTACTCGCACTAGAAGGCACTGGTTTAGACATGATCAGAACAGTATCAATGGTTCCCATCAACACATCTCGCCTGATATGAGAAAAATGTACTTCAAATCAAACTGAAATTGAGTGTAAACTGTCAGCGCAGTTTCCTGCCATTATTCAGCTTTAATGCCTTTGAGCATTTCAGATATGAGCCTGAAATCCTGGAATTCTACAAGTTCAACTCAAGTTAACTTTTTTATTTCATGACTTTTTTTCTTTTCTTTTCATTTTTTTCTGCTAATGAGAACTGCAGTGGAATATTACCTGAATTCAAGTGATTAGACAAAAACTCAATTAACCTCTCATATCCGCATTCAGAAGGACCATGATGATTAATGCCATGTTCCTAAACACACAGGTTTTCAACCTCCTGTATGAAGCCTAATACAGTTTTCAAATCACAAGCAGTCAATCAGCTGGCCAATAAGTGACTTACTAAATCTAATACTGCCAATATCAGCAATATTTAAATATTCCATACCCATCAATCAAGTTAAATCATCTGTCACTCCTTGTGTTTCTGGCCACAGGCCGGGCTGATTGGGATGCGGGGGAATAGGTGGTTTGTCAGCACATGCCCTGCACTGGCGATGCATGGTCTGAGTCATTAACACTCAACAAGCACGGTGCAGCCCCAGGGCACCCTGCTTTCTGACAGTAATGCATTCTAATCTTGTCAGCCCATCGAGAGCTTCAGCTACATTACAGATAACAGGAGCAGAATCAAACACAGCTGTCTGTCAACATCTCAGATCAATCAGGAGCTAAAAGTCTGTGGGGCGGTCATGCATGCCAGACTACTCAGGCCAGTCACTATACATCTAACATGAGGACAAAAAAAATAAATAAATAAATAAATAAATAAATATATATATATATATATATATATATATATATATATATATATATATATATATATATATATATATATATATATATTTATGTTTTTGGTTTTTTTTTTTTTATAAATCTGTGCTGTCTTCTGCTGGCCACATATGCACAAGCAATGTTCCCAAAAGATATTTTGAATAATGTTCTTCTTTTGCCACTCGGTCTAAGCACAGAAGGGAAGCGGCTGTGTTTTCTTTATTCAGTGTGGAGTGTGTAAGTGAGGCTGCAGACAATGGAGGAGAGACTCGGCACAGAGTGAAACTGAGGAGGTTTTATTTTGAGGTTTTGCCTGTGCATTATTCAGATATCTGCATGGCAGAGAGTCAGACGTGTCGGGTTCACCTTCCTCTCCGGCAGCAGCCCTCCCTCTTAATACATAAAGGCGCATTCTATTTCAGCCCTAATTAAACAGCATGAGCTCTTGCTATTAGTTTGGAATGATTACTTCATCTACAAAGTCAACAATCTCAATCAGCTGTAAAGGGCCAAGAACCTGGACGAGGCGTCAGCCATTTGCAAGCAGTTCAAGTTTCTTGTGCATCTACAGTACATTGAGCAGTTCAAATGTAGACTTACTGTATGGAAGTTATTTATTCATCTTTTCAGATTAACTACACATTGGGCCTGCATGTTTACTCTACTTACTCCGGAGGATGTATATGTGAAGCATTTCACGTAAATTATGTCTCAACTGTTTCCATCACTTTACATTTCCAGTCAACCAGCATATATGCAGCGATACTCCAGACCATTAAGTAGATTCATTATTCATAAGGCGATTTTTACTTTGCTGGTCCACTTCCCATAATTGTTCTGACATTTTTTCACGATGATCCATGGGTACAGGAAGTGCCGAACGAGGAGGATAAACATCATAAATAATCAAAGGGATGTCATCAACAGAGACAGGGTCTGAATACAAGGATGTCCCTTGGCAGACAAAAGACACTGACCACACAAGATACATAATATATGTGATAATCACATACTGTTCATACAAGTATACACTATTACACCATCCACTGTTAGCTTTACCGCTTACCCTCTGCAGGCTGCAGGGCAGCTGGAGACAATCCCAGCTGATAGAGGTCTGACATTCGGAGACAGAAAATTATTCATGCCTCTGCATGATTAAGAGTGGCCCAGCCTGCTTGTCTTTGGGACATAGGAGGAATCCAGAGTACCCGAAGGTAGGAGTCCACACAGTAAGCCTCAAATACACCAAATGTTTGTCTCTTAAGAGAAACTGAATGAAAGGGCAGTTAAAATATTTGAAAGAAAAAGTAGCAGCGATGAGCTTAAGCTTCTCATTCTAGGCTCATAAATGTATAGTTGATTTATTAATGTAATCAGAAATTCAGACAAATAGAAGCATTCTCGAGTGCAAATTAACATATCCGTCTCTGTCAGCAAAGAACCATCAGTTTGTGCTTTACTCATTTTGACCTGGCTCCGCCACGCATGAATTAATCAGAGACAACAGTCCTCAAGAGGACATACAGTAGATGAGTGACAGTTCCCTCCTCACTGAGGCATCAGCATGACCTCTTTCCACACCTGGTTGGAAAAATAAACCACTTGTGTTTTCCTTGTTTTAGATTTCTGTGGCAAAAGAAAAAGAAACATTCAAGAGGTGACAATATTTTTTCATAAAGTTATCCACTAAAATGTAATTAAATTAGTCACAACTGGTAATCGGATACAGCTATTCAGCTTTAGTATTACGGAAATCATCAGACGGAGATGTATTACAAGAGAATGACTTGACCATCAAATCCTGGAGAGTAATTGTGCATACATAAAGAGCTTGTTTGAAGAGCAGCACAATTATCTTGAGTGATGTCACTTAAGTTGGTGTCAGCAGAAAAAAAAAAAGATACTGAAATGAAACATTTTATTCAAAAATGCATGCACAACTTGCACATATAAAACCAGATCAAGCTGATAGCACTTTCAGAATCGATACATGGTTATTTTAAGTCAGCTAGCTACTCAGTTTGAAGTTATCATCAGGAAATGATAAAGAAATTTCTGTCAACTCACTCAAAAGTTTTGGGGATATTTTTGTATGTGCTGTTTCTTCCCACATCAACAGCCTCTCCAGAGGAATATGAATTATCTGTTTGTTTGCTTAAATGAAATGTAATAGTTGTATTTTTTTAATTATTATTTTTGTCTGCTGTATTGCTGGAGATGTGATCATTTTCACAATTTAGGAAACCTTAGAAGTGACAAACATTCAGGTTTGGGCTCCCTCTCCCTGTAATTATACCCCATCACATTGGTGCATGTTATTCTTGCTTTGTAAAAATCAGTAAAATAAGAATCTAAGATAGTATGTTTTCTGAATTGGGTCGTATTCCTTTATCGCCTTTATTGATGTCATAAATCTAAAAGTAAACAAGGGCTGTTAACAACTTGATCAGAGATTCAATATTTTTGTTATTATTTCCTCCCCTGAAAGGGAAAACTATGTTTGTCGTGTATTATTGAAACACAAAAATCGAAGTGTAGTGTAATCACAAAGCCTTTTGCCAACTCCTTTTTAGAAATATATAAAAGGCATTTGTGCAACCGTCCACAAGCACAAAAAAAGTATACTTTGTGTGGACAGAATCATTTAGTGAACAAACTCAAAGGTAACAAGAGGGAATCAAAGTGTCTAGGTGGAGTAAATGTCTCCTGCTCCCCGACTGCGCCGTTTGTCCATTTAGAAATGTCATCAGCTGCGGGACTCCCCAGCATGCTGGCTAAAAGCCTCGCTACAATGGTTCGCCCCATTTATTGGCTGAACTGGCAGAGAGATAGTGCTCAGTTTCTGTGTACCTGTGGTCACCAAGAGAGTCTGAGAGCAGAGGTCTTTATCCCGGACTAAAACCAGGTGGGGATATTCGTTTGGTGGCCACCCCGGGGAAGGTTATGGGGCAGTGCAGATAAGAGCTTCTCATGACAGCACGGAGCAAACCCAACATTTGACCATGACTCCAGACAATACTTTTTTTTTTTCTTTAAATCATTTTTCTATTGTGGAGATTTGTGTCCAAAACTCTCCCTGATCCAAAGGGATCCTGACCTGACGGGAAAACCATCAGTTGAAAGTGTCATTAAAATTAAATTAAATATGGCTGTATCTCGGCTTATTCACATTCAAATAATTCTGGATGCTCATAATGTCCATTAGTTGATATATATATATATATATATATATATATATATATATTTTTTTTTTTTTTATGTTTTTGCTCCTCCTCCTCCTCTTTACTTTGTATCTCGCACTGCCACAGGGTCAAAACCATCCCTCGTACAAAATAAATATTAATGGGCACACTCTGCTTTCCAGTGGTGGAACTTTATTCTATGGCTGACATCTTTTCATCTTGTCAGGCAAAAATCTTCACTTTGCACACTGTATCTCATAATCTATAGGTTGGTGTTCATGGAATTTTCAGAGCAGATCATACACCGAAGTGGATAAAACCTTTTGCTTTTAACTGTGCTTTTGATCACTTGTGCTATATGAACAGCAAAATGATTATGTCGCTCAATCCGGCCAACGCCGCTTCCAAGTAATCTTGGGAATCACTCCACAACTCACCATTTATGAGCAATATCAAAGCAAGAAATAGCGTGGCCCTTATGTAGTGAGGAATAAATTTAGGATGTAGATGTCCAGGCGGTGGATTGGCATGCAAGTATCCGAGTGGGGCCGAAAGATTAGTGTTACTGAACTGTCACTGGTCCATCCATATTCAAAATTTCAATAAGTCTTTGTGTTTACACATTCTACTAAGACCACGCAGAGATGTCGGCAAAAACAAAGAAAAAGGTTTGTGTAGGATGTCACTGAACATTGTGTTCAGAATCATCAGTTTAAAAAAAAAAAAATCAGTTTAGGGATTCTTTACAATGAAATAAAAACGCATCTCATCCTTCCTACATCTGTGTAACTGATGCTCATGATTAATACACCTCCACACCACCGTGTACGAGAAGCTGCTGAAATCAAGCAAACCCATATTTAACATCAGTTGTCAAACCAAAGTCATAATGATCCAATAGCGCAGCAGTGACACTGATTTCAGTATGAAACGCAGCACCTACAGGCACCATATTGTATGTATGGAGGACAAATTCTGTCTCAAGGTTAAAAGCACCAACAGCAAAGTGAATACTGTATGTAGCTCTTAAGAGGGAGTTCCTCAGGGAACCGACTTGAGATGGGATCCACACTGGTGCCTTTGTTACCACAGCCAAGTCACCAGAGAGAGGGAGACAACAGGGATCACAGGAAACAAACAGCAGAGCCAATCAGGACGCTCTCTGAATTACAGTACATACGATGCTACTCAACTTAATGGCTGGAACATTGTTTGTCTTTCTCTTTTGCTGTATGTCATTAGTGGGAAAATCAAAGGGGGATAGAGGCAGGCGCAGTGGAGACTAAGGGAAAACAAGAGGACGCGCAACAACATAAACTCACTAAATATGACACTGCTAAACAATGCAGATTTAGATGATGTTAAAACTGCTCTACTTCTAACACCTTATTATTAGAATGAAATCCAGCACTGTTACTGTGAACAATAAAACAATAAAAAAGATAATATTTTATGCTTTTGCTCTGTATTAATTATTGCTAGTACTTTAATATTAGCATATTGATTAAACTTGCAAATCAATCACCAGCCCAGCCTGCACATCATAACCTTTGTCACAATAATGAATTAAAGCCTTTTCTGACCTCTTGCATTTTTAATGGGCAATTGATCAAACTGAAAAGACAGTGTATATAAATGAAAATGGAAAACACTGAATTAGAAAGTATGGAGAGCATGGCCAGATAGTCCGAGCTGTAAATTATGGAGACAAGGTGCTTAACACAGATGTGGCCCCCAGGGTCACCCTTTATTAAGGTTTGGTCATCATAAATCTTTTCCACACAGAGTCCTCATTGTCATTGTTCACAAGTGGACAAGCAATTCAGGGATGTATGCTGGCAGACAGCGTGGCTTTTTAAAGGGGGGGAAAAAAAAACTAAAACTAAACCAGAAGGTACGCAAGCAAAGTCTCGCAAAGCTCTAAAATAACGAGGAGGCAGAACTGTCAGGAGCATGGCTTAAAGAAAAAAAATGAAGTAAAGGGAACACGTCGGGAAATGTCAAAACTCCCCAGTGGGATCCGACAACACTTCTGAAGAGATGTGGGTCACAATGTTCATGTCACACACAGCTCTACACTCATGGACATCTGTGGGAAAATCTATTTCATGTCTCTTTAAACAGATGAAAATAGGATATATCTATTGACATCCATGTCACATCGCAAAAGGCAAACAGATGTCTTAATGTACTGGAATAACTGCAATACTCCCGAGTGAAATCAGAAGACTATTTTTTTTTTAAATGAAATTACAGCTAATGCCTTTTGTTGGCTCATTTCACACTTATTAGGTACCATGATACTGATAATTATTAGGAACACAGAAAACAAAAGCAACTCTGATGTAATAACAAAAAAGATGGTGTCACAAATACAGGTAAGAAATTCACATAATTGTAAATAGAACGCCCCTCCGAGTACAGTTAAGAAAAGATTTCACTCTCAGAGACACTGTTTCAATGCTACAAGACAAGAAGAGCCAGAGCTGTAAAATGACAGTTTAAATAGCAGTGGGGGAAGAATATTTTCGATCCTCGGCTCTCAGTTTTATGAGCTGTGTCTGTTTTATTGCAGCTCTGTCTGAGGGGGGCCGATGGTTGGTCTTGGGATTTATTGAGTCAGAGCTGACCTCCTGATAATTTGCGGAAGTTTTATGGGTCACCAATATGGGTCACAGGTCATGAATTACAACCAAACAAGCCCATGCCAATGACTTGTTATCTGCCTCGGGACCCATCGGTTAAAAATAAATAAATAAATAAATGAATAAAGCAAATGCTTAGGGGCCCAGTGTTGAAAAAACTGGGGACCCCTCAATGTGGTGAATGAAGTATCTATCTTTCTATCCATCCATCTATTTATCGATCTGTGAGTTGAAGGGTGTTTTCTTGTTTTGTTTTTTTTTTTCCTGTTTAATGGCCTTTTAAAAATATGTTGACTCTGCCAATACAAAGATTTAGGTACAGAATGCTTTAAAGCTGCTCTCATCAACGTTTTACATGTGATGACTAATCAAACTACATTGTGTAATGTGGTTGACGTGGATTGTTGTGATGGACCAATGCGCTGCAGAACATTTCGGTGTCTTTTGGCAGTGTGTTTTTCATTGTCTGGGGAAATCTACTCTAAATAAGAAAAACACAAAAATCACAAATCACAAAAAGTCCTCACCATCTTTCAGTTAGTTTTCAGATTTACATTTAATCTTTCTTACATTCATCAAACTAACGCTTTCATGTCCTAAGTAATTTAGCAAGAAATCAAATCTGCACCTCCCCTGAATCATAGAGCACCATCAAAAGCCCTATTTGAGCTGTACTGTGGTCACTGAATGCCATCAAAAATAACGGTACAAATTCAAAACACCTAAATTGTTGGATTAAAGCATGGACTGATATTCTCTGGATCGTGCTTTAAGGTGTTATGAAAAAGGTCCATTGGGACAGAAGCTTGCCTGAAAAGGGGGAAAGGACTGCTCTATACAGCAAAAGGATTAGGAAAGATTAATAAAAGGTTTAGGCCTGGACAGTATCCTTTCCCCTAATCATAAAACTGATATAATCTCTCCGGCAGGTGCTTATGCGTGATTGCGGTTTTGAAAACTCTTAAGCCCGTTTGATCTTATCAACTGCAACTCTATAAACGATACAGTAACATTTATATAAGTTGCAGTCATCTGAATACAGAATCACATCGAGTCACATAAAAAAAAAGTATGCAAGGAAAAAAAAAAAAAAAGACATGAAGCCAATCAGCTATTCTGACCCTGCACAAACCCACGTCAAGCCAGCCAACATCGCTGTGACCCCTGGGGCCCCCTGTCGATCAAGTCAATCATGTCAATGGATGGATTTGATTGGTACAGGTGCTGCAGGAACCGTCCAATCAATCATTGTGCAGCTACATAACGACACATGACGTGATGGCGCCTTCGAAACACAGACACGTCTCTGGCTCTGCCAAGAGAAATGACAAAACCTATAAACAGAGACCAGGATTTGGATGTTTCATCTATTTAAATCAAGTAATTAATACAATCTTATTTAGCAATTCATGTATAAATATTCATTAATCTTCATATGCTGCTGACGACAGTTGGCAAACTTTCAGATATATTTTGGGTTTTTCTGTTCCAGTCCATGCTTGTGTTTCATGTTTTCATTTTCTTTTTGTTCTTTTTTTGGGGGAGGGAGGGGGGGTTTCATTGTGTGATTGTAGTTGTAGAATAGCAATGACATTTGTATCAAATGACTTCAAGCAGGATGTACTTCTTGTTCTACATCATTTTGAAGTGTGCTTTTTTTTTTTTTTTTTTTTTGGTAATGGTGCTATTCTTGTTATTATTAGGAGGAAATGATGAGCGCTCTGGCAAACAAGAGAGTGGTCAACTAACAAGTCGGAATCTAAACCATTGAAGACTCAGCCAATCCACTGCTGAACAGAGGAAAGCAAACAAATGATGCAGCCACACAAGCACCGAGCCTGTGAAACAAAAGACGCTTTAAAAAGCTCCTTCATACGCACTCCATCCCGAGAGACTTGGCTAGTTTCCCTCTGTTCTGTCACCCATTTCTTCTCTCCCTCTACTTGTGTCTCGAAAAAAGCTTTAGGGAAACTGCAGATTGCCAAGTTTTTAAAGATGAATATTTCCATCATTTTATTTTTGAAGAAGTGCTTTGAACATTTATAAAACGTTTCAGTTTCCTCATTTTATCTCTTGCCTAGTTTTATATTTGGCTGTGGGCAATATAAATAATAACTGATTTAATTTGGTAAACTATAGTTATCTGACATTTATCATCAAACAATCAGAACGACAGAGCTGTTGGCACATCTCTTTTTCACTTGAGTTAACAGCATCTAGTGTCAAAAAAGAGATCGTTTTACATTCTTCTTTGCCACATAAGGTTCCATTTTGTATTTACAAGATATTGTAATGGGCAGTTTAAAAGCCCATTAAGTAAAATTAAAGTCTTGTGGTCATTTTGAACGTTCTCCATTTTAGAGTTTATAATATCATTTCATTGTACTCGTCTCGAAGCAAATTATGGAAGGCCAAATCTTGCCGAGGGCCCTGTGTTGTGTATGGAACAACATACGTACATCTTAAGCAATAACAGTCTCTGGACAACACAGGTCTCTTGGCGACATTTTATGTTGGTGGCCTTTCCCTCTTAGCCTGGAGCCCACTGTCATCTGGAGATGACCTTGCTTCCTACAGGGAACACTGAGGTCTCAAGAAAAGCCAGACAGAGTGACGCAGGAAAATGTAACGGATTAGAAGGGAAGTGGTGACACTGAAGTTCAGCAGCAGTATGGCTTCAAATTTGAGATTATTTGAAGACCCTCATTCAAAATGTCTTCATGAAATTAAGCCCAACAAGGCAGTGTTCGTATTGCTATAAATACTGTCGTCAGGTATTATCAGCCCTCACACCATGTCTCTACACGGCAGTCACTGAGTGACGCTTGTTTGCATTTTACTCCTCTAATCTCTATTATCATTCTTCGCTTTATTCCTTTCTCCAGTCCCTGGATCCTGCACATAGGAGTTCTGCCACTCTCATGTGCAAGCAGCATGATTTATTTATACAAGTGTCTCTCTATGGAGAATGAGCTGTTACTCTCTTCCGCCATCAGTAAATGCAATCTTGCCACAATATTGCTTTGGCAATTTGTCTTTCTTTAAGTCCCCATTTGCCTTCAGAGCCGCTGCTGTGTGGGTCATTCAGTTCCACATGGACAAAACGTGGCCTTTAGTTTCATCAGTGCCTAATTTGTCATTTTTCCCCACTTACAGCATGCTTAATTTGGTAAAATATGCATCTGTTATGAAACACGTCTTAGAGTGGTTCTGTGAGAAATGCACTCCTCGTGTTGTCAACAGACTTTGCAATTGTAGTTATCTTTTTTGGGGCAAAAAAAAAAAAGCAATTTAGAAACAACGTTTTCATTATGTTCCCCGTCATATTAAGTATGATTATTCGGACAGTTTTCAAATTAAAAACAAGTGTCACATTATTCACACTGCTGGCTTTGTTGTAGTATTGCAAACACAAAGTACCACTCAGATGACATTCTAACACCGAAAAATAAAAGTGTTTTTTGTTCCCATAATTTTCTAAATAATAAGATATTTTGTTTCTGATAAAAACAAGTATCGAAACAAAATACCAAGTGGCTTAATTTTCCTTCCACTAAGTCCGAGGAAATGAGTTTTGAAGCCATTAGGGGATGTTGTTTCCTGTTCGTGTGCTGACTATGTGCTCAGCACTCCAATATGAATTCACTTGAGTGGCCGCAGCCTGTGTAGGTGTGGCTCTGCTCCGAGTGTAGTCTGACCCAGCAGGGAAGACTCGGCAACTGGCTGGAGGCGCTACATCTCTGTACTAATTACAGCACAGGTTGCCAGGCAACTGCAGCAGTTGGGCCTCGTAGGTCCGGCTGTGGTCTACAGTGGTCCGACCAGTGCTGGTCAAGGCTGTGATGAATCTTCATCTGTCCCCAGTGACCCTCTGGCCCTTTGATTTAGACAAAGTCCATGCACACCCAGCTGACCGGACACTGTGAGTCACATATAAAACATGGCAAGATATGTGAGTTTAATGTTTAATGCTTTAAATCTCAACAAATCTTGGGGGGGGGGGGGGGGGGGGGTCCTCCCATTTCCACCAAAAAAAAACTTACAGTTTTGCAATTTCATGTTCATGTATTTGCACATCATTCCTATTCCATGCTGAGCCACCTTGAAAGTAAATCGAAGCTGTTTTCTCTTCTATGGCAGCACAGCCCCCCCGACTGCCCTCCTGCTCCTTTCTCCTTGTCTTATCCCCTCGGTGAGTTATGTCTCTTGAAAAGACGCAGACAGCAGTCCCAAGACCTCATCCTCGTAATTACCACCCTTGTTTTTACCACAGGGATGCCAACAAGCTAATTACTGAGGAATAATCACATGTTTGTCGAGACCCCTGCAATCGCAGGTATGTAAACTGTGTGTCTCTCATCAGATCGTCTGGCACACACAAACCCGGCACATATACGCTGCCTCCTCCGCTCTCACTGATATAAAGATTCCCTTGTTCAGCAGTAATGTGCTCACTTCTGCCAATAATTACTAAAGACCATTAATCTAGTCCATATTTGTGAAATTCAGTCACACTTTTATGTGCCCCAGATAATTGTGCATACATTTGAAAGCCCGGACAAAAGAACAATGAGCCTGTCTGTTACATGAATGCGTGTGAGGTCAGCCCGGCATTCGTGGGCTACTTTATATTCTTGATGTGGGTGTTAACGGCTGAAGATACTCTACAGATGTCATCTTCACACAACCACCCACACTCACACAAAAAAAAAAAAACAGCTAAGTGCACGCTTGACCTTTATGCTACAAAACACATATCACACATTGCCATGCGCAATTAGCAAAGTGGCTATCCACACTTATTGTATTTAAATGTGAGTGTGATGTAATTAATTTGAATGACTGACTCTAAAGGCTGATGTTTCATGTTATCTATAGTGTTAATCTGCGTTAAAACACAATATAAACAGCGATACAGTAGCTTCCAACCTGTGGCTGTATTTAGATATATGGACCTTTATGACTGTGAAGATGTCTATCATTCATCTGTTTTTATACACCTATTTGCCTTGTACTAAGGTTTAAATGTTTATTTACCATCTATTTTCAGGTGTACTTTTGCATTAAAGTACACAGAGAATAACTGACCGCCAAACAGCAACAGCAGCCATTCTCAAAACCCAAATAAAATAATATTATTTACGTGGGATACAAAGGCAAATTGTCATCATATAAAAAAGACCTATGATGGAAAAGGGGCTAGCAAATTGTCATTGTAAGAGCACGCTGGGTCACATTTTTCCATAAACGCAGCCTTTATTTTTCTTGATATTGACTTTATGTTTGCATGGTAGTTGGGGGTGGGGGGGTTGTGAAAATGTGAAAGTGTTGGTATCCCTCGGTATATTTAAAAGGCTGTTTGCTCAAATCTTTTGTGTACTGAACACTGAACTTTTGAACAGGGAATGTCCCTTTGAATGTTTACCGCAGGAAGGAGAAATTATACAATTGCGCCAGCCGTTTGTAGATGTTGCATGCTCATACTAACATTCACCACATGACCTCAGTCAGTGCTGGTGTCTCAGTGTCTGCAGAGAGTGCGCTGGTTTTGTAATAGCAGCGTGTTTCACCTCATTTTTACAAGTTTTTCCTGGAGGAAAAGTGTAGAAATCACAGCATAAACATGTATAACCTTCTCGGGTTTTCTCGCTTCTGCACTGTGATGGCAGTCTTCCAAAAAAAACAGGAACATCCTTTCTCCTCATGATATCCTTCTCTCGTGTCTAAGTAAAAGCAGAATGCAACTCGACAGGTTGATTTTCAGATTCAACGTTTTAAGAAAAAATATTTGACTTTGTGAAAGTCAGCTGAGTATTTTGATGAATTTGGATCTGCTCTTCAGCCATTCAGAGAGCTGAGCCGGCAGCAAACCGGGAACCTTAATGCAAATGTTCACCTTAGTTGAAAATCAACAGCGAGCAGCAGAGCACAAGTTCATGCAATGAAGTGGGCCGTGTCGATGTTGTACTATATTAGCATACAGGTAGCCGTAAGATGGTGGGTTTCATTATTAAATCTGCAAAAAGCCTTTAATTACCTTACTGAGCAGCAGTGTTCCATCTTTTCTATTGCGATGATGCTATTTTTACAAACTGTACCACATGTATAAATCATTAAGCAGCCACTTATTAATATAGAATTTACTACTCACACCCAGCCTGACAGGAGCATGAACTGCATGGTCACATAGGGCTTTACATCACAACACCAGCAACATCCTGTAGCCAAACTGACAGTTATGCATGAATTACTCTACCCATTAAATCTGCAACACAATTATAGTTGGCTATTTTAATTGCTCTTTAAAATTTACACCTTAAACCTATCGGAAAGTCTTTCAAAAGAGATTAAAGACACAACTACATAAATTAAACCAGAATGATCATTTGAATTACTTTAAGGAAACTGCTACAGCTTTATCACAGGGTAAGTACTAAAGCAAAAGAAGAGCAATTCATTACATATTTCTCTGCACTGTGTATAGTCAGTGTGTGAGACTGAGGATGTTATTGAAAACAGCTATAAACAACTGCCTGTAAACACCCCCTGATGATGTGGATTGTGTTACTGCTAATTTATTCTGGAGGAGCAATGGCCAAAGGTGTAACTCTAACCATGGCTTCATCACTCAGTCAGTCAGCGACAGACATTCACATTGACACTGACAAAACAAACATTTACAGGAATTCGTTTTCAAAAGTTTCACATTCAAGCTCTTCCCAGCTGCAGTTTGATCAGATTTGACGTGCAGCTTTGGTAACTACAGTCAATGAGGCCACAGATGCAATCACATATAGATTCAAATGATTCTGACCTGTAACAGGAGTACAGAAGTATGCAGCACTATCATTTTCTGTTTAAACCCCACCAAATTCAAAGCACTGAAATTACAACAACAACTAAAAATGTATAGAGAAAAACTAATGTAACTTTGGCAGAAAAAAAACCCAACAATAAAACATTAATGTAGAATTCCATCACTCAAGACACAAAGTTAACTGAGAGACTTAATATTGAATTGTTGGTTTAATCAAATGATCAGTGTGGAATCACACAGAGCGGTGACAAAACATGATTGCCAATTAATTTAAACTACTTGAGAATTTAACACTTGTATTGAACTCTGATGAAAAAAAGCATTTCACAAAAAACTTGCGCTCACACACACACACACACACACACACTGAGTTTGAAGACCTGGCCTATTCTACAGCCACATCTTTCGGAACAGAGGCTAAAACTGAGAGTGGCCCACGTCTTGTCCCCAGTCTGCAGTAAGAAGCCCATTATTTATATTGTGCCATCACACACCAAGGAGTTGGTGAAAGGTAGGACTGGTGACATTAAAAAACTAGGACATGCAAGGACTGCCGATGAGTGCTGGGTGCTCCAAGAACCCGAAGACTAGCTTCCACAGTTGATCTGCCACTTTACTGAATATTCCCTTTATTCTCGCATTAGCAGCCTGTTTCCGTCCTCCCTGTCCCTCTGGCTCCCCTCCCTCTCTCTTGACCTCCTTCTGAGCGACTGTGGTCCTTGCAGTCCAAGCGTCTGGTCATTAATAACACACTCTGCTCTGTTTTTCCTGCCAAACAGAGCAGTGCTTTCCTGTCATCCTGACACAAATTAATTCCCCTTATTTATCTTCTGGCACCAAGGCCAGCAAAGGCAGAATAACTGTTGATGGAAAAAAAGGGACAAAAAATTATAGACGGTGTGTTCTTGATGACAGGGCCATTTGTTTCTCAAATAAGACTCAAGATAAAGTTCACAACAATCACTTTGTGCCCAGAAATTCATTGTCAGCTCTATTCCCTTCTTATCAATCTCTGACTGAGGGATTTGTGGTAGTATAATTATGTTTGCATGTCAAAATGTATGTATACAGCAGAGTGGTGGTGTTTGATTGTTCTGGGTGGCTCGTGGGTTCTAGTTTACCATTCAGTTTAAAAAGATTAGTCATAAATACTGAATATGTGTGCTTCATCAGAAAAACGAAAAAAGAAAATAGCAGCACTGGTCAAAAGCTCTGGATATGGCTGGGAAAAGGATCTTGAGCTGAAAGCGTTTTGAGAAACTGCTATTTCCAGGAGCCATCTCCATAAGAACTGAGCTTTTTCTGGCCACATTTATTGATGTGGAGCGTTTTCATGGAAAGCTAATAGGGAACTTGAGTAGGGACTGTTTGGTTAATATGTTCACGGTCACTAAACAAAAAGTGGCATGACACTCTCAAAACTTAGACAGGCATTAGTTTGACCTGGTGTGCTGTCAAAGGCATTTTATTATATATCTGATATACAATCACAGTTCTCCTGAACATTGCATTTATTCTACAGCTACTGTGCTTTAAATGAAAAGCACTGCAGCATAATGCATTTCACTTTCTTAATCAATTCATATCCAATCAGTGAAATATGTTTAATTTGCCCTACAATATTACATAACATAGTATTGAGAAATGGTTAAGCTCTGGGAAAGATCGGGATCTTCATCAAATATTAACAGTATAGAAAGTGAGTTGCAGTGGGAGACAGGATGTGCTTTAAAAACATTCAACCCCAAAAGCTCAGTCTTTCCATAATCATTACCAAAGTGCTCTTCCAGCCTAAATATAACCACATACAGGAGTCAGGAAGCAACCTGTGAAAGTCCTTCTGCAGATTCCCATTCCATCCTGACCACCTCCCTGCAGCTGGTGTGGGATAAATAAAGTAAATGTGATCCAGTAAGTTGCCTTCAAAATGTATCTGTGAAGTTACTGGAAAACTAATTAGCAAGAAATTACTACAATATAAATAGAATTCATAGATTACATTGGTTCTGTTTTTTTTTTTTAATTATTGTAATTATTACTAATCAAAACAGCCATCTTTCTCTTTCTGTGGTTTAGCTACCCAACTTTTATCTCAATCAAAAAAAAAAAAAAAAAAAATCAATTTCCACCTGTTTGTTCAAAAATATCTATTTATCCATTACCTGGTAGATAAATAAGACACAGCTTCTGGTTTACCCTTCCTAATCCATAATGCACAATGCTAATTATACCGAACATCAATACATTTCTTTTTATAGGCCCAAGCAGCCATAGCTTCTCAGTATTTCACGGTTACATCTGTGGTGACAGAATCCACAGTATGGACTCCATGTCTCTCAGTGCATATATAAGTCCCACGGCAGCGGGGGCACCGGCATCTGCTCATTCAAATCTGAGCTCTCCAGCTCCACTGACAGTGAGAAATGGATTTAATAGCCAGAGAACAGCTTGTCAGCAGTCTAAAAAACCACAATGTAAGGAGGCTTTTTTAAACTCATCTCTGGATCCCTAGGGTTCAGCATTGAGGTGGGAGGGTTGGCGGGGGGGGGGGGGGGGGGGGGGGGGAGAGATTGGAAAATACCGCTGCCAACATAGGAATTCCATTTTTTTTGCCTCTGTAATGTATATGATTCATTGTGAATTCACTGTGAAGCGGCGGATAGCGTAGCGGGGATTCTATGGGCGAAATTGCATGTGCAGATGGGTTGTATGTATCATGAGTCAAGTGTAGCAGCCCGTGATGTATAATAAATCAAAGTTGGTGTTTGATTAGATGTTGCTGTAACATTATAAACCAGCCAATTGTTCTTCTGTTCCAAATGTATCATGAAAAGGTATTTGATTATATTTGAAAGTGCACGAAATGACAAAGGTGCTTCCTTGCCAACACATCCAGCCAAACATGCTTGTGCCTCGAAAATAAATGTGCAAAGTTTCAAAATAAAGAAGTCAGGCTTTTTATTCCAAAACAAGGAAAGAAAAAGACAGAACAAGAGCAGAGCAGCGCAGCATCCAACTTTTTACATGCTTCAGTTTTCAATTTTCCACAGCTGTATCTTCATAGATAATGTGAGGTGTTTTTTTTTTTTTTTGTGCCTTTCCGGAGGATGCTTGTAGTGGTGTGAAATAATTCCGCGGATAATCTGCTTCGAGGCGCACTCTCGGCTCATGCATTGCTATACCTGTGCAAGGATAAGTTGAGGAGGAGAAGAAACCCAATCAGAACTGCATCGTCCTTATCAGATCAGAGGACAAACGACATTCATGGGATTCTGTAGCTTTGTTATCTTTGTTAGCTTTGTTGTAGTGCTCCATGTAGTGGTGCAATGCAATGCTCTCCACCGGATGAAGCTATGTGAGGAAGGTAGGTCTGTGGCTCTCCAAGACATAATTGTGCGGAGCCCCATCTAGCTGTCGTCTCTCCAGGGGAACAGTAGGCAGCTCAGGGGCGTGTTGTTATATTTCACACTTAATGATGTGCAAGGCATCCTCAGCTCTTATCTGCAGGCCTATTTTAGTCACTGACACAGACTCTAAATTACCCCGTAACAGCAAATACAGCCCCAGCATAGTTAAATGGTGTATATAATGTTTTGTTAGAACCGCCGTCCTGACAAGTTCATACAAATATCTCCATCGAATACGCCATTAATCATCCAGCGGAGCACCTGAACCTGATCTTTTTTTTTTTTTTTTTTTTTTTAACACATTTTTATTATGTGAAAGAGTATCCATCAAGGATCTGGAAAATGTTCTGAACAATATCCAACTTTTTCTTCTTTAATATTAAACCTACTTTTTGCTACCTACACAACCCAGCATGCCTTAAAAACTGGAATACAGACTTATCAAGCCAATATTACAGAATCATGGATTTTAATTTTTTTTTAGCTACTTAACTGTCATTTTAGCAAGTCTTGTTTTTGTGGTTACTGAAAACATGCATTTCTTTTTTAATATTATAATACCTTATTACTGCCTACAGCCACTTTAGCATGAATGTGATGTACATAATGTAATTTACCCCGCCCCAGTGTGGACTCATCAGTTTTCATACTACCCTGTCTGGCTTCCTAAAGCCTTTCTGATATAATGTTTCATGAGCACCTGACAGCAGCAGGCGTGTACAATACTAACCAGCACATAACACTTACTACATAGCACGTGGCAACAATTTGTGTGGTCCTATATGCTGCTTTTTGACAGAACCCAAAAAACAAAACAGGCACTATTCACACCATATAGGTGTAAATAGCCACACATTATCTCTCAACACTCTGACGCGTTCCTGGGTTGCAAGTACTGTACAATAACTTTTCTGATGAAATTTTAAAATGTACTGGCTTTGAATTGTTATGATTTTCCTGGAGCAGCAAAATCAGGGCAGCATACAGTATCTATACATAATTAAAGGAACATCACCTCCCTGTGCGGCTGACTTTAACATAATCATTTATTCATCTATAAGATATACACAGCATACCTTCTATAGGACACCCTGCTGACAGCACACATCCAGCGCACTTTGATATTCTGGCAACGGATGTGCTTCTCCGTATGTTTTTCTTACTATTGCCATGGATTTTAGAAGCTGTACCTTAGCTTGTTTGTCTTAATGTGTATTTACATTTCTGTTTCTTTAAATTCAATTTCATTTTGAGGCCCTATTTCTTAAATCTTATATCTGAAATTTCCTTCTGGATTAATAAAATATCTATCTATCTGTCTGTCTATCCATCATTTTAAATGTTATAATCTAAGAGCACATTTTAAGTATATCTCACAGATACACAAGCAGACAGATGACAGAATGAAACCAATTTGCTGAACGGTGCAGTCCTTCGAAGACAAGTCTTTATTAAGTTTGGATTTTTAAATTTCCTGTGGGTGAAGTGACCGTACTGAACTCCAGAAACTAATTTTAGCAAGAATGGGAAAAATGTGTGTGATCTCCGTTACAGAGGATAGGATGCCCTTCTGACAAAGCCCCACTTTGCAATGCTGCTTGATATCATCTATTTTTTATGTGAAATCTTGCCTCCTGTGGCTTTAATCAAAAAAAAAAAAAAAAAAAAAAGAAAAAGAAAAAATGCTCACTAGCATGGCGTAAATTCTTAAATGAAATCAATAAGTCCTAGCTGCACTTCCTTATAATGCCGACCTAAGGGATAATGGTTTCTCCCATAATGGAATGAATATGATAAACATCAGTGTACAATGTGCTGTACTCACATGAGATTAAATGTATATCACGCAAATTCACTCCATCAGAAATTGCAGTTAGATTAGTGGCCTTCGCTTGTTCCTGACTGCTCTCTACTAAAAGTTGAAGTCATCCACAAATGTAAGGCGAGGTGTGCTGTTACATTGCCAGTTCAAATCATGCAGCTAATTCACTGCCTCGTAGGAAAATCCAGCCAAGTCCCAGCAGCTGAAAAGAGTAACACCTGAGGATAAATAACAGCAGATGGTGAACAGAAACAAAAATTAATGATCTAGTTTGGCTTTATTCAGAGAGTCACTTTAATTCTTGGGAGCCTTGCTGTGGTAGCACGTTCATGGGAACGCGGATATTTTGACAGCTCCCCCAGTGACCTTCACCTGAGCTCAGGGACGGGGAATTATGGCCTCAGCAGTGCCATCAGAAAGTCATATTTACTGTACATAGTGCCATTCCCCCAGGCAGCACAAGGCCTAATAAAAGCTTATGTTTTTTTTTAAACAGTCACTTCTACTTGTTTAACAGGAAAATAAATTCCCAAATTAACATGACTATATCTATTAAAAAAAAAGTAGATTAAAAATCAGTTTTTGATCCTTATAATGAAGATGATAAATAAATAGATTCTCTCAGTAAGACACAGAATGCAGATCTAAAAGTAGTCGGCATGGATGTGATGTCGTATTCAATTGGTACTTTACAGTATGACATCAAAGCGCCCATGTTTGCCACATAATGACAGAATGACTGTGGAATAAGTGGAAGTTTTTAAATGTTCCTTTGCACAGCCGTGTATTTTGCTGCAGTGCACTGAAGACAGCAGGAACTACAGAACAGCATACTGTATTCATTGCTTTGTCAGAATCTCATCCTTCAAGTAATTTAAACGTTAAGACGTCAATTCATTGTGGCTCGAGCAAAACATACCTAATACAGTGGTGAAGCTCAGGAAGAAAAAAAAATGGATTAGTGAGACACCAGAGAGAATAACCACAAATGAAACAATTAGTTTCAAGTATAATTCAGAGGAGGTGCGAATGCCACTGGAGAGAAGACATATGGATGATAAAGCCCCAGTTTTATCTTATGAAGCTATTTCTACTAAGAGTGGAGCAGTGGAGTTATTAATTCAGGCATATCAGCGTTAGAAGCATCTGACATGTAATGTCTTGAGGGCAAATGTTGTTTTTCTTTGGGAAAAAGCTCACACATTGTCAATACTGGCCATTGAAAATGACTAAGAACTTCAGGAAACTCATTTTTAGTTAGCTACATTTAATAAATGTAATAAATCAGAGAATGATACAATTCATCCAATACATACAATCCAATGCATTAAAATTTATACAAGTACTTACATTCCTCTAAATCCTAATTTTATTATGTGTTATTTGCCAATTTTGAGAGGAAAAAAAGCTTGTTTTGGTACTTTTAAGGTGAAATTTATGAGCTACATACACTGAAGTCCAGATAAAAGACGCCTCTGACTTTCTGCTAATGGCAAAAACAGCAATTGTGCAATATTTTTGATGTTTCTTGAGGGTGGAACTTTTCCAAAGCTAAAAAACAAGACCGAGGTGATTTCTAGAAACTCAATGATAGACTGGCAATGGATCACATGCGGTCATGTAATCTCCCGCATCCCTTCATTCTGTCCATGAAGATGGAGAATGTACAGGTAATTCAAATCTGAGGGAGAAATGAGGGGGAACAAAGGACAGGAAATGGGGGGGTCGAGTAACGGAACCAGATGAATTTACAGGTGAAAGGTGAAAACATCTTTTTAGGTGAACAACAGGAATATGAGCCTTATGAAGTGGAACGGATTCAAATGAAATCTCGCGGTTCATTCAAAGATAGGTTGCCATCATTTCACTAAGTATTGCGCTACACTGAGTTTGAATGTGTAAAAAAAGAAATATGGTTGCACTAATAATGGTATCACTTTCACTTGAAAAGGCGATATTAATATAACTTCAAACGTTACAGCCTGGAAAGAAGATCTGAGGGTTATCATGAATTGCTCTTCATTTTAAGTCATGACCATTTCAAGTTTTTTTTTTTTCCCCCTCAAAGCAAACTGATCATCAACAAAGAAAGACTCTCACGGCAATCAGATTAGCAAAGAGTTGCTCTCGCCCACATGGATAAAATGACAAGGTAGCAGCATCCAGCCTCATGAATTAGCAACCCAGTCAGGAATCATTATCTTTTAGTGGCTTTTAGAGGAAACCGCTGTCACAGTGATAGGAAAAAAAAAAAAGGAAAGAAGAAGACAAAAATGACACTCATCTCGTTTCAATTAAATTTTGCAGTGACTGAGGAAGTAATCCCTGGTTTTGTACAACAGAAAACATTTACTTAACTCCCTTTCTTCGTGCTTAAGCACCAGTGAATGATAGCAGCACATTTTGTACATTAAAATTCATGACACCTGTAATATGCGCCACAACAAAAATTGTCTTCAGAGTGGAGCAGATATGGCATGTTGCTTATAATTAAAGAAGGGGCATGAGGTATTTGTTAAACCAAGATGAGCTGGCAAGAATAGAGGCTAATGAGCTACTACCTTTACTATGATGGAGAAAAAAGTGTTATGTTGTGCCGGTTACTATGCTGCACGCACGCCACTCGTCTCAATGAGGGGAAAACTCTCCAGAGCTGCAAGAGCGCAAGGAGAGGTGGGAAATATTTTATAAATATAGATCAAGCGGGAATACAAGTCTCCCTTTAAAGAATGGTGGTGTCCCTGGGGACACGTTGGTCTTGAGTGTAATGACTCCCAGTGCAGAACTCCTGAGACAAATTGCCACTGACCCCCATGGATTTTCCTGGGCACACTCGATTGGAAATGGACTATTCAATTTCCCACAGGGAGCTTTGCCATTTCCTTGCTATGCATCATTGAAATAGCATCCACTTTTGGGTTTGGGCACTAAGAAAATATTCACAGACTCTTGTATCAATAGTGCCAGGACTTTCAGCTCCTAATCACAGTTTAATTTATTCTATTTATTTCTTGACTCGACCACTGAGATTTGCTCTATTTTTTCATTTATTTATATATTTTTTAGCACGCGTAAAATGCTAATGTCAATACTAAGGAGAAATGCATGGCTCATGCCAAAATGTCTGACAACTATATATAGTAATTATGGGTTGAACTGCCCTTTAATCAAACGATATCAGCATTTTAAGATGATGTGTATATTTAAAGTAATATTTATTCAGTCAGATGCTGATCTGTTGGGCTTCTATGCTTTTATTCTGATGAGAGGAAGTGGAAAGAGAGAGGGAGGAACAACATGCAGCATAAGGCCCCAGGACACTGATAACACGACATACGTGTTAACCACTGTGCTGCCCAGATGCTGATCTTACACAGCTTTTAAAATAATAGTAATTGTGATAATGATCACTTATCGAGGAGGACGCATAAATGCAAAGGGACTCAAAAAAAATTTCGATCTCCAGCAGTGCTTCATTCAGTGGGAAGATTTCTCTTTCTTTTCTGTGCAAGCGTGCGTTTCTCGTTTGTTACAGCTGAAATGATCCATTGGCATTACAACGCCACCATGAAAAAGTCATGGCGAGGACACACGAAAATGAACTGGAGTGTGAGCGATTCCATGTAAATTCGTCACGCCGATTCCTTTTTTTTTTTTTTTTTTTTCCCAAGCAGCATTGAAAGCAGCAGCGTGCAGACTAATGGGAGAAGATGAATGAAGCATTAATGGTGGGGGGGAAATAACAATCTCTTTGAAGGTAGCTAAGCCACTTGCTGGCTCTCATAAATAACCCACACAAAGCAGAACTACACAACCATATGTCATTCTAAGAACATATTTTTGTGTGCATTTTTATTGCATTTGAGAGGATACTGAGAGGATAAATGAGAGCCCATACACTAAACACTACATCACAACAACACCTGGCAGTATTGCGTCAGGAGGACAGTAAAATGGATTTAATCCATGAACTCAAAGATAGAATTTAGCTAAACAAACCAACATGCAAAGGCTGCATTTCACAGTCTACAGCTGAAGTATCGGTATCTCCCTTTTATCTATTTTCTGCTACGATTCAACCACTCCATTCTGCCGGGCCAAGAAATAGAGTTTTTCATCACTGCAGTCTCTCACTGGCATCGACCAGCGATATTGATCCGGAGCAGATCTCCTTCCACTCTACCTGGGGAGCTAGATGAGCCTTGTTCATATTGATCCAACCTTTTTATTCTACATTCTCCTTCGCCCTCTCTTTAGCTTGGAAAAAAATTATATTCTTGTCATCTCTCATAATAAATATTCTTTTGGAAAGGCATTGATAACTATTAATCCAAAGTCTGCTGTTGGATTTTCTTGTCACTGATGATTTACACACGCAAGACAGAAATTCTGTTGAAACCTGCCACCAACCTCAGAAACACTGTCAGTTATGGCAGTTTAAAGATGTGATGGCATTCTGCTGTTTATCTGATTGAGGGTGCAGCTATGGAGCTAAGACTGGCACATGGAGGCAAAACATGTCGATCAGAAAACCGGGCAGGCAGTTCCGAATGTTTGCCTGAAACAAATAAAATGAACTTCTTCAGAAGAAAATGCCCTCGTCGAACTTCAGGCAACAGTTTAAATGTTTTTTTCTTTTTTTCCTCGTCATTATTTTCTCTGGGAGTCTACTATAATCGCATGCCTCTGGTTTATAATCCCACTTTATCACACTATACCCCGTCTCCCTTTCTCTGCCCATTTCCTTATGCTCATTCTTTACGTGCCTCTTGCTATCGGCCTTAAGTCCTTCACTCTCTCTGTGTCTTTCTGCCTAGCCCTCAGGAGCAGGATCTGTGGTAATGTGCTAATCTGTGGAGCTTTAGTGCAGTCTTGCCAATCTGCCATGTCAAGATACACAAATCTCCCTCCAGGCAATTACAGGGCCTTTTTCCCCCCTCCACTGTAAGGGTGTTTGTTTCTCCATTTTTGTGGCTGTGACCCATCAAGTGCAATCAACTCATTTGTAACAAACGCTGATGTCCCTGCGGCAGCAGACGGAATAGGTCCAGGTACGGTGCAGATTTGGAAAGAGTCAGGAAGTAAGTGAAAAGAGGGAAGAATTCACTAAGTATGGTAATGGTCGCACAGCCTGGGAAGGAAGTCCAATAATCAAGAGAGTTCCTCTTTAACAAGGCGGCATAGAGGCTCGCTGCAGATAGACCGGAAAATCCTCTTCTTCTGACAGCTTTGAGACATTGTACGAGGTGAAAAATGCAAAACTCTGACAAAAAGCTTCATGTCCGAAACACACAGCGAAGCGGTGTCATTCATCATCGCCAACTCTCAGTCTGTACCAATTCACAACCCCTTTCTACAGAGGCGTAGACCAAAGCAAACCAAAATGAATGCCATTCAGAGCTAAATGACTTTTACTCGCTGAGCATTGTGCCACAGAGGCTCAGAGTTTGTAATTGCTATTGCTATCTTTTTTTTTTAATGAGAGGAAGCTGTAGTTGTATGAGAGGGTGGAGCTGACCTGGTCTGCGGCAATTTGTGCTACAGGACGTTGGCCGCATAGTCGCCAGGGTACCCTGCTTGGTCGTGTCTCCCTCTAAATCGGATCCTACCTTTAAAAAGAAGCATCATGTTTTATTGAACAAGGCTCGGCAGATCGAGAGCCATTCTAATCTAAAGTCTATGGTTGATACCATTAACTTGATGTTTACTGGGCATTTTAGAAGGGCAGTGATAACTGCTGTATTTTATCGTTATGTACTAAGTTGAAGGCTGGCTGATATAATTGGTGATATAAAAGGTCACCAACCGAACAGCAAAATACAGAATCATTTGATAATTGAGGACATCTATAGTAACTGAGGTGGATTTACATTTTTCATAAAACCAAACCTTGAAAAGATTTCTCAAATGAATGAAAGGGACTGCGGATCTGGGAGAAACCTCCTGAATCTCTTTTTAGAGTAAATGTCATTTCCTGTATTCTGGTGTTTTGACACTTGAAGAATGGTGGGTACATTTTGTAATTACATCCAGAGGAGTCGCCCCAAATCACATATTTGAAGATATTAAAAAGCCAAGAGTAGAGAAATTGATTTGATGACTAATATAGTTCCATTTCTAGGAGCAACACCCTTTTAAACACATAATTAGACTTCTGGAGCAGCCATGAGCTATCATTTTTATTTCAGTAAAAATATCCCGAAGATTTTGTTATAACAGAGTTTCAGACCTTAATTCAGCTTCACTGGTAACCGTGCATCTGCAAAAGCATCAGCCTGGCACACGTGTATGTGTGCGATGTGTGGCAAGTAGCAGCCAGTAGCAGTGAAAATGCGGAGTTGAACTGATTTAGTTTTGACTCAATAAAAAAGTGGAAGAGATTTGATGAAGCACTGAGTGGATAAACTGATGTGCTGGTTATCAACCGCGGCAAAAGTGAGAGGGTCCAAACTGATAATGTTGAAAATTGAGTGGCACTTGTCCCACCTTTGTTTAAAGATAGCCACGCCTGCGATTTAATGCACGATGCCCATGCATAAGTGTGATATCTGTGGAACAGCAGAGCATTTCTTCCTTCCTTTTTTTCCTGTCTGTCAGAAAATAAAAGCATGATAGTCCAGTCAACGGAGATGTGGAAAAAAGTGAGATGAGTCATCCTTCATTATATCCTCCAAAAGTGGGGCTGAATGCTTGACCTTTACAGAGAAGTAATCTGGCGTCTCTGTTGTGGCTGGGGCTCATCAAGCGGAGAGAATGGCAGCCTTTTTTGGCGGTTCGTGCACTGAGAATAATCTTGGGATCTTCGCAGAGCCACTAGCAATAGCCAAAGTGTGCTTATCGGGATGTGCGATCAGTTTTTGCACTATTGGACGGGCTCTGCTTAGCCCTCTCTAAAAGCGACCACATGCCACTGGGCTGATGATGATGCGAGGCACCTGATCTCAACTCAGTCAAACTTCATCAAAGCCCCAAATGAGGAAATATGTTTTTTAAGGATGGCGTTTGCTCAAAAGTAAAATTCAGAGGCGTAGAGAATCAACACCATGATGCACCGAGGCAGTTCTGGTGATGCGTGGTGGCCCAACACTTCTCCTTGATTCGCCACCCATCTGTACTGCATACACACTCCTAGCATTTATTAGATGGAGTAACAATTACACAGCAGCAGCCTGGAGGGGTTTGAGGCTTATAGCAAACCGGGGTTTTAAGGAGATAAATAGTTTTTCTTACATCAATTTTTAGAGTGTAATGAGCGTCATGCTAAGTGATGAGCTTTAAATTTAGATCCCTGGACAGAAAAAAAAATACTAAATTAAGGTATGTTAAAACACTTTTTGAGTACTTCTCAGCAGAAAAAAAAAAAGAAGCTGAGACTTAAAACCGGAAACTTAGCAAGTCTGTGACACTTGAAAGATAATGCTATGGTAAACATTTTTCTCTCACCTTTGTGTTTAGAATTTCCTCGTTTTTATTAAGGGAGCTGTCTGAATATGACAACTTTTGGAGGGAAACACTGAAATATACAGACAGCTCCCTGACATTCTCTGAGCACTTGGATTTCATTTCACTGACATTTCGAAAGCCTTACCTGCTGGAAATGACATGCTGTATACAGGACGCTTGAATATCAGCTTATTCATGAATATCACCTTATTAGTGAACAGGCTGGTTATTCGAAACATTTTAAAAAACTGTAGCCTCGCAGGAAAAGGAAGAAGATGCACCTTATTCCCTCCACCGTGTTCTCACTGGGGACGAGCAACGTGTTACTGATTTCTATGCAGCCTGTGCTTCAGCCAGGCTCCTCAGTTTTCAGACCAGATGGTGATGATGTTACCCATATGCCAAAGCCTGGATATGAAACCATGTTAAGATTTTCTTGAGCGAATTCTGAGTCAGCTTCCCAAAGAGCAACTTCTGACATTTTACACGATGGGATCGCAGATGATTGCTCACTGTAAAGTGTTATTAACTGAGTATGCCCCAGACACATGAATCAAGACTGCTGGGCGTGAGCACTCAGTGCCCCGCTCACTAAAGGACATCTTGGTTTTTCTTCATTCTCAAAAACATCAGCTGTAGGTGTTAACGTATATCCAAGAAAGAGAAGACTGCAGTCGCAGATATGCTTAATATCTGCGGTCAAAGCTGAGAAAATGTAATCCTCCGGGAGTCAATGAAGCTGAAATAAATTTACTGACAGCCTTCCAGGTTTCATGTCAGGCAACAAATCCAACATCTGTTGACAATTCAACGCACACCACATGCTATTTTGTTACCTGTCAAATAAACACAGCAAAGAAGTCTTGACAAGCTGCACTCTCACATGCCGTTCCACATTATCTAAAACAACCCGTTACGCCATCACCGCAAAGGTCTAGGATTCTTAAGATGGCCTACTCCGTGTTGAAGGCCATCATTGGAAAGTGTAAAGATCACTCCATTATAAAACTATTTTCCACATGAATGCTTGGTTTGCTGGAAGACCAAGACAGAAGTGAAAGCGAGGTCTTCAGTGCAGTGATACTCTGTCGCCTCATGGCCACTTTTTTTTTTTTCCATATTATTTAAAACTTTCAGCTCAAAATGCCACTTCAGGATTTAATGACGAGCCTTTCCATTGCTTGTCAAAGTCATCGCTACAACTGACTGACATGTACACAGACAGTCACGCGAAAGTAAACTGACATACTCTGACAACCAGCTAATATTAACATCGTCTCACAAACCCCGTCGCCTTAAGTGTCCGGGAAAGGAAGGCGGTGTGAAAGCTCTGCGACCACCCGACACATGTGGAACCAGCATGCACCGCTCTGCCATGTTCTCGTCGCCTGCTGCTCTCTGCCCTGGTACACGGAATAACCCCCTCGTCGGATCACACACAATCCAAAGGGTGCCAGACATCAAAAATATCTAATCCCGCCTGATGCCTACTGTGCTGTCAGAAGCCAACAACGGCAGGGAAGCACTACATGGTGCACTGAAAATGTATCAAGAGAATTACAAAAAATGCTTTCCAGTTATATTTTTTTTATTTTTTTATTTATTTTATTTTTGGGGGGGGGGGGGGGTTGTTTCGAGTGTTTTAGAATCCACAACAATTTTATTTGACTGCTGAGGATGACATAGAAGTCACTAAAATTTACTGCTTCATAAGACAAGGAAAATATGAGACAAATCATCGCAACACAGCTGCTGTGCCGTCTTTTTTGGGAACAATTGAAATTCTCAAGGCATGGTTGATGGTGGGAAGTGTAATCCTTGCAAACGACAGTGAAAAACATCACTCACACACAGCTTGAACAGATTTCACAAGAAGCTGAATGGAAAAACAGGTCAGAAAGACTTGCATCGAACATTTGTAGTAACAGAGCGGTTGATGTTTTTTCTTTTTTTTCCCCAAATGTGGAAGTGAGACCATTAAGTGTTGAAGTTCACGCAACTTCGGCAGAATGATCTTCTGTTATAGCCGCTGCACAAATTTAAACACATTAAATAAAATTCTAAAGAAGTCAGACGGCGGAGCTTGTATTGAACTGTCTGTGTTATGTAGAAAAATAAAGGAAGAAAAAGAACACATATCGTGTGTCTAGTGAGACCAAACACTCCTACGACACTTACTCACTGAGCAATGCTGAGTTGCTGCGAACCATTATTGTACCGTGCCACACTAGATGCTTTTTCTTTTCTGATTCAGCATGTCCTGGATGGGATGGGACACCAACGTCAGAACGCTGAAATGTCTCTTCTTTGGCTCTAATTGTATTCAATCATGTATATTATTTATTTATATTTGCCATACAAATACCACTATACAACATATATTTCAATTTTTAAAATCACAACTAATCACAATAATTAATCGCAATCAATCGCTCTTTTATAATTTAGTTATTTAATTACAGTTTTTAAGTCCATGTTAACGATGTATCTTGATTGGAAACCAAATGAATTAAAATAAAAAATGACTTTATGAACTTGCCTTTTTTTTTTTTTTTTTATTTCAAGCCAAAGTGCCATGCACTCAATGTAACGCAATGTCTACATAATGTCTACTCCAGAAATACAGCTTATCTTCAACAGCAGAAATGTTTGGCCTTGAGACAAAAGATTTATTTTTTTTTTTAATACTACATTATTCTACATTGACAACTGGGCAGACGTGTATACACAAAGTGTAGAGTTCATTACAAAGTCCATAAAAAAAAAAATACTAAAAATAAAAATCCATAGCTTTTTTTTAAAGTAAAACTAACCCTTTCCAAAGCGGTTTGTTGTCGTTAACTCCCGTGATTTATCATCATGAGGAAACAGGAAGCTGCTGACGGAGGACAAATTAAGGATGCGGCGAAGGGACAAAATATAATCACGTGATTAATTGAATAAAGAAAAAAAAAAGCATGTTAAAGGAGTGCTTCATAGCGTTAAAGCTGACAGCACTAATTTTAAAATACTAAAGGGACTCTTTTTGGTTTGGGCTTCATTCATGACTCCTACAAGACTTTTCACTAGCACACAAATTGGTTCTGATCATGTCAACAATTTTAATGTTTACTGTTGAAAACCACAAAAACTGCAGTGTGAGAACATAACCAATTTCCACACACTGTTAACCCACACAATGGCCATGAGATTGCCAATTTTTCTAACTGTAGTGTAGCAGGCTTGACGGTCAGGAGACCTACATTACAACTTAAAGGAACTGTGCCATTTTTACCTGTGCGTAAAATTCCTTTGCTCCCTTTCTGTAAACGGATTGTTGCATTTTTACTGTCGATAACATTTTTGTCGTGCAAAATATGTTGCCAACCAGCAATGGGATCCTCTTGCTCACCTCGCAGAACTCTCTGGGAATATGCATGATATAATGAAAAGGAGGGCAATTCCCATCTTTAGAAAGTCAAAGCAATCACATTAGAAAGTATACTAATTTAGAAATAGCCCAGTTGTAGTCGTAAGCCTGCCTGCACAGCCTGCACTTCCTCTTAAGCCGCACATGGCAGTTTATTGTGATGACAGCAATTAAATACCCAAGTGATTTTCTGCAAGCAGTGTTACGATTTATCCTACTGTGTGCCCTGCTCTCTAGAGCCGGACAGAAACAAGGTTTTATGGATCCAGTGTCAAAGCCCCGGCTGAAAGCAACGCACATAAACCAGCCTATTCTCAAGAAAGCAGCCATGAAACAGAGGATAAACCACACAAGTGGTTAATGTGACACAGGAGGACCTTTGGGGGACTAACATAATACATAATATTCTCACGAGCTTAAGGCAGACAATGAATACAAACTCGCCACTAGATTTAACTCTCAAACAGGGAATAAGTGTTTTTGACCACACAGTACATAATATGACTGACTGGGTTTCACACTGTATGGCACAAGGGACAACAAAGCATGGCCCAAATTAGAAGCAGAATGTCAGATTTGTGCCTCATCAGCATTCTCTCAATCTCTCCCTGCGGCTCTCCTTCTGCCACATCCAAGCTGGGCGTTTGGTTTATCATCGTGAAAACCTGTTAGTTTTAGATAAAGGCCTCATATCGTACAAAGCCACCACTCAGTAATACCAGTCTAAAAATCCACCGTCTGAGTGATTTGTGTAAAACTGCAGGTTGACATCAAGGATAGTACTCGAGTAGAATATATATCGAATATCGTTTCAGCTTGCATTCGCCGCAGTTTTGCTTATGTGTTTGTGATTTGATCTGTGAGTTGCAGTGCAGGTTTGTATTTCACAAGTTACCAAAAGTCAATACATGTATACATAGCAATGTGATGATACCACTGACAACTAACAAAACTGTCTCAGGCACTCACAATTTTGGAGCCATCTACAGAGGAGACCGGCTATACCGAATTTCGAATTCAAATGGATACATTTATTGTATTTATTCACATTTGTATATGTCAAAGAAGGTGTATGTGTTTTGAACATGGAAATGCCACTTACCTTGGGAGATAGAAAAATCAGTTGCTGCATTTCATCGGTTTGTGTGTGTGTGTGTGTGTGTGTGTGTGTGTGTGTCACGAGTCAATGTTATTCATGCTACATCTTTGACTCGTAGCAGCAGAGCGATTGCTGTTCCCACAGTGTACGCTGAAACTATACATCCACAAGGCGGTTTGGAGACTTACCTGTTCAGGTGATCAGTCACAAGTATATGACAAGAGACAGCATTTTAATACAACACCAAATTCTTTGTTTTGATTTCAAGAAAAAGAAAATGAACCAAAAACTGCCCAACAAAAAAAACATAGCAAACGTCAAAGCAACAGCGAGAGCAGAAATCCATTTTTTTTTCCTTTTTAAGGAATGCAGGAGGAACGCTTGAATGCCGTAGTGTTAAACACTAGTTGTCAAATTTAACGTCATACAGTGTGCGTTTTTGTGATTTTCACCGTACACCGTGACATTCAAGCTGCCCTCTCAATATGATGACTTGCTAAATTGGGTTTTACTTCAATAACCAACTTGAAAGAATCAAAGTTTTACCTTGAATGCTCAGTAGGGATCTTACAAGCCGAGCTTCCCCTCTCTGCCCTGAGGAGGAGAGTCAAATGGGAAAGATCAGAAGTCCACTTACCCCACAGGGAGAAGAGGTGAGGATCACAGCCAGGATGGAGGCCCACAACACTATGATCAAGCCTCACCCGCAATCCCAAGCCCATTATTTGTAATAAAAAGAGCGTAGTTACCCCGCGTGGTGGTGGTGTACTGGAACTAGGGACAGCAACTATTGTGTTTATATGCCCACATGAGTCTCATTTGGGATTCCCATGCATCAAGCAGAAAAAAACAAGAGGCACGGCTTTAACATGTGAATGCAAAGCCAAAGCGGCACCTACCTTGGAAAGCTTTCATTAATAGTTGAGAAAGCAATTTTTAAAATGCCAGTGACTTTATATACTTCTCTTCGCATGAGTATATGACTGCTACATGCTACAAATACTGCTGTTATAGCTTTAGAAAGCCAGACAATTCAAAAGGTAGTACCTTTATTTTTACCTATGAGATTTGATGAAATGTTCCATGAAGAAAGCAGATTCCAGACAAAAAGGAAGAACAAAAGGAGAGAAGACAGTGTCATGGTCAGGTCGGAAAAGGACAGAGGAGAGCAGAGAGAGAGGCTTGATGGCTGTTTATGTGTTTAAATGAGATGAAAATTTGGGATGGCGCAGAAGAGAGAAGGAAATACTGTTCTGTTGCATGACAAGGGCATGGAGCCACAGAAATGGAGAGATGAATAGATGCAAGAGTGTCGACGCAGATGCTCACACATGCAGTACAACAGCGAGGGCAGACGAGGATTAGTTAAAACAGTCAGTAAGCCACCAACATGCATTATTTCCGAATAATGTTAATTCAAAAGTCCCCTTAGTTGAACCACACCGTCATAAAACATCAGCATGTATGGACGACGTTAATAATTAAAAAAACGCCACAAAGAAAATGTGGAGAGAAATGACACGGCTACCCGGCAGAATGGGGAGATTAAAGCCAAATGAGCTTGAAAAGGGGGTCACATGGAAAAAAAAAAAAGAGAAGTCACTAGGAAAATGAACATCAACTAGGTCATTCAAAATAAGTGAAATGACAGCCCACATATGAAGCTTCAAGCCTGAGTGCTGCATAAGAGTTAGAGGCACACATATTTCCAGGCACAAACGTGAGCGGGGCGGAACAATGGAGGGAACGGCAGGATAAAGGAACAGAGCTCATACCTTGGTCGCCCATCATCAGGTGTGCCAGACCTTAAAGGAAAACAAGAGCACAGTCAGCAGAGAACAAGGGATCATGGGAAGCTGTGTGACACTGACATGCAGGCATCTCTTTCAGAGCAGATGTCTGTGTTACTTCAGGAGCGTCGGGATAAGGGAAGAGCGGGAACGGAGAGAAACAGACGAGGATGCACAGACAGGGTCAGCGCGATGAGCATTCGGTCACCCGAAGCAGGCTGCGAATGTGTCATCAGCCACTTACTAGACATCATTCAGAAATCTAAATTCAGGTCGGCCCGTTTTGTTTCCCCCTCCTCCTCCCCCCCCCTTAAGGATGAGAAGTATGCAGACTATCATCCTACATACCAGTAACAGACCAATCCCTACGCACAAATATAGCTGAAGACTGCTTTACCTTGACTTTCAACAACAACAATCAAGTGTCCATGTAACATGTTGGCACCCAGAGGAAAAAAAAAAGGCGATTGGACATGGTCTGGTCAGAGCACGTTACTGGGTCAGCTGTATTATATCATTTTGACACTGTTAACCCATATTGACCATGAACACTAACCACTGAGCGCTGAGTTCTGTTTGAGAGGTGGCTCTTTTAGCTTTCAGGTGACATGTTTTTAATCTTGCTATACAACTTCGAACAACAAGCCTGAAAGCTAAAAAAACACTGATTTGGTTGCTGTCACTGAGTCTGCTTGACACTTAAATCTGAAAACAGCTAGTTTCTATGTTAAAGAGCTCTATATTAGGTAGAAAACTGGCTAATTACACTACAAAGCTTTACTTTCTTTCAGTGGCCTTTTCATGGAAACGGAAAAAATCCCTTTTCATGACAGTGTTGCCACCTTACTAACAAGAGACTTCTTATATTCAGGTCAAATAAATCTCCATTGGAAAGCCTAGTTTATCACACTGAAGACTTACTGTAAGAAAAGCAAATAAAAATTTAGTTTATTTTTGGTAAACATTGGCCATTTCTTCAAATAATTATTTAAGTTTTTTAAAAAAAACTTAATTATTAGTCTTGCTATGAATTTGTCTGTTTGTGATTCTTTTCTTTGGGTAAACTTTCCTTTGCAGTTTTTGCATTCCTTTATTTCTTTTTGATTGATTTTATTTTAGCCTCTCAGCCTTCAAGTCTTGCTCTCAAGGTCCAACACCTTGCTATTATTTGTAAGTCAAGCTAAGGCCTGAATTTGCACCAGCGATAAAAGCATTTACACTTGGTAGTGTAGAAATCCATGTTCTCCAAGGATACTAGAAGTAACCTTTAAACATTTGAAATCACTTTTTTTTTTCTTTTAGCTTTCAAAAAAAAATCATATATACAAAAATAATTTCTCAAAAAAGGCCAACAGCAAATATTCTGTAATTTTATAAAATATATTTTCATTGATTTACTTGTTTGGTTTTTACAATTGCAGCTTTTCAGGAAAATAGAAAAAAAAAAAAAAAAAAAAAAAACTAAACGAATCAGACTTACCATTTCAGTAATAGCACTACCTTAGCCAGTACAAAACATTGGCTTACATTTGTTTGGGGAGCCTCAGCGAACATGACAATGTGTAGCCACACAAACTTTACCAGAAAATGGACAACCAGCAATTGCGGAAATATACCCACCTTCAGTATAGTTGTCTTCTGGAGGCACGGACAAGCAAAGAAAAAGAGAGGAAGACATTCATTAAGCAGCATGCAGACTAGTACTGGCCTTTGCATGTGGAAACCATGCAAGGCATTAAACGTCACATGCAAGTGACCTATTGTAACCCCTGCAGAGAAGATTTACACACAGGCCTATCATCTGCTGTCGACCTTTTTGCTCATACACTGACCTGGAATACAGGACAGAGCTGTAGCTGAATGAGCCTCTCTTATTATTTGATATAACCTTGAAGAAATTTCTTCCAAAGAAGTATTTCGGAAAAATTGGCATCACCACTTTAGAATTTAGGAACCAGTCGTGATCATGAGAGATAAGATGGTGGGGAGATAAACAGCACATCTCGAAGCCTGAGGATAGTTCATCCTGTTTTGTGGCTCTTTTAATCATTTATTTACTAGCTCCTTTTTTTCTTAAACATGATGGATTATAACTGTGCCATCAACAATTATTTATTTCAGCAGATTCAGTCTGTATATATATTATTTCAAATGACTCACTGCTCTATGCCGCACATGAAAAAATGCACTGTGAGAGAAACTCTAAACATATAGAGCTAACTGTGGGAAGGCAATGCCTCCATGTTTTCAGAGCAGGCTGTGGGGTCTTGTGTTACTGGGGCTCAGGTGATCTGGTCCCATTTCTCGACAGCGCTGATCAGTGAGCACATACTGGAAATGTAAAAAAGAGCTTGCCTCTCAAATGAAATTGCCATAAACATAAACTTTGGCAATGAAAGTGAAGTTAATGAGGCGATGATCTGCAAAATCTGCTGCGCTAATTGGTAAGACCAAGAGAAGCACTACATGTTGGTGAAGCCATAGCAGGTGAGGTAACGGTCATGCTATCAGTGGGGGAAGTTAACTGGTTTGGACAAAGTGACTGGAAACATGCAAAACCAGTGAGATGAGTGTGTTAGGGCCCATAGACTGCCTACAAATAGAACAAAAAAATTGTCAGTCAAGAGTTGTTTTCATCATTCAGTGCCTTGTCTCAGGACTAATTCCAGATTCATCATTGAAATACTTCAAATCATAAAAGCAGAAATACACAAATGACACAAAACGAAAAAGAGAATTTGATGATAACTTCATTAAAATCATGCATGCACGTCTAATCAATATTTGTACAGCTAGAAAAATGGTCAGTCCTGTCAATCCAGTGTCCATGCAGCCTGAAAGCTCCAAAAAGCCCTATTTTTACTGCAAAATAAACTCCTACCTCTTCAAAATGGTTTCTTTCCCAGATTCAAGCGATTTTTTTTTTTTTTGGACTCAAAACTTACCATGGCCACTGGCTCCCCTTCCATATCAGACACCATGCACAAACAATCCAAATCATCATTTTGTGAACAAATTATAGGACAATGAAACAATTCACTGCTTCAATCCGTTAGCAAGAAGATCTAAAAACAAATTTGTGTTTGTTTGTTGTTTGTTTTACATACAAGTAAAACAGAAATTTGAGATTTTTTTATTATTATTTATTTATTTTTGTGCAGCTTTGTTTGGAGTGGATTGTGCATCTTAATTGTGAATTGTTTGGATAAGAGTCATGAAATTCTGGCGTGAAGTAAAACTAAAAAATGCACTTTGTTCACAAAACGTCAGCTTGATGATGAGAAGCACGCTGCTGAAAAAAGCATTCCGGCGAGGCAGGCATGAAGCTGGCAGTTGCAACGTGACCACATGAGAAGAGAACAGTAAAAAAGTAAAAGAATCGAGAGACCCTGCTGGCATCAAGACCCCAAAGACTGACGCTAACTGGAAAATTTCACTTCAGCACGGGGCCTTTTTAGGAGCATGACATTGATGGATTGTTTTAGATTGTGGACAAGGTTATTCTGCAACTGACGCTGCATTTTAGTGATTCCCTTCCTATAATCATAGGTGATTGGAACCAAATTAAAACCAGGTTTAGAGCTTCGACGTTAAATTTAGCGTAACGCTTCAATACAGATTGAGCCATGCAGCATACAGTGTCATTATGTTACATTTTAAACCCCAGCAGGCAAGATACAGTTATGAACGGCAGGTTTCGAATTGTTATACATAAAAAAAAAAAAAAGAAACACAATAAAGACGTTAAGAGAATTTGACTGGATACACAATCACAGTAAAACCATTTAATTGTGTCTAATAGTAATTCTACTGAGTGAAAAATTTGAGGCGAGGCTTCGTTTGGTGGAGTTGTGAAGAAATGAGCTTTCCTCTTACAGCAGTATCACCTGACAGCGACCATTAAAGCAATTCCGCTATCATCCAAACGCACACACACACACACTTTCTTTCACAAATGTACCCAGCTGGTTACATCCTAATCCAGAGACGTAAATCCATTTAATCCCCTTGACAGAGTGATCCCAGTGCTATTGTGCTGGTAACACAACACCAAAATGCACTCAACTGTCTATCAGACGATCTGCATCTCTGATGGTGTACAGAAAATAATTACATTACTCTCCAGTTTGATGAATCAGTGAACAGAACATCTGATGTGCAAAAACACAAACACACACAAAAAGAAAAAAAGAAATTAAAGATTGGGGAAGAGTCCTATAAATGGATATTCTTCTCTGTCCGCCCACCCCCCACCCCCCAGGTGCGATTCGAACACCTCAGCCAAACCTTGACTGGGTGACTGCGGGTTCAAACCTGTGGCAGCTGATCCAGAGCAGCAGTCAGCGGCAGGCTACTCTCAGCTCACTATTACACACCTCTCTGGCTGCCATCAGTCAGCTTCACCCACGGCCATTAACAATGAGAGCAGTTGGTTGAAGAGACATGGCAAGAGCAGGAAGGCTAGATGATCATTCTACTTTTCACATCCCAGATCCTTGTGTCACTTTTTCTAAACACAACATCCAACAATAGATTATAATCTATTTTTCTCTGCCATTTGACAATTTTAGAACCTTCTGTTTGCTTGACTCAACGTTTTTGTCGTCTGCCATTAACGTCACCAGCTCTGAAGTCATTTAGGTTTGTTGAAATTTATTCCAGCTCTACCAACGTCTTATTTCCTCTGGTTTTTCGAATCTGAATTCCTAACGTGTTTATGTTGCACTCTTGCTTTATGACAATAAACTTAGAGGTGATATATTCCAAAACTAAATGTTTGAATCTGTTTGAATACAGACATTTTTCTGATCTCATTTGAAAGGAAATGCTATGGAGCCAACTACCATAAGACTGTAAATTACATTTAAATGATGCACAATTTCATTTTCCCAGGCAAATGTGATAGAAATATGAGGTCTGTTCCCACACACAGATATTTCCTTTTGTGTTCCTGTCATGGATACAGCCAAGGAGCTTTGTACTTTCAAAAACTGTCTGTTTTGTAAAGGTTGAATAGATTTTCAGCTGCATGCCATCGCAAATAAGGCAGCTGATAACCACCCACTATCCAAGTTGTATTCACACAGTGACCTATAACAACACCCACCGGGACAATAGCCATAGACATTTACTTTTTTTTTTTTACCTCATATTGACTGTTTTCTTTATAAAAATGTTTCTGTAGCTTGTTCTCGGCGTTGTGTGAATTGTGTCTGTAATGTAGCAGCTCTTGAACAACTGACCCTTCTCTCTCTTGGAAAGAGGAAGCTGAACTTTAACTTAAACTTGTAGAAAATAAATTCAACGCAAAAAAATTGTGTGTTCATGTTCTGCATTAATAATAGGCCCTTTCACTCAATGTCCACTGTGGTTATTATTCAGGGAACTGTAACATCTTTCTTTTTTCTTCCTTTCTCTCTCACTGTCATGCCTCTCTGCTAGACCAGCTTGTCAGGACATTTGGAGCGTCCCTCAAATAAGGTCATATTGTACGCAAAAATGTCTTATTGGTGTGTTCAATACAGAGAAGCAATATGTTAAATAAAGTTTAATAATATGATTTATTAAGCAAGTCACATTTCTTAATGGAAGCAGTTCCATTCCATTTTAGATAGCCTCAAACTGAAGCAGTTTATCATGCCAGCACTGGTTTAAAAAAAGTGGGTCAGCTACCACTAGGTTTGGGTGTGGAGACGCTAAAATCCAAAGCCTCCCCAGTTGAGAAATTCAACGTGAATATCCTTTTAAAGACCCTGTGGAGGACTGTGCCGGCTGACAACTGTAAATGACAGTAAGAGGTGACTGACTGAGACTTGTATAAGTGACATTAAGCAATTTGATGTCAGTAAAAATGCAAATAACACAAAGATATTTACCAACCTGGGTGCTCGTTTTAAAAAAAAAAAGGGGGGGGTGTGACTCGTCCACTTCAGTTTGCATTTCATTCTTAAGCTTTACTTTGAAAATTAGAGTTGACAAATGATTAGGACAGAATTTTTACAGCACTTTGGAACAATTTTTTAACAGAACAGAACAGTTAGTCTTTAGTTTTGTCCTCTGCCTGATTAACTGAACACCACAAAATGAGTGCAATGCCCCTTTAAAATTATTTGTTCAATCGTTAAAAATACGACTCCATGGAAAATGTCTTTAAAATGCACTGGATCATATAAAAGCTTTGGGTTTAATGTTCCCTTTTCTGCAGATTTATTAATCAGTGTCGTAATGTCATCATCATACATGCAGCAACAAAGAAGAACAGAAGGCACTGACTGCATTGCCAACCCATTACACAGTCTCAGAATTGAAAAATACGAGCAGGATGGCTGCTCTGAAATCCCCTGTTGCACAGGCGCTTTAAGGGAAAATGTAAAACCCTTGCAGCAAAAGGTTAGAGCTACCAGAGGATCGATTTGTTGTTAAATTACAATTTGGGCCAAATCAAGAGTAATGAATATAAGTGAGGGCTCATCTCTTAGTACCACAGTCTAAACCTAATACATTTATCTAACAGAGCAGCGCTAGTGGCATTACATAGCTCACCATCTCCCTCATTATCCTCCTCAAGCACCAGAAAGGGTGGAGCGATAGGAAATGACCTGATTGACCAGCCGCCCTCGTGGAAATTGATAGCACGCCCCACCCTTGGCTTTATTGGACAAAACTGCTGAAGTGGCCAACAGTGTCACATGTGCACTTTTGAGGCAACTCTTCATATCAATTCAACATGGGATCAATATCCCTGATGCTGCATGTAAAATAAATAAATAAAATATGGAACAGGGTACTTAAAGTTCCACCATCTTGCTGAATGACTGCCTTACAGGGAATAAGTTAGCAATATTAGTGACATTTAAACTGTCCACCTGGAAGCTGACTGCCGACGTTAGAACAAGCACTGAATGCAGGAGGGGGAAACAGCTAAATCTAACCAAATCCACCAACCAGTTTGGCAGAGTTGTTGGTGTCTTCATGAGAACTCCAGACTCTGATGTGTTTACACGACAAGAGGCCATAACGCCACCTCAAAGTGCTGCTACGTCCTCAGGACAGATAGCTGTTAGCTGCTAGCAGTTAGCTGCTATCGTAAAGTGACAAAGCATGGCCGGCTGGTTAGCATGCTAACATCTGTGGAGGAAAACGACGTGATAAAACTTAAATGAATTTTTGATGATGAATTTGCCGTTTCTTCGAGAGTTTCTTCTGAAAGTAAAGACCTGTGATAACACTGCCTACACAGAAAAAAGAAAAAAGAAAAAAAAAACAACAAAACTTACTAATAGGTCCTCAAAAAAGAAACACAGATTTAGTGTGATAAAATAGAAATAATCTCTTTTATGTTGAATATGCTTTCATTTCATCTCATGAGAAGGTGACAGCGACAGTCACACAGACAGCTGAAGAAAATATATTAGTTTTGGTGACTTTAATTAATCTTATTATTGCAGCTGCTCTGAGGTTCTTTGGACAGATGGTGCAGGGAAAATATATTTCAATCATGATACATCTAAAGAAACAGACCAAACACAGAGAATTGTGGGAGCAGATGTGTTACCGACCTCGCCATTCTTTTACATCTTGCGGGTTAGAAGGATCCAACAGGATAATCAGACCAGTTTATACAGTAGTTCTAATAACCTTAATCCCAGGATTGACAATATCCAGGATCGTATTACAGATGCGGGCTAAATCTTTTTTCGGCGATGCAGGAGCTGTTAAAGACCTGACGAAGGAATTAAGAAATCAGTGGAAACTGCATGTATGAGCTGAGCTTATTTGTAAGCTTCGATAGCTCTCCTGGCATCATGATTGAGCAATCTCCAGCATGGTCATCAAGCATCTACTTCTGTTTAGAGCAGTTGTTTAAGGAAAGTGTAGCTGTGACTCCCAATGCTGGCGTGTGACAGCTCATCAGCTCAAGTTAAAAAAAAAAAAAAAAGAAGTATTAATAAAGCACACTGAGCATTAAACACAGTTAAGTTCAAAGTTCTGTTAACTTTAAACTACAGCTTTCCATTATAAATGACAAATATGCAGAACAGATTAGTGCCAGAGAAATGTGCAGTGAATGCAGTAGTGATTTATTCATCTGATTATATCATTTCTAATATATATTAAGATGCAAAGATGCGGATATTGTGAAGGGGCAAAGTCTCCTACGCAGAGTTATGGCACATAACCTACTCTACACTGTAGTCAAGTGAGGTTTATTTGTAGTGTTGCAGTCACCGAGGCCTTCAAAGTCAGGAAAAGTGTTCCTGCAAACTGATTTGTCTTTGCTCCTTCATTAGTGTGACAACTTTCACATTACTGCGGTGCGCTTTTGACTTGTTTTTAGCATTTGAGACGACTTTCATGAAGGATGACAACCAACCAGCAGCATCAAAGGCAACTTGTGTTCAAAGTGAAAATATCCTCTGCTGTCTGGAATTTAAAGTTGTTTTTTATTTTATTTATTTATTTATTTATTTATTTAATTTTTTTTTTTTTTTTTTTTTTGGGGGGGGGGGGGTGCGGAGGGGGTTCTGTGCAGATTTATCCTGCATCAGTTTAGAGAAGATCAAAAAATGCGTTCAAGAACTGTAACTGAAAATGCCAAAATTTTACCACGTGATCATATATGACGTTTTCATGGTAGTAGTTAAAAATAACTGCATTCAATCAATTAATTAAGTAACGTATGATGCGGAGTAAGCTCCATATGTTCACATAGCATGCTCCAATAAGAAACATACTGCACGCCCAGAGTAATACAAGTGTGTGTGTGTGGGTGTGTGGGTGTGTGTTTCGTGGATGTGTTTATTTGAAATGTGTGGACAAATCCCGTTAAAAGGAGGAGTTTGGTGTCAAAGAATTTCACAAACACCCTTTGACAGTCAGGAGCAGTTTTATTTAAACAAGGCAAAAATCCTCCAGGAAAATCCCTCTAATCTCTTGATCCCAATAGGCTATCTGTCTTTGGACTCCGAGACAGCAGTATACTGTTAATCTGCTTTTGTCTGAATGAAGCTGCAGGAGAGAGTGACACTCTCCGAGATACGGTGAGGTCACGTGGTTTGTGGTCATACAACGACAGACAAGGCTGAAATGGAGAGCTCAATCAAATAAAGACTTTATCTTCTTAAAAACAGAAGCGTCTCAAAGCCAGGAGTCATGTATGTAAATGCAGGGAAAGCTACTTGCGTGCTTAAAACCTCGATCTAAAAGTCGCACGTGTCTTTCACATTTAGCCTTGTCATGAAATAATTTAAAAGTCGTGGCGTTGCTCTTGAGCTGTCACAAACAAGATACTCATTCAAACAGATGAAGTCACTGCACATTTTCTATTTCTGTTTGCAGTGACTCACACCTCTCTGTGTACAGGTGTGTAAAAATCATTGTTCCTGTTGTGTATTCACATCTAAATCCCTTCATGTGACCTCTACAGATACTAAACTTCACTAAAATATTAAGATGAGCCCGATGGGTTCTCCGTTTTGGGGCACACAACTTTGCAAAGGCTGCGCAAAACAGAAAATTTGCTTTTTTCATAGAAAAAGAAATAGTAAGTGGTCAGATGCTGCATCATCCCACGAGGTCCTGCATAGCTGCTGCAACACTTGAAGCCACAATGGTCTTTGAATTGTCCAATTGTTGACTGGGTGGACTGAGAAATTCATTCCTTCGCCACTCCTGTATGTGCATACCAGAAAATAATCGTAGGCACACTTGCAAACACAAAGCTGAGCGAATTATTGTTGTTTTGCAGCAACAATGCATCAAAATTATCATGTGCAGAAAACTACGTGAACAAAGACAAATCCAAGGAGGCTCATCGCCCAACTCTGCAGTTCCACTCAGATCTACGCTCACTTTCTGCCTGCTTGGTTCATAGGTCATAGCTTTTTGGCCCACTGAAGCCCTGCGTTATTTTCCCGCTCCATGAACGTCCTTCTTTCATCCAAACACCTCAGATAAAGCAGCTGTGCACTGCCTACCCACCAGACGAAGTAGCTTATGAACGTACTCAATTTAGATATTCAACATATTTCCCTCAGACCAAATGGGCTTAGTTGCCGGGCAACTAAATACGCAACTGTTGGCAAACTTTAGCATGTCAACTTTGAATAATGTCAGACGTGGTGTTTGCAGATTTTCGCGCTGCCACAAATAAAAAAAGAATACTTCCTGCATGAATGTCTTGGAGAATGACTGCCTCGAAAAAAACAACGAACTGTTCAGCCACCAACAGTAAAGAATTTCATGTTGGTACTTGGTCGGCTTGCAAAATTTTAAACAAATGAAGTTTTAAGACGGGCAGAGCAAGCTATACTGTATGTAGGATATAGAAATGATCAAAAGCCCAGAGAGGATTCAAAGAGATCACTGTCTGAAAATGTTGGCTGTGCAGTACTATATATATGTATAAAAAGATCTCCATCCCCAGTATTTAATTAGAATTTCGACTTTTCACATCTCCTCCTCCTCCTCCTCCTCCATATACCAAGTAGTGTTATAATAGATAATCCGTCACAGCTGTGGCAGATAATGTAAAACACCATCTCTAATGTAGTCAAAGGGTTGCCAGAGTCATCATGTTTCACATTCTATGCGCAGAACATTTTACTCTGAAGTCTCATTGGCACTGATCAAAAATCTATTTGCCTAAATCAAACCCAGGCAATGAAACAGTGTCGTGAAGAATGGAAAGGTTCAAAAAACAACATGCTTTCTGTTTGTAAAACTCAGGTAAACACTAGACCTTGAAATATTTTTCAGATGAGGCTGGAACCTCGATATTCAGGACGGAAAAGATTCCTCAATTAGAAAAAAAACAAAAGAAAACATATTATATATAGATATCTATTTCTCAGTCATTAATCTGAAACTCCAGATCAGATTTGCAGTAGAAAAACAGCAACAAGACATGGTCACAAAGTCATGATGCATTATTCCTTCCTTAGCAGGCACACATCTGCTGGATCTCTGCTAAGTTAATTAAGAATTTCAAATGAGCCAGCTGATGATTAGTCGAATGCGTAAATACGTGAGATATAATTTCAGCAGGCAACAGCCATTCTTAGTATCCTGTCATCACACATTAGCAGCTTAGTCAAGTAGCTTAGCTCATCTGACTGTCAGTCCTACAATGAGTGATGTTAGTTTCAGGGATTTCTAACTGTATGTTTTCCAGGACCTTGAAGCTGTGTGCCGTGCTAAAATCCAAAAATTAAAGTGCATTGCAATCCCAGTTATTTGCTTTATTCAGTGAGAATTACCCTGCGAATTACAAAAAGCACACGTTGTACAGTCTTAGATGAGGTCTGCCCTACTTTTCAGGGTTTTTTTTTTTTCCCTCCTCAGACTGATTTATGTTTGGCTAATGTACAATGAAATAAACAACTTCTCCCCATTTTTTATTAGGATAAAATATGGAGCTGTGCAATATATCTATGCTATTTCTATAATGAGAAACAAAAGGACAGATTCTGGGAACTTACTGGCAAGAGAACAATGCATTTAAATAATTGTTTTAACCGATCAAAGGGATTTGTGCAAGTGTGCGTGCGTGTGTGTGTGTGTGTGTGTGTGTGTGGTCATGCAATGTGCAAGCTTGTTGTTGGGCAGGAGGGAGTTGACAGGTCTGGTGGCAAATCCTGTAATCCTTTCATCTGATCAAAGTAACGCAACAGCTTTTAAATGATTTAATGGAAAGGTAGCAGCACATTTTAAACATCAATGTACTTTAGAGTTGAATCGGTGTGTGGACATCAGGCAAAGTGAGAGGAAACTGGGAGGACATATCTATAATACGCTGCAAGAAAATAACTGCAATTACATTTTTTTTTTTTTCCCCCTCAACTGCTGAATATGGATTTTGATTCTGAGGGGTTAGGACCGCTTATTTCAGAACACTCCAGGCTAAAACATTAGCTTTCATGACTATTTTAAATTATTGTCTGATAAAATTTTACTTGTTGTTGTGGCTTGCCTCATCCACTCGATTCAGGGTGGCGAGAGAGAGAGAGAGAGGGAGAGAGAGAGAGAGGGAGAGAGAGAGAGAGCAGTTATACCACATCAGTTTGGGGTTAAGAAAAAACAATCTGTGCACTCTCTGCTCAGCTCTGAATTAACAAACTGGCAATGCTGAGAGTCACGTTAAAACGAGCCATTCAGAACTAGCTGTCTTTCTTCATTAGCAGTATTATTACAGAGCTATATATGGACTTTAGTATCAGCTGAAAAGAACAAAAACCGCGGATGATGAAAAGAGAGCAAATTAGGCAAGAGGAACAGGTTATCCAAGTTTTTTTTTTTTTCATCTGCGATTTTTACATTTGAAATGATCTTTATGTGAGCATATATTACCAATTTAAGGAGCTCGTTGTATTTTAAGTCTTTTATTCATTCTATTCATATGATGTGGCTGAATGTACCAAGACTTCCTGCTCCACACATCATTTTTATTAACAATCAATCACATTTCCGTGCGTAATATGAGACTGGCCCCTCCTACAGGCAGACCCACAGACAGTTAACGCCTGACTTTCTGAGGGTCTTTCCACTCGTTTGCCTAGATTTTTACAGCCCGCAGCTGTAATGTTGTTCCTCAGCGACAGTGTTTCACTAACAGCATTTTTACAAGCAGCAGGAAGCCATTTTCAGTGAGAAGGCAATACTGAACCCAACGATATCTCCAAACTGCTGTTCCCTACATGCCCTCCAGGTGAACAAGGTAAAGCATTTAGTCACCAAAATCCCCTCAGGAGTCGGTGACGAAGAAACCAGAACGAAACAGACTGCAAGCGTTGGACTTATTCTGGTTCGATGGTCTGTCTGTGTAGTTAAAGATGAAGTGTTTGCCAAAAACAACATTTAATAATAAAGTTGTATAAATTGAGTCATCTGTGTTGATCTTCAGAGAGTGAATTTCAGTCCAGATTAAATAACAGACTTTGGCTGGCCCAACCACTCAGCTAATTATGGATAACAATTATACATGATGATACACACACACTGCCTCTTGAAACTGGCCGTTAAATTTTTTAACTCCATTGGGAACCATTTGTTTCCTGTGCAACTGTAACTGAATGGCTGCTTTCATGCTTTTGTCTAATTCCCTTACACAGAGCAGAAACGTGACGGAGAGAGGGGTTACAGTCCCAAACCGTGCGTTGTGGTTATCACAGATGACAGCAGGAGACAGCTTGTTTGGGTATGAGGCTTCAGTTATGTAAGGTTATGGACCTAATGGCCACATATGTGTGTATATATATATATATATATATATATATGTGTGTGCGTGTGTGTGTGTGCATGCATGTATACATATATAGAGGAGAGGAAATGGAAAAACTACGAGTTCTTTCCTTCCACCATTCTGAAACTTGCAAAATGAGCTCTCCATTTATGAAAAAGTGACTCCTTTGTCACTGTCACCGCAGTGCAGCTAAAATTAGGAGGAATAGTGTCATATTCAAGGTTTCACATCTATTTTTTTAAAGGCGGCTTTTTATAAAGACTAGAGCTTTTTTTATTTGTGATTTACCGATTTCCTCGGTGCAAAGACCTGGTTGTGGAATCACAATGATTTTCATCGCACTTCATATCGTGAAACTAGTTCATGAGCGAGTCATTTCATGATATTTCCAGGATCTATATTTTAAATGCATCAGTTTTGTCATTTTCCCTTCAATGCTGCATTTGTATATTCACAACGTCGACCTGTAGCTGCTCATTTTTTATACAGCACACTGACAGTATTTTTAAAATAAACTGTGCAATTCTGAAATAATATTACATACAATACATATTAACATCATTAGCCACCCTGGTGTGATTATTATGATCTGCCTGTAATTCCTTGTAATTCCATGAAACACATAAGTTCATGCAATAATGACCTGTGGGGTACAATACGAAAGCACAAATCATACTTTTCAAAGCATTACTCATGAAAACCACCAATGGTGCAAAAAAAAAAAACAAAAAAAAACAAACCTACTACTATTTCCTTCTAAAACATATTGTCTGTCTTTGTATCAAACCCTCTGATTTGGTCTGCTAAATTCAGTTCTCAGGAGACAGGTAGGATCATAATTTGAAAAAGTTGGGAACAGTTATTAGCTTCTTTTACAGCTCCAGAGCAAATAATAGGCTATTAAGTTGACCTGCCTCCATTTGTTTCCTGTGTTCCTCCCTGAGAGGGGCCTTTCATCTGCCATAAAATTACCATGTACATTGTGATTTACAAGTTTTCTGAAGAGGCTGGAGCAATTGTCTCCTTTAGATTTCCTCTTCTGAGATGAGGACCACTTTCTCTGTAACTTAGAGCATCGGAAAAATGCCAAGTGGGCTCTCTTAAACTCTTGACTCCATTGGCAGCGAAAACAACCAGTGTCCTCTCTTTATCAAATACCAACACCGCCAGCTCAAACTGATGTCCCACAGTGAACCAACTGACAGGTTGGCAAGCCTTTTAAAATCAGTGCCCAGTATGGGCGGGAGGTAAAATTACAGTCAAGAGTCAAATCAACTTTTCACACAAATCTAAAATGTAATTTACAGTCAGATTCGGGCTCTAACACGAAGGGATAGTGCAGTAAATTACAGCAACATTCAGGTAATAGAGCTGTGATTATAGACCGCAGAGTCTGCTATTGAAAAGAACCAGAAAGAGAATAATTATGCCATTTGGGTGCCATGTCCAAGTATATTTGCTGCCACTGTTAATTTTTGAAGAAGATTTATTGGGGGTGATTTTGTTGCAGTCTAGCATACTGCTCCTCCCTGGTGTGGAATAGTTTAAATAAACAAAGACTTAATGCCGCCCGGCACTAAATCCTGTTAGTGGACTACAGCAACAATCATTCATTCTGTCAGTGCACGAGGTTGGTACAAGAACGTGTGCTCCCTCATGAAAACAAAAACCTGAGTACAGCAGAAAATAAAACATGGAAAAAGAGGACATTTTAATTAGTGGTGTTTCATATTTGCCTCAATAACTAATGGCAATCAGATGGGAATATCTCATGTTGCAGTAGTAAGTTATCCAACCTCCTCCTAATGAGCTTATTGTTGATAAAAGATTTATATGCTTGAATAAAGATGCTTTGGCTCATGAAATGAAAAATGTAAAATAGATATTCTCCACCGTAGCCTCCGGTACATGTTTTGAAGGAGCTGTAAAGTCCATCTGAACAATAAATCAGAGAAAAGAACACAAACACTCACACCCCTCCCCCACCCACCCTCTGCCTGACCGACAAACACAACAGTGGGCTTCCAGCCTGTGGGAAGATGCACACCGAATAACCTGAAAGCTGATACATTTGCATGCAAGCAATACTATTAAGCAGGAGATGTATATGGTGATGTCATGGTCACAGCAGTTGTCCACGGCGGAGTGTTACTGTCCTCACTTCCCTCAGAGAACCCCATGTTCTCATTGTGTATTGATTGTCTTGGTCTCCTGCTCTTTTATTCTCCGCATTGCACTGCTGACTACTTCCGATCTGTTCGAAATGATCAAATTATTCGAGCCCACAGGTTTTTAGGGACGGTCAGCCCGCGAAGACTTTTTCTTGGTTTGTTTCTGGAAAATAGCAGGCTAATAATAGGTCATGAATTTTTGAGTTTAATGGAGCTTAATGAGTTCGAAGTGCAAGAGTATTTATAACGACGCTGTTTTCCACGGGCAAATGACAACAAGCGTAACCCAGTTATTATTTGGGCCAACTGTTCACATCTATCGGATGCTTTTTGCGCTGTCTGAAGTCAATGATGTCATTCATGTTTACTCTGTCTGACTTTTAGATGATTACTAGGTCTCTTGCATTGGTTGTAAGCCATTGGAGATCATGTTTCATAGGTCAACCAATCCCCACAGACCTGTTTGATAGGAATGGATGACACCTTGGGGGGATGAAGTACACCTGCATGTTTTACTAATGAGGCCTTGCAGGAGATTCACTCAGTACAAACAACTGTATTGCAGATCAATGGCACATTTTGTAGGACTTAATGCAAACATACGGCTGTAGCCACATCGAGGAAGGAACTGGTGGCACTTATAAAAGGTAGCTTGAATTTGTCACTTCAGTCCAAGTTGTCTGAAAAAACAAAAAGAGCTACAGAGGACATGTTGTCATGTCTGTATGGTCTAAAGTGAATCCACAGGTCTTACCTTCACTGCAGTCCTTTCCTTGGAAGCCTGTCTGAGAGCAGTCACACGTTGGCTCGTTGTTAATTAAACTGCAGACTCCTCCATTTAAGCACATGTTAGCTGTACCGCAGAGGTCCTTTAAGACCCCTTCACTGTTGATCATTACAGACTCCGTGTTGTTGACCTTTATGTCTGTTATCCATCCAGTGAAAGGCAGCTGATCCTTGACTGCAGCCGATGTCAGTCGTAACGCCACTGATCGTAATTCCGGTGGTATTCCGCCAACAAACAAATGGCTGAAAACAGTCATATCCCGTCTTTTGGATTTCACCTCCACCCACTTTATCTCATTGTCCACCATTAAGGTCGTGTTCTTAAAGTTTCTCCTTATGATGACTGCATGCCACTGGCTGTCGTTGACCGCCGTGTCGGATATGACGGTTGCAGGCTCGGCACAGAAGATCGAGAAACGGAGGCTGAGTTTACCGTTCAGTATGAGAAGTTCTAAAAAGTCACAAAATCCTTCATCGTCAAAGTAAACTAGCAGCCCGTGGGAGCTCTTCGTTTTCATATTGAAGCTCATTTCACTTTCACAACATGCATTCCACACTGGAAATCGGGCCCATTGTCCTTCAGCACCTGTGAACTCAAGACAAGTGCCTATTTCTACAAAGCAACAAACGAGCAGCCCAACCCATATGATATGGGCGCCATGTGGCTTTTGTAAAACCATTGTGTGATCGCAGACTCCGGGGAGGTGGATAGGGGCTGAATTTACCTAAGTGGAACTTTTCCTTAAGCAGGAAATATGCTGGTTAGGTTGTAAGAGCGTAGACTGGCATGTAGTGATTGTCTACGTGGATTTACAAGTGTAGACAAATGCATTTTAAGAAAAAAGATCAAATGCTATCATATATTTGCATAGCAATAGGCTTGGCCAACACTTATATCCTGGAGCAACTAGCATTACCTCACACTGTCCAGGCCACCGGCCAAACCTCTCACTGTCTGCGCCAAAACAGTGTGGACTGTTTAAAGGTCCTCTCTGCCATAGCTATTTAAAGCAAGGCGACGAGGATTCGGACATCAATTGGGCACACTTGGTCTAATTTATGTAATTATGAAACACCCCTTCTGGTGTCAGTTAGAGTAGACACGGTTTCACTTGAGTCGAAATGGCAGCTTTAATCTTCATGTTCATGCCAGCATTCTTTGGCGGGTAACTGGAAGGCTTGCTCTGGGCTTTTCACCCTGCATCTTCTGTAGCAATGAGGAAAAAAAAAAAAAATGCCATATGGAGCCACGCTGGCAATAAGCTCAGAGAAAGAAGCAGTCTGTCTGTCAAGCCCAGTCCTCGGTCCCAAAGCTCCCTGGAAAAAGCAAAGCAAATTCAATAGAGTATCAGTATTTTCACCATATCCACTTTGGCACAATCCTTAATCAAAAATCAGGGCTGGTGCTATGATTAAGGCAGAAGCACCAATCAGGAACTTGTATCCGGAGAGGCCTTTGTTGCCACAAACAACAGCAGTATCATTAGATTAATATCAGCAGGGCTTTCCAGGAAGCACACAGCAGCAGTGGACGGTCAGTATCAGTGAATGCTCGCATTACTTCTTCTGATCAGCGTCAGAAACAGTGTGTTTGAAAATGAAGCTGAAGGAAATAATTATTATAATAATAAAAAAAAACATATTCATGATCTGAAATCATCATCTGGATCTGTGACTGATAATGACAAGCACATCAAAGTTAAATAAGAAAGGGATTCAACTGACTTACAACTCTTATTTTTATTTTTTAGTTTTTTTTTTATTTCTCTGTTTGTTTGTTTTTTATTTTAATCAAAAGCAGCTTTACTTTTGTATACACCGGTTACAACTCACAGCAAAACCGTGAATGACCATTACCAGCACCATTCCGATACAGGAGCCCATTCAGTGGCCTGCACTCTACGGAAGACCCAACATGAGTGAAAAAGTGCGTCATTTGAATCACAGTGGCTGTTCTGTCTGAGACGAACCGCCACTGGATCCGAGTCAGACCCCCAAAAAGCCCCGCTCTCCATCACAGCATCAACATTTTGCCTCACCACTGTTTTTGTGTTGTAGTTGTTTTTTGTTTTTTTTTTTGTCAGTCTGGTTCTGATTTTCCTCCAGAAAACATCGAGCCTCTTACACAATTTTTTTATTATTATTTAATTATTTATTTATTTATTTTTTTGCCAAGAAAAGAAAAAGTAAAGAAAATATTGATGCAAAAAAAAAAAATCTCCGCAATTAGTTCGCATTTCAGAGGAGGAGGAAAATTTACCAGAACACAGCCGGCCATCGGCTCCACTTAAAGCACCGCACTTTGCACAGACTCAAACATCTCCATAAACAGCGAAGCAGCCGCATATTTCACTGATCTCCATCTTTCTGGATCCGGATTCAGCCTTTCCGTAAAGCTTTCCGAAACGGGACGGCATTACCGTTTTCCGCCGCCACCTCATCAATAAAATGCCCCCATGCCTCAACAGCTCACCCCGGATGGCAACTGGAAAAGGGCGCACGATAACTGGGACTGTTCCTTTATGCCCAAATCTGCAGGACTGACCGGTTATCAACTATACAAACATATATATTAAATCTATGAACTGAAACAAAGAAGAGGCGTTATTAATATTACCTTTGCAGCGCGCACCTTCACTTCCACGGGACCCCAAGTAGTTGGCACAAGAGAAAAACAGGAGGTGGGCAAGAAAATGCACGCAAAGCAGTGCGGGGTCGAGCTCCGTGGATCTACCACCGACCACCGTCCTTCTTTTTTTTTTTTATTTATTTTTTTGGTATGTTTTCGGTCTGTTTCGGAGCCTGTAGCTACATCTCAAATCCTCTCTGACGACACCTTCCCATCAAGATTTGCTTTCATGTGAATCAGCGAGAGAGAAAGAGAGAGAGAAAAAGAGGGAGCGAGAGAGAGAGAGAGAGAGAGAGAGAGATGGTTCCACTTTCACTCTAACTCCGCTAAAATAATAATCATAATCATAAGAATTAAAAAGATTTCTGGCATAATGGTTAAACAAATACCTTAGAAATTTGGTCCTCCAAGTTTGTTTCCAGATGAGAGAGAAGAAAAGAAAAAAAAACAAAAAACAAAACACACACAGGAAAAACACTATCGGGAAGAGGATGAAGCCGCTGGATGGAGCGAGCGGGGAGCGCGGGGAGACAAATCCAGTTATCTTTGTGGAAGAGAAGGTGCAATCTGGTTTCCCCGTTGAGCTTTTCCAGCGACTGTCAGGAGCCACAGACAGAGAACATCACGTGTCTCTCCGTGATGTCGAACCGGGGAGGGGCCGAATGCAGTACCTTGGACAGCGCCTCTGCCTCCGCCGGCATCCATCCTCGGACATTTGTGGGCACGAAGGCAACTTTGGAGATAAGGCTTCTAAAACTGCTGCTATCGATCAGCTGATCAGCTGACAGCTGATCACACACATGCTCCGAGGTTGTAAACTTAGAGCACCTGGGCTTCTTGTCTTTCTGCACGTGTGTGTTATTGGGGAGAGCTCAACACACACACACACACACACACACACACAAACAAAAAAATCGTTTCTGTTAAATTATTGCAGCACACACCAGTAATAAGAATAAAGAAATGTTAGTGATGAAAATAAAATGGTAATAATTGTAGAAATAATAATAACAGAAACAGACACAAGAGCAGCCAGTTTAGGGGGTTATTATGGGAGCCACCTGGATGATTCTGGATGGGTGTTTAAGCTCCTCTCTCACATAGTACTTCATTTAGTCTGTTTTTTTATGGCATTTATAGAACACAATAGAGGAAATAGCCCTATAGCACACACTGTATAGTCTCCTTGCCTGTGTTAACTGAAAATGACTATTGATTAGCCACAATCAGCACTCTCTAATTACTTTTTGAAATGACTTAGGTATCACAGTGATTGTTTGGTTAGTTCAGTTTTTTTTTTTGCCATTCTTTTAGAGCTTTGTTATTATTGTTGGTTTTTCTTTTGTTTGTTTGTTTGTTTTTTTGCTCCAGCTGACAGAAAAAATATGATTTCCTGCTTGTTTACACAAGCTGCATTATTCCAATACATTACCAAGAATGTAAATGAGAGAACTTGGCTGTTAGTTGTGCACATAAATAAAGAGAGAGAGGAAAAGGTCGTCACAGAGCGCTATCTTTAGCTCTGTTTGGACAGTATAGGAAAGGTCACTTACTGAGCGTACAAAGAATTATGTGCTGTGAATGTGAAGAACAACGACAATCCAGCTTGCAAAATTTTTCCGTTCTTTGTTATTAATATTTAGCATAAATTAATACTGTTTGCTTCATACCGTATGATAAAGAGCATACATACTGTACGTGCTGTAGCTTTAATTGTGACTCCCACATTTGTCTCTGGCTTTCACACAACTTAATACCAATAATAAACATATTTCACCATTACACCTAATTCTGCAATTGTGGGATTAATAATGGCATGAATGACAGCTGCTGTACTGCAGAGGGTGAATTTGATCTGACAAATTGCTCGCTTTGTGGTAGACTCATCTGTTGAACACATTAAACCACCTGATGCTGATTTCACGTGCACTTCATCAATGTAAGTTTTATCAACACGCAACTAAACATGGCTGACGCATGTCTCATCCGCATGAGCTACAGACCCTGCACACCGATTTATAAACTCATGTCTGGTGCAATTGCGGTGCAATCAGTCTCTCAGTTCAGGGGTGAAGAGCTGCCCTGCATGCTTCATGTGAGAGGTAACCTCGCACCCTTCCAGAGAGCGTGCAACACAGAGGACAGTATTGTTGGCAGAGACATTTTATCTGAAAAAAATGCCAGACCTTTCTTTTCCATTTAAGAATATTTTCCTTTTTCTTTTAGGCACTGGCTCCCTGTGTGCTAACAGACAAAATATTTTTGGATTGACTGTAGGAAAGCTATATGTGAATATTAACTGAGCTCAGCAGGGATGGGAAAATCATTTATTTGAAATCAAGCTGTGTATATAAACATGATGTATATCGATTTAATACTGTACTTTTGAGATTTACACAAGAAAGTTTTGTCCCAAAAACCAATAGTCTGTGAAGAGCCTTTGGAAACACATGATTATTTTTTGACTTTTGCCCAAAACTCAATATTAGTTCTATCATTAATCATTATACCCTTAAAGGTACTAAAGTATTAGCTTGTTGGTGGTGGCTCAGTGATTTTGATATTTCAAACATTATTACACTTGGAATCTAAACTCACAGCACTCCTATAAATTTTAATAACTTTGAATGTTATTACTTTCTCTCAAGTGGCTTTATATGACAAACCAGGTCGATGCCAATATAAGCTTACTTTTGGTCACCCAATGGAAATTAAATTTGCGATTTGTTCACCCTGCAGGAGGCCTGGAAGCTCAACTTATACATAATAAATACGCTGCAAATGCTATACTAGTTAAAATGAAGTAGATGTGCTTAAAAATAAAAAATAAAAAGCTGAATCAAACTTAACAACTCACAGACTGGAAAAAGTGGCAGTCTCCAGACCGGTGAATCTCACCGCTTCATACATTGTCTCATTGCGAAAACGAAAGCGGATTACCCACAGAGCAAACATCCATCACATCATTTCTCCAGTAACGTTAGAAGAGAAAGACTACACATCTTAACCAATCAAGCACAGGATGATTAGATACAGCAGGAAGTGAGGTTTCACGCAAAAACTACTTCTTTGAACTTTTGAGGTTAAAGCATTGCTTTGTCAGTGCGATGACAGATTGGGGAGAACGGAAACACGTTGCATTCAAGATTAATAGAGGTCTAAGTCTTCTAGGTTCATACCAGGATAAGGCAGCTTTTTTGCTTCCAAATAGTAACTTCTCAGCTTCCAAAGGAATCTAAGTCGAAAGCTTCAAAGTGATCTTACATTGAATTCAACTTGTTTTTTTATTTAATTACTTCCCATAAAATCCACATATTACAGGTGTATTTTTTTTTAATTATCATACAATTCTTAAACACGCATTTAAAAAACAAACAAACAAAAGAAACAAATGGGACATGGTGCCGAAAATCAAATGTTTTCCAGATGTGTCTGTTAACCACCAGCCTCACTTTCTGTACTTTACACTTCTATGTAAGTTGATATTCCTCATTTCAGGATCCCCAAAAGTGAGTAAATAGTTAGGATGCTGTGCATTACTTTATTTGACCAAATCAGCGATGACTTCTGTTAACTTTTGTGGTTTGCTAAACATTTGGCCCCCCTTCAAGCTGTGCTACACACATTCTGGACCAGACTTGACTGAATGTACAGAGATGAAATTGCTATTGATCTTCTCATCTAACTCCAGAGGAGAAATCAAATACATTTCCCTAAAAGTTGGAGCAGACTAATATTTAACTCTGAAAAACAGAGGTGAAGGGAGGAATTTAGTTTTAAAATGTCTCGCTGGAGTATGATAAAAGGCACATAATGACGTTTTATCAAATCACATGCATCCCCTTTGACCAACATATTTATATGAAGCAATTTTTTACAGGCCTTATTCACTTTAGGTTCTTTCACGACCTTCAGAACTGCTGCACAACAAAACACAGGAATGTGCATTAATGTGTACGTGAAGTTGGACGAATCAAACACCTAAAATAGGCAAATACGTGAATTGTCTGCCCATCAGTCAGGGATGCCTGGTTAGCCAAGATTCGCATCTGGTTATGCGGTCAAAAACTTGGTTTTAAAAAGCGCACCGTGTGCGCTCACAACTGTTCTCACTCCGTTCCACATTAAATCTAAAGCAATGGGAGCTGCTTAAAGTCCAACTGTGCACCTCTTCACTGTCCTCTGCTTCCAACCATCCATCATTATTTCTGACGGATGCAGTCCATCTGCAGTCTTGACTGATGCTAGTGATCAATTGTTTTCTCATGAGCTCTTTGTGACCACCAGAGATGATAAATACAGCTTTGAAGCCTGGTGTAGTGCAGCAAGAGTTGCTCTTGCTTAGTGTGCCAAACACTAGAGTCCTCCTCCACTTGAAACTACATCTTGTTTCATTGTTACTTGGACGTTGTTAGATGGCATGCACTGTGCGGAATGACGTATGCAGTTTCTCTGAGCTTAACATGTTTGCATATCAAGTGACAACCCAACGTGCCGCTTTGAAGCCCCGAGTCAAACCAGAACCCGAAGAAGTCATATTTAGCAGAGAAGGTGGAGGAGTGATGGGTGGATGTGACCCATTCTCTATTCAATCCTGATTGTCAGGCAGGTCGCTGTGTGTGGTGCGGCCTGTCAATCACACATCCTTTACAATTCAGGGGTCATTAATAACAAGTTTCAGTTAATTACTTTTTTTGACCTCTTACCAGCTAAATCAGCGTTGCACTGCTCGCTGTTTCAATATAAATTCAAAACACAAGGTGAGTTTGCATGAGAAAAACTACTGTCACTGCGTCAGCCATTGCCAGTTGAAAGTTAGTAAACCTTTGCCTTTGGTATGCCAGTCTCTCCAATGTTTCCCCCACTGCTAAACATCTTGAAACACACCAGTTACCAAAACTGTGTCAGTACAGATGGCGAGAGTTTGCAGAAACAAAGCTGCTCACACTAATTTTCCTGTCACAAGCTAACAAACACCATAAACTAATAACTACCTTTCTTATACATCTTCCAATTGCTGATATTGGAACACATTAAACTCTTCATAAACTCCCAAGTATGGATCTGACTGAGGCTTACTAAACCCAGGGCCATGTTTCCATTTTTTTGCTCTTTGTGTGTGTAGTATTTGTATTTACTCGTATGTGTATTCTTAAAACGTGTGCTGAGAGGAACTTAAGGCAAAGTCCATAGTGTGTTGTGCAATAACAACAGCAAGTGGAACTTGATATTACTGATCTTTTTGTTGGACTGGGCAGAGTATCTCCTGTAGGACCAGAGGAACGTTGTAAGCAATATTCTCCCAAGGCAATTTATCTTTTCCCAGACTAATTTAAGACACTGTATATTTACATGGGTCAGTCCTGAACCTCGTCCTGGCTTACAACAGAGTATTCTGCAGTGAAAACACAAATGATAAAAGAGCAGGAAGACATCACCCCATAAATCGTAGTTGGGTGTTTTCTGGGCTTTAATTTGAGAGATTTTTCTTGTATATGGGTTTGGATAGAACATCTCTGAATGCAACTCATACGTATGTTTTATGTTTCCTCCCTTTGGAGTTGTCTGAGGATTACAAATTAATTGGTTTTATTCTGCTTCCCCGTCTTTGAAGTGAGGTTGCAGCACAGGGGTGTGGTTTCACAACTGTAATTGGGCAGCAGGCACCTCTGCATGTCATCAGACTGATTAGCATCCTAATAGTCCGAAACCATGTGCCTTCTCTCCTGGTTTCAAGAGGCTGGGTGTGAAGACACATAAAACCGACAATGACACGAAGAGCTGGAATACATGGACTGAATTAAGATGCACTCTATCAGAATGGGATTCAATCAAAAGCAATGTGCCTGCCATAAATTCTACTGCAGTCGATGTCACTGGCGACTCCTCAGAGCAATACACTTAACTCTCTGGAGAAATTGAGCAAATCCATAACTGCATGCAAGGCAACTATGATCTAAGAAGTTCAAGGTAATTTGGCATTAACACTTAAGTTAAAGTTGCGTTGTTGCATCTCACTCAAATGAACAAGCTACTGTTAAAATCCTCCCATCTTCAAAACTGTGTTTTTTCCCTCACCCTGATGCTGGCCACATCTCTACAATCCTGCATTGAGTTTTCATTGAACCTGGTTTATTAGACCAACAAACTCCATTTAGATGCTTCAGATTCAGGGTGTGCATGCTCGTCCGCAGCTTATTAGAGCTCCAGGGCAGAGTTGTTTTTAACATTATCAGTGAGGCCTGAACTATTCCTGTCCTGACAAGTTAAAATGTCCGCTGTAAAAAAAAAAAAATGCCTATGTTAACAGGAACAACTAATCTACTGAGAGTGTGAGAGAGAGAGACAGAGAGATAGAGAGAGAGAGAGAGAGAGAGAGAGTCCGAGATGTCAATCCAGCCCGGTTTGTAGATGCCCACACAGTTCTGAGGAGAAGTCTAATTAATTGGCATGGAGTCCAAAGCAGAAGTATGTGGACAGTTAGTTCTTCAGGCTTTTTGACTTTGCACAGTTGGAAATACCAGATTAAAGTACCAAGTTGGTTTAGATTAAAATTTTGTGGAAAATCTTTCCCATCCAGTTCCTAAATTCTTCATTCCATAGACAACAAAAGAATCTCTCCGCTAATAGTAGTCTTGAGCTCTTGTTGTTGGGCCTGTCTGCTTTCCTGGCCACTGAAAGGAAGGCAGCTCAGCTGAACTGATCTGCGGAAGGACTCAGGCCGTTGGAAATATCCCTCACCCTGAAAAGCTGCTCGGGTCACTCGACCATATTTTTAGGATCTTCGTCCTGTTGAATGATAAAATATAATCGGCGAGATTTTTGATGTATTTGGCTGAATCTGAGCGAGTAATGCTTTCATACACCTCCGCATTCTTCCCCGTTTCTTCCATCAGCATCAATAAATGCCAGGGTGCCAGGAAGCTTGCCCAAGCCGCAACAGAAACATGTTTGACAGATGAGGTGGTATGCTCTGGGTCATGGGCTGCACTTTAATGCAGTCTCCATTATTTTATTTCAAATTGAAGGTGCTGAAGCCTGAAGAAAAAATATGTAACTGTCCAAATGGGTATTGTCTGGACTGTGAAGGAAAACGCTTCAAAAGGCGACTTAAAAATGAAAGTGCTTTTTATTATAGACATAAAAAAATGAGGATATTTTGGATATTCATTAAAAAAACCCAAAACAAAACAGGAAATTGAGGCTTGGGCTGATAAGTAACGCCTTCCTTAATCACATCTGCTACAATTTAGGGTATCAAGAAAAAGAAGAGCTCCTGGTTGAAGTTCCTCAAGCTGCATAAGTAAACCTTTTTTTTTCCTAAATACATTTTCTAAACGAGTTCATAAAATTTTTAAAGCAACAAGTGCTTTTGTTTTCTATTCTATTCAGTTTTTTCCATTTCTGCTGGACTGTAACAATCCTGCCAACAGGAATCAGGAACAGAGAGCATCTAAACCCTGGACACTACAGCAAGACAATGCCCGACACCCGCACCGACCTCTTACCAGTTATCTTAACCTCACACACAAGACCGAAACACAGTCTCTTTCATAACAAAGGAGGCAGAGTGGGAAGGGAAATGTTCACTAAAAAGACAGATATTGTCTTTTTAATAAATACATCCAATATGTATGAGTCCTCGTCCCTTAAAAGTCCTTATCTGTCTAAAGTAGCTATTTTTTTTTTGTGTGTGTGTTTTTTTTTTTTTTTCATAAAATGTCTCTCCACTTGCCAGCTGGGACCATTTTTCTCTCCCTATTGAGAGCATCTGTATCCCCTAGATTAAAGCTGATTGAATTTAGAAATCTGTATCATTACACTTATTAGATTAGGAGCGAGGGAATAGAACATTGCAACTCTGAATTTCATTTCAAAGGAATTAATGAAACGTAAGAGTGTGGGCCGCAAAGTGCTGGCCACATGTCCGGCTTGAATGAGCTGACTGATTGTATTGACTCTTACATAATGACCCTACTGAAGATGCATGAGGAAAACATTAACATGCCGAAAAATCTGATTAAATCCTAGATTTCAAAGACTGACCAAACAGCCTGGAACAAATTGCCCCAGCCTGTATTGACACAAAATCCAGGGATTATTGAATCAATTGATCCACTCTTACCATTTCTTTTTTCCTTTTTACGATATTTGCATTTTCAGTTTCCTATTTTAATAGAATGGGCAACATGCAGTCTAACATTGCACGTTGCCATTATCATTGTTCTAGGATTGCAAGGTACAAAAGTGGTTGAATAAGCAGCTTTATTTTAATGACATTCATGTCATTGCTGAAAAGCTTGTTTTTTTTTTACATACTAGTGTTAAGGTGTCGAGTGTCTCTCTATGATTGATATGGATGTGTTTCCGTGTCCTATCGATTTATTTTCAAACACTGCTATTTGTATCGACCCTTTTTGCTCCAAACTGGGGTTTGCAGATCATTCCCCCATGACCCGGCCTACAGTTCGGGCAGTACACAGCATTATCATCATATCCCTATTTTTATTCTTCAAGTCAGGCCACTGTGTCCTGCTGGTCTTGACAATCTAAAAAATTCCTTCTGAAAGATTGGGTCAGTGGATCACAAGAGATCATCTCAGGCAGCACAATGCTTCTGCATTCATGAAAGATGAAAGATTGATTTTTCTCTCCCAGGTTTTCATCCACTCTTATCTGCACTATTCATGAGATCTTCAGCCTGTGCTGCCTTGGGGAGTCTCATGACTATGTACAAATAAACATGCAACTGCTTACCCATAATACGATTGTGTGTGTGCATGTAATGCCGGCATATCTCTGATGAATAATGGATTTGAACAAGAACCCTCAAAGGTATTTAGGCAAACTTTGACCGCCTCAGTAAATGGCCATTCTTTCCCACTGAAGCATGCAGCATCGTTCCTTATTTTTTGTGTCCCGTTCCATCGGGCGCAGCCATTAAAGGATTAATTGCCCACAGGTCTGTGTGGAATTTCTTGAGTTGAGCACTTGATAAAGCACAGACACCAGCTCTGCCGTGTTCAGTCTGAAACTTCACCGACGTGCTGCTGTGCAAAACGCACCATTATTACTGCATTTTGTTCAGCAGATATCACGTTTGTGTGACCTTTACAGCGCTTTATCGCATCACATCTCTATGGACACGATTCGATCTAAATTTATTTCAGATTTTACTGAACTGGGAGTCTTACACAACAGCTAAACTTAGCAAAGTTCATGAGATCAGCATGGGGAGTTATGAAGGAGGAGCCATATCATTGGCCAGTATCTGTAAAGCATATGATAATGTGGAATAATATTCAGTGGAGTGCAAGCTGGTGTGAAATGGCCTGATAAGATGAGAATGTTGACACACCTGCTGATCACATATAGTAATCCTAGAATTTTATGGCAGCTTCTTTGCCTTATCATTTGGGATTGTCAGTGCCTTTGCACTGCATTTTTTTTTTTTACCGACACGAAAATAGCAAAATAAAAATATGCTCATTGTGAGAATATTGGAGGTGCTTTTCATGGCAAACTAAAAAGTCGTTCTGAGATAAAATCTATTGAGGTGTAGGCCCACTTTCACAATATTTTAACTTGTCACGTGTTGGCTCGGTTGAAAAAGCAACTGATTTCGTCTTCTCTCCTTTCACGTTTACTCAGCTAGTCATAGCAAAATTTAATTGCAAAAGATTACACATGCATGACAAGTCCAGCTGTTCTGTACACGTCAGCTGCCAACACATCGGAAGTTAAGAGGAAAGAGGGGGAAATCTGCTTTAAAAACATTATTCCGTGCTCGACTGGATGTATATACATACATGACTGTGGATAAGGAGAGAGAAAAAAATAAATAAATAAAAATCAGATCTTTCTTTGAGCCACTACAGCTGTCAAACAAGTCACCAGCATTTCTGGTTTACATTCAAGGTGTGCAGCAAGATGTGTGTGTATATGCCAATCATGATGCCAAGTATGGAAAATACTACGTCCACAGGAATCTAGTGTTATAAATAACTTAAGGCGAAAGCTTTATTTATTATGGGAATAAACATTCCAACAGTATGCAGTCCCCTCCAAAAATACCAAAACAGCAGGGCCAATTCCTTTGTTTTTGTTGTTGACTGACGACATTTGGGTTTAAGATCAAAAGATGAATATGAGAGAAGCGTTCAAATCCAGCTTTTATTCGCTGGTGTTTACATTTATACGCGTGGAACAACTTGGGACGTATGACCTTTTGCATCAGACCACCCCAATTTTCAGTTGAGCAAAAGTAAATGAACAGCGAGTCGTAAAGTAAATAACGGTTGCACAACCCTTGCTTGCAATAACTGCATCAAGCCTGTGACCCATTGAAATTGAAAACTGTTGCATTCTTCATTTGTGATCCCTTTCCAGGCTTCGGTCGCAGCCCCTTTCAGTTCTTCTTTGTTTCGAGGGGGTTCTCCCTTCAGTATAAAAAGTCCTTTGGTGTGTTTCAGGTCATCGCCCTTCTGCACGGCAAACTTCCTCCTGATTGGTTTGGACATATTTCTCTGTACATTGGCAGACAAAATAATTCTTCGGAATTCATTCCGCTGCTACCATCAAGAGTTACATAATCAATAAATATTAATGAGCCTGTTCCAGAAGCAGCCACGGCACGACCTCCGCCATGCTTCACAGATGAGCTGGTATGCTTTGGCTCATACGCACATCCTTTCTTTCTCCACACTTTCGATTTCCATCACTTTGGTAGAGATCAGTCTTGGTCTCATCAGTCCATAAGACTCATCTTGCGGTATGGCCTCTATATTTCTGCTCTCGAAGTCTTCTTTGGACGGCGCATTGTGGTACCTTCACTACTGAACCGTGGAGGTTGTTGGTGATATCACCGACTGCTGTTTTGGGGTTTTTCTTCACCCACTCTCACAATATTTCCACCATCAACTGCTATTGCTTTCTTTGGCCGACCTGTTAGATGTCCGTCGCACGGTACGCCAGTAGTTTCTTTCTTTTTCAGGATATTCCAAATTGTTGTGTTGGATATGCCCAATGTTTGTCCAGTGGCTCTGATCGATTTTCCTCCTTTTCTCAGCTTTAAAATGGTTCGCTTTTCTCAGCTCTCGCGTCTTCACGTTAACAAGTAATGAATTCTTTAGGGGTGAAACACAAGGCTGAAACCAAGCAGTCATCCAGAGCTATTTAATGTTTAAAGAAATCAATCTAAAAGAGGACACCTGGGCAACATGAAACACCCGTCAGTCACATTTTCCAGTTGTTTTGCTCACTCGAAAAGAGGTGGGTTCAAACAAAAGTCTGAAAATGTTTAACACGTGTCGATTTAAATATGAAATAAAAGCAGAAATTCTGAACACTTGTCTCATATTCATCTTTTGATCTTAAGCCCAAATGTCTTTAGTGAACAACAAAAAAAAAAAATGTTGCAATACTCTTGGAGGGGACTGCATGTTATATTTCTTCTGGACTGCTCATGAGAAAAGAAATATTCAGCAAGCCGATTAAACAATATGCTCTTGAAGGAACAAAACAATATTTGAAAATGAACAATGTAACATCGTTCATAACATCGCTCTGTAAGCACAGGTTTTAAGTGACTTGTTATATTTTCATTTAAATCTATCAAAATCGATGCTCTGTATTTTTTTTATGCTGCTCCAAACATTACACTTCAGACATTTTTGATGCATTATTGATCGAAATTTTGAAAATAACAAGCCTTCCCAAGACTATCACCTCTGAAGATTTTCAAAAACAATGTGTTAAAAGACGCCTGCTGTCAGTGTGATACGAAAATGACTCAGTGGCAGCGGTGTGACTGGAACGCAATGATAAAGGGACGACCAGGCAGACAATGACTAAGTGATTAATGGCCACAGAGCTCTATTGTTCTTGTGCGTAAAGATTTTGTGTCTTTCACTTCATTAAAGGGATAGATCAAGTGGGTTTTTAACACAGAGCTGTTCTGCAATGCACAGTGGTGCCTGCTGCCTTGCTGTATATGACACTGTGGATGAGGACAAGAGATGAATGCATAAATCTTTGGAGAAATTAAATGAGTGTATGAGTAACAAAGTGACTAACCGAGTAAAAGCTTAATCTAATAAAAGCCTCCGCGACAAATCGTATGAGGACGTCTCAGTCAATGGTAAGGCTGTAAATGTTGAAGGCGTTTATGAAATGTTTTACATTCACTCGCCAACAGGGAGGCTACGCTGGCAATCCAACACAGACTGCATATAAAAACGGACGTGGACTTCAGGTCTGCAGTGTGGTCAATGAGGAAAGGCCTTAAGCTTGTTTTGTATCTAATTGCCATCAGGGTTAGGCGTTTCCACTAGTTGCAAAAAGAGGTCTTATTGCATTGAAGTCTATGGGAAAAAGTCCCTACTTCTCATTTGGTTTATTTCAACAGTAAACACTTTCCTTACACAGCTTATGCTCCGTCAGCAGTTTGAAGCCATGTTCAATACAGCATAAGGTTTTGGTTTTTTTTTAATGATATTCCCATTTATAGAAATGCACAAACTATCAACTAATAAACAATAAAGTGGGACATAAATGTAGGCATGGCCACTCTTTGATTGACGGCGGCACCAGAAATAGCGAGCTGTCATATCCACCATCTCCTCCTTTAGGCTTTGGAGTGCCACTGTTTGCAGCAATAAACAGCCTTTATATTTGCAGTAAGGCTGTGTATGTTAAGGGTAGACACTACAGGGCAGCAGAGTGTTTGTCTCTGCCCATGATATTCTCTCAGGCTGAAACAGGAAGCAGGACGATAGCTACCTGAACTGCTGCGGACTCAAACTGTGCTCATACAAGTAATATTTACCTGGAGTGTCTGTTGGAGGTGGCTAGTTTTCCTCATTAAGACATTCAAGGACTTTGTGGTACTTTGCATTTTCTGTTAAAGTCATGAGCCCTAAAGGTCTCGTTCTCTGGGTTCTAGATAATTTATTATAAACAATTTGAGGGGCACCACGGGACCAGAAATGCAGAGTGGGTTGGCCATATGGTCAGTTGAGAGCAAAAGTTGGACGATGGGTAAAACTTGATGACTTTGCAGAGTAAAAGGCTAATCCAGTGTCCTTCAAGAGGATGTTTACGTTTACTGCTGTTGTAGTTACAAGATGAAGTGTTGTAGTGACAAGAATTAATATGCAAACTCCACATTATTCATTTTACTGTGGGCCTTATGGCTATATTCAAAGGCCTTCAGTCTTATATATGGGTCTATATATGCAGCATGCAAGTGTTCAAGGGAGGCCATTGGGGATTTTCAGTGGGATGACAATGTTGAGTAAAAAAAAAAGAAAAATCTTGATTCCATATTGCTGTGTGCATACATACAGATTAATTCAATGGCTAGCAGCATCCCAAAAGGCCTCATACAGTAACACTGGGTTTAAAAGGATAGAGAGAAATATTCCAATATTGTTAACACGAGGTCAGCCGAGCGGTCTTGTTGCTGCTTTTCTGAGCCAAACAGACTTTGCCGCCTGTGGGCCAGTAGGATTGCTCCTTATCAGCCGAAATTCTTTTCTCCCTTGGATTAATGCAGAAACTATTTTTATATGCCTCAATAACCCAGTGCATTAACAGAAAGACTTAACTTTTTTTTTTTTTTTGTCTGTTGAAGATGGGCCAGTAAAACAACAGCCAACGATGACGCATGGCAAAACCATGATGCTCCTCTGTTTCTATGTCCCTACGTATGCCTCAGGAGAGCACGATCATTTGGAAATGGTAAAAACAACATCACAGAAACGATTTTGCCTATCCAAAGAGGACTCAACGTTTTCTGACGCCAAGTCCTCTGTAGACTAGGAAATGACAAATAGCTGAGATGTCTGTGAAGGTTCTCATTCATCCAGGTCATGGTTAGCTAGAGAGAATCGGGTTCAGAGCGACTGGACTTGGTTTTGTATCCTTGAAGACGTTTCGCCTCTCATCTAAGGGGCTTCCTCGGTTCATGCCCTCTGACGAGGTAAAGCTAGTCTGGTGCCAAACAGGATGTATAGTCCTGAAATTGAAATAACACAATAACCTGCTTCAAAGATGAAAGAGAGAAGACATTTTAAAATTTAGAGACCACTTGTATTCTAAGAGCTACAATTAAAAGCATGAAAAAAGCTGGTTTCTTCTACTCTCTGCTTCTGACAGGAAGAAAAATCACAACCAACTTACTCCCCTGTCTTTTCTCCAGAGGAAGGAAAGAGAGTCGCCCAGTCTGTGGTTTCGTCAAACTGCCAAACAGGACCCAAGAACACACTTCATTAAGCACTCCTATGGCAGGGGGACGGCGGCTTTTCCTTACAGCTAGCACAAATCTGAAGTCCTAGTGAAGACCACAATGCATTACATGGAATAGGCTTGTCACTTCTGCCCAGGTTCATTTCCTTTTAAGTGTGAGCTTGAGTCAATCAAAGGAAATGAGCTGAGAAAGCCTGACAATTATTTATCAGTTTATCCAGAGAGGTTGTTTCATCACCACCTTTCCATGTCTCTCACATACACACACACTACAAAAGGTAGATGAGTAGGAAAATATATTTGGCTTTGGAGACTTATTATTCAGGAAGTTGAGAGTATGTTCCATTTGTGGACATTGGACCAGAGAGAGCACCAATGTGACCAGAATCCTTCACTTCCACTAATTTTGTTAAGTTTCTGAGATTTCTCTTAGGCAGCACTGAAAATCACAAGTGGCTCAGATCTGCTACACAAACCACACAGAGATAAGTTTGTCATATTTGTAGTTTTTGCGGATTTGGGAATCACAAATCGACAGAAAGCCCCTAAGGCTGAGCAACGTGCAAATCCATGCGTGAGTATTATAAACTATTTTCTCAGATTCGTAAAACATGCGCACAGTTTTCTAAATAAATCCATGGGCACAGATTGGTGAACTGTAAACCAAGATTTCTTTTCCCCTCCCCCCCAGCCGTGCCTCAAGGCACTGCATATGAATGTCTGTTGATTTCTTGGGTCCGTAGTCACTGAATATGTAATTTGTTTTTTGTTTTTTTTTTTTAAGTGATATTCAAATCTATTTCAGAGGGTGTACATCAGTAAGCAAACACATCGCACTGCCATGGTGAAGTCGAACTAATCAACTCGTACTTATGGAGGTCGCAAGCAAAAGCTGCCACCTGTTTTTCAACAGAGCCGACATCCCTTTAATAAGCGTTTAACAGGAATAGTGCTGTGAGTCATCGACACTGGTGATTCAGTATTGACAGTTAAGTTTAAGGGTTTTGGATTTTTTGAGTTTTGAGTACATTTTTAATGTGTTATCAAACGTTAAGTTCCTGCTGCTACGCTTGTACATACACACCTCTGGCTTTGTTATTATATCATCTACTTTTGAGCTGTTTTCGGGGCAAATGCATTAAGGACACTACTTAAATTTTTAATTGTTGCTCATTTCAAAACACAGGACAACGGTTTACTCTTGCAGAAGATTTTTGAGTCAGCAGAGACGTTTGTGACAGAGTGTGTGATGGTCTATCCCAGGGAGTCAAACTCAAATTCACAGTAGGCCAAAATTAAAAACTGGGATGAAGTCGCGGGCCAAACTCAATATTCATTGAAAAATGGACTGCAACTGTGCATCTTTTCCTTTCTTTCCAGATATGCAATGTTGAACCTTTTCAAATGGAAACAACTTTAGTTTTTTGCGTAAAACATTGAATCTGGCACAACCAAAGCTTAATATTATTAAGACATGAGAAATTAAATTTGAAATAAAACGCGTATCAGTGGTATTTGTTTCTTATTATGTCTCTCTCCATCTGTAGCCTATTTCATGTAAATCTTTTTTCTTTCCATGTCAACCTCAAACAGATTACTAAGCAGCCCAAATCTGCATTTCTGGGCTTCAAAGTTGGCAAATCGCCGGGTAAACTCAGCGCTGAGTAAACTGTGCACTTGGCAACACGACGGGTGAGATAAGTTTGTCCAGTGTGCCTGGTAGAATGGATGCTAACGGTTGTCAACAGAAAGGAAGGGGGTGCTTAGCGGTCTCAGCTGACGTGCCAATGCAAAGCATTCTGGGATAGTATTAGCGGCGTATGCTCTGATACATATTTGGTATGATATATAATTACACCCAGGGCCAGATTTGTAGATCAGATCTGAGTTTGACACCTGTGGTCTATCCGAACATTGTGCTGGTTGTCAGCTAAGTGACTTTTCTCATTCAAAAGCTTTCTGTTACGTCATCAGTGGCTATTTTCAGCTGTTTTCAACGACTGTGTTTACTCAAACAGTCACCAAGGCCTTTATTTACCACACCTGGAAAAAGACTTTACTTGAGAAAGACTTTTATTTAGAGACAAACGTTTATTTCTTATCACATGTGCAAACAATGTCATTTCTAGTTACTGGTCTTCCAGATTTCAGGTTCTCAGGTTTACAAAACAGTTGATTCTTGTGGTGGCACACAAGGATTTCTATGAACGATGACCGTTTCGACTGTGGAACAGTCCAGCGCACACAACAGTAAAATCTCAAATTCATTTTATGTTATGTTGTTCGTTTGCATTTTGAGCTGAATTGACTATTATATATCAAATTTGGAAATAAGTGTTTTGCTTTGTGTCGTCTGACAACATCCACCATGAGTCAGGTAAGGACAAGGCGCATAATCTGACCTCTAAAGAAACGTCAGTTTTTCCCCTCTCACCGCAGCATCTCTGGAGTACGGGTTAATAACTTTCTACCTAGTCCTGTTTGCCCGCAATTGAAATGAAAGAGGGAGCCTTACTTTTAAATCTTATCATACACTAAAATGCTGCACAGCCGTTTATTATACTGTGACTGTGAGAATTTCATTGAATTTAATCTTTTGCTGGGATGATTACAAGGCAAAAAGCAGAATGCAGCTGTGTTGCTGCTCTTTCACTGAGTGACCCTGCATGTATATCTCTGTGGTACGTCATAGGACTGCTGCCAATAAAATGGATGAAGGGAGTTTTTGAGCCTGAACACAGCCACATACAGCACTCTGGGAAGATTCATCACGCTACTGGTCAAATCTCATGAACGCCCACCTTGCTTCGAACAGTTGGCATTTATTTAGTCGAAAAGAGCAATTTGTGACATATTTGTGAAGTTAAAAGTAAATTGGACAAATTCAACTCCAAATTCTCGGAGAAAAGGCTGACATACAACTACCAGAGTGTTCTAGAGACCCATTTGGTCGCACATGAGGATGATGCATATCTGTACCATTCTCTCTTTTTTAGCTTATGCCAAATGCAAACATTGGATCTGAGCACTTTCATAATCACAGGATCATGAATACCAACGCATATACACCAGCTGAGCACATGGTCTGAATTTCTTGGCCATTTATTGTAAAGTCATTGATCCTCCACAATACTCCTAATTAAATTTTTGCTCGTTCATTTATTTTCAGTTGCTCATCACTGCTGCCCTATGTGAGGGAGAGACAGGTGGAAAACTCATGATTTATGAAGTCACTAAGTCTCTGAATCTACGAAAATGCCACAATTATGGCCTCGAACAGTCTACATTCAGGCCTAAGTAAGTGTCTAAGTAAATGAGGGCACGCAACCCATTGCTCCTCTATCTCATAGCTATTCATGCCAAGTGCACACATTATTCTCTTTGATTTCAGTCCTGCACTCCAGCAGATACTTTCAGTGTCTCAGAGTTTGTTTGTTATTATTCATTTTTTCTGGGGTTATATCCAATCTATCACTCTCTGACAGGTCATTCGCAAGTGTACGGGAACATGGGCATTCTTAATACTGCTGCTGACAATGATAGGTAAATCCTTAACCATTGAATTGTTTGTTCCAGTCGCTGCTGCACATACAGCAGCTGAACACACCTACTCAACATTTCAGCATACCAAGTGACAAGCCAGCTCGATAGGGCACAAGCTGCATAAAATGGAACGAAATGGAAAACATAGTCTTATGATATGAAGACTGTTTTCCACATACTTTTTTTTTTTAGGCAGTAGATGTGGTTTTTGTCCCCTCCGGCATATTATTTATTTTACAAAATCCATCAGAGGAGTCTCCACATGATGTTGCCTCTGCTCTTCAATTCTCTATACACTGGATGAACGGACTTGACACTTCAAGTGACCCCTTGCTTCAGAGTGAAATTTATTATTTTAACGAAGGCCTTTACATCGAAAAGACTTCTCTATTTGCGCCACTGTGGTCTTTCAGCGACAGAATTAGAAGATGCTAATTTTATCTCTCGTTTAATTCGCTGACAATATCTATAAAATTGATGAAGACTTTAAAGAGTGGGTATCCTTCCTTTTAAAAAATTTAATTTCTCATTATTCTCATCAAGGCTTCCTCTGGCAGTAATGAGTGTCTGCCAAGCAGCAGAAGGAGCTCACTCATGTGATGGACAGAGCCGGTCACGGCATAATAAATATCTCCCCGCAGAATGACAACAAGAACAATTGGCAACCCAGCTTGAGTCAAGATTACCCAGATGCATGTCTCAAATGGTGACCGATCGGTGATGGATATGGGTGACAAAGAAAACGCTTTGCACGTAAACACAGGCCGCAAACTAATATAAATGAGGTAAGCGTCTCATAATGTGGGGTGATAAGATGCGTGAGTGAGCATGAGTCCAATAGTAGGAGTGTGAATGTCTCCTTGAGAGATAGTCAAGCTGTTTAGTACATTCTGCATCAGTGGGTGACACGCATAGTTAGAAAAGTAGATTCCTGTAGCCACATAAAGGATAAGTCTGATTATATGATGTTTGTGCCACCAAAGTCTAAGCCTATGTGTGCTACTGAGCACCAGTGTGACTCCCTAAGCTACTAAAAAATGTGTCACTGAGCTACACCATTGCATGAGACGACATGTTATCTCCATGATACATGCATTGCAAATACATCTTGGAAGAGTGTGCACTCATTAGAGCTTCAAGTGTTTCACCAACTGAATAGTTCAACATTGAGGAAAATATACTTATTTGCTTTCCTGCTGCGAGTCAAATGAGAAAATTGATACCACCCTCGTTGCAGTAAGCTGAATGCAGCCAAGAGGACGGTTAACCAAGCAGAAAATAAACATGCAGAAAAACTATACTATTACAGGACTACAACTAAATGTTATTGAGGATATTCCATCCTGGTTGTTTGAAGTAGCTGTTTGTGTGTTTTGCTATCACCACATAGCTAGCATGAGCTTTCGCAGCTCTTTACGCATCAGTTTAGAGACGTTGCCGTTGTATGTTATAAGCTTGCAGCACACGCCGATTTGGCGATATGAAGTTGCTGCTGCTGCTATAGTGACATTACTTCATGCTCACTGATGTCTGATGTCTGAGGTCTTTGTAACTAGCTGCTGTTCATATATAATCCCACCTACAACCCAAAAAATTTCTCAAAATATTTAATTATTGATTAAATTCTTTAAGTAAGTTTAGCTAAAAATAATCCATCAAAAAAAAAATATGAAATGATATTTGTGATTTATATTTTATTGAATAATTTTTTCAGTGGACATAAATCGATTTTCAATAAGAGAAAAGCAGATTAGTTTCACGGTATTTAGGAGAAAATAAATATATTTCCCTGATTTATCACCCAAATTTTGCTACGTATCAAAATAATTTAGCAATGAGATTTATATCAGCCCGCAATGGACATAACAATGGACAACCAAAGCTTAATTACATCACAGGCCATGAGTGCGCCTGGTTATATTTCGCTATAGGCCAGAGTATTTGACAATGAATCCATAGTGTTTCATGTAGGTAGAAATGTCACACTGCCAAGGTTCCCCTTCATCTCTCCATCTCAGCTGGGAGATATCCTCATTTAGCTAAATTAGCTCAAGTCAAGCTTGGCTTTAATGTTCAGAGAGTAATATCATGCCAAGGTTAAACTGGGGCGTCAAGCATTGATTTGACTGTCTGCCTTCAACATCTGAAATGAGAAGGAAAACGCAGGCCTGTGCGCAAGGCCATATGACGGAGAAAACAAGGGCTGCTGTTAAAAAGAAAATGAAATCCTATAATTTGACCTTGATTATATCAATAGAAATCCTGCTATACTACAGCTATAATGCCTGGGGTTTAGTGTTAATGGTATGTTTCAGTCGGGCAGCATTTCAGGGAAGATGAAAACAAATTGATGGCTTGTTATAAATTGATACACTGACTGTTCTGTGATTTGCGGTGCGCATGATATCACTGAGCCATGTGGGAGAGGAAACTGAAAACAAAAGCGAAGTGGCAAGAGAAACAGGGCAGAGGATGAAGCGTGGAGGTGGAATTTGGAGAATTGTCTTCACCTGTAGCCCATCTTTTAGAATTAGGAGACAGAGATTTGCTCTGGAGGTTGGATGGAGTGGTGAACTATAATGAGATAAGGGCTGTGGAGGATTATTCAATCAATCAACCTGTAGCCATATCTTTGCACAGCCTGCCTGAGGAGACACAGGAAATAGTTAGCACCTTCAGGGATACAGACAGAAAGAAATTATATGGGGGTCTCTGCAGTTCACAAAGCCAGCTCCGCAAGCATTGTGTAAGAGAACGTAATTATGGGAGATTGTGACAGTGTGTAAGTGCCATTTTGCAGATTCGGGTTAGACACTTTGAATAACCGTTATATTTCTGTTACCTAACATGAGCATTATTCCAGATTTTAAAGCATAAAAACACCATTTATGTTTTCACTACATACGAACATTTCATTACATACATTAGTTTTACTGAGGCAACCTCATATGTCATAATAACTCCTAAAAGAAATTCTTAGACTGCATTAGAGTAAAATAGATAAGCCTCCGCACTCAACATTCACAGCATAAATATCACCTTCCATCTTAGGCACAATGTCTCACTAGTTAAAAAAATAAATAGATAAAATGGAGCCGCTATTTCCACAAAATCAGTGTACGATTCTTTAATAGATGGGCAAACACCGGATGTACAACTTTTCAATTTAATATTTGAATTTACATGTCAAAGTGTGATAGATTAAGCAGGCAAAGAGACGGGAAAAATAATTTGCGGTAGCATAAAAAATATTCTGGCCAGAGCCCTGATGAATAAATGAAAGGGATCATAACACTGCCGCCAGTAGAGGATTTATTGATGGATGAATGGACATGAAGGCATTTTTAGACTTTGCTTCTTCATTTACATCTTCACTCCGAGTATTATAAGCTCTGCTACTGCGTAGTTTCGTAGTTTGTTGTCTCACTGACATAAATTACTCCCCGACAGTATCTGTGCAATCTTTCTCCTTTCCTCTCTTTCATTCCAAATAAAGTCAGATTTGACACAACATCATCTTTCATTGTATAAGAGAGATAACAGTTACAAATGCTATGCCAGGTTACAATGGAGATAAAAGAGTGTGGGAGATAATATGAGCGAAAAGGTATGAATTTTGACCCGTGAAGGTTGAATCACACCAAGCAGATAATGCGTATTTTTAAGATACTCCGCTGTGATATATTGGTAACTAAAGAGGGGAAGGAAAAAAAACAAAAACAAAAAACAAAGAGTACTTGACAAGCTAAAAGCAAAAGCCCTATGATCCTCTTGGGCGTTTGCCAGTGCATCTTAAAACTGAATTTTTCTGTGTCCTTTCAGGAGACCTCCGTCGTGTCCCAAACATCCACAAATTTATTCTGCATTTAATTCTCTGCACACGGCGCACAAAGCCTTCTGGACAAAATGTCATGAGGTTCGAGTTGCTCTTTTGGTTGAAGACTTGAAAAGTAAATGCAACTTGAGAAGTGCAAAAATCTATTATTTCCCGCACAGATTATTGTTGCAGGTGAATTTTTTTCTGGGCTGCAGCTCCAACCAACCAGGGCTTTCTGAGGACTTTCAACGGAAGCTCATTCCAAATAAAATCCTACAACCGAATTAACATCAGAATGCAAATATTTCCACGACCAAATTTTTACATCATCTTTTTTTTTTTTTTAAAGAAAAGCAGCTGATGAGCTTGGCAATGGAAGAGTGCTATTGATTCTTGGTTTCATTGATTCCCCCCCCCCGCCTCGGTGGCAAAAGCAGAGGGATGAGAGAGGCGCGGTAACTGTGAGAAGGTCTCTCTCTGAATCAGAATTGTGAAGCACTGGGCACCAAGGTGAGGTGCTGAATGAACAATAACTGCTGGTGGTGCTGCAGATTGTGCTGCACTCCAGACTTGGTGTTTTTAGGGGCTCTCACTGCAGATGCGCTCCTGACACCTTACACCAGGTAAATTGCCAACACTTAATGAGACCTCAGAATTATTGAATTCCTGTTGGCATGATGCGAGACACAAAGGGACATGCTGGCTCTGTCTAAAAGCTTACTTAGAAGCTTAAAAGCTTAAAAGCTCAATTCTGGTCCCGTACACCACGGATAAAATGTTAAGAAGCATCAGCACCCAGGGTGAAAATATCAGTTGCTGTTAATTTTCCATTTCAAAGCTACAAAAATTTTTGACTTAAATAAAAGGCAAAAACTACACACTCAACTGATGTTGAAGAAATAGTGGTAGCTTTTTTATGCTTTTTTGGGCAGGGGTAGTTGGGGAAAATGTGAGTTTGTGTTATGATTAGTGATTAAAAAAGGGATTTGAAGTCTTTTTAAACAATAAATATTAATCAAACATTTTTAATTTAAGTAAAGGCCTGTAAGAGCTTGCTTAATAGCTCCGAGCGATAAATTTCTTCATGCACAGTTCCAAGGTGCAACTGCGTAGTCCCAAAAGTACGAGCCATACAAATTTGCTGCCAACAGGACTGGACGCCAACATTGGCAGTCTACTGCTGCTGCTGACGACGTGAAAGAAAAAGGAACTGACGGGGACATAAGAAAGAACACACATGCAGCAGTGACGAAGCAGGAAAGCTGCGGCGGAGACGCTCGCGTTTGTCGGCATTAACACTTTTTCTGAGCTCGAAGAGGATGACTCAAACTGCGACACAGCGTTTTGATGGTGAGTTATCCTCTCCCCTTCAGTGGAGACTGCCTAAGGTCATGGACACATCTAGGCTGAGGCATAGGTGAACGGCTATGCTGTAATTCATTCCCTCAGCTGTCTAGACTCCATCAGCAGCAATGCACATTGATTCCTCTTGTCATATTCTCAACTCTTAGGACTTTTTCCCAATGTAATTTGACTGAAGAATCCAAGTGTGAGTCATTATATTGATATGTTTTGTTTGTCTTACCAAAGCTCAAAATAACCCTGAACCTCCACCCACTGCGCAGACTGTCAATGAAGCGTTCTCATCTCTTGTGGGAGGATTCTTCTTTTTTTTCCTGTTTTCCATAATAAATGCTTAGTGCCTTTAACTTTGGTGGTCTGCTAATAAGACCAGCTCAGTTGTCGTAAATCCACTTACTTCTGCATTCTATCAAACCAGTAATGGAATAAAAATATTTTTTCTTCTAAAAACCTTATTTTCCATTCATTATTGTAAGGAGGAATACATTTTGGCTCTCTAATAATCCCATTTTTATCACCATTATCATCTTAATGTTCCAGGTGAGGAAATTCAGTATAATTTTTGTTTCACCATGGCATGTTTCCACAGTGGTTATCCTCACAGCACGGATGCTCTGGATTTCAACACAAACCAGCGCCAATGGGGACCTTTTGTTTAGAATTTGCATGCTCCCTGTGTTCATGTGCATTTCCTCTGGGTGCTCCCGTAACCTCCCGCAGTTCAGTCATGCAGGTCAGGTAAATTGGATATTCAAAATTGCCCATAGGGCCGTGTTTGTTTGTGTTTTTCTCTGCTGGAGGTTCCAGCATCCCTACGATCCTGAAAAGGAGTAAGGTTATAGAAAATGGATGGATACTTGCTTACGACACAACGAAGACATGCAGAATGCATCACTAAATTGCACTGAGTTTATGTTTTAAAAAGAAACATACTGACTAGCATGTAATGCTGTTGCCCTAGTTAAGTCTATCTGAGGTGAGCGGCTAACAGGAATCCACAGTGCTTCAGAAGCACATTTAAAGATGTTGTAACATGAAAAACAGCTTTGTTTACTTTGTCTTAATTCATCAACTTGTGTGCCCTTAAAGACAAATTCAATGGAGGCTGCAAAAGTCTCGGATCTCTGAGCTCTGTGAAGCACCACGTCGCAGATGGGCGTTGTCACCAACATTGTAACATGCATGACGAGCCAGAATGGCTTTAGATACTTTATAACTGAAATATGGAAGCATTGAAATGGAAATGTTGAACATGATCGTCCTCTGTTGAGAAAAGACTTTGCGTTTGCAGCCGTGTTTGATTCTTCCATCTTAACTAAATTATCTCATAAATGTCGTAGACCCTTTTTCACAGCATCTGTTTTGTCTTGTCAAAGCAGGAGAAGTGCAGGCGGACTCAATAACACCAATAACAGTTTCGTTCCATTCAGGTGAGCCACTTCCAAGGTGCCGATGTTGAAAATGCTCATTCACTGTTAACAAAACAACCTGTGCTTTTCCAACTATGACAAGTCAAAATGTCTGCTGTGATAAAAGTCTATTCCCTTCCTGCAATTATCAAAAAGCACAAAAAACAAAAAAAAAAAAAAACAACCCTGCGTCTTGCAAAGACAAAGGAACTGAGAACGAGGCGGGAGTGTGCAGGTACCGTATTACTTCCTTGCTGCCCTTTCAGCTACTGTCTCACATCAGCCTGTCTGTGTATGAGGCCATCATTTCCATCTTTAGTTGGCTTTCACTGATGTCCTTTCAAAGCAGCATAATCATACATTTAAAGTTATAATAAACACAAACCAGGTCAGCCATGAAGGTCACGTGAAGTGTTTTAAACTGATTACTTTTAGCTGTTTTGTATCTAGCGATATGTGACTTGTAATTTATTGGCATCAGCGATGCTTCCATTAACCCATCTGCAGTTTGAAATCCCCAAGGGGGTGGTGGTGGTGGTTTGGGGGGGGGGTTGGGGGGGAGGGGGGTGTGTGTTGAATTGTTAAGCATCACAAGATTACTGGGTGATAGGATGGCCTGTGTTGCAATCTAATGAGGCTGTGTTTGTTTACCTCTTTCCCTACACTGCTTTCAGTGCAATGTGCCAGCATTTGCCCGACATGAATGCCAGTGTTTTGATAAAGGTCAATGAGAGTGAGACAAGGCCTCTAAAGTTTGCCTACTTTAATTAGCTCTGGCTTTGTGCTCTCTTCTCATCCCGTAGTGTCAGTACACCCATGTTCAGCCTTCAAGACATGACCAGAACAAAAATGGAGCTGAGTGGGCGCCAAATGAGAAGGGAAAGGTTCACTATCAGCAATGATTCACTGAGATGAGACACTTGAATCGCTCTGGCTAAAAATAGACAAAAAAGAACATTAATGAATTTGGGGGCGATATGATCGGGGAGGGAACTTGTTTAAATGGGATTATTTGTGATCGTTGCTGTACAGCGGCTCAATCATTCGCTGAAACTATTTCATTTTTCATACCGAATTACGAACACACCTTTTTCTCTGGATCACACATTTCTGGAGCTGTGAAGGTTTTAATCAATTGTCCAATCTTCCCCATCAAAAGATGTGCCACAGTGAGAGCCGTATCACCCACCCGCGCCTTCTTTCCTCTCTCCTAAGGTTGCTAGTAACAACAGCAGGAAACGGTGAGAAAAGGTCAGGTATTTGTCACTGGCCTTCAGTGAGAGCTGCTTTCAGTGTTAAACTCAGATATATATGCGGCTAAACTGAAACTGACCCACTTAACGTGCTTTTCAATTTCTAATCTTTAATTAAATCACCTATTCAAATCATACACAGTGATGGAAAACATCAGGTAAGATAAAATGCATGGAAAAAAAAAAAATTGTAATTCTGGCTTTCTCTCTTGGTCGGCTGCATGGTCATTTAACACAACACTTTGGAAGAGACTGAAATCTCAGAGCTATCTCATCTGATCAGCTCCAGCACGTTGGCTTTACCTTTGTGAAAGTGCTAGCATGGAGACATTACTGAAGTGCTGCTGTGTCAAAGTTGAACCTTTCTGTTAACAGAAATGACATGATGCATGAAACCACCTCAAGAGGCTGCACAGCCATATGCTTACTATGACAACAAACTGAGCTCTAAAAGAATATTAGAAGATAGAAGACGACAAAAATAGTTTTGCATCTCAATACTGGTTTGATTCAGTGATACCACCAAGCAGTGAAATAATGTAGATACGACATGCCCTCCATAGAAAGCATGACTATGGCAGACAGGGATTTTTAATTTAATTAAGTTTCATAGCAATTCTTAATAGACGAGTTATTTCTTAAGAATTCATTAACTCCTTGCTGCCCCAGTTTGGTAGATTACACATCTTCAGTACGTGAAGATGTTTCAAATATTGTTGCCACAATGAAATTTATTCAGATTTACTTCAAAATGCACAATTTAAAAGATGGTTGTGCAGGAAAACTGGAATCAAAATGCTAATTGAAGCAAAATAAAATATGTTCAACTGATCATTAATATGACATATTGCAAAATGCAAATGTTTAAAGTGATGAAAAAAAAAAACACTAAACTGATGGTTTAGTGGTTAGTGTTGATTAAATCACCATTCACGTCTGCACAGAATGTTTTCTTTCAGAGCGAGCGCTCTAATTGGATCACTTCATTTTCATAGCTTATTGGCAGAAACAATTTCATTCAAATTGAACTGAAAATTGCAGTTTAAAATAAATAATTATTAAATGTGGACATAGAGGTGAAAAAAATGTTTAATGAAAATGATTAAATGCTGCTAGGTCCACCAGATTGTTCAAACAAAACAAAAGTAGCCACTACAGCTTGCTTAAGTAAAAACAGATTTTAAAGGAGACGCCAAAAACATGCTAGGTAAAGTGGAGCTAACCTGGTATTGTCGCATTCTTTTAATGCTATCTGCATCACAAAGTTATTGTGTGACAATAACATGACCAAGAAAGAGTGAAGAAATGCACGTAACAGCAAAAATAAATGCGCTTCATCGTAATTCCTGTTGCGTCGCTCCAACACTCCAACACGCGCCCCCCCCCCCAATAGTTTCATATTTGTTCTACCCTGCGGTAAAGTGTAATGCACTTCCTTTGTTTATGCAGCAAGGAGTCTGCTATGGGAATTGGCAAGCCCGGCTCCAATGTCTGCAAAAAGTCAAGATGACTTACTAGTGGGCAAGTGTAAGTATGAGAAGGGGTCGACTCAAGAGAGTTAAGAGGGTCCTCAAGCGGCCTGCTGGGGACTTTCACTCTCTCCTGTATCGATTACTCTGTCCACCATGTAATTAGGCCTCAGTGAAAGCAAGTGGAAGAGAAATAGAAAAGTGGGGGGGGGGGGGCTCTGCAGCTCTCGCAGCAAAAGGCCATTTTTGTATGTTGTGTCAATAAACGGAGAAAGAACAATATGGATGCAGGATATATTAGCAGATACGTCACATTAATCCTAAATATTCTGCAGCTCACAGCCTTCTATCACCACGCGGGGTGATGGTGATCGAAAAACGGACAGGGGAGCGAGGGGAAGAGAAAAACTAAATATTACTACTGTTGTTGATTTAATAGTCAGTTTCGTCGCCCCCGGCCTATTGTTGTGTTGGGTTAGGGTTAGGTGATCAGTTGGGTCACCTAACCCTTGGGTGTTGGGTGATCAGATCTTCAGCCCATTTTATTGTAATCAGAAGAATTTTGAAATATTTTCTTCGAGTGAAATGTAACCAAGCACCTATTTTGCCTATTGCAGGTAAAACAGAACTATCCATGTTCAAAAACGGTTGCATGTTGCCCTCAAGATAAATGGCGACCATGGAGGGCTTCTCAATAAACTGACAGATATTTGTTTTTGTAATTATTTTGTTTTGTATGACCTTCCTGTTGTTCCCTTTTCTGTGTGAGGCGAGTTCACTCTGCTTGCCCCCCGCCCCCCCAAAGTCCCCTTGGAGTGGGACATTTGGTGTGTGAAAAGCTTTGCTGTTTCCCTTGACTCAGTCCACTACATGAAATTGCTTTGAATACATCCCTGCGGTGCAAATTGCACTTAGTGAATTCCTTCGGGTTAATAGATGTGCTTTCTAAGATGATTGTAACAGTTTAGAGTTGGTGACACGGCCTGAAGATGTAAAAGTGGGAGAATCATTGTTAAAACAAAAAAAAGTATCATAGTACACTAAATTGACCGCAGTGATTTCTAATTTGTTACTACTGCAGGTTAACAAAGTAAAAATAGAATTTAATTTACATTTCTTATTTAAAAACAGGTAATTTCATGTGGCTTTGATGTTTGCACTTCTTATTCTTAAAAACTTATGAAAACACGATGCTGTGCTTCTGATGATTGTTTCCAATTTTCAACCTTTGCATGGATTATTTCTACAAGCACCAATCTCCAAATTCTGAGCACAATCCCGGTGAAGGCTGATGATGTGACTATACTAGTTTTTACACAGTAACACTACCATCTACCCATAGACAGGATTTTTTTGTCATTTCTTGCATTTACTAACTACATTCGTGTTTATCTATGTTATAATCAATCACAATAACAAAAACAAAACTGTCATATAATGGTACAAGTATAACACATGGAGATCATTGCATTATTTGTTTCACTGCTGAAGCTTTTTTTTTCCCTAAATGTGAAATATTTACTCATATGGGCTTCACACACAGACCTCACACTGGAATCTGAATGGGTTTAAAATTTTGAAAGTGTTCGATACAAACAATTCATGATTGATTTCAAAATATTCCCAATTTCAAATGTGCAAAAATTCTCTGTTGAAATGAATGTGTCCTCTTTATCAGGGGGTGGTGGAAATCATCCTGTCATCCTCTTTAAGCATGTATTTGTTTCATTCACATAATCAACACAAAGTGTGAAAGGAGCTCACAGCAACTGACAAACAAGGCCAACGGAACACATTGGAGGATATCACACATTTAAATCTGTCGAGGTTTCGCCTATCAAATCACAATTACGCTACAGTGGCAGCTAAGTATTACCATATTAGCTTAAAAAAAGGGGGGGGGGGCTCCATTTACATAACAAGCACTGAAGCATGGTCTGATACCAGCAGTGACTTGTGGATTCAACAATGAAAATTAAACACCCCTTTAATCACAAAGCTCCTTTATTCATTCAGCGCAATTCTGCTTAACATTCAGCAATGTCGATTTGCTTCAAGTAATTATTACTGGCACCTCAACCGTGCAACGACAAACCGTGCAAGCAAAACTTTCAGACTCAGAAATGTGTCTGATATAATGTATTAGCTCTGTTAAGTGATCTCTTACCATTGAGAGGAAGAAAAAAAAAAATTCGAAATCCGATCAATAAGTTGTGAGAGCTAATTTGTTAGCAAACAGCTGTTGCTCAACACAAGAATTGAACTGGACAAATGTTTTCCCAGAGGAAAGTTCCTTCATTTAAATAAATATCTGAACATTTTTGCAGTATTTGGAGTTTTACTTAGTCTGCAGTGAACTAGTTAATAATGACATCTTGCAAATCAGTCCTGCTAACGGCTGATTTTTTGAGGCAGTGCAAATAGCTGTTTACATCCACTATAAGTCTTGTTCCACCATTTTGTAATTTCTCTTTTTTTAATATTACTAATAGTTGGTAAGTGCTGCATTTCAATGCCTCGGAGACAGAAACTTTTTTATATAGAAGTATATTTATATACCATTATAGGCTTTTTGTTGAAGTGTATGAGGACTTGTTTGGACTGGAATCTGGGGTTATTTAAAGCTGGAAAAAAAAATATTGTCCTTAGTGGCAGCCCCAATGTACAGCAAACATTTGTGACTGCTGTAATTTAAGATTAAAAGTCTTTAACTAATAAACTTTCATTATGGAGTTGTGAAAGAAAATCCGATGTCTGTTTTTATAGAGAAGGAGCAACTAACAACAACAGCAAGATGGAGGATGAAGGGCTGCAGGCTACTAGCTCCACACCTCCAACCTGTTAGTGAGGTAACCAGCTCCTTTCATGTTCAGCATAAAGGATGGAAGAAAAGGCCATTTACTGCCTGACTTCATCATTAAAGCAACAAGTTTATCTTGCTGCCTCCAGAGTTCTTTGACCTTGAGTATTAAACTGCATTTGCTCACCAGTAACGGCACGTGTTGCCATGCCAACCATGCCACAAGTCCTCAAGATTGTCAGCTTAAACCAGCTGTTGTGTTTTCCTACCAATTGTAGTCTTCCAATTTATGAGTTTTGGACATTTTTCGCAAGGTTAGCCGCCATCTGTGGCCTAAATAAGCAACAACCTCAGAATCAAAAGGAAGTAATCTCAGCCATATTGGAAGCACAGACAGCCAATTTACAGACAACACATACTTCAACTCAAGTGTTTAAAGTACTTATTGCATCACAAGCAATATCTCACACGAGACAACAAAGGCAGCACTAACTAACAGCACTCTTTCCATCGACCAGTCTGTGAGGGCAAAAGCTGAAAATTTCAAAGTAAATCCGCATCAACCAAATCCCATTCATCTGAAAAAATAAAAAATAAAAAACAAATGTTTATTCAGGTATAAGGAGGAAGAGTATAAATACAGAAATAGCTCGCATGCCTTTAAATTAGTTCATTTCCTTTGTTTTGTTTCCAAAACACAAAAGGTGTCTATGTAACAAATTCCACGTCCTTGTAGATAAGCAATCATAATTGAGTGTGAGCTAGACTTTGAGAAAGCATTATCTTAACATTGGTTCAGCTTGATTTGGAGCCAATTATCCACACCGTTTCAAAGTGAGGATTTTAAAGAAACATTAAAAAGTTGGATTTAAATAAATAAAGTTCAAGCAAGAGATCCTCCATAAAACTAAACTGACGAATAAAAAAATTAAAGCCCGAGCAATATAATTTATGAAATCTGCTTGGGGTAGAAATAGTCAAACTTTTTTGAGATTTTTCGCAATTTATTATCATGAGAAATTCATATAATATCAATGAAGCACAAATGTGGAAGCCTGTGAAGTCTTAGTCTTCTGGTTAATCTTCAGTACCTATTAAGTGTTCGATGACCAAAATGAAAGCACAAAAAGTCACGTACAGCGTCCAAGCGTGCTGTTTAGGTGAAGGAAAAAAAATCTGCCTGCCACGTATCAGAATATCTACGTGACTCCACAGCAGCATTATGTAAAATAAGATGCCAGCAGATGCATGAACTAAAATACCAAGAGCATCAGAGGAGAAATTGATCAAGGCTAATTAACTGAAAATCAAAATACTGAGGAGGTTCAAGGGCTCTTGAGACATGCAGGAGAAATGAAATGCTGGAATGAAAAGCCCCTCACTGTGCTGGGAAGAATCCTTGGGTGCTTGCACATGCTGCTGATCTGGGGCCAGTTTGGAGGTTTGTCAGCAGTCATTATGGAAGACCTAATTAGGTATCAAGTTAAATAAAAGGTATTTCACAGGCAGATGCTCATCTGTCTGATTATTTCATTAAATTACAACATAAACTTTCCTTCAAATGCAGCTATGGATGCGTCCCCCTGTGGCTGGACAACATAGACTCAAAAAGGTGACTCCTTCATGGCCCAACCAATCCCAAGAGTCATTGAAGGTGAGCCTGGGGATTGCACCTTTAAATGTTAGGATTATTTGTATTGTGTTAACACGGTCAGTCAGGGACAGAGCTGGCCACATAGCTGCAGTCCCTCCATAAGAAGGTGCATTTTCTCAAGGCTGCTAGCAAACGAGAGTCACGGTTTGCGATGCAACAATGTGATGATGCAAATTGAAAATCTTTCATTGAACAGACGTCTCACATGCCCTTTATTCCGCCAGCAGTCCGTCAGTGTCTGCAAGCCTTCACTTTCAAAAATGAAATTGCTTACTAGCCTCACACGTGATTTCCAATATCCTCACATCATTCAGCCACATTTGTGTTTATGGGCACAACAAAGGTCTTAATTCCATGAAATTGCCTTGCACTGAGATTTGCTACATGTGCCTCAAAGAAAAAAAGGGCTTTGGACTGAAGGTTGTTTTGTAGTGTAACACTACTTTACACCACCACTTCAAGAAAAAAAAAAAAAAAAAAGGACTCCGCTACAGTCCTCAAATCTCTCTCCAGTTAGGAGCTATGGGACAGTGACAACAAGGTCCCTCTTTTTCTCACTTGAGCTCAGTCTTCCTCTCACAGCAGTTACACAAGGGACATCTATGAAGCTAATGATGCCACATGAGGATAAAAGAAAAGTGCCTGAAGAAAACATATAGCTTTTCTCAAACCGGAGGATAAGCACACAAAAGTGGTATCACAGGGAAGTCTGTTAATGCTAACTCAGAAAAATGTGTTATTTATTTCACACTGTGACAGACTGGACGGCAATAACAAAAAAAATATAAAAAATTGGGCCAATGTGACACAGAGACAGTCCAGATAAACTGCAAGTGTGTATTTGTACTCAGCTCATATGCATCTGATTTCAAAACAAATACAAAACCAGGACACTTGTTGTAACGGTCCCTTTTGAACTATACTGTACTCAATTAGCTCTCTCTCTGGCTCTAATCTGCATTTTTCCGTAGCACAAACATCTGCTCTGTGTATCCTCCAGCAGTGGTGTGAAGTTACAGAGAATTTGGCACCAATTGAACCTGAATAAAAGTTCAAATTTCTTTGCTCATGAAATCATTACCAAAATCTAACAAAACATGTCAAGACCAATGCAAGCATTTGACAGGCTATGGTGAAATCATTTGTTTGAAGCTTCAGTGTTGTCTGATAAATTTACCAAAGACGCTTAAAGATAATGACGACAGTTGTCAGGATTTCAACTTTATTTACCGACTGAATGACAAATCGCTCATCGTATGAGAGTGAGACTGCAAATTTGGGGGATAGAGGGGAAGATACAACAGACTTTTATTAGAGCTCGTTATTCCTCCCTCAGTTTCGTAAGTAGGCTTGGCCACGGTGGTATCTCTGAGTTTCTCCCATTTGCTGCATTCTGTTCTGTTCCTGCATTATGTGTCAATAGCAGATCAATGTGTTACAGTCATGTGTCAAATGTTTCGCATTTAAAATCGGTTAAAGTTCAGTGGACAGAAACTGCTATTGCTGTGCTAACTTACTGTGAGCTCAAACTAAGATGGGCTCAATAAAGTTACTGCCAGAAAGCTGCAAATTGCAAAAGATGACCAAATGCCCAAATGTCAACACCGGCTCCAGTGGAAGGAACAAATCTACGTTGGGGAGAGGGTCAGACAGCTGCTGCTTCCTGGCCATGGGACGCATCTTTGCGAATAACAAAATATGGTTCTAATTTTCTAATTTATGTCCCAAAAGGAATAAATAAATCCCATAGATGTTAACCCAGCAACAAAGTGCAAAAGTAGGTATAAGAAAGTGTCATTCCGGGGATATTCTGATCTGCAGCGTCCCATTGATTGGCTAACCTGGAAAGGTGGCCCAGTATTGTTTTCCAAAGCTGTTTCCTCTCTGGAGTTCTAGTTGTTTCACTGATGTCATGGCTAACAGGGAAACCAAGAAGGCAAACTGGGGCCCTTCTCTGCAGAGTGGGCATGTTCTCCCCGTGTCTGCGTGGGTTTCCTCCCACCGTCCAAAGACGTGACTCTTTGTCCGTAGGTCTGCGTGTGAGTGTGAGGCTGTTTGTCTCTGTGTGAGGGACTGCTGAACTATCCAGGGTGTACCCTGTCCTCACCCAGGGCGAGCTGGGATTGGCTCCAGCAACCCCCACTACCCGAATTAATGAATCTGACGTTGGGGAAGAGGGCATTGAAGATCCTGGAGATGGGCGTGGGGGGCTGATTGTTTGGACATACACAGGAGCAGAGAGTGAGGCAAGCTAGCAACAGAAACAGGCAAAAACAACATCTAAGACTGAAGCTAGATTCTCTTGACCACAGGCCATGTGACCCGAGAGACGACCTGGCAGTGAGTGAAGGTCAAGGCAGGGCAGAAATACTGGCTGGTGATTAACTGATTATAACCAGGTGCTTGATGGCAGAGGAGGGCCAGCTGCGGATCATGGCAGGCAGACCAGACTGAGCTGATGAGGCACAGAGACATGAAACAGAAAACACAGAGCAAACAAGACAACCAGTCACAGGCAGACTGAAAAAAGCAAACCGACAACAGACTGGCAACACACAATCACAGCCACACAACCAGGCAGACAGAATGAGCCACACAGATGGCTTCATGACATAATGTGCAAAGAAATTAATAAATTCTACTGAAGAGTTAGACTAAAACAGATCCCACTTTAAGATATAGATGAATTGAGATTGAGATATAGTTGAGATTTACTTGAATGAATGTGAGCAGAGAAGGCTAACACTGATTTAGTGCCAGTGGAGCAGTAGTTCATGGTATTTACTGTCGTGTCCTTTTAAATTGAAGAGAGATAGATTTCAATAAGCTCGGGCAACATACAGCAATTACAAAAAAAAACAAAAAAAAAAACTGTTCCTCTTCAGTCGCGGAGCAACCTGTTAGAGTTCTTGGAGGTACACCATGTCAGTCATCTGCAGTTCCTTGTTGTGTGCAGAAAGCTTTGGCACTCCTGCGTTAGTCTGACTTTGAAAATAAATAACAGCAGTCGCACGTTGCAGCCAAAGCAGTATCAGAGTTACTAACTTTGTACACAGTTCCCCTGAGGAACCGGCTTGGTAGACTCTGTCCATTATTGATAAGAAAATGGCATCTGTGAGGAACGGGTCAACAATGTGACCTGATTTCTGAAATTAAAACTGGGGCCATTTTCAGTGAGGAAGTTAATACATGCTTGTAATGTTTAGTAGTTCATTTTGGCCATAGTAGCTGTTTTATGCTAAACACAGAATCACAACTAGAAAAATGGATACATGTTCTGTATTGCAATCACAAAGCTGAACCCACAACACATGACTGAAAAGTTCAATCGGTCTGGTTATACAGCAAACACAGATTTTGGGGATGGTAGTCAAGGTGAAGGGATGGGAGTGTCTGCCCATCAATCTGTCCATTGGGACAGTCAGGTGAAGTCAGGCAGCGGGTGATGGAGCATCAGGCATAAAGGCAGAAGACAGAGCAGGAGACGGGATCTTGACAGACAAGCTGTATCTTTAGTTGGCTGAAATCTGTTGACAACCTGATGTTTTCTGTTCTCTTCGAGAGACTGTGACTGTTCTATTATACGGCTCTGCCACTTGTATTGTGTTTATTCCGGATGCTGATTTTGGTCATTCAGAGAAAAAAGAAAGAAAAAAAAAACATGGTCCATTGAAGTTCCCTGATATGTGCATAGAAGATGTGAGACATTGTAAGAGAAAAATAGTGCTAAGCAGAGAAGATCACATGAAAGAACATTTCTGTCTCCACATTTTAGCTACCAGGGAAAAGGTCATTTTGCTTCCATTATATCAACAAAGATGAAGCGCAAAAAAGAAGCAACTGTAATCCTGTAATATTGTTTATACTGGAGCTATTTGAAATATATATATATATATTCTAGTATAATTTAATTTAATTACAGTATAGATGCGTTTACTTATTTTTTGATATGTCTAATCTGTTAGAAAGTACATCTTGTTACCTCTTGACTCGTAGGAAGTCTGACCAAAATAAGTCATGGTGGCTGAGTAACGCTTTAGAAATTTGACCTGGGACTTCCATCAATTATGTGCACATTAGGGAACCACTGATGAGGGACTGGGACAGGGCTAATGCAAACTGCTGCAAAGTGAAACATCGTTTGTTGATTTTGAATGATACCAAAATACAGACACATTTCCCTGGGACATTACCATAAACTACCCACCCCCCCTTCAAATCCTCGAGATATTTTGGTGGTGAAAAAGTAGAGTGACTAACAGAACAGCTGTCCAGAGAAAAGGAAACACTAGGCGAAAGTTAAAGCTTCTTGTTTCATACACTGTGAAGGAAGTAAAAGTCGTCCTTCTTTGTGTTCATTATTTATTTAATGAAACAGCAGGAGAGATGTCATCCATTCCATAATGCTCAAATCCATTTGCCTCTTTAATTATCTATTGCTGTCTAAATGCACTGCCCCATTTTCTTCTTCTTCTTTTTTTTGGGGGCGGCTTTACAAATTGGAAAATGTGTCAGATTTTTGTGTTGTTTTGACAGCTGAAACTTGGTTACAACATTCCCTCCCCTCCTGCTATGGTTTTCCTATAGCGCAGTCAGCCTACATAGAGGCTGATGTGACATAATGATCAAGCTGTCAGTCCTGTCACAAATGCCAGAGCTTGACTCATTTAGGTGAGCTACCTCCTTCGCGATAATGATTATGTTGCTTGCAGCAGTTTGAGGAAGTCTAAAAAGCGTTGCGTGCAGAGGTATCAGCATGACTCGATTAAACGAGATAGCATTTCCAACAAAGGATGCGTATGGGATTGTCAACATAAAAGGCAAAACACCAAGCATATAATTGAGTAAATCTGAGCCCGGAGACTATTTTCTTTTTGTTCATAGACAGTAAGTACATATAGGCACATATTTGGTGTCTTTGTTATTCTTTGTTTGATACGCTAAGAGTTCGCAAATAAATCTGCTGTTAAATGAGTTGATATTCAGCATCGCAGGCTCCCATACATCCAAAAACCTTCACGCTCTGCCATTGTCGAAATATAAGCACACCGCCCAATCATGTTGGTGATGATTTTAGTCAGTTTTTCCATAAACCCATTGGTTCCACGTAAAAAGCTGTCCCACCCAGAAGAATTATTTTTAAAGTGGCACATTTTTTCCACAACTTATCCAATGATCCATTATAAATGCAGTAATATGTCTATGTAAGTACAAGCACAATACGATACAATGCAAACTACACAACAACACAAACGTGTTTCAACACCGCCGATCAATAATAAAATCCATCACCATTGCATCTATTGAAAATGCAATGAGAAAAACTTTGCTTGTAAGCAGCTTTTCCCTCCAAGCCAGTGAAAATCCATGGCACGCCATTGAAAAACAGCATGTAAAAGTATTGTTTTTAAGCATGCAAATAAATTGTGCACTAACTGTCACACAAATTAAAGGAACCAGTACATCAAGAACTCCACGCTAATGGTTTTGAAAAAAGTATATGATTGAATTAATAAGATCTTATGTCTACACAAGGTGTTAAAAACTCTTAGTTAAGATATTTCAGCAAGATTGTCTTCAATGATGACTACAGTAAGGACTAGATTGAGTTCCTTTCCATTTTATAATCATAGCTGCTGCTATGTAGCGAGCATATTTTTCTCAGTTGAATGTAGTTGATTCATGTAATACACAAATCAAAGCCTGTTTGGTTGGGATTCAAAGGGAAAGACAGACCCCCCTGGGAAGCGAAGTCATACGGGAGAAAAGTTAGGCAGTGCCTTTGAAGCCTGAGTAAATGAGGCGCTTTCGCTCATCTGGGGAGTGGAGGAGAGAATGAGCAAGAGGATGCCTGTGATGCAGACAGACGTACCTGCAGATGGATCATTTCACAGAAGGACAAGTGCCATATCACTGCAGCAGCCTCTATATTCAACAACTCATGTAGACTCTCAGACGGGGAGATATGAAATTGCTCAACAGTGCTGGTCTGAGTGAAAAGCCACGGCCTTATTTTCATGTTTCTACAGGTGACAGCAGTTCAACAACAGGAATCCAATGACAGAAAAAAAAAGTGTACTAGAACAAAGCCAGAACGTGAAACATGGAGCCAGAGGAATATCTTGGGGGGGGGAAAAAAAAAAAAAAAAAAAAAAAAAAAACATTTGACATAACTGCAAGCTGGACCAACCCATTGTAATGTACTCCAGAAACAATATCTATCTAGGACAGTGTCTGCATTGTCGCTTTGGATGCCAAGCGTGCACAATGGCAAGCTTCAGCTGCAACCAGTGCATCTCTACGGCAATAAAAATATGATTGTCAGATTGCAAGCTGTTTCACTGTTTATATAGTTTGCTCCTGCTCGAGGGTTTATTACCTAATTGACTGACATTTAGATTTCCTCTTGTCACTCTGTTGAATTAAACCAACTGTGTTTGTCATCAGATTACTGTTTCGCACAAACTGCAGTTCAACTCTGTGTACATTAGGCGTAATTGGCACCATACACGCTAGAGCAAACTGAATAACTTGCGGAGTTGTGAAATTAACTTTGCTCGAACTACACGTGACTTTTTTCAATTGCAGCCCTGGCATAAAAGAACATTTATGCTGCAGAAATTCAAAGGTGTGCAAAGGGGAGGGATCAGTTGTGAGTGGAATATTTAGGCAGAGGGCGAATACGCGGTCCATCAGATGCAGGGCTTCTTATTTTAGACCACAACATTCCTCTTTAAAAGGGAATATGTCAGTCAACAGATGAAAAAGCTAACAAAACACATAAATGAATGTAATTCTGTTTTAAACTTGGCCGAGAAAGATCACTTTTTCAAGCTGGTCAAAACAGCCCTCTGAGCAGAGTGTATATTCAAGCAAAGCTGTTCTGAGAATGATTTATAATGAGACAGCTGAGTGTGTGGTTTCTTCCTCCTGTTAACAGACTAAATCCAAAATAATTCATCTGACATCTGCAACGCAAATCAGCAACTAGTATTACTTCACAAAATCTCAAAGAAATGTGCACAACTATTTAGACTCCTGCCGTCATATAGTTTCATTTACACCTCAAAGTGCTGTATATTCACTGCTCTCTCATTTTGATGGATCTTTTCTTCTGGGACTAATTATTAAGATTTTCTCGTTATACCCAGCGAGAAGAGTTGTCTCCATTCTAATCTTCAGCCATGTGACATTGGGTGTAATTAATTCCAGTTGAGCTTTCTATTTCTGGCCTGGCTGTCTCTACCGAAAGCAGGATGGCGCGGGTTTATCACCTCTCACTAACACCTCCTGTTTGGAAGGCAGAGCAGGTGGGGAAAAGAACCAAAAAACCTGATGGAGTCATTCCTGGAAATCAACTAGACCGAGGCCATGTCTGAATCAGGAGTCGGAGTCGGGCCTTAGCTTTTGTCCCAGATTTACACAGGATGTTTCAGGCTATTAAATGCTTTTTGACTTATAAGAGTACTAATTTCGGCCTAGAAGATGAATTTATAATGCTCAAAAGAACCTTGTGATTAATTTGATTGACAGTATTCTGGTTAATCCACCTCAAATTAACTGTGCATTGATGCTTACATGCAGCTTTATGGGGGCCCAATGCACGATGCTGTTTGAGGGCCTATTGTGCCAAATTATGGATAGTGATGGTGAGTGGATAGATTCCTAAGGATATCCACAAAGATCCAATAGTCATGTTACATTTAAAGAGGAAAATAATCTGGAGTCATGAAAACCTGATGCACCCTGGTGGTGAGGGGGCATTTTGCATTTGCACAGCCTGCTTAAAGGGGTTAATCGAAAAATGCCTCATGATATTTAATTTTTCGACATCTCTTTATATAAGTTACAGAAATTCTTACATAACAAATCCTACCTCCATTTTTACTTGCTGGTACATACAGTATACTGGGTGGATGTTAGCAGTTGGGAAAATGGGACTCATACTTATTGACATAGTTTTATTAGTACACACTGTTCAGACTTTGAGAATATAAGATTTCTCCTGAACAAGACCTTCGCAGTGCTAAAGGAGCTATCATGAAGCTACATGCTAGCCTCGTCTCCAGGCTCTTCTGCTCGCACCAGCTCAGTCTTTCAGACGTCCCCAGACTTTCTTTCAGACTCCACATCCACTTGCTCATCGGTTTTCTGTTCCCAATCTCCTCAGTTTACCTGCCCGCTCACACCACTTTCGGTATTTTAAGCCCGCCTTTAACTCGCCGCCCATCCATCCATAAGAGTTATTTTCCTCCGTTTATAATGTTGTACCTGCTCTCCCATATCCACCTCTGCTTGACGATCAATGAATCAATAAAACCTTATTTGTATTTGGGGTTTTTTTTGTTGTTGTTTTTTTTATCCATTTAATTGCTTTCTTGCCAAGGAACTAAGATGGTTGATCCCGGTGTTACAGTCAATATGAAGCAACCCAGTCAGATAGCTGAGCTAAGCCGCCTTCCCGTGTGCCACAGCTGATACTACAAAGGTTCATTCAGAACCTGCCATCAACATGGCCAGAGAGCCAATATTTTTTTATCTACACCGGTTAAGCAAATGAGCGACTCGAACGACAATATCGTGACGCATAGCTAAAATTCTGGTGAGCTAACATCCTAATTGTGCAGACCTTCTGCAGATTGAATAAAATAATAAAGAAAGAAGAAAAAGGAAGGACAAAATGAAAAAGAGAGATGGAGAGCAGAAGAAGAACATCAAGCTATGTGGAACTGCTGAGCTGTAATTTACTTGAGAGACGACAGGAAAGATACAGGCAGAAGTCCCAGACTGATAGCTCCTGGTTATGAGGGGAGTGGAACATCAGTTATCTGGTGGCTAAGTGACAGAGCGTGTTGATTGTACACAACACAGCCACAACTCTTCAAAGAGGTACGCTGGGTCTTAAATCAAAGAAAATTCCTGTCGTTTTACTCTTCCCCTCCTTGGCAATCTATTTCTCCTTAATATTTCTTCACACCCACACGGCCCAGCACTGCATGTTGGCTCGTTCCACACTTTACAAATGACCACACGCACAAGAAAAAAAAAAATAAACATAAATAAAACCTTTGACCAGCTCCTTTGTGCGGTGCATACATTTTTAAACCCCAAAATATATGATACGTCTCTGTGCAAGCTGCAGAGTAATGGGTTTAGTATACACGATGCTCCTGCACAGTATAGACTGCACTTGCAGGCCGCCAGACTCTTTCAAGTGTGCTCTTGACACAAGCGACTGTGCTGTAATATCAAACAAAAACCAGTGTTATCCCAACAGCTACATAGCAGCAGGCAGCAGCTCCCAGGGCTGGGAGCTTGAATTGGGCTGACAGTGAAGACTTGAAGGAGTAGCATTGGGCTGCAAGCAGCAATTATCAGACTGGCACCTGCTGATAACTGCCACCAGACAAAACAGGACCGTGAAATATTTCCCCCTCTCCACTCCGGCTTTTTTCATTTTCACATCCTCCACTTTTTACACCTTTACTGCCACTTCTCACAACATGTGCTTAAGCAAACTTTACTTTAATATCACATTGTGTTTATTTTTTATTTTTTATTTTTAACATCATTTGTAAAAGCTGTATCTGTATTTCATTAGCAGTGAAGACACTGTCCAATCGGCAAATCTAAACCAAATTTAATGATGATGCCCTGAATTCATCATCCATTACCCATGGATTTGAAGTGAGAGAAATATTTCCATATCTTTACTTTAAAATGAATTAAATTTGGGATAGATGAACTCAAGGATTAGAAAAGCGTTGAAGGTGACCCTCTCCTCATTCCATTCCCTGAACTATCCTTTCTGCCAGCGAGCTGTGTGACTTTGAAGAGTAGCAGAAAAGAAAAGAATAAAAAAGAAAATCCAAAAACCTCTACGTCTCCAGATTGTATAATTTAATATTGTGAGGGTTGAGCAACATGTTCTCTGGTAAACAAACTAAGTGAGAGTTGAGATATCTTGACAGGCAGGTGATAGACGTAATTATAAAAAAGTAAGGACTCAGTTGCAGCCTCTCTCGTTCTTTTTCATCATACCTTGGGTTGTCCATAAGGAATTGTTAAGTTTGATTATGAGGAGGTTTATGAAAACCTTCTGAACATATAAAACAACAACAAACCAAAGGTTTAAGGTTGTAAAAATGTCATAAAACTTTTTAATAACTTCTACTTTGCTCACAGAATCGACTTCTCTTTCTTTCTTTTTCGGTTCAGTTTCAGTTTTCCTGATGCGCCTGAAAGTTTACAGCTGCGAGAGTAATCTCTGTCCTCTTACTTTGTTGTGACTCTGCTCTGACACCATCTTGGTGAAGGCAAAAAATATTTCCTCCTTGGCCCATTTTTCCTCTGAAACTTTTTTCTGGTTGATAGAAAAACCTCAAAACTCCTTAAGGTTGGCAGAGCTTATAATGCATTGTATACGGAGAATAAAAAAAAAAAAAAATCACGTTCTTTAAGGATGTTTTTGTGAGTTTGTCTATTTTGCACGGAAAGTGCACCTGAGTCTGCTTCTTCTGAGGTTGCCAAATGCAGCAGAGTTTGACAAGATTAAAGAGAGGATAGTTTTTTCTTTTGGGGTAGCATTGATGCCTGCGCCTTGTTTTTGCCTTTCTGCATACTGAGTGTGTTTCTTACCAGTACCAGAACTGGCAGAAGTTTGGTTGGAGCCTGATACACCACACACACGGTAAAATTCATCCAGTGTAGTCCGCTCATGACAATGTCGACTTTCTGAAGCAAATTCACTCGGGGCATATCCAATAACCCTCCCAGTGACTCAGAAATAATAATTATAACAACTCTAATTCATCTGAAACTCTTTCTGCTCCGACAGAGATTAAGGTCTCCATTTGTTGAATGAATCATCCTCATCCTCATCACAGACACCTTCAAAGTGGGCTGGCAAAATTAATCATATTAAAATTGCAATTTTGATTCATAATTCTGTGTCATATTTCTTACTTGCATGACACATTATTCAGGATGGTGGCACCAAAGTCGGGATTGTAATGCAGGAAGTGAGCAGCAGCGTGCAGTTTGAAGACAGCATTTTAAAATGAAAACAATCTAGACAGCGATTACGGGTGTGTATCATAAATGATGCTGCACCTGAAGCATTTCTAAAGCTTTCAGGGCTCCAACACTCAACTGCACTGATACACCGTCTACTAAAGGAAATAGTATTGCGGATGTAGCCTTAGACAGAAGCAAACGAACAACAATTATCGCCTTGGATCTCCTTTGTCCAACTGTTTCTCAGACTAACCCAATGGTGCCTCAGCTACTTTGCTCTGCGGAGCAAAGAGCTCACAGCTGAGACACAGAATAAAACCCCGGCTCACACAAACAGTTGTCTGCCTGGATGTTGCCACTATAGTTTGATTAGGATAGAAATGTGGTCACAAAGGGGCCACAACTCTTTTGAAAAATAATTTAAGCCAGAATTATTAAGAGACTATCCGGGGGAAGCAACGGAGGATCATCTTGGAGGGGAACACGCTACATGGAGGCACTTACATAGCAATTACTACCACCAGTACTCCTCTGGTGATGCTGTTGAGGATTTGAACTCCTTTTCTGATGAGGTCAGGTCCTTGTTATAATTACTTGTGTCACTTTAGTACACACAGCTACAAACTGGAGCACAATAAAAGGAATAGTAATTAGGGTGCTCGAAATTATTAGAGGCGAATTTCAAAATCAGCAGAGGGGGAGCGCTATTTCATTAAATCTATGAACATGTCATATAAATAACGGAAGTAAAATTACAGAGGGATCTGAAGGAATAAACAATAAGGAAATCAGCACCAGATTTATGAGTGTTTCTATTCTCTTTCTGATTGCCTTTAAATACACATTGAACATGAGATAACAAAATTGTTCAGGACTATTTGTTTCCCGTTTCCCTCGGAGGATCCCACTTTTACACCATTTTCACAGTCCTTGGGTTGCAGTCAGTTACATGTGCAGGTCACTTGATTAAGGAACTTAAAACACACCGACTGTTGCTCTATTGGGATATTTATTGATGCTTTCAGCTATTTCTCACTTTTTCCTTTGTATGTACTAAACACTGACATTGAATATAAGCGTCAATGCAGAACAGTTATGTTTTCGTTGGAAATAGTGATGTAGAAAATGGTACTAACAACATCATGGAGGTCAATAGTGTCTACCAACATCCATCGTGTTTTCCATCTGGAACACAAAACATGATACACAGTGATGCATCTACACATGAGCAACCTTGACAAGTCCCTTCACAAAGCCCAGATCAGGTGACTCACTGATATAAAACATAAAAGTTCTGCTGTTTCTAAATGAGAAAAGAAAAGAAAAACTGTACATATCTGACTGAATAGATGTGGACAGCTGCAAAAGATTTCAGTAACTATTACACTTGTCTTCTTTCTGCTTTCCCGATGGACTGCTTGGGTCTGGAACTGTTTGTCAACATCTCAATGTTCATAGGAAAAGAAATTTGTCAAACTAAACCCACACAGTCTCACATGGTTACTGTCTTGTTAGCTATGTGAAAACCACTTCTCGATATATTATCTCTCCCAGTGCTGCGTAGCAAAAAGCAATAGTGAGCTTGTTAAAAAAAAAAAAAAAAATATATATATATATATATATATATATACACACACACACACACACAGTACAGGCCAAAAGTTTGGACACACTTGCCTATTCATTTGAATGGTGTGTCCAAACCTTTGGCATGTACTGTATAAATATATATATATTTTATTGATTTATTTATTTATGTTTTGTTTTTTTTTTTCAAAATGTCAAAGTCCGATCGGTTTATGAAATTCAACCTAACCAGAACATTTCTGCTTAAGATTACGTGGCTCCCTGCCAACGTAATATGAAGTCCTTTTCTTTTCCCACAACCAATACTATTCATCATTCTACAATATATCATCTCAATATATTTGGATATCAAATTATGTAATAATGGAGCCTGAGATGTGATAATCACAATCTCACTCAGTACACAGTAGGTAATTTGATCCCGTGGGGCTAGGAACGAAAGTTTGAGTAAGTACGTGAATTATTGAAAGAATACCCACTTAGAACTGTGCACTACTTGTTCATAGGAGATATGAATTATGCTCGGGGCCATTAAGTGCACACATCTGTATTGGAAATTCAACAGTTTCAAACTTTTAATCATAACCTTTAATGAACACTCCTGAATGGCACTGAACGTAATACCTTTGTTTTAACAAGATATGAAACATAAGAGTGACATTACTGTTTCAATTTACCAAAAAAAATAAATATTGTAATTGTAGCTAATTTGTTTGAGCTGATAATGACCCAGTCAGACACACTCGTAATAGTAAATCAATTTCTGAGTGGGTTAATTTATGCATAGGTAGCTTTGATGCTTTATATAATGGGAGAATTTTGATTATATGGTCCCTTGGTGAAATTGTCAATATGGAAAGACTCCGATTTGCAGATGGTTTGTTGTAAAAGGACAACTGAATAAGCTAAAATGGGGACTTAACTTGGTAGTCCATTTCATTACCAAAAGAAATAGAAAAAAGGCATAACCTACAAGGGGAAAAAAATTAATAAATACAAAAATCAGCTGACATTTTTATGGTGGGAACACAGCAACGGAGCCAAACATTCAACGATGAATTCTCAGGCTTGTGGTGTCGACATGCAGATATGTTATTTTCATGCACGCCATCATGCCCTCTGGCTTGTGATTGTGGCTGCTTAATAGGATCTCTGGAGAGCGCCTGTAAACATCAGATGAAGTTTGCTGTGATTTCTGAGAACATACTTCAGTCACAGTCCCGCCTCGCTCCACTATGTCGAAAACAGCCACGCAACATTTTAATAAATCACTTTAATAGAACTGAGCAGCGTAAAACAAAAAAAAAAAAAAAGTGCCTTTCAAGAATAATGACCCACCAGGGTTTTCATATTTCTACAGATTCTCAATGCGCTACCTTCTATTGTATTAATAAACAGCGCCCTATTATTATCAAGTCTGATAAACAAAAGCGAAAAATGTCACAGGCTTAAACTCGCTCACTCTCAGAGCTTTTGTCCAGTATTATAAATATTTCACTATATACTTTTAATAAGCTAGATGGGGAGAAAAAGAAACAGCTGAGGGTTGTTTACTGGGTTGAATCAAACTGTTTCTTTCTTATTGTTATATTTTGTTTGATATCTATCTATATCCGTCTAAAAGCCAGATAATTGCACAAACTCCACAAATGTTTTTTTTTTTTTTTTCCCCACATTATCTAAATGCTCCTCGAGTTTGTAAGAGCTGAGACACACTGAGTGTTTTTCACTGACTGAGAGTCACTGAAGATTGAATGATGGTGAAAACACGCCGCACTATGATGTACTCCAGTGGAATTACTAATTCTGTGACATGCAAGACTTCTTCTGTCTCCATTAACGAGCACATTCATTAGAACGCCGCACATTCTGCACAGTTTTAAGTCCATAACATTGCTTCTCAGCACAGTTGATAATAAGTTGATAAGTGTAATTTCATCATTAGGGCCAGGAAACTGGCAGCACGGCTCCAATATTATTTGAAAATCATTTAATTAATCAATGACTTCATTTCATTTGCAGTGCTCATCAGTCATTGACTTATGTTGAACAAGCATCCAGTCAGGTGAAATCAATTTCAGAATGTCATAATGATCGGTAATACCACTGAGGCGTGATGAGTCACGACTGAAAGGAAGCTAATTCTCATTTTCTTCTGCTAGAAGCTGAATGAAGCTCTACTCTAATTCTATTTTCATGATGGCTGGCTCATTCCTGCTCCTCTCACGCTCTGCCTTTTTTTTTTTTTAATCTATTACTCCCTCTGATACCGTCAAAAGCTTTCACCTTCTCCAGTCCATTTGACTTTTCTCTTTCCGTGTGCTACCAAACTATCAACAAGCATATACAGCCTTGAGAAGCGCAACAATTTCATCTGGGTTCTGTGGGATAAAATCCAGCTTTAATCAGTGCAGGTAGGGACTGACTGCTCCGTGTTTTTCCCCTCCAGGCTTACTGTAGGTTGTGTACTCTGTCTGATGAGAGCATCACAAACATATAAAAACCCGTAAAGTCTACTTGACTCAACAGCTTCTAATACCAGCTGTCAAACATTTCTCCCACAAAAGTCCAACAGAAGACTCAACATTCAACCAAGGGCCTGTTAACCAGTATTTCCAAAAGTTCCCAGCTCTATGTGGCCTTCGGATTCACAGTTTGGGGGTTATGATGCATTTTTCTATTTTAATTCCTCAGAATACGTACATCATGACATCATACTCTGAATTCACGGGCCCTTGCTGCTTAATACGTGAACACCCTCAATGCTTTATGTCTTTTAGAAGCTCATACAAGTTTAAATCACCGCTTATTCTCTAGACTTCAGCCTTTTGAATTTACCATACACGCATTGTGTCAAGTTAGTGCTAAAGTTGAAGTTGAATCAAAAAAGAAACATCAATGCTGTTGTGTAGCCTGAAGAGGTTTTTTTTTTGGGTGCATCAAAATGCTTCGGAGTGAAAGAACAGTTTCCATTTAGAGAGGTTCAAGGATGGGAGTGAAAAATCGTCTGTTGAGGCCTAGAAATAGATAATTCATTAGTTTTTCTTATAAAACCCGACTTTTAGGCAAGGTCTGTATAAATTTAAAATATGTTTAAATAAAAAAAAAAAAAAAAAAAGCTATTTTCATCCAAATTCCTCTATAGCGCCAGGCAATGTTTATTTGTTTTGACATTGTGCAGTCAGCTGTCAGACCGACGACAAGAAGTAGTCATGAGGTGACAAAGCTTATATGAGGTGATGCAACATGGTGCACAAACACAGCAAAAGTGACCACTCACAACGCACACACGGTAAAATTGAAAGGAACAAATTATCATTATAATTAATATCATTCTGAAATATTGAATAAAGTCAATTGCAATACTAATGGTTACACTAACTGAATTTAAATGAATACCAAATAGCTTTTATTAAGAGCATTCATTTTGCTGGAAAAATAAGTGGCTTCCAAAATGATGTCTCTGAAGCTTGTAAACATAAAGGACCAACCTGCCAATCAGTCCTATCTGCTTCCCATTAACAGAGACTTTAAGACTTTGTGTTATTTTTCTTTCTTTTTTTTTTTTTTATTTGTTTGTTTTTTTTGTGCTAGTTGACTTTGCAGTCCAATCCGTTCTTGGACTTCTTTAGTGATTTTAAAGAAGAGGTCTCCCTCTTTTTCCATTGCCCCGAGCTGTGTCGTCTGTCAGTGGGTCAATCAGAACTGTCACTCATAGGCAACAACCGGAGCATGAACTGGTGAGACATCTAAAATGTCACTGTCCCCTCACTGACTCCCAGAGTGAGCCCCCCCCTCAAAAAGAAAGAGAAAAAAAAAAAACTAAACAAAATAAAAAATGACAAACACGACGGGGACGAAATTTCAGTTATCAGCTTATTCTTTCTGCTGGTGCTTCAGCCCCCCCCCCTTCAATTTTCACTTTACTTCCTTTATCATAGCAGCAAAAAAGATGTGCTGTCAACCGATCTCTGAAAATGTAACAATAGGATTTCTCAGCGTTTTTCATCAACTCTATTTTGGATGGTTAATCATGTCTTCGAATTCTGCCATTGCAATGACTAGCCCAAATTTATGGGCTTTAATTAGGATCAAAGGATTTTGAGCCAGTCAAAACTCAGTTGGAGATCCTGAAAGGTAGAGTAGACTTTGAAGTGCTTGGATTCCTCTACAATGCCAATCAGGCCCTGCAGCTGAGATGAAGGAAATGGGACCTTGCACCCACTGATTTGGCTCTCATTGTCCAATCACATCCACGTGTATCATCAGCATCACACTGGGATTCAGCTGAGCTTTGCATAATATGCACCATTTGTTCAGCGTCTTACTTGTGTGTTTTACAGTTAGATTTTTAACAAATGCAAATGATTTCCACACACACACATATATACCTGCACTATTTGTGAAGTTCCTTGATGTAACTCTGATCTGATGTCACTCTATGATTTGGCGCTATATGACTCAATTTAATTCTATATACTCTTGCTGGAATAATTACTAATTTCAGGGCACTCATTAAGCTCATCAAAGTGGACACAGGCTGTGCGATGGTTATTCAGCGTGAAGAACCCATCTTCCACAAGGATTATATTATCTTCATGTATACTTCACTGCTGCCAGATGAAACTGAATGAAAAAGCACTAATGTTGCGATGTGTGTGTGTGTGATACAGAGAGAGCGAGTCAACACTAGCATGCACACCGTGTCTTCAATATGGCTTTAGTGGAGCTCTGATTCACGTTCGATAATGCAGTCTGTTATTTTCTCCTCATCATGCTGAGGAGACCGTTTCATCCCTCTCCCCTTACTCTAATGCTCTGCAAGTTTCAATTAGGAGTCATAATTACTTTGCTCTCTGCCCAGTTAAAATGAGTCCATTCCTGGTGATGACAAAATGACACTTGTGGGTGTCTCTGAATTTCTATTAAATACACTCCAAAGCACCATTTACAGTTTGCTTCTTAAGGAAGAAAAATATGAAGATTATCTAAATAAGGTGATATCTAAAGAACAGCATTAGCTTGAAATTAAATAGGCCAACAAATATTTTATACCGTCGACTGCAATATTTGTGCAGGAGCTATTTCGTCCTGTGCAATAAGTAATTAAACTCTAAAATCTATGAATCGTTTGTTCTCCTACTTAATGAAACAGACTGAGAAAGCTGAAAAACAGCACTGCTGGTTTCTATTTAAGATGAAGGTTCAGTCAGAAACATCTTTAGAACCAATACTTTCACTGCTCAGAGAGAGTGTTTGCAGAATAGAGAGTTTTCTGGTCCTTGAAGTAGCCTTCATGATGCTACAAAAGGCCGTTGGCTCAGAGTTACCAGAGTCTGAACTCTCTCTTCTCAGTGGGAAACACAATTGCCAACAGCAGAGTGGCGAACAGTGCAAACAGGATGTTTCCCTTGAATGATGCCTTCTCGAGGAGTTAAAGAAAGAACTTACTTTTGCTGCCAGATGAGAACTCGCAACTGCACGTGTGGTTACTGGCACCCTTGTGTCTCTGGAGATTGGCCCAAAGCAAGTGTGAGCTTCAGATCTAAGTCTGAAAATCAGCACGACGGCAGCTTGTATTTAGAGTGGGGGAAAAAAGAAAAAGAAAAAGGGATATGCTCAGCACGAGTTAATAAGGCAACACTACTCTTACGGTTACACACTGTATTGTAACTGAAAAAGCTTAAAAATGATATTTAGAGGTGGGCTGTTCATTAGTTTGGTGGTTCATACCATGCTGAACTGACGTGGACACCATGACGCTCCACAGCACTGCGTATTAAATGACCTGCACATTTCTAAATCTGAGGTTAAATTCTTTTGGAATAACATGGGTGGCTTTAGGAGGAACACGGCTCTCCCCTTCTAAGCCGGATCAGACTGAAAACGTACCTCTCTCAAAGAACGGCTGACATGAGTAAATAATTGTTGATGGTGCCAAATAAAATGATCGAAGACACAAATCAGGGAATGATAACTAAAGGCCTCTGGTTAGAGGAGAGCAGCACGAGAAGACCCAACGCTTGAAGCCTCTGCCCCCTTCTGATCCTGGCACCAGAGTTATTCAGACTTTACCTCCCAGGACAGGTGCTTCTCATGGAGGTGTAATCTGGAAGAGCCTGAGCGGAGCTGCAGGGGAGACCTGGACAGGCAAAAGATAAACGCACCAGAAGAACATGCTGCCCTAACAGGAACCATTAAACAAGTATAAAACATAATCCTAAATGCCGAAGTAAATGGTTTGATGCTTGCTCGCCTCTGGACATTGACATATCAGCATTATCAAGGAAACAACTAATTCCCAGGTTTCCTCAAGGATAATATCAGGAACAACGTAGCAGGATAATAACTCCTCTACTACAGTGCTGTTTAATATGTGTAAAATTAGCAAACGCACAATTAGGCCTTCAGATCATATTTTTATCACCAATCAATGCAGAAATTCATGTTATTTATGGTTCGCATACATTTCCTCGCCACTGTTGAGAAAAAAAGAAAAAAAAAAGGTGACCTACACTCCCTGTGGGCCTATTTCTGACACTTACAAAAGTTCTCAAACTTCCCAGCTCAGACTAAGGTCGTTAAAAAACGCTGCCTTCTGCTTGGAGGCAGAAAAATGTAGCATTATTTTTGGAAAGATGACTTTTGAAGCAAAACTGTTTTTTTTTTTGTTTTTTTTTTGGGGGGGGGGTGTATTTTAAATCTTCCAAGTCATTCTGGCTGCTCTCAAAATTCTGCCGTATTCACATCAGATGTACCAAATGTTCAAAATCTGGGTCCACTTGTAATTACGCTTCCTGCTCTCACACTATCGCTTCGTGATCCATTTTCCTTTCCCCCAGTCATCCAATTTCCCACTGTGGCCCGATGTGAACCAGGAAATGAGAAGAAGCATCAATAACACAGGGCTAATAATTTGTCTAAAAGTCCAAAAGGGTCTTTGAACACTGCATAGGAACATATAAGTATAAACTATTTCCGTATAGAGCTAATTTCTCATTGTTACTTAAAAGTAGCAACGTGACTAGAAGAAGAGTGCTTCTTTAGGTCACACTTAGATTGATGATATATTTGTTATTTTCCCTCTTTCAATGATATTTTCAAGTACTTGGGTCAAGATTTATTGTGTTCCATCTCAAATTGGGTGCTTAAGTGCAGCTGGTGAATTGGTCAGTGACATATGGAAAAGCACTACAAGCTATGCTTAAAGCTTCCCAGTGATTGTCTAATATAAATTTGCCCTTTTCCAAACAGCCATTCACAGGCCATCTCATTGCATCTGTGGAATGACGGAGAAAGGTCTTTTTTATTGATATGGAGCATCGTGTGCCCTCCTTTCCTCGGGGCAGAGTTGGCATAGGCATATGTGACTCATTAATCTGTTAGATTGGAACAGTCACAACATTCAAAAAGCCACGTCCTCCTCTCCCAACGTGTGATTTCTCAGATGAAACAGCTTTCTTGGGATGCGGAGGGGGGAAAGAGATGCGGTAACTTATGTTTTCAATTACAAGGACATTCCATATGCAAGGTGCTCACCGAATTCTGCATCTGACTGTGCTATTTGCATGCACATCATCTCGTTTCATTTGTCACAATCAGATCCACGTCTACAGGGAGACGTGTATCGGCTATATCCCCACTGAAGGATTTGCAGCTTCTTATCGAAAAGAGTGGATATGAAGCAATGTTGTTGGTTACTTTAACTGTGTTTTTGTGTGATGACTACTTACCATATTCACCCGGAGTGCAAGTTAAGGAGGATGGAAGTGTGGTTGCAAATGTTGCGCATATTTTAATAATTTACATGGTTGAATTCAAAGTAGCGCACCTTTGATTGACAACATCAAACAAGAAATCTAAGAACTGAAACAGATACTTCGCAAGGTGGTCAGAAAACTGCAAAAGCTGCCAGTTTGGTTTCCAAGGGTTCAGCGCTGGCCACCGTTTGCTTTGTAAGAGTTCTTTTTGCCAACTACTGACATAAAAAGGCTCCACAACAAAATCCTAATAACAAAAATTCACAGACACATTTCGTTGGAGACTCTAACTGCCACATAGCCAACAGAAGCTGGAGATAGGAGGGCACGGACTCCTGCAAACAGGTCAGTGGATTTAATCCACGTCCCTGAAAGCCCAAACATCATGCATTATCCACATCCAGCAGTGTCCAATTCTAAGTAATGATGTCAGTGACCAGCCATCACTCACCCACTGACAGAACGGGTTTTATCATTGCTTTGTGCGGTAAGTTAGAGTTAGTGCCTTTTGCAGTTTAGAGTCAGTGGAAACACTGTCATCCTACACCACAAAACTCATTTAGAATCGGATACAGTGATACATTTTGATGGCAGCTGGTTTCATCAGGGTCAGATTTCATGTTAGGCGAGACCGGCACACGCATACCCGATGCAAATGTCCATGGCTCTCTGCGGAGGAGTCCGGTTTATGGAGATTATAACAAAGTATGCAGTAAGCTTTTGGAAAAAGAACTTATTGATTGCTTTTGGCTTTTGTCCATGTGGGCCAGTCTGCTAAGAATGCATCCGCAGCACAAACTGTAACCATCTCATATTTCTCTCTTGTCTGCTAAGTATAACTGCAATTCACTTTTTTTTTTTTTTTTTTCTCTCACCACAGGTCCAGTGGAGATGCAGCATACATGAAAAACTGGAAATGAACAACTGATGCCTGATATGTGGAGAAGACTCTCATTCTCACTTGCTCCCTGGTCCTGTCCCAAACCTGATTTTCTCCCCAGATGGTTGGCTCAGTGAGCTTCTCCAAGTTTTCTTACTGTCTCCTCCCAGTCCCTGGTGTTACCGATGAATGATTTCAAATTTCAACAGCCTTTTGCTGCTATTATAGGGAAGTCAATGGAGTAGTCTGCTATTGCTCTGCAGAGCATTAAATCTTCTGTTAGCGTCTCTCATTACCACAGGATGGTCAAAATCCCATTGGAACGCCTGACAAAGTGGGATACTATGTCCCCATATTGCTGCGGCCCATGACAAGCTTCCTGCAGACAGAAACGACCAATCAGCTCATTGTAACAGTCTTGATGACTGTTCTTTGAAATTTAATTTCTCCGTTGTAAGGCTCCAAACTGGGAGACTGGCGTGTATTTAATGACAAGGCCATTAAATGCTTGGAATTGAAAATGGAGCAGTTTTACTAGCAGCCACGGGAGATGGTGATGTGGTGCCCAGACTAACCCCTGGCATTAAGCTGCGAGGTAAAGGAAGAGAGACCGACAACCTGAACATCCAAGTACCTGATGGGTGGCAAGGAGCCACTGAACCATTGTGGTAAGTTCATTCATTTGCTTCTCTGTCCGCTTAAATCTGTCTTCCACCATGAACAGTGTCACTCAGCTTTGAGCTTTATGTCTCTGCTGGGTCCATTTATGTGTGATTGCAACTGTGAAGCGGGTGACAGTGTCTCTCAAGTACGGGACGATGGCAAGGACTGGCAATGTTTGAAAAGAGGTTAACAAGCTACCTCTAAAAAAAATAAAAATAGAAGGAACAGAAGAAGTAAATAGCGCGATCACCGGTCTAAGGCTTAGCTTTTATCCAAACAGACAGCAGAGAAAGCAAGACAATGCAGATTATTCACATGATCCTAGAAGTCATCCGCTAGCAGGTTGTAAGATTTAGCAGAATCTGCATAACATGAAACCTGTGTTTTGGCGAAAGAATCTATTCAGCGATTCCATCTTCGTGCATTGGAAAAATGTGTCAAAGCACATAAGTAAATTCTGTAAAAGTTCTGCCAAGTGCTGCACCAGTTTGTGTGTTGTGTTTTTTTAAATTGTAATTTATTTTCGCAGTGTCCAAGATTGTTAATTTAAAACAGTTTGATGTCTGTTGTGGAGTATGGCAGCTAAGCAGCTTTCACATTTTGCCTTTTGACAGTGGCTAGTTGTCTGACAGGAGTACGAGATACAAGAATCTAATTTATTTGATCTCCTGAACATGGGCGTGATGAATTCTTAGATGATCAAATAGGAATACGCACTGGCCATGTCTCTATAGAGATTAGTTAGAAATGAAAAGAGATGAGATTGGAGGGTTGGTTGAAATGCACAGTAGTGCGCTGCGTGCAGACAGAGGAGACTCAGAGTCGTGCAGCTATGTATACTAATGCCACTGAGCCCCCCCCCCCCCGCAATATCAGCAGCGGATGAAAAGGTTGAGCGAATCTGATATCTTACCCCATGTTGCATTGACTCCTGTGCCTGGACTGACTACATGCACGGACACTGATGTCTTAGAGAGCAACAGCTGCCCTCCCTCGACACCCTCCATGATCCTTGTAGCTGTTTTTCTGTGTCCCTATAAATAAAGAATAAGCGCGTTAAAGATTTCTCACGGCACCACAGGGTCGGCCGTAAATAAATCGTTAGATTATTTCACAGGGTGCAAAAATGAATACCTATATTTGTGGTTTATCTTCTAACCTGACAGCTTGAAGAGTAACAGCCCATATTGAGCAACTAGCATCGCTGCTCTTTTCGTCGTCCATTCATAAACCTGTTCAAGCATCACTAAAATGGCCTTCAGTATCAAGTTTCCATAATATGTCATTCAGTCATTATGTGCAACGTTATGACGATATGTATGGTGAAATATGAGTATGCAGCATATGCCATTGTCATACGCTCTCAGGATTGTTTTGATGGAAGTGATGATGTGAAAGTAATTTGTTGTTGGAGAGGAGATTACACTCCACTCTTTGACAGGTGAATCAATGTGGACTCAGGACAACCCCCTACCCTCCTGCACCATCTTCCCACACCTAACCATCTTCATTTTTAGTATTTACCATTTATCTTCGGTCTGTCTATGGATTCCCGACAAGTCCATTAAGCAGGAGACACCTTAATGGCTCTCCGTTGATGATGGAGAATCCCTTGTCTGATGAGAAAGGTGAAAAAGACTAAAAGTGTAACATCGTTTTGACCTTTGGGTGTATATTCAGTCATGGAGATGGGTGGGTGAGGTGGATTGGCATCATCACTCTCCCAACTCCCTAAACTGTCAGAGATTAGCTGGATGAAGTTCGTGGAGATGTGAGGTTGTTCCGATTTTGCTTCTAAGTCGTTCTGCTAATGCAGTGTGAGACGGCAGAGAGCAAAGCTGCACGGTTGTTAAAAAACACCAGCGTTTTCTAAAGTCAATAATTTTTTCACATCCCTGCTGCTCTGTGACTCAGTGAAGTGGACTGGTTTGTCTAAACATATTTTTCAAGAGCTGATGAAAAGATGCTCGGGAAAAGAAGAGACGATGCTTATGAAAAACCTTGAGTAAAGACCGAGAACAAGGACAGAAATGTAGTTACAGAAAGACAGGCATCTGGGGCTAGAACAGAGAAAACACGGGAAAAAGCTGCACGCGGACAAAGAAGGCCCGTAGTAAGGCAAACTGGCAGGAGCCAAGAGCCATGGCTGCGTACTTTCCACTACAGATAACAACATCACCCTGGTTAGATCACAGGCCCCGGTGATGGGCTGGAGGCCCAGGCAGAGATTAACACTGGCGTTCAGGTCTTTCTGGGCCCTTGTCCCAGCACTAACACTTACAGAATGAAAACACTACGGGAGCACACAGTAGAAGCCAGACAGCCTGTCCAATGAAGACTAAATGATCAGGTAATCTGGTTTACACGGCTGCTAAATGGTAAAGACCTCCAACGTGCTTGATAGCTGCCAAAGGTTAACCCTGCTGCACCTCGTTGTGATGTGGAACTGTGGAGATAAAAAATAAATCAGTTAAGCTGAGACGCACAGGACCCAAGACAAATACAAAACTGTGGGGATGAAATGTTTACCTTGTGTTGATGAGATATAAATTACCAGCAGATTTTTATTAATATCCTGGTTTTAAGGAAAACGAGCCTCATTTCCTGCAATGGGTCATCCTCTCTCATACTTCAAAAAATACTGAAGTTACTACACAGACAAAAGCCCCAAAGGAAGGAAATTTGGTAAAATATGGGGGGTGGGTGGAAATTTATCAACACTGACAGGCAAAGAGATCACTGAAGTGTAACCACAAGAAGATGGAACAGAAGAGACAGATGATATCACCTACGCTGCATTATGTTAAATATGTATGTGTACATTTTCCAAGACTGAGCCCATCATAGAAGCAGAACACGCACATTGCGCCGTCCGCTGTAGAATCTTCCTCATCATGAAAACGATCCGTTTCAAACGCCAGGTAATATCTCAAGGTCGAAGCGAGTTAGCCGCGAAACTGTAGTGGTATCGACAGCATTACACTCACATCTACAAGCTCCCTCCACACAGCACAGCAATGCGGGCTCGAGGAGCTGACCTGAAACGCATTACCTCGGTAATGGTACAGCTGTAACTGATGGCCGTAGTTGTTGGCAGGCACTCCACATGCTGCAAAACCTGCACTCACTGGGACCCCGCGGCCATTAAAGTTAAATATGCACTGTCTCACATGGTTCACAGCTCAAATAAGATCCAATTCAAGTATCCGAGAGATACCATTTAAGCTTAAGTGTGCGGTCCTGCTGTGAAATATATCACATTACGTTATAGTACATGTTATTTACAGAATGCATTCATGGAGGTAACCCAGAGTAGACTTACAAATAAATCCAAGAGGATTGTTAACCACAAACAAACTTTAACCAACTACCAAGTAAAAATGACGAACTAATAATTGCCTGTACACTTCCCAAATGAAGTTATATGCGACAAATTTGGTTTGCCAAATGTGTTTTGGGGGAAATACAATTGCCGGCATCATAGTTTCCAAATTAAAAAAAAAAAAAAAAAAAAAGCATGAAGTCAGGAAAATTAATGAAAGGGGAGAGAATGAAGATTCATAGAAAGCGCAGAGGCTGTCGGTTCGCACCTTGTTCTCTACTAAATCACCCGACTGAGGTTTGGAGAGAAGACTCCGGTTTGAATGCAAATGAGTTAAACATAAAACATAAAAACCATGAATCATCGCTTTATTTGTCAGGAGTTAATAGTGAAGCGAAAACTAATGAAGTACACAGACAGCAAATGTTTTGCACAAGCATTCGTTTTCAAAAATGTAGTTCCAGTGACATTCAGCTTTCTGATGTAATCCTGGCAGGATTACATTTTCCTCCAAAAGCTCACAGAGCTTGCTGATATATTAGATGTATGTGAACATAAGTTGTGGGGGCAGAGTTGTAGTAACTGATGCAGGAACAAAAAAAAAAAAAAACCGCCGTGGCAGCAACAATCAGTCCATCTGTTTATGCACTGATCATTTTTATTTAGTTTGACGTTGGATGATCACACATGGTAATGAAGCACGAAGGCTACAGTTTTTTTAACTGAGGTGAGAATTTATATCCGTTGTTGTGGGTTTTTTTTTTTTGTTTGTTTTTTTTTCTACCCAGGTATTTTTGTTACTGGACATTTACCAGCTAATCGCCGTTTCCCCAAGTACTGTATTTATTTTTTTCTTTTCGGCTGTATGATAGCAGGGAAAGTGCGTTTTACCATTGAGAATTGAACAAGCCCAAGCTTCAAGAGTTCAAACGTTCAATACCACTGACACACAACATTTACAGAAACTGGATGGGCGCATTAAATATTTCATGTGTTCAAATTGGAGGCGTGCATGGAAATGAAATCATGAATACACTTATCTTAAACTCAAATCGAGTTACCCTTAGATCAACATGTATGACCCACTGGGAGCGAACGCTTAGTTCAGTGCAGAGCACATGGTTCAATGCTTTTTGTCTGCTGCCTGTGATTGTGGCTGCGTGAGTCTGAGAATTCGCGTCGCCTGGAGAACGGGTTCACATATATCTGTGTGCTTGTCAGCGTCTTTGTATTGGAGGAAAAGACTCAGCAGACAATGACTGAAGCTCCTCTCTCCTCTGAGAATATCGTAGCTAATAACAATCCTTGAATTTTGAGGTTATCCCATTCAGTCACTCATTGTCACTCCACCAGATGCATAACTGGGCTGCGGGGAGACCCTGGTTTAGCTGTAGGAGCAATTTGTTCCTCCTGTTCATGGTTAAGACCTTAAAGGAAATCGTTCTGCTGGATAGGGTTGTTAATTGAAGATGTGATGCGTGTTTTAAAGCTTCAAACCTTCAGTCATCAGTCATTCTAAAAAAAGCATAATGAGATAGCTATGTGGAGAGCAGGCTGTGATGCTGTACCATCTGTGCTCTACGCCAAAGGGAGACTCCTATTCACACCGCTGTGATTTCCTCTCCATCCCAGCCCAAGGTGACTGACATTTACACAGTGGCAGTGCAACATGCTCAGAGAGCCATAGCTGAGTTTCTGACAGTAGGCACAAAGGTTTTGACAGGACACGACCCCACTGAGACTGCAACGTCATGCTCGCACCAAGGAATGTGCAAGATTCAGCTTTTAAACTCCCACCGAAGTCGCCAAATGAATGAACAGTTAACTTTAATTTTTCATTCTCAAGAATAACTAGTATTTTACTATGCCTCACTTTTTGGGCAAAAATAGTAAACTAATAGAAAAACACAAGCAGAATATTGCCGCAACATTTCTTTTGAACCCCTTTCAAGCAGACATTGACATCGTTGTGAAAATGTGAATGAAGCATTACAACGGGAATCTTACGAACAACGACGTAAGATGTTTTTTCTCCCTTTCACTTCAGAATAGTGAATACATTTGAGAACACGCCGTCAGCCCCTTGAAACCTTCCAGCATTTAGAGAGGACTTCCACTTTAAACGCGTCAGGTGGCTAGCCCCACGTGTGCTTGCTTTGTGTTCTTTCCGCTTTTAACATGCCGTTTCATCTGCAACTCTCCCGCCCTCGTTGCTTTGCCTGTTAGTCGTCGCACAGAGAAGAAGGGGCCCGGCTGGGATTCGCTGTCTCCCTGTCATTCTTCCAAATGCGGTGAATAAAAAATGACCACGTAGTGAAAACACACAGCAACAGGTAGGCTAGTTTGCAACTTCAGCACTCCCGGTGTTACCTCATGAATTGAATCATAATGCAGGAGTCATAAGAATATCTCTTTCCTGCTCTGCCGCTCTACTCGTGATCTTCGTTGAGCCTTACCATACATTGAGACCGGCTGTTGGTATTGCCAGGTTTTATGAGCTTTGCGTGACAGCTCTCCTCTAGCCCGTCTCTCTGTAGCTACCTGATTCTAACGCTGCTTGACACTTCTGCTGATGCATAATTCAGCGAGGAACTAATTACCCTGGCAGCTGGTACAAAGAAATTTCCTCCCTGCCCTACTGTTGCGGCAGCTCCTCATACTTTGTCAACAGAGAATTTCCTGCTACCGGGCAGGGTACCACACGCTGCAAAGTAAACTACATCCTTTAGTTAAGTATCCGCTCTTTGAATGAAAGGGAAATTGAATTGCTCTCAAGATTATTTGGATGAACACTGTGACAAGCAGGAAAATCTACATGTGAGACACGGATGAATAAAATATTCATGGCTGTCTCCACCTACAAAGTGTGATCAAAATGAAGGATACACTGCGGTGGCTGTTCAGTATCAGCGAGTTTATCCTTGTTGATTGTACTTCACTTATAGAGAATGTGATCTCCATTCACATCAAACAGAATTTTTGCATCGACCTGTTGTGGATGGAAGATGAAAACTGATTTCGAGTGCCGTTTGCGACTCTCCATAAAAGCTTAATTTGGGTTGCATCTGTTTCGTCCTTTTTTTTTTCCAGGGTAGATCAAACAGCTGCGATGCCACTTGAAGAAAATGCTGAAGCTCCATCAATAAAGAAACGTATTAGTGGTGATTACACCTTGTCTTCCAAAATAATTCAGCCATCCAGAAGAGGTTTCCTGCAGCTGGTCTTTTCTTCCACAAAATAGTATAATTATTATTCACAGTTCACATGAACACAATTCCTTACTGAATATGGGGCAGTGATTTTAAAGTCTGAGTATTTCCTCCCGACTGCAACTCATCCTCGAGCCAGAGGACCCCTGGAGCTAATGCCACAGCAGTTATAACTGCTCATTTGGATATGCATCAGTCATGCTCCAGGCAAGTGGTTAGAAACACTCATCTTCCCCTGTGAAAATGCATCATTTTGGTTTAAAAGTCAAATTAGCTGATTTAATCGAAACACGAACAGAACTGACGAATCATAAAAAAGACACTTCCCATTTTTACCACAACGTAGTCTAATATAGATATGGTTTCTATCAGAATTGCAATATTAATTAGTGAATAATCACTGGCTCATGTTGAAGTCAGACTATCCAACTTTAAAATATTAAGCAAATAAATACACTGTATTCAAAAATCAGCCATGTGTTGCCAAAGAGAAAATGTGACACATATTGATTCCTAATGCACCATTAGCTTAGTTCATAAAGTGGTAAATACCATTCAGGATATGCTGTGGGGGTGAATGTCTTGCACTGATTGGAGCTTGATAGATAACTTATTTAAATGTGGATGTAATTAGAGCTCAGATATTTCGAAGCAGTATCACCTCAAAATTGTTCATCAGCTCCCAACAGAGACACTGTGCAGCCGCACTGCCCTCTTTCAATTTAAACAAACACAGACGCACGCACACGCACACACAAACGTTGATAAGCTGAAATCAAATGAGAGCATATTAGTCAAAAAGTCAAGTTATTTCCTATCCACACATACAAAGAATGCATTATGTGAAAATTGAATGTGAACAGGACGTTCTTTGGCTGTTTTTTTTTTTAGTATTTCTCATGCTTTCATTTCATCTTATTCTTATACAGATTTAGCAGGAGGTGGAGATGCCTGCTACTCCTTGCATAGAACTGACCCACTATATTGATTGATTTTTGGAACACGTTTGCTTTGTTAACACAAATGTTAACACGTTTTTACCAAGATGCTCACAATGACAGCGCTAGCAGCCAAATTTTTAGGACGTTCACCAATGTAGCGCCATAGGTTCGTGTTCAGTCTGATGACACTGGACACAGTTAAAAGATGAGCACAATCATTTGGATGCATTATCTAGACTTTTGATATTTATTTCAATCCATCCATCTGACAAACAGACTGGACTCTCACACAAGTAAAAGGTGAACCATGCATAGAAATACTACGAGTCAGGGGTTGTTTTTTTTTTTTTTTTCGCCTTTTCCTCACATGACAAATATGATTACTGACACATCCAGTATCAGCATCACTGATGGTCTGCGTGCAGACATTTTCTTTTCTTTTATTAGAATGTGGGGTAGAAACTACTAGTAGTCATGAAGAGCATTAACCGCAGAAACTGAAACTTGGCATGCTCATTTTATTGGGCAATAAAAAAAAACAAGGATGGACAGAAGGTCAAGAAGAAGTGAAAGAAGATGATGAGTATATGATAACCGTCTGAGAACAGATGGGATTGCACGGGCTTGCGGTTGACTGTGGAGGTTAATTGTTTATTTGCTCCAATGGCTGTGGTCTGTTTAGATTATTGTTATCAGGAGGGATTGAAAATTTGCCAGTCGAGGCCTTCAAGAGAGAGGCTATCTGCAGGCTGAGCATATTGCAATATCTTCAAATATAAAAGGATGAATGCTATTAGAGGCCCAGTGTGATGCTCTGAGACACCAGAGGCACTGGCAAGTCTGAGATGTAAAGAGTGTGATGCTTTCAATTTTTTGGCAAAGAGATTTTGACTGGGTATAAACCTGCAGGCTCAGAGCAATGATGTGATGAGAGTGACAGTTGACAGCTTGCGGAGCGTGCAGGTTTTGCTTGCCTTTACGAGGTGAAACAGTGCCCAGTGAAGTTTAGAACAGAATTGACAGAGGGAAGTAATCAATCAATCATCTAATGGAAAGGATGCTCAGCAGAAAACTCGTTAGTTACGCTTGGAAATCAGAAAGTGGCGAAAGTGCAGGCTTTTAACAGCTGATGTGGCCGTTTTGAACTATCGCAATGGCGCTGTGTCTAAATAAATGTGTAAAATATCACAAGCAGCAGTGGCAAGCGTGTCGTCACCGTGTCATTCTGCCAAGATGTGTTTACATCTCACTGTTAATATGTTATGGTATTATTTCAACACATGCCTGTTAGTTGCATAAGATCGTCAACACAGCGGCACGTTGGCTTCAGAACTGCTCCACAGCAGCATCGACAGCTGAGCCAGGCCCGTAACTCCGCACCGCAGTGTCACATTATCAGCAGATCGCTGGAATACAATTAATCTTGGTTATATCCACTTAAAGCCCTCCTGCTATTTCATCTAATGATGGAAGGCAGCCCCCCCCCAATCTCCCCACCCTGTACTGTGTTCTCATGACAACAGGCTCTCCACCCAATACCGCCAACTGCTTTGTTGCTGTTAGCTGCGGTGAATTTCAGGCTCTCCCGGCTCCCTCTAGGGCTCACAATTGCAGGAGAGGAGATCAAAACAACCCACAGTCGTAGCATTCCTGCAGTTGCCACTTCATTACAATAGATGTTTTGAGCATGCGGAACCTGAATCTTGATTTTTGTTAAAACAAACAAAAGGGCGGGTGAAGCCTCTCGACTATGGGCGTTAATTTCAAATAATTGAAGTTGTCCTTTATAGTATAACCTCTCAATGTCTTGGGGAAGATGAAAGGGCTTAAACCTACTTTATATACTCTCTTTTCCTCTGGTTGGTAGATGAGCTTAGTAAACAAAAGGACATTAAGCCCGTCTTGTGCGCTCCATGTGTCTGCTATGCCAGATTAGCCGGTCCCTGCCTCTCAGCAGAAGATGGGCCCAGATGCAGAGCTTCTTGTTCACACAGAGTGAGCTAAGAGGAAACACATCATTTGACGAGGACAAAAAGCCTTAAAGAGAACAAGGTCGTTTGCAGTCAAAGAGAAGCACAGCGTTAAAGTGGAAACGTGCAGAGTAGAAACTACCTTTCAAATTAAGGTCTCCTCTCCCGCGTTGATATATCAGCAGCTCAGGGGGACTCTATATTGTTATGACATATGGAATATCGTATGGGTAGAGCTGCTCGCCAGTAAATCTTTTGAATTTGCGAGGCTTCCTGCAGAAAGTGTTCCTCCGGAGTGAAAGTGGACATTTTCTTCAGCACCACTGACAGAATCCTGACAGTTCTGTGTGAGCTGTTTACGAAGCCCTCTTTGCCTCTGTGGAGTGAAAGCTTTTAGAGGGACATATCCACTCCATTAAGACATGGCCATGGCATGGTTGAAGGACATCAGAAGATGCTCTTTTAACTATTTTTCCATTTCCTCCCCGCTACAAGAGGAGAGGAAGCATGTCTGCCCATCTTATTTTTCTGCATGGTCATCTGCCCTTAGCGACACATCTGTTTGTGGTCTCAGTGTTAAAAAAAAAAAAAACACGTATGCACGCCTTGATGACGCCACTTTGTATCTCATCATCATCAGTGCAGGGGAGCACCACTCACCACACATGCAACTGTCTCACTTAGATAATTCAACATCACGTTCGCCATCCGTCTGAATGTCCCTCATTCGTACAATCCACTGCACTAATCCGCCCCGCGTTCGAACCTCATCCTCTCTCATGGCCTTTTCCCTGTAGCCACACACACACACAAGCCAGGGCTTTGCACTGTCAGCTTAAAGTTGGATCACACGAGGTTGTCATTGTGAAGATGTGATCAAAGCAGCTTGCACTAGGCCCAGATGCGCCATGCCAATAGCATACCTTCAGCACGACTTTACACTGAAAGATCTCAGAACAGCAGGGGAATGCCAAATCCTGCTCATCTATAATACAGTACACGGTCTCTCAAGTGCTACCAGCAGGTTGCTGATCTTCTAGGACAGGCAGAACAGGAGCACAGAGGTTAGGATGAGACACATAAATAATACAACCTATGACAGTATTAGCAAAATGATCACTCATATGCTTATGCTCTTACTGAAACAGGGTATAACACTGCAGGCTCACAGCTGAAGGTTACAGAAAGTATCAATTACTGCATTTATACCTTCACTGAATATCTCAGACACATAAGGAGGCAGCTCCACCTTGCTTCATGGGTGCTAATTTGAGCAGGAAAGCCTGAGCGTTGGCCCATGTCGAACATACGGAGACCAGGAAATTATTTGTGCAAATCGCACACTATAAAAAGAAAAACTAATAAAGGGGGCTTAGTGAGGCAAGCTCCATTTTACAGTACATTACACCTTCAGACAGTGACAGAGAGAGCATGAGAGATAGGGTAGGGTTAGGCAATTGGGTTGTCGATGAATGTACCCAACTTCCTCACTTCATCATTCATCTTGGTCCAAGTGGTGTGCACAGACTCGACTCCTGCAGCCTGCAAGAGCAACTGAGGAAGTCTCCAGCATGCAGTTGTACGGAGCCTTACTTTATCCCTTGATAGCAAGCAGCGGTGGGAAATGAATGCCAAGCTCAACATCTAGATTTAGAACGTAAATGATGGCAGACAGCTTTTTGCTTGAAATATTTTTGATTTTATTAACTTAGCCCGTACAACAGATGACTATTTCTCATCACAGTGGCATTTGCTTTAGAATTACCAAACAACATATCCAAACCTTGAGAACAAAGGAAGGCTAAAATGTATGTGCATATGTTTACATGCAAACACAAACCTTGACTTGTCCATTCGCTTGGAACTTCGCCTCTGTAACTAACAGTGGTTGATTAATGGAGGTACCCACTCTTGCCCGAGGAGGAGATAAGCAGGCTATCGCTGCACTAAAGCCTTTCTGCATGACCTTGAGAGAGCACTGTACATGGAAATGGACCTGGGGCTGCTATTAGCTGCAGCCCCCTTTCACTTAGCCCAACTCCAATGTCGAAACTGCTGTCTGCTCAGATTCACGTTCGCAACCTCAAGTGCCAGCGGTTGAGGAATCGCAATGGAGATGTAGAGAGCATCTCTCAAAAATGCATCTTCCCAGAGACTGCCTGAGCAAACGATTTTCAAAGGGTTAGTTCACCGCAACAATGTCTGCTGCTCATCGAGTTCCATTTGCTCCACAGTGGTCCCCGTTTTCCGTTCCCACCCGTTTCCAGGCTACGTGCCACACTGAGTCCAAAGATTTGCGTTGCGTCCACAATTTGGGTGGTGCTACCAATGAAATTCCACCGCTCCTGATATTTGAGGCCACAGAGAGTAATAGAAAATAACAGAGGCTGCTTTACGTCCATGTGCACACAGTAAGACTTTAAGATTTTAAACAGATATTTTCAAAAGGCCTGAATGGTGATATTGTTGTGAGCAGCAGCCGTTGCTGCACAAACTATAGTTAGACTTGGTGAACGTGTTGAAGACATGCTTACTTAAACTGAGCCCGGTGTGAGGATATGAATGCCTAGCTTCAGTTAGGTAGTTACGTTTCTTCTTTGTGCACAAACTGCATATTGCTTTTTGTTCGCATGCATCTTGCCCTTGATGATTCACATCAAATTCACAAAATCTCCATAAAATAGCCAAGATGGAAGTTTTGTTTCACCGGCAGCAATTTCAGGTTTTGTGATTATTGTTTACTGCGCCTTCCTTGGGTTTGTCAGATTTGTTGTCAGACTAGAGCAGTTAAAAAGGTACATTATTCTGAGCTTCACTGCCCTCAAAGAAATGATACCTTCAGTACCATCTTGTTATAGAAAATGTGCTATCATATTTTCAGTCTTTGACGCAGCATCAGATTTTCTTGACATCCCTATAGGGATATAATAGATATGAGAGCAGTTTCCCTCTTCTTGTTTTTAAATAGCCATTTAATTCTTCCACCTCACTGAACCTTCACTGAACAGTCAAATCATTTATAACATTTTCCTCATTTCTTTTTAGCTGTTTATCAATGAGAGGACGACATTTCAGGAAAAATTTCTGTGGGTCATAAAACAAGGTGGGGGCAAAAGACCTACACGGTCACCGAGGTTAGAGGTCTTGTTGCCAGTGGGGTCCATCCACATGCCCAAAAATGACAAAGGCACTGACTGTGCAGACGGACCCCAAGGCTGCAACCCTGTCAAATCTGCACAGACATCCATCACACTTCGTTTGCATACAATAATTCATCACCATGGCAAGCATGTCTGATTCTTTCTCTTTTTGATTTTTTAAATTGGGCTCTGAAAGATTATTTTGGTTTTACTGCATATGCTCGACTGCTTCCAGCAACAATATATATATACACTAAAGAGTCCTGTTCTAACCACTATATTGCAAATCTCTCCAAAATTGCATTCTCGCAGAAATATGAAGTTTATGTTTATCAGAGGGGACGAGCAAATACGTGTGAACTAACAGCATAAAATAATGATTTGATCATTTGTTATTGTGAGCAACAGCAACAAGAAAAACTTTTAACATATTATCTCAAGCCAGAGAGGCAGGTTGCGAATCTGGCACAGTTAGAGATAACATTTGTCAGCATGTTGTGTTCCAACTTATAATCACATAACTGTATGTTTAATATCAAAACAATAAATGAAAAATGGAAATAAAGTGTGATGCTGAGCAGCAGCCGTAGTCATTTTACCTTCTGCGCCAAGCAAATAGCATTCATCAAATCATTTAAGCTTCGCTCCCAGTGGGACACACTACGTCAAATAACAGAGCAGGCACAACAGAAATGTCACACCTAAAGGTCAAAGTCAGAGTGATCTGAAAGTGTGCGTTATGTTCAGTGGCTTAGACTTGTCATCATTCACTTGATCAATTTGGAGCTGGTGTCCAGTAATGTCCATGTCTCACTGGCCGGTTCTATGGCTGATGGAGGGTTTTTAGCCGTCTTGAATTTATGACTTGCTACTTTGAAATATCCTGCCAACTTTTACACGTTCTTTAACAGCAGTGACGCGTGTTTCACTTTGTCTATTTCATTGTTCAGTTTGTTTTTTTTTTTTTTTTTTTTAAGATTTCACTTTCCTCTGCAGACATTTTTGTGAAAGGTGCTCGCGGCTGGAGTAAATTTCCATCCAAGCCAGGAATTGAAAAGCAGGAACTCATTCATTGGGTAATAAAGGCAGAGTGGGTTTTAGCCTGCCAATCAGTAGCTTATTTTAGTATGTACCCCGACACCCCAACATCCCTCCTCTGTGTCTCATGGGCCTTTAACATCATTAGTAAGCCCACGTATTAAAACTGTGACGCACATGAACCATACGTCTGGCCCTAAGCCTGCAAACTGTTCACCATTTCTTTGACATGCACGTTATCACGCACTGTTACGGCTCCTGGATACGAATTAAAAGCGCAGAATGAGAGATTTGTGGTTCTTTGTGTAAACTCAAACTTGATGCTGTAAATGTACTTTGCATGTATGTTGCACCTGAATATCAAACCCCAGTGGATTCTGCAGCTTCCCGCCACAAAGCGTCTCACCTGCTTTTCACAGATGTTTCAGCTGACTCTAATAAGACGCTGCGCTGTGTGTTTTTCATGTAACCGAAAGGAGCCGCCTCAGCAGGAGAGCCGAGACGCGCAGCATTATCAGTCAATTTTGAAAAGTCCATTGAACTAATTTTCTATTAAACATTTCGCTCAAATAGACAAAGCCTTATTTTACTCGCGGGGCCATGAGTCGTTTTATGTCCTTTAGAGGGATGGTTCAGGTTATTTAATGCGGGGGTTGTGTGAAGTAGTAGTGCAAGCTCAGTGTATTACCTGCAGTAGATTTGGATCAGCATGGTGCCAGTTTAGAGAACCAGCCAGAAGCTCCTGCTCAGAGCCTGCACGACGTGATGGCAGAGGATAAACACATTTTAGACACTTGTAAAAGACGCCCAATGAAATTATTCAGTATCCGTGTAAATGTTCTTTTCATCTGTATGAATTGTGCTTTATCTTTTTATTCAAACACTGTGAAAATGAGCTCTCTCTGACTCACTCAACTAACCCAAAGCTGCAGTATAGCAAGGCCCATATTTTAATTCATCATTTGAGTACCAAAGGAAGGTCTGAATGAAGGGTACATTTCAACAGATATCCGATTGTTTTGCTTCGCGTCAGACATGAAATTTTTTCCTCCTTTTTCCATCCAGCCGTGGCAAGTGATACACTAACACTATACATTACTCACACTAAATAATTTGAACTATCACTTTATTATTTCTCACAAAACTGAGTGCGAGAGTGAGTAAGTGTCTTATCTTGGAGTGACGAGGATTTGGTTTTAATTGCTGTAAAACACGGTAAACAAACAAACGTATCAACATTCAAAGTAAGCAGCCCATGACAGCACAGTCCATGGTTCGCTTTCCGAGGTGGCTCGTGATGCATGTCATACCCTTCTCTTTCCCTCCGCACGCATCCTGTTTCTAAACCATCAGCTGTCAAATTTAGACAAAAATATCCAAAATACCCCGCGACCCGGAAACGGTTAAGCAGTTGAAGATGAATTAATAAAAATCCAAAATAAATAATTTCTTTAAAATAAATAAATAAACAAAAACCTCGAGTGTGTGATTCTGCAGGATCCTGTATTATTATTCAGCAGCACTGTCTGCAGAAAAGGTTTGCCATCCTGCCTGGCAGTGCTCTGTTGGCTTCCAACAGCAGAGTGACTGAAAGGTCAGCGTGTCTGTTCATCTCACAGCATGAAACAACAGCAGCAGCAGCGTAATATCACGTGAACAAGCTGTGCTTCAAACATTACACAATAGACATACGATAGATCATGAAAGGCCCTTATCATTCATCCGTGAATGGACCGATAAGAATAAAGTGTCCTAAATGTTAGTACATACTATCTGCATCGCTTATGTGCATAGAAGGATAGAATCAGACGTTCCTCCTGTGGCTGTGACACGCTCTGCAGAAAAGATGACAGATTTTTTTTTTTTCTTTCATTCGATAGGCAGTGTGTGATATCTTGATTTTGTTTGACAGATAAAAATGGTATTGCATTAAGAAATGCTCCGTTGCTTGGGATTCACATGCACTTCTATTAAACTGTCAGTGTGTAAGGAAACCAAATGCATCTGTCATTTTCGTACCACGGACAAGAACCCTTTGTTCACAGAAGGATCCTCCATTTGCTGCTGCCGCGCATGGGAGAGACGTCTCCAACAGACGATTCTCACAGGTAGTCTGTTCTAGGACACAGTGCGAGTTTTGCAATAAAGCAGACTGAAACCAATAAGTCTGTGAGCTGTCGATATCCGAGGAAATTTGGCCTGTCTTCCCTGTCAGTGCTCTTCAAGGACTGCTGTGGAGCCGTTTTGTCGACTTGCTTTGGGGGATTTCGGCTTTCAGTCTGGTGTAGACTAGTGCTCTTTTTTTTTTTTTTTTGTTTCTAAAAATAACTAGTTGGTCACCTTGGTCTGTGTCATGAGGCTAACATTGAGTGATTAATGAATGAACGTGAATAACAATCCCTCATGATAGAATCAAGTGAATAATGCATTTATTTGGATACAGTTAAACTGTATCTGTGCCGTGTGATTCTTCAACTACAGATGCTGAAGCTGGATATAAGATATTTCAGATATATCCGACAGTCTATTTTGAAAATGTTGAATAATAAAAAAAAAGAAATAAGAGCCCATTACAAGGACTTTAGTGTTCGTACAATCCTCAAAAAGGAAACTAAGGGCATACATCCTTGCATCTTCATCTGCTTGAACCATTTCCGAAAGCGCAAACAAAGGCAAGAGTCACATCAGCGATGAGTAAGAGTTTACAGCTGAGGACGAGCTGATTGTCCCGAGAGAGTCAAACTACCAGCTGATGAGTTCCCAGCTGCCATGCTCCTGTTACACACTTACACAAACAAAAACTCTTCACTGTCCACTTAACCTGAGCCTCCAGGGATAACCCCATACTTTTAGATTAAGTGGCTTACTATGAGCTGGTTATCAAGATGAATCGGCCATTAAAAATAAGTAGGCCAAAACTTATCACTGAAGGAAGATGGCTGTTGCAGTTTCCATAATTACATCTGCATGATCGAACAAAAAATGGCCACTATTGTGCAGTGTCAAATTTTACTTTACTTTGTTGAGTAGGAATGTGAGAATGGGAAATTTATTATTATAAAAGTTCATTGTCTCTCTTATGTTGTGTGTTCGTAAAAACATTAATTATACTAATGAGTCAGAATTTGTGCGCAAGCTTAAAATATAAAACATTGAAATGTTTAAATTGCTTTATTGCAATGTAGCGGGTTCCTTTCAGGACATTAATAAAGCTATTACAAGAATTTCCATCAGCACTTCCTTGCAGAGATGTTCTTATCTCAGACTCTCCCAGCTCGCAAAGAGAGGACAGAGATGTCTGTGTCGTGGGCTATGGTGATGGAGGGAAGGAGATGAAAAGCGGACTGAGAAGTCGATCATAGCTACCTCCAGTCTGCCTTGGGCTATGCCCTGAGCCCTGATGTGATTGCCACCCCATCACCCCACCCCACCCCCCCTTGCATGTCAGACTCCTGCAATCTTCACACACAGCTCTAATTTCTTCTGAGTCCCTTTTGCATATTTCTCATGAAGGAAAGTTTTGCTTTGACTCATGAGCTGCAATTCACTTGCAAAATGAAGCAATTTTCTTTTCAGTTTTGGAGGAGATCTTGGAATGACTAGTATATAGTTTTCATCGGTTTGTCTGCCTCTTTGGGTGATGATCTAATCTTTACTTACCAGATCCATATTTGACCACACGTCCTGACATTTCTCGTCTCTTTTGACAGCAACGTTAAAAAAAAAAAAAAAAAAAAAAAAAAAAAAAAGGTGGAACAGACCAATATATTTATGATGCCTCTGTATTGTTGTAACAGTTGTAACTCCCTGCACTGTTAATTTGAGTTTGGGAGGTCTTTGTAGCTGTTTTGTGAACACAATATACTGTATGTTGTGCAAAGTAAAATACACACTATAAAAACTCTTTGGATTGCTGACCTCTCGCTTAATCTGTCATTAACAAGCAGACATTCCCAAATGAATGAAGCTGCCAGGTTAAACTAATTTTGAACTGCATCGGCAACATCCAACCTCAACAACAAGTAAATGTATTCAGGCATTAGCAAGAAAATCTACCAAGTCAGAAAAAGTGTGAAGATGGATATGACATGGATCCAGACAGCGATCAGGCTGCAGAGCTGCCCTGTCGCACTCAGAGAGCTGAGATTTTAACAGGTACTTGACAAGAGTTAATAAAGGCGGGCAAATAAATTACATGAAAAGGGAATGACATGTAGCGCTCACGAAAGTGCACCACCATTCACAGGGAATGATTCGGCTCTTAAGAGCAGGAATTGGTCTTCCATCAGTCTGCTGATGAACTCCTCCACAGACCTTTACTGATCAGCAGAGGAGGCGTGTTTGTTTGTGCCGGTGCATCTGTTGGTTGTGCCACAGGCGCTGGATTTGGAATGTTAACTAATGTTTTGGTATCTTTCCACACATCAATTACAGATCATCTGTGCTAATGAGCTTCAGTTTCCTTCTGCGGAGGGAGATAAATAAATAGAGAGAGAGAGTGCTTTGCGGGTGCGATGAAAAAAATTTACATGCACAAGCAATTGATTGTATAATTGAACTTAGATATGTTTATTTTGCCGCTTCAATACTCTTACCTACTTACTGAGGTCTGCAAGTAATTGCTCACAGATTTGAAAATATATCCCTTTTTCACACTTACTTACAGAATTTATAGAGCTAGTCGATAAGTAAAGAAAACAGACATCCTCGAACTGTCTGATTGGAAACACTTGCTAAGCAACAAAGGAGATGCCCAATTCTGAAATGTGGCAGTAAAGCAACTACTTGGATGCCAGTAAATGCCAGTAAGAAGTTATCCAGCCACCTGCAATAGACTTCACATATTCACAACTTGGAAATACTAAAAGAGAAAAAAAAAGGCACTCTTAAAGCTTTTGTTTTGTGGACCTTGAACAGACTAATGGAATACAAATAATTCAGACACAAAAGTCAGACTTGAGTTTTATAATCCCAGTAGATCTGAATCAATTGTACTTTTGGTATTCAGGGCTTCTGTGAAATGAACCAAAGAGCTGAATTTTGGAGAATTGATCCAAACTAACAAGGTACACCGTGTCAATCCTGACAAAAGTTTAAACATTTATAACATTATTTCTGTTGCAATGCTGCTTTGCACAGACTTAAAAAAAAAAAAAATGTTTGAGCTTCATGCAGAAAAACACGGAGTTAGAGCAGCATGATTTTCATTCATCTTAACCATCTCATGCATAGTAGTCACTACAGTGGACAGCTCTTAAAAAGCTGTTTTCTTGATGTCACATTTGCGCATCAGTCTCTACAGTGGATGCTAATGTGTCACCCCATACACTGCAACCCATTAGTCAGCCGTTGTGGGTGGAAAAAAATTTAATAAAATAAAAAGTCAAAGCCATGATGGCCGACAGAAGGCCAGAAGTACAATGCAGGGAAGGAATATCTGTCCATTCCCTCTATTCTAGGAAACCCTTGCAGTAAAAAATAAATAAAATAAAAATGAGGGGGAAAAAAGTATGTCATAGTTTTTACATAAACTTATTTGCTTCATTGTTTTGATAAAAACATATTTCATAAGTTAAAAGTTGAAAAGCACATTGCCAAGTGGACATGTCTCCAAATCCTTGGAAAATGAAGTAAATTTTTCTTTCTTCATGCCTCAAGTGTAATAAAAACACTTAGGGAACAAAATCCTGAGGGAGGTTTTCATAATTCATGCATGAAAGGGCTGACACTTATATCATCCACCCTTCATCAGTTTATAGCAGCAGCATACAAAAGTTTTCCAAGTCAGAATGAAAGACTGGATACTTCTAATGATATATTGACTGCTGGACTGTAAATGTCCCCGTTTGTTATGTTGGAAATCTCATCAGCTTATGTTAAGACACTGACATGCTCGTTTAATGTATATTAAAGGGATCTCTGTTTCGACTTCAAAATTATGTATATATTATATTCTGCCATTATTTCATTTGCCTTTCTTATTCCTCCTTACATCAAACGAAAGCATGGTATATTATATTTCCCTTGACACTAGGCTGGAGTCGTTTTCGTGGACTTAGTGTTTCGGCACTGCTTTCTCCCACGCGTCATCTTCCCCCAGCTTTGATGGATCGCTCCTCTCGGTAAACAACAAAATGTATCAAGGAGCAAAAAGAGGTGAGAGATTGAATTCAGTAGGGGAAACCGATTACCTATAATCTTTCTCCCTCTGTGGAGTGAGGGGGCACCATTTCCCACAGGCCCCACAGACTCCTGTATACTAAATTCAACATTAAATTTGGCATGTCTTCAAAAGCTTGTAATATGGCAGCAGGTGGGTGCGAAGACAAGGACATAGTCCTGAGACAGCGTGACTAGTGCTGTCTGCCTCAATGCCAGAAGGTGGAGTTTACAAGTCGCAAAGATGACACCAGAAAAAAAAAAAATAAAAAATCTCTCATGGTTTAAAAAAAAAAAAAACCAAGACAAAAACCAAAGCGATGACAACATTACTTCTGGCAGTGCGAGAAGACATGCAGCTAATAGTACAAGACAACCAAACAATAATAAGCAGTGGAGCTGCCTTGTAAGAGCAGATGAGAAGGGAAAGGTATGTGGATCCTCCGAGGCTACTCGAAAACTTCCCCTATCCTTGCATCACATTCCAAAAAAGCTGAAAACTGTATATTTCTATAAAAGCAAAGCTTGTGAGTGATTTCCACTCTGATTGCAGCCCGGACGTATTCATGAAAGCAGGTTTCTTTGCCTGGTGAAGCTGAAGTTATGAACTTTAATACTCCATATGACCAGTATTATCCTAACAGGTTTACATATTTTTGAAAACTCTTTTCTTAGGGGTGACTAGAGATGTGCTGTCAGTCTTTCTTATTAATGCAGAATGGAAGTCCAAAAAAAAAAAAAGATGCTTAGCTCATTAACTATTAGATATTCATCCATCATTTGATAAAGAAAGAGCCGGAGCAAGATGGTTCAAATGCTAATGTTAGTCATCTTCCATCCCTGTTGATAAATCCATTGTTGTACCAAATCAATACTTAAAATAGTGAGACCAAATAAGTTGGAAACACATTTGTGAGAACTTCACAAAACACATCACAGAATTTTAGGGCGTAAGAGTTTAAAAAAAGTAAATGGAAAATCTGATGTGTTGAAAAGTAGCGTACATGCAGATGATAACTTGATATATAACATTGTTCTCATTAAAAAAAAAAAAAAAAAAAAGCTGCACATTTGTCACACAGAGAAATTTGTAATTACCACCTCCTCTGCCAGAATACTTTTTGAAAACAATGTGTGAATGGTATTCAAAATGGTGCACGACGATGTGAACAAAATAACAGCTTCATGGGTCCTGGTGCATCCGGAGTCTGACTAAGATGATAAATTCTTAAACGGAGTGAAGGTGAGACACTCTGGTGTCAGAATTAGTCTGTCAGCCTCAAATGGAAATAAAGAAATATGACAGTTAAATTGGGAACGTGCACCACAACTGCACCTGTAAAAGCAAAACACACGTCGCAGCAATTAAAGCTACAGTGGGGTTTTTTTTTTTGTGTTTTTCGCTTTGTTTTATTTAGTTTTTTTATTCAATTTTTTCACAAATCCAGCATATTGTCTGCAAATTCTTCCTCTTGTATTTCAGTTGTAGCGTACCGCTGGCTTTAGGCGCCAACAGCTACTCCTGCACAGCGGCAATCTCCCACATCTAGGGCACTCTGACAGACCTTAACCCCTGTGAGTCAAATTCGTATGAACATTCAACTGCCTCTCAGCAGTCTCCCACTTCACTCTGGATATTTTGCTCAGATATTAGGGCCCCTCTGAATAATCACATTATACAGAGTGACTGCATGTAAAATTCTACAGGACACCTGCAATATATGCAGTGCGTGAATAATTATATTACCCCTGGAGAGGGTGCCAAGGATACATTTTGACAGTATTTTTTGCAGAGGCAACCTTGCTCCAATGATGTTCAAATGATTCAAGGAGTCCCAGTCCCTAGATAAGCACCATGGCAACAGTGTGAACGTATGCAAGAAGAAATAATGACCCTGCTTGTTTTGCAAGTCTCATTCATGCATTGTATCAGCCATTATCAAAGCCCTGCCAATACAGATTTTGACAGTATTTGGATACGTGCTGTTTCGAAGGGCCTCCACACTGACAATGATAAGAACACTCATTCTTCTCCACTGAAAAAGAAAAACTGAACGAACATGGATTATGTAATACCACATTGTGACACATAACCCGACAGGTTTTTTTTTCTTTTTTCTACGTGCCCAAGGTTTCCATTAATCATGATTAGTGTAGGAGTGAACCATTATCTGCAGCTCTTTATTTTATTTTTATTTTAGATGCCCATAAGGTTGTCAGAGGTCTGACCTGTTTATTGCGGCTCTGTCTTCCGTGCTTAACAAAGTTATCCATCTCTCAGCCAGCATCCTGCACCCACTCTCCCACTTTCCTAATGATCACCTTCCCTGAAGCACTAACTCACCACAGAAGAATGAGGAAGTGTGAAATGCCGGTTTCGATTCATTTGTTCCTCAATGGCTGACTTAGAATTTTTCACCCACTCTCCATATGTCTATGTCCATACAAAGTGCCAAATAAAAGATACGTTTGAACATTGTTGGAGAGACAGAGAAAAAAAAAGTTTGCATTGATATGATGATGATGTGTGACCTGAATTCAAGTGTCTCTCCTAAGTCAAAGTTTGGGGCTGGGATTGGGTGAAACCGCAACTTTAAAAGGGTGGATAAACACAGGAAGTTGCTACTCAGACAGGTTTGCTTGTTGCTGGTCCTTCACTGTTTTCCTCCATGCTCCACTGCCCAACTGCACCGGCGTCTGTGAAAACCCTTTGTTTGGCACCGTGTCATCCTATTGATTTGCGTGTGTGTCATTCTTGTTCATTGACTCTTCTTTTGCTCTTCCTTTGTGAATTTTTGCCCTCCTTGGTGATAAGCCAATGTGACATTTGTGGTGTCTTTGTGATGTCTCGTTTGTGCTGAGGTGAAAGGCAAAGCCTAGTAAAAGGAAAGCGGTGCTGGTTGTCTGAGTTTTTTTTTTTAGCTTTGCACCTTTATCTACATTAAAGCAAGTGCTTGTGAACTAAGAGTACCAGTGCCGCTGCAGCCACGATGTAAATGGGCATTTCTAGCTCAAATCAATTTAATGACCATTAAACACTATTAAAAGGAGAAAATGTACAGCTTAATGGATAAATTATCCATTAGAGGATACCACACTGACTGACATAATGCTATTTTCTCCTACAAGTATGCTGAACTTTAATCACAGTTAATTACATATTTTACTTTGGCTAGTGGTCCACAGCGTGTGAGGCACACGCTCGTGATTTTCATTCTCATTCATGTACTGTACAAAGGTGTTTCTCTGTTTTCAGGCAGTGTACCTCAGAGTTTAGGTACAGTGATTTGCTGCGAGGGAGGAAGCTGAGCAAACAAGAAGCCTGCTACTATCACACCAGACACCATGAAATGCATCACTGATCATTCGCTTCTATTTACATTTTTTTTTTTTTTTCCAGTCACTGAATTGGACAATCTGCTGAGATTTAAAAAAAAAAAAAAACAAAAAAAAAACAGCAGGCTTCATGTGCAGAAGCAACTACAGTGGAATGATTGTGGCAGCATTTTGCTACTTGGCCTGCTGAGGAGGTGAGTGAGTCAATCATTAAGCTGGTAATGCTTCTCAGACTTGGTGCTCTTAAGCTCAATATGCCCCGAAATCCCACCAAGAATCATGTTTTCACCCAATCTTCTGTCTTATTAGCAGCTTTCTTCTTCATACCAGCAGTCAGTTCTCTCTGCAGGGACAAAGAATGATTGTCACCTAAAGGACAGTAATTTACTGTGTGGGCAATATAGCAGCACAGCTACTGAGAAAAAAATATATATATACGAAGAGCCCCATAATATAATTGAAAATGAACATTATAATGGTTGTCATATCTTCAAATGTTATATTCGACCTTTACTCCAAAGGTATTCCATATGGACAAAGTGAGAAACGGTGAGTTACAGCACGCATTTGGCAACGCAGGAGAAGCAAAGCTATTGTAAGTAGAGCAAAGGAGCATTGGTGATGTTGGATTTGTCACACACACACACACACACACACACACACACACACACACACACACACACACACACACACTTCCATTCATCAGAGGCTACGTTACACACCCTGGAATACCACAAATAGCTTCAGCTAAATAAACACCAGATGAATGTCCGTCTTCCAACTAAGCCTGGAAAGAAAACTTAAAAACATATTTAAAAAAAAACAAAAAACAAAAAACAAAAAAAACTCTGCATTGCCAGAAGCTCCTACTATCCAGCGTTAATTGAAGAAACTAAGAACAATTACAGGTTCCCCTCAATATTGAAGCCAGGCTGACAGAGAGTCATAGCTCAGTGGAACCACTGATTCCTTTAGCTCTTAGCAGCGATGATTTTATTGGCCTTCTTACTAATAAAAATCGTAACAATCAGAGCCAAAATTCAACAGCTCTTACCTACACTTGGCAGAAGTCCACAAAGAAAGGCAGCAGCTTCTCAGTCAACTTTAACACCTGCTTTGTATTTGGAATCTTTTTGACCTTTAAATCCCTCCGAGCTAGTTTGTGCAGTCTCATCATCTAAACCATCAACCTGTCTTTTAGACCTACCAGGCTATTTAAAGATGTTATTCCACTAATTAACATCTATATTCTGGATCTGATCACTGTCACTTTATCTCTTGATTGAATGCACCACAGCCTTTCAAGATTGTTATTAAACCTCTCCTAATCTTGGTCAGGATGTTTTGGCTAAATAGGCCCGTATCTATCCTCCCTTTCATTTCCAAATCCTGGAAAGCCAGTTGCAAGCCAATTATGTGAACATCCGCACAGGAATGGTTTGTTTGAAGCGTTTCAGTCCACCATAGCACAGAAACAGCACTGGTGAAGGTTACTGACCACATTTTAATGGCTTGAGACAACCGATTGGCCTCAATACTGGTCCTCTTATTGATAATATTGACCACAATATTCTATTACAAAGGCTGAAACATGAAACTGCGGCCGCACTAAGCTGATTCAAATCATATTTATCAGACCGATATCACGTTGTTCATGTTAATGATGACTCTTCTCCACACACACACACACACACACACACACACACTTTAGTAAGTTATGGAGTTCCACAGGGCTCTGTCCTTGGACCAATCCTTTTCACCCTATATATGCTTTTCCAATATCATCCAGAAGCACAGCATCAATTTTCACTGACATGCATATGATACTCTGTTATGCTTGTGAATGAAGCCAAATGAAACTAATCAGTAATGAGACTTCAGGCATGTCTTACAGACATGAACACCTGGACAACCTGCAACCTGCTGCTTTTGATCAGGACATGTCCTCTGTCCCCCCTGTCCTCTCTCTTCCTGTCTCCATCCTACAGGAGATGAATGATTTCTGCTCAGTGCCTGCTGCTGCAATAGTTATCTTTGGTTATCATTACTACTCACTTCCCATTATAATCTCCTCGTCACCCTGACTGCTAATAATTCACATTTAGAACTACCAGGTTGCAATCACTGTATTTTTTGTTTGTATTTTCCACAGCGTCTTCTCTCTGTTCTTTTCCATCCCTTCACCACCCCGCCGCCTCTCTCCTTCATACTCTCTCTCACTGCCTCTGCTTCTCTTTCTTTTCTCAATCCAACCAATTTAAAGGAACTTTTTCCTTGCCACTGTCACCAACTGCTTGCTCTTAGAGGGATATGTTGGGTCTCTTTAAAAGAGTTTGGTCTAGACCTGCTCTACATGTAAAATGCTTTGATGCAACTTTGCTATGATTTATGAATAAATGTAATTTGATCTGACTGTCTCAGAGTTGTTTGCTCTTTAAATGGAATTTTGGCTTCAGTGTGACATTTACTGATGATTTCTAGAATGTTATTAGTGTTGTCTTCGTGCCAAACTAATATATATTTTTATTAAATATTAATATATTAAGAGAAAATTGTGCCAAATATTGCAATTTCGACTATAATTCAATGACTCTTTCTTCTTAAATTTCCACATGGATGAAACGTTGCGATGGTATGACATTATTTCACATTTGAATACTTACGCAATCGCCGTGGGGTTCAGAAGACACACACACACAAAAAAAAAATAAAAAATAAAATAAAAACTACATATGAGTCACGTTGCATCTTTGCAGATTTAGTGCTGTGTAATTGGGAGCAGTCTTCAAAAATGACCCAATGAGAGCTGCAGACATGAAGAACAGTCTGCATTTTATCAGGGGTATGGGGTGGAGGAAGGTGGACGGGGGTGGAGGAGATGGCAGATCCCTTGATCAAACTCTCTTTTAACCTCAAAAAGGGGGTTATGAACGGTGACCACAGGGGTGTCCACGCTGAGCTCTTGACTGCTGCCTTTTCGAAGGTGGTTGTTATGGGATACAGGCCCCCGGACTGCAATCTGCTCCGAAGGCACGTCACACAGGCGTGCACGAACACACACACACACACACACAAACTCTCTGCCTTAGTGATGACCTGATTTACAGGCTGCCCTCTGCTGTTTTTCAACCTGGTTTGTATATGTGTGTTTGCCTTAACCCAATTTAGCCTCACAGTGTAAGACACAGAGAGGCTAATGACTAGTTTAAGCTGCAGGCGAAAATCAGCCACATTAATGCAGTCTTTACTTTTAAAGGCACAAACGCAAACATCTTTAAATGCTTCATCTCAAAGCAAGCTCAACGTGGAAAACTATAGCATTTTGGTCAGCTTGAAACATCCTAACAGGAACATAGCAATATTCATTTACTGAGATTATTATGCTGAGAAAAATAGTATAAATGATTGTGAGGCAGTACAGTTAAACATCCACAGATGCAGTCATCATGCTGTGGGTAGGCAATGAGGGCTAAGGGGGCTGGCTGGTCAGGAGCAATGCAAAAAAAAAAAAAAAAAAAAAACAGCTTCTGTTTCTGCCCTCAGGCAGGTTCTCAGTCTCTGCAGCCAGCACAGATAAGCTGGACAAAAGTACAGAGAGAATGACTTAGCTGTGGGTGTACGCCAGAAAAAGGTGGGCATGTCTTACAGTATCAAACTTACAAGATGATTGGACATCATTTGTGATGATTTTTGTGCTCCTTGCTCCTTTACAGCCAGCAGGGGAATCAGTAACCTGTGGGCTGACCACAGATTCACTTATTAAAGTTATTAGAAATCATTTCATATTTTGGTATAGTTCTGTTTGTTTGCCTTTTTTTTTTTTTTTTTTTTTTACTGAGAATTACGCAAGAACCCCTTTACATACACTGATATTAGATATATGTAGATACGTGAGCAGCTTTCTCAAACTCTCCGGGAAGCAGCCGCTCGTGTTCTGTCTGATGCAGATCAATGCAGGGCAAAATTACAGATCAATACAAAACCTGTAAGAACGTGTCTCTAACTTTCCTCAAAAACTCATCAATCATCCGGCCATAGCGAGTAACCTTGGCTGCATTTAAAGTGATTTCTATTGATACAGGTCATTCATTTAAAAAAAAAAAAAAAAAAAAAAAAAGAAAAGAAAGGATTGCAGTCAGATGAGCAGTGATGGAATATAAATAGTCTTTCCTTGCCCTTCCTCAGCACACAGTGGGCCTCTGGAGAAGGTGATCGTCTGGTTGCTCTTTGTGTGCTGTCATGAGGAAAGTATCACTACTGCTGCTGCAGCGGTGGCTGCTGTTGCCTCCAGACTCCAGGCAGGGCACGCTGCCACCAAGTTGATAAAGTGAGCCATTTTGCACAGAGGCAAGATTACTCTCAAGGACAGAGACTAAAGTGGCTTCTGTTTGAGTTCCAACCCCTGCCCCCCCCCCCAAATACACGGGGGGGAGGGGGGGACAAAACAAAACAGGTGTGTGCATTGATACAGATACCATTATGAAACTGTACAGTGGTCATTGTTATCAGAGCATAAGAACAAAGCTAAAATACAGTTTACATGCTGGTGGAAGCTATGCATTAAAAGGATGACACCAAAAAGATATCTTTGTGCAGATAGTCCCCTGGTCCGACATTTAGTGAGGTGATAAATTCTCTTTATTAAGGCGGTTTTGTTTTCCTGTCTTGAGTGTTTGAGCTTTGTTGTTGCTGCATTGCACAGACTCAGCTTTTTCCACCATGTTTCCAGTGTTTATGATAAACTGCAAACTGGTTGCTGCCAGTTGCTTTAAACAGCGCAGCCAAAATGATATTCTATCAGACTTCTCATCTCACAGGCTCCAAATGTGGATTTATTCCTCTCAGTCTATAGAGCTTCAGTGTACAGTATGATACAGTCCCCTCCTAACTGACAGGTTCAGCGTCTTCTCATTCAGAACCATTCACCCTGCTGTCGTAACATTACTGCACAAACCTGACTTCTGTCAGATGAGGTTCAGAGAACAGACTACAATTACCCTGCAATGAAATGATCCCATAGTTTACACTTTCATCGGGGATTATTCAGTCTGATTAAATCAAGCAAAACTCTGACTTAACATTTATGGTATCCTCCTGATAGCTAACATGGATACTGAGAGATTAATGAATTTTAGTAACAGTAAATCTGTCTCTTGACGACTGTTAGCACATTTACGACACTACAGATATGCTGAAATTCACAATCCAGCGCTTTCTGAGGAGAAGAGGACATGCAGCCATTTTACAGCATTTAAGCATTTAAAGATTGAAATGTACTGTGTAACGTTCCAGTTCTGAAATTTAACAACAGCCTTTTTGCCCAGAATGAATTCTTGAAATTTTTAAATTTGTCTAAAGTTTTGACTCACCTAACAATCAAAAACGCTTGAAGCATTCTTTCTGTCATGGAGATGAAAGACAGTTTCTAAACTTTGTCCTGTGTTCACCTTCTGATTAACTCTCAGAAATTGGCTCCATGGAATTCAAGTCTGAAGCCTCTGATGCTCTCCAATCCAAAGCCACTGTCTTCCTGTTTTCTTCTAATGTTTGAGCTCATTATTTCGCTTCTGACTGAACCTTTAACCAATGTCTATCTTCTTTGTCTTGCTTTTTCCCATATAAATCTGATAGCAGTACAGAGAAGAACTTCCTCCTGCACAGCTTTATCCTAATAATAAATCTGTGTCATAACACAGAATGTAGTCCATTAAACTCTACCTTTGTAGAGTACCTTGAGTGTGGCATCATTAAATTTATTTACATTTCTATAGGAGTAGCTGAAAGTAACCAGGACTTTTATAAAAAGAAAATAATGTTTTGTGCATTTGGAGGCATGAAGTTTGTGTATGTGTGTGTATATATGTATATATAGGTTTTGTTTGGTTTTTTTTTTTTGCCAGATTTCAGCTGCTGAGATTTCAAGGAAAACTGAGGGCGAAACTTTAAACCATTGCGTACACTTCTGCATGACTCAATACAGCAGCCTCTCTGCTCTTAGCTGGTACTTATCAGAGCAGAAAGCCTTAATTAATTTATGGCTGGCTGATGTTCTTCAGACTGGTTGAGTTTAAATTAGTGTGCATTGTTGAATATGTAAACAGCTGGCATCCAGTGACGTGCTTAGATAGGCTGGGAATTCAATTTTAAGCCCGCTGGACTTTTAAGAAGAAATTAATTGTGCTGCTGGAGTCTATGTGATTGGACATTTAACTAGAGGTCAGAAAAATACATAGAGTAAATTGAAATGCAATTATGTTAGTCAAATCAATTTAAAAAAAAGAAGATGAAAGCCAAAATAACACGGTTGAAGGTCTTCAATCCTCGCACTCAACAGCTCACACTGTTCAAACCAACGTGACTCGATTTCAAAATCTAGTAGAGATTTAGAAAAAGGGCCAAAAAAAATAAATCTAGCTCAGTGCTGGAGAAGAGTGCATAAAAAGTCTAGAAGATATGAGTATTTCTATTTCATGGGTTTGGATATTTCATTCAGTGTAGCATCATGTCACTCCAATGAAGAGCTGGAACAAGTTGATACAGAATAAATGCCTGAAATGACAGTGGTGCAATTCAACGTTCATGTATTTCATGTATTTTTTTGAGTCATTAGGTTTCAGACTGGTGGCAATCTCTGAGGGAAGAAATATAAAGCCAGCTAGAAAGTGCCAAAAACAACAGTTCCTGCACTTGAGGCTAGATCCAAAAGTGAGTCAACCTCAAAATGCCCAGAAGTACACCAGAAGTAAACAGCTTGGAACAAAAAATGTAATTAAATAAATGAATAACTGTTCTTGTCTCTGTAGCTAATTTACCCTTTCATGGTGTCTAAGAGTGAAGAAGTTCTACACAAATAACTTAAAAAAAAAAAAAATAGTTTTAAAGTTACACATAATTTGGGAAAAGGCTGCTTTGAGTGACAGGTGGGTGCCGTCACAGTTGGCCAGATTTGGCACCTCCTCTGATTCAAGTCACTGAGAACAACACCTGATAGCTTTCTGGGGAATTTTTTTTCCCCTAATTATGAAATAATCATCTCAGACCTGGGGCCTTTTTGAGTGGAGTTTGTACTATCTCTCAGTGATGGCGTGGGTTTCCTCCGGGTACCCCGGTTTCTTCCCACAATCCAAAAAGATACGTTTAGATCAGTTGGCGGCTCTGCATTGTCCGTAGGTGCACACCAAAAGGCACATTCCTTGCATTCATGACTTACACAGCAAAATAACGATCCCATTTATGAGATACTCATACTGCCTTTACTTGTCCATTTCCTATTTTTACGCGGCCTTTATGTCAAACTATATAATTGCCTGCACACTAATTAGAGCCTTTTCTGCATCATTCCCAGCACTTGGGAGTGTCTTTTAGCTTTCCAGCGTATTCTATTCAAATCTTGAACTGGATGAGTCTGGGACAAACTCCCTTGGCATTACTGCCGAATTTCAAGATACCAGCGTTCTTGTTATCTGCAAATTTGAAAAGGAGACATTTAAATCAGTCTGCCTCACAGTGGATATTTTCAAAAACCGCAATGCTGACATGATTAAAAAACACAGGGGACCAAAAAAAAAAAAAAAAAAATCTACTGGAGAGTTCATGTCACATGGATTTTGTCCAAACTAAAACATCAATGAGTAAAGCAAATCAAATTCAGAGCTCTTGCCTTTATAGGCCAGCATCTTGATGCTCACTGTTATCTCTGCCAAAGAGGTCACCTTATACCAAAATAACACTGTGCTCATTCCCTCAGAAAGAAGGAAGATCTGGCCATTCATAATTGAGGGCTAAACCGTAAGCCTCAATCCAAGTTCAAGACAGGGTCACTGTGAAATGCCTCTGAACCATGACCTCCCTGAAATACGGCGACAGTGTCGGAGAGCATTAAATATAAAAGATATGACGATGGGCAGAAATGAAGACCTGTTCAGAGCATAGAGCCTTTTAATTGTGCAATCTGTATGGCATAAGTGATTCATTCAAAAAAAAAAAAAAAAAAAAAAAAAAAAAAAATATATATATATATATATATATATATATATATTAAATAGGAGTATTTTTCCATTCTCCCCTCAATCACCAAGTTCAAATTTTCCACAGGAGACATAATTTCAGTCCCTATATGTTCATCTGTACTTCAGTATAAACTATGTGCAAGCCAAACTCTTAGTGTCAACTATATTCTGCAGCATCTTTGAGGCTTCTTTGCATTAGATACCAAACTAACCAAAACAAGGCCTTTTAAAGTATAGCAGCTGGGAGGGAGGTAGGAGGGGAACGATATCTCACTTTTTGTTCCTCCAGGACAAGTGTCTCTTGTGGAAAACTGTTATGTTCTGGGTAAATTACAGAAAAACATTTTCAGGCCTTTTTAGAATTTGAGTGGATATCTCATAATTTGTTATTTGCTCAGGGGGTATATTGCTTATTAAAAGGCATGAATATTTATATGGTATATACATGTATCTATCAACAACATTCAGGTTGTTTTGGGCCTCTGGAAAATAATTGGATTCAGCAATGAACCTCAGGAACTCCCTTCGTTCTTGACACAACGCTGCAGTATGTGTCCTTTTGAGATAGCAGCGACCAACTGATAGATCACCTTAGCATTGGAGGAGGAGAGAGGAAAAATTTGTTGGCACATTTTTTGTTGCCAAGTGTCTAATAGTATTAATTCCACATATTTTTCCACTGTCATGACCTGCTCTGAACCTGTAACTTTCAACATCTCGACCAACCCGTGGCTCTCACTCAGGTCCATTAATTCCTACTTAAGATGAACATTTTAAAAACAACCACAAGTCAGAGAGGCACTAAACCCAAAAGCACAAACTCATTGATACAAGCCAATCAACCAGGCATTAAACAAAACACCTAACTAAACAGAGAGGTCAAAACAGGACCTCAACCCAGAAACAGAGAGATTTCATTAAGAGGATGCAGCCAGACGAACTGACAGGAGGTATAGCGACGCAATGGACAGGAAAACAAAAAGGTGCAGTTATTAAAAACAAACGGCAACAAATAGTGCATTTGCCCAGGACTTTCAAGCTGCAAATGAAGTACTGCTAACCATCTGCACTACTAGAACAGTGTTGATAGAATTGAATCAAATTGATTTTCAACGCTCACCTTTATCACAACAGACGAACAAATCAGTCAAGAGCAGTGACGTTCGCTCGCTGATGTGTTTAATAGTTTTTCCACACAACAGCCACAGAATAAGTTTCATCAGGCTGATAGGATCAGCTCATTGCAGCTTTTGTTTTTTTTTTTTTTTCATGTCATCTCATATCAATCCAAAAATTGTAACACGTCGCCAGACCTTGATGAAATATGTCCTGTGATCTTGCCAGCATGTGCTGACACATGAGCAAGTTCAATAACACAAAGAGGAATACACTGATGTCACCTTGTGTACATGACTACAGCCTTCAGAGTATGATTTAGTGGATGTGCTCTGGCTCTTTCCCCCGACCCCTGAGGTACAGTTACAAATAGCAAATATGTTTGGGGGGAGAGGAGGAAAAGGAAAAAAAAACAAACAAAAAAAACAGGAAATTGCATTCAGGGAGCAAAATGAAGGTATGACATCGACATGATGGTAAAATGAAATGGACGATAAACTATCATGTAAACCTCAATCTAACCTGTTTCTGTTCATCCGGTTCTTAAATGGTCAGATTTATGATTAATCATGGAGATGCAGCCGAAACGTTCAAATGTTAAGTTCTTGACCTGCGCACCAAGGCTGCTAAACATACAGTATGAAGAAACTGCTTAAATGGTTCTGTAAATGGGTTTTTAATGCCTCCATGCTCAGTTTCTTCAGATTATAATTGTATCGGTATCACGCATATGCAACCTGAGCTGTTTTTATCATTCCTCCTGAATCGCCGGTGATTAAATGAACCCTCCTCCAGGTATAAGATGGTGCATCAACACAAAACTTTAAATAGCAAGGTCATCTGGAGATGGTTCTGGAGGAAAGTACCCTGCAAAGCGATGTCACAAAGATGAATGCGGTTCATTTACTATTCAGTCAGGTCCATTTAAAATGCTATATCATAGAGAATACTTTTTCATTAGTAATACAGACATTAAAATTAGAGCAAGTTCAGGTGGCCTGAACTGCTGAGTGAACTGTGGACTATATTAAAATAATAATCAATTTTCTGTGATCTATATCTCATTACATGATTATAAAACATCTTGTACTGAAATTTCAAAATGATCTTGCCTGTAATTAACTAGTGAGCATGACAACTACTTTAAATGTAAACAAATTATACACCTTTAATGAAGCTTGTGTCGTATTTATATTAGAAAAGTGATACAAATAGAAATAATCATAAATGCAATAAGATGCTCAAGGGAGACCAAAAAAAAAAAAAAAAAGTGTTTTTTTTTTTCTCTTTCACAGGAACAATTTACATACATTTGATGTTTGGTTGATAAGAATAGAACAATTAAGCACTGACTTCATTTATGACAAAAGAAATTAGCTCCTTTGTTTACTTCTGTGCCCCTTACAAGAGAAAGAGATTTATTAAAAAAAAAAAAAAAAAAAAAGTTTACCAATTACAGATGTAGAGGAAGTTCGCTTGAAGATCAACATTAGAAAAACAGAGCTTATACAAGTGGACTCCAGGTTTTCCACTTTTAGGGTACTTCTATTCTGGCTACATTTTCATATTGAAGTTATACTACAGTTCAAAATAAATTGTGTACGCTTCTTACTCTCCTACATACATTTACAATTTATTAGATTTTTAAAATGAACATTTTCCCCAAAATAGTACAGAGCCGAGATACAAGTATGTGCGATTAAGTAACCTACACACACTTCCAGCACAATTCAACACAGGTCAACCATTACTGTAGCTTCGTAGTTGCACTTGCTACTTTTACAGCACTGTAAGCTTTATTGTAAAATGATGTAAATACACTATTGCAGAAGTCTGTCTTTCTGGATCACTTAACTACAACTACTTTTTATCTATTTTTATAGTGTTTGAGCTGGATTCCGCAGAAAGGCACCATGAATACATTTTCAAAGATGAAGCAGAGTTCAATCCGCCAAAAAGGAGTGGAGAGGCAGGAACAAAAGCAGCATGAGTAACTGGCGGGGCTCTCCATCATGTAGACCTGGGGCCATGTAACACTGAACACTTACGCTACTGGATATTATGGCTGCGCGTGAGCAGCTGTGTCATAGTCTGGGACAATGTGCTTTCACCATGCTGTCCTGATAGGCCAGTGATTCACCAACAACCAGCTCTTCATCAAGGCCTTCCTTCCACCTTACAGCCCCTTCCCTGAATCCAATAGGAGTTTTTCCTCTGCGCGGCGGTGGAAGGTCTATGACTGAAAGCCCCACCCCAGGAAACTTTCCTGGAGGCAATGGAACAGACCTGTGATGACACCTGGAGTTTTGTCAAGGCTGGGTTCGGCCCACCAGAGCGTCCCCCCGTTGTCTGGGAAGGGAAAATATTGCCCGTAAAGTGGATGAAGACCTCTGGCTGAACCCCGCTCAAAGACATGTTGGAGAATGAATCAGTGACTTTGTGCAGTAATGTGCATTTCATTTATATTTTTATTTATTTCAAGTACTGAATGTAGATATCACTAATATTCTTTCGCTAAATGCATTCACAATCGTTTTCTGTTAACTGCACGCCCTGAATCTGCAGTGAATATATTATTTTCTGTGTGCATGATCGGAACACATTGCTTGGTTTTGAACAAAGGTAACCAGTTTTGAGGTGATAGTTTGTAATAGAAAAGGCTGGGCTTTTGTGAACACAGCTTGAATTTTTGGATTTGTTTAAGGTTTTGTTTGGGTAATTGGAAAAACTAGAAAATGGAGTGTTGCAGTAATGAGTCCTAAAACAGAAGTTAGGAGCATTTAGCACTTCCTGTTCTTTTCTTCCAAAGTCTGTATGTATGGTATCAGGTTTGATTAAATAGCCAAAATTCAGTCAACACAAAACATTCATTTCAAGACATGAAAAGTCATTAAAATCCCAGATACCATTCCTCGCGGATACCCACTGTGCGAAGGTTTTGACAAGTGACCTTGAAAATCATACTTTCTACAACTTCATTGGGGGAAATAATTTTTAGAAGAGGTAACAATTAACTACCAACTCAATAGTACTTTACTTTCAACTGCTTTACAATTCAAGCCTCAAATTTGTCTTCATTTTGAAAAATGATCCTGAACAAAACATCCAAGTATTAACTTCAGTAACAGATTGTAATTCATTAACCTAAAAGCCCATGCAAAAATCCTGTTTTCTGTTCAGGGAACAGCAGTGCCGCTAAAATCTGAGTGAGCTGGGTGGGGGGGTCATCCTCATGCCACCCTATACGCTTTACATTACTTTGAAATTTGAATGAATTTCATGGTATAAATTATCTGCATCGCACGTCCATCAGTACCTTCAATAGAATGAAATAAGATAAATTAAATGAAACAAAAAATAAATCATAAAGTCAAACATCTTGCAAAGGAAACGGCAGCCATCATATCAGATATGATATGATATCAGGAGCTTTAATATTGTCCCTCCGGCACACAGCAGCAGCATTTAAGTTATTTCCTGACCGACGCGTCAACTGAGAAATCAAAATGTGAAATTAGGTTACCAGCATTTGACTGCTATGGGCTGGATGCTCACCATCCTACAAACACAATGCACGCTGCCAGACCGTCAAACTAGGACACGTACAGAACGCTCTGTATTTGAACTGCTCCTTTTACCATGAGACACAAACATCCATATATTACAATGCTGCAGGCATGTCACGACTGAAATGGTTGAGATTTCAATACAGCAGTGATTTCATCTTCAAAGCTGTCACCTCTGATTTTAATCCATTGAATAGGCAAATCAGACTACATCAACATCTCCCTGCAAAAAAAGAAAGAAAAAGGACCTTGAAACTGTCCATGTTGCCTCCCATACAGTCCCGGGCAGCCTCTCAAAAGAAACTGTTTTTGCATTCAGGTCTCGGTGTACGAATAATCAAGGATCCCAAAGGACGCACGGGGTCAGTACGAATCCAGGCACAGGCATAGAAAATAAAAGTTATGGAAATGTAGCTGAGCTCTGAGGGACATGTCCACAAGGAATTCAGTGCAGGGTAGCCTCGACCAAAATCCATAAGGACAAATGTGATCACTGTCTGCTTTCCACATGTTCAAAAAAAAAAGGAATCTTTCTTATCTCATATGCGCTTAATTCATGAAAAACCTTTCAATGGCACAAGACTAATTAGCTGCTGTCTGATTCAGGGGAGAACTGTGCATTTGTGTTTGCGTCTGAAGCCACATTCAGGAAATTGACATGAAAACTGATTTGATACAGTCCCTCCACTGTAAATGTCTAATAATTTTTTTTGGAGGTCATCACGCTATTCTTCTGCCAATTTTATTGCTTAATTACATTTCACTACATCTTAAAGAAATTCTTTGCTCTCAAATTATTTCGTAGAGGCAGATATGCGCGGCCTGTGTCTGGGATTTTACGGCAAATTATGCTGGCTTGAGAGGAAGAGGGAGAGATGGGGGGGGTGTAGGAAGTATGCCTGTAGGAAAGAGCAAGTTCCACAGTATCATACCTTTAGCAGCATTTACATAATACCGATGATTCAAGGATAGAGATTTTAGTCCTGGGTGAGGTAGCACTGCCTGGTGTTAATACTGTGACATCTAGTGGCAGCTCCTGATGGACTAAGAGCGGTCACATCCCTCCAAGCAACAGACGCCTGGCTGTGAATACAAATAATCCAGAACCTACATGAGCTACTAATCAAGTGGTTTGGGAAAAAAAAAAAAAAGAAAGTAAAAAGCAAATGTTATGTTTGATTGCTGATTCAGTCATGAGGGTGCAGAGGGTGTGCCAAACAGAAAGGGGAGGGAGTATTTGTCGAAGATTAGCTATGTGAAGGATAAGTGGATTATTACTGTCTTTGAATAGCCATCAAATTAACCATCCTCTAAACGAATTAAGAGAAAATTGCTGTCTACACACCTCCACCTGATGGAGCCCATATAATGTACTCTAACTTAATCATTAGGCAATTAGAGCTCCCACGGGCGAGAGCATATTTTATGACTGTACACTTCAGTTGTTGTGCCGCCTTTTTTTATGTGGCTGGTGATTGTTTGTTCGCTCTTTCAGGGAACAAATGGACTTCCCTTTAAGACAACAGCTCATCTGCAGAGGGTAGTGAAGAGTAAAAAAATAGACAAGATCCTCCAGGGATCGTTTTTATGAGAGTACCAGCATTTATTCACAATTCTTTAAAGGGCTTAAAGGATGCCAGTTCCCCAAGGAAACTCTCATGGAGATATTTTGTTTTAATCACAAAAGCTTGCAGTTAAAATTTATGAGGGAAGAAAAATGAATAATTAACACTTAAATGCACTGACGGGCCTGTGTTACGGCCTCATAATCGGTTCTTCTGGCATTTTCCCAGATTTATGGAGACATTTCTGTTCTTTGCCACTGCCAGACAGTGATGTCACACCAGACCCATTTCAAGTCAGATTTAAACTGTTTTACATAGTTCATCTTCTCGACTCCACTCTGCCTGCCTTTATCCAGGAGGTGATGACAGGAAAATCTACGGTTCAGGCTCTCGTTTAGAAGAAATGGTGCAATATTTGGGGAGCTATACCTCATCGCTTTCTTGCCAAGTGTTTCATGAGGATAAGCCCTGCCTGTGTTCTGCATCTAAAGCTCAAAAGAAAACAACTATTTTAACGATATTTGACAACATTCCTGTTTTTCTATACATCTGTAGAAGTCAGTTCTATATCTCAGACAATGGCCATTAGGTGTTTAACATGACAGAGTCAGAAGAGGAGACTACTTTTCCATTGGCCAAGCCAGTTGGCCTGACTGTCAGTGCCAGGCCAGTTCTGCCATAGCCCCTCCACCCAAAAAAAAAAAAAAATGTGTGGAAGGAATTCAGTCGTACTTGTAGACAGCGCATTACACATTAAATAACTGCATGTTGGCCCAGAGGGCAAGTCTGTGATGACTTAGTGAAATCATTGTTGTGGCGAATGTTGTTGTGACACTTAATCTGTCTTCGAATCTGGTTTAAAAATGAATCAAATCACAATATTGCCTCAGAAAAACTGTGGCACTGCGAGGAAACCACAGCTGATATGCCTTCATGTTTGTAATTAAGAGATAGACAGGCAGCAGGAGAGAGAGGAAAAAAAAAAAAAAACAAGCAGTCTCATCGTGTGCTCAGCGTTCTGCACTAATGAAGCAATTGCACCATTGCTAACCTTTCCACAAGTTAAGCCAGACTTTCTAATTAATATTCTCCCATATAACAAAGAATAACTGAGGACAATTAAAGTGATGGCGTTCTCACCTCTCTTGCTGTCAGTCAGGAACCCTCTCCTTCCTCCTCCAGGCAGGAGACCAAGGACCGGTTGGCCTCACACCATTAAATGGTTCACAGAGAGCGGGGTCCTTTCTGTAGGTCACAGGTCAATAGGCTTAAATAAGCAGTCCTTTAATTTGGGTGAGTCAATGTGATAATGTGCAAAGAAAGCAAATTAGGGTGGAGCGGTTTTAATTTTTTTCCCCCTCAACATTTCTTAGAGTCATACTGTAATCCACAGGACCCGATTGTTGTCCAACAACCCCCAATTTATCATTTCATATTAATTATGGCACACAAAGCTATTTGTTTTTGGTTTATTCATTAATAACTAAATAAATGATGGCTTTTTAAAGTCCATATTTTAATGCTTTAAAACCAAAGGTTAATAATTTACGCCATAAACTGCATTATCAGTTATTAGAATTAGTCATCTACTCAAACTGTTTCATTAACCACATTTTGTCATCTTACATTGCAAATATGTAGGTAAATATTAAATTGACTTGTCTGCTGGACTAAATAATTAGTCTTACCAATAATTTATCCATGGCCTAAGTTAGGGCAGCCTTTATTAGAAATACTTATCCACAGTGCTGCGACGGGGAGAGTCTAATTGAGACTCCCACACAGGCAGTGGATTATAACATGGATGGGGAGTATCATCAGCGGACCACCAGACGCAATAAGAGTGCTGTGCAGTGTTGGGGGAAGGGGGGGGGGGCTGCCACTGATGGAGCACCTCAGCCCTAAAATAAGATACCCCTCCTTTGCCCTGACAATCAGAGCTGACACCGTCTGTCTGCAGGGGAACACAGCAACTGATCTACCAACAGCAGCTACAAAGAAAGGAGGGCAACGGGGAGTTATGCGTCAACATGTTAAAAAATGTTTTTATGAATTCTACCTTTTTCATACAAATTTACAGCTTTCATCAATCCATCCATATTACACCGTAAAGTAAATCACGATGCTGCAGCCGCATGTCGCACAGTCCACTCCACTGCCATCTCTGAGTGGAGGGGCATACAGAGGAAGTTTTGAAATTGCCACACTTCAGTTGTCACTGTAATCTAGTTTACAAAGCACTTTCTTCTGTATCAACAAGATTCTCATTACATCAAGATCCTGTCACCGCTTTATGCTTTTAGAAGCTTAAGAGCAGAATCTGGCTTCCGCAGAAAAATCAGGGCCGACTGGGGCAAAGTCACTTTCCTACCTCTGTGCCCCTTATCAGAGAGGAAAATTACCATGAGAAAAAACGCAGCCGAAGCCTAAAACTTACAGAGCAAGATAATACGTTTGAGTGTAACATCCATCACCTTCACTTCTTCCTTTTGGTTTAGCATGATAGGAGTGCAGTGGCCACAGCAAAGAGCAGGAACACAGATACTGCTTATTTGGGATTCTTCATTTTAAGTTCCTTTTCTGTACACCCATGCCAAAAATAAAAGGATTTTTTCAAAAAACTATTAAGTGATTGATATGGCGTGCTGCCCAAAAAATAAGCAATAACATCGCATTCCAACAATGTGGAGAGGCTTTCAGCCCAGTTACTAATAACTAATCAAGGAAAATCTGTCTGAACTCTTATTGTGCAGGTTCTGGATTTGGACCCAGAAGTGGGATGCCACTGACCTGGAGCCGGTGCTGAGGGGAACCAGGCGGCCGGGGAGCAGACATTAGGCGAGGTCAGGATAAGAAGGCTGGTCAGCATTCCAGGCACAGTCAATAACAGGAATCAGTCCAGTGAAGAGAAAGTCTTGCATGAGAGCTGAGAACAATCAGGCAAAGAGTGAGTGAGTGGGCAGGAGAGGCTTATATACTGACTTGATTGGTGATCAGGAGCAGCTGTGTGCAGCAGGTGAGGGGAGGAGCCCAGGTGAGGGGAGGAGCCCAGGTGAGGTGGGCGGGGCTGTGAGTTCAGGTGAGTGGAAACTGTCTGTCTGCCACAACAGTGTGGCAGACAGAAAGTTTTTTGGCTTTCTGCTCCTGGCCAGGACATGAACTTCTCATTTTCTGGTCTACAGCTGATAAAACCCACAGACGCGATGGCCTCACTGATCAAACTTTCTTCTGCTAAAAGCATACATTAGTTTTTCAATGTCCTCCTCTGAGCGAAACGGCTCCACTCTGTTAATATTCCCAGACTTAATGTTATTCCTAATGATGGCTCCAAAGGATAAGATCAAAATGAAACAACATCCCACAATATTAGTTTGAGATCAAACTCTGACTGGCATGGTGCCAATCGTTTAAATAATAGCTGGACAGTTGGTGAGGTAATATAACTCACGTTGACTTGCCTTGCTGTCTTTTCCGAAAGAGACAACAGTTAACACCGGTGTTGCTTTCAACTGTTCTTAAAGAGTAAAGGAACAAACTGGTTACTGTTAGAAATAACTTTTTCTTCTTCTAAAAAAAATAAAAAAGATTTAAAAAGTTTAAGTGCAATAAGCTTCATTTGCTTTATGTTGCCTTCAAACAGCCCTCCCCTTTGAAACCACTAACTATTTTCTCAGTCAGTGAATTACTGTATTCCCCGCAGAGACGGGCACCTACGATTCGCTCTGTCTGACTCAAACATCTAATCTGTGTGATGTCATAGGCCAACAGTTCACAAATGTTGTTTCCAAAGGAAAGGGATGTTTGACAGCAATATTATGTGGCAAAAATATGCATACTTTTTTTTCTGGAGGTACTTTTTTCAAAGGAAGTTTTTGCGGATGGCACCACGGCAGCACATTACTGACTCGAGCTGTCTAATTTAAGAGCAAACTGATTCAGATCTTTAGGCAATACAGAGACTACACACGAGTACTTCACACAACGTCAAATAACCCAGACTATCACCTCAACTTATCGCCGTTTTCTCCCTCTTGAAGTCTGCTTTCTCGCAGCTCTCCACTTTCCCCTGAAGGAAATTATTGCATTTGGACTTGACTTGGTGGATTTCTTTAAAGAGTGTGTACTGCAGGTCAGGCATGCTGCCCTGGGCCATCAGTGCAGTCAAACTACTTTCACATAAATCCATAGAGAAAGATTGCAGCATGATAGGAAATGACATTTTTTATACCTTTCCCTGTTATCAAATGTTCTCTTTCCCTTTACTCTATTATCTTTCCCCCCAATGATCCGTGGCTCTGTAAATTTTAAAGACTTTAAAAAAGAAATTCATTTCCTTATATCCACAGAACCAGGCGGCTGTGCAAATAATATGTGGATATTCTCAAAACAGTTACCAACACACTTGTCGCTGTGTTTGGTTTTAGTGACCTGGTCAACTCTCCTAAAGCTTTGTAGACAGAAAAGCCTAGTATTTTGAGAGCGTTCTCAGTTATACTGAAAAAAAAAGGAAAAGAACAATATGAGACATTTTCCCCTCTACAAAGAGTCACAGCTGACCTACAAAGTGTTTGTTGTTGGTGGGATGCTAATGTTTCCCAGCAAAGGTTTTCTACAAGCAGTTACAGAAATTCATCTCAAGGCTGCTGATGAATTCAAAGAGACGTGATTATATCAGTCTTATTCTTCGCTGTCTTCACTGGAGAGTCAGAGTTGATTTTAAGATTGGACTCATTACATTTCAAGCTGTTCATGCGCTGACAGAGATTCACACCGAAGAATCTTTCGTCTCCAGTGAGCTTCACATCTTAAGACGGTGGGGTTGTAGGGTTTGTCAGAGTTATCTGTGGAGTCTCCTGCTGCCTGGGAAATGCAGCCTCGACCAGAGGGTTTTTTTTTTTTTTTTTTATGTTTGCCAGTGTTTGCATTCAGGTCTGATATATTTTATGTTTCATGTGTTTATTTTTCAAACATTTGCGGTTCTACTTTTAAATGCCTAATTTGACTTTTACAGTTCTCATCTAACTTAGAATTCAAAATTGCTGTCATAACATTACGAGTCACAGTTAAGATATACAGCGATGACACCTAGCACAAAAGTTACAGAAAAGTACAGTATGGCACAAACAGTAGAGCACATTTAACAAACTGAATTCAGCCCATCGGAACAAATTGTACCCAGAATATAATGATGCGTTGGGATAAACAGGACATAAACATTAAAAAGCACCTCTACTGAATGTCAAAGACATGGCAGATGTTCGCTGGAGGGTGGGGGTGTCTTTGCAAGAACAGCTCAAACAATAATCACAACAACGACAATGGCAATATCAGAATGGTACAGTAATAAGTAAGAATCCCAGCAATTAAAAAAATATATATATTTAATACAGACTCTGCGGGCACATCACATTGTGCTGTAAAAATAAGGGCATTTACAGCCGATACACATGATGTTGTTGTCTTTATTGTCATGAAATGTGTTCCTCAGCTCCACAGATGTTACAGTTAATTTATCAAGGCAGACATTTTGTTAAATGTATTTATTTTTTTAGCGGGGGGGAGGGGGGCCTCATTGTAAAAAGGTCACCCCCCGGTGAGTAAAGTGGATTTGCTTCCTTGGATTGGGTGCAGAACGGAAGATTGGCTTAATGAATGACCTCGTGTCCAGGTCATGAGAAATCAAAGCCGTCCATAAGTTTCAACCTGCTGCCACCATGATTCATGTTGTTGACAGCAGGTCACACGTCAGTGCTAATTTGTTCAGTTAAATTTCTTAATGAACCAACTGAACGAATTAACCCGGCAAATTAGCATTGATGAATTATCCATCAGCTTGTGGAGTGGAATGACGACAGGTTTTAAATTCATTGAAAAAAAAAAAAAAAAAAAACTGAGTGTTGAGCCATTCACCTCCATGGACACTGCAGGAGGCCATCAGAGCACACAAGAAGACAAAAAAAATGGAAGAATGCACAGATTAAAAAAAATCACAGGGTTCAGTTAAATGTGTTGCACAGTTAAACTGGTGTCCTCTTGAGACAAAACAAGACATTTAAACAGCCGACATTAATCACAGTTACGTTCCCGGAGAGAGGCCAAGTAAACTTGCCCCGTTCTCCAGCGGTTATCCTGAGCACCTTCAGGGGAATCTGCCTTGCTGTTTCCAGATGTTTAGTTTTGCTCCATTTCACCTCTCTTCGAGGTTTTGATCAAACCCTGACTTCATTACACTCCAGTGCAAGATTCTTTTTTTCTTTGAGGAGCCATGAAAAGTGAAGCTCTTAGTACTGTATTAGAGCCATTAGCCAAGGCTATTATTTGTCATCTACCCAGTCATACACAATAAAGAACAGCAGGTCCTTCATGGCGTTTAGAGAGAATGCATATGTTCATTTCTATTTCAGTAAAGATGCAATGTGTTGGTTGGTATCCAGCTTTCCTGATCATGGCTCTGATTGCATTTGAGACGTGGCAAGTGCCAGAAGTATGGATTGCCTGGTTGCATGAGCAATTTCTCTGTGGCCCCATAATTGCAGTATATTGATGCAAGAGAGCGGGGTTTTCATTTCATATCTTACAATTCCACAGTTGGCTGACAAAAATGGGGCACTCTGCTCTTTGTGAGCCATGACATTCTCATTTTGTAGAACAGCCTGCCCTGCCTTGTGTATGTGTGGCAAAGGCTGAATTTAGCATTGTGCGCCGAAGATGCACGATGGCATTCTTGATTAGATGCTGCATTAGCCTTTTTATTTCCAGCACTGATGGAAACTGAGCCGGGTGCACACGCGAGAAAGGGAACCTTCAGATTAAGAAAAACCACAGGAATACGTCAGTTTGCACAGCATGATGGTACAATAACAATTGTTAACAACTGTTCCCCAGCTACGAAAAGAAAGATCAAATGAAATTCAGGGAGAATGACAGGCACTTTAAGTTACACTGCACACAGAACAAGTGGGTCAAAAACACACTGAAAATCCCAGAACTGCACGATGAGACAAAACGTTGTTTCATCAATCATTTACGCCTTTTAAAAGCAGCATTGTAAGTTTCAGGGATGGAAATGATGATGAACACATCATGTAATTGTACAGCATTTTATTTAAAGCCCGTGGTCGGTGATCTCTCTGGAAATTTTCCTTTAATTGAGCATCTCGTGAAAAATGAAAATGAAGGCTTAGTGCCTTTTATGTGTCATCATCATGATTCTCATACAGATTAACATTCGATGAGTCCATACCAGCGTCGAACCATGTCACTGTTTGAAGTGTCTGCTGGAAATACGCACCGGATCCCATCAGGCTGTCAGGTGTGTTGCAGCAAAGAGTCGCAGAGAGGAAGAGCAATCGAGGAATAAAGTTTAACGCTGCTCTGAGTGTTTATGCATATTTCCCCAACACATGCTTGGACAGCGAACACAAAGTGGTGCTATAGCTATGACAGCCCTGAGCTGTGAGCGCCACATGCGATCAGCAGTCATTGTGAGCAGCTGCTGTAAGCCATATGGCCCTTTGAGCTGTGGAGGGAGAATCCCGGAGTCCTCATTAAAAAGTTCATGGACCATTGGCCCAAAGACTTGACTGCTCCTCTGATGGTCTGCATTATTCCTGATATATTCAGCAAAGCAGCCACCATGGTGCCACCCACTTTTAGTGAAATGGCTGAGAGTATTTCATTTTTCTCTTCTGTTTGCCTCTTAAGTAAACTTGTGAATTCAGCTGCACATTAATCCGTGTGGGAAAGCCCCAAGCTGGCCAACCACATACTCCCACGAGGGCTTGGCCCCAGCCAGGGTGTTTGATTGTTCATCTGTGCTGGGCTCCACTGCTTATCTCATTCATTCATTCGTTCATCTTATCTGTTTCCGGGTCGCGGGGGGAGCTGGAGCCAATCCCAGCTCACACTGAGTGAGGGCGGGGTCACCCTGGACAGGGCCGACAGAACAACCACTCGCACTCGGACCTACGGACAATTTAGAGTCACCAGTTAACCTAGACATGCATGTCTTTGGACGGTGGGAGGAAACCCACACAGGCACAGGGAGAACATGCAAACTCCACACAGAGAGGCCCCAGACTGGGAACTGAACCCACAACCTTTTTATTGCGGGGCAACAGCGCTAACCACTATGTTGCCGTGCTGCCCTCAAGTGCTTATCTGCTAGAGCAAAATGTCTTCAACCAATTGCCAACATCATTCAGTAGAAATGCATCCAGATCTGCATATATCAATAACAGAGAACGATTCCTAATTGTCTGTCTATTAAAGCAAATCTGTTATCCTTAAGAATCAAATGACAATAAAACAAACTGATCTAAAGCCACTTTAATTATATGACATTTCTTATTGTATACAATTAAATTTGAAAGCCTTTGAAATGGAATTGAAGTGCTTAACAGATGTAATATCATCTAGTTTGCTGCCTCAATAGCTAATAATTATTGTGTAACTATTTGTCTTAACCCTCACTGTGGGAAGCTGTGCAGATACTGGAGCAGCACCTCCAGGAAGAACAGTTGGGGGGTGATGGCCAAACAAAAGAGGCATTAAATAGTTGAACTTCACGTAATTCCTCAGGACTGAATTGTTACAAAACAATCTGCCACCCCAATTTCCAGCTATCTTCAGTGTTGTTTTCATTTAGCGCATGTTAGAGTCCAATTCAGATTTTTCTGTCCTTGGAGCAACGTCGGGCAATTGCCTTCCTCTTCCTCAGAGTGTTTAGCACAGACATGATTTATCAGGAGCGCATTGATATTCAGCAGCGTGTTGACCAAGGAGGTGACGACGCATAACAATGAGTGCAATTAAGTTTCCATGTTTTTCAGTAATCAAACTGAATGCATATTGAAAGCGATGCATTCTCACTTGAATGTTGAGGACCGGTTGACCAGACATTTTGATTGGAGCGACGCCGCGAAGAAAACCTCAAGGTAAATGAACGTGATTTCATAATAAACAAAACATCAGACGCACAACAAATATGCGTTCATATCAGTTAACAAGATCCTGTACATTGTGCTGTGTCGGTTCAAATGGTTGTTTTATACACTGTACATTCTGCGAGCGACGGTGTAAATAAATAGCAGAAGACCAGACTTTCCATACTGCGAAAGATAGTCTATAACTGGATTTGCCGCAACTTTTAAACGCCTATTTAGGCTGCTCACTCAACCAAACAGATGTGAGATAGCACTTAATGAAAACTATTAATGATCATTACTACTATTGATTAGCCATTAGTCATCGGAGCAGGGCACAGGTCTTGATAAATTAGACGAATTATATAATGGCCATGAAGAGTAAATTCTCAGTACTCAACCAATGAAAATGAGAAATTACTTGAATTAGTCGGATTAAGTCAAAGATTAAAATACAGTGGAACAATGTTTTTAAATGAGATAAAATTAATCATCTCAGAATGTCGAGTTTATTCCGTACAATTTGACATTTAAAGGCCTCTTGTAACAACTGTTCTGAAGTTTGGAGGTGTGAACTGTTTTGTTATTTACGTTACATGATGACATGCCAGTTAAATTCTCACATGAGAAACACCTCAAATTATACGATGAACCTTTTCTAACGTTGAGCTCAGGCTTGTTTACCAGTTAGAAAAAGGGATGAAAATTGGCTTGTCATCTAGAATGCAGCAACTTGTCAACAACAGTCAAACCGTCACTATCAACACAACCCTCATTACCGGAGCTTCTGCATTTTCATCCCTGTATTCCCGCTTTAATGACACAATTATGAGGTTATTATCTAATTACTGCTAATCATCTAATCAAGTGAGCAAACAACTGCCCTGAAACCACAATGTATGAGAGAACTGCCCCCCCCCACCCCACGAACACACTGTCAGTGACTGCAGTTGTTATATAATCCCTGATGTCAAACTTTGTAAGTCATACTTATATGTCGGCCTTGTCCATTAACAACATGTCTATGGAAATATTACTGCAAAGGTCATTGCCTCAAGGAGCAGCGAGACAGAGGGAGGAGAAATGTGCGTGAAATAGCTATGGCTAGTTGCATTACTCTGCAGAGCTCCTCGCCTTGCTTGCCATTTAAAAGCCAGCGAGCTCGGCTGATAATCCCTGTCAAAGGAGTGGGCCTGATCCCTGAGCTTCAGCCACTATTGATCCCCTGTTTTATTGTTCTTTGATTTCCATTTTAGTTATTTAACAAGCAGATGATGGATTGGTGACCTTCAGCTCTCCGCTGTCTGGCTTCACTCCCATTTCCTACACTCGTGTTTGTCCGTCCTGAATAAAAGTATTATTTGCTTCCTCTCTTTTCCTTCTCACTGGGGACTTGGACTTACCCATTTCTCTTTCCTCTCTCACACACTCACTTTAAAGCATTTATTTCCAAAGTAAACATTGCCACCTTCCCCATAAAACTCCCACGTGTCCGGCTCGAAAAAAAAAAAAAAAAAAAAACAACTCCTAAAACTGTGAGTCTTACGGCTTCCATTTTAAAGAGCCTGTGCAAGAAAGCTTGGCTTGAATAGCAGAAATGAAATGAAGGTGATAAGAGATGTTTCATGCACCACTAGTCCCCACTATGATAGTGAGCTCAAGGCTGCAGGGCCTAATCTATTGGATTTTAGGAGTGTGATGGAGAAGATTAGAAGGGGAAAACTGGCTCTTTCTTTTTCTTTTTTTTTTTTCCAGCTTCCACATACTTGTTATTCTTCTCTTGTTTTCGCTGGTCTCATTGTGATGTCAGAAAGATTTATTTGCTTTAATATAAAAGAGGCTACATGAACAATGAATCTTTAGTATTCTACACCAGCTGCAGGATATTCATTTTTATAAAGGCGATTACTAAACCTGCAAGACACGGTGCTGCACAGACAGGAAGTTATAAACACTAATTAGTCGTAATCTGACTTTGATAATGATTCTTGTTTACCGCACAGAGGCAGCAGAGAGAATTATACATAACGCTTCATTTGAAAGACAAGTAATAACTCCATGATGACAGGTGTGCATGTTTCCCTACACACACACTCATTTGGACATTTCTAGATTTATTCAGCTGTCGCAAAATAACCCCCCCCCCCCCTCTCTTTTTGTGATTCAGACAAAGTGATGGCGTGCATTTGGGGTTAGCTTTGACAGCTTGGAGGGAAAGCCACAGGTAAGGGGAGCAGTTTGATCGCCATTTAGAGTGATGACGTGCGCCATGCATCACCTCGTGTTACCTTTTTAAACAGCCCTCAGCACTGCGGATTCAGAGTATCACAGATTAAATGTAGAAGCATGTCAGTTTTCTTCTTGTAACCCCTGAGAAGTAGACGTACATTTTGCCTCACGTGCATCACTCAAACTCCGCTGCTTCCTGCTGACACGTAGCCACATTTTGCCTGCAGACACAGGCATGATTTGGTCACTCCCACCACAGCAGGTTACTTCTTCCTTCTTTTTTTTTTTTTTTTTTTTTCACTGCTACTGAAATGAAAACATCTCATTATTCTTCAGATTCCCCAACCCTCAACTTCCCCTATCAAAGTCCTGCTGCCATGCACCTCATTGCTTCCCCGTGGGAGCGGCAATAGAACAGCCTGCGTCACATTTGATTACAGCCGTGAAGACAAAGAGCAACAACATAATAACCTTATCAGTAAGCGATGATTGAGATCTTCAAAGAGCCCGTTCTGCCACAGCGCCCGTTCATCTGGCCGGCTGAGGATGCAGGCTGATCAAAGGAGGCCTGCAGAACATGGTGGCTGAGCAGCGCTGGCTCTCACCATCCGACAGCCTCCAACCACTCAGCTACTGACATGACAGGTGTCACATCATAACTTCCTGGGTGGTGCATGCTGCCTACTGATCAGACAGCGTCATTGTTATTTGATCTAAAATGCCCTTGGTGTCAGATAAAAGTGGAGTTGTGGAGACGAAGTGCAGATGATTTACATATCTCCAGCCCGTGGTAAGATTTCAAGGATGGTATCACTGACCCCTTATATGTATGTTTCATTACTTTAACAGGACGGAGGCTTGAAATTCTTCATTCACGGTCAAATCGACCACATTCACATCACCAGCAACGATTTACAGCAATGAACTGGCGACCCATCAAAAGGGGCTTTCATTCCTCCTGCTGAAGATTGAGTCCATTCCTGCATGACCATTAATGACAAGTAAAGTAATAATCAGCTAAAGACAGTGAGCACATTATAAATAAATGAGTGATGGGATGAAACTGAGTAATACAAATTATTGAAACCACTGTTTAAATCATCTGTCAAAGGCATTCAGTAAGTGTGTGTGTGGAAGCCGAACAGACGCACAATTCAAATGCTGAGTCTACATTAAGACACAAACCAGATTACTTGAAATGGTGCAATGTGGAGATGAAGGGACTAATAGAAAAATGACTTTGTATTTAAATTTTGAACTCTAACTGATGTTTTTTTTTTTCTCTCTCTCTCTGTTACTTTGAAGCATAATGTAAAAAAATAAATAAAAACTATGGACTTAAATCAGATGTTTTGGTGTTACATAGAAAAAGTTTTGTTATAGTTAATGTTGTAATATTAGACTCTAATTCTGTTCATTCACATCAACATTAAACAAAAAACTTTTTTGCTCCTGGTCTAATCAACAAATCAGCTAATTCGTATTTTATGCTGGTTTCAGATGTGACTGATTAAAATATGAATTAGACTCAGCAATTTATTTATTTTTACTCCATTATTTAAAATATCTTCATCTTCTTAGACATCAGAGGTCTTTGCAATGAATCATTGGCACAGTTGGGATGGTTACAGATTAACTTGATAAGCCTGTTAGATTTGTCATTTGATTGCCTGCCTAGTGTGCCCTGTAATCCCTGTAATCTGCAGCAAAGGAAATTCTTTCATATTTAATTAGTAAACAAGCATCAGTGTCAGAGTGTAGTGATCGCATGCGACGTTTATTTTTTCTGACATGTCTTTATTACACGTCACTGCACATGTAGCCTTAGTGTTTGCTCTCCGCAGCCAACACTCTCTCCTCACAAAAGCTGGTCTTTGCCAGTGGCTGCGTCTCTCTGTGTCACTACACTTTGGAGACATAAAGGTTAGCAGCGTGCACGTTTGCTTTCGGAAAAGACAAATCCGGAGAACTGCAGCTGCATATTTTTATATGTTCGTGGTTGCAAAGATTTGCTCGAGACCACTCTTTGACTTTCAGGAGGCTCAATAAGAGTCAGTATGTGGTTCATTTCGATTTAGCACCTTCAGCATTAGCACAGCATCACATATTAAAATGACGTCAGGATATACACGGGGATTATGGTAGTTTTCAAACCTCTGACAAAGCTGATCGAATCCATTCAGTGATGTAGTGAATAAAATGTAACAAAATTGACAGAGGTGATTTGGAAATATGATTCACTATTATTTTGGGATTCATATATATCAATAAAATGGGTTCTGTATATGATATTAATAATTTCTTTATGAACAATCTTTGAATGTTAATTTCTTGTTTGTCTCTTTTGGTATTGAAGTCACAGTCCATTCAAAAGAGCAATCATGTATAGCAGATGATATAAATATATATTGATATTAACATTAGAGGTAGATAATGCACTAACAACCGGTTTGATTAACCATCGATCACTGTCACTGTTTAATTTCCTGTACAATTATTTGTTACTCTCCGTGGGGTCTACTAAAGGGTGAAAAACAGAGCTATGAGCACATCAAACAACTTCAACCAATGTCAATTTTCACAGCCGCCGACAAATCCTGCTGCCATAAAGCGCAAGACCCCGCAGTGAAACGAAAGTATTCTCTCTCAGGTCTCAGAAATAATTCCCTGCTGTCTGGTTTTCAGATGGACCTATAAGCAGGCGTCAACCCCTCCCATCGCCAAACCTCTCTCTGCCACGGCCACCAAACACGTCAGAGCTCCGCTGATCTGAAGCTGCGAAAAGCACTTATTGCTCTTCCATTGCTCGGGCATCGCTGGGGAATGTCTAAGTCCACAGTAACGAAATAGAAGAGAACAGATTCGGGCCCTCTGAGAGCCCGTCGACAGTGAAGGTGATGCCAAATGCATCAAGCCAAGGCTGCCGTTCAAATTGAATTAATGTTGATACGATGTTGTTGGTTCTTGGTGGTTTGTAATTACACTTTGCATGCAGTGTCTTTACATCATTAATGTTTCATCAGTTTCATCTGCACACGATGAGAAGAATTGATGTTAACGTTTGTCTACGTCTGTGTGCGATGCATTTGTTTAATAATTTATTATTTATTGTCAGATAAAGTGTCATGTTTCATTCCTATTACAGCATTTATTCCATGTTATATGCTGCCAATAGCTTTTATCGTCATGTAAATTTGTATCTCTTGTTTCTTTCTGCTGGCTGCAGGCGACTGACCTTTTACAGTCATTCCTGAAACCTCAAACAGATCCTGCCGTCCTGAAGTGTTTGCATTATCACACCTTGCACACAGAATTTCCCCATTTCCCGTTTAAACCAGTTTTGTTCCATCTAAACACCATAACCAACTAAAGAGTGCAAAAGCCAAGATATCTATTTCCTAATTCATATAATAATCCGCTGTGATTTGAACAAAATGCAGTTAGAGACCAGCAACATTTGGGACAAAAATATACAACCATCTTGTTTGTACATCTATTTCAAGCTCTCACTGACGGTGAAAATTTGAATTTTTCAAACCAAACTACAAAATTCGATAAATTCGATCTCTATAGTTGCACCATAAAGACACTTAGACCTTTGATAAATTCCATAAACTTACAAGTATTTTTATACTTGTACAGAAGTCACTTGCAATAAGATAAGACTTATGTGGAATGCAATGCAGTTATTTCTAAGTTTTATTCGCATTCATGGTTGTCCACATACCGCTGTAGAAGAAATGTCACAAACCTTTTACCCTTATGTCTTTTCTTCCACAGGAAATATCCAGCTAGCACTTATATGACACAATCACCACCACCCACTCCCACAACAAACGGCATTTGACGGAGAAGAAACCTTACAAATATCCACTTTTAAAGTTTATAGAGTTTATTGGATAGCCTGTGATTTATACAACTTAATAAAAAGCAACACATGATTTTGCAGTTCAGCTCTTCTTGTGAATAAGATCTCCTAAAATTGAATTGGTAATGGCTGGTGTCTTGTTTGTATACATGTTGCACACAACACACTGCAGACCTCCATCTCACTCTAACCCTTGAAAAAGACCCGATCCATCTGGGTGTTGCATGTTGCATAAGGTGCGTGATGCAGCATTGTTTCTCATTAGAATCCAGAGTGTTAAGATACCAACTGACAGCAGTCCTGAGGGATAGATTTGTGCTGCTCCCTAATTTATGTGCCCAGTGCACCTCAGGAATGTCTCATACCTACATGCTCTCCACATTTCCCATCTTTATACATTAAACTCAACCTCAGGAGCACCTCCGGCAACGCAGAGGTCGGGTATATTTCTCTACCCGCTCAAAGAGGCGATGGTGATGTCGGGGAAGGTTTTCAGACATCTCAGTTTTATGTAAATGTGATTCATGACGTGTAAAATCAATCATCCAGTCATTTATTATGTTTTTTGTTTTGTTTTGTTTTGTTTGTTTGTTTGAGTTTTTTTTTTTTTTTTTTTTTTTCAAAATAACTGCTGATGAAATTCGGAAAACAGGTAATGAAGACTGCTCACAGATTAAATGCACACTCATCTGAAAGCTTCAGATTGCTTCTACGAAAGCGAACCTAATAGTCGGTCCCATTTCGGATTGCTTTGCTGCTGGATGCTTGTATTTGATTGGTCCCAATCAGACATGAGGCTGGTCGGCCTCATGGAGAAGCTAATAAATAAAGTTCATCTATTCCTGATTGCTGTCTGAGTTTCAGCTTCATTTCGTGCATTACATTTGACTGGACCAAATGAAACTCTGGCAGCTGGCGCAGTCCTACAAACCTCATTCCAATGATTTTCTTTTCCGTGCTGCCTTGCTGGGGTTTTTTTTTTTATTATTTTTATTTTCTTTATTTTCTAAAATATTCCAGTTTTACTTGTGGCTGTTTCACCAGCTACACAGCAGACAGGTGATTATACATGCAGCTTGTCAGCCTCAGGCCCATGGTATGGTAATTCCAGATGTCATGCATATAGCTTAGTTGTTCTGCTATGCAAACGACAGATGATATCAGATATCTAGGCCACAAAGATCTGTCAGGGTCACCTCAGAATGATATTTCAGCCCAGGACCATATGGATCCTGGTTACTTAACATAATATATAAGCAAGCAGGAATGATAACATTGAGAGTTAGCTTTTGCAAGTAGAAATAACTGTAATCATTGAAAGGCACCATTCACAAAAAAATAAATAAATAAAAACTTGCCTTTTTTTAAAAATATATCTCTTTTGATTCCAATCAGTCTACTACGTTTATCATCTGTCACCAAGATACACTGTGAAAGTGTGATTGTACATCACTCTAATCAGCGAGTTTGACTTTAAACAGAACTTCAGTCATAGTCGGAGGTTTTAATCCTGATCATTGTCTACACATTATTGTTGAGGCTTCTGTTACTTAAGCAATGTTCATCATCCCACCAGCCATCACCCGTCTTTGCTCAGTCATCGAGACTACAGAGGAAAGCTGATTAATACACAAGCTACACGTTGCCTTTACCTGCTCATGCTAGTAATTCTAACTTTTGCTTGTTTCATGCATTCGATTGCAGAAGACATTTTTGTGAAGTCAGTCTGGCTCTTCCAGGAGCGCGAAGGAGCAAATGTTACGGAAACTGTCGTGCATTTTTGTCCAGGGCAGAGAGACAGATAGAGACAGTGCTTGACTGATCACCCTCTGTGAGGCAGGTTGAGTTTCCCGAATGCTCGTCGATCATCTTGATGTGCTGCGACTGGCCGTCCAGATGCTCCTTGTTTGAGCTGGGCTCAGTCCACTGACACTGCTGATGCTGCAGCGAGGAGCTCACTGGGCACAGCCACTGCTGCTCAGAATCCCTCGCACGAACCGCAACAGATGATTTCGCTCGCTCTGTAATGTGCTCAATTTAGCAACTATCCAAAGGTTCTCCACTCACCATTTGCTCATCTATTAAAGACAATTGCAAGAATAATGTGATAAATGTTAAAGGACCCATGTTACATTACTCTAGTCACTGTTTTAAAGGTTTGAATATAGAGTATGAAAACACCAAACCCATCTTGGTTTAAGCAGTAAAACTAATGTAGCTTGTTGTAAAACTATGCTAATGCATGCAAGCAAGCTGAAGCTGTGTTTTAAGTTTTCCTGACATAGCGTGCGTCCTAATTTTTACACCCACATGATAACAAATTTCAAGTCTATTGTTTGAATCTTTGCGTGAATTGCCGTAGGCCCTGTGTCTGGATCTGACAGGGAGGTCCTAAGTTGATGCGGTGTGGCACCAGGGTAGACACACACAATTACTCCGAAGCCCCAGGTTCATGCATGAACATCACACAGACAGCCCTGGTGCCTCTGCCCCTCTGATGCCCTCCTGGCTTGCCAAAAAGCAGGGCTGTCCCGCTTTCCTAGCCTCATTGATTCTGGAGGGTCTCCATCAGTTAAATCTGATAGACTTTCAACTCCACTGAGCCCAGCAAATCAGCTAATCAAGAAAAGCAGGAGGGCAGCCTGTGCCCGAGAAGCTAACCCACCACAGGCTCCTTCACATGAATGCAGAGGGACACATCACTGGCTGTAAAGCAAACAGGAGCAAGGCTGACATTTCATCTCGTGCAAATTACAACCTGTAACAAGGAGCAACTCCCATGTTCGCAAATTATAAGGAATTGTTATTTAAATTGCTGACAGCTAGTTTTTCTAATGAACTGCGCTACCAGGAGGTAAGACAAGTCAGCATTCAGTTGACGCGCTCCACCTCGTTTAGGATCAAAGAGAACGTACAGATCATGTTCACTCATTTGTGTGTGTCTGCGCGTGTTGTTTCCCTCAACATCAGATTCAGCTATCGAGTAAAACTGGCAGGTTTTGTTGACAGATTTAAGGCAGATAGTTCCAGATGTAGTGCAGCTTTTTACGCTTCCCTTCGTGTTATTACTCAGTGCGCAGCCTAATTATTCATAATTTAGATTCACAGTCCGTCAACATTCATGGTAACATAACATGTAATACTGTGTAGCAACATCTCTAATAAATTATGATCATAAGGGAATTAATTACTTTACAAATAGTTCCTCACGTGCTCGCATGTTAATATTTAATTGTTGATTTATGGTAATAATAATTATTAAATATTTACTTGTGCAAAATTTTTATTTTTATGAATCCACAGCTGGATATCGTCCCTGACAAAAGCCTTTTGAATTCATACAATGACTTGTTGGAAAACTTGTTGTTTTAGAAAAGCGTTTTTAAAAATATTTTGTTTGTTTTGTATTCTCTTCATTGGTAACAGTGGCTGGGTAAAATATTGAAAAACGACAGTCTCTTCCTTTGCTGGTGTGTGAACGGATTGATAAAGAATCTGTATTAGAGGTAAGTACAGACTAGCAGGTGTAGGAGTGTAGTTAACGGTTAGGAAATGAGCTCGTGGTTGAGCTGAACGACAGCTTCACTTCCACATCAGCGACATTCAGGATGACTGAGCATCTCATAATTGAGAGAACGTCACTTTTCAGATGACGACCGTGTTTTAACAGTTAGACAGAGGTGACACCAAACTACAGACTGACAAAAACAGCAAAAAAAAAAACAAAAAACAAAACATAACACATCAACCAACAGCCGCTTGCACATCAGTGAATTCATCATAGCTCATCTGAAACTTACATTAAAGAGCCAGAACGACAGATATCGTTGTACGACGACACAAAATGTATGAATGTATGATAATGAATGAAGCGGTTAGTACTGTTGCCCCACAATGAGAAGGTTGTGGGTTTGGTTCCCTGACCTGAGGCCTTTCTGTGCAGAGTTTGCGTGGTTTTCCTTCCACCGTCCAAACACATCATGTTTGGGTTAATTAGTGACTCTAAACTGTCCATAGGTCTGAGTGTGAGTGTGAGTGGTTGTTGGTCTCTGTCTGTCTCTGTGTGTTGGCCCTGTGATGGACTGGTGACCCGTCCAGGGTGACCCCATTGTGAGCTGGGATTTGCTCCAGGACCCCCCACGACCCGGAAACGGATAAACGTTTGAAGATGAAAGGAGGAATGAATGTATGAACAAACAAACCATACAGTAAATTGGCTGTATTTCCTGTTGTGAGGACTGCGGTTTGAATGTCACATTCAGACATTAACCTAACCTTCTTTGAGCCTCTTTTGCAGCAGCTATATGCTTCAACAGTTGGTGCTGTTGTCACCGTTGTCGTGAAGTGACACGAGGAAAGATGGGGAATTCATGTGTAAACAAACATGGCATGTTTGCTCAGGGGCAATCTTTTGGAAGAAATGTCATTCTGAATTGCAACAACTGTAGATGACACATGGATTCGCCCGGCAGCAGCCGACCACAATTACATTTGCTGCATGTACGTCTAGAAAAGGACCCTGTCATTCCAGGCATCGTGTAGCAGAGGGCAGAAAGCAGCGACGGCCCGAAACGATTGAAAAACCAGCAGCTTACTAACACCTCACCAAAGCCATCTCTGATGGTTACAATTCAGATGAAGGAGCCTGTTTCCCCCCCTGGTGAGCTAAGGCAGGAGAAAAAAGACCTAGTACAGGCAATCAAAGAGGCATCGATCGGGTCTACTGCTCTTGGATCCCAGCGGAGCAGAGCCGCCTTCTGCTCTGACTGAATCTCTAGCAATGAAGTCGAAGCCACAGCTCTCCGGGAAACAAACAAAAAAAAAAAAAAAAAAAAAATCACACTGGTTTCCAAAATTTTCACATCATAAACTGGAAGAATGGATCTTTGGTTTGTTAGTATTCTTTGGTGAAAAAGGTGCTGAAGAGTACATTCAGCCTTTCGGGGTAATTTCTCGAACCACCGTCAGTGCGTGCGTAACACACGATGTGCAATCATGTGGAAATGGAAGAGCCTCACATTGGAAGTGAACATAAACTGATAGGTCTTTCTGTCTCATCGTTTTTGTATTCATGATACTTTTTAAATCTGAAACTGGTGACAGCATCTTGTTGTATGGAAGTAAATGTTTCCAATTACCTCCTGCTGGAGATGTCAAAAAAAAAACATGTTTGAATGAATTACCTCAGTTCGATTAGAATTTATCCAGAAAAAAACCAAAAGGTGAGACATTTTGTAGAATCCATGTCTTCTTTTTTCGTTTCATTTTACTGTTTTATAAGACTGCCTTGCTGGAGTAACAGTTTTTTCTTACTGCCAAAGCTTTAAACAAAATGATACAGTTAACTTTCAAATGTTGGCGTGACTATCTCCCTAGTGTGTGTATAGTATATCCAGCACAATGACTAAAAGAGCAGAACAGCAACAAGACAGGGAAATATGTATTGTGTATGTTTTTTGTTGTTGTTTTGTTGTGTTTGGGTTTTGGATTTGGGCTTTATTTGGGATTGGGAAATAAGGATTTAGAGTTTGTGTCCATGTGCTGGCAATTCAAACAATACAGCTGCCAGTATTGCTTCCAGGATGTCTTACCACCGTGATATATGATCATATAGTAAGACACCCTGAAGCAAACTGGATGGCAGAAGTATGTGTATTTGATTTGGTGGTTCATAGTGTATTTTTTTTAGTATTTTCATGTTGTTAGATTTCAATTTCATTTCAGAGTAGAGGAACCTTTTCATCATTTCAGACCAGGATCCTTCTTTCTACTCCAGCAACATGGTGACACCACAGAGTGGCTGTGCCTATTGGTGTTTGGCGCTTTGATCCCAGCAGGTTTTTCAGCCCAACAACAAATTCTTCCAAGTAGCTTCATCTCTGTGACTCCCTGACTTCACATTTTTGGAAAAACAGTTTTTTTTTCTCTCCCACTAATGCTCTTATGTATGGAAATTGTTACACTTCCCTCAGCATCCCTCCCAAGCAGCTTGCCTGATGATGCCTGTCTAGGGAAATTGAAATTGTCACTCTGTATCTTTTGCACATCGGCAACCCTGTGGCAACAAAAAGTAAACATGTATTTCGGATTCAAATCCTTCCTTGCTCCCTGTTCCATGCACATGCATATATTTCACTCCAATCTCTGCCTGTAAAAGGAAGTTAATGCAGTTATGTGTGCATTCAATTCACCACCACAATCTACCAAGCCACAACGCACCAGCTTTCACTGTTGAAATCATTATGTATACTGAGAGTAACCTGAAGTTTCCACATTATATTCAGCCAGCAAGCTTAGCTGACTTGTTAAGAAAAGCTTGACTGACAGTTAAGAAAATCTATATAATGTGGTAATTAGTGAGCTTAAGATCCCGATGGGCAGATTTTATTTACCTGTACTTTCAAAAAGAAAATCAGGAACAAACAAAGAATCTCTTTTAATTTTTAATCATTATTTTTGTTTTATACAAAATAAATCAAATATTTGCATCGCTGAAACTTTGAGCTTTAAAGTTTTCAAACGAGTGACCTCAAAGCTCCTCTCACTCGATAAATCAAAGTGGCCCTTTTTAGATTTTTTTTTTCTCTGTATATCCTATCGACCTCACTTAATCCTAAAATCTGAATTATACTCCCTTTATTCACTATGACATCTTAATAGCTCTGAGAGCCGTATCCAGCATCTAGTGATAAGACTATTTTGTAGCATACAGCCCCTGATTTTGTTCAGCGATCTCCTTTTCACATTCTTTGATAGAGATTAAATTGAGGAAGATTGCACTGTGACAGAAGGAGGCTGTCTCTCATCCTGTGCAGTTCACTACACATCAAATGGACAGATACATCATCAAACAGTGAAGCAAAGTTCAGGAAAAATGGACAAGGATTCAAATTCCATGTCTTGGTGACTTAAAAGGACCTTTTCTTTTACTCCTATGAACATTGTGATGATTTATTATTTGTGGTTTCGCTTTTCAGTCCAATGTTGTTCACATTAAAGCCCATATTTAATACATTTGGAACTAACATGAACTGTGTATGTTTACATAAAACACTAGATAATAAATAATAGACAAGATAATGAGGTTATCATGCAGAAAACCAACGATTAATTATTTATGAATATGTGCAAAAAAAGAAGAAGAAGAAGAAGAAGAAGAATCAGCTCCATGGACCTTGTGGTTTGTTTGTTTGTTTGTTTTTTTTACCTCCCCTTGACATGCTAGTTCATATTTTTCTTCTAACTCCAAGGATATAAAAAAAATATATCACATTTTGACAGAAGTAGATCTTTTCAAAGTGAGGTTTTGGACCTTAAATGAATCTGCTCAGAAAGTTAGCTTCAGTTTCATCATCTATTGGTTGTATGAAGCAGGCTCACTGGCCAAACACATTCCATCTAAGTGGTCGACTCTTCAGTCGTTTTTCATGGTAGTTCAGATAAAAATTAAAAAAAAAAGAAAACTCACAAGGGCCCTGCGTGCATGCACACCTTAGCCAAAAAGGATTATGTCTACATTTTAAGAAGAGGTCAGAAAATGTCAGAATAGCTGATGAGCGCCTTTTATTCTTTTCACTGCATTTTGAAAGCTAAATAAATAGTAATCATAGCTATTTTGGGCTATCTCTATCGCCAAAGATAGAAGTCTGAATTGAAATTGATTCATTTGTCTTAGTCTTATAATAGCGCGTTTACATTTTTCCTGACATGAACAACCCGTCCTATAAATGGCACAATATCATTTCCAGCCTGGATACTGAATGAGAAATATAAAAGAAAAGGGAATTCAACCATTTCCCAACTTTATTGAAGACAAGCTCTTCTGGACATTTGTGACCCCGAAGAGAAGAAGACCTCTTTTCTCCTTCAGAACTAATAAAAACAGCAGAAATATTTGAAAATGTCATGTTGACATTTAAAGTTTCAGCTCAGAAAATTTGGCCACAAGCCCGTTAGGTTAGCCATGTTTGCATTGGTGAGCCCATTAGCTTAGCCAAGCTGGTTAGCTGTGGTTGACCTCCTGAACTGCAACTGTTAAGTCAAAACATTAACTCATTCAACACAACGCACACGCACATAACAAAGATAATTACAACCTATTACACAGCTGTGTAATATTTCTGAGCTGGATGGATGGCAGCGTTGTATCAATGGAGGGGCCTCAAAATGTAAACAGCCCTGAAATGTTGCCTCCTCAGTGGCGTCTGAGATCGTGCAGAATTTGCAGGAGCATTTCAAGTAGGTTGAAACGTGTGTATGCAAATTTCTGACCCATGTTTTTATAAGAGGAATCGCTCTGCACAAACAGTGAAGGCCGGCTGCCACTACTCGGGTTTATCACCGGTTTTCTGTCGCATCTCTTGAAGACACACAACAGAAATCAGCGTAGTGCTTCCAGTGCCTCCAGTGAAGTCTGTGTTGAGCAATTATGCCATTAAATGGCTTTTATAACGTAAACTCTGAGTGTTCTCAGAGAGAGAATCAATATTCTTCCTGTTTTCTGTCGTGACGGAGGAGTTACATTTGTCCTGTCAAATTTCACAAACACAAAGCAGAGAAGAGCAATTTGGCAGCTAGCTGAGGAGGGAAGTGTCGTGAGATTACCAAATTTTCATTAAAAAAAAAAAAAAAAAAACCCAAATAAACCACATTTAACAATTTTAATTTAACCTGATTGCTTGATTTAATAGAAACAGGCACCACCCTTAAGGAGCATATTAAGTCAGGCCCTTGACTATGTCTTGAATTTTGTATGGGATTTAATTCTGCATGCTAATGGGATCATTTGTCACAATGTTCATTCTGCTCTCAGCTTTATGATACAGGTGTTGAATTGGGAGGTTGTCATGCGACAGTAAGAAAACTCAACGCTGCAATTTTGGCAAAAACAAGAACAAAAAGTAATTTTTCTGCTCAAGTGGTTTGTTTATTTTGTTATAACTGGGAATTCAGACATCATGCAAAGCATGTAGGGTTATTAATTCTACGGTTTTCCCACTTTCTCAGTGGTGTTGTTTCGAACCCTGAGAAGTTTTTCAGTTAAACTCGTCATTAGTAAGACAATCATTGTTTATCTATTTATTTTTGCCAAATTTCTATTTTAATTGTTGCAGCTCATATTAGTAGGTATTAATCAACATGGCTTTTTCTACTCTTGTCCTGTTTCTATCAAAAAAAAAAAAAGAGAAAAAAAAGTGTAATTGTGAGTGTGTTTGTGAAGTGCCACCTTCACCCACATCAAAATTAGGGGAAAAAAAATGGTTCATTTTAATTGTGAGCTGGGCTTTTTCTGGCTTGTTGCTGCAGGGTGAATTGTAACTTCCCTGTTGACTTGTAAAGATGGATCTCTAACCCTACAACTGGACTCTAAGTCCCAGTGGAAACTAGCGAACTGGCCAGTTAAAGACTGTTTTTTTCCTTCAAAGACATCAGCACCGCAGATTCATGGCTGCAACCCACTTTTGCAATGAATGAAAAAGCCGAAAGTTGTGATTACATGGCACTTGTTCCCCACTCTGTAATGAGAGAAGGAGAAATGGGCCTATCGTAGCGGCCCTTTCTGATAATGTAATCCAAAGTAAATAAAAGAATGCAAACACATTGAAGGTGGAGAACATAATGAACATATAATGCTGCCTACTAACATCCTGTATGCCGAGCATCGTGATGGTGGTGTCAGCGCGAGGAATCCATTGCTGAGCTATTGTTTAGTATCAAGCCTACACTGGGATGTTTTCATGCTGCTGTAAAACCTCCCAGAGAGGGAAGAATGTGTGTAATAACATCAGCAGAACAGAAAACACTCACATAAACTACTGTTGGAACAGTCACACAGTTGGTTTTGGAAGACACCGACAAATGCCCAGTTTTGTAGTTTCCAAAATACAAGATATAAACAATGGCAGCAAATATTTCTAGTCTCTTTGTGTTAGTCTTGTGTGCTTATGGTAATGTTAGCAATATTGAAAACAGACTTTAATGAGGTGCAAAGAATGAAAATTCCTCAGAGCTTCAGTTTCAGACCGACAGTGCCGTGCTGGCAGAGTTTACTTTACTGTTCAAAAAAGATTTTTTATTTCTTCTTCCTTAAATGTCAAAGCCCAGTTCGGTAACTGGTGTCACTGTACTGCTACATCTTAAGTTTTCTTACTTTGCTTTGATTCTTAGGTGCTCGCAGCTCATCAAAAACACCTGAGCTTTGTTTTTGTTGTTTCGTTTTTTTTTTTTGTTTTTTTTGTCATATTCCATTAATTAAACTGCAATCAGCAGATAATTTCAGCAGCCTGACTCCATGTGAAGATAAATATTCAATCTAAGTGCAGAGCATCTGTGCTACATCTGACATTTATGAGCTTACAGGTGTTGTGGATATCCTCACTTAGCACGCCTGTCTCTTTGGAGAAGCAAATGAGCACATTGCCAAGACTCAAGCCGCAGCTTCCACATGCAGGATTGGGTTTCATGCTGCTGACACTTGCTTAGGCTCTGTGTGACCATGATCAAATTAGCACATCAGAAACTCCCCTCAGGGTATTGGAAAGCTCTGCATATTTAACACTCCTGTTATTGACTCCTGGCTTCAACGAGTTTTTAGGTTATCCATTTTCACATGCAGATGATCCTAAGGAGATAATGACTAAATCAAAATGTCAATATCGTATAAAACATGAAAACTAAATGGAAACTAAACTACCAGCATAGTGTGCCTTCATGTGTAATTCACCATATCCTATTTTGGCATGAAGACTATTGGCACACTTGGATGAAGGAAGACAGATCCCATCCTCGCTGTTAGTCTGAGTAAATTCTATTTGTTTTGTAACCTATTCTTATAGATCTTCATCGAGAACAGAGTAGGATTTTTGGATACTGTGTCCGAAGCATATTTAGATAAGAAAATGCAATTTACAAAAAGCTAGAGAAAAACCTTTTTTCCTCAGCTCCCAAGAACGGGCATTAAAAACTAAAATTATGTTTACCACAGTAAATGATCATCTCAGAAAAATACCATCTTTAAATTACTACTAACAAGATTGTTCTGGGTCCTTGTTTAAAACTACTTTGCTGTGAAATTTAGTACACCCAGACACTGTGGGTTAACCCAAATTAATTTCACATTTAGTGTCAGCAGACAAGCTAAATACAGAAATATGCTGGGATGATATTGCTGGTGGTAGAGAATATATTTACTTTGTGAGCAAAAGAAATGTTTGGGCTTCTCCTTGCAGCCATAAATGTTTTTAAAACATCTTTAAGTTCTGCAACTGTAAAAAAAAAAAAAAAAAAAAAAGTTTTAATTTTCTAAACTTGTGTGAAGCAGCTGCATTCATCTCAAGGTCACCTCTCTTTTAATAAAGTTCCTGATAATTACTTCTGTCTGAGAGTTTTGCTCGAATTTGTTTTGGGTAAAATCTCTAAAAGTTGGATGTTTTGTCTGGTATTATCTCCCCTTCAGTTAAGTGCTGTGGATTTGCTTTGCATCACTTGGAAACCAGCTGGCTGTTTACAAAGAGATTAAAGTCCTGGGTCAGTGCAGACAGCAGCTGGACTGAGCGGCTCCCTTCATCACCTTTTTGGCTTCAGTTTGATGGCAGCCATTAAAAGAGGCTTGAAGGCAACTATTTGCTCCAAGACGGCCAACTGTGAGCTGACATCACTTAGCCAATATCCAGCCATGTGGCATTGTGCCGTACTCAGAGTCTCAGCCAGCAAATATCCAATCTTCTGCACTTAGAGAAAAAAGTTAGTGTCTCTTTGTTGTCTTCTTGTCATTTCAGTGTTTTATTTTCCACCCGACCATATCGGACTGTCCAAAACTGGCCGACAGAAAGTGTACATAGTGGGACATGAAAAGCGTCAAATGTGATTCCTCTGTGCAGCCCATTTTTACCCACTACAAGTTGCCTTTCACCGAGTGTAAGGAAGTCTTGTTCACTGGCTTACGAGATGAGAGAGGCACAATGCCACATGGTTCACATTTGGCCAAGTGAAGAGTGTCAGACCACGGTTGGCAGCCACGGATGAGGCATCTGTCTTCCAGTCAATCAAGGAATTCGAGTTCCTTCCAGATGTTCAGCCGCTTAGAGCCCAGTCAGAATTCAAAAAATTTTAATATCAGTCTGGTAATGAAGTGTAATTGTTAGAAAGTCGTCTACTTAGAATAATTGTCATGTCCAATATTGAGTATTTGCTTTCAGATTCTAATTGCTGAAAAATTAAATTCAGCTGCTCAGCGTAAGGGAAATATATTCTTATTTATGCAGTCCAAATTCAGTCTGTGTTCACACTGATCTCTGTTCATGTGGATAAAGCATCAAATCACATCATATCATATAAACAGAAGGCACATTATTTAAACAGACAGCAGTTTAATGCAGGAGGGGATTTTATGGCGACTGTGCACAGCAGAGATTCATCTGCACACAGCACCAGTATGTGTATGTACAGAGTATAAACGATATTGGAAAGGTTTTGAGAATTTTATATCTATCTATCTAAAAAAAAAAAATCTATCTATCTAATATCTAAAAATAAAAGCAAATTTTAAAAAGTATAAATCAAATAAAATTCTTCCATTAATTCATTAACTATGTTTTACACTGGAAGGGTCCATATTAGTTGAATACTTAAATCTATTTCATAATATGTGCTATTTCTGACTTCTATGGGATTAAGAGTCAGTAAAGAGATGATGTCACCGATATAAAGCAACAGAGAAAATGCCTTATATGTAGTTTGTCTCCTGTCAGTCAAATTTCTTATTCATTTAACTGAAATTGAAATTTTTTAAATTTAGCCTTCTACTTGCAGGCTCACTGTACGTGTTTGCTCTTCTTCCACTCTTTTCACTCAACCTCAACCTGCATTGTCCCTTAATGCCCCTTTAGCCTTCAGAATCAGCAGAATCGGCCTTCACAGTGGGCATGAACTATATGCTGGCCAGCCACGGGTGTCTGCGTGGGTGGCAGTTGTAACAGAGATAGCAGAAACACGCTGTAAGAGAGCAGGAGATCAGGACTGTTTTCACGACAGGAAGTGAGCCTGCACTCTGAAATAAATCACAGCATCACTCGTGGCTGTGTTGTATTGTGGTTTATAGTTTGTGGCTACTGCCTGAAGTTAGTGTCTTTTCCTCTTCAGAGATTTTCAACTCTTTTGTATGTAAAGAGTATCTTATAAAATCTGATGCGTTTGGCTATTTATGCTCAGAGCTAAGAAATATAGACAGCATCAAACACAAACACAGGGACAAATATGGCTTTTGGTTCTTTGTAGTAGTATTTTATAAGGGGACAGTTTTGTTGTTGACGCTGTAGCAAGGGAAGGCTTTGTGTCAGTATATTGTAATTTATATCCGTCTGTATGTTTCTATAATGACGAGCCATGCATGAGCTAAAAGTATCCGCTCAGCAGGTCATCTGTCAGGGTTGCTGACAGTACCAGCTGGCCCGTTCTGGCTGCCAGGGGTACAGGCAGGTTAGAGGGTGGGCCTCCCACAATCATTGGTTCTCCTTTCTATATTGGGCCTGGAAACACAGCCAAGTCCAAGTTGTGGTGCACTCGTCCTCCGGAGCAACGGCATAATTGATCCGAAAAAACAACAGAAGGAAAGGAGGAGCAGATTGCACAGGCAGCCATTCATGTCTTGGACATTACTGCAGGTCCTGAGTTCAAAATGGGTCAAGGATGAAATATCAAAATCACAAAGGATACAAGATCAAAGGTGTCCAAGTGTGTGTGTGCGTATTAGCTATGTATTAGCCATGGTATTTTGTGGTTAGCAAAAATGATGAAAGTGTGGAGATGATAAAAAATTGGCAGCCTCCTGGAAATTACTGGCAGACAGAAGATGAGTGAGTGTGTTTATGGATTTTACCTGATTGGTTATCTGTGAATATGTCTTCAAAGACTCCCTGATATCAGCGTGTGCGACACAGCAGAACTGAAACAAAACAGCGTACAGCGTTCTCTTCTGAACAAAGAGAAATGGGGCAAAGATAGAAGTAACATTTCCAACATGATCATTTTTCACTTGTGCTGAGAAAGGTCAATTTAAAAAAAAAAAAAAAAAAAAGCAAACACATTTCTTATTGTGAAATATTTACAGTTTAATGTTGACTTTCAGACAGGCTTTCACTCATTGGCAGTGTTGAATTGAATATAACAAAATAAAAGCTCACGTTGAGATCCTATGTGGCAGTGTGCTATTGGCATCAACTGAGGCAACTATAAATATGAAAGTAAACCTTCATTTTGGTCCAAAATCAACACTTGTGAGTGTATGTATGTTTGGCAACCTCATTGTGATAATAAAAGGAGTTTTTTCAGCGTTTTTCAGAGTGAAAAATTAAAACGAGTACCACATGCATATTGAAAAATCCAATTAATGACAGTGATATCCAGTAAGATTCCCCTCCTTTCGACATTAAATCACATTCTAAGGAGACATGGAGGTTAACTAGGATCCTGTCGAGTCAAAATTACATCTTAAAATCCAAAGACATAGCCAAATCCAACACCTTACAGAAGTCCATGATTAAGTGTATCCAAAATTAAGGCTTTAATTTTCTAAGATAATTACCTGCCTTGAGACTCTTCCTGAAAGATTTAAGGGCTGACAATTAACTTTGATTTATAGCGACTGATGCCATTAGCTTTATATCTGAGGATTCTCTCAACAGATAATCTTAAGTAAATCGTGTTGAGCAATTTAAAGGTAAATCCAACAGCAGGCGAATCTGCAGAGGTGATGGAGGAGGCTGGAGTTTATTTTGGCAGGGTACCTCTGCATCTCAGCAGAGCTGAGGGTGAAAAGCCAAGCAGTCAGCTGTGAGGGGAGCCCAGGTAAAAATTGTGGATGCATCATTAATTTATCCCAGTTTATGCCGTGGCCGAGAGTTCAAAGCTTGCCTTTTTGTTTCTCTGCATGTGTCCTCCGTCTTCCCTCTGGCCCTGACCAGCCCGGCCTCTTGGACACCGGGGGCAGGTGGAGTATCAGGTCAGGATGGAAGAGAAGCAGCATGGATCCTGCCAGTCACACGGGGCCCACAAGACTGAGTGGCCGGGCCCTGCAGGACCAACTGGCAGATGGCTGCCTCAGGATAATGACCAGGTGACATCTGCGGAGTGAACAAGCCATCAGGCTAACAGACTCACCTTGACCCACCAGGGAAGCCGAGCTGCCTGTTTTCAACCTCCTCCTCCTCATTCTACAATTCCCTCAGGTTACACCCACAAACCAAGAACTACAGTAGAAGTTTATTGATTTACAGAGTTTCTCAACACCCCCCCTCCCCACCACCACCACCACAACAGCCAAAAAAATAAAAAATAGAAGTGTGAGAATGTCCTGAAAAAACATTAACAGATTTTATGTGGGTGTTTGAATTGAATTTTCTTTTGTACACTAGAGATACAGTCATTGCCTCCTTTAATACCAAAGGACTCTGGGATTTCTGTGGTTCTAACCAAGATTCCTGAGGACACCGTTATTGTCTGACAAACCAGACTCCTGAAAATCAAACACGTTCCAGGGTGGTGAGTGATATAGTGAAGTCATAACAACGTAAAATGCGACAGCGTTTTTTTATTATTATTATTATTATTATTATGTTGCTCCCTGTGTTGCTATCGACAGGCGATTTTGAAAAGGAAATGCTAGTGCCTCGTCTGAAGACTCCAACTCATACGCACTGACTACGTGAAAGTGTGCAGGTCATCTTTTGACAGTACCGAGATCATGAAAAGGTCAGGCTCCTTGTGCCATTTGAAAAAGAGGCAGTGTGAAACCAATCTGTCAATATAGTTTCAGGATGTCTTTTTCATCCGCGCATTTACACCTTGCATTGTTTACTAAACACGACCACCGTCAACCTCTGCATGATAAACCAATTAAGTTTGGAAAAGAGTGTCATGTTGGGCAAAAATACACTGATAATAGCATCTGCGACAAGTTTTCACACTAAGTGAATATTAAAAAAAAAAAAAAAAAAAAAGTGGAACAGTAAACATCGGTGTTTCAGCAAGATGATTAACTGAAGGGATGTTGGTCTCCAGGGAGAGACCCACAATAACTTACATACATGAATACAGTTTATGAAAAAAATCCAGCAGGAGAAATTGGACAACATTCAGAGTGACTTCCATTGGAAGCAGGTGATTTCCTCTTGTTATTTGAGTTCAGAAGCAGACTCCCTGTCTTTGACTTGCAGATTCAGCACATTTAAAGAGGAAGACTAAAAACTACATCCTATATTGTTTCCTGACATACAAATAAAATCCATACAGAGGAGCGAGTAATATCTACATGAGGCGGTTCAATCCAACCGCCAAGAAACACCGCTCAATTTTTCATGAGTGTGCTGAAAGCAAGGAGTCCTGATCTATACATTCTGCTTGTGTACAAACTGTATAAAATAAATATTTGTAGCAACAGAAAATTAATATGAACTTCAAATCAGAAAAAAATCAGTTTGGTTGTGCCTTACCAGTTTTTTTTCAATATTTTGGATTTAATATTAGCAAAAATTGCACTTGGATGAGTTGATTGTCACCATTTTCTGCAATCAGTGGCTTACTAAAACTATGTGGGAGCTTTTCATGGCCGTTACAGGACGCCACCTCTCACCATCACACTTGTGACACAATCACGGCAATGTGCTTGTCACCGCACCATGTTGCATTATGTAGCGCTGTGTTGCCTTCAGGTATATTATATCAGGATGTGGTATTCTAGATTATGTTACCTTATGTTACATGACGTTACAGCATGTTAAGTAATGCCACATTTTATTAGATCAAGGTGGGGTTAAATGAGGTTGGTTTTTTTAGGTTAGGTGGCGTTACTTTACAATAGACTCATGATCTTTAAGTACCTAACCATCTGGTATTTCAAACACAGAGGTTTTTAAAGCTCACACATATGCTTAAGGTTAAATTTGGTGCATTAAATGATTGCATTTCCTTGTCAACTCCCTGATGTCACCCATTAGCCTGATGTAGTGGATGCTTTACACATCAGCTAAGTGGCAGATAGTGTATTCAGACATGAAATGGAAGAAGCCATCATCTCTCACATATCTCTGCCAATTAAACCATTCTGCAGCCCAAATTGGTGCCAATGAGATCTTGCCACTGCATTCAAATGATGATGGATGGTGTAATGTTTCTGTGCATAAATAAGAGCTCAACAGCCAGTCCAATGCACATGACTCAGAATTGCAGTACAGTATTTCTCATCTACAAGAAATGTGTTAAGTAATATATTTATTTCCTCTGTAGCTCAGGAGTTTACCGTATCTTTAGTATTTAGTGTTTCACAGGTGTTATTTGTTTGGAGCCAGCATGCAGGAATCAGCATAGAATGTGTTTAAGAAAAAAAAAAAAAAAAAATATATATATATATATATATATATTGTTTGTTTCCTCTGTTTTACTTTAGCAAAATTCATATTCATGCTTTGTTTTCAGGTCCCCAGTAAAAACCTGCAGTGTGTAGCATACTGTTTTTTTTTCCCCAGTTATCTGGTTACTTTCTAGTCCTGCTATGATTGTCCAGCATTTGTAGCAGCTGAAATGCTAATTTCGTGAAAATTCCACAAAATCTCAGTTTCCATTGTCCATCCAGTCAGTCAGGAGGGCTCTTCCCCACTTTGCAGTATTTGTGCCATTCTGTCTTAAACTGTGAAGAAACAGTAAATGACTTTCCCTCTCAAAGTCTCCCCAGCTTCCCTAAGCCCTTCTAGCTTATGCACACTGCCTAGGATGCATTTTCAAGTAGTTAACCCACTTTCTGTTCTTGCTTATGGACAAAATGCACTTCTGGGGTTTCACTGACTTTTGTATTCAAGCATAGCGAGCATTGAGAATCCCTAAAAAAGCTTAAAGTCTCAGACAATGCAAACAGTATTTACATAAACATCCAAGGTCACCTTTGAAAGGAGTCATGGTCGATTGGGCTGGTTAGCCGTGATGAGGATGAAATGGAGGTAAAACCATGGCTCCATTTGGAAACAAAACAAAACAAAAACATCACATGTAAGTAAGCAAAAACAAAATGAATAAATACATACATTTATTCATGTAAGAGTTGAGGCAACCCATGAAACATTTTTTTAATTCTGTTACCTCAATATTTGGTTGATATACATCTTTGGCAACAGTTTTATACTGTATTGATTTAATTATTTGCCATTACGATGCATTCGGGGACTCGGGGATGTTCTAGTCCTCTTGACCTTCCTCTAATATTCTCAAGAAAGAGCTAAGCCTCAATCAGAGGCAAATATAGTAAGGACCAGCTGTGTGAATATCTGGATCTTCTCCAGATCCACTCAGACAAAAATACTCTCTCATTACCCTCTCTGTAGGGAAGCAGAGCGCAAAACTCTGATCCACCAACAGAGTTAAAAATTCTTTTCTCCAAGCCAACATGTATTTGCTGCGATTTTTACAGGAAGCAGCCTATTAGAAGGTTTGCTTAGCCAATGAAGTGATGTTTTAGTTTGATTTAAACAAAACCAAAAACAAACAGGGACATGAATAATAACTGGTTACATGCAGATGAGGTTGGTGTAAAAATGCCATTGTGATATCAGTTACAGTTTTTTTGTTGTTGTTGTTGTTGTTGTTGTTGTTGTTGTTTGTTTGTTTTTTTTTCAACCCAGAAGAGACCAAAAGGAGGAGTGAGGGATGGATCTGACCTGCTCTTTGGTCTGCTTTATGGTCTAGTTTCCTTCATTCATAATATTGAAAACATTAACATCATGTTGTAGTGACAAATATGTCAGACTAGAAAATGTTTGCTGAGCTAATAAATCAAGTCAGGAGTAGAGCCATTTTCACGTAGACCTCGGTAAATCCTGACAAACATGGGCGTCGCCCCCTGAGGTTCACTGGACAGAATACAGGTTTAAGGTTCTGCATCGGCTTCACTGTTCTGTCGTAGACATACACTCGATTTGTATATAGTCTGTGTTAAAAATGCTGAACTTCATCAGTTTATCACTCAAAAGACACTAAATTCTGTCTGTGTAATTTACGAGAGCAGCAAAAGTTATGATGCAATTCTGACAAGTATTTGTGCAACATTAACGCAAACTCTAAAAAACAAATAATCATAATTGATTACTCACAGATATGGACTCCAAGTCTGGAAAGTTTCACAAAAAACATTTACGAAAGAAAGTCAACCTGCAGAAATGCTTTACACAAATCAATATTGAATGTTTATAAGAAAATATTGCGGCCGGGACAATATTGATCTGACATTTGACATATTCTATGTGTATTTTGAGGTGACAGCTCTGAAGATATCTTAATCTAACTCCAGGCCTTCTGATGCCAAAATTAATTTCTCTCTGCTCCCTTTGAACGGCATTATTATGGCTGGGGAGATGACAGTTGTATCAATTATGCATAAGGTAAGACTGTGTGTAAGGCATCTATGTAAATCAAGTTCACTCCATGGATGCAGTGAAATATATGAAAACGTTTGTTTCAAAGTGGTGAGTTCAGGTAAGTTGCTGCCAATCAGGCTCCATAAAAATCTTCAAATAAACAAAAGAGGAAGAGACCAAAGTAGGTTGGCCATCTGTGTTGAACTATTGATAGTTTCAGGCCATTCAAAGATGCTAAATGAAATTTGAAACATACAAACAAACGAAAAAAAGGGGGGATTTAAATTTGCTTTGCCTTTGCCTTTGCTATGCATGAGTGGGTATATTTCAAGTCATTTATTTATTCATGCTTCTATTTTTCATGAAGGATACTTATGTAATCAGATCAGATGTAAAGGAAAAGTTAAGGGGAAATGCTTGACATTTCGGGAAATATGTTTATTCCTTTTCTCAACATTAGTAAGATGACCAAATCCATATCTATATGTGTCTATACTGAATATGAAGCAATGGGCCTGGCAGTCCAGAGTTCTAGACTGAACTCTGACTCTAAGGTAAACAAAATTTGATTTAAACAGTTTCTGTCATACTTGCCTCTGTTGTTTATCAAATGAATATAGAATAGATGAGAAAATAAATAACCGTTTGAATACATCATAACTCAACAGCAAAAGAGTCACTATGGAAATTATCAATCTATCTGTCTGTCTGTCTATGTGGTATTTGCATTAGTGAGATGTGAGCAGGAACTGTATGATGTGAGCAGATGGGAGTGGTCACGGAGGTGGATGATGTAGTGGGGTGTTCTCTTGCTTGTATCCTTCCCTGTTCTGCTATATCCCTTTCTCCCTCTAATCCTCTCACTCTTTGTCTCAAAATCTCAGTTACAATCTCTCACCTATCTGCACATTCTCATATCAACAGCTCCACCAACAGGTGGAAAAACACCTCTATCAGCTTTACACTCGCACGTTTCCGTCAGTCCGAGGACCTCCCCACATTTCTCCCTGACAGTAAAATGCAACTGCACATATTTTCAAGGCCTGTGTTTTAAATTTCCCGTTAGTATGAGCTGTTTCCCTGTGAGCTGTTCAGGTGGTGAGAGGGGATGGGGGTGGGGGTTATTCATTGTCATTCAGCACACAGCAATGCTGAATCAACAGGGTCGCAGGAGAAAAGAGTGAGGACGCTGAACGCTGGCTTTTGTCAACGCTTCTAAAAAGTCTGCCAGCGCAATGTCCAGGAAATGCTCAGTCATACTCAAATCTGTTTTACTCTCCATTTTCAGTTCTGATGGAGTCCCCACAAAAATTATTGTGGGACACTAACACCAGTCCAGACAGCCATGCTGGCTTCCAAATCTGTCCACTGGGTGGCAGAGATGAGGACATCCCCTGGAAATCTTCCTCAAGCATGTAAACTCAACAGGAGGTAAATGCTTCAGGCGAACTCCGGTCTGCATCCAGTATCATCTTAATGTTCGCAGCACAGGAGGACTTATGGAGGGACATTTGTGCTTCACGAGTAAAAACAATAGACAACAGAGGGAACTCTGCTTCTCAAAATATCTCAGATATAGATATATTAACATATCATCCACTTTCAGTCAGCAGTTGAACATGAGGCTTTCTAAAGCCCCAGTAAATTAATTCCTATCTCTCATGTCATAGGCCCATCCAGTTTAACATTATCTTTTACTGTATACTTTATTATTATCTAATTCATTTCTCATAATATTTGTATTTCTATGAGGGGGCACTTGCAAGGGATCAAATTTCCCCCTGGGGATTAATATAGTGTTTATGATTCTGTAAAGCTCAAGGGCCTACTTTTTTTACAGCTTCTACAGGGACAAGCATGGAATAAATAACAATAATAATATTAATAATAATAGTAAAATGCATTCATAGAGTGTGCTCTACGAAAACAATGCTCAAAGATGCTTTACAGGAAGCAGGTGAATTAAACACAAGTTCATTCAGAATAAAACACAATAAAAGTGTGCAGAGAAGAACAAAAAAAAATACTAACAATAAAAATGAAAGCAATCAAACATGAAAGACAATAATCTATCCGAAATGTAGATTCATTGTAGGGATCTTTGTGTTCCTCCCTAAACCTGCAGATTAGACTGTCAGGAAGATCTCCCTAAAAGCCACCTGACAATCTCATGAACATTTGCACATTACTGCACTTATCGCACTATATTATCATATCCCACTACAAATATTTCTGATTTCAATGTGTGTGTGTATTCCCCCTGCCCAGGATTGAAACACCGTGTGTTCACACATACCTATTTCTGATTGTGATTCTGAATGAAAACGTGCAGCTCGTTTGGCCACCAGAGGTCGCTGCTGCCCTTCTACCCGGAAGTGGAGGCGGAACTCGACGTGGCAGGCGGACGGATCACTTCCGGTGTTTTGTGCGGTATTGACATCGGACTGTCAGTCTCGCCGTCCCCCTCTCCCCCGCTCCCTCCACAGGCAGACCGGACCTGCTCGGACTTATCCAGCACATTTGGCCCCGACCGTCGGTCCGGTGTCGGCGTGAGGCGGAGGTACTGTTGTCTTCCATGAGGAGAGGGCCGCGCTGAGGAGCTCGGCAGCCGGACAGCAGAGATGACGGCCGGGGTTGTCGTGGTGCTCATCGGGGGGCTGCTGGAGGTCTGCGGCAGCGTCTCGGCCAACAGAGGGGGGTCCCCCGCTGCCTTTACCGACGAAATCCCCTTCAAGATCACCTGGCCGGACGCCGAGTTCACGCTGGTATTTCTCTACCTTTTGCTGTGTTTTGATTTGTGTCTTGTTTAAGTTCAGAGTTTGTTTCCTCTTTTTTTCTTTTTTTTTTAAGTAGCTGACGTCACGGTCAAATTGTTCATCTTTTAATTTCAGCCAACTTCCGGTGCGCTTTACAAAGAGGATGACTTTGTCATCATGACAACAACAGAGAAGGAGAAGTACAAATGTCTGCTGCCGTCCCTGACAGCTGGAGAGGAGGTAAGAGGGATGAACAGCTTCAGTCTCTGGGCTGCAGCTTTTTAATGCTGCTATCACCATTTAATGTGCAGCGAGCAGCTCTGGATTTTCCTTCAACTTGATTCTGTACAGACATATTTTTCTTTTTGTAGTATTTGAAAACACAATGGGAAGCAACCCGTCTGCATGGTTTCTGTGGAGTTATTCATATTTGTTACAATCAGCCCATAACATAAGCACTCATCGGGTTGGATGGGCTTTAAAATATGAAAGTCTCCAGTTTACTTAAGCCGAGGGAAAAAAAAACACAGAGCAGATTAGACTGAAATTTTAATGCCTCATTTGATGCTGTCAGCACGCTGACGGTTTCTGTTTTCTCTTGTCTCAGGATAACGATAAGGAGTACAGTGGGCCAGGTCCGGGCCAGCTGCTGGAGCCTCTATTCAAACGAAGCAGCTGCTCCTACAGGGTGAGGCTCCTCTAGTTTATTTTCTGGTTTCAAATCATTTCCCTACTTCTCTCAGTAGAGGGACTGAAACTGTGCTCAGAGTTCATGCTACATTAGCAAAGCATAACTAAAAACATTTGTGACGCTGTAACTATTCGCATGCTCTTTGCTTGCTGTCACTACAGATCGAGTCATATTGGACATATGAAGTTTGCCACGGAAAGCACATAAGACAGTATCATGAAGAGAAGGAGACTGGTCAGGTCAGTGATTTGAGTGGGTGAAATAACTTTCAGATATCAGGTATGAGAAGTGATGAGTACAGAGGGTGACCATGTGTGTTTCCTCAGAAGATCAGTGTTCAGGAATACTTCCTGGGGAACTTGGATCAGAAAAGTCAGTCGACAGAGACAGGTGGATTTTTTTTAATGCAGTTTTATTATATATATATTTTTTTCTTTTTTTTATTATTATTATTATTATTTTTAAATCGCATTAAAACTAGGAACATATTCTTTCAGACAAAGACGAAGAGGCAGAAAACGTAAAGTCAACTGATGAAACAGAAGTAAGTCTAATAATGACATTTTCACAACCAGCCACATTTGCCAGATGAGTTACCACTTCTCACATTTGTTGCCTCTTTTGCCTTTTCTCTTCCTACTGGTGTTCAGGTACCCACTAAGAACATAGAGGGCCAGCTCACTCCCTACTACTCGTTGGAAATGGGAAATGGGACTCCTTGTGTGCTGAAGCAGGATCAGCCTCGCTCCACATCTGTGCTGTATGTCTGTCATCCAGAGGCTAAGCATGAGATCTTGTCTGTCGCTGAAGTCACAACCTGTGAATATGAAGTGGTGGTGTTGACGCCACTCCTTTGTGCTCACCCAAAATACAGGTAGAACTATGTTTAAATATTGTACTCCTCAGTATTCTATGTGTTATAGTATTATAATTGTGCTCATCCCAGGATCAGGGTGCTACTGAAATGCATTTTGCAGCAGTTTAGAGCTTACATCTTACTTTCTCTGAACTGGACATGTGTTCTTGGTAGGTTTAAGACGTCCCCAGTGAATGCAATATTCTGCCAGGCTCTGGCAGGCTCGCCACTCCGGCCTCAGCGGCTTGCCCAGTTGGACAAGGAGCAAGAGGAGCAGCTTAAACCACCTTTCAGTGCCACTGCTGAGACCAGAGAGGTGAGGCATTCACGGAAAGACAACAAAGTGAGGAAAAATATGACTGTTCCAACAACACAATGCTCAGTTATATTTTTGTTTCAGGAGGAGGTGCCACCGGTAAGAGAAGAGGCCTTCACCTCCACTCATAAACCCATGACTGTTGGTGGGCAATCTCAGATCACTGTCGGCACCACTCATATCTCCCGTTTGACAGATGACCAGCTCATCAAAGAGTTCCTCAGTGGATCATACTGCCTGCATGGGGTGAGACATATTCATCTTTAGCACCTGGGCCATGTTTAATAAATATTTGATTGGCATAGAACCATCTTAATGTTTGTCTTTCAGGGAGTGGGGTGGTGGAAATATGAATTCTGTTATGGAAAACATGTCCATCAGTATCATGAGGTAAGGGCTCTTCCTTGCTACTTGTATTGTGTTCTTGTGGAAGAAGAGTCATGTGGTAAAATGGACTGACACAGATTATTTAAATGTTAGATTCCGAACACTACGGTTTCCCGAAGCCCAGAATCCTGTTCACTTTGTCCACATTTCAAGTGTTAACTGGTCCACTTGTAACTGGCAGTAGAATGATTTGTAATTATATGAAATGGTGATTTTGATGGTTTATGTCAGATTGCTATTTGCACTCTATAGTATTTGTACAGTGATGAAAATGTTCCTTGGTCCTCCAGGATAAGGAGCAAGGAAAGAACACTGTGGTGGTGGGGAGCTGGAATTCAGAGGAACACATCGAGTGGGCCAAGAAGAACGTTGCCAGATCCTACCAGCTCAAAGACGATGTGCAGAAAGTCAAGTAAGTAATTCACATTTCTGAACCCAAACCTGGTTTCAATATGAAATTGACTGTTCTTTTTTCTTCTGTTTGTTTTGCGGTTTTTTTTGGGGGGGGGGGGCAGGTTGGTATCACACTTTTATGGCCATGGAGATGTTTGCGATCTGACAGGGAAGCCAAGACAAGTCATTGTCAAGCTGAAGTGAGTCAACAGTCATTGCAGCATCAGTTCAGTGTAACTGCCCGGAGTCACTGTTTGTGTAGGGCACTATCCAAATGTTTCCTTGTTGCTTCACTCATTTCATTTCTCTTTTCTTGTCAGATGTAAGGAGTCTGAGTCTCCCCATGCTGTCACTGTCTATATGCTGGAGCCTCAGACCTGTCAGTATATCCTTGGGGTAAGTTCACTATTTGCAGTCACTGAAAGAGAGCCCTTACTTTAGTTGTGAAAACTAAATTAAAGTAGTTAAGTAAAATGACAAGTACCATACAGGGAAGAAAAGGAACTGTTAATGCTTATCAGGCAAACACGTCAGAATATTTGGACATGAAAACACTGAAAACACTAGACAGTGGAATCTAAACATAGCCTGCTATAGCCAAAGCAGTTCTCAAGTCTGTCAAGTTTTAGTTCCATACACCAATGACTGACAGGAAAGGCTTTGGAAATTCATGAAAGGTTAGAGGACTAGGACATCTATTAGCAGACACTTTTCTAGACTGTCTATAGAAATAAGGTCAACCAAAATTATTGGCACTATGTTCAAAGTGGCTAACACCTCTCCCCTCCCCTCTCTAGGTTGAGTCACCAGTCATATGCAGGATTCTTGACACTGCTGATGAACATGGACTTCTGTCGCTCTCCAGCTAAACTGACAGAGATCATGTGACAGCAAAGGTGCATGAAGGACATTTAAAGGACTGACAGAGAGAGGTGCACTTGAAAACCATAGAGGTCACTTATGATGAAACAGGAGCCTGTTTGTTGGAGGAAGAGAGATGCCCATGACGCTGCGCTAGAAGCCAAAATCAAGGTTACACAGAGGTTAAACTTGACACTGAGGCTGAACTTCATGTACCTTCGGAGCCCACCTCAGCCCGTACCCTGATGTGGGCATTGGACAATGCTACATCACAGTGTAATCCAGTGGGCTAACTCAGAGTCAGAGAAAACAGTGAAATGGAGCTGATGCCACACTCCACCAGGCTTTCTTGTCAGCACTTGCTATCTGTGCTTCACTTTGTATTGAAGAATTACAAGTAAATGAGGGACATATCAGGGGATTTGTGATTATCAGGAGACTCCACAATATTCATGGTGGTTAAATTGTCTTTAAAGTTGGTAATTGTGTGTGTGTGTGTGTGTGTGTGAGAGAGAGAGAGAGATGAAATGATTAGCTGATAGATTTTTGCACTTTGCACATGTTGATATGTGAAAAAGCAAATCTGAATATGTTTTTGCAGCAGTGTGAATGTGTGCCATGTTTATTTACAGGATGTGTGACTAACTTATGCATTCGAGGTTGCTGTGGCTGTCCAGAATATCTGTGGGTTCCTGTAAGAGGTCGTTCTGTGGTGAAATGAAAATCCACACTGGGATCCTGATCATTGCTGTATCTTGGAGATTAAAACCAATGCATTTGCAGGAGAGAATAAAACTAAATCATAAATCCTTAAAAATTGACATGACCAACATAACTCTGTCTTGCCAACAAATATCTTTGCTTGATAATAGTAGAGATATTCTGTTCAATGTTGCAGCTTTTAAAGAAAGACTTATATTTAGACTTTATTTTGGTTTTTTTTTCTCCTGTCATTTATTAGATAACCCCCCTTCTTCAGAACACATTATCAGATGAGAGGACACCTACTAAAAGTTTCTATGGTGAGTTTTAGGCCACCAGAGGGTGCAGATGGCGTGGAGTATTTTAAATTTCACCATGTGTACTGTAGAACCATTGCAGTTAAGGTCATATTTACACCAAGGTCTTGAGTTTGGGAAGCTTATACTGTAACTTCAGAATATCAAGTAAAGGTCAGCACTTCTACCTAAATCTATCTCAAGCTGAGCAATGGAATCGGCTGATTTGCAACTTCGGTCCATAAAATAGCAAGTCAAACAGTCTTGTTCTGACTTGATTTTTAATTGTGTTTTCAACCACAATTTCAATTTCACCACAATTACAGGTATACAACCCCAGCAGACATGAGGCCTGGAATATTATATTTATATATCTTTTTTTAATGACATACTGTTGTCGGTTAATGTCATTTTTGCTTTCAATTTCCTTAGTCAATTTAGTGTTTTGTCTGTAATAGTTAATGCCTATTATATTTTGTAAGACCCCATTTTCAAATGTCTTGTTTTGTCTCGCCAACAGTAAAACCCAAAGATACTAAGTTTACAATAATACATGACAAAGAAAAGCATCAAATGCTCACTTTTAAAAATCTAAATAATTTCATTAATTGATGGGCTTACCAAATAACAATTCCAGCACTAGCTTTAAAAAAAAAAAAAGGTGAAAGCACAGATCCACTGCACTTGCCAAACATTTATTATTTTAAAAAATGTATGAGGTTCACAATACATTTTTCTTTAGAAGAAAAGTCCATCAAAGTGCAACCACATAGCATCAACAGCTTGAGTGGGCCTGTGCAGGGCTTCCTAGCAGCTCACCACTACAGCAGCTGATAGAGGTGCTCAACATTGGCCAGAAGGGAGACAGCAGTGAAACTGATAAATGTTTCCCTTGGCTGCAAGGAAAAAAAAATATTCTTGGGATATACTTGTAGACCAGTGTGAAACACACGGGCAGATTTATGTGTAAATGCATTAGATGTAAAAGAAAAAAGCAAGTCATTCACTGAGTAAATAACTTTTTGGGAAAGACAACTTCATTACAAATGTCTTGCTAGTTTCTGTAACAATGCTAATTATTGACTCTTTAATTTTCCACTCAATAAAACATGTACCACTGTAAAAGAGAACAAGTGATAAATACTGATTCCAAATACATAAAATGGACTGTGTTCATGTTCCTCTTTTGATTCATATTTGATTTAAAACCACGGCGACATTGTCCAAACCTTTATGTTTCTTCTACTTGATTAGACTGAGGGAATGGGAATCTGGTGCACTGAGGTGCTCTCAAAGTCCTGTAGTGCATCTTGGTGAGTGTGGTAGTGCATGGCTACATATGACTTGGCAAAGGCAAATGTCTGAGAGCTGACAGGCTGTAGGCTTGTGGGGGAGCTGGGCCCAGCCGAAGGACTGCTGTTGTATATACTATAATAGGGCTCAATACGTGTGTTGATAGGTGTTGAGGAACTTGGTGGCCGAGGTTTGCGCGCACATGTGGCCCTAGGACTACCAGCACAATCTCTTGAGTGACTGGGCCCACAAGCCTGGTCTACTAGCCTCCTCTGCGGCTTGGGTGACAGCACATAGGCTGAATTGGTCTCATGATGGGAGGATTTATTGCGATTGACTTCCAGGCTACCCTTTCCCATAGCATGGAGACGAGTCTTTTGCTTGCAACAGAGAAAGCCCAGTGCTGCCCACTGTATACAGCACAGCACTCGACGACGGAGGCCTGCACTGTTGCGGGAGTAAACAAAAGGATTGATGCCTGACTTGAGAAAAATTAGCACAAAGCCACACAGTTCAAACTGGTAATGTGCAAAGCTACTTTCTGGTGTCAAAACATCCTGCGCCAGTGATACTCCCGTTGGCAGGCAGCAAAGCAGAACAGAGAACACAATAACAACGCAGGTGACAACTGCCTTGGAGTCTTTGGCTGTGGCCAGGTTGACTGTAGACACCAGCTGACAGCAGGTGGCTCCTTGGGCAGCCCCTGGAACCAGAGGCTGGCTGGTCCTATTGGCATACGAGTGTGTCTGAACATTCTGCAGTTTATTATAGGTCTGGTTACGGTACAGAGGGGGACCTTGAACAGCACACTGCATGCTTTCAAAGCCTGCTGCAATGAGCGGTGGGGGAGGTGGAGGGCAAGTGGCATCTACTGTCATGATGGGACATTTCCTAACTTGAGCATTCTTCCTTAGAGTTTGGGCAATCATAAGGTAGGACACAGAAACCACAGCTACGCAAAAGGCAAAGTCTGCCAGGTAGACATACAACACAACCCTGGCTTGTCCACCTCCAAGGCCAAAATGGGGCAAGCAGGGTCCATCTCCATGTGTATACGCTTGCATGGTGAGGAGGGCAGCCATGGTGAAGCTGGATGTCCACAGCAGGGCGGTCAGCACCAGCGTGCGAGGGAAGGAGGCAGTGCGATTGGGCTGCTGCCCCAAAACCATGCGCAGTCTGTGCAAAGCAATGACAGCTACCGTCTCCAGGGACATGATGATGAAGCCTGAACTGGTCAAGTGGAAAGCAAAGCAGAAACTCCTTGACACCCCATCCCCTCCACCCGCATCCAGGAAGAGAACCAGCGCAAACATGGGAGCAGTCACACAGCAAATGAACAAGTCACAGAAGGACAGGTTGAGGATCATGAAGTCAAAGTTGGTACGGAACTTGCGAAACGCTGGGTCAAAAAATGACAGGAACACCACAAGATTACCATAAGAGCCCAGGCAGAAGATTAGAATGAGGAGCAGAGAGCAGAAGGTCAAGGTAGCAGTGTGAATCACAGCCAAACCTGACGGAGCCTGTGTGCCATTGAGGGTCTGATGTTTCGGCACATCCACCAAGTCCGATGGTGTAACAGTGATGTTCATTGTACTGACAGCAATTTATAAGGCTCCTCCAGTCATCAGTTTCAACATTATTCCTCTATATGGAAGGAGCACACGATGATTACGGTATCGGCTGCGTCCGCCATTGCTGCCACCTTGGTAGAGTGCTAGAAAGGATACAAAGTCATATATTAGCTTTTAATATTCTGCAGTGGATGACTGAACACATTCACAGCTGACAATAAGGAGCATTTATAAATTTACTGTTAACTGAAAACTGATTCAAAGTCAATATGAAGCTGTGGTGCTACTGTCAGACACAAGCTATAGAGGGCTATAGCTATGCACCACTGCATTTGGCCAATTATACATTATCCCCCCCTCCACACACACACACACACATCATCTACTGAAATTCAGAGGAAATATGTATACATGTACTACAAGGCGTTACATGGATTGAAATATTTGCAATGACTTAAAAAAAATGCAACATACCTGCTCCGATCGATCGTGTGTCCATCATCATCATCATCATCATCATCATCATCTGACACAGCCCGTCTTCAGCAGGAGAAATGACAGTAAGTGAACGGACGGCAGCTACCGGGGAGGGAGGACATCTTTTAAACAGCAGCTCACCGAAAAACGGAGCAGTCCGTTGCTACAAACAAAAAACACGTTTCTTCAAATATCTGTATTTAAACGTGTCGGTTTCCTTGGCGGTATTGGATCCAATCTTATTCGGGAGCGACGGCCACCGGACCTGAACCGAAAGACGAATATGAAGTCACTGCCTACGTATGTGGGCATAAGCACAACCACTGCATTAAAGTAGTCAGTCTGTAAAATATATAAATACATGAAAATATAATAATAGACTCTGTTCCCCGTTTTTAAGATTTAACAGCGGCAAAGCCGCCATTGTCCCAGTTTTTACTTACAAGATTTGAAAGAGACTGTTACATCGTTTTCTGTGACGTCAGCTATTTTACCGCAGCAAACGATTTTCTCACCATGGCAACAAACAGCATCTAAGTATGGGATTAGCATTTTAGCTGAAATTGATAATTATTCTTTTACTTGTGCTAAAAGTAACGATATTTCTATATTTACGTCTGAAATATATAAATAATAAAATAAATATAAATGTTTTCTTATAACAAAAACTAACAAGATGTTAAATCAGATAGTTAACTCGTGGTTTAAGGGGAAAAAGGAAAAAGATGTACAAAATAAATTAAACCACTAGTTATCAAATATCTTAGTTGAGGTGATTTAATAAATACGAATCAAAGTATACAAACGTGTTTAAATAGAAAATAGAAAAAAGGTATCCAAATGCATTTCAGCCACAATGCTTTTGTAATTCAGGCAAATTTCTTTGTTCAGCTAAAACGGCATGTCTGTATTATAGTACATCCCTAAAAATGCCTACATTCACTATATAAAAATTAAATAATTAACAAGACTAGGAAAATCACATAAAATGCAGTTTTTGTTAGAAACAATTTATTGTCAGTCAATAAGCAAACGGTACATCAAAAAGAAAAAAGAAAACAAACAAACAAACAAACAAAAAAAAAAGACAACCAAAAAAAAAAAAAAAAAAAAGAGAAATCACTGCAGTTTTGGCACTACACTATACATCAGTGAGGTACTAAATGCTTAAACGATTTGACTGATTTCAAGTCATCAGGGGAAAACATAAGCAAACCAAATCTTTTAGATTCATCTCACTGGGATGTAGAGAAGGTAAATGTTAGTGATAGTGAGGATACGAGGGAAGAGGTCACACTTATGGACCAGCAGTTTGGTTATTTTCTTGTACTCAGATGCACAAAATGGTGATCAAACTGTTCAGGTCCTCACAGCAAACGCATTACACAGCACAGCAGCGGGGAGCTTTTCCTCTCCCTTTATTTGCAATAGCACATGAGTTTAGACTCCATCGCTAAAAATTCAGCCAGCTACTTAATGTCTGAAATACTTCCAATGAAAAATTTTAAAATAAGCACTTCAAAAGAACAAAAAAAAAATTCAAATAAATAAATAAATATGTTTGTGCATATTTGCTATACCATGACATATACATACATGATGCATATAATCATATATAGATCAAACGGCCACACAAACATTGTGTGTTGCAGGTTTCAGTCTAATCTAAAGAGACTTTTCTTCCATAGTAATTTTTCTGTGGCTTGTAACAGACACTTCACTACTGGAAGATAATAAAGAGTATGTCCTACACTGGACATTGTGTTGGCTCAGAGTTGGTTCTTGGGATATAATCCTGAGAAATGTGTGGGACACCAGTAGATGTCTTCAAGGATCCCATAAACCCACGCTCACACACACACATCCTGTGCAGATGCACACACACAAACCAAAAAATACGGGAAAAAAACTGTACAGTAATGTTACAAACTGCAGGTCATTCATCCCTGCTATGATTGATCCTTAAATATTAAGTATAGTAGAAATGTAAATGAGCTAAATACATAAATACATAACTTATCAATCCTGTGTGCCAAATCTCAGTTGCTTTGTGTGCCACTTTTCCCCAAGGGTGATGCTGCATCTTTCAATCGAGAACTGGAGCCTTCTTCCCAGTGCAGGCTGGTATTTGTATAGTCTGGGGCTGCCCTAAACTGATACAAGTGAAACACAAACAAATGTAACTGTAAATGTAATTCTCTCACACCCCTCTAAAATGACCTCTTCAATAGCTCTAGTGGTGAATTACATTCATGTTAAATGTCTCGTGGGTGTGCGTGTGAACATATTCAGTTGTAGTTGTTTAGAAGTTAATATGCTTTACCATGTTTTAGGCATAATAACAAGGGGAGACCAGCAAGTCAGTCAGGACAAGTAACTGGTCATCTGTGAATTGCTGTTTATGTTGCTGCCAGTTGTCATGGTGAGTCCGTCGGAAGTTTGACAAAGTTTTTTTCACAGTCATCTGGAACGACACACATAAATTATAGCCATTTCTCATTTGTTATAAAGTGAAAGAAAAGTGAAACTGGCCATCTGAAAAAAGCCATCCCCAGGCAGTAACAGAATGTGATTAGAAGGTGGATCTACATACTTCAATAGGTTGAGTGTCATTGAGGTGGGCACTCAGGTCCATTAAGAGTTGGGGCATCCAGGTGGGTACATCATACGGGCTGGAGAGAATACAAGCACTCAACCCAAGGACACCTGCATGGCGCCGCACCAGGTCTACAAAAACACAAGATAGATTAATGAAAAGAGAAAGAGCAGCACATTGAATATATCATAACATATCCGAGGGCAGCTGTATCTGGAGTAATTCCTTACCAGCAGAGGGGATAGTATCCACTACAAAGCCCAGCTCCCTCTTCCTCTTCTTGGGCAAGGATGTTTTGCAGAGTGCCTCAAAATGTGCCTGCATGGGGCCATCCATGGATAGGAAATTGCACTGAAGGAAGCCACTAAGTGTAGTGGCAGCCATTTCCCTTACCTAAAAAAATTAGGCCAAAAAGAGGAGATGGTAAATTGAAGTTCAAAGTGCACTATATCTCTATACTAAGGCATTAATTATACCCTTATTGTGGCCCAACTACATGGACAGACTAAACAGTTGTGTTTTGCAGCACATTTAATGGCCCTATTCTCAACAAAAAAGATTAATGTGGGGATTATGCAGATCTTTGGGGAGCATTCTCAAGAGAGAAAGCATTTTAGATTAAATAGGGTCACTGAGGCAAGTAGGGTACATATTAACATTTGGCAGTTTCCTGTAAGATTTCTCGTGAGTTAAGTTGGTGTGACATACTTCAACAGTTAATATAACCGAAAGAGTCATGGGTGCACCATAACATGGGTTATGATGCATTTTCTAATTTTTAAAAACCAAAATGTAATAGTGAAGGCTTATAAATCAGGCCTAGGTTAATTTGAGGCCAAAAAAATGGCTGCTTCCGTTGATCCCCCACTTCTTTGTCTCTACTTTCTCCCTCTCATCCTCTTTCAATCTGAATGTTATCTCTATAGCAACAGATTACTGCTGCCCATAGCAACTGCTACATGACCGGGGGGGGGGGGGGGGGGTGGAGAGCCAGAAGGAGAGTGCTGAATCACTACAGTGAAGCTGAAAGACAGTGAGGGTGCACAAACAAGGCATGCACTGGGCAGTAGGTTGATGATTATTTCATAATCAGACTACCATATGGTCCATTTTCTAACAATGGTCCAGTTACTGATTACACCAGACTTATAACTGGTATATACTGTTTAAAAAAAAAAAACAAAAAACTGCTACATTTTGAATGATTTTAATATCAAACTGTTGTGAATGAAAGCTTGCTTTTACCTCCAGCTGCTCATCCTCCAGTAGTCGAATCACCAGAGCCCGCACGTCATTCACTGCTTTCTGGTCACTCATGAAGGTGAACAGGTTGTAAAAAACCATAATCTGGAGGTATGTGAGCACCGTGTAGCGAGCATGCCAGGAGCTACTGCCAGCAATCTGCCAAAAACAGACCCATTCCACATCAGTGACAGATTCTGAGAATTTGTTTCACAAGAGGAAAAGACTATCCCCTGGATGAGTGAAAGCATTTAGGTCTACTGATATAAAACTAATATAATAATAACACACTCATATCAAATTAATTCAAAAGGAAATAGTAATCAAAGCACGCTCAATTGTGAATTCCTTTGAATCCTCCTTGCTTTTCCTTATTAGCATCATAGATTATAAGACGTGAGAGTTTTTAAAAGCCAAGTCATGTGCGAGACAAGTGAGAACTGGAATAACAGCCACAGCTGCCCGATGACTCACCTCCTGCAGGGCTCTGAGGACCATGGGAATCTGTTCTGTGTAAAGGAGTCCCTGAGACATCAGTGACAGGCAGGTCTTTGCATCCCTTTTCAGCTCATCATAACTATCATCATTCTCAACTGGAGCAATCTGGAGAACAAGCACAAAGGTTAAAGGTTAGGCTAGCATTATTGTTAGCCTTTTTGTGGACACTTTAGCAGAGAAAAATTTAAATTGGTCACCTTGAAGAGCAGGGGAAGTAACCGTAGCTGTTCTGATACAGCAGTGGAGAAGGAGCGACCAGCACTTGCAATTAGCCACTTAAGCACTGTGGATGTTTGAAGAGGTGTTTGACAAAAATGTATTCTTAATTAATGCCTAATTTGACTTTTTTTCTAACCATTTCTATAATGACCAGTATTTATTGTGACAACTGAGTTAGCAGTTATTTATCCCTCTCCCACCTGTTTTGAGTAGCTTGATAGCCTGTGTCCTCTCATCCTGCTCTCCGACCTCATTCTCCTCAATTACGTGATTCTGAATCTCCTCATCGCCCTCTGTTAGAGGTTTCAGCTGGACCAGGATCCGTTCAGTGAAGTCTGAGATGCGTGGGGAAGTGGTAGGATGAGTGTACGGCAAGCTGACGTCAATCATGAAGATGTATGTGAGCACACTAAAAGGAAATGAGAGGGGATAAGTAGAGAAAAAAAAACAACATTAGGAAGGACTGATTTGGTACATAAAGATTTTTGAATATTCATTGAGTATTAGTAGTTTATTCACTTGCAGTGTAGAAAGGATCTCACCTGCCAATACGCTCTCGAACGTTCTTGTAGACTTGCGTGAGTTTGGGCTCCAGGTATTGTAGCAACCTGTGAAGGAGTTCTGGTACACGCCACTCCTGCTGAGCTAGCCCTCCCTGCAGCACATACAGACGGCTGGAGAGAGAAGGAAATAAAATCATCAGAGATTGTCAACCACCTCAACATCTGCTTAAGGCAGCAACCTTTTTACTCACCAGGCATCGACAAAGGAGCCTCCCTCACCATTGACTGGAGACTCCATTAGCATTTCAAACAACCAATAAAGTTTACGTGGGTCTCTGCTCTCCTGTAAAAGACAGAAACAAGTTACACAGAGTGAAAGAATGAGGTAAATATGTTTAGGAAACAAAAGGAAAAAGAGAATGACTTGATGAATGTAAAGGAACAAAAGGCTTACACAGGCTGTGGCGATGCAGGTGCCCCAGTCAGCATAAGTTTCTATTGTAATATTTGACAAGGCTGTGCGGAGCAGTGGACACAACACCTCCCAAAGTCTCTCAACCTGTAAACAGAGCAGGAGAGCATGCCCTGATATATTTGTGTTGTAGGACTTAAGTTTCTTATAACACAAACATTCAGAAGCCAGGAGGCGATGAAATTATAAACTACATTACAAGAAATTTCAAGTCCCTACCTTTGAGTAGCTCCAGTGCTTGCAGCCTCTGATGAGCCCAGAGATGATTTCAGCAACACAACGCTGTTTGCTCTCATGAGAGTCTGCTACTAGGCGCTCCATGTGTGGCTGCAGCACGGGCAGAAAGGCATCGCTGAAATTGCGGAACAAGCCCTAGAAGAGAAGAAGAAAAGAACGGATTAAATGTTTTGGCTGACACTCTTCCTCTTGTTCCCTTTATTCCAGAGTATTCTCAATACTGGTGAAATCTCACCTTGAACAAACAGAACCTGCGAGGGCTAAACTTGTCTTTCCCTTTACGGTCCTCAAGGGAAAGAAACTCGATAAACTGGTTGATGAACACTGGGTCTGAGAAATGGGCAAAGATGATCTGCTCCCGCTGTTAGGATAATCATGAGAACTTGTTTAAGTAGATAAAGGTAACATTACTTTTCTTTACTGGATATGTTATCTTCTTTGTAGTGGGAGAGTGGATGATATTTATGTACAAACCTCTGTCATTTCATCTCTAGTGAGATTGTGTTTGGGTTGCTCCTCCAGTGGTGCATACATCATCAGTTTCCTTAATGGTGCACAAAAACCATTTGAAACATTGACAGATAAGAAGAAAAAATAAAAATAAATAAATAAAATCAAGTGAACAAAATAATAAAAATATAGGCACTGTAAAATGAGAACCTTGGCCAGCAGTAGTATCCCCAGTGTGTCTTTTCCACAAACACACACTGATCCCAGTCCTGTTGTGTGCGTGGCAGGCTGCTGCTGTTATACTGAAGCCATTGGTTGTCTGGACGGTCCCCTGCTACAGTCCCACTCAGCTCCTTCACTCCACCTGGAAAAGACAAGTGAAGATGTTTTTAGAAGAGTTTTAGAAATAATGCATGCTTAATAAGAATGCATATGTTCAGATGCAAGATTTTTAGTGAAACACAATCTTATGATGCTTACAAAGCTCAGAGGGGCTGATAGGGACTTTTTTATGTGGTCTCTTTATTTGTTTCATGATCCCTGCTACAGCTGATATTGCCACCTAATGGAGAAATAATTATATTTCAAAAAATGTCTCCACAGGAAGGAGAATCAAAAGAATCACAACTCCACTACTGAATGTCTCAAAATGTCTGTGAGCCATACCTTCCGGACATAAAGGGAATCATGGTTGAGGCTTTTGACAAAGAAAGTAACAGCTGGTGGAGGGAGTTGGTGGTCGTCTCTTAGCAGCAATGACAGGAAGCCAATAGCAATGTGTTCAAACTTCCAAGGCCTAGAATGTTAAACAAAGCAGGTGTTAAATATGGTAACAAGTGTACATATAAACATAGTTTGATAATATGAATATTTAATGAACTTACATGTTCCTGTTGCTGAGGCAGCTCAGCAGATCATGAATGAGCTGTTCATATTTCCTAGAAAAATGAAGAACATGATTAGAATTTGCATGATAAGTAAGCAAAAATATCTTGTTTGTGTTAACCTTATACACTCATCATCTTAACAAAAGTGGACATTTTTTAAAATCTTTTTATTTTATTATGTGAGGCCAGTTTGCCATGATGGGAACTGTAGACTCCAGGTCTATTCATTGTAATTTATGCTCTCATTGTGAAAAAGTATTCAAGAGATCAGCAAAGTGTTTTGTCTTGTGATGACTCTTTATTCGGGTGCTGGTATGAACTTACGCAACAGACTCTGAGTTCTTGACCTCCTGCCTCTTTAGGCCCTCTGCTATTTCCTCCTCTGAAGGGACTGGGCTGTCAGGGCAAGGATTTCCAGTAATCATAAGTTGTTTGGCCACAACACAGCACCCAGCAGGGATCTAAAGGGATGTGAAAGATAAAACATAAGCAATTTTCAAATGGGAAACATTGTGTCCTGTTAGGAAGGAGTGATTTGGTAGACTGGGTTTGGCTTGGATCAGCTCTGTATGTATCTGACCACAAGTGGATAAATACTAAAAGTAGTCCATGGCAGTCAATGCTGATACTGTGGTACGCTGTTGTTCAGACCATTATTTAACTGGTGGAAAAAATTAGACTGTGTCAATCCAGCAGTTAAGTAAGCGGTCCTCTAATGTGTCGCAGGAAAAAGATTGCTAAAAGACTGTGGTCTGAGTGATTTCATCTCAAATATATCCTCAGTGTGTCTTTGGTTCATTCACTCCTGTATTTCTTACTGACTTGTGATCAGATCACATGACAAAAGTTAATGCCAGGTATGAACACAGACAGAGCAGATGCAGGGGAGGAGGGAGCCAGACTGAACAAATATTTGTTTTTCCTGGCATGACTATGTTGGAGCGTATCCTCATGCTGAGAGCAAAGAGTAAGAGGGAAAAACCTTCTTCACTATTTTTTCACTGTACTTCATTCTGGTAGCTTCAACAAGGCTCTCGAGTAAATTCAAGTGGAAATACATCAGCAATATCTAATCTATCTCAAAGAAATACATGTATATATCTGATCATTAATCTTGCTAATCAAATCAAGTTCTTTTAAATGTGTGGGATTAATGTCAAATCAATACAATTTCACATTTTCATTTTCATTCAAAAATGATATGATAATGAGTTAACCTCTAATTTCGAGGTATACTTAGGGTTGTACAGATTCTATTATTACAGGAAACCAGAGATAATCATTACCTTTGATTTTATGGTCAATTTGTGTGGGTGCTCGTTGTGTTTTTCTTACAGAGAAGTCCATGCCGATGGTCTCATATTGCCGATGGATTTTGTCTGCAAGGTCATCAAAGAGACGCACAATGGAGGGCTTCTCTAGAGACATTGCTGAGCTGAGGCCAGAGCGTACAATGGCAGGCCATGTCAGAGCAATGCACTCCCAGTCATGCAGATTGGCCAGGCACACGCCGCTGTGATTACCCAGAAGACAGTACAAGGCACCCTGGAGATGTTTAGAGATAACATGTCAGAAATTGTCATACATTCATATGAAAGAATGAATAGAACTGAGGGGTCTTAAGGTAGAGAGTAAGGTTAGAATCATACTTTAAACTGCTGCTGTATGACACTGCTATTGTCTGGGTTGAGAAACTCTAGCACATGCGGGATCAGATCTCTGCAGCAGAAATTGTAGGTTCCCAGTGCCGTGAACAACACATTTTGAGCTCTGCTGCGAACCTGTATAGTAATGAAAAGTCTCAGTTAGGGTATTATTTAATTTGTGTGTATTAGCAACACTATTAATTGAGATTTGTGATGTATAAAAGCTAATCTGTGAATCTGGAATAAAGAATAAGCGTAGACTGAAAAAAATGCAGCAATCCACTCTGTCCCAAGAACTCACCTGGCTGTAGGTACTTGTGGAAAGTCTCAACAGATCTTTCATCAGCTCTTGGTGAATGCTCCTGTACTGACAACCTTCTACTGTCAGTTTTCGTAGCTGATACACAAATGGGCTCAAAGTTAAATGGATGAAATACAATGACTCTCCAAAATGTAATTTCTCTGTTAATGACTTACCTCATGCTGGAGCATGACCCTGTCGATTAGCAGAGCTCTGATGTGCTGCTTTCTGCCATGAAGCTGCAAATGCAATGACAAGGCATTTTACACTTTAATTCCATAACAAGGACACTAAAGGACAGAAATATATCAGGTACAATGAAATGATGAAATGGGAGATTTCGCACTCTGTTTTCCATTGATTTCTTCACAAGGTTGAAGCTCTTCCAGCGGGAGTCAAACTCATGTTTGTGAGAACCTTTGAAGTGCAATAGGTCGCTAATGATCTGAAAGGTATAACATACAGGGGTTAAGTAGGTAGTAGTAATGTTCACATACAAAAGATGTCACAGTATATGCCGATCTTGCAGATTTGACCTAAATCCATCTATGAATGCTAGATTCAGGAATTGCAGCAAGTGCAACAAGGCCACTTTTCTGACGCCCAGTATTTTTGCATATATTTTTCAACACAAAGAAGTCAGTGTTAAGTGTTGAAAACTATACAAACTATTGTGTTATTGCCTGCCTGCCTACCTTGATGATGGAGAAAAGAGACTTAGTGTCATCCTCAGAGTGCTCCAGGATATAATCTGGAAGAAGTAAAAGAAGTGAGATGGCAGGACAGACGCCTACAGTATAATGAGGTTGGCTCCTAAATTAGATGAGAATAGGGTTTGGTATGGGGATGTAACTATGGGTAAATAATTAATATAGATCACAATCTTCAAATCATGTATAACTGAGTGAACACTTACGCAGCAGCTGTCTCATTACACTGCAGATTGCGTCTCTATAGTTCTCTCTGGTCTCATCTGCAAGGCAAAATAATATTTAAGTGAAAGATTACCATCTTTTTTGAGCAAAACTTTCACTATCCGACAGCTTTTCAAATATGCCATACGTACCGTACTCCATCCCTGTGTAGAGAGTGGTCTCATCCAAATTCACCATGCTATGGACCCTGGGGAAGAAAGCAGGTTCAAAGCTAATTTAATGTTTGAGATGACATCTAAAGACTAATTTTGTTATTACAATGTGTCTTTAAAACATATGTCCAATATTCAGTCCAGGAAAAAGTTAAGTAATGTGGGTGCAGCTGCTCACAGTTCAGGGATGGGCTCTCCTTTCAGTGGAGGCATCAGGTTCCCAGCACCGAGGAGGCAATGCTGAACAATGGTCAGGCTTTGTAGGACATCATCTCTGAAAAACAAAAACCAAAATAAAACATATTTAGATCTATCAAAGAATCAAACTATAGCATAGTGCCTGCACCTTTCTAACATTCCTCAGGTTGAATGGCAGTCATAAAATATTAACCATCCATGTAAATTATCATATTTGCTAAGTGGATTCTTGAGTGATTATTAAAAATGTATTTTTGCAGCCAAAGTGAACTTGACCTTTGACAGCGTGTATAATTTGTTTATTTGTAGCCATGTTCTGATAGGTTCATCTGTAGCTGCATTCCGATTGGTCATCATCGAATAAGTTAATTATTGAATCCAGGATTATATCTTATAAACTTGAATAGATTAATTTGAGGTGTGATTTAGACACCTTCATAAAACTATGTTTTGTGAGGTAGCTGTTACCTTCAACTTTGAAGAACAAAATCCAATGAAATTAATGCTTCTGCTAGACTGTCAGAAAATCCCCGGTTACGTTATTAAAATATAATATTCAAGGTGACAAAGAAGAAAAACTGAGCAGAAGGACACTGAAAGCTGTTGCTTCTTACCTGCTCATGTCCTGTTCTCCCTGTGCAAATCTCTGAAGGCGCTGCAGTTCAGGTTGGAGGATCAGGTCCAGTAAATAAAACGCAAATGAGGTCTCCTCAACACTGGGCACATGCCACCGGATGTCCAAATTCCACAAGTCCCCTGGCCGACCCCAGTCCTGAATGGGATGAAAACAATAAGCAAAACCTCTACTATTTATACATTATTTAATTTTGTGAAAAGTATTAGGATGCGTTAATGCAACCTGATAAAAGTCAACCAACTAGATTTTGCAGCACAGCTCTTAAATGTAGTAATCAGTGCATTAAGTCAATTTCATGGACTTATTTAATCAGATTTGAAAGCTGGAGATTCAACACTTTAACTCTAGCATGGGAAAAATAATAAACACAAACATTCCCAGCTTCCTGAAGTGCATCAATATATGATACATTTATTGTAATTGAACATTGCCTAATATTAAATAAGTAAAACTTAGTAAATTTTTGCATTACAAGACTTCATTTGTATTGGAACCAAGATTTGAGTGCTTAGGAAAGCAAAATGTATTAATTATCAGTAACAAAGCCATAAAAGGTTGACACAAGCCATCATACACTGCATAAGGCATGCACTACTGCTGGCAAACACAAGTGAAAACCTAATCTTGTGTGTCCTTTGGTGCAGCAGACAGTGATCCTGCCAAGTTATCTACTGCCCACATGCCTCTACGAAGGAAGAGACAATAGGATCAAAGTACAGGCTGTCTTCGATGACTAAATGTCTAAAAGGAGCCAGACAATTTATCTCACTAGGTCACAGTGTGCACAACAAACTGATATCAGACTTAATATCTAGTTTAAGGACAAATGTCAAGTGTTCGTTTCTAAAACACAATTTTTTCAAGGACCAAACTTTTAGTCACAATGTTTGTTAGCACAAGCACAGATGGCCAGAGCTGATAAATAAAATGAGACTACTTTGCATTTAGAATGAGAGAAATGTACAATCAAAAACTTTAAGTACCTTTATAGGAAGGTAGTCACTGATTGGTTGATGAAAGCCCCCTGGCACACTGCAGTACTCTGTGGAGTAGATGAGGGCAGTAGAACGAAGGATATGGTGCAGCAGGTTGCAAGCTAGAGTGTAGCCCTGCTTACACTTGAGGTGTAGAGTCAACTGCAAAATTTGGACTAGGTCAGACCGATAGGGGAGGATCTTGTAACCATCCACACGAGTCACCTGAGGTGCACATGGCAAGAAGAGGAATATACATAATTTAGAAATATAGATCAGCAGTGCTGGTAAACACAGGAACATGGAAGTTGGGCTTATTTAACTATGAGAATTCTCAATTACCTCAGACAAAAGCTGGAGGTTCCACAACAACTCCTTGTCAAGCTCCTCCTCATTCAGCACTTCCTCATCTGTTAAAAAAAGAAAGTGAATGTTAAGCAAAGGAACAAGACTAACGGAAGAAAAAGAAAGTTACAAATGTAACTACGGTTTTATGAATCCTAAATGACCACCTCTGGCAGTCAGCAGGGATGAATGCATGCACAGGGGAATATTCAGTGCTTAAAGCACAGCCTCTGGCAGTCAGCAGGGACAAAATAGAACCCAAATAATGCATTCAGCCAACCAAGTCATTTTCTTTTCTTGGAATGTTTAATTGTTTGAAATGAGGACTTACTGACAGCAATTTGGTTTATGGCATTACAGCAGTGTGGCACAAACATCTTGAGTGACTCTGCAGGGTGACACTGAAAGACAGCCATGATAAGAATGAGATAGAGTAGATAAACTAATTACCTACAAGAAGTTAAAGCTTTTGAGCCTAGACAAAGAAACAGAGTAAATGAGACTGACCTTTGAAGCAGCTCTGCACATGTCAGCAACCATTCTCCCAGATACACGTGTTTCAAAGATGTTAGTGGTTGCAAAGTTGAACACCTTTACCAGAGCCACCTGTTAGAAAAAAAACGGACAAATGTGCTTACATACACACACATGCACAGAAATTAGGGATGAGAAGTATGAAAATGCTAAGGCTTAACCTTGAAAATGTCCAGGGAACACTGTGTGAGAATGGTGCTGAAGGTGGAAGAAAGGCCAAGCTCAACTAGACTCTCTAAGTGAGTCATCTTCTCTGTTTCTGTTTCCTCTCGAGTTTGTTCCAGAGTGCTGCTGTCTATCAGGGCAAAGCATCTGTGGAGGAAAAAAAATATGTGCATGTTCAGATTTTATCCCTCTTGATTATTTAATAAAGCAAATACTGTATGAAGGTTGAAATCTTCCAGCAGTGCTGTGAAATCCATTAATATTTCAATGGTGTACCTTAACTGAAAAGGTTTTCTAAACTACCAATTTCATGTGTTCCTGTCACAGCCAAAAAAACTTCTTCAAACTTCATCCAAAAGAAACTCTAAAAACCTCCACATACCTGTCCATGAATTGAAGAACAAAGTCTTCAAACTCTGCTGAGGCTGAGCACATCTCTCTTTCCACCTGAAAATTGTAAAAAATGAAATAGCCATATGCAAGGATAAAAATCACATTGCATTTAATTTGAAAAGGGGAAGAAATAACAGTGGTTCACCTCTGTCAAGTCATTTCTTTCATGTAGGGCAGATGAACAGTCTACCAAAGGCACAAGAGTCACAAAAGTGGCAATAAACTGGAATGTGATCTGTTGGGACACAGGGAATGTTAATGTTGAATGCACAGCATTTAAAAAAAAAACCTAACCCTGCCAAAAACACGGCAAGAAGGTAATAATGCAGCGCACCATGCACTTGCTGAAGTCATTTGGGTCGACGCCAGGCAGAGCCCTCATGAGCAAGGGCAGCATGTGAGTAGGCCCTTCAGGAAAGCGCTGCCCACCTGACACTAGGCTTCGTGCCACACCAATCATGCAACTCAGAGTGGCTGTCAGCTGGTGGGGCTCTGTTAGAGTCTCCAGAGCAGGGTATGTTCTATGGATGAAACAAAGAACAATCAGTCCTTTGTGTGGGTTTGCCTCTTATCTAAAGCAGAAATCTAGCTACAAATTGGCAGCGCAGCCCTTAAAAGATTTATCTTTGAGTGCATTGCAAACTTACTTCTCCAGCACAGGGGGAATGACCAACTCTGGCCTCATTAGAGCCAGGTTCTGAAGGGCCTGGGCTGCATCAAGACTGCCCGTCTTGCTGAACATAGCTAGCAGAACAGGCTGCATCATACTCTGCACAAAGTCTGTGATATCCTCCTCTGTGAGCTTGTGACTGTCTGGTATCGGTGTTAACCATGTGGGTTTTCTGTAGCGCTCCCTGTGAAGCCGACGCACCACACTGGCTGGGAGACGTTGGAGCAGCTTCATGAGCTTCATCTGGACATGAGGACAGAGGGACAGATACATGACAAAGTGGTGACACAAAAGTGGACAGTGTGCTTCTCTGTTGTTTTGACACATGGAAAAGAAAAGGGTGTTGCACAATGGAGACAGAATTGACATAATGGACATACAAACACAAACCAGTTTACTGTGAACACAACTTTCTTTATGAATATTTCATGTGCAGATTATGGGATAACTTTACTGCACAGTCTGATCACCTTCATAAAGTTTCACCAAGCAAAGAACACAATTTTTGTCAGTAATGTGAGATTTGTAATTTCCCCCTTTCTCCCACTGGGTGTCTAGTCTGTGGCTCTGTGTTCTTTGCTTGACTTCAACACTACTTTTACTGTTCATCAATTGCAAAACATTGTTTACATGTAACAAACCACTGCATAAGAGATGAACAGCTCACGTGTTTCCAAGCAACAGCCTAAAATACACAGCAACACATCCCCCCGCCAAAAATAAACATTTGTGTACAAGGACAGCTTGCTGCCTGTGGTTCCTCAAAACTCGTGCAGGGGGTTCCTCAAAACAGAAAGGCATGTGGCCCTACTCCCAATGACCTTTAATAACATCACAGTCATCTCACTCACATGTCTTCCTGTTATTTCTGGACTAGATAGCGATGTCAACCAAGAGAACTCATGAGCTCAAGCTTCCTAAAGAAATGAGTGAGTATGACCCCTGTCACTGTAAATTTGGCTGTAATAGGCCACATTAACACGTTGTTGGAATTATACGCGAACAAGTGAAATGTACGATGTAGCTAAACTAACTGGTCAACCATTATGACTCATATTTCCTTGAGTATCTGGTTGTTTATGATAACTCATTCTTCTCACACAGTTCACACACTTCTCAGTAAGTCATGGACTCAGGTTTATATTTTTAAATCTAAACAGCTTTAGCTCTATTTACACAGCACAGTTCAGATGTAGGCATCCACTTTTGCATTTTAAAGCCAAATAAAGAAAATCAGAAGCCTCCCCTTCATTTCATATTAATTCACTAAATAACTAACCAATCAGTTACTACCTTACTTAAAGCAATTGATTGTACATTTATTTGGCTGATGCTGAAATTTCCATTAATTGGAACGTGTGCTTCACAACAGCCTTGTTGATCGAGGTAGTTAATGAGTTTTTCTATTCACCAGTCATCCACCTAAGTTAAATAGTGACTCACCAACCAGCGGCCATGGTTTGATGGGTGGAAGAATGATGTAATACTGTTGAAAAGGCCACTGAGTTGCGCTTGAGTTTGCTTGCTGGGTCCTCCCTGAAAATTAGAAAAGAGAATTTACTAAAACAACAATCTCTACTTACTTAAAATAGAATTGTTTCAAACATTATCTAAAAAGAACTAACCAGTAGAGATGAGACCCAAAGCACCACATGGCTGATGTCATAGGCATTTGTTATGTATCGAGGTACTATCATCTGACTTGTTCCCACAGGGAGGTTCAAACTCCTCAAAATTCTGGTGAAAATCTGAAAAGTGAAATGTGGCATTTAATGGGGTGGAACCGGCCAGATAAGTTCATCACCAACACATAACAGCACGAACAGTAAACCCTTTGAAACACAACCATGATGAAATTCACTTCTCCATCAGTGACTAAGCAAGATCAACAAGGAAACTTGATAGTTTGTTTGTCCCACAAGCAGCTAAAGCCATGAAATAAACACCACGAGGTAAAACCATAGTGTATACAAGTGTATGCGCAACAAACCCCCACAGCAAAACAAGTTCTAAATTGTGTAGTGGGTGGTGGGGCTGTTCAGCAAAAGAGGGAAACAAACCTTAGGGATATAGGGGTCCCAATCAATGTAGCCGATGTTGTCATTAGCCAAGCGAGCAAATAGACTGACCAAATGCTGCAGAGAAAGGAGAACAAATGTTACACAGGAAAGACTTGTGACTGTACATTCAAACATTTTTAATAAATTCATTTACTCACCACTTCCCAGCTTGGAAGATTTTGCACAGACACCCATAAACTGATCATTTCATCAAACCACAATCTGTCAATGAATCAGATGGTAAGAAAAGCAGAAGACAACTCTACTGAGTACATGCATGTGCCATTTTACAGAAAGCAAAAATTCAGCTCATGATCAGCACATCACCGACGGACAGGTACGCCTGTGTAAAACAAATTAGATTTAGATTTAGAGTACTTCCCTGGTAATGTTAAAAATGTTTCCGGTCAAAAACTATGTAAATATTAATTATGGGGAATTATGGATCAGTTTACACTGGTTGACTTGTGAATTAATGGTCATTAATCAATTACAGCTTAAGTAAGTTCAGAGTTCAGTGAATAATGTGGCAGAGGAACATACTAAACTGTGGAATTTGTTGATAGTCAAGCATAAAATTCAATATTTATGGAAAAAACTATCCATCATTCTAAGTAGTGAGGAAATGAATAGGAAATTACAGTATCGACCAATAAATTAAGAGTTACCCTCTTTACTTCCTGAGCTGTCTCCATTTTTCAGCGTATACTAGATGGTACAACATTTGCACAGAGTGGAGCCAGAAATCATGCTGCCAACTCTCTCAAATCCCAAAAGAGTTCTGTCAGGGAAAACTCTGGGTTGCACTGGTGAATAAGTATGATTTTTAAAAAGAACAGTACCTTCACAGCACAGTGGCTGTGAAGGTACTGTGCAACAGTACAACATTAGGTAGGCGGTGACATTTAATGGATGCTTCACCGGTATAAAGGGGCTTCAGTTATCTCATCTCTATACCAATATGTAATATGTGGGAGGAATGGGAAGTCAGCCAATGTGATAATAAACAAGGTGTGTTAATTTTTCACAAGCATTAAAATTATTTTTTCAAGGCTATTACATTTAACTAGCTTAACTATTATCAGACTGAAGCAATGATACAGGAGTGGATGAGAAGTTTCTTACTTAAAACCCTTGTGATGAAGCTCTGGAGGCAGAGTTGTGGGTAGGAAGAGCTCAAAGTAGCTGATTGCTCTTTGCATGGTGACATCAAAGGGACAAAGAAGTGGTCTCCATTCATCCAACATCTCCTGAGTAGCAGACTCCAAGAAATATCTGTAGGAACAGAGAAAGGATCACCACTGAACCATTTTGTAAAATCCAGCCAATGGCAGCTAATGATAAGAATGTTACTATCATTCCTCAGCTTATGAATGGATATGCTGTATTTTGCGGACCATAAGGCACACCACATTATAAGACGCAACATCAATGACCAGGTCTATTTTCATACATAAGGCGCATGATAAAACATATATAAAGCGAAGCATAGCATGTACCAGTATTACAAAAAGTGGCAGAGGTAAGCGTGTCGTGTACTGTTCTCTGACTGGTTTATTGTTGCCAGCGATAGAAAACCCCTGAATTTAGTGTGACATTGGAAAAACTTTGTATCCCAACATTTGACTGTAATGGGATTATGATATGGATTTTTTTTAAGTCTAATTATAGTAACACAACACTGACTAAATGTTTTCATGGTGGTTGGTTGGTTCGTATAGTGCGAATAGTACGGTACATTGACACTTGAAGCATCTCAACCAGCAGAGCAATTTAGAGGGCTCTACAAAGATGGACAAGCCTCTTAAGTCCCTTACAAATCACAACTGAATACACTCCACCTGGTGCTGGAGACTGATGACCAGAGTGTGCAAAATGCAAACAACTATTTACTGTGAGTTTCTATTTACAAAGAACATCTATATGTTTGTGTTATGTTCATATCACGATCAGAATACTGAAAAACACATTAGCCAACAGTGACTGAAATTTGGATGATAAGAGCACTAGGTGCTCTAAAAACGAGAGATTACCAGTCATACACCAAGCACATTTTTTGCTGTTAGGGTAAATCCTGTCATTGCACTGGCCTCATAGTCCCACAGTGGGATTTTCACAGTTCATCATACGCATGTGAAAACCCTGCAGGTTATTTCAGGTCACCTGGCTGCCTCAGCAATTTCACATCCACTGGAGGCCTTGAAAATCCTGGTGATTCCAACCAAGGCTACTTCCCCCTGCCTCACTGCTTATCCACAGTATCTCAGCACCTGACCACAAATTGTTCTCTCTTTGCACAGTGACAGGTAACTCTCACACAAGACAGAATTAGATGAGGTAATAGGATTATCTGCCTAAGTGCAAAGTGAGGGACAACTCCTACTGCTCGCCTAAGATATCTGCAAGCATACCACTAGGGTGAAGGCAATCAGGCACCTGCAGGTGACAACAAAGCTTAACAATTATAAAGCAATTAGTGACACCTAACTGGGTTTTTCACCCATGATGACATCAACCACTTCAACAAGGGGTTTCTTTAGCTCTGCATATCTATCCTCATGTCAAGTTAGAAAACTAGAAATCTTTACATGAATAAATTAATCAACCAGACTAATACAGTTTAGAACAATATTATTAAGATATACTTACGGTCTGCAGCTTTTCACAAGAGTTTTCAACACACCTTCCACAGAACTGTAATAAAAGAAAATAAAAAAAAATCATGAAAATGCCCAAATACTGAAACACTGATGTTAGAGTAACTGTTAAACAATCTCCACACTGATGGAATTTGACTTTGATTGCATGCACACAGAAACTTCTTTGCACACCATGTGTGCAGCGAAATAGAAAAGCTAGTGTGTAATGAGGAAACTGCATTAGAAGTTTATTAATAGAATAATAGTTCACTGAAAGTAAACATAGTGAATTTGTCAACAGTAGCTGACCTTCCTGACTTGGCTCAAGCTACCATACATATTTATATGGTAATACTTCAACTAAATGTTCATTTATAACAATTCATAAAATTTTCTCTTATATTCAATCAAATCTATGATCATTTACTGCAGGTGGTTAGTTCTAATATTAAAATGCATCTAACACACCACTTACTGCTGACATGATTATCTTCATATATAGACTACAAAAACAGGTCACATAACAGTGTTGAAAGCTCAGGACCAATATAACCACAGCTTTTGAGCTTCCCTGCTTGCAATCCCACCTATCTGCTCACATGCAAGCTCAAGCCATGCCTTGTTGGAAATGCCCTGCTAATTCCACTAAACAACTGGTTAGTTGTCCTCAAGTGAAGACTTGTTATTCAAGTCTTCATTTACTGCTAAATTACATCACCTTTAACTACTAGTGACACACTGTAGTCCAAACTAATATAATATAAAAATATATAAATGCATGATTTTATCACAATGATTTTAACACCGTAAGACCACAACACACGGGCCACAGAGCAGGGTTAAACTCATGCACTGAAAATCCAGCAACAACCAAACTAATTTAACCGAGTGTCCCATTACAAAGTGTTCAGACACTCAGGCAGAAGGAACCCCCAGACTACACTGTACAACATTTGTATGTCAACTGACATTAACCCTCACGTTGACCTCAACACATTCCAGGATGGGGAGAAACTTGACACGAGATTGAACTCTTCAATGAATCCTGAAAATGCTGTACACTAGTATGGGGATGTCTAAGCAATGAGAAAGTAATCATTTGAACGAAGGCCAAAATACACATTTGTTGAGAGCTTTCATTTGCATACCAATGCCACTGATGACCTTATAGAGCACCTAATATTTAATAATGTACCACTAATGTGGTTGTCAATGATTTTGGTACAAGGTGCCACATAATCAACTCTTCAACTAAAAAATACTGGGAAACACAGCATGGGAGATTAGGAGAGACCCTTTAAAAATAAAAAACTACATTGCTTATTATCACTTTCTCTCTCAAGTATTCAATATTGTGAATAAAGGAAAGGTAAAAAAATTGTTAGCTGCAGTGCGACAGTCTCCAATATGGGTGAAATGTTAACATTGAATAAAATTTTCTGCTGTCACAAGCTGCATATGGAGTGTCCAGTTTTTGTTTTAACATGCAATATATATAAAAAAAACAAAAACAAAAAAACAAGTGCCCCAAACGATGAATTCAAAGTAAAACACAAAGAGAAATATTGTCCTTACCACCTCTGAACCAATTTTAGCATTATGAGTTTAGTGGATGAACGAGGCCGTGGAGAACTGAATGTGAAAGGAGACAAAGGCATAAAGAACACATTCAGCACGCAACAAGTGCCAATCATTCAAAAATATTTACATACTATGCATCTCCTACAATTTTCTGCTATCTGGGTTATTATATTTTTGTGCATTAGTATAAATTTGACAGAGGTGAGCTGGCAAACAGCCAAAGCAGCTTGTTTTCATTAGCTATAAAATAAAAGTTGTGTGCTAGCAAAGCATCTGTGTGAAAATCATACAATGTTCCCATAGCACCATACAAGAGCACCTCGCACTGCTTGCTATGAACCACATACAAAATTTACAAAGGGACTTTACAAGGTAAAGGTCATAGCTAACATTGTAAAAATTGCAGTTATGAAGGATATGAGGGAAAAAACAATCAAACAAACAAACAAAAAAAAAAAATGTTCCACTTGTTGTCCCACAACTCTTTTCTTCAAAGAAACCCATAACCCAAGAGTAGCCAGAGGCTCTGAATTATTAATTATTATTAATCTGAATATATAAATATATTCATCTAAAGTTAGATATCCTGTTCAGTTCATAAAAGACAAAGTAAAAAAATAAAAGAATAACAAATATAAATTGCTTTACCATTTCAATCAATATGCAACTAATTCTAGGAAGAAATAAAACTTTTAAGTGGACTTGTAACAGTATGCTGTGTAGCGAACATACCTTCCCCACTGGAAATATTGATTGTATTTCCTCATTTCTGTGATTATTAAGTGTGTATCACAATCTAAACTGATTATCAGCAACAATGAAGAACAGAGGCATACTTGGGAAACCAGTTGAGGCCAAGATGCTCTGTCTTTGAGAAAAGAATCCTGTCATGCAGCTCGTATAGTGGTCTCCACGGCAACTCAAGGTCGTCCCTTGACAGTAGTTCCCTCTTCCTGTTAGATGAATCAGACACAAGAGATCTTAGCTCACACAAATCTATATAAAAAAAAAAGGGATAGTTGCTCACAATTATATAACTACTAGTGTTCTGTTTGCTGTATATTTTAAGGAACACCACTCAAAAATATATATGACTTCTGTGTTTAGCATGTGTACAAAGTGAAGAGGCGCATTCTTACTTGAGAAGGTTGATAAGAAGCCGGGCGAGGCCCTGCATCATGCTGATCTCCAGTCCAGGGATTGTTATTAGCTCATAGAGCAACTTGATGAATAGTACATGGTCCTCTTTGCTGAACTTCCGTCCATACAGTCTGATGTAGCTATATAGGACAGAGAATTGGGAATATCAGAGCCCCTATCAGCATCACAAACCCAGGTATAACATTTTTTTTTTTAAATAAAGCGAGTGAGAAGACAGAGTTATTTTTTAAAACAATAGAACTAATACAGAAAAAACTCACCAAGTCCTTTGAAACTGAACATTACAAAGTGTCTCTATAACTGTCAATATGCCAAAATACCAGTGCGTAGAATCTGGGTCAACCCCACAATAAACTTTCCAACTCTCTGAGCCGGCAATGACTCACTCTTAGACAGGCCAATGCACCAGCATTGGGGACTGAAACAGATTACAGACTGCCCAGCAACCAAGTGCAACAAAATGAAACGGCACTTCAAGTAATCCACTTTCATATTTGCTAGTGTAATCAGACCCATGAGCAAATAACTAAAAAATGAATAAGGAATTGTAAAGTCAAGGTAAAATAAGGTAAAATCAATTCAAATGAATGTGTGTGACTTTTCCTGTTTGCTTGACAGTTACAGTCAAAACTGTAAAACTACACGAATAGCTGGATATCAAAACAACATTTCCTCATAATCAATGAATAATCAAATCTTTCAATTCATTTGATTATGATAGTGACCTACAGCTGTGCCGTACTGTCACGGTGACATTGTACATTTAACTGCTGCCCCGATTATGAAAGCTGTATCATCTCTAATCAAACACACTGTGTGTAAACAGCTAGCTTACACATAATAACCACTATAAACACACCATCCTACAAAGTAGCACAGGTTTCCAAAGTCCCTTACAGATAAGATCAGAGTGTGTAAACCAGCCACTGATCAGTGTGTACAGCTGGGACAAGAACAAATTATTGGCCTAACAGACAGACAGACAGGCAATCTCCCCTCCCAAAATAAAAATAAGGAAGAAGAAAAAGTACACATCCAGTTCAAATGTTTCTCAATCTTGTTTTCCGTTCGGCGGATGAAAACATCCAGTCAACAACTGTTAATGCACCGTTAGGATGCCAGAGATTAGTGTTACTTACGTAGAAAGTTTCCTCGTCCAGAATAGCACCCCGGGCCATATCTCTCTAAGCTGTACGGCTCGGCCCAAATTTCCTTTTATTTTACTCAAAATGTCATTTGATTCACTGTCGAGCCTATCCGCATAGGGCAGAAGTTTGTTGTACACGATGTCTTTCTGAGGAACAAAACCCAATATATCGGACCGTGTCTTTTTCATTTTACCCAATCCCAACTAGCTAGCTTTGACTATGCTCGTAAAAATAAAATAATCAGTTTTAACTTCGTTTGGTTTTCCAGCGCGCGTTGTTATGCTGCCCGGCTAATGTAACCGCTAATAAATCCCCAGCTAGCTAGCTCTCCGGTGAATATCAAGGCTGTTATGGGCCGGACACTGTGTAAATTATGAATTACACAAGTTGATAACACGCTAGCTTAGCCGCCTAGCCTAAGTTAAGTCAGCCCCCTTTACCGGAAAACACCGACATCACCCGTTTCATCCTATGTAAACATTAAGGCTGACGAAGGGGAGAAAAACACGGTTTGTCCAGAAAACGCGTTGGCACCCGAATTGGCCTGTTTCGACTAACGTTATCTCACGGACCCGACAATCCGCTAGAAGGCTAGCTAAAGTTAGCTCTGTACTACGAAATCACAGTCACATCCCATGAAGTGCCAACGTCGACTGGCTCGTCCAACTACTGCAGAGGAGACTGCAGACGACACCCAGCTACAGCCTCCACAGCACAGACGTCACGTCCGGCCAGAGGCTCCGGGTGGGGAGACTGGAAGGGGGAGGGGGGGGACTACATTTCCCAGCATGCCGGTCTCCATTCTGCTTTTTATAAGTGCTTATCCTTTGGCCACTCACACGGGATGATTTAGGAAATCCACTTAGGATTTCCTGTCCTCAAGTGTATTTTCTGCTTTTCGTTTAAGTCCAAAATAAGCACTCAAAAGTTATTTATTACAGTTTGCCTTATATCATCGTTCATTACAATCATGCTAATAGGTATTAATGCGCAAAAGTCTCGGATCTGAATAGCACCACACGCCTATATATGTACATATATATTGAACATTTTGTCATACATGGTAATAATAGACGGGGATCATTGAAAAACACGAGCAGTGCTTCACGTGAGGTGGACAGCGGCCGCCATCTTGCGGTAGCAGCAGGTACAAGAAGTAACTGGACAGATGTAAAGAGGAAACGAAAAATAAAAAGAAGTCTCACTCTGACAGATATTTCAAACACAATTTCAATCAAATGTACCGTAGTGAAACAAAAGCGGCTAAATGTGCCACCGTTATAAAATTGTAATATTGCAATATTTTTTAAAAAGAAAGACCAGCGTCGGCTGTAATGGCTATGAGATGGAGAAAATATATTGAGAGACAAAATATATTTACCTTACGTTTTTTTAATGTGTTTGTAACCCTTCTTCAGACATAGACGATCTAATGCAACGTAAATTGATATAGTATCCTGTATCCTAGCAACCTGTAGTATTTATCCAGCTAAAGGAAGCGTCTTCTCTAAACGTTAGTTAGCCAGTCACAAAAAAAAATTAATTTAACAGGTTTTTTAAACACTGGGAGCTTTTTACAGGCTAAAGTTGAGTGCCTAACCAGGTAAACGGGAAACAGATAGCCATAAGATGATGACTGAAAAGTTCAGTTTAGCTTGCGATAGACTTGTGTCGCACCGGCAGCTAGCTTGTTGTCACTCTTATTGTGTCGTACCACTGGATGGTAACAACTTGTTGATCTACAGTAATCTACATATAGAGCACAAGGTTTGTCGACACAGTTTTTTTATTCGATATTCAGTTTGTATTAATCAAAAATGTCTGGATAGTTCCACTAGTTTGCAACGTTTTGTATTATAACCACAGGGGATCCAATATCTTGTGATGTTGTGTTTTGCTAAAAATCTTATACAATGCAAAATTATAAATAGTTTTATGTGGGCAGGTGGGAAAAAAAGATATGTTGTTTAACTGTAATCAATCATCTGTAAGTTTTTGATCTTTATTTGTTATCGTTGCTAATAAATATAATGTTTGTTGCATATTTTAGTGAAGTCTAAATATTTGTCCACAGCCCTTGCTGTTAACTGGCCACCATGGTGAGATCAGTGCAATGACATTTGGACAAAGAAGCAATCCTGTGCTACTCTGCTCTGCCTCAGCTGATTATATCATCGTTTGGGATATTGAACTGTGCCAGAAGAGAGTGAGGGAGGGTAAGGAAATAATCTGTGTGTGCAGTAAAAAGCTGCTGTCCAGGTCAGTCTCTAATCTCTAAAATGAATTAGTTTTATTCACATTGCAACATATAGGGGCAAAGGGGCAAGATCAACATTTTCTAATGATATTCATTTTGTGTGAATTTCCTCTTATAATAGAGCTGTGACTATGATCATTTTCCAAAGTGAAAATCTTAACAAGCCTGCCATCTAGTGAAAAATATCCAGACAGGCCGCTGAGGTCTACCACAGTCATGGACCTCTTTTGTATTGAATGTAATCACTTCTTTTTTTGCAGGGAAAGTTGCAGCTGGGACTGTTATTGGGACTGTACTGGGTGAAGTTGTTCATCTCTCTTTCTGTGTCTCTGATGAACGAGTGGCTGCATGTTCTGGAGCTTCTGTGCATATTCTTAGCTCAAAGGTAAAAGATGATATACTCTATAGATTTAGATTTACAATTTGTCTTCATGAACACAAACACTTGCTCCATATTTTTGAACTCATGAGCAAGCTAAGTACTGTATTTATTTTCTATTGCATATATTGATAAAAGCATTGTTCCTAAATACGTTTTTTTATAATTTACCTTTTTATTTATGAAACCTACATCAGAACATATCGCTTTATGAAAGCACATTTAATATCATTTGTGTGTTATGGATGTGGATGTTAAGTGGATGTTAAAGTCTCAACTTTATCTAATTGAAGTTTGATTGTTTTTGTTTTTTTCCACACTAGAGAAAGGAAGTAATTTCTTCTTTGACCGGCCACCTGGGACATTTAACATCGGCAGAGTTTTGTCCCTGGAATGAAGACATTCTCATCACCACATCAGAGGACCGCACTTTTAAGGTTCTCGCTAAAGATTCACAAATAATGGTCAAAAAGGATCACACTTTTGATTTAGTTACAATGAAGTGTTTGCGCACAAAACAAATACCAACCAATCAACATAAACTTATCAGCACTTTACCACTCTTCTCAGGTGTGGGATTTAAAAACTGGAGATGTTTGCTACCAGTCTTTTGTGCTCTCAGGTATGATATTCCTCTTGAATTGTTCACTATTTAGGTGTTAGGACTAATTTTTAAGAACCAACAAGGGTTAAATACAACAAGCTTTGTAAAGTAAGCAAAGTTTTCATATTCTACGGCAGCTCAGCTGAAACTAACTCTTCGTTTCTTTAGCCTCTCCACTGCTCAGTGTATTCTTCTTGGAGGACACAAGGTACCTCATCACCGGCTCAACTGATGGACAGGTTAGTGACCAAGACATGTAGTGACCAAAACTGAACACTGCAAATTTTGATATAATGCCTGTATCTGTTGGGTTCAGGTGTGGTGCTTTTCTCTTCATGATGACCACAAGTGTCACCTGGTGACCAAAATGGACCTTCAAAAGATGGAAAAAAGACATCACCAAAGATGCATGTACCAAGCTTTTGGCTCTCAAGCAGGTGATGTTACAAACAATGAAAGAGATGGTGTTGGACAGACTTAATTTTCTTTTCATTGATACTTCTTTTTTGATATTTTCTTCCAGGAGAGGCAGAAAAATCAGCTGTTGTTGATACTGCAAAACCTGTCTTCAAAATGGCTTCTTGTAGCCCATTTATTGACACCAATAATGAGCATTTAAAGTAAGTAAACACTGTGTATATATAGTATTCATAATTTCATGATTTAAAGCATTTGCTAAACACAAGATCCTGCTTGTTTTGGGTTCCTAATTTGCTTACGAGGGAGATTTTCTATGTCTAGTTACCTCAGGAGACTCCTGAGTCAGCACTGGGATAATGACATACCAGATAGACCATATAACTATAATTATTATTAATTACAGGAAATCATAAGGTTTAAGGTGGAGTCCAAAATGTAAGCATAATTCCCAGTGTAAGAAATCAACTTTATTATTCGACCCTGATGAAGAACTGTTTTATCACATCACAGATGAATGTTAATGTTGAAACAAGACATGATACTCTCAGTACTGTGACCACTTTCATTGCATCAATTTGGTTTTCAACAAGAATTTCACCTTGTAAGTGTATTTGAGTCTGAAAATATTTTAGTTTCAAATCAAAAGAGGGTTGTCATTGAAAAACACATACATAGCCACACTTTTCTGCAATTTGTGCTGTATAGCGCAAATGTCATCACAAAATCTTGGAAAAACTACAAAAAAAAAAATGTCACATCTTTCATAGGAAACAGGAAACTTTTCAGGCTTGTAGCATAAATGGTTTCAGGCTGTTAAAATATTTCATGTTACAGCAGGAAGCAGGCACTTAAAAACCACAGACTTCACACAGTGTGTATTTTGTGAACCACTGAAATGAAATGGACATTGATTCCTTATTGCTTAAAGCTGGAGCAGAACTTCCACTAAGAACAAAAATGTGATTACTGCCTGAGTAAGTTGTTGTTTGAATTATTCTTTGACAAGTTAATCGATACATAAGGCTGTACATTTTCACGTTTCAGCATTCATCTACACGCCGGCTTGTTACATCTGATGCCTGATCAAAGCTGGAAAAACAACCTTTGTTTATCAAATTATGTTGAAATAGCAGTTTATTATTGCTGGATAATTGTTTCCCCTTGAGTATATCTTATTATCTCAAGGTAATGGGCTAAAAAACATTTGCAGGTGTGAAGTGAAATACAGACTTATGTGTCCCCTGGGAGAAAGTCATAATAGATACTTTGGCACACAGAATGAAATGCTGCACCCTTTTCTACAAGCGCAATAATACAATAGCTATGTAAAAACTCTGCACATCATGGATTTAACAGAGGCAGATGATCTACTTAAAAATAACAATAAACGAACATGTAAAACCTGTTTTAACATATACACTCAACACATCATCACTTCAGCATTTAGTTCAGTGCAGGAAGTAGATAAAAACAATCCATCAGACTCAATTTCCTCTCCTTCCTTCTCTGTGTGGCAATAGTATCCATCTTGCTGGCTATGCATAGGTTAGACTGCATGAAGTCAAATGAAACTTGAATAAAAACCTGTAGTCCTATGGTCTCTCACCACACCATGACATCAGTATGTTTTTCTTTAGTATGCGGTTACGTAGTCTTTTCCCAAATGATCTTGAAAAAAGAAAAAAAAAAACATTTTTGGGGAGAAATTCTGTAACACTATTTTTCCATATTTTTCTGTGTGGGCCCCTGCAGGGACAACAGCTGCCTATGTGTTGGAAGCTCTGATGGCCTGTATGTGGTAGATCTGGCTACTTCAGAACTTGTAACAGCACTATATTTCAAAGGTGGGCTGATTGCAGTGAGACTTCTCTGATTTGATCTTTAATGCTATGATGTGTTTAAGTGTTCCTCCTTTAAAATGCATATTGCAGGTTAAAGACCACTTTGAATCAATGTTTAGAAAACTAATATAGGAACTGTTTTTCTTCTAAATATATTGGTAAATACATCAATTATTAATTAATGAATTTAATCAATAAATAAATGAATAAATGAATCTATTTCAATGACGTGTGCATGCATATGCATATCATATTCTTCAGTTGAGCTAATGTTTTTACATGATGTACAATGCTTGATACTAACTAATTAACTGGACGTGCATTCTTCTAGATTACCCCAACCTGAGCATCACCATGGCTGGATCATGGTCAATCTCTCCAGGACAGGAGAAAAGCAGAGTAAGATACTGCACTCACTTCTGTCCTTTCATCGGCCCATGACGTGTGTTGCACACACCATTTGACCCCTTGCTGAGGACTGTGCATTCTTGGCTTCTGAAACTTCCTCAGTTCATCATAATAAAAGTCACCTAAAAATGAAAAGTTTAAAGGAATTCATAAAATTTAATTCCTCTTGACATGAGAACCACTAAAATCAATCCCTAACTTTTTCTTTCTTGAATTCTTTATTACCTGCTGTAGATGGTGTGTTTAGTGAGCTCTTTGTTTACTCCACACGTGGCGCTTTTGGAGTTACATCTTTGTGACAAAGGAAGGATCTGTGCTTCTGCTGAAGGCTTTTCAGTGTTCCCAAGGTAAACCTGAAGTTTAAAGCTAATATTTAAAGATAGATGTAAATAAATATTGAAAGATTAATATAAAGATCCAAGTGATAAATGAAATCTCGTTGTACACAGGGCCTGGAAACAATGTTTCTTCTATCAGGACTCTGATAAGTACGATAGCATGTAGTGTTTCAGTTGCTTGCGTGTAATTCTGTTATTCTGTTTTATTTTACATTATTATTACAGCCGCTATTATGAAACAATTGACAAAAGGCACACAAAAAAGGAAAACTATTTCTCCTCTGTAGCTTATGTAAGCATTTGTTTCCAGCCTGGAACAGTTCTGCTGAATAAATGATTTAATTCAGTGAGCATTTTTTATATGCGTAAGCATTGGAATCCACATGAGTTTTAATAAAGTTGTCCATACTGGATGTGATCCTCAATTAAGAAAATCACACTTATTAATCTCACAATAACAACACTATTCGAATGCCAAAAAGTCTCCCTTGTCCTCCAGGGGAGAAATGATAGGAATTCAGGTATTAGCTTATTTCCACCATTTGTTGATTATTTAGCAAAAATCCACTAGCACTAATAAATTGTGATAATTTCATCAACAGTATGTGTTGCTCTAATTTAACAAATGTATAATTTATGAGCCAAAACTTGTTAAATCTAGGAAAGTCACTGCAGTTTTAGATTTTTTACCTTCTCTGAGACACTGGTCGCCTGACCTCACCAGCAATAGGACACGAGTGTGGCCTGTTTTCTATTTGGCTTCCCGCCTTTGACTTCTGACATTTCCACATTAACTTCGCCTATTATATCCATTCTTGCCATCTGGATTTTCATGAGTCAACAATATCATGGTCCTGAGAATTAGAGGGACTAATAATCCATAACAGTGGAAAATGCTGTGCTCCTTCATTTCCAGTAACTCATTCCCCCCTATTTCACCCCTCCTTTTCTTTCAGTTCTCCCCTACTGCTTGAATCACCTCTGAATGCGGAGTTAAAGAAGAAGGAACCAAGTCATCCTAAAAAGAAAGGTCAGCATTGCTGTCGTCGTCTCAGCACTCACTTACCTCTCCCTATGCTCACGAACATAAAATAAAAGGGGAGCTACTGCTGTTTGACAGCTCTGGGTTTTAAAAGTATGAGTAATTTTATAGCTCACTCCATGACTGGCTCACTGTCTGTTTAGCTTGGCCTGGGTCAATTGTTTTAAGTTGTACTCATTGTAGGTTTAAAAAAAAGTTTCTTTGGGCATTACAAGATCGACTTAGAACCTCCTCATTATCTGTAAATATAGAGGAAAAGTTTCCATCTTTTGCATTGTGGGTTTTCATACCACATAGGTAGGTACTTGAAAAGTAAAAACAATAAACGTGTGATAAATTCTTGCTAATTAGCCTGGTTTTGTTGCTCAGGTAATTCTTTTAGTGGTGAAGTTTGAGGTAAAATAATAAGCTAAAAGTGTTTTTTTCCAGTGTATCATTAGGATCTGACAACTGGGAACTATTCTGCTGGCGACCTATAGTATACTGAGTTTCACATGTTGGTCTTGCAGAGAGGTAGTGCTGCGAAAGCCAGTACAGCTGGAGTGTAGGGTGCTGCCAGTGCTGGACTATTTAGGAGCTCTTCATGGGAGTCTAGAAGGGCTTCGTGACTGCACTGCTACGCCAAAAACCACAAACATTTACAGACTAGCATTACCCACCAGGTTGCCCTTGTGCATCTCTGTATTCTTAAGGATATCTGCAGAAATGTATTCAAATTACATCATAAACCTTGGAGACTCCTGGAAAGGAAAATGTTCTTCCACTATAGGTTAGGCACAAGTCTGAAGGAGCTTTTCAAGAGCTTTTCTGTGAGTGCAGCTTAGCTGTCGTATAATCTTGAAGTGAATCAGAGCAAATCAGTTGGCATTTTGACATGGTGATCATCAGGTGCAATTTCGTTTTTATAATGTCACCTGTCCAAAGTGTAATGCCAAAGTTATGTTGCCTGGTGTAAGATGTTTTATGATTGGGATATAAGGGCACTCTTAAAACAGCACTTAAAATCTAAGTGATCTTATAATTTTTTCCTTAAATGTCATCAATGTCTAAAGAATGAAATGTTTGAATGAGAGACTGGCTCAGATTTATGTAAAAACACTGGCGTCATCTAAATGAGACATCATTTTCACTGAAAAAGGAAAGAGTTTCATGCTCTCAATGACCGTTCCACTAGTCAACTACAATACGGGTTTTGTATTTGGTTTAGCAAAAGTATTGGTTTAGTTTGCAAATTAGTCACTGCTGCTTATTATTTCTACTTTTGCTTCATTTGACTCTTGTGTGCCCCAATTTTCACAGCTCAGTAAGGCAATAAATCATACCAGAGACTCTGGTTACAGTCAAAATAATACCTTAGAATCATACAACTGCAATAGTTTATACAGTTTCAGAAGCTTAGATTGTTTTGTCTTGTCCATCGGCCACATTTCACCAACAAAACTCCAGGGGAGGTCTGACTACCATTTCCCATTCTTAAAATCTCATAATCTAAAATAGCTGCAGACACTGTAATTGTTGTGAATCTGAACATCAAATTAAATACTTATGGTTTTATGTCTAAACACAGTAGGAAAGCTACCTTATGGTGCTGTACTTTACTTCACATTTTATTTGTATTGTATTGTTGCATAGGAAACTGAACATCCTATTGCGTTAAACTGGATAGAACAATTTCAATATTATGAAACTTTATTTGCCGTAACCGTTTAGGCTAAATGTTACATAATAAGGGCTGTAAAAAGAGCACTCGGCAAACTGCTGCGATTACATAGATATGACTCCACTTGGAGATTAGTCTGAAACTCTCTTTTTGCTTCAAATAGAATCTAGTGTAAAGTCAGCGTAAATTATGAGATTTTTATGGCCCCATAAAACTAAAGGACCGTTATATACCAACAGGAGGTCAATAGGCCTGTTGAGGAACGCCAAGGCTTTGTGTTGCCAAGTCATTACATTTCTGGACTAAAATGCTTAGTATATTGCATATAATGTGTTTTGGCTCAAATGTTAGTTCCAGTACTCCACCTCACACTCATGCTCACTCAAAAATGGAGTACTGAAGGAAGGTGCCACATGAGAGCAACCAGAAGCACAAGAGCTACACAATGACACAAAAGTATTATCAATATTACGGAACAGCCAAATGTGATATTCAAATCACAGTGGCTGCAATTTCTTCTTGAAGCTATATTTTGCCACATTGTGCCTTCAGGAAGTTACCAGGTGTAAAGGAACTTTACTTCTTCTGTTCTGAAAAGTTGAACAAAGGTTCAACTTAATTAAAAAAAAAAAAAGGAAAAAGGTTTTGCAAAAACACTAGAACCAAAATAGCACTTTCCTTTGTAGCTGGACAGATAAAGAAACAACATGTACTAAAATAAGTGTGTATTTCATTCCAAAATCCAAGGAAAAGAATCATTGTTATTAAACAGGAAAATACAATTCAAGCCAAAACCAGACTGGGCTTTGGCCGTGCACATCAAAGACGAAAAGCTCTCTGAGATAAGACTGGAATGAGAAGGGTTCCAGATGTGCATCTTTTTCATTTTGACTGATTGGTATCATTTACATTAAATCTTTATTATTGTGTTGGGACCATGCCAACATTGATTTGTGCAAAAGTCTTGAATAATTGATCCTATTTAGCCTATTTACTATTTCCTATTTACCTTTAATGACGGTATTAAAGTCATTAACCATAGGTTTGTTTCCCAAATGTCATTATAACATTCACACAGTTAACCTTACCTGATTTTTTTTTTTTTTAAGTTTTCAGTTTTATTAATCAACTAAGTCCATTGATGAATTAATGTAATCACTTAAATTTTTTCAGGTCACAGGTAATAAATTAGTATTTATGTGGGGCTGTAAACCAAATCTGTATTTTTTTCTGATGCAACTTAAGTCCTAAATTGCCGTTTCGACAGGAAAGCACTTTTTGGAAAGATTTACACAGTTTAATGGCTATGGAAAAAGTGAGCTCATTGTAATATAGTATAGGCGCTGACTGCGAACAGGGAGCAGAATGAACCATTCCACAGCCTGTGACCGATGCACTTAATCCTCACAGTAGTCACCAAATAACTGTATCTTCCTTTCATAGTTTTGTTCATAAAGGTCAGTTAAAAAGTAATGAGGAGCTTAATCCTACTTATGGAAAATAAAGCACAGAAGTCTTTTTTCCTTTAATTTGACCAATATCGTAAAATACTTACTCATGTCATCTGTTTATAAATGCAACTCTTTGACCTTTGTATCCTTTAGATTTGTTTAGTACATACACGCATGTGATTTATACCCACTGCAGTCTGTGGTAATTTGTCTGTGTCGCTTTTGCCTTCTAAATTTCACAAAGGAGGAATAATGGAGCAGCCGCTGGTTTTCCACTCAAAGGTGAAATCATCTGGATACACCAGTGCCCCACGGTAGGTTAATAAAGGAACTTTCCCTGAGGAAATTTAATTACAGTGTATTACATTGCCCTAAACTCGATGAGGGTAAAAACCAACAGTAAAGTAAAGTCAGGTGACTGGAAGAATGGAACTTTTTTCCCTCTTCTTGTATTTCATTAATTTCTTAATTATAATGTATTGCAGATACTCAAGATGAATAATATTTACAAAGTAATCATCACAAAACTTTCAATTTGGACTTCAGAGAGGCAACAAGCAACATCTTACCACATTAATAGGATCTCATAGCAATGTGGCTTTAAGTTCCTGCTGACTGGTTTTAGCACATCTTTTTCACTACCAGATGCTCAGCTTTTCAACGTCATATAAATATAAGATAAACATGAATTACTTAAATACTTTTACTCATCAGGTCTTTATTAGTGATATGTCGTTCATTTTGAACTAATCTTTTGTATGACTCCGCACATTCGTGCCACAGGCTCAGATTCGTTCACCAATGGGTCTTTCTGCCGCATCTTTTCTGTGTAGGAATGGCTTATTGATTCACGACTCAACGTCTTTGGGTCCTGAGTCTCTCATTCATTTGTCTCGTGACTGCTGCACTGCACTTAGCTTATTTCTTAATAGTATAAAATAAGTATTCATTAATCAAGTGATATGTTACAAGAGGTATCAGATAGATTTTTGTTTTTGTTTTGTTTTTCAGAAGGAATATGTTTTCTCCTAAAACAAATATTCAGCAGAATTCTTCTTCTAAAAAGTCTAACAAAAATACGTGAGTTTGTCTTTCATTTAATAACAATTATGACAATATTGTAAAATGCTGTTTTTGATATAAATGCAAATATTTTTTTGTCATAAAGAGGTTTACTCCTCCGAGACTATCCAGCAGATAGACCAGCACCTACTGTTCCACGCATCCATCTGAATGTTGCTAATAAACCAGTATACTGCCTTCAGTACTCAGGTGAGACAATCACGCTGCTACATTACTTAAAATTTCATTAAAACACACAATGCACACATTTAGATAAGCGGTTGAAATCATTAAGTATTTCCTTCTTTGAAAATATTACAAAATAAAAGCGAGTGCCAATACCAGCCAAAGGTAGTGGGAACACAGCATGTGAGACAGAGACAAGTATTTGAAAATCATTTTCAGTGAGAGTGAAAATCTTAAGAGATGACTAATTGACACATTGATGAACTTCACTGTTGATTTACTGAAATAGTACAGTTGTTTGAATAAGTGAGACTTTTTGGAACCCAAATCCATAATCTTTCATCAGCAGCAGTTTTAAAGCTTGCTTAGTGAAGAAAAAAGAGTTGTAAAAGTGACCAAAATATCCAAACTAAAAGATTCTATTTCCTTCTTTTCCAGGTGATGGAAAAAAAGTCCTGTGTGGTCTTGGCGACAGTTCAGTGTTTTTGTACAAGTCGTCATTTATTGGCACGCCGGCTATCTACACAGGTGCGTGAAGCAAAGAAAAAATCTCTGGTTATAGTGTTTGTGCCCTGTGTGCATTTCAGTGGTGTCTCTTCCACATTGATTTGTGAACGATTCATGCTATATTTTCTAATCTTTAATGGGGCTTTATTACTTGAATTTCCACAAATGTATGCTCACATTTGAAAGTTTTTTAAGGTTAAGACCTTGCCCATGATGTTCCTAATAGACATGGAGAATTGATTCTAAGAAGAATTCTAAGAGTCCTATGTCATTTGGGCCATTCTGCTTAAACTAGTTTGAAATTGATTCATGGATCATTATGAATCCAATGCAAGAACATAGTTCACAGTTTTTAAAGGTATAACTTATATAACTGGTTAAAGCAGAAAAAGAAAAGTCACAAGGTCAACTGTAAACATAACTGAATCCGTCCACATCGTAGCACCTCTTGTCCAAGCCCTGCAATTCTAAGCATTAAATACAGATATTCCTGCAAGTCAAGCATCTTTTTGTCACCTGATGGCTCAAATGCATTGGAAACAGACTCCACAAGAGGGCAGCAGAGATAAGAGGACAGAAGTTGAGGTGACAAGTAGGTCACTATGAGCCTCTTCACTCTGCCTGTTCCACCGAACAGCACCATAAAAGTAAATGTTACAGTCTCACTCCGTATCGCCAGGTTAATTTCAAATCTCCTCATGCAGGTCATGACAAGGCAGTGTGCAGCCTTAGCTGGAGCCTCAGCAGACAGTGGTGGTTAAGTGCATCAGAAGACCAGTCAGTACGAGTCTGGGGCCATGGCTGCACAGAGCCTGCCATTATCATGGTAAATGTCCCATGCATTCACTGAGCCACCCTTGCACTTGTCAATTAATTTTCTTTTTATATGGTTTACAGTCTGTCTCTGCCCCGTCACGTTATCCATCGCCACTACATCTCCTTACTTAAGCCTCAATCAAATCTTCACTCACTCATTCTAAACCAAAGTGCTAACAATAAAAAACTCCGGAATAGGGACCAGCCAAAGTGACCTCATATTGCAAAAATGTCCCTCCCTCTGAACATCTTAACAACTCCTTTTGGTTCAGAAGTAAAATCAAATAACTACGGACAAATGCAATCCCGTCTTCTAGAACAGCCGTGATCAGTGCAAGGCTTTTGCCTGTAATTGCAGTCTTGCAAATTAGGCAATGACAGTAAAACAGTGGAAGCTACTGGGTCCACAATGTTTTCCTTAATGTTCTCGTTTGCTCTTCTTCATGAGATGCTTTGAGAGTATAATGTCTCAGGTTTGGATTCTGTGATTCTGTTGCATAGTGCACTAAGATGTATAATGTATTAGACGTGGTGGAAAGTAGGCGCCATTTAATTTAATGTAGCAGTACAGTACAGGTACGAGATGCTTTAATGATAAATATCCAATTTGCTTGTTTAAATCACTTTCTTTTTTTTTTTTTCATTTTCTAATAGAATGGCGTCATGGAAATAAAATGAGAAAGGCATATTAATTAAGTTGATAAATTTGTAATGTGTAAAGAAAATAATGTGTTTCTTGGCTCAAAGTTGTGACTTTGTCTTTCAAAGCATCTGCTGGATTCAGAGCATCCAAATACGGCCTGCAGATGCCTCTTAGTTCATTGTGAATCACATTTAATAGGACAATCAGAAGTGTCGGCGTTCCTATGTCGGTTCTGTAGTCAAAATCTGGTATGTCCCCACTGCTGAGATTGTTTGGAGCTTGACTGGGTCTGAAACCCTTGAATAGTTTGTTTTCTTTTGAAACAACCTGGTAACAAGTGAAAATCTTTTCAGGGGAAGGAGCACCGGTGTGTTGTGTCACAGATACACAACTATACACCTGAACCTGGGGTAAAATATCATGACAGCCCATTTGTTGGCTTCTTTTACGTTGACACAACACTTTGCAGCTTATGAGAATGCCTATTTTTGACTTAACTCCTTCCTCATGGTAGCTTTTCTTTTCCCTTTTTCTACATGGTGAGAGGAACTCCTCCATCAACTGAGCAGACGAGAATGAAAAATTGTTGGTTGTGAAACTGTGTCAAAGATATTTCAACTAAAACTAAGCAAACATTAAAGATTATATGCTCTATTATTATTATTTTAAACAATTCAAAAATGTAGTGATGCTCAGCAGCTGCTATTACAGCTACAGCTACAGCTTTTATTGCTTTCAATCACATCTAAACAAACTGGAATTTAGGATCATACTTTTTCAAGGTTATTGTCTTCATTGTCTCCATCAATCATGTTCCCAGTAGTTAAAACCAGAGTAGATGAGCATTGCCATCGCATTCAAGAGTATAGTTTCCTCTATTGTATATGTCTCAGTAATTTTTAAGAGAGTATTATGATTGACTGTCTTCTTTTCTCTTGTAGGGCAACAGTTTGTTTTCCAAACCCATAAGAGGTGCTCAGTTTTACTACCTTGACAAATTTCTGCTTTTTGCATCTGGATCCTTTCTGCACTTGTACCTGTATAATGTGGACATGACACATGATGACATCAAGAGGTATTGTATATTGTATACAACAGTATGCACAGTGAAACCCATTTTGTTTAAAATGTGCTGTAAAGATGCACATAAATAATTCAGATTTAATTGCATATTCCATTACGCTGTGTAAAGAAAACGTGTAAAACATTTCTTTTTATCTTTTTTTTTTTTTTTGGCACATCATGCTTAGCTTCAGTTTTCCATACAACTGAATTCCCCTTGTTAACGAATGAGTCGAATCCAATTGATGGAAGAAATGCAAGATTTTAGTGTTAGGAATTATTTTGCACCTCTGCTTACAGAATAAATATAAAATATAATGTCAAGTCCCATTTTACAAAACTCTAAATGTACTCTGTACATTTAGCACTCTAATGCAGGTTAAGGGGGTAATATAGATAAAAAGACTAGTCTACTTAATGAAATCTATTTAGAAAGCTGGCTTTGGTGATGTTGAGGGGATCTGGCCTTATTTAGCTGCTACCAGGCACTGCTGACTCTCATTACCTGTTTAACTGTGTACTGTCAGGGTTTATTGTAGAAACCAGAAAAATTACAATAAATGGCCTCCATATTTCTTTCTACGGAGTGCATGTTGCTTGTTGTAACTGTTTTACCACCTTAAGTAGTAACTCCTGTTATAAATGAGAAACACTTGTCACTGTCATCAGTCAGTAAAAACAAAATTTGAAGTACATTGCAAACGTTTTTACTGAATTCTCTTTTTCACCAGCGTAGCTTAGACGGAGAGCAACAAAAATGGGTGTGAAGGAATTGTACATTTTATCATGTGGTTGCCATCATTGGATTAGAACTAATGCAATTTCCTTTTCTTTTTAGATATGAACAACGGAGTGTTGTCAAATTGGCAAAGTGCCTTACAACAACAACAGCAACTGATATCAATGCCTTGTCTGCAGTCAATGATTTCTTCTCTTGTATCCTTTTTCCTTGTCGTCCATGTAACAGGAATTGTTACTGTCTAGTCAGCACTGATGCTGTGGAGGGCAAACTGAACCTATATATTTAGTAAATTTGCTTGGAACATCTGGTTGGACCAGTTCCATGTGAACCACAGCAATCAGTCTGTGCTTCATAAAGTCTTCACATGTTCCCTCATGTCTGCTGATTTTACCTGTAAGTGATTTAGGTGTCTTTAATTTTTTCAGGAATGTCTGCATTCCAACCCCTTGTTAAGGTTTACAGAGCATTTACTTTCCAATAAATCCACTGAACTGAGCTGCATTTGGATAAGTGAGATCTTGTCAGGAATTATTTTTCACCTCTGTTGACAGAGTAAATATAAAATGGGTATATAATGATTTGATAAAAAAAAGTTTTGATTTTAAATGCAAATTAAATGTATTGTATGTCATTAAGAATGTAAATAAATGGACAGCATGCAAAATCATCTCTATAAACATATTTCTATAAATATGTATAAAATTGTCTCCATCAAAACAGACACAATGTGTGTCTTGCAATATTAGCAAATGAAAGCAAACAAATATACTCAGCAACCGACTAAGCTCAGCACCAGCTTCCAGTGTGGTCTGTGAGCATTAAGGGAAAGTTTTACATATATGGTTGATCAAATATGTATTATTTTATTGTCCACTACTGTTAGTAGTTGAATGTCCCAATCATTTTTAACATATATTGCACCACAGTTTCCAATTAACAGTTGCCATTACTTCTCTTAACAGTTGTCTCAGACATCATTCTGCTGTGCAGTTCAGATCGATCCATTCAAGTGTTTGACATGAACAAGTGTACAGTTGCATCTCAGGTGCCTAATGCCCACAGCAGAGCCATCCATTGCATTACACAGAATAAGGTAAAGTCATTAAAATGCTCCTGTGACTTCATTTTAATTTGTTGTACTGTGATAGATTATCTTATCTTTATTAAGTATGTTATCTTTTTATCACATCTTAAGTATCTTTGACATTGATAAGATCCAAGTACTGAATGTGGTCTTTATGCCTACATTCTCATAAAAAGCTATGGAATTCTTAAAAAACTTGAAAACTGGAAGTTTTAGTCCAAATGTGAGAAATATAACCAGTTATCAGATTTCAGTATCAGAATTGTTTTGATCACGCTGGCATTCCTCAATTATTAAGACTACGGTTTCAGTGAATCTGACGTTTGCAATTGATATCCTACATTCGTTCATGCTAGTATCCTGAAATTTTAATTATGGAAAAACATTTTATTTTGGCAGCTTGGCAGCATAGTGCTTAGCGCTGTTGCCCCACAATAAGAAGGCCATGGGGCCTTCCTGTGCTGAGTTTACATGTTATACCTGTGCCTGCATGGGTTTCCTCTGGGTACTCCAGTTTCCTCCTACTGTCCAAAGATCATGGTTGGGGTAATTGGTGAAATTGTCTGTAGGTGTGAGTGTAAATGTGAGTGGTTGTTTGTCTCTGTCTGTCTCTGTGTGTTGGCCCTGTGATGGGCTGGTGACCTGTCCAGGGTGTAGCCAGCCCCTCACCCAAGCTGGGATTGGCTTCAGCACCCCGCAACCCAGAAACAGATAAGCAGTTGAAGATGAATTAATGTATGAATGTTTATTTTGCCAGCGCATTCCTTAACTTACAATTGGATCAGATACAGATAATTGCAAGCTTCTTCTTTTGTCATATATATTTCAGACTTCTGATAACTTCTAACCTTTGTGAACAACAGAGGCAAACACATGGTATCACTTCACAGGCAGGCTGCGTGAAGCTTTGCCTAACCCACACAATGAAAAATTTGCTCGACTTGGCATAAATGACTGTGAGCCCCATCTTCCATCTTACTCTACATGGGTCGGCTATTTGGCAGATGTTGTAGCATTACATAAGACATCCATGAGTTTTGCGCAAGTTACATAAAGCACAGATCATCTTTCAGGGAATAAAAGTGTTACTTTGTGGTGTGAATGAAAAAGGTCATGGTTATAAAAATATTTCTTGGTTAGCCAAAAGTTTTCCATGACAGACAGACAGGACATGCCATCGTCAGTGTCATTCATCTAACTGAGTGTTTGAATGTAAATCCCCAGTGCATCAGGATTAAGGCTACCATAGGAGATGGCAGGAAGAGATTCCATGCTGGATGATGGTCTTGGAATGAAACTGTTCCATGAGGCAGTCTAGGTTTATGTGGCCTTACTCCCACATCACTGTCTTGGAACAATATGGGCCCAATTTGCTCGTGTCTAACAAGTAGACAGCTTCTGTATCCACATCAATTATAGAGTTGTAAGGAATGTAATCCAGCAACACTTAAAATGAAATAATATTAGTAATAAATTCATGCATTCATGCCTCAGCTTCTGCATTTTATCTTTTTACATCTATCACATTACAGAGAAATGAAGGCTCCCAGTTTCTCTCCATATATATATTTATATAGTCATTGAAATATTTGCCAATTTTGGAATCACAGCAAAGCCATTAATTTTGACCATGAAACTCGTGGAAGATAGCCAATCCTGGAATAGAGAAGATGTGTTTTTGTCCATGACACAGGCCTGTACTCTGTGACCTTGGGATTTTAACTTCAGTCATTTCTCCATGTCATCACTGACGCTCAGGCTGGGCTGGATTAGCAGGACGCTGGTAGCATGGATTAAATGCATTAACGCGTTCAACCGCAATGCACACTTGCACACAGGTGACTGTACTCCTTCTGTCCAGATGTTCTTGTGCTTTGTCGAGCCAGCTTTTGTGTTCCATACATTGTGAAAAGCTCGCCGAGTGTTGTTACAGCTTGGCTATTGCGTCAATGGGGGGATCCTCCGCCTGGGTGCCTGAGGGCCTTTGGGTGCTGTGGGGTTAATACCCGAGGATCAGAGGGATTGCCCCAGCCTGGCATAACATCACTTTTCTCTGTGCTCTTGCGCTCTCGTCTCAAATCGAACATCAGGAACTTTCAGCATGTGAAGCAACTTTTCCCACTTCAAATTTCCATCACCCTTACTGCGAAATTCACCTGGAACTCATCAGAGCAGAAGGCTTCATGGAAAATGGAACTGGAAATGCCCTCTCAGACTCCCATTCTCACACTCTTAGTGGAAATCTAAACAAAAAACACCCCCACCACTGCTCTCCTACTCTCCTGCTCTCTCACAAGCTCTCCCTCACATACGCACACACACAATTGTATCATCCGATAACCTGGTGTGAAAGATATGGAATATATGTGCAGTGGAAAATCCATATATTTATAGCTGGAGCTGTAGCCGGAGCTGAATTGCATAATGGTACATAAAAGACAACAATTGTGCCTCCATCTCTAGCCTAATATCTTTGCATCGCTTTTAATGTTAGCTTCTCTTCTTAGGCAGTACTCACGCAACCTTAAATAACAACAAGGAGACAATTTCCAAAGAACAGTCTCATACTGGCTGATAAGACAAGCTGATTTACAACCCATTTCAGCCAAACATGTGCTGACTTGACATTTTTGTGTCTTCACAGGGCTCCATATTCAGCACACAGGCACCAGAGTCATACAACCTCTTCCTCACCAGTGCAGTCACAGATGGTGTGAAGATGTGGGATCTCCGTACACTTAGGTTGGTATTGATTCTCTCTGTTCTGTCTGTCATCAGTAGAGATTTAATTTGAAAATCAAGCAAGAAATTTGATGGAACAGCTCAGTCCTTCTGTTCATGTTCATTTGCCTTCTGAAAAGGCAAGGCAAGTCACTGCATGTTAGTTGATATTCAAAGAGCTTTACAGAGGCATGGAAATATGTAAAAATGTCATTAAAGCAACTTAGAATAAATTAGAAAAGAAAAGCTTGATAAAGATTACAAAAGAAGGAAATGATAAAGATGAGCAGTAAAACAAGGGGCCAGACAAAATAAAAAAAGATTTGACATATGTGATTCATTTTATTTGTATTTTAAACATCATGTTCAGAAACCACAGCTCAACTTAGTGTTACAACATTAATTTATGCAAAGCTAATCAACAAGTCATCCCTTTACTATAATCATGAAATTATGGAATCTTGGTTCATGGGATGAAGTATCGTGTTTTGCCTTGAATTCAATTCAGATTCGGGCTTCATAATGCTTGAATGCAACTTCTACAACAAATTAGTGTCACTGTCGTGATGTAATGTCTTCCTGAAAGAAAGACAATCGTACATTTACTGTGATGAGTAATGTTCACAAAAATGTCGTCTGCAAATAATAGGTGCCTACTTGTTTTATGCAAGTTAAACTGTTACTGTACACTGAGTTTCATAAAATTAGTCAACAGTAATGTATGTTCAAGCACATTAAAGACGAGACCATTTTTTCGTTACTATTCTGCTCCTGGGATTGCAAAATTTAGCTTATGTTCAAATTACATCAACACTTACTCTTCAGAAAAACATTCTTAAGTTTATAAGTGAGGCGGCAGTTGTTCAAGTGCATAGCTGAGTGTATTTTTCTTTGACCTTTAGGAGCAAATATCCATATAATCTGCATAATTCGAGTAGGCTTTCTTAGATTTCAGAATGTTCTTTTTGGCCTGATAGAAGGCATTATTGAGTCTTTTGTTCTTTCATCTCTGTGATTGCGTCCATCTTTTACCTCTCATCTCAGGCTCCATCATAACCTTATTGTTATCTGATAAATATTTGTGCCTGGTGTCCAGGTCATCTTCTGATTATGAGAGCTATCATCAAGCTCACTCGACAGATGCTGGTTTTCTGAGGTGAAACACACGGAAGTATGAAAACAATATGTAAAAGCTTTTTTCTTTTCTTTTCCATCTTGTCAGGCCTATTCATTTTATTTCTCTCTTTGATGGACCTTATGTGTCTTTTTGTGTGACTATAAACAACCTCAAAAAGACACAGCTCATCGAAATGAATGCTTGTAGGAATTTCTTTATATACGTGGCGTGCAGCTAATGGAAGTAATTACAATCGTTTTCGGTTTTCTCCTCACGATGATGAGGGTGATATAAAATTCTCTGAACAGTGTGTGGCATGAGTAAAGCTGCAGTCAGTACAGTTTTGTCATCTACATGGAGCAGTTTCATAGAGTTTTAGTCCCGGGCTTGGCAACGCAAGTTTCATCAGTTCTGAAAAAAATCTAGGCAGTAAAAGAAAAAGTCTAAAGTTTTGCTGGCAGAATCATCATTGGAATTATTTTATGAATTGATGAGCAGTTTTGATGGTGAATTTTTTTGTTTGTGGCTAAAGTTAAAGTAACTCAGTCAGGGCAACATTGGGGTTAACGCTGATTATAGAGAGAGAGCCTCCAAAAAAATGAGTGGAAACTTCTGAAACCCAGTCTTCATTTTATTTTGCTTTGTCACCAGAGAATTTTTCAGCACTTCCTTTTCAGACAGAAACACAAACATGCATGATACCCATGTATATTCATCAAACTTCAAATGAAAGTAATTGTTTTTGAAAGTTTTCTACACTCAAAGAAAGTTTTACAAACTATGTAACCACTGGATTTGTTATATAGTTTATTTATCAGCCCCTCGCTATTTCAGATGATCTGTCTGTATGTGCAGGAGCCTAGTTTGGAGATCTATACACAACCATTTAACATAGCAAAATCAGGTCCACTCAGATACAATACTAAAGCTGAAGGGAACAGATGGTGATCTGGTTCTCTTTAGTGACGTGTTCCCCTTAAATCTCTTGGAATTTCCACCATCTGATAAATTCATACTGAGTAATGCATTCTGTGGCCATAGAACTAATCAATGTCTTTATTTCAAATAATATCACATAGTACAACAGAGAACCAAGTTTTTACCTGATTTGCACTGACACAGTTGAATTGGGTGAAATATAATGGCTCCAAATAATAACCTATGATTAGCCTGCTCATTACCTTGATGAGTGACATCGAATACCCAGGTGGATTCACTAACCGTATAGAAGCCCACTCAAGAGGATCAGACCCTCCGGTGCAGTCTGTGTTAGTCATCAGGCAAATACCGAACAGTCATCACTCGCACAACATGAAGAAAGTGTGTGTGGGATTCAGCCCAGCATCTCTTCTCCTTCAATCAAAACATTAGATCTGCTTTCTGACCCATAAAACCAGATGAATGTTTACTCTATCTTGTTAAACTCCTTATTGTCAGTGTGGTAGTGACAGGTTGTGTCAACTCTGCTGGAGACCTGAATGTCCAGATTTACTGATGTGGATTTAGAAACAGATACGTCTCTTTTGTGTTGCTATATGAACCAAAATTACAAGGCTCATTTACCAGCAACTGCAAATCAGACAATATGCTTTTTGTGGTATATTGTGGCATATATGGAATAATGAATAAATAGTTTCTGTCCACTGAATTAGCAGTGGGTTTTTAATTTGAAGCAGGTATAGGAAGTGTTGAATTTGGATGAACAGACAATTTGTGTGTGCTGTGCGAGACAAATGAAGACAGTTATTCTGTTGATCATCTTATAAGTTAGTAAAAGTGAAAAAACAACTGATGTGTTTGGTGATTTTGTCAGAAAATGCTGCAGTTATGAAACCCGAATTTTAACAGTGCAGAGCAGCATCTTGAAAGTGGCATAGAAATGAACTTGCAATCTTCAAGGACTGTCCTTATTGCAATCATTATTTCAAAGTTTTTCTGTTCTCTGACAGCAGAAAGGGAAAAACTTGTGAATGAGAACTGCTTTATTCAAAGTTCAATTGAATTAAAATACTTTAAAAATGAGAACAGAGAGGAGGAGTGAAGGAAACATTTGAAGGGCTGAAACCAGCTGACACCTAGCTGACTAGCAATAGGATGTGATGATGTCATAGTTGTTTACGGTTGTTAATTTTCAGCCACATTCTTGTCTCATTTTTCCATTTGATCGGCTGGATTAGTCAATCATGCCAAATTTAATTTGTCAGTCTCAGTCGTCTCAGTTCAGAAATGAATGAATGAGCGCAGCTGTGTTCACCATTCCCATGTGTGCAACTCCAGGCACAAAAGTATGTCATCAGTCTGTATGTTTGCAAGGTGCTGTGAGATCTGATTTTAATTTCTGCAAAACTCTGACAGCATTTCTTTTTTTCTTCTTTTGAGTCAGTTGAGGTGTTCCGACGCAGCCAGAAACCAGCAACTTACACTTTTCAGGACTGTTTGGCTGGCTCATACAGTCAGCTGACAGTATATTGGAAAAATGAGAGGAAAACATCAAAAATACAGCAATCCCATTGAATAGAACACCTCAAAAGAAATCTCATTGACTCAGTTTGACATTGCGAGATTCATAAAAGTTTTATTTATTACTCTGAAATTGTGAGAACATATTCCCATATACCCACCCCTTGTGTTTGAAGAACTCACTGGTGCTGGGTATATCAAATTTCTTTCTGTTCACAACCAAAAATGACCTACTTTTAGTTCAGCTTAATGACATTAGCATGTGAATGTCAAAAATATGCTCATACCAGAGCCAGCATGTCAGCTCATATAGAAACCCAAGCTCAACTAGCTGTTGGTGGCATTGTAAAGACATTACATGGTGTTGCAAACCAAATGAGACTGTGTAGAAGTTGCACAAGGGGGCCATTTGTCATCTGTTACCTTCTCTTTTCCTGTGTTTTGCCTGAGTCATGCTCAACTGCTTGTCTTCAGCTGGTTTACATGTTTTTAAAACCTAAAGTGTGTAGGGTGGCATTCTTCTCCTCGTACTGAAGATGTATCACTTCTCAAACCTGGCCCATTTTATTTCACATTGTCTTTCTTGGTGCGCAGAGTTCAGGGTAAAAAATAACTGAAACTTAGGTTGTATTGAGACATCACCAGTGAAACACCAGGTCATTATGAGTTCTTTATTATTGTCATCACTGTGCATCAACTCCTCAGGTGTGTACGGCGTTATGAGAACCACCTAAATCGCTGCCATCCATGCTCTTCAGCCATCTCACCATGTGGCCGGTTCATTGCCTCGGGCTCTGAGGATAACTGTGTAAGTGATAATAAGTTTTTTTTACAGACCTTGCATATGAGAGCTACTTGGATACTTGGACAAAATATTTTCCGTGAAGTATGCCCACAATACCATCATGTATAGGGGCAGATAAGTTTTAATCCTTTTTTATATATATCTGCTACTATGTAGGTTAAATTGTAGCAAACTAAGGAAACTACTCTGACAATATAAATAGTTTCATGTATAATGTGTATACACTGATTGATATCAATTGTATCAATATCAATGAAAAACAGCAGTTTCATCTGCATTTAAGGTGAGACTTGTTTGCCCTTGACTCAGAGAATTTTTTTTGGAGTCAAGCCTTTTTCCATAGAAGTCAAATTGAGAATTCATGTTGAAGCAGAGCTGTTTAATTGCTTTTCCAGACATTCAAGACATTTCCAGAAGAGTGCCTCCCTTTTCCTTATCCATCTCTCTTCCTACTGGTGTATGTGCTTGTTGACGACAATGGAATAATATATGCACGCCGCTGGTCATTATTAATTATGGCAATTCAGCAGCATGGACATTGGAGAGCATCTCTGTCGAGATCGTACGTTTCCAGTGTTTCATGGAAATCAGGAGAGCGTGGTGTACTGAGCTGCGCCATATTTATTTGTAGCTACCCTGAGACTTCTATAAGCCAAACCCATTCGTACTTGTCTTAATATATCAAAAAGCAATCATGGGGAAAAAAACAGCATGAATACTCAAAAAAGACTCCCAAGATCACATTACATATTTTCCAAAAAACACAATGCCAGAAACTACTAGAATGCGATTTCAGTGTGGTCAACTTTAACCTTTCATATGTTCCGTTGAAATATGTCTTTGTTTTCCCCTGCTTTTGCCTTCCGTCCCATTATATCATCTGAACGGAAATTGATTGGTGAGCAATTGTTAATCAAGACATATATCTGTCCAATCAGTTTTCATAACCCACAATTTATCCCTCCTGCTGACAGCTTAAGTTACGGTGAACTGATGCATCTGGGGAACTCTGTTGTACTTAAACAGTCCCAAAAGAAGTCCTCTGAGTATCTAATGCCCTGTTAGGCACGACACACGTCACATGTTTCAGACAGGAGACACGCTGGCCCATGGACCATTTGACAAAGCTCACTTTAAGCATTTTTCAGGGAACGATAATACAAAACAGCTGCAGGAATCTGATGAGTTGCCATCATACATCCCCTGAGTTATTTTTATCTGTGCTCATGACACAGAAGCCAATGAGTAAGCCTTAAAACTCACTGGTTGTACTTAAGACCTAACCAGGGGGATAACACATTAATATTTTTTTTTTTCATGTATCATGCTTAGGTTTTGTCTCTCATTTCTCCACAAGCAAAATGCCATTTTTGTGCACCCAATTCTAAGTGTAAATTGTACACAAACAAGTAATGGGTAGGTTAACAAGGCTTTTACCTCAAAGCGGATAATAACAGGGTTGATGTGGATTGTCACCACATTGTAGCCATGAATTTTTTATTGCAATTCCTTTTGGATTTACTGAAGACAAGACATGTTATATGTTATATTATTTGCTTGTTTTAATGTTGGAAATTTTAGATTTCTAGAGTCTGTTGACAAAGGAGCTTTTAGCTAAAAGACAGCTTCACACAAGAACAGAAATCATGTTTTTGTCTCATCTGGCTGAAGTGACTTAGAATCATCGTTGTCACACATGACTGTTGGGCATAGATACAGGTGCAACAGAGAAAACTATTCTGACCACACATAAACACTGTCACCACTCAGTTTAAGCTTTCAGCCAATTGTACAGTCTATGCAATGTGCAATGGATTTTGTTCTGGTATTATGTTACTCTTATGTGAAACCACTTTGTTAATCAGTGTTTAATGTTACCATGACTGAAACCGTACAAAAACAGGAAACCAGGCACCTTTATACATTTTAGGGTTAGGGTTAGGGTTAGGGTTAACCCTAACCCATTTTCTCACAGCAAAGAAATATGAAACAAAACTAAGAATCTGAAAAAGTATTTGATGTCCACTTGTAATTTTACAGATGTGTTTTGTTTGTCAGTCAAACAATGGAAGATTTTCTCTAAATACACTGCTGCTGGGTTTTTTGGAGTTAGTTCAGCAGATGGGATTACTGATTCTGGCTCATATGTTACAAGATTTAATGTGTGTGATTACTGATATCAACATCTGCCAAGTCTTACTGTGTAGCCTGTTTGATCAAGAAAACTGTTATCAGCATTATCATACTGACCCAAAGCAGCTAATGGATATGAGCTGTACACATGTATGTGGATAGAGCAGGCCTTTGAGTGTGTTAGAGCTTAAATTTATGCTTGCAAAACTTAAAGAGCAATAGCCAACTTTCCTTCAAAGGTGAAATGATCCCTAAAGCCAATCTACTTGCATCTGTTTCTGTCTGTCCATTGTGGATTGTACACATTATACACCTATAATATAACTCATGTTATATATGTTCACCATGTCGCACATCTGTACATCACAGCATCGGTCCTGCTTTTGTTCATTCGCTTTATCTCACTCATTTCAGGCCTACGTATATGATATCCGTAACAGCAGCTACCTCCATAAACTTCAAAAACAGTCTGACACAGTGATCAGTGTGGCATTCAACCCTGCCATACCAGAGGTAAGAACCTTTTTTTTTTTTTTTTTTTACCTTTTGTCTTCTTTATTTTTCTCTAAAAGCCCATGCTTTTAATGGCCCATCTGACATAAAGCCTCAGTATTTCTTTACATCCTGTAAGCCATTGATCAGTAAAATATATGCTCGATATCATAAATGTCTTACTTTGACTGTCTCTTTCTGACATCAGGCAGCCAAACTAGAACCAGAGGTAGTTCTTACTTTCCAGATGTTGACCTACGTTAACTCTCCGTAAACACCCTATGGGACATGTATACAGGCAACAGTGTTAATGTCTGTTCATTCTCTCCCTAATTACGCATGCACATAAATAGTTATACAGTTATACAAGGTCTGCATTGAGCAGCACAGGCATAGCTACGTATTTGAACAAAGTCTTAACCAAGTATTCATTTCTCTCTTTTTTTTCCTCCCCAAACTACAAACTTATTAACAACAAATAAGGAAATAACCGTCTTCACCAGATCCTAGCTGATGCACTACTCCCTGAAATGAAAGATTTAGTTCTTATACAAAATAGCCTTCTTTTTCTCAATAATTTTAAACAGGCATTGGGTAAAAATCTTTAAGGGACGAGGTAAAGGTGCAAAGTACCATCAATCAGAGGTCATGTCTTACTTCAGAGAAAGTTTTTCACCATATGATACTTTTTAACATTTTTAAAAAGTTTTATTTACGATTTGTCTTTTGCTTGAATCGTACATCTGAAATAAACAAATACTGATGTGTTGTTTTTGAGCTATCCATGTGAAAGAAAATCACATTGCATGGTCTAAACATGGTATCCTGTCGCTAAGTTAGAATGTGAAATATTTCAAATATTGTATAAAATCAGCTCTATATCATCTCTACTTGGTGTGCACAGCTGAGTGTTTGAGAAAAAAGGAATGATATCCTCAGGCTGAGGTCACATAGCAGGGCTTATTGAGACAATCCCACAGTTCAGGGTGGGTGGATTTTATGTCAGTAACTTCACAGAATTTCTACAAGTAGCCATGGAGGAATTCAACATAAAATGGAGCAAAAAAAAAAAAAAAAAAACCCTCCAAAAACAAGCTCAGCTCTTAGTATCATTCCATATGTGTGGGATGGGTGTGATAATTTATGAATCCTGTACGTGATTGCCTATCTCTTTGTGTTTATGTATACAGTCTGCAATATGTACTGAAATTTCTCCCAAAAAAATCTGAATTCTTTTACAAGAGAAGGAATGCCCCAGAATTAACATTGTTATGAAACTCCCCAAACCCTTTTTTTCCTAAATTTTAACCTCCTGGACCAATACCATATTCATTTAAAGTGAATATCCCCTAAATCACTCTGTGGGTTTTAGCATTGGTAGCCAGTGTACAGTCCAATCAGATAATAACTACTGCTCTTCCACACCATAATTCTGTGGGATATAGTGACTTGCTTTATGCACAGTGCTGATTCACTCGTATGACTGACTGCCTACAGGGTTGTTCTAGCCTGTGACCAGCTGCACAGTTCTCGAGTCGATAAAACACATATACACAGATGTGCTTGTTGACTCTCTGGAGGCTGTGGACATTTTTATTAAATCCTTTGTAGCTTACTGTTAAGGAATCTTGCGGCTCTCTGTCTAAAGTCAGGCAACATAGACAAAATGTAATATTGATATGATTGTGTGAACTTCAAATGTTTGGTTTGTTATTATAACTCATTAGATTGTTCTCATGATGAATTTAAAAAACAAAGTAAAGCTTGGCAAAGAACGAAGACCTTTATTATTAGTATTAAATTGCCATTAGAGGAAAATAAGTCCACAGTGCAACCTCCTGCCAACATCCTTTCAGTGTCTCCAGTAAAATCTCCAGAGCATATTATACGGAGCAACAATTCCCTTTGGAGGTGTTTTATTGTCCAGTAAATGATTTTCCTTTGTAACAGTTCAAAGCAGGTAGATTTGCAAAACATCTTTTAAAATATCATATGACAACCTCTTCTACACATCTCTTATAACTTCTGTTGCCTAATGTTTGGGCTTGAGGCAGGTGTTTAAAATGTGCATGTCCATCTGTGAAACTCCATTCAGTTTAAAATTTCAGCACAATGATACATTCAGATTTCCAAGTTTGAAAGTGGAAAGTTTGATCCGTGGCCATTAACTGGCTGAATCACAGTGATCTGCAGAATTTGGAGACGCACTTCATTAGTCAGACCGCGCTCACTCCCCTTCAGTGCCACCGTAAGTTTTGTTTTGTTGAATAGTACATTCAGTCAAAGCAGAAACTAAATGAAAAACAAAATCTACAAAAGTTTCAGTGGAAAGACTGAAGTATCGTTTTAAGCTTCTCAAACCCAAAGTTGATATGACATATTTAGAACACAGATGTAACCATTCACCACTGTGCTATTGTGGTGATAAATTGACAAATCATTTCTATGTATAAATCAGGCTATTTGCATAATATACCACAAAATTAATTAATCTGTCAATTATATCTTTATTTGGATTGTTAACCTGTGATTTATTTTATTTATTTTTTTATTTTTTTATGAGGTCATCTCTTATTGAGTTCTCCCCTCAGATTCAAACACTGGCTATCTCATACTACAGGTACCTGCTAAGATTTCACCAGATTGAAGTCATAAAATTCACAAATGTGTGAAAAAACTGGAGGGCTCCAGAGGGTCTGCAGCTAAATAAAGAGCTATGACAAGCTTTCCCACACTGGAAATCAGGATGCCCTCAGTTATGTCGACATGTACAGTATGAATTGTGAGGAAGCTCTGATTCAGTATTTGCTGGGCCTTAGGAGTTTTCTTTTGCAGGATTTGAGTATTTCCCATGGAGGTAATCTGCTTTGTCATGCAAACCAATGAGCAATAATACTTAATTGAATTAAACTGTCTGTTGCAGTGTTTTTAAAGCAATTTTAGAAATGCAATTAGTGCACAGCATTTTTGTTTTCTAACCCAAAGGGACAGAACTGTTTTTCATCAACATTCCTTGAGACCTGTTTAATGTTACTGTGGACCTCTTTGAAGGAGGAGTCTCTCTACAGTCTAATTTAAGAGATATTAATAGATAAAACTGTATGAACTCGAAACACTGAAACCCTGTGTCATTTTCCCCAAAATAATTTGACCAAACTATCCAAATCTGAGTTCTTCTTACTACCATCACATATTCCTCAGTAGCACAAAGAGTTCCTTCACTTGTCATGGAGAGCTGATCTGTTGACATGCAAGCTCAAGCTCAAATGTTGTGATTCATCGATAGCACTGTTAGGACCTCTTGGTCATTATAGCCTATAATTAATAATGGTAGGTAATTCTTCATTCTTCACTTCATCCATCAGATTTTCTTCCAGTTGTCTAGGATGGGATCATGGTCACAGCAGGTTAAGAAGGGTATTCTCTCCTGAGAAACATTTTCCAACTACTCATGGCGGATCCCAATGGATTGCCAGGAGAGAATGGATATATAATCTCTCTAGCAAATTATTTTTCCAGATGGAAAACCTACAACGAAAGGTGCCCAGGGGGTACCACCTCAGCGGGTTCCTTTTGATATGGAGGCACAATGAATCTACTTTAAGCTCTCTCCATACTAATACACAGAAAAGGCAATTCATTTTTTAACTTGGAAAAAAAGTAGTTTGACAAAAAGTCAAGCCTGACTTACCAGCATTTTCCACATTTTTATCAAGGCTTGTATCAGCAGAGGCAGTTTGTGCTCTCGTCAGATGGATTTTTCTGAGACAAGATCTCTCCTTTAGATTATATCTTACCGAAGTCATCCAAAAACCTCATTAACATTTGAATTGAATATTACATTTACAAGTTACAAAATGTGTATTGCAATGGGTAGCATCAATCAAGATAAATAATTCTATAAAGTTCTCTAATCAGTGTTTCAGGCCTATTTCAACAAGACTTCAGCTTTGTGAAGTGATTGGAAACATAGGAATCAACTGTTCAGTCTGTCTGGGAAAAATTATTGAAAGGTGCTGAGGAGTTGAGCACTGTAGGATCCAGAGGATTACACCTTAAACTCCACCAGTAATGCCCTGGTCATTTATAGGAGCTCTCTTCCTAATCTTCCTGCAGCAGTAAGACATTCATAATTCTTAACAAGCTCTACTCTTCTAACTGAAAAGTGTTTCTTTCCTTTTCCTCGCACAGTTGAACTACAGCTAAAATATCGGGTTCCTGGCTCTGCTCTGTGAGTCTGTTTTTAGTTAACTTTGAGTTGGTTGATCTAACGTCTGACTGGAATAGATGCATGCATATTTATCTTTATTTTTCTTTTGTTTGTGGCCAAAAACGCAATGAGTCAATATAAATGAGCAGAAGTTCAAGAAGTCCTGGGAAATAGCCAGTCAGTCTCAACCGTTAACTGGGATCAGAGTTCGGTGAAACCACGACACTAACAGTGCTGTATGTCTTCAGCCTGCGCTTTCTCCTTATCAATCCATGAAAAAATACTGGCAGGAAGAGTGTCCCCAACCTGTGCTCACCTTGCTTTTTAGCCACATTTGAGGACCAGATGTTCTCCATATTTACTGCTGTGAGAACCTTCCAATGCAAGACACAGACAGAGAGTGTAATGCATATTTTCCACTAATTTTTCACTCACGTTTTCCGCCCTAATACTTAAAAGACCATCAAGCAAGCTGATCCAGCTCCAGGGTTCAGTCCCTCAGGTTTATTCCGGTTCTTTGGTCTGTAATGAGAGATCCCAACTTTTACTGTCACGTCACTTTGTTGTCTTGTAAAACCTTTCAGGATTTCACATAGCGCGCATAGTCAAGATTTGGGCACTCCCATGTGTTGGACCCAAATGTGCTACCATTAAAATTTACTTTCTTAGAAGAACTTTCTCACTTTCCAACAGGAATGTGCCCGAAAAACAAGATAGTGTCAATATTTTACCTGCGGCTACTATCCCCCCCCCCCGGTGATTTTTGGATTTGAAGAGTAAAGGCAAAGAAAAATGCTGTAGCTAGAGGCAAATGAACAGTTACTTCAAAAGAAACAGGTTACTAGGTCAGACAATAGAAACAGACCTCATGGGGCTGTGCTGTATTTGCAAGACTCATATTTCTACCATCACATCCCAAGCTGCCGATAGCTCCAATTACACTGTTCCACATCTGTAGTAGAAACCTCTTTGTTTTTCAGCCAAAGATCAGCATTTTAGTGAATGAGTTCTTTTAAAGGCCAGCAGCCTCTCTTTTTCTGTGATCATGTTTTCATCGCTGTTTCATTTAGTCACCATTGAGTTTTAATTTGTGACATTTCATTTAAACGTCACTGTGCAATTTGTGAAAACAAAATTTGATTTTTTTAAAAACTTGCTTTCTTGGTGAGAAGGACTAGTGTTTTTTTAACATGGATATTGAATCCCACTGAGTACTGGGAGTGGCCATAAATAACAAAACTCTCACTTGATTTCTTGAGTCTTTACTACCATGTTTGTGTCCCAAGATAGACTTTTTGTATGGAAAAGTTAAAACAGATGGAAGAAAAAAGAAAAACATGTCTTTACATTTATGTCAAATTCTCCAAATGTTATTTCAGCTTTTATTAAATGTGATTCGCATGAATTGGAACATTTGTAATGGTTACCTGTGGGAGACCTTCTGGACATGAACAGGGTGGAGTTGGAGACGTTTACAAGACAGAGCCATCAAATAAAAACAAGGATTTCACTTTGAATAATCCTGAACCAGGTGTGCTTCTTTTAGACACATACCAATATGGAGTTTAAATGTTATCTGAATAATTATTAGTTGAATTAGAACTCTTTTAAAATCAAAATATAGCTTTTTGTGTCAATCCTTTGATTAAGTGGGAAGTCTGTGAACTTTTCTTCAAGGACTTTGGACCTCATTTGCACTTCTTGTTTGGGAGGTAGTGCAGGACTGTGACCTCTCACTGACACAGGCAGCTGTCTTGAAAAGTTAACATGCTCTATCGTCTCAACTAGGAGAATGGACAGTGAGTGAATCATCTCATTGGCTTTCGAGCTCTGTGCTCCTTTTGTCTGCATAGTATGCATCGTCTTTGTTCTTTGCAAGCAAGCAAAATGCAGCTGGTGTCTCTCTAGGCCTTTTTAGGGTTATCGTTTCATTTATGGCCATTTGTCATTTGCAGGGCTATTTACACTCCCCTTTTTTTTTCATATTGTATCTCTTCATTTCCTGTCTGCCTGACTCCAACAAGCCAAACACTCCCTTCTTACTGTAGTGGCCAGACAGCAAATACAGAGGTGGACTCTGCTGTCTGGTCCAGAATGTCACATTAGAGTGAGACACAGACTGAGCTGAGACAGCCTCTCTGAAATCAACTGGCCTGTGTTCGGCACAGTTAGAACTGCAATGAACAGGAAGTGAGGGAGTAAAAAGTTTGGGTCCAGTTGCAAAGTTACATGAAGTATCAAAACCTTTCACATGTGGTAGGCAGCGTTTTCTCAGTTGGCCACAGAGGTATATGAAAGCTTTGTCCTGTTCTTTGCCTGAATACCCCCTGTCTATGGCACCTGCTGTGTCAATTTGAACAACACAATATTTGTCTCAATTCTGCAGCTTCAAATCATGAATGCACTTCAGATCTCCATTTGGATTTACGTTCGGAATGATAACGAATTCATTAGATTGCTAAATTTCTGTTTCTAATAAGTGAAAATGATCACAGCTGGGGTTTTGTGATTTAATAGCTTGTTGAGATTGATGAGAAATTTTTCTATTCACACATCCAGCTTTGTCGGAGTAAAAGCAGCAAACAAATTTACTGTAATTCTCACAATGTGAGAACATGTCTTGCGAGAGAAACAACCCCAAATCGTCTATTGAGCATCATATAGATTCAATTAAAGATATTCAGAATATATTTAATGTTGTAGCAGCAAAATACTTTTTACTCCCCAACTCAACCAAATGAAAATATTCAAGAGATTTTTTTTTTTTTTTGGAGGGGGGGTGGGCGGTGGTAGGGGGATAGGGGAGTCCCTGCACCTTTTTTCAAGATGCATTCCACAGCCTCTGGAGCAAACATATGGAATGCTGTCAGTCTGATAGCATCTGTCTTTCTCTGCATTACAGCCATATCTATGGTCTGAGAAATGAGCTCTACCTGTGCAGACAATAGCTAGAGGGCAGATGGAAGATTAGACAGTCAGTTTGGGCCAGACATTTGTGCTACTTTTGGTGTTATTGTTATAATAAGTATGATAAATGAATTATTATTATTAACTGAGGTTATTGGGAAATTAGAAAACATGAAGAAGGTCATGTCTCCTCCTCATGTGATATTTCTTTCTCCTTTTTAAGTTAAGATATCAGTTTCAAAATGTATACAAATGCCTTTTATTCTTTTAATAGCAGACGATCAACTGATATTTAAAGGATACGTGTGAGTTTTGCTTTTGCCACACAGCCAACATTAGCATTGGCTGTTTGTTACCAGTTTAGAACAAATGTGAGTTCAGCATCAGTCTACATTCCTTTACTCACCAACAGCTGTCTCCAGCTGTGAAAATCCACCCTTTGTTTTGCTTCTATTCAACCTTTCTTTCTTTTCTTTTCTTTTCTTTTTTTGTAAAATGATCATGCTAATGTTAATGAGAATAATGGCTATGCAGTAATAGCAAAGCTTACCAATAGCTCCTATGATGTATAAAGATTGAGATGCACAGATATTAGTGCACGTGTATTTCTGCTAGTTCATGTAGAACCATGGTTGCCCCGTGGTGTGTTGGCATTTGTGAGGGCAGTTTCTACTGATGGACATTCTCTGTCAGCCCGAATGCCAATACTTGACACAAGTGTTCACCACCGGAAAATCTAGCCCACATTGCATTCTGAATCATCATTTTTATTCCTGCTTTGAACTATTGATTTGTGGTGTGCGTGCGATATTTTCCATGGTGTTCAGCCAGCATGCTTGACATTAACTGAGCTTGATAATGTGCACAGTATGGCACAAATATTATGTTATCGGATTTATGATCCAGAAATTCGTAAAAAGTTTTGTACGATATTTATTATACTGCGGATAAAAACAAATAAACAACATGATAACAAGAGAACACAAGTCTCATATTTCCATGTAAGATGTATGAGTTTTTCTGCAATCAAATTTTACCAAAACTTAACTGCATGTGTCTGTGAATGACCATTAAAACTAACCCTTTTCTCCAGTTGTTATTTAATTTATATTCAATGTAACTGTTGAACCCAGTGTTTCTTAGATTCAAGCAAAGAACAAATTGTAATGAAACATTGTTCTGAAAGTTTGTCACAGCATTGTTGGATACGCTCCCACAAATCTGCTGCATTTGTGTGTGCACCCCCCCCCCCTCACCCTTTACTGCTTACCTTTGGACCATTTGAGGTTGTTCACTGGATTTGAACTCGTACCATATGCCAGTAGGTATAGGATTGCATGAGGACTTTTGACACAGCAAATGAATGTTGAATTGCGATGGTTAGGAAAGTGTAATAACTCACCTGTGATATCCTGGTTTGACCCTAACTTTATGTCTACAGTGAACTAGCTCTGGCGCTGAAGGTTGCTTAAAATTTTCAGTACTCAATGGCTCAACTCACTTCAGCCACATTGAACATGGATGGCAGACGGCTGAAGAAGTGGAATGTTTTGGATTACAGATGTTTCTCGTAAATGCATGTCTTCAAAATGCTATTAATGTCAACTCTTCACTGAATGTTTGCATGGAGGAGTGTAATGCCTAGGTGATTACACAGTCTAATGGTTTTAGAAAGTAATCTGTGAAAAGAACTGTGGTCGCTAATGGGACTGCTCTCTGACCTTCTTTAAGGTTTAAATAGCTATTTTAGCAGCCCGGGGCAGGACCCAGACAGCTTGGCTATTGTTCATGGAGGTCATTGAGCAGGAGGTCATGGTGAAAGAAGACTGCTTGAGGATAGAAGACCTACTGAAATGAGCTGTCAAACTGTTTGTTTCTTGGAAGAGTTTCAAACATTTTTATACACCAAAAACACTAGCACAGGAATTGCTTGTGTAATGTATTTCAATAATGCATTCATGCTGCCTTTAGAAGGTAATTCTCTAGTCTGTGGGCTCCATACATACCCAGAAATCTTCTGTGGATCCTATGGGAGAGGGGCTGCAAGGATCACCCATCAAAGAAAGATTAAATCCACACCAGTTAACTCATTGAGCCATCCTCAGAACTCAACTATACTGACTCCCTTTCCCAGCACAGGCATCTGTGTGCTGGTAAAAGATGATTTCTCCTGCATAAAACAGCTTTAGTACATGGGAAAAAATGTTGGACTGTTGTTGTACCAAATGTGGTTTTTATCACTGCTTGGCAAATCCTTGTTTCGCAAGATTCCCACTTTTCTTTAAAGCAACGTAAAATCTCTGAAATATGAATATATGACATTGATACTGCACAGCAAATCTGGATATTAACCCAAACATTCCTGTTTAGTTTGTAATTTGTTGCTTTGTTTTCACCTCTTTTTCATTATGGTTGATTTGTGAAGTCCTTCAGGACATAAAGGGGATTTAGTATTGAACAAACAACCCCAGTTTGAGGTAGTATGACATAAGTTTAAAATGGTTTGCTGCATTCCCTGATCTTGTATATTACGCATGCTTAAAAATTAAATGTAGCGCTATTTGTGAACAACCAACTTAAGTTATGATTCTATTGTACACCCTGTTTTGAGCCACTGCAGATATGAACATAAATTAGTCTCATTCTGAACCTTTGCTGATTGATAGTTGAGGTAACGTCAGCTCACGCTCATCTGTTTGACTTGCTGTTAAAAACATTAGATAATCATCACTGATGAAAGAGAAATATTGAAAAAAGATGGTTGTGCACATGTGTGCTTGTTATCTGCACCCAGCTGCTGGTTGGCGTTAGTTGTGCGTTTGCACATGTGTTTCCTTGAAACGGCTGTGCAGGGTGTGGGTTGATTTTAGTTTATTGATATGTGGATGCCTTGACTTAGACTGGCAGAGACATCAAGTCCCATTTTTTGATTAAACAGACTTATGTAACAGAGTCCTGCTCAGACAGCATCATGTTTTTTTGTGATAAATAGCAGGCATGGTATGGAACAACAAGTATTTCAATGGCAAACAGCGCGGCTCTTGACCTTGAAGCGGAAGCAGGTGTGCTGTTATGCAACTCAGTCCTTTAGACAGACAGTCGGAAAAAGGGGAATGATGTGTGATGCAGCTTCTTGGAAATGTCATCCACAGGAGTAAAAACTGAATGTGACGTCATGTTTGTTTCTCTGTCCTTCTCAGCTGCTGACTGGGACCCTGGATGGGAGGCTGAGACTGTTTGAGCCCAGCAGTGGGGGCCCGTCTGTCTCATGACACCAGTAATGATGTGCATGGCCTCCTCAGCATGACTGGGTAATTACAGCAGGCTGATGTGAAGACCATGCAGGTTTGGTTAAGACAGTTCCGACCCCTTGGCCACAATTTCACTGAGAATGAAGAACATAAGGGTTTGTTTTGTTTTGCTGTCTGATGAAAATCCAAAATAGGTAGCTTAAAAAAGTTGTCTTTGTCAAAAGTAGCCACCTAATCAATAGGCCGCCTGTCTTTTGACTGAAGCCCAAACAGTTGGCAGTAGTTTGACCGAGTCGCCATGTTTTCTCGATGCTACGTTCATTCAGTCTATCACAGATAAATTTGTGGGAAGCAATGTTACTATCACATATTCTCACCATTCATGTACTTACTGTAAGTGGAACAGATGGAGTCTTCCATATTACTGGCTTAGCCACTATTTAGCAGATCAGCTCACAATGACATCAACTGGGTGCAACCTCGATGGCTGCCAAAGACACAGATGGCACTACTGTTCATAATGACACACCCGTTCCACGTTGTTTTTGCTCTACAGTTGCTTTCTTCTGTCTGAGCCGCAACAAAATGTTAGTAACACTCAACTGTAATACAAGAGAATAAAAATATAGGACTCTGCCAGAGTGTAACAAAAGATTTGTGTCAAGGGCTACTGTTGCAAGGTATAAATAAATCTTTAATCCCAATCACATGCATGTAATGTGCACTATTTTGGGAGCTTTTTTAGTTTTTTTTTTTTTGTTTGTTTGTTTTTTGTGGGTTTTTTTTTTTTTTTTTTTTTAACTTCGCTCTCATTTAATCTTTCTGACAGTTATGTGCCTCTGTATGCTGACAACACCATTAGCTATTAATAATTTATCCCAAAATCAAGAGGCTTTGTGATCTGACTTTAACATCCCATAAACTTTTTTCTCAGCTAATAAATTCAATAAAACACAACAGTGTGTGGTATGAGTTAGGACCGCAAAGCTCTGGCTTTATTTTGTCTTGACGGTGTCCAGAAAGTTAATCAAATTAAATATGTGGATTTATGGATCAACCATGGAAACTCCACTTCGATAATAAAGAATGTGAATTTTTGTATTATGCTGTCATTGTAGTGATTTCACATTTAAAGTCAAACAGATATTTAATACATAACTGATGCTGATATTATCCATCAAAATTAATTTGGGGCCAAAAAAGATTTGTATTTTTAAGGGACTGTTGTGGTTTTTTCCTTCTTCTTTTTGGATCGAGTATAACAAATGTTGTTTGTTTTCAGTGAAAATTTCATGAAATATGTTTACAGTCCCAGTTTTTGGTTTTAGTGGGGAACAAAGCTCAACAATGAAAAATGTTCATTTAATGCCATACCAAATTACTTTTGGCGACCAAATTAATATATAATATAAATTTTATAAGTTGAATACCAAAGTCTACGTTAAAATATGCCTGAGGAGTTTTTGCTGGCAACCAATTAATTTTCCTTCGATTAATTATCTCTTCTTTTTTTTTTTCTTAACCAGAGCAAACTTTCATTCCTGCCAACTTTGCTCCCATTATCGCTGCTGACATGTCAAAACCACCAGCTAATTCTTCAGAGAGGCTGAAGGAAAACTCTTTGCTTTAAGCCTCACTCATTTTCTCCAGCAGGGAAAACACTGGACGTATTATCTGACGCTGACGCTGGTGATCGATTGATATATCCTAACGGACGTGAATTTTCACTAGACTGCTCACTTGTCTCTTGTCCAATATTCTGTGTTTGATTTACTCTGTCTTTTTTGGACCTTAATTGATGCCAAGCCAGACTACTTGTCAAAATAGTTTTCGGTGCAGCACCAGCCCCAGACAGGTCAGATGAAATATGGCTTTTCCAATAGAAAAAAACTGATGTTATTTATCAAAGAAAGCAGAGCCGAGGCCGCATGCGACATATTGGGTGTTATCTATCTTTTGTCATCATCTTATTGTGCATCTGTGTCTGTCGGCACGGGGGTGTACTTTTTATGCCACAAAAGATAGGTATGTACTGGCAAGTCAGGCCTGTCACAGTGAGCTTTAGTGTTCCTGTAATTAGCCGAGACCAGTGGAACACAACACAATAAATTCTCTTTGGAGTAAATTTATGTCGCCATGTTCCATTTTAATGTGCTGGAATGCGTGTGTGTGTCTGACTCTTTAGTTTAGTAAGTATCTTTTATTGAATGAACTTGCTGCTCTTAAGATTCCGTGAGCTCACGTTGACAAACCAAAGCGATATATTATTGTGCATCCACATTTCTTGTCCGTGTGAGGTAGTTTTGGGTGTACTCCCTTCATTGATCTCACCACAAAAGAATGAAGTGTTTATACTTGCAAATAAAAGGCTTTCCCAACTAGGCACACCCGAACATCATGATGCAGTCTGTTTTCTCAAAATGCTTTATCATTCAATTCGACAAGGAGGTGAACTTGGTCTGTCCTGAACTACTCAGACGGTCTGTACTCCGGATTATGACAGAAAAGAACAGAGAGTAACCTCAGGAGTTTTGCATCATAACTTCTACCACTTGCGTTTCAGAATCATCCACAAATCAGATACGTTCTGTGTATAGCTGTGATGTTGCCTGCAAAGTGTCTGGGTGTTTAATTTCCTCTCTGGTCTCAGGCCCTGCCTGAGTTCTGAGTGCTGGCCTTCTCTCTCCCTCATGAGCTCTTTATATAAGGAGAACCAAGATATACATCATGACACATGTGTATTTTAATGATGCCTCAGAGACCCCTGAGGATCTCTGTTCTTTTGTTTTTGTAAACTCAGTGCAACTCAAAGTCAAGGCAAGGGAGTATTTTTGCACATGTCACATAGCTGAGCTACGCATTTCTGATGCTTTTCTGGTTTTAGAATGTTCTATGAATTATTTACAAGTAATAAATAGTCAGACTGACGGGGCATGAAAGTGATATGACATGAGTAATGCTTGTAATTGCTACAGAGCTAAAACATTTCAATGGTTTAGCTCATAGCTGCCTTGATAAGACCTAATAAGAGTTTTCAGCCACAAAAGATGTTGTGCTTCAGGAAAATAATAATTTTGCCATCCTATTGAACTATGTCAAAGTGGTTGGAAACACTTTACATCCAAATAACAGTCCCACGGCAGGTATGAGACTTTCTCTTCCTTGAACTTCCTTTCTTATCATCCACTGTATTAATGCAGCATTTCGTGGCAGTTAATCTGATCAATTATTCTGTCAAATTGTCTTTAAAGTCTTGAACTGTCTTGCCTCTCTGTTTACACATTTTAAGTGGTTAATTGTAACAAAGAATGCAGTATCTACCTTACCTACATACAACCTTATAATACTGCTAATGCATCAAATATTAGAACATACAATAGTCTCACAGGCACCGCTCAGCATTCAGATTTTTGTTTTTGATGATTGAAGTGTATATTTCTCATAAAATACTGCATGAACTTTGACTAAAGTATATTTTTTCCCCGCTGGTTTTATAGCTCCAGCAGCAGCACTTGCAGTTTGCCTTCGATAACGTTTTGGCAGTTAGCATGAGCAGCAGGAGAAAATGGAGCTAAACGAAAATGTAAAACACCACCTGAAAAAAAGACCAAAACAGAAAGTGTGGCACTGTGCAAAAACGCTGCACCAACATGCAGCATAGCACCCATTACCAAAGCTCGTCTGAAAATAGTTGCGCCAGTTTCTCCCTACATGTCTTCCTGTAAATGGTTTCCCTCATTATACGCGCATTTGGGTTACTATTCCCATTCTTAAAGGTTTTTGGCATAGAAATTGAAATGATGTTTCCGGGCTACTGTCTGTGTTATATAGAGAGGTTTGAATGAATCTGCGTGTCCTAGTGTTCAGTAACACCACAAAGTACGAGGCAGCTGCTGCAGACCAGCATGAATAGTGAGCTGTAGAGTGACTAGAAAACACAAGTGAAATATCCAGATGCAGCCACACAGGAAGAGACAGATAGGGAAGTCGGTATCTCTGTACTTGACTCCATCCCGAACTGTTCTGGGCTGATGTGTGCAGACAACAACGGAAATACAGATTAGTAGCAGACAGTGTCATCCAGGGTGCAAGGCATAAACATCCAAGTGCTTAACACTCCAGTAAATCAACACAAGACCCTTGTGGAGTGAGCAGAACAAATGAGGAAAACAGGAGAGCGTAATGCAAGGTGCCAGATCACTGAGTAAGGCTTGAAATCACTTCAGATAGTAAGCCTTCAAATAACAGCTTGAGCTTTATACTCATCCCGTCTCCTGCATTAATTCCTGACTCTTCTGTTTTTGTTTCAGAAAAGGATATTCCAAGTTTTCCTTTGGACCCTATAAAAAGAAGACCGGGTCACTAAGTGCACAGTCTTTTCCCATTCTAGGTCTTGGTGAAGTTACGACCCTCAGTCTGCTCCATTAAGTCAAGGTGCAACGGTGAGATGAGATGATAGTTTGGCATCTGAATCTAAACCATCAAGTCTCTGCACATTTCTCAGGGTCATTAACTCACCACCACCGACCTCAACTCCAACCTTACCCTGATACACAGATAGCATTTCAACATCAACCTCCACTATTAGCAAATTCCTTCGTTTTTATGACTGAATTTAATTCCTTAACATTTTATGTTTTTTCCTCTTTAATTGTCTCTAACCAAGCTGGAGAATTAACACCACATGTGGTTGTGCTCCATCTCAGTCCATGGACATGATTGGTATTTGTAACTTGCTATCGATTTTGTGATATTGCTGTTGTTATGCAAAAATGTTCCTCATATTTTGCTAATGCCATAAAATGAAGAAACAAAACAAGCTTCAAAGAGAATGATGTGATCAGACTCGTACTGCTGGAGTTTAGTGTGCTGGCAGCATTTCTCAAGCCATCAGGAAGATGAAGCCCAAGCATGTCATCTGTAATTCTGTATCTGATCTTAGATTTCAGGTTGTGTGGCAGCCAACTAACCGTGGCTATCACCTGCCTGACCACCTTCAACTGGAGGAAATACTTAAGGTGTTCTCTGTGCTCTATTCCACATTATGCCCAATTTTCTTCCCCTCCGACAAACATGCCAATTTACCCTGAATTTTTAAAAGTTGAGGTGTGCAGGCAGACACAGGATGCCAGCTATAAAACCTGGACCCAATAATGAGCAGGAAATTCTCCTGTGGAACATTTGGTATCCTTCAACACATCATTCCTGCATACTGCACTTATCGTCAATGTGTTTTCAATGATTATGCCCTTTTATCAGCCTCTGATGTGCAGTGCGTTGTCTTTGCAGTTTGAAAATACCGAAGCCAACTTCTTAGCAAGCAGCTGTTTACCTACATAGCCAGTAAATATAGAACTACATTAGTACAGCTAATGTCTATTTTTTCTTTCTTTGTGATGAATGTTAGTCATTCAGTCAAGTCATTGATTCATTCATTCATCAACTGCTTATCTGTTTCTGGGTCTCGGGGGTGCTGGAGACAAATCCAGCTCTCATTGGGCGATGGCAGGGTACACCCCGGACAGGTCGCCAGTCCATCTCAGGGCTAACACACAGAGACAGACAGAGACACACAACCACTCACACTTCATTCAGTCAATATTCATTCTACTTTTTGCTCTGCTTGGTCTCCATCAGCTCTTTTGGAAAATGTTTGTTTCTCCCCTGTGTTCCCCAGCTAGTCTCTAACTTTGGCAGACATCACTTCATATACAGGATCCTGGTAAGTAATACATCATGTATTAAATAATTGTAAATTTACTGCTAAGGTATAAATGTATAACCATTTCAGTGGTGCAGCTGCAGTTTGTTTTGTGCAAATCCAAAAATATTTATACTGAAAAGTTCAAATATATGTAACAAAGGTTCCAGAGTAGTAGAGAGAGTATGAAGTGGTAAAAATAAAAGTGGCTTCCCTTTTATGTTTCAGCCTTGTGTAAAACCATTTCAATAATGATCAATCTACAACAATTACCCCATAATGAGTATTTTAATTTCTGCTAATTCATTAAAAGAAAAGCAGGAATGTATCACCACACAAGTATTCATATACCTGTGTTATCTGGTACCTTTACAGACAGGTGTGTGTCTTTCCATTTCATGTCCAGTCAATCGACTTCACCACAGGTCGCTGTACCCAGCTAATTTCAACCACGGTGTGAGAAGTTGAGGTGTTGAACTAAGTTCTTTGCTTCAACTTAAACTTGTTTAGTTCAGATGAGTTTGTATAGAAAGTGAAGCTTCTGTAGCACCTTCTGTGCCCAGGGACCCAAGGCCAGAGCTCCTCCTCTTCCTCCTCCTCCTCCTCCACCTCCTCCTCCTCTGCTTTCACTGAAGAGATCTGACTCTCACTTTGTTCCCTTTCTCACAAAGACTCTTCCCAGTGCCTGCTTTCACTATCCATACAAATTAGTCTCTTTCCAGGTGCCATGTTGTCATTCCCTCGTTAATTCCTACTTTGTCAAATGTGTATTGCCTCTACGATTTGCGCAGAATTTTCCAATTTATCTTATGAATTTGCCCAATATTTCTTACTTTTGTGCCATGACTCAGCTCATGTCATCCACACATGGAGGAAAATGGGGAATCTGGAAGTCATTACCAAATGATTGCATCTCAGAAATGGAAATGGGATTGTGAGAGAAGAGGGTGGAAGCAAAATTGCGCTCATGTAATTCCTCATCCATTAATATAAATGTAGGAAGGGTATGAGTCAAAGTAAAAGAGGGAATCACTGCTATTATTAGCTCTTTCTTTCATTTTATACAGCACCTCACACTAATTTCAGGTTTAAACGTGTTCGTCGGACCTTCAATTCAGACACGTTTTGCTTCTGTTCAAATCCAACAGTCCAAATAAACATCTGGGAATAAGTCCCGGCCCAATGAATTGACCAAGGCCTGATTACGTCACTCTGGCAACCAGTGTTGCATAAAGCTGGCGGTGTTTGGCCCTCACTGAACATGAGCAACCAGGAGTTAATTAATGGGGCTCCCACAGCCTGCCATCCTTCAACAGTCCTGCAAGCAACAATGGAAGTAAACAAGATTCCTTCTGTTCATCCTTCCGCTTAGAAATATTGGTTAACCACAAACAAAGATCTGGCAGGTCCGTGTTTTGAGCCACGTCGTCAGAGTTTGTCCTTTTTGTGATAGTAAATTAAGAAATGTTACCACAGCTCTGTTATAATCCCAAATATAATATCACCCAGGAAATATTCTGTTATGTTGAATTTACAAATCACGTATTAACAAATCTCGCTCACGTTGGTCACATGTAAACCTTTGCGGAGAACAAGTCAAACAATTCTTATCTCACTTTGATGTAATGCCTTGCCCAAGCCAAGATATGCGATCCATTTTAATATGAATACTGGAATTAAACGCTTTGAAGGCAAACATTTGGTTTCCTGGAAACAAATCCTCCTTTTTTACAATCTCCTCTTTGTGGCTGTTACATACTAGAGTTTGTAGACAACATGTGTTATCAGATTATACTTCATTTATAGTTAAAACGGTATGCTACTTCACTGATGCTGATGTTCAAGATCCTTCATGGTCATAAAATTTGCCGTCTGGTAACATGAGTCCTCGAGTGTAGCCTGACTCAATGGGCAGCATCAGTGTGTCAGCACACACTTAGAATTCCCTTCGAAGCCAGAGAGTAAAAGTGGAAGTCCTGCCGTGTTGCAATTTAGTGATAAATGGTGTGCACAGATCAGCTCAAGTGTTTTCCACAGTTTTCTCGGTCCCCTGTTGACTTCTCAATTGCCTCACAAAACCTATGAGAACAAAACCTGGAGTTACTTTTCCATAAAAAGACTCCCGTCAAATGACTCAGATGTTGTTTCAATGTACTTCCTGTAATAGTCTATCGCAGCATGAGAGGAAATGCTCTGTATGTCCTGTTGGAAATGAGCTCGTGACAGTTGTTAGTTTTTGGGCAGGAGAATCTGATGATTTCAGAAAGTGGTGGGAAATGAAAAAGTTCAGTGTGTCGGTTCATACAAAATGCAAGCACATCAAAAATGCATCACAAATGGAATGAAATGATGGAATTTGTGAAACTGTCAATGGTTTCACATGCGCAGACTCAAAAAGGGGTTTTTCCTTGGTACATTGCTGCACAAGGACTGTCTCAGTTTTCTGTAGCTCTGGGCACCCCTGAGGTTTTGGGTGGTGGTTGTTATGATGTGGTTCCATACACGAGCTATGAATAATAAACTCTGAGCCATCAGGTCAAACGAACAAGCATGGCAGGAAGATACATTTCGTCTACGCTTTGCAGAGCAAAAATAAACTTGTGGAGTACACAAGTGTTTAAATTGAAAGAAGAGATAGAAGCAAATGAAGTCAGGGACAGTGAAACTTAAATGACCTTAGTCTGGCAAAAAAAAAAAAAAAAATCTATATATTTTGACAGTGAAAATAACTACTGTGAGGAGAAGATGTCTGGATCAGCAATCCGCCGCTGGTAGGCAGCTCGGTGTAGCTGCACAGCGGTGCTTTTAGCTAAACGCTATTGTCATGCCTTTTTAAACCACTTTCATCAAAGTGGTGAAGAAAAATCTGTTACTTAACTCCACTGCCAGTAGCATTGCTGCTAGCTTTAAAAAGCTAACTGATCACAAACATTAATTGTGGCGATTTTGGGCAAAAATATGTACCAAGAGCTGCGCTTTCATGGATGTTTCTTTCTTTATCAGACCACATCTGGAGGAGTTTGGGTGGTGATGGAAGATGTAATCAGCACAGTGGCAATCACAAGTGTCAGGTAATAACGTCCACACTTTTGGCTACGCCTGCTTTCATATGGTTGGACAGTACTGGCCACACAGCGCTGAAGGAGCCAGTGGGTGGTATCCTGGAAACATAGACTGTTTATAAAAATGGATGTCAACATTGGGGCTAAAAGGTGAAGGCCATGTGAAATTATTTCAAACCTGCGTTCTATCTAAGGTCCATCAGGGGGCGACGCCACTGGCTGCAAAAAGAAGTCAAATTATGTCGAGGTCTTTGAGAAAAAGAAGTTTTCGTGATGAGTTCATGGTCTAAATCACCACAGGCTAGGACACACAGCATAGAGAGCAGAGAAGGTCAGATCCCCCTCTCTTTCCTCCGCTTTCTCGTCCAAATATGGTTTCTTCTGGTTTCAAAAAACCAACATTGCAACTGCCAATTTACAAACTTGAGGCTTCGAATGGGTGGTTCACAAGCCAACGGGTGACATCACAGCGGGCTGACATTTGGTTGCACATTATGTTTTGTTTTGACAACTTTAGGTTCCAAAAACTTGTAAATAAAAAAAAAACCCAACTAATTTAATTTGGAGGTTACTAGTAATAATGTTGTAACTCACCTCCAGAATAAGTTTAAAATGACAAGGAACAAATTGGTTTTAGAGCATTTTTTTAATTTTTGGAGCAAAATCGCTGTAGTGTCGTAAGACTACAGCAGACACAGGACAGTGACACACTTATTTTGTTTCCCTGCAGATATTTGCATACATACTGTACACTACAGTGCAATGCAAGCGGAGCCGTCATTCCAATTGGGAGATTATGGAAGAATATTTTACAATGCCAGCCATTCCAGCCAAATTGGTTTCATTGGAATTACTCAACTGTTGGCATGATCAACATAAAGGGGGCTTTTTGAAGTAAATCTCAACCAAAAAGACCCATTTCTACCTAACATATGTATTTTCATCATTCCAAAAACCGTAGTAATTTACAGTGTCGCTCTCATGTGTCACTCTCTCGGTACTTTAAACATTTCAGGTGCCAGATTTCCCTTTTGGATTGTGCTCCTGAGTCACACTGAACCCATTTTTGTGTGTGTGTGTGTGCGTGTGTGTTAAAAACATATAAACTTCCACGGTGAAGTCACAGTTTGGAGAAGAGAGCTGGAAACTGGAATTGTTTATCAACTTAACTGACATCAATCACCTTCATTTCATGACTCCTCCACATCCCCGATGTTTGTAGCTTTAACAGAGGAGCGCATGGATCCCTGGCTGTGAACTAGATATTATGCAGGACTGTGGTGTGACTCCAAGTGACCCAGAAAGTTTTCAACAATATCTTAAAAGTGGCAGACTGTGCGTATTCTGTTTTTTGAGCAGCTTGTTTTTGACTATCCTCCTGCTGTGGGACAGTTAGGTTGGAGCTACCTTTTATTCTCTTTGTATTTGTGGATATTACACGACTACCATCTCAGCTAACGTTTGTGCTGTGCTTTCTAAAGCATCTAAGTGATGCTCATTAAAATGCAGATTGTAGAAGTAAAAGGTGGTAGTTGAAGCTGCACGAAGACAGTAATTCTGATTCTGATGTGGTCCAATCGTAGTTCTACTCAAACTGATTCAAACCCATCACAAGAAACTGCAATTGACAGTTTCAACATTTCAGCTTTACCACCTTCTGACAGTTTTAATATCATATTCTCTAGTCAGTGAAGAATGCTTGTATCATCACAAAGCATCCTTATCCTCTAGTATGTCTGAATATCCGCCTACTGCTGTTTCCAATTTCTGTCAGGTTAGTAAATCCGCACTGGTGAAAGGAAATTGCCCCATTTGGTAAGAGACTGTCTGTTCCTCAGCCTCTTCTCCTCTAAATGGAATGCGCATTTCCACTTGACGCAAACCATCTCGGAGCCTATTGGTACTCACAGCGCCTACCCACGTCCAGCCCTACGATCCCTCCACTGGGCTCCAAGAGTGAGACGTCCCCTCAGCTTTTCTCTGCCTGACACCAGCAGAGGGGGGGAAGCCTTGGCAAACACCTGACAATCTCCAGACACAAGACGCCGCTTGCCAGCAAAGTGGAAGCATCCAAAGTATCTATTGCATTGGAGGTCATATTCATGTTCTCTTTTGTCTCACACTGCAGACATTGCTGGAGTTCTCACTGGGAGTTGGAGATATTTTTATACAAAAAAAAGTTATGGCACCTTTTTTGGTCCAAACGCTGTTGTTCACACCTTCCAAATCTTTCAAGAGTCAATCTTTTTAAAAAGTTGTCACCCATGAAATTCAAAGTAAAAACGCACAGTGGATTCTCTAAGAAGGAGAAAAAAAACCCTCCCGTCTCTCTCAGAATGGAAAAAAAAAATCAAACACATATATGAAGCTGCTGCAGCTATTTAATTTGGGTTTTAGTTTATTTATCAACAAAACTTTATCCCTCCAGAGAAAAGCAGCTCTCCTCTCCGCCCCTCCATCCCCGCAAACACACGCACAGTGAAAGTGAACGGGCTGCAGACACAGAGGGAAAGTGGGCTTGATGGGGAGGGCATGTTGGGCACCAGATGACGGGGGGAGGGGGGGGGGGCTCACCGGTGTCTGTGGGTAAGAAAATGACGCCATCGGAAGATAATTATGTAACTGTGTGTCTTACCATCCGATCGCAGACGGCTTTGATTGACAGGCTGTGTGCGAGCCTCCGTATAAGAGGAGGGCGGTGGGAGCCTCCGTCACTGTTGCGCCTCAGCTGCAGCGCACTGTGGATGTAGTAAACCGGGCTGGACTTTACGCTTCTTTTTACGCACGGGCTTTACGGGAGATACCACTTCTCATCACTTCTCATTTTTTATATATATATATATATATATATATATATTGTTATTATTTAGAATTATACTTCCTCAAGTCGGATACCTGGAAAAATAAAAGACAATAAAGTTGCATCGTCAGGTAAGTCACATGGATAGTGCCAGAGGAATTTAATGTTAAATCTAAAATCCTTTTTTCTCCGCATTCGGTTTGACTTCTGATGTTTTCCTTCTCGGCTCGCTCATTGTGTAACTGAGAGGCGCAAGTGCAGACTCAACATTTTAAATGGACGACTCCAAAACTCATGAAAACCCCTTTCTGTTGTGTTTTGAAGCAGATATGATACTCAGGAGAAGCCTCTTCTTGCTGCTCCTGTCAGTTAATTTCCTCCACGCATTACCTGAAGGTAAGTGCAAAACTTCCTCCCTCATAGTATCAATTCCAATTTTTATTTAATAGTCATTCACAGAATTTATTCAGTACCTGAAACTGACTCAGGTGCAACCAAAAGCTTAACTTCCTAAATGTTCTGTTCTGTATGAGCTCTCCTTTTCCCCAGAATAGAAACGTCTATTTGTAATTATTCTCTCATGCATAGATGGTGAGCAAGAGGATGAGATGTCATTCGACTTGTTTGAAATCAGCCACATCTCCCGCAAAACTCTGGGGGCCAAACAGTTCCGGGGCCAAAACTCAGACCTCCCTGCCTACCGCTTCATCCGCTTCGACCACCTTCCCCCAGTGAGCCCCCCCATACTGAAACAAATTCTAAGGCAGATCCAGAACAATGAGGGCTTTGTGTTTGTGGCCAATATACGCCAGGACCGCGCCTCAAGGGGCACCCTGATTGGTTTGGAGGGCCCAGATGGCAGGAGACAGTTTGAGATTGTGTCCAATGGAAGGGCCAACACTCTGGACCTGGTTTACTGGGTGGACGGCTCTCAGAACGTGGTTTCCTTCGAGGATGTGGACCTGTCCGACTCGCAGTGGAAGAATATCACGCTTCATATCCATGGGGAGAACGCAAACCTGTTTGTGGGCTGCAGCCTGATAGACAGCTTCATCCTGGACGAGCCTTTCTACGAGCACCTGCGGGCTGAGGGAAGCCGCATGTATGTTGCCAAAGGATCCATCCGGGAGAACCACTTCAGGGTAAGGCCAAGACTCCGGCTTTTTAGTAACAGCACCAGGATTCCCCGGGAGTGACATCAGTGTGCAATATTTTATCACCGCTAAGAAGTTACAAGACACAAGTCTGCGGTCAACCAGGCGCATAACAGGAGCTCATTTTAAACAGCAGTTTCCAGAAGTAGAGACTTAACATACCCCCTTGTCAACGTGTGGCTCAGTGTTGCTCAGGTCTTTCTGTGTGGAGACGACTCCAGATTTAGACTGTAAATTGCCCCTTGTGTGTAAACACGAGTATGAAAGTCTGCACGGCAACTTCAGGAGTGTACCTCTATGCTCAAGAGTAAACAGGGCCCTTAGACTGATTCTCAATCCACACTTGACATTGGAATAAGTGGGACTAGAAAATGTTCATACTGTATTTAATGTCTGAAGTGTGTTTAAGTAGCCAAAACATATAATAGCCTGCGACTGAGATGTGTGTTTTCTTCCCAAACAGGGCCTTCTGCAGAATGTGCGTTTCATCTTTGACACCTCAGTGGAAGACGTCCTCCAGAGCAGAGACTGCGAGGTCACGAAACAAGGTGAGAGGCGCTCATCTGTTTGAGCCGCAATTTAACCTTAAACTTCCTGCTCTGCTGGAGCAGTGGGAACCAGCCTTTATTTGTGTGATTTTCATAATCCCAAAAGCTGAGTCACAATAATTATATTTACGAACCCTTTTCAAGTCCGATACCTTACAGATGTGACGGGGGGATTCATTCACATGCGATCCCTCAGAGCGCGGTGTCTGTGTTTTGTTAAGTACCAACCGCAGCAAGTTTCCAGACCAAACGGTTCAGCATTCTCACTTGATTTCCTTTTTGTATCGGCATAGTTCGCTAGCTTGCATATTTGATATGTGGCAAGATCTCTCACCATTACTTCATCCTCACGGACACAACAGTATCTGTGCAGTGTGCGTGGTGAACAAAAGGAGATACAGATGCTTACATTTATTTCCCTTGGCAGTGGGCTCTGGATAGTGCCCTGGGAAATAAAATAGAAAAGAGAAAGTGAATGCTGTTGCTGCAGTGCAGGGAGCTTCCACTTCCAGCTGCACACACACACACACACACAGTGAAGTCATGAATTGGCTGATTGGGTTGCTTTTCTCAGCTGAATCTTTGCTTTCATGAGTAATAGTACCTCATGATCCACAGTGGAGCTCACACAAAGAGAGCGAGAGAGGGAATAAAAAACAGCCATCTAAGTAAGTATGCTGAAAATCATCTTTTACAGCAAAGCTAAATGGCCGCCAGGTTTGGCGACCGTGTCTTTGGTTTACTGTGACAAAGCAACCCCTTATGCACAGTTTGCAGGTGTGCATGCGTGTGTGTTTGTGTGTGCTATTCTGTTGCCACATGCAGTGTTTAATTCCGGCTGAATGAGTTTGTTGAGCAAATGTCACAAAGACCTGGACGTTTCCAACATGTTGGCTGGTACCAGAGGAGGTTCTGCACTGGTAGCAATTTTAATGCCAAGAGCCGCTCATAAAGCCGCACGGCCCGCACACTTATAAAGACCGTCATGTTGGACATTAATGAGGAGTATTAAAGCTCCCGAACTTTTTTTCCCCTTCTCTTTTCTTTTAAGTCCTTCCTCTATCTGTTGAGAGAAAATAGAGAACGTCTATCAGGGAGAAAAGAATGTGTAAATGCTTTCACAGACGAGCTAGCACGCGTTCACATGCACACACAGCGTGAAGCCCTCCTGAGATTTGAATGAGTCCAGCAGACTGAAAAGGAAAGAAAACACAGCGCTGGCTACAGTTGGGACAGCGTTGGGCAATTTGGATGACTTCTTGATTTAGAGCCCCTGGCCTGCTATTAATCTTCACCAATTTGCGTTGCAAGATCCAAACCAGTTGCAGATATGTTGTGTGATTTGGCTGAATGACAGGCATTCCAGTGAGCTGTGATATGTGTTGTGTATTTGTTTTTGGTATCATACATTCATAAAGTTCATAGTGAGTAAACTGAGGTGAGTGAGGCATGTGATTTGGGTTCTTGTCTGTCTGTGTTGTACAAAGCTCACAGTTGGCAGTCACGTTCCTCTGGGCTGGACTTCCTGCTGGGCTGGACTTTCCAGATTTTGTGCAAAGAACATTTGGCCTCATTTTGGCCTTCAAACCACCCTGGAGCTGAAATATGAGGTCCGAGTGTAAATCCCTCAGTGTTATCAACGATTGATAAATTCTCTCACCCAAAGGATTCTCACACGTCTCGTGTGATTAGAGAGTCTGTGTTGACATCTAGACAAGAGCAAGTTAAGGGCAGAGCGCAGACTATCTGTGTGGTCACTCCCTTCTGTTTAGTTCATACTGAAAGTGTCCACTTATCAAAATGGTCACAGGGATTTATGACAAGTGTGCGGTTTTCTCATCAGGAAAGGAACACCCAGATTTCTGTCCTCCCGCAGTCAGCCCTGCTGTCGTCTGTGGTAGAAAATTTCAACCATCAGCATTTCAAACAGATATATTTTTCAGCTCAAACCCGAGCAACTGAACATCTGTTTTTGGGCACGCAGTAAACATTGTAATCACAGCATTGTTTTTGATAGAGGAAAACAGGAAATTGATCTGTTCCCTTTGAGTCCTTGAGTTTCACTCATCATACCTCTCAAATATGTTTTCCATCTCCAGTCTGTGTTGCCCGCTCACAGTCCTGTTTTTCTTTTTTCTTTTTTTTTGTCCTTCTTTCCTTCTTTTTTCTGCTGCTGCTCCAGATGATGCTAATATTGTGAGCGAGAGCACAGAAATTGTGGACGTGAGTCCTTCCATCACTACAAACATCATAGGTCAGAAAACAGATGAGACGGGCGCAGATATGTGCGAACGCTCCTGCGAGGAACTGAGCACCATGTTCCAGGAACTCAAAGGCCTGCGAGTCGTCGTCAGTAACCTCATGGATGGCTTGCAGAAAGTGGTAAGTAGTGGACATGACACATGTGTTAACCTGACTGATGCTCTCCTATATGGTGTATATCAACATAATCCCGATTTATGTTTGTTTTAGACAAATTACTGCCTCTTTTACCAGACGTTGCAGGCCAATTTTAGTGATGGATGTCAAATCACCACAATCTGTCTTTGTGTGAGGGAGGAAAATTAACATTTTAGAGTAAATTGACATTTTGGGAAAATAAATCATATAATTCTCAGCAGTCAGGAGGTAAGAGGCCTGAATTAGGTTACTAGGTAACCTACATTGGTTTGAAAGCAAACATTGAGTATCCGCAGAGCTGTTTATAGAGTCGCTCATGATGGCTGAACCCATTTGACTCCTGCTATCTATGGCAGCGTGAGTCAGACAGATTTTACATGTTACATGTGGATATAGGAAGTGCTCCCCTGGCAGCAATGGGTCCAGTCTAATGTCTGGTTGTGTTTAAACAACCCATGTGTTTCCTCTGGGGGCCTCCCAGCAATAAGAGACTGGGCATGAACTTTGGGGGAAAAAAAAAAAAAAAAAATGAACGGCTGTGATGAGAAGGGTCCCCGAGGCTCTTCCAGACCGAGTGGTGTCTTAGATTCAACTGCTGCACACTGCTGCCTCCCTTTTCCATAAGGAGGATGCATGAACACACACACACACACACACACAAATCTTTGGCAGCAGTTTATCAACTGACATTTCCCCAGTTTTCAGGAGTCCAGCCAAAACTCTCTAATTAGGCTGGAGGTTACAAAGTGTTTAACACTTTTCATTGCACTTTTTGACAGAAACATTAAAGTAATAAAAGTTTGTGTACATGTACTTTTATTGAGGTGGTTTAAGTTTTATTTTCTGAGGTTCTCCTCGCTCAGGAGACTTCTCAGAAATGACATCACAGAATAACACTTGACTGTTTATGTACAGTGGTAGTTGTGTGTCTCAGAGAGTTTTGTTTAATGCCATATTCAATATTTAACCTGTCTCTAGCTTCACCCAAAAATAAGTAAAATTTAAGGTAGCATTTCTTTTGCTGGAGCTGGACGCACTATTTTTACATGGCGAAGAGTCGTCTGACATTATTCAGGCAGACAATCACTTTTGAGCAGGTTTATACCTTGAAATGTTCAGTGGAGGGCAGAGTTCTTGTGTCATGGACTGTCTGTTGCTGTATGATCAGACGGAGGAGAACACAGTGCTGATGGAGGCCCTTGCGAAACTGAAGAACTCCAAAGAGAAGAACATGTGCTGGCAGGATGGCCGCCTCTTTGATGATAAGGAGGACTGGGTGGTGGACAGCTGCACCAAGTGTACCTGCCAGGTAGTGCCAAGTCATGAGGATATATGTACAAATTCAGTGACTGATCATCACATAATTCTAATACTCATGGATGGCAGGAGTCCAAGATTGTGTGCCACCAGATTACGTGCCCACCAGTGGCCTGTGCCAGCCCGTCGTTCGTCGATGGCGAGTGCTGCCCTGTGTGCATACGTAAGTACCCAAACTGCCTTCTTTGCTAATGCATCTAGCACACAAACGCAATTACGAATACACATGCACTTTTATGCACACAAGAAATTTTAAATTAATGGTGCAGTACACCATAAAAGCAGTATTCCATGGATATTAAATTTTAATGCTACAGGATTGTTGCAGTCAGATTGTCTTTGTGAGTTAACCTCATAGTTATTGGTCAAAATATTAGACACCCACAATGGCTACCGCAGCTTTTCCAGATGATGTCATGTGATAAACGGGCTGAGATAAAGAATAAAATCAGTTCAGCTGGACTTTTTCTTTCCCAGTACTTTTATGATGTTGCTTTAACAATGAGTACTGTACACATGGGACTGCTTTTATATCTTGCAGCTATAGAAAGTGAGGATGGCTGGTCTCCCTGGTCGGAGTGGACAGAGTGCACGGTCACCTGTGGGACAGGAACTCAACAGAGGGGTCGTTCATGCGATGCAACCAGTAACCCCTGCACCGGACCGTCAATCCAAACCCGCAAGTGCAGCTTGGGCAAATGCGACAGCCGTGGTGAGGATATATTCGGAATAGTTAATCACCTGTCATTCCATGTTCATTTAAAAAGTGATTCCTTAGCATCAGAGATGTTACCTTCAATATATGTGTGTCTCCCTCCGCCACAACTGCTCAGCCACTTAAGATAAAGAAGCAGGGTGATGCACATGAGAGAGAATGTCCACGTTCACGCCTCCACAAATCTGTTGAAAATGCATCCTTCTGAGTAAGGCCGAGAGAAGAGCTGGATCGCATGGTTGGGTTGCAGGGTGTGCCTGGTCAAAGTTAATTCCATATAAATCACTGTCTGAAAGGGTTTTTTCTCCGTGCAATGACTCACCACTGCCAGTCATGCAAAAAAAATTTATTCTAATGAATATGAGGCAAGGGGATGACGATGGGTGGTGGATGCAGAAACTGATGAACCAGGAGTTTGATAAATTGTGAGGTTAGTATCTGTTATTTCTTGCAGCTAACATTATCCTGCATCTGTCCGAGCGGCTGAATCAGTTTAACCGCTGGAGGATAGTTTACCCACAGTGACATAAATACTGGCTCTAGCATCTCAGAAAATGTTTGCAAGAGAGCCATCATCGCCAACATCGCAATTTTTTTCCCGTTTGTGTAAATTACATATGTCTGTACTTATTCGGCCAAATGAAACTCAGGAGGATGATACATGACGTGTTTTGGTGATCCTCTGCCTGATATGCTTGATGTTTGATACCCAGTTCGCCAGGACGGAGGGTGGAGTTTGTGGTCACCGTGGTCATCCTGCTCTGTGACCTGCGGGGAAGGGCAGATCACGCGGATACGCCACTGCAATGCTCCCGTGCCGCAGCTGGGGGGCAAAGACTGCGAAGGAAGTGGCAGAGAGACTCAGCGCTGCACTGCCAAGCCGTGTCCCAGTGAGTATTTCAGCCCAGAACATTCAACAGCAGCATCTCTACTTGAGCAGCAAGCGTCTGTGTTAAAACAACCAGACTTCCTCGTGCCTCATGGCTCCCTTGAGGCAACACTCCCCATGTGTTTTGGCCTCCTGTCCTTTCCGGAAATGTTGACCCAAATCAGCTCAGTATGTTCTCTTGTGGTATTAAGTTCCAGGCTTCTGACTCTGGCTGCTTTTCAGATTTCAGACTCTGAATGTTGACACACTTTTATTTAGAAATTCAGAGGTTAAAACATGTGCGGAACGAGCCGCTTGAGGTGAACGATTAACCTTTGAGCATTTGCGTCTGTATCTTTTTAGTCGATGGTGGTTGGGGTCCCTGGTCCCCGTGGGCAACTTGTTCAGCAACATGCGGAGGGGGCGTCAAAACGCGAACACGCGAGTGCAACAGCCCTCAACCTCAGTACGGCGGCAAGAAGTGTATCGGGGAGGCCAACGACAGCGACAGCTGTAACAAGGCAGAGTGTCCTATTGGTGAGAGCCGTTTATGGTTTTTGCAGTGGTAGCAGCTGAGCCCTGAAAAGCTCAAATTTGAAGAAAACCCAAACCTTTAAAACCTGGTGGGGTCATGTATATATTTTATGCTAGCTGGTTTGGCTTTACCTTCACGTTTCCAGTTGAGATAAAATCCAGTTCAAATGAAAGAGAAATCATTTGGATATGCAGTGTGCAGATTCGTTCTATAATGTTTAAATCAATTTCCTTTGTTTGTATCCATTCGTGTCATCTAAATCTCTTGCAGATGGCTGTCTGTCTAACCCGTGCTTTGGGGGAGTGGACTGCAACAGCTCTCCAGATGGCTCCTGGGAGTGCGGTCCGTGCCCTGCTGGTTTCCGTGGAAATGGTACCCACTGTGAAGACATTAATGAGGTAAAAGTTCCTGTTTTTCTTCGGCGCATAAACAACAGAGTTCATTTATGGAAAGATTTGTTTGCATCTTACTGAAGCTTTTCATTCCCTCCGCCAGTGCGATATGGTCTCTGATGTTTGTTACAAAGTCAGTGGAACGCAACGCTGCGTCAACACCGATCCAGGTTTCCATTGCCTGCCTTGCCCGAAGCGCTACAAGGGCACGCAGCCCTTTGGTATGGGTGTGGAGGCTGCCAAGAAGAACAAACAGGTGGGTTGAACGGACTCATTCAGCCCCAGTAACAAACGATTGATTGGATGCCATTCAAACTCAACTAACTTGCGAAGACGTGAAAGACCGATGTGGTAAAAAATAAATAAATAAATAAATAAACAATGAAGGCCTGTATAGGTAGATTTTTTTAAAGACAGTTTTTTGTTTTGTTTTTTTTTTCTATGTCACATCCAAATTTATGAATGAAAGTAGCATCTAGGGTGATTTATAAGTATCACTCTTAAAGTGAGAGCGCACATATTGGAGGGGAGGCTCTCGGCCAGCATATGACATTATTGTGACTCACCTTCACTCAGTTACAACAAGCAGGAGGTGAAGTAGGGAACCCTTAATAACAAGCATAGATACATTAATACAAATCGAATCATCACCACTATTTCTTAACATGCATTATCAACAATCCTTAACGTCACGATACAATATGGACCACAGTGCAGAAGAAACTTCAGCCAATATTCTTGGTGTTAAAGTATCTGAACTGTAAGAGTGAGTATTATGTATCCCCGCGCATCACTGCGGCTAAATAATAACTATCAAAAACAATGTATGCTTAGACTCAGCGATTTTAAACACCAATAAAATAACACAAGTGTTCTACTTCTGGTTCAAAGTCAGGATCTGACAGAAGAGCAGCTTATTAACACTGACATGCGGAAATATTTAAGGTTTTATGGCTTTTCTGTGGTGTTTGCCACCAATAAGTGCTCACTCAGCAACACGTTCCCAAGATGTTTTTTAGGAAAACATCTTTCCAGCAAGTGTTGGGAAGCTCACGTCCCTCTAACTCCTCTCGGCGTGCAGACAGACATTATGTTTCCTATGGGCTACAGGTATCGTTTTTTTACTTTCAATGCAGGATCAGACCCCAATTTTTTTCTTTATCCAGCAGCTCTTTCAAACCTTTTAAACTTTGTTTCCACTTTCCACTTCTGTCCTTAATTTTATAACCATATCTCAAGTAATATGACACGTCATATATGCCGTATTGCCTATTTGACTGGAACACACTATTTTCTGCTCCCCTGTGATCACTAAATTCGCATAGTTCCTGGAAAACTGGCAAACTTACCAAACCTTTCTGAGCAGCACTTGCACAACATCCTTCATCAAGCACTTTCTCCCTCTTTGGCTTCTGCAGCTGCTTGTCTTTGATTTGATGCCCCAATTTTGCAAATTGATTTGGGGGAAAAAGGGAACTGTCTCATCACTGGTGTTAAGGGGCTCTATTTCATAGTTTGGATCAAAGAAAGGCCTGTTTTTGCTGTCATTTTCTGCCCTTTGAGCACATGGAGTGGCATCCAAACTGGAGTCATTCTTCATCTACCGGTAATGACTGGCAGCTGTGAATACCTAGCACTGCAGTAAAAGGGGCAACAGTGGGTCGTGGTGGGACTTCTATGCCCTCAAGACCTCCAATATTTTTGGCCTTGTCCAAAATCTCCTCCTTTGGAGTGGCTCCCACTCTTGGCTTCAGAAGCTGAAAAAACAAAATGGAAACTATGTGAAACTGTGTGTCCTTGATAGCGGATGTGGTTGTTGACGAGTCTCTTTTTTTTTTTTTTTCTTCAGGTGTGTGAGCCAGAAAACCCATGCAAGGACAAGACCCACAACTGTCACAAGTACGCTGAGTGTATCTACATCAGCCACTTTAGTGACCCAATGTACAAGTGTGAATGTAGGACTGGGTATGCTGGAGATGGCTTCATTTGTGGAGAAGACTCAGATTTGGATGGCTGGCCCAATCAGAACCTCGTGTGTGGCGCCAACGCCACTTACCACTGCAAAAAGGTATTTTGATTCCTAACCCGAACCCTTCATCGTTTCATCCTGTGCTGCCTTTTCTGCAGTGACACTAAACTCTTCTGTCTGAAAACTTTCCAGGACAACTGCCCAAATCTTCCTAACTCTGGACAAGAAGACTTTGACAAAGACGGTCAAGGAGACGCTTGTGACAAGGACGACGACAACGATGGAATCCTTGATGAGAGGGTACGAAACTTTGAACATTTATTTTGGGATTATTTTCATTCCAGACAAAGAATTCTCTAACAAATGTTTACTGTCCACCACAGGACAACTGTGCCCTCCTTTACAATCCTCGTCAGTTTGACTTTGACAAAGATGAGGTGGGTGACCGATGCGACAACTGTCCGTATGAACACAATCCGGCCCAGATAGACACCGACCACAATGGAGAAGGGGATGCCTGTGCAGTGGACATTGATGGAGATGGTAAAATAAACAAGTCTAAATGAATAAATATCATAATCAATCTGCCAATAGCAGCTGAATATTATATATTGTATTTATACCTTAACTTCTAAAGAAAATTATAACATTATGTGTCAACTTTTTTTATTTGTGTTGTTGTTGTTCTAAGACATCATGAATGAAAACGACAACTGCCCCTATGTGTACAACACCGACCAGAAGGACACTGACATGGATGGAGTTGGTGATCAGTGTGACAACTGTCCGCTGCTCCATAACCCTGACCAGGTACTGTGCCACGCTGCATGTAACGACACACTCCAATACAAGAGCTGAAACAGGAAGCTGTTGCACTGTTAAAACTTGTATTCATCCAACAGACTGACGTTGACAACGACCTGGTTGGAGATCAGTGTGACAACAACCAGGACATCGATGAAGACGGCCACCAGAACAACCTGGACAATTGTCCCTATGTGGCCAATGCTAACCAGGCTGACCACGACAAGGACGGCAAAGGAGACGCGTGTGACTACGACGATGATAATGACGGTATACCCGACGACAAGGACAACTGCCGGCTAACGCCCAACGCAGACCAGCTGGACTCTGACGGTGAGCATTTGATGATTAAAGAGTTTAACAGCTGCAAAGTCAGCCGGGTTCCATGTGACTCCGGCTGTTGATGGTAGTAAAGCAAAAAAGCATGCTAGCTTCTGCAGGACCGAAAATGGAGAAAACAAAAATGAGATAAGTGTGAAAAAGTAATTTAATTATTACAATAATCATTAGTCAAAATCACCATGACAGAGTGCTCAAATCCACCTTAATCAGTTATAAATGACTTATGTTAAGATTTGCAGAGTAACAGCATTTAAACCTTTTAGGCAAATGTCTACTACTACATGTGTGTGTCTAGGCACTTAAATGATTGTTTGTCTGTTTTGACTTAAAATTAAGTCATTATTTACTTTATGAGATATGAGAGAATTATTGAGCAGCAGCTTTCACAGGGTCAGTGACTCTGGCTGGCATGGGTGATGTCATTGTGCATGACTTCAGTGAGCCGTCCAGGAGGGCACATGTCAGACCATGAAGTTTTTCTTTCCCTAAGGTTGTTTTTTTTTTGCTCGTGACAAATCCACAGTGCCAAAATGAAGCAGGGTCACCTTGAGTTTGTACAGCTGTCTATAACTGGAAACAGACCACGAAGGAGGAAGGCCTTGGACGCTCTTCACAGCTCGTTAGATAGCGTTTATTTGATAGAATCGTTTTAGCCCCTTGTGTGAAATAACAACGATGTTGACAGAAAGCAGCGCGCTACCTCCACACAGTGTCCTTCATTAGCAACTGGCATCCTTTCCACTGTGAGCTCCCGGCCGGCTGTCTGGTTCTAATAGACGCCAGGCTTCAGATAGTTACAAGTATTAGTGGAAGTTGTCACAGCATGAAAAGATGGTTGATTTGCCTTAGTCGTTATTGGCAACGGTATTAAAGCCAATTTCCTGAAAGTAATTGCTATTTTTTCCATTCATTTTCAATGCTAACTTAGACCAGCTCTTCGCCGCTCGCAGTAGTGGAAGCATTATGGCATTCACATTAGTGGCTATAAAAATCTTTCCAACCTAACTCTGTATCATGCATGTATAATTTAATTTAATTTTATGTAATTTTTTTTTTTTTTTTGCTTTATCTCTTTAAACAGGCGACGGAAGAGGGGATGCCTGCAAAGATGACTTTGACAATGACAGCATCCCAGATTTTCTCGATGTGTGTCCAGAGAACAATGCCATCAGTGCCACTGACTTCAGGAAGTTCCAGATGGTCCACCTGGATCCCAAGGGAACCACTCAAATTGATCCCAACTGGGTGGTCAGACACCAGGGCAAAGAGCTGGTCCAGACTGCCAACTCTGACCCAGGCATCGCAGTAGGTGAGCAGCACGCACACAGTCCAGCTCCCACAAGCTTTAAAAGAGCTTTGAATCTGTCAAGCTGTGCAGTCCTAACAGCTTCTTTTGTCACCGTCACAGGCTTTGATCAGTTCAACGCCGTGGACTTCAGTGGGACGATGTACGTGAACACGGACAGAGATGATGACTATGCTGGCTTTGTGTTCGGCTACCAGTCCAGCGGGCGCTTTTATGTGGTGATGTGGAAGCAGATCACACAGACATACTGGGAGGACAAGCCCTCCAAGGCCTTTGGCATCTCTGGCGTTTCGCTCAAAGTCGTCAACTCAACCACTGGCACAGGAGAAAACCTCAGGAATGCTTTGTGGCATACGGGCAACACTCCCGGACAGGTGGGCTGCAGCTGAAACACTGATGGTCGGTTTTAAAAACCACAGCAGCTTTAACGCTCTGTATTATGAACTACTTTATATAGGTGCGTACTCTGTGGCACGACCCCAAAAACATTGGCTGGAAGGACTACACAGCATACAGGTGGCATCTCATCCACAGACCAAAGACTGGATTTATAAGGTAAGAAAACTCCACCGGAACAAGACGAGCTGTTGTTTCAGTGCTACGCAACTTTGATTGAAGGTCTACAAACAGCAACAATATATAATCTGGTAATTATGTTAGTTATCATATCCCTGGAAATAGGCACACTTCACTGCAGACAGAACTGTGATCTCTCAGAACCTTATTGAAGTTCCTGTTCGTCTTGTATCTTGCAGGGTTGTGGTCTATGAAGGTAAACAGATCATGGCTGACTCAGGGCCAATTTATGACAAGACTTTTGCCGGAGGAAGGTTAGGCTTATTTGTCTTCTCGCAAGAGCTGGTGTTCTTCTCTGACCTCAAGTATGAGTGCAGAGGTAAGTAAAAATGCTTTTGTCACTACAAAGTTTCACCCACCCATATATGACCTATGTGCACATGTATGGTGTTAAAAAAAATGTGAACGTTAATGTAGCAGATGTTATCTTGTGCCAAAAAGTGTCCCATAAATTATTTTTTTTTTATTGGGTTGGGAAGTTTAAATTATTCTGGCAGCCATAATTTGATGTTGCATGTTTAAGAGATGGCTGCACTAAGTGTGTATCTATCTTTACATGTGCATTTTATGTGTATGTAATGTTGGCACGTGCACATATTTCAAAATATGGCCCGACGTTACATACTGGGGGAGGAACTATCTCCATGTTTGGATAATGTGAGTAAAGTCATCAAATCTTCCAACATCTTTTTTAAATCTCAGATAAACCGGAGTTCCCAACAGTGTTCACAAGGTAATAATAAAGGTGGTGGTGGTGGTGGTGGTGAGAAAGGTTCTGTGTTTTGTGTTGGCTGAAGCAAAAAAAAACAAAGTCACGCTTTATTGTTCCTGCCTGTCAGCTTGCCTGTGTACAATGGCGCAGATGCATTGTGGAAGGCCTTGTGTTCTGGTCCAAGGACTCCAGGTCTTCTGTTGTGTGCTAAACTGTGGAAAATGAGCCGACAGTCTTTTCACAATCGCAGCCGTGTGACTGCAAACACGCTTTAAACACGCTTTATGAAATGTTGGTGTTGTTGCACTTTGTGCGAATCTCACTGATTGTCCTAGTTTTGGTTCTGAATGTGGCCAGAATGGAAGTTTTACTCTCTCAATCTTCAACCTTTCCACAGATAACTGAATCAACAGAAAAACAGCAGAAGGCAAAAGGCAAGAATCTCTCAAAGTAAACATTACGTCATCACTAAATCCTTTTCGACGTAAGTGAGACTTTCCATCCTTTTTCCGTGTTTGGCCCTTGATCCATCCACCGAAGAGATTTCAGTTTTCCCAGTGACAGTTCCCAAGCTGGGGAAGAGAAACTGATGGGAGTGAACGACTTAAAAAACAAAAAGGCTCTGGAGAGTACCTAATTATAACTTGTATAACTATGCCTACATTTTAAATGATTCAATGTACAACCACTTACACGATGTATGTGCTTTCCAGCGGTGTCTTAGTTCTAACTACTTGTAAGTGACTCAGTTCTTCTATTTTTTCTCCTTTTTTTTATGTTTTGTTCTGTTTGGGATTTAAAGGCTCACTCGTGGCTTCTCTTCTGCAGAGCTGATCATAATGTCAAACAAACATTAATTGTAACCAAAGCATAATCACTTAGCTGTCTGAAGTACATTACTATTTCTCTTCATCCTTTCCATCCTGAGGCTTTCTTTTTTCTTTTTCTTTTTCTTTTTTTTTTGGTTTTTGTCAATGGAGAACGTGAATGAACGATTTAATTAAGCCATTTTAGTCAGTGCCAAAGATGTTTATACTAAGTCTGTATAATAATTCCTTTTGTAAATTATTTATGCCCTGCTTGTTCGTTTTGCATTTTATGCTTGTAAATATTTATTTATTTGTTTACACTGACAAAGCACACAATTGAATATCACAAACACGAAGATAACACATTCGAGCTTAACGGTTCTTTTTTTTTTTTTGTCAAGCACTTCCTTAACTTGTTAGTCCTTCATATCTTTTAGACAAACTGCAATGTAAGGCTTTCGGAAAGGATAAACATCAGCTGCTTGTTAAATAATCACATATGTAAACACAGTGTGTGTTTATGTATGTGACAGTAGCTGCCAGAGAATAAATTCTGGTGGGATGTGTATGTTAAAAAGGCATCTGTGTTTATTTCCATGGCCATCCAGACAGGGCTTTATTGTCCTCAGAGTGATATATCACTTGGGTACATGTGGAACATTTTTCAGTTCTCGTCTTTCTGAGCTTATAAATGCCCCGCTACTTAAATTGGATGCATATTGAGCTACTGGCAAGAGTTCCTCAATGCCTTATATTTGTAATGCATCTACAAAAAAAAAAACAACAAAAGTTAGTCTGAACTGTTTCATTTAAACAGAACTGCAGTTCCAGTGTCAGATTCCCAGTTAATCAAATGTTGTGTGCCAAGCACGGAGTGATGGATCACGTCTGAAGTGCAACCGTCATTATGTGTCATGAAGATCCAGCGCAGTGAAAACATTTTTATGCAAATGAATGCATCATCCATATGCTTGTCATAATTATCTCCTATGGATGTGGTGAATCCAGATGACGGCCTCTGAAAACAGGTGTGACTGCGTTTTGTGTTCAGCTTTGCTGTCTTATTCCTGTCCTTTAGTGTTTGGTTTCCATCTTGTTCATTTTGTTGAGAGTTTGCGATGCACAAAATTACATTTTTTTCTTTTTTTTTTTGTATACATGTGTTGTTGGATAAATGTTCTACAAATATTAGTGTAAGATTTTTCTGTTTCCTAAATAAATCACTTGTACACAATTCTGTTGCTAAGTATTGAGAAACTATCCAAATATAAATACTGTCATTTAATGCATTATTCGCACAGTATGCTAGCTTAAAAAATACATTTGAAAGCATATGGCTGGTGTTCATTCATATTTTTGTTTATGTCCACGAATGCCTGTCTGAGGCTCTCTGACCCAAACTCATTAGTGCTTGTAAATCTTTAAATATCTGCCACACAAAAAGGCTTATGAATTCCCATAAACAGCAGAGCACTAGGTTTTAGCATATGTTACTCAAAGAGGAATAGATTATACAAATATTATTTTACAAGTATTTTCTGTGCTGGATGAATCCATGATGTAAAAAAAAAAATGGCTGTTGAGAGTGAAGAAATACAGAAAATTGAAAATAAATTCAAGAAAAGACGCATTTAAACGTGTCGACAGGTGAAGAGTTACATTAATTTATCTGTTAATCAGTTTGGCATCAAATTTGCTTGAGGGATCTCTGAGACATCACAATATTCCCATCCAGCAGTACAGGAGGAAATGTGAGCTTCAAAGAAAATCTCCCTCCAAGGTCAGTTCTTCAAATATCCTTCATGGCCACATAAAATTAGAACCAGGCTTTTGTGATCGTGTAACACTGAGTTTTCAGAGTCCCACAGTTTCAAGAGACCAAAAGGTTTTTTGCCAAATCTGAAGTTTGTCTCCCAGCGCAGACACCAGGGAGGGAAGCGGTTAAGTCGACGATGGCGAGGCCAGGAAAAAAATGCGCTCTTAGGGAAAATGGGGAAGTCAAAAAAAACTTGCTGTTGTAGCTCTGTGGCGGAGATATTTGGGCCGAGTCTCTTGGAACAGTCCACGTGGCACACACCGGGGATTGGCTATATGGGTCTGGCACTGGTGGCTGGTTCGAAGCCCAGAGCACGTTCCAGGGCGGTTCATACGGCGCTGCCAGAGGATGTCAATGTGTGACACAGTAAACCGGCATTTTCTGCTGAGACAACAGTTTCACAACCAGCAGGCATTCTGTAAGGAGGAACAACCTCAAACAAACTGGCAGCAATTAACTGGAAGGGCATCGAGGAGCGATCACTTTTCATCAGTGGGTTTTCAGGAATGTGACAAATTGAATAGAAAAACAAAAGGTGGGGGGGGGGTTGCACTGACCCCGGGGACGAGGACATCACCGCTGAATGAGTTAAAGATCAGACAGTTTTGTGTGTTTATCTGGAGGTACAAATGTGGAGTTTGGCACCTGTTAGTTTTAACATCACAGAGAGACACACAAAAGGCTGAGGACGGAGCAGGGAAGCTAATGATTCAAATAGAAGTTTAAAAGGAGAACCACTCTGTGGGTGATGTTCCCTCTCTGTCACACATGTGTGAAATACCAGCTCCTCCAACGCTGGGCGACTGTATCCCCTCTGGCTGACTCTCTCTTTGCTTTATGCCGAATTCTTCATGTCATCCGCTTATGTAACTGCATGAGAGTAAAAAGCTGGTAAATATCCTCAGAAACTGGGGTAATTTATGAAGTTTTATGTGAAATATTAAGTCACTGCTGTTACAACACCAAAGATGGATCTGGTCTTTGGATGCGGATGCAATCAGCCAAACAAATAAGATCATTTCGTTTATTTTTCCTGTGAATCTTTGAAGACAATTGTGGGTTTATTGGCCTTTTTGTTGTGTTTCTACAAATATTACGCCTGTTAAAGGAGCAGGCCTCTTCATGTCAAGCTGCAGCCAGCGGCCCCTTAGCTTCGCCCAGCTCAGAGACTGGAAACAGCTGGAAACATGGAAACAGCCAGCCAGTCTCTATCCAAAGGCATCAAAATCCACCTTTTGTATCAGACCTCACAAAAACCTCAGCTCACGCTTCAAGTCCAGCCACCCAGTCCAGGACAGCAACGGAATCATTTTTTTGATCAAAGAGCTATTGTAGCTTTGACTTTGACAATTTTTTTTTTTTTTTTTTTTGCTTTGCTTCCCGGAATCCAAAACAAATCAACATTTAGTGTTCCCACTGGCTCCTTCTCTGAGTCAACCTACGTTGTTGCTGAACAAAGTGACTGAGGCGCTGCCAAGGGCAAGTGTGCTGTTTGGAAAGAAGTTGGTTTGTCATCTGAAATAAAGTAAGGCATTGACTTCAGGGCACGACATTCTCCGAGTCATTTGGAAAATATCCACGGTGCTTCTCTCAGCGCACACACTCATTGCACCCAGAAGTGACGGGCTGCAAGCGGAGGTCCTGCAGTACAGCGGCTCCAAGTTGTCTGCAAGAAGCCAGTGTTTTGATATTGTTCACGAGTTTGGGGTGTCTTCACTTCAGATGTTTTATGTGACTGACATCACACGAAGACAAAAGAAGTAGAATAACTCCTCAAGTGGACAGACAGAAAAGAGGAAGGAGTTTTCCCACGCAACAGTAATTATATGTTTGGACATTTGCGCAAATCTTGGCTGAAAGAAACACGCTCCTATTAGGGATTGTATATATTCAAGAAAATCAAATGGAACTGCATTTTTTTTTTTTCAGGCAGCCTTATCCCCCCAAAACATCCACGGTGTCAGACCAAGGCTGGTTTCCACTGAGGTCGCAATGGCATCGGTGTGAAACCCAGAACAGATGCATTGGGTCTCATTAAATCAGGTTGGCCCGGCAGTAACCTCCCACAAAATACAGCCAGGCAGTCCAAAGAGCTACAGGCTGATTTATCTGACTTACAGAAACAAATATAACTCCATATCTTAGAGAGAGATAAGAGCACATTTCCCTTTGCTTTGAGATAAATGGCATTTCATGTGTTTTTAGTCAATGTTGTCATCTAAGAACGAAAAAGTTTGTGAAACATTTGGAAAGCTGCACTGGCTGTGCATTGTGACACATGAAGCCACAACAGAACAACAAAAAGTCCTGTGCTATCGAAGAGGCTTTAAACTTGGGCTGGAGGATTCTCAAGAATTCAATTAACTTTTTAAAAAGATGTTTAAATAACCTGATAAGTGCTCACAGTTGCCAAAGAAAACCTGAATGGTTGAGTCAGCCTGAAGTTGAATCAGTGAAGTGTCTTGGAGCGAGCTACCTGAAGCAGTCAAGTAAAGGTCAAAATGAAACCGAAGCTTCTGACGTTACAGATACAGACGCTTGGTTTGGTGACAGAAAGGGTTTTGCTGTTAAATGATGGACTCTGCGCTGCGTGCGGAGAGGTCTCAAAGCTTTTCGTGCACATAAACACCTCCACGCAGTCCAGACGTCACGTTACGCCAAACCTGCACCTGGAATAACAGTGAAGTCAAACATGCCTGTGTCCGCACTGTCACAAACCCAGAAGCTGCAGACCAACAAAAAGTGAGGAAATCAGTCAGCAGTGATCTGTGGACATAATCAATAACACTGCACGCCAGTATATAAACACTTCATAACAAACTACAAGCTTGTTGACACAATGCAGTTGTTTGTTGTAGTAAGTGTTGACACCGTTTCATAAATTGCCATCACATTTGATTGATTGCACAAATAAATCCACTCACCAAAACATCTTTAGTCAGTCATGTGTTCATATTCATATGTATGAATGTGACAAAAACACTTACTAGACTTCAGCCAGCTCTCTCTTCATCAGTCGATAGCGTGCTCTGTTTTCAGGTAAATAAGTTGTGTATTTAAAGTGTATTTGTAATAACATATTCAGGTGGATCCAAAAGTGTGAGGCCACTTAGCCATTCCCTGATGGATGGAGCATTCAGTAGTTCTTTATGTGAGGCTGGTGTGAAAACAAATGTGTTCATCCATCAGGCTGGTCCTGTGGCTGCTCTTTGTGAGCGGGACGACAATGCTACCCCCCCCCCCATTTTTTTTTTTTTTTTTTTTTTTTTTCAAACGATGGAAACAAGTGATCATGCCATATCCTTTTACATCTCTGATGGGTTTTTCAGCCATGTTGCACTCTGCTGTAATGGAACATCCAGTCATGAAAATATACACAACAAGTTGTTCAGTGATATCAGCCATCTTTTTTTTTTCTTTCTTTCTTGTCATTTCAAATTACAGAACTGCTGGAATTCCTGCCAGGTTTCCATTCTTTGTGCCAAAGCAGTTTATTTAAATAACATTTGAAGATGTGAAATTGAATGTATGATTATTACCCTTTTTATAGTTTTCTCCACTAACTAAAGTCACTAAATGAAACTTTCAGCAGGTGTTTCAGAAGACATTTCAATGGGCTTTTATTTCAACTTGCAGCAAGAAAGAATTCGTCCTGGTCAAATATATTGATGTTATGTCATGAGACTGAATACCAGTGATGCTTTTGAGGAAATTTGGTTGCATTGTTATGACAATACTGTGTGGGAGATGACAGCAGCTGCTCCCGCATACTTTCTAATTTTATCATAAGTGGTTTTAGACTTTTCTTTTAACAGCGATAGACAAAGTGTCTGGAAAATTCATCATCATTATTTACCTTCTAAGTGATAAGACGGCAGAAGTTTAACATTTTCCATGTGTCCTCAACAGACTGCACACTTGGATGCCAGCTCTTTAGCACGCTGTAGGCTGACTGATTGAAGGTGACTTATCACAGAATTGGGGAAAACTGAAAATTGCAGGGTTAGAGTTTTGCATTTGACCTAAATAATTAATGTTCATAAATATGTGGTGAAGTTTTTCACCGCACTCCCCGCTGCGCCGGCATGCACTGCCTGCAGTCCTAATGATATGGCTGGATATATATATAGCTTGGTTGGTTGTAAAAATCAACTCAGGTTTCTTTTACATGTTAACAATCTCCTGACTTCTGTGAGAAGGCCGTTGGCCGCACACATGTCCAGAATTACAGCTCTTGGCACTGAATTTAACCAAGTGATGTCAGAACGTGTGTGTGTGTGTGTGTGTGTGTGTGTGTGTGTGTGTGTGTGTGTGTGTGTGTGTGTGTGTGGGCATGATGACAACCTTTCTGGGCAATCCTTTCATTCCCAAACAGTTGGAGTATCTTCACAGGCTATTTGGAGAAAAAAAAATGTGCTGGCATTTTTATGCTTGCAGTAAAAGTGGGCCCTGATAACTTCAATCATTTGTCAGATTTGTGACACACAACTATTTGGGGCTCATTCCCTTCTTTTGAGTAAAACACAAGCATAGTAAAGTAGAAATATTATGTCATTGTTAGTTTTATCAGAGTGTCTATCTCTTGGTTTTTTTAATTTTTAAATTCTGCCTCCACTACTTACTGCTCTTGTAGCTTTATTTTGGTCTCTACCAACTATTTGAGGAACTGCTACGCTTTAGCAACCAGCACTACATCATGTAATGTAGCTGATGACAGCAGAGAGCGTGAAAACCAAAACAGTGAAGTCGTTCACTGTAAAACCAAAACTATTGGCCAAAGTTAGCTGTCGAGCTGAGACAAGCTGTGGTTTGTTTGTCAGCACGTGGTTCCGTTCACATTTTAATCCACTGATTATATGAATCCACAAAATTAACAACTTAGAATGTATAAATTTACATGAGATGGAGATTTGAGGTACCTGGTATTAGTCTGCATGCATGTCGTTATAATCCACCACTCGTCATTTTAACAAAATGAAACATTGTGAAATTAGCACGCTTTTTTTTTATTATTCTTTTGCTTTTGAGAATAATTGGAGCAAACAGTTCAAACCAACATGAACTTGGCCAAAATCCCTGAAACCATTTCAAACTCCCATATAAAGAATTCATCTTTTCTAATTATAACCATGGGAGGAAACCTCCTTCATTTTAAATGAAACTGCATTCATACAGACTATAAGTGAATCCTATTATCATGCTATCATGCAGCGCAAACTGCTTCTCTCACATGTGCACAGACCAACCTCCGGAGTTTAGTGCACACAATCTCATGTTGGCTCACGTTTCTTACAGCATTCAAATTCCATTTCTGAAATCTCTCAGTGTGAGCCGGAGGAAAAGCAGAAAAAGAGCGCATGCAATTACATAACCATGCAGTATTTGAATCTTCTTCACCTTGGTGATGCCGTTACATCAAATAATTTCTCTCTGGCCGGTTGGTTCATGTTTGGGCCCCAGAGAACAGCAGAACAGGTGTCTGCAGAAAGCCTCCCAGCGTTTCACTGTTGGGGTTCGTTTGCCTGATGGACAACACTGCACGGCCGAGTCCGGGAGAAACGGGCTGCATACATCAGGATCTCATTATGGCCTTACTGTACATATACACTGTGTCAAATACAGTTAGGCCCAAAGCTATGTTGTCACTTTTTCTGATTTGTACTTTTTTCCTATATTTCCAAGAGCTGAATGCATGCACACAGGAAATCTGAGCACGTTACCTCCTTTCATGGCATTCCAATGTGCACTCATTCAAAATTACTTAATCTGATTTATCGCCTTATTTACCAAAGCCTGCACAAAACCTGAATGAATCAAGCCTTTTTCAGGTCAGAGTTAGTCCTGATTTATTCCGACCATTTGCTCAAATGTAGTCAGGCTCACTTTTCCAGTTAGGATACAGAGAAACGCTGCCTGGTCAAATCGTTTGCATCAGGCATGTCAGGCAGCTGCGTTTTGTGTTTTGAAAATCAGCAGTTTTTAAAGTCACCTGTATATCTTGTTACCGGGCCACACATTGTATTATCATAAATAAATTCACCGCACTGTCAGCAGTAGACTTTCTCAGACTGAGGCCCAAACCCTGTGAGGGAAGGACGAGGATCTTCGGCTGATAAACCTACAAAGAGAAAATATGCAGAGGGGTCGAATGAGTCAATTTGTTTCAGGTAAAAGGAGTGAAAGCCAGACACTGACGCAGAATGGCTCATAAATCACACTTCTTCAGTGATTTTACTTAATCCTCATTGCATTCTTTACGCAGTGGGTTCATCCAAATCACCCCTGTGTTGCCGAGCCAAAAATGTACTTCTTCCTGGCTCAACATTGCTGGCTTTGGCCAGCTGCTTCAACCTGATTCAATCTGGACTGAGAGAAGTCAGCTGCAGTCACTGATTTTTCCAAGAGTGACTAATTAATTAGACTAAATATTTTAAAGGAACAAGCGTCAGCTAGTAAAAATTTGTTTTGCAGTCTGATGAGTGTGATAACAGAGGGGGGAGGGCTCAGGGGGGTTGTTGAAGATTGAAGCGGATGTTTTGGTGCCGGCCAAATTTCCACCATGTCAAAGGAGCATGTTCATTTCAGCTGCTCTTTAGTTTCATCCACCGTGGAAGCTTTTTTAAATTATTTTTATAGTCTGTCTGCTTGATTGAACACCGCACGATAAATACGAGCAGAGGAATGTCATGCAACAAATGTGAAGAGCTGTGCTCAAACGCACGACATTGCTCTGATATAGCATCCAGTTGCCTGCAGTACCAAGAAGGGTTGTAAGAAGGGCAACTTTAACAGTAACACATTAGTCATTTTATGAAAACTGACATTTCTTGGAAAATGGTAACTTCCTGTGGTGAGGTGTCCCTCCAACACATTTTTGAATCCAGTAACATCATATCAGCTGCACTTTTCCACCAAATATGAATGAGACCATCTCCTGCCTGGCTGCCCGCTGAGAGTAGGAGGGACACTGATTGTTGGACTTTTCAGCGACCAATTTCAAGACGTATGTTTTCACTTGGATTTAGATTCTCCATTTTAACAGTGGTTCTCTTGTACTTCCCTCTTGCATAGTTCGGCTTTGAGTATGCTGAGGCGGCTTTGAGATGACAGCTATGGTACAAATATGTCAATAGGATAAAATGATGGTAGGTTTGACACTTGAAAACTTTTCTGGAGAGCTTCTCTGCTCACCTAAAATCTGAGATAAACGCAGTCGTTACAAGGATGATGTTGTGGAGTTGTACTTTGGAAACGAGTGCGGTGAGGAGACATGAATTCTCCAGCACACTTATGTTGAAAATGGACTGTTTGATTAAAAGGACACATCTTGGATCCAACTCTTTAAATAAGTTTATGTGTATCTTTGTGTATGTTTTTGAATTCTAATGAAGAAAGATAAATGCGTCTGCTTTTAATCATGTCTGATAAGCCACGTGAGAGAAAACAGATTTTTGTTTTCATTCAGAATGACATATTTTAGTATCCTGCTTTATATTTCTGCTCATGAAATTTGACTTAGCACTGCACAAATGAGCCTATCTTTAAAAATAAGCCCATTAATCCATGAAACAAACCAAATTTGAGACTTAATTCTAAATAGCACTTTCTTTAACTTGGATACTTTTAAATCCATTTATCACCATGTGTCCTTTCTGTGTCTTTCCAGCTTGTGTATTCATGATATTTTTATTTCATCTAAAAATTGCACTACAACATCAAGGCAGCTACAGTATTTTATTTGCTATTGCTGCGTAACCAGTCTTAGCAAAATGTGGGGAAAACCTTATTGTGCATTTAGCGGTGAACTTGAGAAGATAATGATAGCTTCTGACTCATCTAAACCAGCCAGTTAACCAGAAAGTTATTTGACTGGGTTGGCTGAAAGCGCGGTGGATATGCACCATCGATGACTGAAAGCACTTTTTAAAGTCTCTTTGGGATATAAAATAACTCACATGTGTTCAAACTCATGGTGATTCTTCCTCAGTTCAGCTCACAGTGTAAAACCTATTGCACTTACTAAATAGTACTCCCTGGAGCCCCTTCGCTCGGTTTGTCTTTGGTATTTGAACATAAGGAACTTCCTCAGCTACTTTACTGCATGGTTGGACTGTGTCAGACAGGCATGTCCTCTCTTCAAGGTTATTTGGTCATAAAGGACATGAGGGCCGAAGCATTATGGGATCTTTGAAAGGGATGCTTGGAAACAGTTGCCCAAGTGGCAGCCCACTAACGTCCCATTAGGGGTCTCTAAGAAAAAATCTGAAAATCAGAAACTTTGATGGTTCCTTATAGAAAATATATTCTGTCAGAGATTTTCTCAAACCACATGAGCAATGTTCGGTGCGTCTCTATTCCCCTCTGGTGTTGGCAAGGGGAAATTGTTTCTGGTCACACTGAAGCGGATGCCTTGTAGGTCACTGTATCTGTTTCCACTTCAGGCTGAGGAATGGTGTTATTTTCTGCAAGAGGAGAAAGTCTATTAAACTCAGTGTTTCCATGAACCACTGCGCCCGCACTGTCCTGTGACCTTTTCAGTTTTGGGTTAGGGTTAGGGTTAATGGAAGAACTTTGCTTTATAGAGCTCCACTTTGAAGCCAAAGAGGGAGTTTTATCCAATCCACAAACTTTACGAGACAGGGACAGCTTTGCTGGCGTGAGCTATAAAATCCCAAGTCAAGGGCATTAACAGCCGAAATTTTCAAGGCAATGTGCAACACGTCATTAAAAGGCCGTCTGAAATATTTCCATTTGATGTAATCTTATCCTGGCATGTGAGCGCCCTCACTTGTAGAAGAATGTCAAGAAAAAAATGTACTTTAAACCTGCTTTAAGGAAAATTTTGGGGTCCAGTGAGTGTTCCAACAGATGAGAAACGGCTGCTTTAAGTATGTTTTATCATCGCTACGTCTGTTTTTTTCAGTCACCCATTTTTTTCTCACATTCTGAAGCCTGTTTCTGGTGTTAAATGGAGTCATTTTGGCTGAACTGTCTTCATTAACTACATCAACAGAGACAGTTCAGCCAAACCAATTATTTTGTATGTGCGACATGTTACCTGAAGGGGGAGCTCAATACCAACAGGTATCAGTGTCTGCACACACACACACACACACACACACACACACACACACACACACACACACTAGTGGTGGAAACAGTTGACACTTTTGTATGTAATATAAAGCTGGCATGGCAAAAACAAGCAAAAGTTAAAATTTATGTTAATTAATTAACCAAACAGATTTCCTGTATCTGTTACTAATCTTCTCAGTATGACTCCCACAGGGACTATATTTTGTCAGACAGAGCGGAAGGAGCAGTCGGGCCGACGTGTGTGTCACAGCCGTGATATTACACCGCGGATCTGAATTAGTCCTTTATGAGCTAAGATATCTTCTTACTTTATTATAGGGATTAAGAGAAAAAGCCTGCAGCGCATGCGCCCTCCCTCCCTTCCTTATGTACCATATAAGGGCAAAACAAAGATGACAGAAACTACAAAGAGGTTTCACTCCTTCGAAGTTTGCAGCACCGAGAAGAAAGCGCTTTTTAAATAAGAGCTTTGCGGATCCCCCACAATGAACCTGTATTAAAGCGTGTTTTATTGATGATGGTAACCCGCTCAGTGGGTTTTATTCCTCCCATCCACCGCCGTGTTGACAGGAGCGATGCTCGGCTGCATGTGTCAGCCCCGAGCATCGCTCCTGTTCGCGGATCGTCTCCGCAGCAGCTCCAGAGCTTGTCGAAGGAGGAAGAGCCCGCACATGTCTCCATCCCCGGACCGGGAGGGGGCTGCTGATGGGTGTGGTTCAGACGTTTGGTGGTGGGTGGTGGGGCAGCTTTACTTCAGCTGCGGGGATCGACGTGAAAATGTGTGAAATCTGAGCCAGAAGCATGGCGACACAGTGAAGAGCGCCGCTTCCCTCTTTTCCTGCAACCTGGGAGAGGTTCAAGGTCTGTTGCTGTCTCGAAGAAGCTCAGACTGAACAAGGTAAGTGTGACATGTTTTCACATTCATATTGGTGAGGTGTGTGCTGCTCGTAATTGGAGGACTTCACATTTGACAACTTGACATTTTGAGTCCAAAGTAAAGTTTGTTCAAACTGGTCTTTGGACTCTGACTGTCCTAATTTTGACTGGAGACTGCAACGAGTTAAAGATGTGAACTTCTTCAACTAAAGTATGACTGATCAGCAGTGACAGTTATCATGCAAATCATGACTTTGAGGAAATGACCTGACATAAAAAAATAAACTGCAGTAAAAGGAAGGAATGAGGAATAAAGCATTTATCTGGTCATGCTGTTTATGCACGGTTGAATCTTTGCACAGTCCAGCACAGAGGCTCCATTCAGCAGATGACATCCAGTCAAAGAAAACCTTTATGTCAGGAGTGGGATCAGTGCTGGGAGAGCAGCTTACAACTGACAACAGCTGACAACTTTGTTTGACAGAGCGGACTGAAGCTAGGTGTGTGTGTGTGTGTGTGCGTGCAAAATCAAAGGGAACTGGTTGCATTTTAACTCTTTAAGGTGTGTACATTTGACAGTACAATGGGCCTCCTGCAGCTGCTGAAATCTCAGCTCTTGTGCCACCTGATCATCTGCTATGTGTTCCTGGTCAGCGGCCTCATCATCAACCTACTGCAGCTCTGCACGCTGCCTCTGTGGCTGCTCAGTAAGCAGCTGGCCCGCCGGGTCAACATCAGACTGGCCTACTGCATCAGTAGCCGTGAGTATCTTTTCCTCTTCTCCTCTGCTTGGTGTTCAGTTTTCACATCGCTGAGCTTAGAGGTATCTACATTATTGTGTCTATATGATCCCCAGAGATGGTAGCTGCCCTGGAGTGGTGGTCTGGGACTGAGTGCACGCTGTACACAGACCCAGAGAGTTATCCTCTCTATGGAAATGAGAATGCCATTGTGGTTCTCAATCACAGTTATGAGATAGACTTCTTGTGTGGCTGGACCTTCTGTGAGAGATTCGGAGTCCTTGGGGTAAGACAAAGTGTCCCAAAAGACACATTAATTTTTTTTTGCCTCAAAACATTTATTTTGCAATTCAGTACAGTCATTATCAGAAAAAGTGTTCAGGTTAAAATTCAGTTCAGGTAAAATTTGCCGACTATCCTCTTTGTTGTAAATAGTAAATTTTGCCTTCCACTCTTCAGGTGGCTAATGTGCTTTCACTTTCAATCTTCCCAGAGCTCAAAGGTTTTAGCCAAGAAAGACTTGGCCTATGTGCCAATCATTGGTTGGATGTGGTACTTCCTGGAGATAGTCTTCTGCAAGAGGAAATGGGAGGAAGACCGAAGGACCGTGTCACAAAGTCTTCAAAATCTGCGAGATTACCCAGAAAAATACTGGGTGAGTGTCATCTTTAAAAAAGTTTAGAGTTAAGAGTTAAGTCTTTTTTTGACTTAAAATGATCTTCCAGAGATAGTTTTGCGTAGTGCTCTTTAATAAACACTCTCTTCCTGGGGCTAGTTCTTGCTTTACTGTGAAGGGACACGCTTCACACCAAAGAAGCACCAGATCAGCATGCAGGTGGCTGAGAGCAAAGGTCTGCCCAAACTCAAGTATCATCTTTTGCCCAGGACCAAAGGATTCTGGGTAACTGTCCAAAACCTCAGAGGAACTGGTGAGTTTCTAGCTCTGATGAAGAATTTGAATATGTCTTCCAGTAAATGCCAGACTCTGTGTGGCTTTGGGAGCAGAACATCAGCAAATCAATGAGCCTTAAAGCTAACTGGGGCTGTGTCTCATTTTGTGCAGCTGCAGCTGTTTATGATTCTACGCTGAACTTCAGAAATAATGAAGCACCGACTCTGCTGGATATTCTTAACGGGAAGAAATATCATGCAGATTTATATGTGAGGTATGACGAAATGCCACATTGTATATCCTGTTTACTGGTGTCATCTTTTTTTTTCCCATCTGAGAGCTCTGACATTTACTTGCAGGAGAATCCCTCTAGAGATGATCCCAGAGGATGAGGCCGAGTGCGCTGCTTGGCTCCACAAACTCTACCAGGAAAAGGTAAGGCTGTGTTGAAGGTGGATGTTTAGCTTTTCACTGCTGAAACATAATGACGAGTTATGACATCCTGGGTGCTGACAAACAACCTGGATGCAACAAGTACAAACGTACCCCTGTTGTTCCGTGGAGAACTTTGGGATCGAGTTGTGTTTTGTATTGATCTGTTTGCAGGATAGTTTTCAGGAGCACTACACACAGACGGGGTGTTTCCCCGGACCCGTGGTGAGTCCTCCACGCCGACCCTGGACCTTGATCAACTGGTTGTTCTGGTGCAGCCTGCTGCTCTACCCCTTGGCCCTCCTACTGACTCAGCTCATAAGCTCCGGATCAATCCTACCCATCTTAGCTTCTGTGGCTCTCTGCTCTGCAGGTTGGCTTACACATTCAAGTCAAAGCTGTGAAATAGGTCTAATGTTTCCTCACACAGTTTAACCAGATGCTTTTTTGTTCAAATACTTTGTAAAGCAGCAGATCTGACACCTCAAATGTAAGTCACCATTTTTTGGAGAATTTGACTAAGCAGGTTTGGGAGCATGTCCCCAACATCAATCAGGCATGTGATTTTTAGCATATTTAAACATCTCCGTCCGAATTGTTTCACAGAGATTTGAAATGGAGCTATTTTCTCACTGTGGGGGTTCATGAGGAGCATGTCAGAGTTTCCACAGTTAATTAGTGGCCACTTTGCGACATGTTGATTTTAGAATGACAAGATTTGTTTTCTAGAAGGGAAGAGCTCATCATTTGTTAAGTACCCAACTCATTTTAGGTTTTGTGTGTACTTTGGCTGTCGTAAAACTCAAACTTTAGTCTACAGTGTCAAACAGGCAAATTCAGCCACATAATCTAATTCTGATATGGAAAAACAATCTTCACACGTTGAGAGTACATTTAGAGAGTTTAAATGTGAATTTACAGCAGAAATAACCATTTCCTTTAGAGGAAAAGCTGCCTTGTCTTCCTTGTGACTCACTCAGATAATATCCTAAATGAACTCTTCTTGAATCTCCCCTTCACAGGCTCATTGGGAGTCCGCTGGATGATTGGCCAGACTGAGATTAACCGAGGGTCAAGCTACGGCAATACGAAGGCTCCGCTAAACAGTAACTAAGAAATCCTGACTTTCTCACAGCCTCTAATCTGCAAGCTGCTGCTTGAATCATACATAAACACACTCCTGGCAGGTTCTTGTTGGGCCAACAAGTGCAAACATGCTTAAAAGCACAATACAGTCAAGGTAGGCTTTTCTCCATCCTTTGCTGCAGAAGCTCATGATGTAGAATATCGAAACTGGATTGAAGCAACATCTTTCGGGAATCACATTATAAGAAGATAAGGCAATTAAGGCATTCTGTTTAAATCACAGGATAAATATTTGTATACAGTGAAGACAAAATTTAACTCAAGTTAAACTAAGATTTTAAAACAAATGCAAAATGGACTACCTCCATGTAATGTATACTGATATTTTCATGGCAGAATAAAATATCCATTTCATTTTTTTTAAAGAGACATAATGTTTTATTCTTTTTTTTTTATATACATAGAAACACTTTGGATTGTTTGTTTCCGGAAGTAGGGAGGGAGAACAGCCTGTTTTTCATCTTGGTTTGATATATACACCACGTCAACCAGCAACTAGTTTTACTTTCAAATCCTCCTAAAGGCTATAATTTGACCTTTAGTGTTCACTAAAGGCAAAAAAAAACAAACAAAAAAAAAAAAAACAACCTCTGAAATAATATTTTCTAGTTTCTGCACTTACCAGATAAAATATGTTATATGAGTAAAAGGATATCTGGAAATCAGGAATTCTTTAAAGTAATTACTAAGACATTGTGTTATCTAAACTTCAACTTTATTAGATAATGAATCACACTGCTTTGACTAAATGACAAAATGAATATACTGCTCCTTTAAATAAAAATTAAAAAAAGCCAATGTTAGAGCGACGGCTAATGCAATGCAATGTTGACAGTAAAAACAAGGTGCAGTTTATCTCCATGAAGATGGACTCCAGATATCTGGATATTCTTGTCCATGACCTTCAGATTTAGCTGTGACCTTTGCCCCTGCATGTCCTCTCCACTGGAATACACAAAACAGTACTCGGATTAAAAGTGGATTTGAAAAACCATCATCTTAGTGACCCCCGGTGGTGTTGACTTAATACATACTTAATGAAAGATCCACAGTTTGTTTCTTTACTTCTTGTCAAACCACCGATCGTCTTACATATTGTATTTCATCTTGCTTCATTCATTGCTTCATTCTCAACAAAGAATAATTGATTTTGTAACCAAAAACATATTTATTTTATTTTTTTTTACTGTAACTGAACGATAAACTTCACTTCTTTTACTTAGACCATCAGAACCTCATATTAGATTTACTGAAATTAAAAATGCAATTTTCCATAAATGTTAGGATATAGCATGAGCACAAGGAAGGCATCTCTTCACAGAATGTGTGGATGGGCACAGGAAAGTTACTGTCACACCCTCAGTCAACAAAGAGCTGATTTGTGTGTTTGCCGTGTGGATACAGTATCTCACACCGCTGACTCAGGTGGGTGTGACATCAGAAGGAAGTCGTTTACCTACGACCTTACCTTTGACAGTACAATGGGCCTCCTGCAGCTGCTGAAATCTCAGCTCTTGTGCCACCTGATCATCTGCTATGTGTTCCTGGTCAGCGGCCTCATCATCAGCCTACTGCAGCTCTGCACGCTGCCTCTGTGGCTGCTCAGTAAGCAGCTGGCCCGCCGGGTCAGTACGATCATTATCAGAAAAAGTGTTTGGGTTTTTAAGGTGTATTTCTCTTCAGTACCTTAGTATAAAACCATTACCAATAAGGAGTTGACCTATGTGGTTGGACGTGGTACTACAGCCTGGGCCTCCTACTCACTCAGCTCATCAGCTCTGGATCAATGCTAATCATCGTAGCTTTTGTGGCTCTCTGCTCTGCAGGTTGGCTTATGTTGATTTATAACTTCTAGGTTGAACTATTGACTTTTTTTTCTCTAAATAGGGGAAATCACCAAATCATTTTATGCAGGAGAATGCAACATTTCCTTCCTTCAGCCATATTACTATCAGTTATTCATATAATTTTGGTGGCACAACACTGTCCCTGATAAATTTCATTATTACAGCTGGAGTCAAATGATCCATTTCATTGGATACGATCAAATATTCCTCTTTAGACAGTAGATATCAGTTCTAGAGACACTTATTTCTATATACTACTTGAGTTTGACCTTTTTTTTTTAGTTTTCAGATCATTTGTTTAAAAAAAAAATTTTCTATACTTTCTTTAGCCATTTCACCTTAAAGGTATTACCAAAAGTTGCTTTTATAAAAATGCTTCTACCTGATTCAAAAAGATTTTTCATTTTAATGATTTACTAATAATAAATGCTTTTTATGTCAGGAAGGCAAGCTGAAAAATGCTCCAATCTTTAAAATCTAAAAAAAAGTAAGTAAAATAATATTCAGATTTTTCTTTCCTTCAGTCTGGGAGTGCTTTGGATGATTGGTCAGACAGAGATTGACAGAAGCTCAAGTTGTGGGAATAAGCAGGTTCCTCAGGAAAAAAAAAAAAACGCAAACTACTGATCTTCAGTGTTAGGGAGCTAGTGTCCATCTTGCTTTAGAAAAATTGGGGACAAATTCACTTTATACCTCGAATAATGCAAATATTTCATTGTATGTTAGCCAAAGATTTTATTGTTGGCTCAAACATACAAGATCTACCTCTAAGAATGGAAATGACGTGTGGCAGTTTCATGTTTGAAGAAAATATACTTTCACTTCTTAAAAAAAAAAAAGATTGGTTTATTAATATTGTTTGTACATAGCAAACACTATAAGAGCAGCAGAGGACCAGAAGTTGTGGTTTGTGTCAGTGTCTGTGTTTGGTTGTGTGGATGTTTTGTGTTCAGCAGCAGGGAGGGAGAGCAGGCCCCATTTCTCCTCTTTGTTGGCTACGCTCCGATTACATGAACAGCTCTTCACCGGCAACCAGTAGACTTGAACATTGCTCAAACTTGACATTTACTCCTCAGCAAAGGCAAAGAAAAGTAAATACAACAACTAAAAAAAAAAAAAAAAAAATCCTTCCTAGTGCCCGCGCTCGTCAAAAGACAAGTGATAAATTAATCTGACTATTTGGATGGTGCTCCTTTCATCATGTTAAACCAGCTTCTCCTTCCATTCAGTGAGGTTTACCGCAACTGATATAAGATTCCTCCCTCTTCTACTCAACTGTCCCCTTGGGTAAACAGTTTAAAAAGTGCCATAGATTTTTGTCCCAGCCCACCCCGCCCAGCCCATTTATTTAAGAGAGAGAGAAAAAAAAAATCCTCAAAGCCTTTTCAGAGGTCTCTTCACCAGTGGGAAGAACAAATGTGGCAATAGTTACTTTAACTTTACAATATTGTTTATACATGAATTAAAGCCAATCCTATTCTTACAGTATGTACAGTCCCACCCCTGCCCCTTCAAGTCCCCACGACAGCCCAATACTCCATAGGTCCAGTTGTCCTCTGAAATGGTTTTTGTATTAGTTCCTCAGTTTAACTCCATGCACCTTCAGCCATAACGTCCGCTTCTCAACTTCCACAGTTCCTTTTTCTTTTCAGCATGCACAGTAGTGCTTTAATTTGTAAACTTGGGAGCCAGAGAGGAGGTTTCCTGTCACTCTTCATCTGTACAAACCTGAAACAGACGTACAGTAACATCATGATCGGTCAAACCCTGACAGTTCACTTATGTTAGTGAGATTTTAGTCGGGTGATCAGTAACTCACCTTGACGAACGGGTGGTCCAGCAGCATGCTAGCTGTCCAGCGGCGTTTGGGTTCGCTCTCCAGACAGTGACTCAGGAAGTCCTTCCCCTCTGTGCTCAGCTTCTCTGGGATGGGGGGTTTATGGCCCATGCCCACTTTGTACATGATCTGGAAATTGTGCTCGTACTCATGCCAGGGTCTCTGCAGGTTATCACAACAATAAAAAGATTAGTCATTTCCTTGTTTTTATTTTTACTACTTCCTTTATCTGAGGTGTTGAGAAAGGGGGCTGATTCATTTAAGAGTTTTCTTGTGATGTTCCTAATGAGCATTAGGTTTTAACATATTTTTTAAATGACAAAGTGGCAGTTCTGATGTCAGGACAGACTAAACTGAGTGAAACCACTCATTCTCACAAAACAGATAATGTATGATAACAATGAATCAGCATTTTAGCAAAGAGCCCCACAATTCAATAATATATAAAGGCATAAATGTGTAAATATGTCAATAATAATTAACTTAACTGAACAATGAGATATGCATGTCAGAGCTACATCTGTTGTACAATGAGCCTCATGTTTGCACAAAAACAACAAGGCTACAAGTATTTCCATCTGTCTTTACCTCCTGGACCGCACAGAACAATGTGCCTGAATCTCATACAGGCCCGTGACTGAGGTAAAACGTTTCTGCCGCTCCTCACCTTTCCTGTCACCATCTCAATGAGGACGCAGCCCAAACTCCAGATATCTGCTGCTCGGCCATGACCTTCACCCTTCGCCCTTGTGATGACCTCAGGTGCCATGTATGCTAATGAAATGGAAGGTGGGGAGTGGGGGGGGGGCAAATAAACAAACATAATCTTTCCAAAGTCAATCCTGAGGAGCACTCATTATATTAATCACACAAAGCATAAAAAGACAGAAAACAATAATACCATATCCAGTAACAAATGTTAAAGAAATGAATCCTTTTGGTAAACATTAGGCCACAGCCGCCTCATGACCGAAACAGAACATACAAGCTTTTACCTGCAGTTCCCAGCGTACTGTTCACCTCTCCTGGCATGGTGTGTGTGTTGTTCCTCAGCTTGACTGAGCACCCGAAGTCTCCCAGTTTAATCAGACCAGATGACGTCAGGAAGATATTCGCTCCTGATACAGATAGAATCAACAAAATGAAAAATTGAGGTGCGTTCAGAATTTCCTGTACTTGTGGCACAGGGAAAATAAAAAGTTTAAAGCAAAACTGACCCTTGATGTCGCGGTGGACAATGCCATGCTCATGGAGGACATTGATGGCTGTGGTGATCTGTTTGCTGTAGAGCCTGATAACATGCTCCTGCAGCCCCAGTCGGGACACTTCTTCCAACGTGCCCTCATCACAGTACTCCATGAAGATGTACATCTCCTCCTGCAGGAGAGAACATTAATATTTGCACCCAACTGTTTCGGTGTGCACCAGGTGATGCCTGAGTTGACGTAAACATGTGCCTCTTACCCGATGGAGCTCAACTCCAAAATATCGCACCAGGTTCGGGTGTTTAATGCCTTCAAATATTTTTAGCTCATCTGCAGTCTCCTTGATCGTTTTGTGATCATTTGGCTGGAATCGAATCTGTTTGATACAATAACAATAAATATAATGCATCAGTATTTGGATTTATTGATCAATACTTTGAAATAGGTAATGTGGTCTTGCTGGTGTGCCTACCTCCTTCATAGCCATGAGTTCTCCAGTGTCAACGTTAATGCAGGTGTACACCTTCCCATACTGGCCCTCACCTGTTTCCATACACAATGACACATCACCACCAGCTGCTGTATGTAAATTGACCTTCATGATGACAAATACTTCCACGAGGTAATCATACCTATCTTGTTGCCCCTCTGCCACTTGAAGGTCACCTTCCTCAGCCCAACGTGCATAAAGTTGTCAAAGGACTTGGGCGTGTGACACACTTGGCCAATGATGTTGCGCTGCTTCATCACGGCATAGCGTTTATCTTCGAACTTACGAATTGAGCGACGGACGGCCTCCATGGGGCTTTGTCGTGCTGCCGTGTCTGACAGAGAGGATGCAAGACTTATAGTTTTTTTTTTCTGATGTTAAACACCTGTAGCCAATGTTCATCACCACTCATCATTCTCACCCTTGGACATGGTGATGAAGGTGCGAAGCTCCCAGCTTCGGCGTGCAGTGCTGTTGGACTCCCCTTTGGGATAGGAGGGCTCTGGAGAAACAAATCGCAGGAGTTGCTCACCTAATCAGGCACTTGAACATTGACTATGTGAGTCAACCTATGCTAATTAACTGATGGCACCCACCGTCCCTGTCCTCCGTGGGGCTTGAGTGGCGACTCAGTGATTTGAAATTCAACTCTGCTGCAACTGAAGACAGACGGTCATTCTCGTGGTAACTGGACCCCTTGCTGGGACAGAGAAGAAACTGATGCAACAAAAACTACTGATTCAGACTGGCATGTTTCAGCCAGGAATGGGGGCGGGGGACAAGGTTTTCTGTTCATGGGCAAATTAAGGCTCAGCACAGGGCAAATGCCTCTGCCCTGACTGAACTTTATTTTTATGCTCTCATAATGAGAGTACTTTCTTCATAGCAATGCATGTACTAAGTGGATTCTTTGTCAAACTAGAAAATGTAACAATAGAGGGCAGTGTCTCCTCACAGTTTCTTAGCATTATGGAGGCCACTGATTTACAAGGGGTTAGAGATCAGTAGAATATCTTCACTTTCAGATGCTTTTGGGGGAAATGTTTCTCAACACTAGACCATAAAATGAAAATGACATAAACACTTTAAAACACTTCCAACCTGATGCTGAAATAGCAGCATTAAATTTCTAAAACAATATAACTTGACAAAATGACATGTACTTTCAAGAGAAACAAAGATGTTGCTTATTCCCAGTATTCCTGCAGGCAGCCGCTAACAGCTCAGCATGCATCAGAGTCATTCACACTTGAAGGTTAGAGCTCTAGAGTGCATGTTCTGATTTCAAAAGCACACGCAGATGCGCAAGAAAATGTAAACACAATAAATAGCCAGCATCAAAGCAGCACTGATGTTAATAGCAATAAAAAAGCAGAATATAATAGCCCACTCTTTCCATGAGTCAGTGTGTTTTTTCTTTTTTTCCCTCCTCCAAAACAACTTTCTTTCATCTGTAACGAAATGTGCAAGGCCATTTTTCTGATTTGGTGTTATGCTGGGACCGCGTACACTGCAGCTTCTCACTACCTTAAAAGCTAAAAATTATGCTAAATAGACAGGTTTTGAGTTGTTTCTCAACATGACGTTCATAGCCAACGTTGATTCTATTAATAGCACTTTCTGCTATTTCTATTAAGGAAAATTTCCAGTGGTTAGCAACCATATCTTCTTCTAATTCTGTAAGCACAGTATTTGTGAATTTCAGATCATATTTGAAGGGAAATTGCAGACAGTGTGATTAAATAAAGTAATTCCCTTTGGCTCCTACAAATATAGATAAAAGTTACCTGTCAAAGCTTTATATTCGCACGACAGATTTGACGAAAGGAAAAGATACTTTTTGGCTCTACACTTCTGTTGCTTTCCGTCCTTTTCCAGAAGCTGTATAATGCTTTTGCCTCTGGGGATGGGTTTGTGACTTGGGGGGCAAAGCTACCTGACGTCACTGGGGGTGCTGCCTGGTGCTTTGGTGTGGCTGTGTTCCCCCAGGCCCTGAGGGATGGGCCGAGGGCCGTTTGGGAACTGCTGGTTCCGGAGATCGCAGGGGAGACTTCGAGAGCTGTGTGGTGAAAAAACAAACTGAGGAGCGCTGCCTTGGGAAGTGAGGTTGCTTGGCATGGGAGGGGATATACATATATATATATATATATATATACATATATATATATATATATATATATATATATATATATATATATATATATTTGTGCATGTGTGTGTGTGTGTATGTCTGGGAGGCTGGTTGAGGGACACACATTCATACACACACAAACACAGACTCACTTTTAAATTTGAATAATAATAAATACAACTATACAACTCCCGGCATACTCAGCAGCATACATATATGCACAAGAAAACTGGCACAACCAACAAGCTCAAAAAAATACAGTGCAGTAATAAAGAGCAAGGAAATGACGCGTGCGGAGCCATGCAGGAAAGAGTACTAAAATTAACACACAGTGAGCATGTAGATCATAACCCTAACCCTAACTGTCATCACATACCTAAATCCTTCAGCATTAGGGATGAACAGATTGGGGTTTGGTGGATCACTATGGCAGCGAGGAAACTTCACAGGACGAGGACTATTCCTGGGAGCTGAAAAGAAAAAGCACTCAATGCTTAATATAGTCAGACCACCCACCAAAGTAAACCTGGAACAGAGTACGCATTGATGGAGGGGAGTCCATAGCTATAATAAATTTGTTTGCTATGGTCGTAGGACACTGCAAATATATTTATATATTTATAAAACAGACAATTGTAAAATTTTTTTTAATGGAAAACACTGTATAAAATGTGATGAGTAACACAAAACCCAGAAAAGGGGGAACAAGGACGAATAGGTTTTAAGATGTGTCCTTTTGAGGGAGAAGCTTCTCAATTCAGGCAATAATCTGCTGTTTTGCATGACATACAGTATTCAGCTCTCTAAATCTTCAATGTATGAACCTTTAAGAAATAACGCAAATTCTGCTTGCTTATTATGCAAGTGCATGACAGCCACTGCAATGTGTTGCTTTACTCCATCCAAATCAAAACAGGCATATTGCAAAAGAAATCTTTGTGCTACTACCAGGTTGTTGTTTCAAAGATATTTTGCAGTAATGATTCCCAGATCTCATGGTCACTTATGTTTGTTAAAGGCCAGAAACAAGGCCATGTCTGTCGGTCTGCTACATTGATAATTGTTCCCGTTTTTATATTCTTTTTCAATTGGATCATGCTCTTATTTCAGCAACACCTTACTTCCCACATTCACTTTTTCCAACAAGAACCACAGGTTTTATTCTACTGCTGACTGCAGAGCAGCTAAACTGAGCTGCTCGAATGAATCTGTGTAACCAAAGGGGATCATGCAAACTGACAAACTATAAGTAAAATAAGTCATTCTTTTCTGTTCTACGGGAACTGGATTGTTTTTTCATTGTTGCTGTGTCTGCTTTGTGCAACAACAATTCTCCATGACACCCAAGTTATAAACTTACAAAGGAATATAAACAAGTGAGTAAATCCTGAACTCCAGACAGAGAGGTCACTGACAGGTCATATCACTGAAGAAATTCTTACCAATGTACAGGCCTGTGACGGGACTATGAGGTTTTCCAATTACATGTCCAATACATTCATTCATCAAAGCTTGTAAACTCTGCAGAGAGAAGGGTAGATTACCCGTCAACAGTTTATAAACATGTCACATTTTAAGAAGACTTTGCAAATTTGCAGGAAAAAAAAAAAAAAAAAAAAAAAAAAAGGTAGGAGGGATTAGACTATTTTACCAGGAAGTCATCCTCAGGTAATGCTGATATAAAGGCAGGTTCGATGGCCTGAAGAAAGTCAAAACCCTGAGTTGCCCACCTGAAGGTGTAACATCACAGTTCATCAGCTTCTGTTCATGTTCATTTTTAAGCAGCATCATTGAGAAGTCATCTGAGGTGTTTTAGATGCCAGACATTCATGGGTGCAGCAGGGCGAGTAATTATCAGGTAATTATCAAATTAAACTTGAAATACAAATATGCTGAAGGGCTGATTTTCTATTTGAGGATAATAACAGCTAAATAATAACAATCAAATAATACAACAGATTTTAGCTTCTCCCTCTTTGCTTGTTCTTCATTATGTTAACCTAAAGTCTGTTTTATATCTCATTCTACTCATGCTTTGAATCTTACAGTTCAAAACATGAGCTCTTGACAAAGCAAGTTACAATACATGCATTTCAATTAAGACTGTCTCTCACACAGAATCTGAATATATGTGAATAGTTACTAGTTCTAAGACCGAAAACTGGCAGAAAAAAGAAAGAAAACCTCTCAAACTACTTCGAACTTACATACCAACAAAAACAAGTTTTTACCAGTTTGAAATCTGCCATTTGTTTTAGATGATTGGGAACACTGTTAATTTGTCAGTTCCATAGGTACAATGGTTTGTTGGTTAGCTGTCAGTGCTGGCTTTAACTCTTTTTGCAGCAACGCAACCCAAAAAAAAAAAAAAAAAAAAACTTCCCTGAGCAAGGTACTCAAACCACTGATGCTTCCTTAATGAACTACTAGGAGAGGGTAAGGCCTCACCTGGGCTTGGTGCCCCTACCACTCTCACATTTCGTCAGGACGTAGGTCATCCATTTGCGGGCAAAAGTAATGTAGCGCTCCCCGATCCTCTGCCTGTACTCTCCTGACATCAGACGCACCACCTCCTTGTGGTACTGGAAACAACAAAACAAACCAAAAAAAAAAAAAAAAAAGTCACACATTGCGGTCAGAAAAGCCCCGATTCTGAGCCAAACTGTAAAAATATACAGTGTTCGAGTTCACGCCTCTGAAAGTCAGCATGTGCTCACCTCAAAGGCAAAATTGTAGCCCTGTATCATTGCCTCCCTGTAGTACTGATGTAGCGTGGCTGACTCAGACTCCTCCACCTCTGCCTCGAACTCTGTGGTGAACATGTATTCCACTCGATCAATGGCAGTGCTGATCTTAATGCATAGCTGTAGTGCCTCTTCCTGTATTCAGCGAGAAAACGATGTGGAGAGAAAAGAGAAAATTTGCTTTTATTTTCTCATGTAAAAAAAATTTAATTAAATTAAAAAAATAACAAAATCATCAAACACACAGAGAGAGAGGGGGGGGGGGGGGGGGGGGGAGGTTTGCAAAACTCAACCTGTACCAGACTGTGTGGTAAAAGTTCAACGACCTCCCCTTTAAGAATTACTTTGGTCTGACATTGGCACGAAGTATTTTTACCGGGTTATAATAACAGAGTGGAAACTCAGGTTGACGAATAACCACTGAGGTGAAAAACAGACTTGAAAGGAGGACACAAACACACACTTGTTTTCACAATGACACAAAATTAACCCACGTTTTAACAGGTCAGGGCTTGTGGTTATTCTAAGTACCTTCAACTCCTCCAGAGCACTCGCAATCAGAGGCTGACTAGATGTTTGCTCCCGACTGAGAGTGAGCACATCCTCCATGGAGTGCTGAAAGGCCTTTCGATGAGCTACCAGGTGAGCTGACTGCATCACGATCAAGAGCACGTTCTCCACCTGAGAGTGCATTAGACCAGTGTGAGGCTTGTTACACACGTTATACACACGTTATACACACATACAGACAAACACATACCTTCATTGCCCTTAAAGTGTCAACAGTTTCCATCTGGGGGACCAATTTAAGCAGCTCTCCCTCCCACTGAGCCCAGTCACAATCCGTACATGAGTCCACAGCTTTGTGTTTACTCATGAGCAGATAGACCTCATCATCAACAATATCCTCGGGCTCTTTGGAACAATCTTTTCCAGCAGCAGCATTGAGAAGCTGCAGGATGAGTGGTCGCTGATCCATCAGACCGGAGGGGACAAAAACTTGCAGCTCCTCCAAACCTGGAATCTGAACCTGTAAGTAAAAGGGATGTTAAACTGTATGTAATGTATGTAAATCAATGACCAAAGCACCCAAAGGGAAGCTCAGATATGTGCAAAACTGAAAGACAAGCAAACATACCTTGACATAGTTTCTCTTTTTAAGTGCCTCTAGGAGGCAAGTAACCCCATTGGTCATACTGAAATCTGCAGCAACTTCCAAGTCCTGCAGAAAAGCAAGAAAACAAAGGGTGGGTCAGAACACACAGTCCCAGTTTTTCACTGAGCAAAAAACAGGGTCACAGATATACTGCAGTCTCTTCTGTTGCAGCTTCCTGTTCTGTACTATAGAAATTTCTCCACTGCTGCCCCTCACCTTGCGAAGCATTTTGGCAAAGCCTAGAGCCTTAGAGGCTCGCTCCCTGGCCTCATGGAACAGCTCTTTCAGTGACCGACTTGTCTCAATAACTGACCGCCTGGAAGGATAAAAGGGGTTAAAGTTTAGAACCACAGGGATAAAATTTATAATTTAAAATGAAAAACAAAACTAAACAAAAACGAAAAAAAAAAACAAAACACAAATTAAATCATGTTATTCCGCCTACCTGATCTCGTCTGATGCTGTGCTGTCATCAGCACTTTCCCAGAATTCATTACCACTTTTTTGCAGGCCAGCATCAAGGAACTCTCCAGTGGATTTGAGCAACATCCCTGCAATGTCACTGCCAAGAACAGAGCAGTCCCCAGACGAATATGAATTATTAATAAACTCACTTGTAAAAGTTTTGTGCCACTTTGGTATTCAAGTTGGTGGCATCACTGTAAGAGGAATGAAATAAGCCTTATTTTTCCACGAGTTAGACAGGCTTCAGGTCCACTTACCAGAAAAGCTTTCCCGACTGAGCCTCCCCTCCACGGATGTAGGGAGTGACAACCTTAGTGAAGTTCCACTCTTCTTCTAGCAAGTTCTTTAAGCTGTGAGAGGCCTGAGGCAGCAACTGCAACATCTGGATCCAACTATGCATGTAGTCAAAGTAAACCTTAAACAAACAAACAAACAAAAAAAAAAGTTCACTTTTTTTTTTTTACATTCAATTATGCATCATTTCGCAACAGTTTCTACAACAGTAACACAGTCGGTCAAAACAAACTTTCAACTTTACACATCAACTTTATGTCGAGGGAGGGTGGGAATCTTACCACCAGCATTTTGTGAAGATCCTCTTCAAACTCATCATAATTGGCATTTGTCTGCAAGCCCTGAGCATCAGTCACCACGCCACGCAGCATGAACTGATAATACTGCTTCATCAGAAGGCCTCCTTTAAGAACCTCTTTGCACTCACGTACCAACTGCAGAGCACAATTAATAGATCTAAAAACACGATTAACATTTAGGCATATCTCTTATCTATTACAGACATAAAGGAGAACACTGTTCAACTAAAGGGTATTTCAGGATTTTTTAGAGACCCAAATTATTGGGTCTCTAAACACACTATTTGGAGATGTTGTCAACGAGCCTTCATAAGTTGAATTTGACTTGAAAATCCTAGTCAATTATCAGTAATCAATACAAAAAAAAACCATCACACAGCTTTCTGCAGAAGTTCTAACTGAGAGCATACAACATTCTACCAATCAACTGTGTGTCCATAAATACACATGCATTTAGACTATATATGCAACTGCTGATGGTGCCAGAAGTGACTCATATGACTGATCTCTTTCCTAATGACTAAATTTATGAGCAATGTAACTAAAATGTAGTGTGTTATTTTGCAGTAAAATGAGTCATTGCATGGGCAGCACAGGAAATACATAAGAGTCAACCAAAAACAGCTGCTTGCCTGTTTGATACTGAGCAGTGAAGGCTCTCCAGCAGGCCTCTGCTCAAGTCGCAGTTTAAGGCATTCATGAATGACATTGAGAAGGACTCTGCACAGCACGAGGAATGCCGGCCTGAAGGATGGGAGGTCCATGTCCAGCAAATCCTCCCAGGACACTTGGTCTGCTCCGAGCTCTGGATTTGCTGTACCACTACAGGACAAATGGCGTGACAGCTCTGGCAGGTAATCACTGTCAAGCATGGGGTCTGGGAAGTCGGCAAACTGCAGGTGAAAGATAGGTCCAGGGAGGTTAATCCATTGTATACCATTACATTAAAAGAGACGGGAATCTACAAAGATTCCGGAAAGATGCGTCCCTGCATGGCAGTGGATATGCCACCAAAAACTTCAGCCTGGTCCAGAAATGTGCAAGACCACGTTACCAACATCATGCAAACATGATGGGTACACACCCTGCCCCTCGCTCATTTTTCCTGACACACACGAGTGCATTGTCCACTTTAGCAAATTCAAAAAAAAAAAAAAAAAGTCCTTTTCTGTTTTTCTAGCTTCCTTACTGTTGCAACACACACATTTGATTGTAGCCTGAACTTGGTCTTCTTATGGAGGTCCTATCTATGAGAACAACTGTTATTCACTCGAGTGCCTTAATAATATTGGCACTGAAATATTACAAACAGGACATATTCCACACCCACACATTGTTGTACACCGAAACACTAAAAATTATTCCTTGCATTGGAATAACTACTTGTCAAAAATCCTGATTCCAGTTAGAAACACCATGCTTACACGTCTGTTAGTAATGTTGTTTGAGGAAAAAGTGAGTGATGGTCAATGAAGAGAGATGTTGGCTTGTATTACGGAGATACAAATATATCATAAGTGTGTGTGTGTGTATGTATATATAGATATATATATAGAGAGAGACATCATACTCTCACCTCCAGTGCAGAAGTGTGTGCAGGAGTGTGACGGAGCAGCGCTGCTCTGGACCGCTGAAGAGAGCGGTCCATCAATTTGTGCAGTCTGAGGATCAGTTTACGCAGTCCCATCTGTTTCAGTGCTTTATCCACAAATGGCCTGTAGATTGCTGTGGGGCAGAACACTCCCCCTCCCGCAGTTGCTTCTGCACTTCCTGCAGAAACAGTCGGGAGAAATTCATCTTCTAAAAACAACGTGGCAAATTTAGAAGTCAGAGAAGGAGAAAACTCTCCATCTTCTTCATGTCCGAATCCCCCTTCGTCCACCTCCACATCCCTGTCCTCCCCTTCACTGTCAGCTGTAAAAGTGGCTGTTGAGTCGTTCTCCTCGTCGTTTTCATTCTCCTCCTCTTCATTGCCCCGGGAGCAGCGAGGTGAAGGGATCTCAAATACAGGCCACCCGATACGTGTGAGGTCATGGAGGCCCAGCACTGTGGCCATAACACGCAGCTTCTGATTGAGGTCCTGGGTGATATTGAGCCACAGACAGAGCGCCTGCACCCTGCCCTGGAAGTCTCGTGCTGCATACTTTTCATAGTCCTTCTGCAGGGCCTGTAAAGAGGGGTACAAAGCTTCCACAGATTCCAGCAACTCCATAACACGCTTCACCTGCTCAAATGCCAGCCGCTGGCGCTGGAGGTGTTCCCTGCAGTCAACACCAGAGCCCAGAGGCTCTGCTGCATTCATTGCACTAAAGCCCCAGGGGTCTACTCCACAGTGATTGGTTTCTGCTACAGCAGGGTCCCTCTTCTCTACACAGACGAAATCCCGGATGCTCTGATAGTCCCCCTGGATTATTTGAGACCCTGAACACTGGACCCCTCTCAAGCTTTCATAGTTGACCTTAAAGTGCAGAACCTCATTGATAATGTCAGGGATGGCCTGGCGAGCAGTGAAAAGAAAAAGGTCTTGATCACTGGTGGAACGCCGTGCATGCCAGGCCTGCAGCTCCAACCAAATGACCTCATTGTTGTGGGCCATGAATGGCATGTTCTCCAGGCCCCTCTGCTCCTTCTCCTTCCTCTTGGAGGACATAGACGTGAGCTTGAGCAGCAGCCGCAGAGTTTCAAAAAATTTGAGGCGGTCAGCGGGACAGTCCGTCCTGGAGGTCTGGCGGTGGGGCCGAGCAATGTGGGGCATTGACACAGGAAGTTTCCCACTACTGCAGCCCAGGCTCAAGTAACCCTTTCTAGGATCCATGTTGAGGGCACCAAAAGGACTCGACTTCGAGAGCGGATCCAGCATGAAGGAGCCTTCAAATGTCTTCTTGTGGTCTCTCTCTGTTGACCGCAGTGTGTTCCTCAGCTTCTTTCCCTGCTTGTAGCTGTGCTCCTCAGGGGTCTCCATTGGCCTGGGACTCTCTCTCAGAACAGATGGGCCAACATCTGCTGAAATGAACATAGCAATACTGTCAAGTCACTACAATTAATCTAAAACAGGTAAATACATTTTTAAAACTTGTTTCCATTTACACTTAAAATTAAATTAAACAAAATTATTAACACACCCTTGTTGGGAGAACGACCAGCACTCCTCGCCTGATTGTTCCGTTGATGTTTGCCAGACATGCGTTTCATCTGACGGAGGGTATAAGGAGGTGATGTGCCATAGAAGGCTTCCTCCTCCTCACTGGGAGAGTCATAGGATTCATCCATCTCCAAGTTCTTTTGAGATGCATTTTCCACTGGCTTGGCCTGCCTGCCAACATTTAATGACATTTACACATAAACAGGATGAACAAACTCTTGACATGGGCCAGATTTGCATCTGCACAAGAGACACAGTTACTTGGAAGTGATGTTAACTGCAAACTGCTTTAGACATATTACACTGAAACCCAACAAATGTATGCAGAAGGTCAAAGTGTACTAGGTTTGTTTGTACCCAAAACAGAATGTGCACCCAATCTGCTGCAGTGCCACATCAAACCAGTTGACAAACTGCAACTAGACTAAACGTCTGCTGCTACCTACAGCTGACTGACAAGTTGTCTGTCCACTGGAGCCTGACTGGCTGCCTCTCAAATGCACAGCAGCGATGCTCTGTGCATGACGACAGGCATGCAGAGGATAATAAGCTGTGGGCACGCGCACTTGGTCTAGGTAAACATAAAGGCTCAACCAGAGAGGGAGAAATAGCAACCCACATTAACTCTGTTTGCTGTGTCATCTACCAAAGGCTACTGTACAACTCATGTTTGCTGAGTTCCCAGAGCTTGGAGGCTTCCTCATCCAAAATGTGTCGAAATGTGTTGGACTATATGCAGACACAGTGTTAATGCAGAACATCAACACTGCTTTCCTGTGATTTCAAAAAAATCTTGAGTCACATTAAAGATTTGGACATCACGGTTGCTTCACCACATCCTGAATCTGAATTTCAAACAAGAAAAGTCCACAACAGAATACGTTGCCTCAAAGGTAACAAATCTTTTGGATCACATCCTTCTAGAAGAAGAGTGAGATAAAACAGAGTGTGCAAGCAGCACGCTTTTCTAGATTACATTGTCACAGCTTTGTTACCTAATGCCTTTCTGAGGGTTTTTTAATAGGATTAGAGACAAGGGTTGGAAGGTCTGACCCTGCCAACAAAAACAAAAAGAGATGAAAGGAGGTGGGGGTGCATGAAAAAGGCTGTTCTCTATGCCAGTCACCATGTGTCCCACCATCGATCATCTGACTGAAAAGCATTCCCCAACACGCGCCTGTTAGTGTCTGCGCAGGCCGAGTTGAAAAGAGTAAGGCTGCATCACTTTCACTAGCGGAGTTTGTGTGTGGGTGTGGGTGCTAAGGGAGGGGGTTAATCCGAAAATCACTTGATTAAGCTTTTCAAGGAGCCACATAGAGGGAGAGAAAGCCCAGAGTTCTATGGCCCATCTGCCCCAATGCAGAATCTGTCCCCAGACACAGCACAGTCCCCAGGGAGCAGCTGAGGAATTACACACAGGGGTGAGAGACACCTGCTTCAAATCCGGCAGCTTTTAATGCAACAAGATACTAGCCTTCATCAGGAAAACATACTTTGAGATTAATGATACCAGTACGTCAATCTTAACCACAAATTGTCTTGAGATTACAGAATAACTCACACATGACAGAACACTGGTGCCTTTATGAGAGTGTTGTATTGGAAATTGTGAAAGGGCTTGTTCTGCAGAAGCAGCACACTACAGTGATCTTTTCAGTATGCAAGCACAAGGAGAAAACACTAGGCAATCTTATGTGTTCCAGTAAGGCAGATGGCACCAACAGCAACAGAGAAATGTGCTTTGCCAATGCAAAAACAAGAACAGGTATCAGAAAAATGTGTGAGGACAGGAGACAGAGCACTGCCATCAACCTCCCACTGTGCCCACCTCAAGTATGATCAGATGATGCACATAGTATAAATATTCTAAAACATGCATTACTGAGTGGTGTCTGAGGACAAAAATAGTAAATGCATGTAAGAGGGAGTGACATCGAGTTTAAAAAAAGGCACTTCCTTACGGAGAACAACATGACTAAATCAGTCAGGAATGACAGCGGAACCAATGACGCCATCACTGCCGGTTATTTGTTTGGTTGCCATGAGACACTTCAAGCACAGATTGTGCTGCAGCAGTAAAAAGCGATGCAAATTCCTCTTCTGAATTCTTTGCTTTTTCCCAAAACCTACTCATTGGCTTCCTAGAGAAAGCTACTGCCCTGCATGCCCTGCAGTTAACCATAGACGCACTATGGTCTTCAAGCTGTCCCTGCCTGGCTGCTGCTGGTGAATTATCACTGCAGATGGTGTCTGGCTGCTCTCAATGGCTCATCTGATGGCTCATTGGGGCTCCAATAAAAGCCAGTGAAACGCTAGAGCCCCTAGGCAGAAACACTGAGTGCATAATAAACAGTACAAAATCAGGACTCTTTTCTAGTATAGTGACTGAAGCAGTGATACCCAAGGGCTGTCGGAGTCAGGGGGGCCTGACCTTTGACACCAACCATCCACACCATTGTACCAGGAAGGGGCACTCTATTGTATAGTTGTGACACGTGGCCTGTGAGGCCCACAGCTGAATAGCACACAGCTGGTTAGTGAGCACACTTGCTCACAATGTCCAAACTATGGGGGATTTTTTCTGAGAGGAAAAGGAGGAGAAGGCGGCTGGGGTTCTCTAAGAGCACACTTTCTGACTAATTAGGTCACACTGGCATAACTAATGCTGGGAGTCTAAATGTGGTGTCTGCTGTCTACTAACTGATGAGCCAATAAAAGTATAAAATCTATGTGCACAGCTATCAGAATTTGAAAATGAATATCTGATAGTCGGGAAATCACATGTTGTGCCATAGGCTGAAAGAGTTTAGAAACAATGAACACAACATACCACACCACACCCTCCTCTGGAACAGTGTGACACTGCCAGGAGAGGACTTCCTAACCTCTCCTACATGCAATGGTGCAAAGCAGACTGTGCATGCACAACAGACAGCCACTTTCATCCACAAGTAGCAGAAAATGCGGTGCATTTCTAACACACTGCTGAGCTTAATATCTGCCCTTATACATTACTTAACACCAGGGAACACGCCGTCTGAGACACAGTGTGTCTACTGTGTCCGTGGAAGCTCATGCCATTAATCACAAGTCACATGATCATTATGCATCTAAATGTAGACACTGCAGACAGTGGGCTCTGGCGTGAAGTAAAGGGTGTAATGGCATGTTTTTAATGACGCTTGCATGAGTATGAGGAAGTCCGTGGACTGCTCCAACTTGAAATTGTAATTGTAGAGTCATAAGCATCACCTTTGTCATTCTCATCTCACATTTCAGTTTCTTTTTACAGTCGTGCAAATGATAAATGCCAATCTAATCCTTTTACTAGTCATTCTGCAGCACTTAAGAGTCCTTCCTTTCCCTCTCTCTGACTTATCATCTGACATAATCTTTTTCCTGCAGTGCATTTGTAATATCAAGCACCACAGTTTTAGGAACTACAAAGACTACACTGTTTTAAATGAAATCACAGTTGAAAGTAACAGAATGTGCAAGCTGCATTAATGTCTCTAAAGCAGGTGTGGGCAGAGATGTAGTTAGGAAATGCTAGAGGACAGTCCATCTGTATTCTACAGGCTGTGCTCCCAGCAAATGTGGCCATTAATGAGTTCTACCCCACGAGTGTCTCTGGGGCTCCAGGCAGCCATCCACTGGGCGCACTACACCACATCCTGAAATCCCTGGAATGCTTGACAGCCACAATGTCTTCAGACTGACTTTCAAAATGAGACATTATTGACAAAGGACCTCTCTATTTGCAGTGATAATGATAGCCTTCACTGCCACACAAGCCCATAACTTCTCTGTCTCAAAATAGTTGCAAACTCACAATTACTGTGCAATCGATGAAAGAGTAATTACAGATTTTATTTTATTTTTTTTTGCAAAAACATGATCTTTGCATTTCATGCAATCATTTCAAATACACATTTGTCTGCATTAATAATACATCCCTGAAATTTTTCCCAGATCAGACATTGAAACTTTTGTTTAAATTTACCCAAGTTTCTTAATATTGAATCCCAACGCTACACATAAAAACCCCCAAACAGTAACTAGCTGCCAAAGCATACATATGCTATCTGGAGCATACTTTACCTGACAACCCAAAGTCTGCACAGACATCATCTCAAACATGTCAGATTGTGACGCCATCAGGCTTCTGGCAATGGTATGTTTAATGGCTCAATATTTTTCTCCATGAGACAGTGAGACAGCAATTACATTAACAGGGCCAGTATTGCACAATCATGCAAGCTGTTTGTGTCCCCACCTAGGACTAAGTGGCCGCAAGGGTGCAACTGAATAACAACCAACTGCTGGCTCAATCATTACTAGAAAAAAAGAAAAAGCACACGCTATTTGCACAAAACCAGGATTATAGCAGATGACAGAGCTGATCCACAGTGATAAATGCCCTCCAAAGTCACTCGCTCTGCAGGCAAACAACTGTGCATGTGAGCAGACGGGGGAAGGGGGAAGACACAACAGCAGATTCCTGAGGGGTCTGTCGCCAGCGGTCAGGGGCAAACACTGCGGCATTTCGACTGAGATACGTGCACATGTGAGCAAAAAATAAATAAATAAAAAAAAATAAAACATCTCATGGGTGCCTCTTTGCAATGCATTCCCTCTCATGCGTATGTGCGAGGTTGCACACACTTAACTGCACGATGGCACGTTAGATGCAACAGATTGCTAACCAAGTTCTAGACTGCTAAGAGAAAGCAGACCCACTTTGAAATAAAACACACAGCATAAAGTTTACCGTTCGCAGTCAACGAGCCGGTGTCATGATTCAGCAGTGGAGAGCTGGAAAGGGGGGGGGGGGGGGCGACAACAACAGGAGCGCCAAGTCTAGCTAGAGGATTAACAATAACAGTGGAGCAAAAACGCTAGCTACAGCCAGCGAAAGTTGTGTGCCTCGGCTGATGTGATGGTGAAGTGCATTGTCTTGGTCATCTCGAAAGGGGGAGGGGGGAGGAAAAATAAATCAACAACACACTTCCAAAACAGCCGTGCGATCCAACATTGCAGCTCTCATCCTGGTCCAACTCCGGCAGCCTCTGTTCGTGAACTTGCGGGTGAACAATAAACTGACAAGCGGCAGCTAACAGGAGACGAGAGCTAGCTTGTTCTCATGACATGTTGCACTGTTACAAAGGCCGACAACTGTTGGTTTGTGTTACCTTAACATCTGTCGAGCATGTTGCCTCTCCCTACAAGCAACCGAGAATTAAGTGTGGGGGCGGGGGGTGTCCGCAGCAAAGTGCGTCTGAAAATGTTGCTCCAAAAAGTTTGCAACTCCAGTGTTGCAAATGCAGTAACTGCACGCGTAGCACTATTTGGCAGGAAGTCGATTTCCGAGGGATGCGCAAGCGCTCCCGTAGAACCGACTGCAGTGTCACGTTCAGCTCCCTATTTGGCAAGTGCGATGTCCTGATGGTGTAGGGTCTTGTTCAACAAATTCACATACCTGCTGGGCTTGTTGCGATCCGGAGGCTCCATAGCAAAGCAGTGGCTTCTTCTTCCTAGCCGTGCATGGGCTGAACCATGGCTAGACGATATCGGACAGACTTTGCACCGGTAAATATTTGCAAGAGAGGCGGATTTTTGTCTCTTTGGGTCACTTTCTATCCGCCGGCACAGTTGACTCTCGCTTGTGCGTATCCCGTCGCCATCTTTCCGACGTTCATTGAGGAGGAGTGCCACAGTCTTGCATTACTACGGCAACCCAAATAGGACATCTACGGTCATTACTGCGCAGCTCGTTGTCACCCTCACACAGACGAGTCACAACGAATCAGTTATAACGTGGCCAGTATTAATTATCACACTTTGGAGCACTTCAGGGAAAAAAGGGGAAAAAAATCTACCAATGAATGTAATTCCAGTGAATATATTAATGTGTTATCAGTGGAAACTGATTAGAGATGGCCCTGCACTGTCAGTGCTGGGGCCCAAAGTGGTATGTTATTATCCCCAGCAGCAGTGCACCCTGTCTGTATAATAGTGTAAAGCCTTTTGCTACATTACAGCAGCCTTAAAACCATGGAATAATTTAAGCAGGCCAACCCTTGGCTGTTACAATGACTGTTGACATTGTGATATTATATCATGAGGGATTTGGAGGCCTCTGGTGGTCTCGGGTCATGGGAGAGTTGCCCACGTGGTTATTGTTAAATAAAGCAGAGACACATATGTAGATGCTGATATTTACATGTATATAAATGATCAATGTGTCTCTTCAATGTAAAACAAATAGATCAATAATTTGATTTTATACCATGGCAAAATAGGAGCCCTAGATGAGCGATTCATTGGAGTATGAGTTTGAGTTATGATGTTGCATCCATCCCAATAATTGAATTGAATAGAAAGGCTTCAAGGCACAAGATGCCCTTATCGCTGAAGAAAAACATTTTGTCTAATTTGATTAATCAAAAGACACATGCTGAAACATACAATATTTGTTGTATTCTCTTCTTTTCTAACTTTCCCTGATTTTATCTTGTCCTTGTCCGTGTCTGTCATAGCTACTTAAATTCTTAGTAATCTGCATTAATGGGTTGTTTTAGTTTTCACAAACTCAGAAACAAATGAGGAACTAAAGATTCAATGGCATGAAGTGAACTTGTGTGACTGACAGATCCAGCAGGAAGTATCAAACAAAAAGCTGAGGGAAAACTACTGGAAAATCTGTCACACACCAGTATTTCCAGGTCTGGACACACGGGTGTCCAGAAAGGACTGCAGCTTCATGGGGGAAACTTTATACCAATTTAAAATTGGTATATCCCACGAAGAAAATCGTAAGAATGAAATAATAATAGTAATAATACATAAGAAAATGGACGTAGTAGTTATCTGATAAATCTGTAGTGAAAATTGGACCATCAGCCCGCACTGTCATCCCCACAGGAGCAGAAATAATGATTTTTAAGTTTATTCTAACGTATATAGTCTCTTCTTCAAGTCGCCAATGAAACTGTCTCTCCTCGACACTTTTCTTTTCCACCTACTGGGGCGTTTCAAATTCTCTGCTCACCCTCTCATGTTACAAAACAAAAGGCGTGGATGCGTCGATAATAGACTACTGACGTTTTTCAGTTGTTTTCAATGGAAACCGAAACGCGGCGGACTACCTGGGAGGAGAGCGCCTCTGACGTCACGTGGCCTTTGTAGCCGCCACATCACTTGCTATCTTCGGGTGCCACAAAAAAATCGGAAATGCGACAACTACCGTTTCAGGAGCGATTAACGTGAACGTTTTAAGAAATGACATTTTAAAAATGTAACTATATATTGGTATTTTTGTATCTAATCAATATTTTGGGCGTTAAAGTACCATTAATGCATTATGATACACCCAAATAAAGGCCGGGCGGGAAAGAGGATTCCACTTATTTTTGTGAATTGGATTAATATTTTTATTTTCTGGCTATGATATGATTTTTGATCAGGTCTCGCCCCTAAGGCATCTAGGTGACGGCCATAGATTTTATATGGGATAGATTATCACCTTCTCTGGTCAAACGCTGCTCTTTTCGCTGTACGCTACTGAGGTTTCCGGCTGCACCTGAACGCCTCCAGCGCCACAGCAGGTTTGGAGCAGGTTTTCTCGAATCGGTGGGGACTCTTCTCTGAGCTTTGTCCCCAACCAGACCCCTCACAGGAAGACATCCTGCCCATACAACCACCGGGGGTAGTTACATTTATTAGGGTTTTGCGTTTTTATTATTCTCACAGATACCCGGATCGTTGCGCGGAGGTGATACACCTATATTAAAAAAAAAAAAAACAATAAAATGCTTCAGTCGCTCGCTAGCAATTCGTGTGTGCGTTTGATCCAGAGTCACAAATCGACGTGGTATTTTGTGTCTCTGGTTTTGGGGTATCTGCTTTATCTCGTCTTCGGCGCCGTGGTCTTCTCCTCGGTGGAGCTGCCGTATGAGGACACCCTCCGCCAGGAGCTGAGGGCCGTCAAGAAGCAGTTCCTCCAGGACAACGACTGTCTGTCCGAGGAGCGCCTGGAGCAGTTTCTAAAGAAAGCCCTGGACGCCAGCAACTATGGGGTCTCCATCCTCAACAACGCCTCCGCCAACTGGAACTGGGACTTCACCTCCGCGCTGTTCTTCGCCAGCACCGTGCTGTCCACCACAGGTGAGAGCTGCGGGGAGATGCTGCAGCATGTAGCACACAACTCACACACACAACTCACACACAACTCACACACACTCCATCAGAATGGTTCGGTTTGTTCTTTCCTTTCTGTTTGTGTTGTTTGTTTTCCTGTCTGGAAAACATTATTTTGTCTCGCCTGAAGAGAGCCACATCTGGGCCTTTGGGTTTATGTGGCCTACAGGCGGCTACAGAGACAAAAAAAAAAAGAAAAGGCCACAAAAAAGTATATTTGGGATTAAAAATCAAAAAGTGTGTAGGAAAAAGAGAAAGGCATTGGTTGGAATTTAAAAAAAAAGTGTGATTAAGGAATTGCTAAGTAATTTACAAAAAGCTGATTTCTCTTTGACAACTTGTCTCCAAACTGTTTAAATGAAGATTTAAAGCTGTTGCTTCAGTTTTAAAATGAAAGGATGTTGATGTTGCTTTTGGATGTATTATTCCTTTATTTTATATTGCTGTCACAGTAAAGGAGCTGAAGATTTATTTTTAGATCTTGGATTAATGTATGGCACACTGTACACTACAGCCAACCTGACATTTCTGTAATGGAACAGCCCTCTTTTAGTATAACGCACAATGCATTACTGTATGTAGGACACACACACACACACACACACACACACACACACTCGTTTTAAGTGTCAAGGACTGAAGCTGCAAGTTTGAGAGAGCAGTATGTCAACATCACTTTTTTGCACCCCTCAGGAAATCACATATTCTAATTTTGGCTAATTCCTTCTCCAAATAGTTTTGTATGTTTTTCCTTTAAGTATTCAAACAGTGAATGACGGGGGGACAGTCATTTTCTGTCATCTACACTGCACCTTAGAACATGATGTGCAGTTACCTGGAGCTAGTTTACTTATGGAACTTGAGTCTGATCACGTCAACAAATATCTGTGAAGTTTCCACATAGGAATTGTGCAGATAACGTATGAAGCAGCAGCTGCCTGGCTGCATTAAAGCTCTTTCTTCATTGTTTGAGTCGCGACAAAAATTGTGTTTATGGGTAAGCAGAAACCCGAGCAGACATCAAACTAAGCCGGACTTCAAGTGTCCCGTTTTGATTTTGTTGATCTACCAGGAAATTTTTGGATCAAAAGATAAAACAAGAACAAGAAGACAGTTTTTCCTCTTTTTTTTTTTGTGCTACTACATCACAGTGATGGGTCGTTTCCTTTTAGTCTCACCAGTGGGAAAAAGTGCAGTGTACATTTTGCCTTGTGTTTAAGCAGAAACTGATATATTTTAACAGCAAACACAGTGCTGTTTCTTCATTTACACATCACTGTCAGTGTGCCACAGTATTTTTAACACTCTCGTTAGGTCCACCTCACGAGAACATGTTTTTTTTTGTTTTTTTTTCATAGCAATGCCTCCTTCACTTTAGTGTGACATAACTTCAAGACTAATTTCACTAATCCTCCTTTTCCTGCCTTCAAACGCTGCCGTTCAGCCTTTACCTTGTTTGTTGGCCATTGGATGACTTTGTCTTAAAAGTACTCACAGCCACCCCTCCCTGTGTAAATAAAGCTCAAAGTAGTCAGAAAAAGGCTCAATTCATCAACCTTAACAATTTCTTAGCCATGTACCAAAAACAGACAACATATACTTTTACAATAACAATTTAATTGTCATTCCACCGTAGATGCAAAGCTGTGAGTATTTTCAAAAACCAAGCCATTTGAATAAATTGACTGTTTCTTTGTTTCGTATTTTAAGGGGAAGACTAAAAATGGAAGAAATGTATCCTTAACTTTTGTGAGATTTTTTTTTTTTTTTAAGTACCCCACAGCGCTGTGTACTTTCAAATTGAGAATTACCGAAGTAAACACATTAATCAGAATTGCAAACATTATACTTTGCTGGCATTCTGTTATGATAAAGGGCATGCACAAGGCATTGAAATTAATATTAATATTAATAATTTGCAAATAAGTGCTGAAATTGAGGTATTTGCCAGAAAATAATCCATTGTGGATTGTTATGTGCTTGTGGTATATAATGGAGGGTTATTTCCATAAAATATCACACATTCAGTATTACTGTGTACTTCCAAAATTCCTTTTGTGGGTAATTATGTTTGTTTCTGTACAGGATATGGTCACACAGCACCCTTGTCAGATGGCGGGAAGGCCTTCTGCATCATTTATTCAGTGATCGGCATCCCCTTCACCCTGCTCTTCCTCACTGCTGTGGTGCAGAGGATCATGGTGTTCAGCACACGGAGGCCGATCATGTACATCCACACTCGCTGGGGCCTGTCCAAGCCGTTGGTGTCCATTGTTCACGCCACGCTGCTCGCCACAGTGGCTGTCTCTTGCTTCTTCCTCATTCCTGCCGCCATCTTCTCTGCGCTGGAGGAGAACTGGAACTTCCTGGAGTCCTTCTACTTCTGTTTCATTTCCCTGAGCACCATTGGCCTGGGAGACTATGTACCTGGGGAGGCCGCCAATCAGAGGTTCAGGGAGCTCTACAAAGTCGGCATCACTGGTGAGTGCTGATGATTCTCTGTATTGGGGGCTGTTTCCACAGTGAGATGATAGCAGCTGTAAGGTCTTTCAGTTCCTCTTATTGGCCATTGGCCCTACATAAATAAATTTAATGGTGCCACATGAAGTTTCTTAAAAAGCATATTTCATTGACAAATTAAATGTGAAACTTCTGTCTAATTATGGCAACCAGAGGTTGAATGAATTAGGTGATGGGCAGTAGCAGCATTGTTTTAGCTAGTGATCGTCTTTAAAATTTCCAGGTCTTGAATAAATCAGTTAAGATGCTTCCTGTGGCAAACAGGATATCGCTGCATTTTTTTTTTTTTTTGCAGTGAAGGAGGGACGCTTTCTTTATTATTGGCTAATGAAGTAATCCAGCCATGAAACCCTATGAATTCGGTTGACATTGGCCCTCACCGTGTAACAACTATGTGACAGTTTGTAAGAGTTAAAGCTTTAGTGATCTGCTGATATGGGGATATCTCGTTTAGAGAGTGTATTGATGGTGAACTTTCAACTTCCTGTTTGTGACATAACCAAGTAGGTCTAATGTATGGCTCATGTAGTGAAACTTTAGATTAAGCCTACACAGAAATCCTCAGAGTGTTGTTGCCCTATGATGGATTGAGCTGTTGTTTCCTTTTTTAACCAGAGAATCAGCTCTTTCAAACAAGCCCTGGTTTATTCCTAAGTGCTGCATCTTTCTTTAAACTCATGAGCAAAGTCAAGGAAGATTTGGAATCATCTGGCTTGTCAACTGAGGCATTGCTCCTTTATTTCTGTGTTTCTCATCCTCCATCTTTGCTGGTGTTGTCTAAAGTTACTTTTCTACATGAGACAATGCCTTTGGCTCTATTTATAGTCCAGGCAAAAAAGCTTAAGAAGTAAAACAGAGGACTAGGAATCATTTCCCAAAAGATACAATCAGTATTGAATATTGAATGTAGAACAGGCTGCTGTTACACAATGTCAAATTTGATGAAAATACGTTTAACGAGAATTTACCGCTGTAGCCACCAACAAACTGCAGTTTTCTACACGATGCAAAACTCATTGAAGGAGCTAAAAAAAGGTGCAAATGCTACTGACAATTTCCTGCATGTTTAAAGCCATATTAACCAGTCAGATGGAACAAGACAGTGCAGTCAAGATAGAAATTGGGCCATGGCCTAAAGCAGGGTAGTGAGACATTGATTGGATTTGTGGGAGAAATTAAAGTTAAAAAAACAAGCCAAACACTGAGACTTCACAATCTATGGATGAATGCCGAACCCAACTCCAGAGAGCTGTTGCCTGCCATGTGTGGTGTGGGCGTTTGGTACAAGGGACATCATTAATCAGGCAATCAGTAGGAGGAATAACTGTGAGGGAAAGTGTTTGTTTTTACGAAAGGACACCAAGCACATTTGTACAACTTCCTCTGCTGAAAAGGAAATGTCCATATTGGAGGTAACATCATCTCTGTCCATAGTAACATTTGGAGCATGAGGAAAAAGAGATCATTTTGAGTGCGACTTTGCCTCCGTCTTTGGTGATAAGAAGTCATTGGTTTTGTGACATGGGTGCCCTATTTCTTATATCTACACCTACACTCTGTTCTAAACTCTTATACATAACAGCCACTTCCTGCTTGCTATATTTTCGGCGCAAAAGGGTTTTTCTGTATTTTCGACTCAACGGGCTACTTGTGATTCTAATCCTGTAATTTATAGGTCAAACACCTGTCTAAACATACTTTAGGTTTCCAGTGTGTTTGAGAGGGGTTTTTCGTGCTAGATTCTGAGATCAGGTGGAAGTGAAAGATTATACATGTAAACAGGGAAGAGGGGGGAATCCCAGCATTGTCTGAAACTGTGTTTCTCTTCCCATTAGACTATCCAACAAAGGAGCATATGTACACTGTACACTTTTTAAAATGGATGCCTAGCTGAACTTACATAAGTATGAGTATGGATCAGTGTGTGAATATATGTGTGCATGGTTATCTGTGAGAAAAAAGTCAGCAGATTTTTAGAATATATCATATCCCCTTTTTAATGAGCCCCGTAGATAACAATAGATGGACATTGGACCCTCTGACTTGGATAAGTTGATTTTTCGCTAAAATTTTAAAACACAAATTCACCCAACAGGGAAATATATTAAAGGTATAGAGATGGACTGGAATGAACCAACTCCTATACTTGACTCCTTCTCTTTAATGATGAAAATATAAAAGGAAAAATAAAGTGGAAAAATAGAGGATGTCTAGTTGCTGCCCTCTTGTGTCAGTGTATATGAACAACAGCTTTTGGGATAAGAGTGAATAAATGTGCCCTGTTTTTTCCAACAGAGGGGCTCTTAGATAATTCTATACAGTACAGTATGAAGAGTATAAACAGTATCCCTTTAAGTGCCTTTTAACTCACCGTGAACTGAAACGCACCCCTAAATCTAGAGGATGTCGTAGGTCCTTCCTTCCTGCTGCTGTCAGACAGTTTAATGACCAGGACTGTCCCACCCAGTAGACCACACACACACACACACACTAAGAATAATACTGTGCAATACATAATGTACAATAACAACTATGCAATATTCCTCTAACTTCCCAGGTGCAGCTGCTGCAATGGGTAGCACTACTTGCTATTGTGTGTCTCTGTTGTATGCCCGTTTGTTTGCTTCTCGCTGCTATAACAATGTGAATTTCTCCATTGTGGGACAATAAAGGAAAAATATTAATTAATACATTTTAATAATACACCCAGTAATATCTTTACTTGTCTGTGTTTGTCCCATCAGTGTATCTGATCCTGGGTCTGATCGTCATGCTGGTGGTTCTGGAGACCTTCTGCGAGCTACAGCAGCTGAAACAGCTGAGGAAGATGTTCTACCTGAAGAAGGAGAAGCCACAGGACCGCATTGCCATTTTGGAGCACGACCAGCTGTCCTTCACCACTGTGTCCAACAGAGCCACAGCCCACAATGAAGACAAGACCCAGTCGTTTGTTAGTGTCCCAACTCTGGCTTCTCCCAATGATGATCCCATGATTCAGTAAACAAAGACAGAGCAAACAACTAATGAAGAATGAAAATATCAAAGTAAGGGGCAATGCACGCAAGAGTCTAAGTAGAAAGAATGAGCCTCAGCTGTAGGCATTCTGCAAAACTTAACCCTGCAAAACTTAACAGTAAAGAGTAAACAATCTCCTTTAGTGAACCTCAATACTGACAGCACAGTGCCATGCAGCAGAGATTAAATTTATGCACATTAATTAGGGCGAAAATTAGTATTTTAGCAGTTACTCTAAAGACAAAGGGAGTGATAAAATAAAAGTATTCTGCTGTATTTATGACTCACAGGAGCCAAGCTCCTCTATGAGCTGTATTATTTATTGCATATTTAACAACATTTTAGAAAGTAATTGGTCTCTTAAATCTAGATGAAATATCTGTTGTCTGTCACAAAATAGTACATATGTAGTACAATATGGATGTATCTTTATAAATAGAGATGCTTGACAGAATGTACATAATCAGGATGCAAAGAATAGTGCCATCTAGATTGAACACAACTCTATAAAGATGAGCCAAGGTGAACCCAAAATATCACATATAACAACTCACTTAATTGACTGTAATTTGAGGTCGGATCATTACTTCAGGTACAACAACAACAAGAGACAACAACAAGTAATGTATTGTGTTGTGTTCTCACGCCAGTGCTGGTTGCAGCCTGACCGAAGTTTGTTGTTGGCTAAGCATCAAAATGTTTTATTAGGTTCTTTCCAATTGGTTGGCTCCTATTGACTTCTATGAAAGGGTTTGTGAAAGTTTCAGGGGCCACCTTTTCCCATCACATAATGTGGGTCACATGGTTGACTGAAAGAGGGGGCTGCAGTTGATCCTTACAGTATCTGACAGATAGTACACAATACATTAAGAATAAATCAACTGTCGTTTTGTAGCGTTCTTGGCTCGTCTTTATAGAGGTCGTTACTATTCTGGTTGCAGTCCGTGTTGTTGCATTTCATTCTGAGGGAAACTATTTGTCTGCAGATGTGTGTGTGTGTTTTCTCAACATGTTGCAGTGCTATTTCAGAGTTTTCCACGTGTAGCGATAAGCACTATAATTTATTGATTTTTTTTTTTTTTCTCAGAATTGTTTCATGTGTGATGGACTGTGTGAAAAGGGAAGTGAGGTTAGCCCAGCTTAAAAAGGGACCGACAGAAAGCTGGCTGCCCAAATGCATTTTACAGTCAATAAACAGACAGCTCAGTTTTTTCATGTACTGGAAACAGGCAGTTTGACGGAAAAACGTAACTGTTTGGGATTTCTCTGAAAGGAAAAGGACATGGTTCCAAAGATTTTAGTAATGAGCCTAGAGATCTTTTTAATGAAACTGAAAATATTACTTCTGTTGTGGCAAGACATTGAACGACAACAATTTTACTGTTTTTACATCCTTTGAATGTCAAAATGTATATTTTTAGATATGGTGCAGAGAAGGTTTACAAAATTTTGTTCGTAATTCATGGAAGAAATTCTGTACTCAAGATGGTACGTAAAAGGAAACTTGAAAATTTCAAATTCAAGCAACAGAAGTGCAGCTTGAACTGAACCATCTCATTTCTGACTATATACAACATGCATTTATAATCTCTTTGGCAAAGTTAAGACTTTCCGTACTTTGAATTTAAGACAGTGGATAGCCATTTGTAAGTTTGTATGACATTGACATTGAACTCCTCTGTGTATTTTTAAAAAAAATACATTTCCAGCAGGAGGTAAAATGTTCTGACAGAAGTGCTCATTTCCTGCTCTTATCCGTCCTCCAACGTTCTGTTGGGTGCAGGCGCTCGTGCATAGTGTGACACATTACTGTAAAGCTGGACATTTTTTGTATACACATTTTAATACATTCCTTAGAAAAGCCTGCATTTGTTCTCAGTTTTAACAGTGTCTTTCTCACTGTTGGTGAATTTCTGACCTCCTCTTTTTCTGCTCCATCGAGACACAGTTGCAGCCTTTTATGAAGTCTTGAATGTATTGGTGCTTTTTATGCTGTTTGCTACAGTGCAATTTAAGGCCTGACCAGCGTGTAGCCTTGCCTTTTGCTGCTCCGCTGGCTCCGTTGGTATCGTGATGACATGTTTAGTTGCAACAGAGTGTCATGACCACTTTCAGTTTAGCTTTGATTGTTTCAGCATCTGAGTTACTCACTGACCTAATATTTTTAATAGGTCAGTAAGACTGCTCGTTTTTTGTTTTTTGTTTTTTTAACCAGTCTTGGCCTTCATCTTAACTGTGAAGCATTGATACCATTCAAATGTCTGCTGGGAATAAGGAGAACTTGAATTTTCACTGCTTTTTAGATGAGTTGTATAGATCAATGTTTGAGCTTTCCGCCTGATTGTTCCTAGCAGTGTTTGTCATCATGCAGTTTGTTTGGAAGGTAAAGTAGATGTAGTACTGTTCAGGGAGTAACCATTATGTTTAGGATTAGAAACTGGAAGCACACTGACACAAATGAATTCATGCTGATGGAACAGGCACAGTTGTAATACTTGGTATCATAGGTTTCTGTGGATATATCTCTTCAGTTGTTGTGGTACATACTGTAGGTACAAACACACAGTTGAGTATTTTACTTGTAATGACAATATTGCTATACAGCATTGCCACCAGGTTTTCTGTGAACTCCGTTTCAGCCATGGAAGTGAATCCAACTGTACAATATCAGTGTGTCTCAAATAAAGTGTTGGCTTGTCTGTCCTTGAAGCGGTGTCCATGGTGATTATTTTGTCCGGCTGATACATCATGGAAACGCATTCAGCAGCACATCTTGGCTTCCCGCAACACAAGAGATTATATTGCATGCATATACCATCAAAGTGTATTTGAAAGATAAAATGATACAAAACCACTTGGGTGAATTTAAAAGAAAAGCAGATGGTGATGAATGTGATTATCTGTTCTTCTTATGATTTTTTTTCTTTTTTTTACTCAAAGAGGCAAAAATTGTGTTGAATACACCATTTTTCATTCATCTAATCCTTGAATATGAAAGGGAGGTGATTGTTTAGCACATCTTTGTCTGCATCACAGAGGAGCAGTAATTGAAGTTGTGAGGGAATAAGAGCCCAGCGACAACAGAAGCTTTCTTATTTGAGCGTAAATAGAAAGGATTTACACATCAAACTCATTACGTGCAGCTCTTCATAAAAGACAGGACAGATAGCTGTTCAAGAGCAGTGATTTCTTATGGGAACATGAAGAACATGACATAAACCTATCAAGTACGTGTGTTGCAGTTTTCGTTATCTTATTTTATGTATGACTGGACAATTTATAGCTCCAACATCTCTCCAGGGAGAATGAATTTAATCGATGTATGTTTATTGTGTTGGACCTTTGGTGAGCAAATTCTAAAGGAAAAAAATAGGGCTTTGTTTTGTTTAGCAACTGTGAAAACTGTAACTACTGCTGACATGCAGGCACCTCCTATTGCAGAGCAGCTGAGCCAATGTCCACGTTATGAAGATTAACTGCCTGAATAAAGACGAGGGGGAAGGTAGCTCCTGGCAAAGTATTTATTGGGCGCACATTATAAGAAAACAGTTACCCACGGGGTCACAATGATTGGAAATAACTATTAAGGATGTCAGATGGTTTGACACCGTACAAATGTGCCGTACTCTAAATCAGCACCAAATAGCAATTGAATCCGTTGATTTACATAATGCGATTGGAATAAATCCAACTGTAATCAGATCAAAATCCCTGCTTTGAAGTGTGAAATCTGCACAACTTTGTATTCCATGCTGCGTGCATCTAATTTAAATTTTTGAAAAATCTTATTACAGAGCAGACTCAAAGCGCAACAATGAACTAACCCAGAGCAAAATGCAAAATGATTTTCCACCCTCATTTAATTTGTGCAAGGCAAATAGTTCTTTTTAACCAGAATGTGCACCACACACACAGTCTGAACTGTGTTAACATTCACATTCTTATGATTCGTTTATTTGCGGCATTTGTACAAATTTTAGGTTCCTTTTTAATTAGATTTAGAATGAACTCTTTGGCAACTGGGGGTGTAAATTGGGTCAGATAGAACAGGTCTAATGATGAAAAATAGTGCCCTCTTGCAGGGAGTCAGAAGCTGCCTAAATGTAAATTAATGGGTTTCTGTACTTTTGTATTGAATTATTGTGACCACTCAGAATAAACAGCTGGAACCAGAACGTACTGCAAGCACAAGCAGAGTTGATGCTTACAGCCAAATGAGACTGCATTTGCTGACTCAAGTGACTCCAAAAAAATACCTTCTTCGCCTGGCACATAGCCAGTTAAAGTACACTTACCCTTCAGGACATCACATCTTCTGGTGCCACCCTTTGTCTCTCTCTTACCCACACACAAACATGTACATGCAGCGCAGTTGTCAGTAGCTGCAGCCAGGCTGTCAGTCAGGAGTGTACTGGGGCAGAACAGAAGTATCCCCTGAAGAGACCAGCTCTTCGCACCAGTCTGAAATTTACCAGCCGCTTCTCGTCATTAATATTGCTATTTGATTTCACATGATCCTGGGCTGCAAAGATAAAAGAATCCAGCCTTATGTCTCAATCCTGCTAACCTAAGGATTTTTATCTCTGTGCTTAAACTGAAAAAGCAAAAGCAAAAATGAATCTAAAGGCATTCTTTAAGGATCTGGTAGTGTACAGATGACGCAACACGCTGCTGTGTTAGAGATTGTTCTCCAACACTCATTCCAGTAAAACCCAACAGTAAGACGCACTTCAGAAACGCCCAGGAGAATATTGTGTAATGCTGGACATTTCATCATTCGGGTGTTTACAACAAGTCCATTGTTGCTACTTTGGCTCCTCATGCACTCATATTGCAAGGACTCAGGGGTCATCCAGAGAAGGGGGTTGGTTTGGACTTAGGCACTGGAATCTACCCGATAGCACCACTCTCTGATGGTGGAGCAACTCTATTTATATCCTGACACACACACACACACACTGGGACTTTGGGACTATGGGAATGAAGGAGGCCTTGAGCACAAACATTCCCCATCACTAGCTCTATAAGTACTTTCATTTGTTATTACCAACACAGCAGTTTCTTCGATTAACTGCTGAAAAGAGAGAATTGAATATATTTTCTAAATGATAATAATGATTTGCTTTTGTTAAGGTACCCAGAAACAACTATAATGATATATGCAGTTGTGTGAGATTGTGACCGTGCACTGCAGTTTAATTTTTTTTTTTTTAGCACGCACATGCTAACGCACTTAGCAGGACATACAGTGCCCTAGTTAACTCTTGTCTTGAATGTGCACGAGGTGAAAAAAAATCTGACAGGGCCAGAAGAAGGGGGGCGAGAAGAGAAGAAGTGGCAAGTGGATGCTGCAGCCAGAGGCGCTTTCTCTGTTGCAACCTTTCTGTGAAATATGCATCTCTGCAGTATGAACTCTCCATCTCCAGCGCCATACAGTGATTTATTTTGGTGCTGTAATAAATATGAATATATTATAAAAAAAAGGAACAGAGGGACAAAAATATTAACTGCAGCTGTTTTCCCTGGAGTTCAGACTTCTGATGAAAAACATTACAAGTTAAAAACATCATCATCACTCCTGCTGAAACAGATGGAGCCGCTCCTGGGAAGTTTGTAATCCTACCAAAGTTGACATCCAGGTGAATCAGATCTGAGTGTGTTGTTCAGCCGAGGGGAAATATTGAGAAAACACTGTGGCTACCTATTAGATGAGGAAGGCCTGAAAAAAATGACCATGTGCCTTTTACCAACAGAAAATTATCAAAGCAAAAGCAAGGGATTGCTAGACATCAATGCCGGCTTAAATTTTTATGCAAAAGCTCCTTAAGTAGTACTAAGAGATGAATGCAAGCTGCAGTGATAGCATTGAAAAAATCTAGGTGGTGTCATAATGTGTAAATGAGTTGAAGGGCACTCAGAATACTAAACTACATTAAATCATACACAGATTAAGCCAAGAAAGTAAGACTGTATAAACCAGAGCTGGGCAAGACACAGCTCATTTCAGCGTTTGAAATATAGCTTGATCTTAACTGCGATGATTAATAGATGACTTGTCTGCACTTCATATTTTCTGGGAGTGGGGACTGTGCTGAATGCAGTGAAACATAAGAATTTGTCTGCGTTGTGAGAACTGCGGCATGTGCAGCATGTAAGAAATCCCATCCCAATGAAAACACGTAGCAGTAATCAGGTCAAATAAGCTGCCTCTCCAAGGACACTTTAATTGAATCTTGATTACAAAACTTTTTTTTGACAGCAACAGCATCAATCATCCTTGTAAACCTCATTAAGCATATACCCTGGGTATAAAAAATTGTTTAATATGAATTTATTTGTTCAAATTGAACCAGACTGTGGTCATGACTGGACACTCTGACACTATAGGTGGCAGTATGCACCTCTTAAGATGGTTTCTAATCTGCCAGAAACCCAGAAGAAGAAGAAACTAATGGTGGGCTCCACTGCTGTGGTGTTGGCCCTGCCCCAGTAGGACACAAAAGGCAAAAATGAGGATTAAAGTTGAGTGCTATAACTAAAGTTGCTCAGCAGTCTGCAGACTTCAGATGTCGGTGGCCAGAAGTTGGAATAAAACCCACCTTTTTTTTTCTCTGAACACTTGTGGACTGAAGGAATATAACTAATCAAGGAATGGACAAACATCAGACACTAGACTTCAAGAATGCTGCAAAGGTAGGTAGTCACCAACATCCTGCTGGCTGTCTGGGCTAATGGTGAACATCATGTAAATACTGAGGGATTTAAGATTTAAGATTTGATATCATCGTGCTACAGTGTTCAGGTTTACACTAATTAAATCATCTAGATCCAGCCGAACAACCCAAATCCACAATTTTAGTGCAAGTATATCTCTAGGAAGCACAATTTGTTACAGTGACTGAAATCCCAATAACCCACAGCCCTGAAGCCTGTAGACACAAGAAAACATAATTTTTTAGAAAAAGGTGAATTAAAAAAAAAAAAAAAATCTGAATAGTTAAAAGAAATTGTGTTTGTAGGAGTCTAATCTGCTTCTGAACACATGCAGGACCAGTCTTTGCTAATCCTTGACAATACCTTCACAGTAATCTGGGAGGAGTTCACCAAGTCAGCACAAAATAATTGGTCATAAATCTTCAAAGGGACCAGTCACTTGTTTCATTTGGAGAGCGTTAGACAACCATCAGGAGCGGAGACTTTCTTCCTCTGCAGCATTGGGTGACCAATTTGATGAACCTGGGCAATTATGCAACGCAGGCATTAATGACAGGACAGGCAAATCTTTCTGAGAGATGAAAATCGTGTGATAAGTGGACAGATTTTCAATTTCATAAAGGAGTATTGCTTTAATATGCGGGAAGGACAAAGAGCTTTTCCAATTTCAATCGCATTCAATGCAAAAAACACATTCTATTTATAATAACCACATGACTGTAAATCAGAGGTGATGTGTTTAATCTGGATCCCAATTCAGACAGGAGAAATACTTTGCTCAACACTTTCTTTGTGAACTATTCTGAGCTGAGAAGAGCCTCTGAAGTCAGTTTCCCTGCTATCTCTGAGATGTCTGTCTTAACAAAGCAGCAGGTATGCTCGGCTACTTGGATCTTCGATCACGTATTATTTGTCGACAAACCTAAAAAAGGGAATATCTGGGAGTAGAAATTGGGGCAGTCATAGGGTTCATCTGGAAAGAAGAGAAATGTTGTCTCCCCATCGGGGCTATCTGCCTGGGCATCAAACTGCTTCACAATATTGCCATTAGCAGGGCCGCTCATCCCTGGACATTCTGCTGGTAACTCTCCAGCTGTGCCTCAACTTTACTAATAATGGCAGCTGAATAATAAATATAGCCTGAAGAAATCACACTGGCCACTCGGGACTACAGGGTGCCAATCCCATAAAGGTTATGTTTCCTTCTAGCTGGAACAATAACAACAGATACCACCTTGTCCAGTAACAGAATAATAGATGTAGCCTCTCTGGCTCACTTTAATAAATTGCTCCACATGTTGGCATAAATGCAAAAGCCAATACTGAACCACTTAGTTCGGAGAAATGAAATGTTTACAAATGTTAGTATGTAGTATTTCTTGGTGCTTAAACACACGATGCTGAATGAGACCTGTTTTAGCGGCTGAGAATTTCACTTCTTCTCTTGTGTCGGCCAATCCACACTTGTCTGTTACACAGTTTCCAGACTGAGAGCTGCATATTAAATATTGATGGTCAGAGGAGAGAGGATTTACATCATCATTCTTTTTTTATGAAATGTATGCAGTTGGACACAGGAGGATGAGAAAAATAATGGAAAACAGGTCAAGGTTTCTAAGCTTCTGATTAAAGACTGAATTGTGCAGCTTGTTTTGAGGAAAAAGAGCTAAAGGGGAGGTTGTCATGAAGGAGAGTAAAATTTGATAGTTTCATACATTAAGAAGCGTGGAAGTGTGTTATAGAAACATTCAACCAGAAAGCGTTTTAATGGCATGGCCAATATATGAAAGGCTGTTTTCTTTCTTAGCAGCTCTGTTAATGAACAAAAATCAAATCAAACCAAACCATTGTTTTTGAATAATGCCCCTTATTATTCCTCAGTTTCACAGGACAGTAAGTCGGTCATGAGAAAGCACCTTTTTCATGACTGACATTTTGACACTATGGATTAAAAAACAAGCACAGACGTTATTGAAGGATTTGAATAATGGCAACATTTCATTTAGCGTTACCCGAGTGTCAAGGCTGCCTTAGTGTACTGACTAAAGTCAACACTAATTCCACCTGCTGTTTAAAAAAAAAAAATGAATTGGTTGTTAGAAAGGGGAGTTATCTGGTTAACCAATCGATATCCTCCATCTCGTGTGTGAACCAAGAGGGTTGAATTTATGCCTCTTGGCCTAGGGCTTTGGCTCTCACTTAATCTCTGATCCATATTTAGAAAGGAGCGCAGTGCCCTGTAGATTGAGGCACCAATTAAATTTCTATAAGAGGGCTGCTGAAGTGGAAGACTTAAATGTGTCAGCAACACTTCCATGAAAACAGTTTGGATGTATGTGAGCTGTGTTTCACAGCAAAGGAGTCTACGTTCTTTTGTTTTGGCAAAGCCTCAGGGCAGAAGTGATTTTGACTCCGGCCGGGCTGTGAAGTGGAGAGGCGCAATATGCAAGATGAACCTGATCCTCTCCTCCCCAAGACTTGTCGATGGGAGGTGTTGACCCTCTTATTGATGACTAGACTCCACTTTTTTTTTGCTTTAGTAAGCGCAGGTCTCACACCCAGCCCCCTACCCCACCCTGCTGTGTGGACAGCTGAGGTGAAGCCAGTCACAGATCGATGCAAAAAAAAAAAAAAAAAAAAACCCACAACCTTACTTTAAAAATTCAGCCGGTTCACTTGTGCTGCTCTGCGCAGTCAGGAGCCCACAGGATGCCGACGCAATGCAGCGAGTGGACCACAGACTGGGATGCTACCCCCTTCATGCAAGGTAGAGCTCCACTTCCTGATTGTTGGAACTGCTTGTACTGCTTAGCTTCATCTAGGAACAGAGCACATTATCCAAACTTTGTTATGCACGAATATAAAATGAGCACGTGTGTCATCTTTAGCCTATTCAGTGAGAAACTTTCACTAGAATAAACTCATAATCTTGATGAGTCATTTAAAAAAAAAAAATAATAATAATTCAAGTGCACTGTGTGCTGTTAATGTTGTTCAGCTCACACCTCTGAACACATCAAACAAATGCAGTTGATTGATTTTAATTTCTAAGGAGTCATAATCACACCACTGAACATAATTAGCACATTACTGGAAACACAGCTCTGATTGGACCCAATCAACTGAATCCCTCTGATGGTCTTTGATGCAGTGGCAGTGAACAGAAACAACACTCGTGTCGTTTGTCTACCTCTGTTCACACAGACATTTGAAATACAGGTCAGCATCAAGCCTTCTTTGACATGTAGACATGATAAAGAAGGCAACTTCAGTCTTTGACATCTGCACAACACAGCTAAACGTAATTCAAACAATCACTTGGTGTTTGGTCATAACCCGGGGTTTGCTGTTTGACAAATGCCACTATGGTCAAGAATAACTGTGAAGCCTTACGTGCCTCTGGAGTCTAAACATTTATGATAGTCTTATGAGTAAAAGCCTTGAACTTGCTGTCTTGTCTGTGTGTGACAGTTGGCGAGCTCTTTAGAGCCACAACGCACAGAAAATACTTTTTAGGGAGATGAGTAATTATATGTGCAGCTAGATGTGTGACATTCAGGGGTCTATAGAAGGAGGACATCTTATTTTTGACCTAATGTCCTACCTAACAGTTATAATGAGCAGTTATGCGTTGAGATGATCTTGTGTAAAACTGTTTGGGGCTCACTGATGCTGCAGACAGAAGTCTGTGCTCCAAATCCTGGATTCAGACTGAAACGAGCTGAATGTCGGACCCGCAGGGTTGGGGTTAGTGAAGGAGTGAGCAGGTTTATCCGGTAGATGGCGCTGTTGCAGCGCCTCCAGGGCCCAGCGGCATCCGGAGCGGAGCGCATCCTTTCCAAGCTGGAGCAGCCTGAGCTGTGGAGCAAAGGCGGGCAGGCATATGTGTTTGGGGCTAAGGAGGAGCAGGATGGCGGTTCTGGTCTCCGTCGGCGTCTGATGAGGATTTAGACTCGCAGTAAGCTGCCCTGATTTTTGTGGCCTTGAGAATGTACGGCGATGGAGAGGGCTCGGTGTGGGACCGGGTCGGACGGCCCCACCGGGACTGTATGTGCCACCTTGGACCTCCTACTACTCTGATGCCGATGTAAGACATTTAACTTTTACTAATTCCTCACAGCCGACCGACGGAGCCAGAGGAGAGCAGGGCGCACCTGTTGCGCGCACATAAAGAAAATGAACTTTGAATGTTATAAATATCCAGAAGATATAAAGACTTATTCTCCGTGAGTCACATTAAATGCATTTAGTTTTTACAGTAATTTTAAATTGTTTAGAGACAGATTGTAATTCTATAGAGACGGCCTGCATGGAGAAATATTACCATGTTAACGGGCCAATAAATAAAGCTTTTGCGTCCACATGTCGGTTTCATAACAGCTGAGAGCCTTCCAGGTCATCTTTGTTCTACTTTGTCTGGTACACCACTTTTTTTTTAAGCAATTTTAACCGATTCTCTCTTGTGTTTATTTGGCCCTGTGGACAATAACGAGAGTGTATCTTTGCTGTGTGGTAACATGGGATCAGTGGCTGTGCTCCACTGATCCCATGTATGACGCCCGGAGCTGTCACAAGTGTTGATCCTCCATCTCTGCAAACCGCACACGATCGATTCATTAGTTTCAAGTTCCTATAAGCCTCCAGTAGGAGCTAACCCCGGTGCATAGTAGCCTATACAACAGTTGCAGGACCAGTCACTTTGGCTTAGTGTCTTTCTAACTCTGTTGTGTTGCTGATGGGGCGCAGGGCCAGTGAAGGATGATGATTTCTGTAGAAGAGGCGCTGCAGGGGCCCTGAACTGCACTGGCAGTGCATGCTCTCACATTATCAGCTCATACACACACTTTTGCAGGCTAACCCTTGTCGAACCAATCGGTCCTACTTTGCATTGCAACCCTAACACCCCAATACCCCCCCCCCTCCATCTGCCCCCCTCCCCCTTTTTTTTTTTTTGCTCTTTCATTCCCAGCGGGATGCGCAAGTCTCCCGACGTGAGCCCAAGAAGGCTTTCGGACATCAGCCCTCAGCTCAGACAGCTGAAGTACCTGGTGGTGGACGAGGCCATCAAGGAGGACCTCAAGTCCTCCCGCTCAGTCGAGGACATCAACAGCGCGTCCATAGAGGAGCGGATACTGCGGATCACCGGCTATTATGGCTATCAGCCCTGGAGCGCCAGCTACAAGAGTGAGTCCGTTTGCACACACACACACACACACACACACACGTGGATTTCTGTAAGGAGCACTGATTCAATGTGGTGTCCAATAGGAGATGTGTTCAGGTAGGCTGTGTATGAACTAATGGCGCTCACCTTTCCAAGCGATTGCGCTTGCCACAAACACTCCACTGGAGCTGGTTGTGCGTAAATGATTGGTGAGGCAAACAAAGCTCTTAAGCAGCACTTTGTTGTGTTGTGTGGCCACCTGACCGGTGATCAGTGTGAGTGCATGGAGTTACTCTATGCAATAATGCAGGCTGTTTTTAATCTGCACCAACCCGTGGTCAGGTTTCATGTTACTGTGCGATTTAAAGGGATTATGGGAAATCATTGTTTGCATTATTATCAGCCTGAGGTGATATGATGTCCCCACCTCCCAACTCCCCCGTATCAACCATGACATCAAGTGAAGGCAAAGCACCAGGGTTTGTGCTCCGTGTGCTGTGTGAATAATAACAGAGCTGATGCTGCCCATCTCTGTCATTACCACTGCATCTAAATGTCCCTGGTGATAATTAGTTGTTTCTGGTTGTTGCAGACATTGGAGCCAGTGTTTGTCTCTCTGCAGTTTGGAATGTTGCTCACGGTAGCTTTTGTTGTTGTTGTTTGTTTTGTTGTTGACATAGCTTTTTTGTTTCTCTCTGTGGTTTTCCTTTTCTGCATCCTTTCAGTTTATTTGCATCATAGAAAAACAGAAAAAACCCTGAGCCATAGTCGCTGCAGCTCCCGGGATGGGATGGATAACCATCTTGCCTCCCTTGCTCTTTGGCTTCACCTGGTATCTCACTCGTGTGTGGTGGCGTGAGGTCAAGTCTTTCAGTTGGACTTTGTTGTGATTTAGCAGGTGGCAATTTCTGTTTGTCAATTTCAAATGAGACAGATGGCAATATGATGATGATGATGATGTGAACCTTTATTCTCCCTTAGGGAATTTTCTTTGCACAAGATGGCATAAAAACATATAACCATATAAAAGTATCATTGTGGTTGCTGTTGTGCAAGTGTGAGGTGCTAGAATATAGTGCTAATTTAGAAAAAAATATCAGTTTTTGGAGTATTAAACAGCTGCAACACCAAACATCTAAACACTGCAGATTGGGACAGTGGTGACTGAAGTTTTTAAAGAGGGAGGGATGTTTATTTTAATTTGATTTAAAAAAAAAAAAAAAAAAAAAGGCTTCTAAAGCAATAGCACTTAATATACATCACTACTGTTGATGAAATACATGTATTTTATTTATTTTGTGTCCCTTCACAGACAATTTAACACGATGAGTTGAATATGGTTATTCTAATCCCAATTTGAAAATGCAGGTGGTTAGACGTAATTGCGAATTCCTCTTAAAGCGCCCAAACATTTCATATCATTTGAGATAACTGCAAAGCACGCATCCTGTGTTCAGAAGAGAAATGTTCACCTGAGCAAACAGCCACCAGTTGAGTTATACAGCAGAGTCTGTCTTCTAAAATGTTACATTTTGGGTGACAGCTGAATTGCAAACAGAATATTTCAGTGTGAGTTACACTTTTACATCAGACTTTTTTTCCGTGTTCATACCCATCAGGGGATTTCCAGTTAATTGGCCTTCCAGGAACTATCGAGTTCATGCCACTTACTGCTGTACCCAATAAATCTAACATAAAGTAAAACAAAAACGTGCTCTGTTCAAAATCAACACAGCTCTCAGCCCATCTGGCTCACCTATAGTGGCAGCTGCTCCTGGTGGTTGCATGCCATGGCTGAGCAGAACAGAATCAGCCCACAGCACCCCTCCGACAAACACACAAACACATGCACGCATGCACGCGACCTGTCTACATCAAAAACAGTAATAGAAAGCAAAAGTGGCTGCTGGCTGAAGAGTAGAGGGCCAGTTTTAAGAGAGACAGGTGGCTGAGGACTTCTCAGCAGGGTGCAAATAGATGGCAAATAGACGGTACCACCTGCCATTTCAAACTGGCACATGCACTTTCACAAAGGAGTAAGCAGAGTGAGAGGAAGAGTGGGGCTAGTCGTAGACTGTGACTGCTCCTGGGGATGAAAGATTGGCTGTGGTTTGACTTCTCTGTCTGATTTAATGGATCATTTTAATATTCTGCATATGAGAGCAGAGGGGTCGTTAGCATTCAGGATGCTGTCATTAAATTATGAGTTTAACTACATGAGTAACTGAGCTGAAGTCTTGCTCATTTATCAAACTGGTCTGAGTAACTTTCCATTCGGTCTGCTAAGCAAACTCAAACTGTATTGCGTAGGTTTACAGGTTTGTCCAATTTACCCCAGGATGGCTCTGCATTCAGGGTGTAAGTGTATTTGGAACATGCTATCAATCTATTCACCTGCCTGCATATCACGTAGCTTCACTGCCTCCTTTTTGATCACATTGTATCTGTCTCCCCTCTCTCCTCACTGGAATAAATTGACATCACACAAAAATAGCCAACATGCACCCAGCCTGAAAGAAAATCACTTTGTGTCTCATCTGAAAAAGGCCATAGATGGAGGAATTGATGTCTATATCAAAGAAAAGGTCACTGGTGAGTAGAGAAAGGTTACTGGAGAGAATATGTTGAGTTACTATACAGCGGAGCCAAAAAGTTTGAATGCAAAATATATCTGATATTTTCACCTAAAAAATCCCAAAGTTAAAGCATTCAGAAATGTTTAAAAATCCAGGAAGTCACAGTATGTAAAATGCAGGAGAAATGTTTAAGATTCGACACTATTCCAAAAGTGACAAACTTGACTTCTTTCTTCAAAATGTCCTCAAGGCTTCCATAATTGTATCTGATTCATTTGTGTACTGAGGCAACACTTTTCTCATTAGTATTGCAACAGAAAGGATATGAAAGCGTCAGAAGTAAAATTTTTATTCTCAGCAAATCGGGGCTTCCCTGATAGACTATAGGTGTCTAACGGGGGGTTTGGATCAGTGGTATCCAAAATGTGGCCACAACAGAAGATCAAATACATTAAGCGAGGTTTCAAATTCATCTTCATCACAGATACAGACTTTTTAAAATAAAGCTCGCAAGACTAAAATCAGCAGGCTTGCTGTCAGAAGAAGGCTTTCTTGTTGTGGTCCCAGCAGACAAGTAGCAGTTTGTAAGTCCTTTCTCAGGAGGGGAAACAAGGCCAACTGCTTGGGGTGGGCTGAAAATACAAAAACAAACAAAAAAAAAAAGTTGTGTTGAAATTTAAGCAGTGACAGGACATTGTATAACAAAAAAGAGAGAGGAGGATTATACTGTGGCCTATCACACCCGCAATGAGATGTGGAGGGGCCAAAATTCAAGCCTGGGGATGTTTTTGGGGTTGGACACCACCGCTGAATCAAATACATCCCAACCAAGCCTGCATCTTTCATACTGCAGTGGAATAATGAACCCAAACACAGTCCACACTATCATGGAGACTCCTCCACGATTAACCTGGGTTCAATCCCATAAAATATTTATGGGAGCACCTGAAGAGTGAAAAATCAGCCAGTGTATGATATATATATATATATATATATATATATATATACCGGTGCGGTCGTTGTTGCAGATGTTGCAGATGTTTTATCTATCTCATTGCTTCCTTGGGGTAGTTCAAATTAGATGTTTTCTTATTAAAACATATCCACATCCTTGTTAATGAAATAGAAATGGGTGGGATGTTGCCATTGCAGAATCTGATATCACTGTTGCAGATTTAGCCTGTGAAGATCCAGGGAAGCTCTGTTCACACACGGAAAACAAGTGCGATCACTTTTCTCTTTGCCTGCAAAGTCTTGGTGACACATGACACAAAGATTATTTTAGTGACGCCTCTTGAACTTCATCTTGAGTTGAATGATTCCAACAGAACATTAGAAGTGTGTGCTGCCTTCTCTATGATTAAATGTATTAATCAAAAGAAGAGTTGGTTGAGTTGCTCAGGTAGATTTTCAGGGTATGTGTTGATTCCGTGAACAGTATTATGCTATCAAAGCTTATTTTACCTCAGAGCCTCATAGAAAGACCTTTCTTTTGCTTGGGAAGTAGTCCCCGCAGGTTTGTCAAATTCCACTGAGAAGTGAAACATTCGTCCAACAAACAGACTTTGTACTTTTCCTAATTTACTCGCACTATCTATCACAAATGTGGCATCCCCTCTGGTGCAAATTTAGAGCTTCACGAGGCATGAAATGAGATTGGATTCTATTTTGGGCTCAGGGTTTTTTGGCATGGTGAGACTCCATAGCGGAGCAGGTTGGAGGGCGCCCATGTGGCCTTGTACACTGCTGGCAGTAGCAGGGCAGCTGGAAGGGACGGGCTCACAATGACAGTGACTCTGTTCAGCTCAGCTGGCGCAGCCGCATATGCTCGGCTCCTAGCAGATTCGTTGGAAAAGCACTCTGGGAAATGTGGACTAGCAAAAATAAAAATAAATGGCAATAAGTTTTAAGGGGACTGTCCAGTAAGAAATCTATAGTCTTCCCATATTTACCAGGTATTTAAATGACGTTTCGGTTCCTCCTTTGTTTCACGCAGACAGAGAAAGATTCATTGACTGCTTCACTGACTTAGAGGAAGTGAAACTTCCCCGACCTTGATCCTCTTCATCTACATCTTGGCTTTTTTCAAGCGGAGCCGCTAAATGCACCGAGCGGCACAGTGCTGTCAAGTAGGCTGATGCTCAGTCAAGGGACAAGATCCTCGGCTTATGTAAACGGGAGTTGCTGTAAAACTCAAATATGCGCTCACGTGCACAATCATCCACAAAGAGGCAGAGCAAGGAGAGAGAAAAGAGATGGAGACAGCAGTATTTAGGTAAACAATTAATTTCCCTGCAGGATTTCATCTCTGCACTGCTCCTCAGCTTCTTTATGTATTTTTAAAACACTACTCCATGTTTTAGTGATATGCATAACATACAAGACACCGAAAAATATCATACACCCTGAGGAGTTCAACATCATAGTGTGTTTAATATTTAATGTAGAAGGGTTATATGATAGTGGGACTGATATTTATGAGATTATTTGCACATACGGTCCTTTCCCACTTGCGGGTGTTTATGTATCAATAGAAGTGGAGGGTCACTCTTCACCAGAGGAGCTGAGGCATTGTCTCTGGAGGAGCATGAGTTCTGAGCAACAAATTATCCTGCGTCAGCTCTCAGTCAACCAAAGATACTAGAAAATGAGCAATGACAGGATCAAGCACACAGTTTCAGCGGAAGAGATATTTTTTGAACGTGTCTCGTCCAGATTCTGATTCATCACAGCGACAGGTATGCGAGGTTGTCTAAGTACTAGTATCACTACATTTTCCTGCTCCAACCAGCCCTTAAATAATTTTTCTCCACTCTTTTCAAAAACAGTTAGTTTCTTGTTCTACCCAAGCTGTGGTATTAAGGCTCCTCTGAAGAAGTTGTCTTAGTCTCTTTTTTAACCGTCTCCATTACAGTAGAGGCAGCTTCTGTTGCGTAACATCACATCTATAATTGATAAGGGGTGCATGGATCATTACACACCTGCTCCTGAGGTTCCAGCTGGAGCCCAGTTGACTAGAGGAACTGCAGAATCAGCTCTCCCAGACTGAAGGAGAACAAAACCCCCTCTCAGCTGCTCGTATCTGCTCTGTGTCATCTAAAGTGGTGGAGGTGATGAGCCAGGATAGCGTGGAAGAAGAACAGCACCACCGATTCAGTGGGGATAACACAGAGTCGTGGCGATGATTGAGTCTTACCTCAAAGATGGGTGCTTATTAGAAGAATCATTTGGTATTTTTTGCCAAGAGCGATGTGATGGATATGCTGTTTGCACGATAACACGCAGAATCTGTACGTTTAAGCTTGATTTTCTAAGAATTAGCTGAATTACAGCTTTGGTGCTGTGCTTCTCAGGGCTCCCATTTCCTTGTAATGGAAATCCTGCCAGTTTAATGTCAAATCCTGCCCTGCTGTCATCCCTTTCTCCTCCTCGCTCCTCTTATCTGCGGTTAATTAGAAGTTGTGAAGTGATGACTCCTACCTCCGCGTAATTAATCCAGGGTCTGCTGTGGCCATACACAGCACGTCATTGTCTGTGTTAGCCACAGAAGAGCGCTGCTTGGGAACAGGAAGAGCGGAGTGTAAATGGGGCTGTGCAAGTAATTAGGAGGCTTATTTAGGCATCTTAACTGAAAGAAGTAGAAGTAGAAAGAAGAGTATTGATGCCACTTTGTTATACCGATGCAAAGACAAGTCCTCACCAAATGCAGCTAAGCTGATGAGTCCTTTCATTTAGATGATGCTTTATTTTATTTTTGTGTATATATCTTTCTGTTTTTAGCAGTTAGAAAAGTAAGTGCAGATATCATTTATGTAATAAGAACAAAACTGTAAAAGCAAAAAGGATTCTCCTGTCATACCTCTTAAAGCAATCTAACCTCTTTCCATTTAAATTTTTCAACCATATTAAACCCTTAAGAATATTTAAGCGTCCTAACCTATCCTGCACATTTTTTTTTTCCTTTCCTCTGACAAGCGTTATTTTCCAGTATAATGTTGCTTTTTCATATTCTGAAGAGACTATGAACGGTGATTGGCTTGAATTGCGCTGTGCAACTGGCAGATGACCTTCTCGCTGCATTTAGGACTCAGACGCTGGAGTCCAACACTGAAGGTGTTAGTCACACTTCTTCCATGACAGCTGATTAAGATGGCGAGGTATTCCAGCAGAGAGCAGGACAGTGACATATTAGAGCTGCATAAATCAACCTTCAAATGACTGTGGAATATGAAAGAAGGTTGCAAACAGCGAAGGAGTCACAGCTGTCCGTGTAAGACTGTTTTAAGACATATTTGATATTAATGATCATTACTTCAGCCCTGGCTGCCTAACTAGGTATAGATATACTGTATGTTTCAAATATGAGGTGATGCATACTTTGCTCATATTGCTCGTACATGGTGATACATTAGTGCAACTGGCAAAACCCCCTAACACAAATCAGGCAAGATACATTATCTAAGATCATTGAAAATTATCTGATTTATCTCTTATTCTTTTGTAATATCTTTTGTTCATTCTCATTAGTTGACGTATCACATCAGTGTACTTGTGCAGTCGTGATTACGCAGTCTTTCTGTTTTCAATAAACAAAAAGGCCAAATGAGTTATTACTGAAAATGAGTCAGTTTAACACCTACAAATCAGAACGCAGGGCAGAAAGCAAGTGAGTAAACATGATGTGTACAGTACAGCTCCCCTCCCAGGCTCAACAGTCTCCCATCAGCATTAGAGTGACTCATGTTATCCAGAGTACAGAGAGGGTGACTAATCCATAAAGTGTTAAATTACATTTGTTTGAAACCTGGGACAAATGAAAATGATACCAAATGTTCCAAAGAGATGACATTTATTTATTTTAGTCATACTCAATTATGTTTAGACTTCAGTGTGTATTTCAGACCAGTGTGATGTTGTGAAGGATTTTAGGAATAGTGAAAGGTGAAATAGAAAGTAACTTAAAAAATAGCAAACAATTTGGACGTCCCTCACTGATGTTGAAATGCTGCACACAGCGTCGCACAAACGCACCTGATACACGATCTTGCTGGTTGCAAAGATGTACAAAGCCGTAGTCAGATGTATTTCAGCCTTTAACAAGTGTCCTTGCTCTTCAACTCCATTTGCGTGACTCTCCACATGCCGTTTGTGTTCAGAAATCCAAGGTTTAAAAATAGAAACATTATTGTTACAAGTGTCGTCTGGTTCCCCACCAGCTTCCTCCAACACACTGTTATACTGTCCTCTTGCCCCAGCACAGTCATGCAACATCTGCTCACACATTCACTGCATTTCTCATACACTGTATGTGTGACTGAATCTTTGCAGCGGGGTGAGAGGAGCAGTCGCATCAATCACCCCATCTGCTTCACACTCATGAACCTCAATCTATTCCAGCTCTCTGTCCTTGTTTGTGTGGCTGTTTCTGTCACTGCTGCAGCCGGGAAAAAAAAAAAGGGGGTGGGGGTGAGCTCAGCATGTGACATTTATGATGAATGTGGGCAGGGGTTTCTAAGTGTCAGCGCACAACATTTAGAGAACACCTTACTCTAATTGGTTTGTTTACCTGTCAGATCTCAGAGCCGAATGACACTGAGTGGTGCTGGCAGTGTAGTTACGGTTATGGCTGTCTTTCTGCTATCTTTTGGAGATGGAAGAGAGATTTTGTGGGGGAGGAGGGCAGGCTGATGTGATAGGGGAAACAGTACAGCTAAGCCTCCAGGACACAGTGCTTGGTTGTACCATAGGAGCATCACATAAATCCATACCACCAACCTTCTATGACGATATTGTGAATATATTGTGGTAAAGTATCTTCAAAGTTTTTTTTTTATTTTTTTTTACATCTTAGGATATACACTTTTTATACACTGCTTCTTTGTAGAGATTTCGGTCTGTGCTTTTGAAAAGATGGATATCACCGGTCTGTGAATATGAATCTGCTGCCAGCAGCCTCTGTCCACAGGGGAGAAAACTCCAGCGCCAATGATCTTGCTCATTAACACGCCGCGAATCTCAGTTGATTTTCAAAGTTCAAGTTGCTTCTAAACTGGTACAAACAGGACCGCCTGGTCATACAGAGGTAATATGTTGGACCGTGTCTTAACTGGTTCCTGAGCAACTTATAGAAACTGTAGGACACTGAACCCAAAAAATAGCCCAGCACAGGACTGACGCAGCACAATTTTATCATTCCACTCCAATTTTTGTGTAAATGAAACAATCACTGACATTAGAGGCCCAGGTAGTGTAGCTGTGGTTTGTTTTGTTTTGGGGTTGTTGGTTTTTTTTTTACCTTTGGACAGCATGGCTTTATAATAAGTTCAGCTAATGCTAGACATTAGAGTGGTATCCGTGTTCATCTAAGTTTCAGCAAGACAGTGAATAATGAAAGAGTGCACACAGGTACACAATCTCTCTTCTTTTAATAGGGTAAACATACAGTCCAGGCAGATGTGTCAGAGAAAAACAGATGAGGCGTAACAGAAAAACAACCAGAGTGGATGAAATTATTTGTACGTGATGGCGACACCCACTCCTCCTCTGCGGTGTGTACTGTCTGAGTTGGCACCTCTGCATGAGAAAAGAAAAATACTGGCACCTGTTTGACAGCTGATCTTTTTATTGTGATGCTCAAAGGAGAATAATCCTCATCGAACACGGTGTTCACTCAAACTTCCCTCTTTTTAAACTCATCAGTTGTGTTTATGAGGTAACACACATCATAAAGAAGGAGATGCTTAGTTGAAATAGGCATGATTACACAGATGTGTTGCAACTCCAGTGGTAATTTCACATCAGTAGATTGTTCCCTCGTCAGGTCTTTCTTATTCCATAGATTATTGTTGGCCTTGCAGAAGTATCACTAATGACTGTGAGAATGTAAGCAGTTGATTTCCTTTGGAACTCAGAGGCCAGGGGCAAGTGCATCCGACCATCTCTCCAGTTGTTTGCTGCGTTGAGGGTTTCATAAATAATGAACAATAGCAACGTGTAAGCATGGTGGACTCCCGAGATGATGAGTTTCCATGAGTCTTGACTGATGAAGCCCTGAAGTGCTAAAAGTCTTGATACAGTATGATACAAACTGTTCAAGCTGCTGAGGAGGACGTGACTTAAAAGATATTTCATGTTCCTTATTTTATGTTTCCTTCAAGCGTGCTCAGTTATAGTCATATATATTTTTGAGTAAGGCGGCACCTACTTTTGAAAAACCTCAACACAAATGTAAAAGCCTATTTGAGGTATTTATGGTTTTATAGGTTCTTCTAAAAGACGACAGAGTAAAGATGGACAGCAGCTGTGACTTTAAAAATAACTCCCAAAAATCTGATGATATCCAAAACCAAAAGAGATTCACTTTAAATAAATCCTCCAATCTGAGAATTTGGTTATTTTCAAAAGAGGCTTGAGTGAATAATCAATATTGAAAATCATTTTGCTTCAGCTCTAAATGACTCCAATAATTACTTGCTAATTAAAAAAAAAAAAAAAAATCTCTGTCCAGTAATTAACCAACCTATCAAAATTTTATTGTGCTGTGGTCTCATGGGAGTCTTTCCAAACCCAGACCCAGGATATTTTCTGTGAGAAGTCCTCTTTGAGAGTTTATCATGAGGAATTAATTGAAGTATTAAATCAAGAGGTCTGTCATGGGGCTGTAGTCTGTTGGTTCACCAAGGGAGAGAGTCTTACCCGTGCATGTCACTGTAAGTCATTATTACACCCCCCCACCCTCACCAGCCCTCAACGTGGGTCAGGAAATCAGGCAATTAAGGGAGCCGTGGATATGGATGAGAGCCGACAGCCATTGGGGGAATGCAGAAGGCCTGAACCTCCTCTCCCCCTCGGGGAATTGACTGGTCCACATCCCTCAGCCTACGACATGTACGGAACAACCACTTGATCACAATGCTTATTCAAATCAAGCCAATGCCCAGGCCTCCATTTGCCCAAGTACTTACTATTGACAATCACTCCACGCATTAAGGACAGCTCTCTGACAGATCTGTGTATCACTGAAATTTTAGCTTTGATTACTGCATTTTCTCTCCAGTAGACTGTTTTTCCGTCTATTCACCCAGAATTCACCCAGAAATGTTTGTAAAATACATCAGGACTACCAGGTTTATCGCAGGTTATGGAGTTTATTATACTGTCTACGGTGAATCAATGTTTTTAGTTTAAGGCTGATTGAGAAACCCTTATGCAGAGCACCTTTCTCCTTTTCCTCAGTGGGAATTCAGAGTAATCACTGGGGAGAATGAGGTGTGATTTCAGGGGACATTTGTCAGCCATGTTGCCTACACTGATCTTATAATGAGGAGGGGTCACCAGAATAATGAATTGCCTCATTTTTGATAATTCCATCACCAGCTGATAAAGCAAACAGAGCCTCTGTAAACCCCATAACAAGTGTACTAAGTTGTGCATTTTACAGCTTCGAGGAACACAAGGGCATCGAGATCTATTTTCGTCCCTCAGCGACTGCTCACTATTTGCCTGCGTGCTCGTGTTTGAGGTTGAGAAGTGGCGATGGAGGCGATGTAAATTTTACAATGCTGACAACACACACACACACACACACACACACACACCTGTCCATGGCCTTTCCAAGGCCTTTCCAAGGCCTCCAACCACCTGCTGTATTGCGGGTTGAAAGTAAGGTTTGCCACTGATCAGAAACCAGTTTAATTAGCGTTGAAAGCGACCCCGGCTGGGCGGCGCATGCTTCAAAGAAAAAAAACAAGCGGGTCTGAAGCCTTCTGACAACATGATTATTGAGGTCCAAATTAAACATGCCAGAAAAACTTTTATACTGCTGGTGCAGCTGCCAACTGTATTTAACTACTAGTTACTTTCTGTGTGTTTGAACCTGCTCCCTCACTTTGAATTATTTACTTCAAAAGGCAGAGTCCTTTGCACAATTTCAGTCTGCCAGCCTCAGTTATGTTTAAGCAACATGATTCATATTGCCAAATCTCTCCATAATTGAGTGTCTCAGGTGTATTGCTTTTCTCCTATTTATTTTTTGTAAAGGATGTTCACACTTGTGTCAGCCGTCTCTGTGCCACTATGAGTCACATAGAGAGAGTTTAGTTTACTCATTTAATCTCCTGTGTACTCTGGGTTACAATTTGGCTGTCTCTGCAGGAGTGAGTGAGTTTAAAGGTGGCAACAGGTCCTTCATGTCCTTCATCAGCTGATGATAGTTTCACACTATAGCCAAAATGAAGAGTCACAGGATTAGCCTGGCAGTTAGTGAGGTTGGATTCAAACAAATTAACGGGTTTGAGGCCCCTGCGTGGCACAGCATGTTGAAGCATTATGCAGAAACACCAATTACTCCTTGCTCCATCTCCAACCCTTTTAACCAGCAGTAATATACTGGCTTTTCAATGTCTCGACCCAAATAATGAGGGAGACAAGTAGATCTGTAGCTTCAGGGATCAATAAAGGAATACCAAAAATTCAGGGAGGAATAGAAAACAGTGGAGCTTGCTTGAAATTCAGGATACTGCTGATTCCCTGTATTAATAAACCTTCATTAGTGGCCTGGTTTTAAACTAACCTGCCTTGGAGCACTATATGTATGAATGCAGCCTCATATTGTGGCATATCCACACATAGCAGCTTCAAGTAAACCCAACTAAACTCCATCAATACTAATAATAGTTAATTATACTAATTTAGCTTATGATTGCTGTTAGAAGATGTCAGTGTCTCCTATTTGTGTGATACTTAATTTTTAGCATGTCTCAAAACTGAAAATACACATTTCACTGCAACTTCCCATCCTGGGATAAATAAAGTATATCTATCTATCTATCTTCACTGAATCTGGCCCTTGGCTTTGAGATTTTCAGTCAAAATCAAACAAAGAAAGGACTTCAGAAGGTTCTAGAAGATGTGTTGACGGACGTTGCTCGTTTAATGGTCAAATGCATAACAAGCAACTCTATGGTTTTATTTCCATTCTCTAGAGAAACTGCGAAAAAAGATCTCCATGTTTTTACAAAGTTCCTTTGTATAATATAACACACTCTTAATCCATCTGTTATAACTTGGTTCGGTTTAAGAAGTATGAGACACCTGGCTAAAGGGAAGGTAAACGAGATTTAAAGCAGAGAGGTTTAAACCTTTTCGCTGGGAGATGGACACAAAAGCAAAAGTCTGGAGTAACAACAACCTTGTATTTGAGATACCCTAAGATAACCTAAAAAGCCGCTCTTGAAGCTAATTTTCAGTGATTATTTTTTCCATTTTTATAAAGGCACTATAGGTCCATGTGGCTGCTAGCAGCGTTGCCAGTGCTGTTTAGGGTCGCCCGGGACTCTCTGGGCCTTTTTGTAACCTCACTATGGAGAATGTACCTTGAAAAGATCAAACCAAAGAGCTAGTGGCTCAAATGTGACAGGGCTCTAATAATATCCACAGAAAGGACATGAAAGAGAGCAGGAGGTGAGACGTCACCCCACAGAGACCTGCCATGATGCACGGCTCCACTGAATGTGTCTGTCTGTTTGTATTTAAGTGTGTTGCATTGTGCGTGTGTTTTCAGTTTATGTGGGTCATTTCATCACCTTTCATCACTGCTGTCCCACTTTTTGCTCCACTGCTGGGTTGCAGTTTGATTTCTTGGTCCTTTATTTTTTTCTTTTATCCAAACTCTGAGCTGAGGTGTCTTCATGTCAGATTGTCCTCACTGTGTACATGTGGTCACAGCTCCCCCTACAGAAACATTGGAGGCTCTACAATGTCAGCATCGTGTCCCCACAGGTTTGTCAATTCAAAGGCTGGTTTCATCTGCATCCAACACACAGAAAATTCAACTTCCAAGAGTCTAATTTCCTTTCATTAAAACAGTTTTGATGGCAGCACAGGAAGGAGTACAGCGAACAATATTTGAAATTCATGCCCACACTGAAAGCTTGGATAATAACCTTATACAGATGCAAGTGGTGGAGAGAAGCTTTTACGGAAATGCTGCCCCCATCATTACAGCAATTGAGAACAATTTGAATAATGTCACACGCATTTCTTTCTCTGTGTCAGAACCGCAACGAAATCTAGTTTAAAAATGCATAAAATGCATAGTTCAAGACCGGCCCGGTGCAAAAATGAAAATACAATTCATCCAGATGTATCCTGGAGCTACATTACCTGTTAAGTAGACCTTAAAAATTCAAAAGTGATACTGTGACTTGACAACAGAGGGAGCAAGCGGCATTCATTAGAGAGATCATGAAGTATTATTTCCCAGGAGAAATTTCTCTTTTTAACCAGTAGTTGGGGTGCAAGGGTCAGTTTCTTTGTCTAATGAAGGGAAATTAACTTGGCTCTTTATGGGTAATGTGACAGTTACAAGCATAATAAAGATGGATTCCTTAACAGTCTTGCTCCTCTTGCCTATTAGCAGTTTTAATTAGGAGTAGATGGAAGATGTTGATTATAGAGGCTGGTTAGCAGTTGGATTACTGAACCAACAGGCTCAAACTGGTCGGGGAAAGTAGTTGCAGTTGTCACCTAGAGGGAATTTCTGATGTTTGTAAATGACTAAGACGTTGGAAAATACAGTGTGTGTGTTGTTTGTGAAGATGATGCATACAAAAAGTGCTTGGAAAAGCCGTCGAAGCTGAGCCTGCTGATGATAACACAGGACTGTTAATTAACGGCGTCTCTTTGGCTGTGTCTGCTGTCTGTCTTCCATCATTTAAAAAAACTTGTAGCTTTTACTGCCCACGTAAAGAGCAGTGTAAAATCAGTTTTAGCACCTGTACTGGACCTGCCTGCACGTCTGCACCACAAATCAAATGTTTGCAAATCAGATGTTGTAACTCTGAAACAGCATTAATTGGAGAGGAGAAACGTGGCGTCTGATGCCAATTCCTCTGGAGAGAGATAAATTTAATGGAGACTCTGTCTTCCTGATTAAGCGTGGGCCGCTGGGTTAGAGTGTGATTATAAGGGCTATCAAGAGGCATTGCAACTTGATGGCATTTAATAGATGTTGCTGGGCTTTATTAGCTGTGGTTGTAATTTAAAGGGAGACCCACCCTTGTTTAAAGTGGCAGCCAATCTCTGTCTTTCCTCTAGTCGATTCTGGAGAGATTATAAAATCTGTAAACTCTCTCACTGTTTTTTTTTTTTTTTTTTTTTTTTTTTTTGTGACCAGTGAATGTATGTGTTTAAGAAATTATTGGCTAATTATTACAATAAATCATCAATAATTTAGAGACTTGAATTGATTTTAAAAAAAAAATGAAGATTTTGTTGTTTATTTTATCACATAATTTCATGCTACTCTTTTCTGCAAAAAAGATATATTACAGTAATTCACAGAGGTATTTATCTCCCTGACATAGGATTTATTTGAAAATTATATTTTCTTTTCATTATAAAAAGCACCAGCAGCTATTTTCATTTGTGCTCTTTCTTAAAACGGTATTGAATGTGTAGTATCAGTTAGAATATAACAGGGAGTATAAAGGTTTCAGGGCTCTATGAAAGATCAATGTAAGTCTCAGCCACCATATGCCTCTGCATTGTAACTAAAATGGCAAAAGTGATTTGGCAACTATTTTCTCCTTCCTACAGCCCCAGGGGACCAAGCTGAGGCCATTAATCCAATAAACTGCTATTGGTTGCAATACCTTGACAGCCACTTGCCTCCACACATGAGCCAGGTCTGCTCCGGAGACGTATACGGGCCAGAAAGAGGGAGAGTTAATTTGACTTGACCTTTCTGGTACTTGAAACAAGCTGTTATTTCGAACTCTCAAGTACAAACCAACCCCCCACCCCGGGAATTGTTATTAAATGTGAGACCGGAGAGACAAGCTCATCTTCAGCTTTAATGTTTGCAGCTCCATTACCTGCTTTCCATAGTAAACAAGAGCAGATTAAAAACTCACTTACTTTTCTCTTCATGGAGGCAAACAATAACGTTGTCTCCTCAGTTTATTTAACAGAGCAAGTCCATCAATCATCCCACCATTAAAATTCATAGCATTATTAAAATTAAATTTCCAACTGTGTTTTATTTTTTGATTACAGAACCGTGTACCTGATATTTTACTGGTCAAGTAAAAATTGGCTTCAGCCTGGCATCACAAGAAGACATGCCTTAACTGTGAATATCTGGATAGTTTCCATTGTTGAGATTTTTCTCTAAAATGACAGAATCACAACAGTCAGGAGAGGTCATATTTCAGTTTGGACAGACTGATGATGGGAAACTAAGTGCTTAAAAAGCAGTTTTTTGTTTTTTGTACCCTTTTTCATTCATCTAACATAAACATAAAGATTATATGTCCCTGCTGGCCAGCTCAAACAGACTAATGTCTTTTCTGATGTTAACCTTTGTGATTGATTCGTATTCACGCCAGTTTTGAACACAGATTTGAAAGTGAATAAATCTGACCTTTGCTGTGTGAAAGTCAAAGAAATATTACATTACAGCAGACACACTTTTGCCTTTGGCCAAGAGTGCAACACTCTCCAGACTTCTTTAATTTCAGCTTGGTAAAGCTCACATAAAGTACCTGTTATTGGTGTAAGATAAGGAATTGATTTGTCTGAAATTAGCATTATTTGTGTCATTTGGATATTAAATGCCAGTAAAATCTGTTAGTGTTTCAGCTAAAGGGCAACAGCAACCGCTCTGACTCTCTGTACCAAGACAGCTAGTGCACACCCCAGACATGTTGATTTGCACTTAGTGCTTCAAGTCAATCATAGCTAAACTTTTTTTTTGCCAATGAATTATTGCATTTTGCACTCTTAAGCTCTGTCTTGTGTACTTATATTGCAGCTGCAGTACCAGTCTAAGTAGCTGGCAGTTTGTGAAGTGATTTTGTCATCCCTTTGCCTTCTCTCTAGTGTCATCATCACGTTAATATTTCACTGTGTCCAAAACGCTACAAACCAAATACCTGCAAAACTAATGACATTTCCATTGCCACGCTAACGTTTTGGAACTCCCCCGTTGTTGTTGTTATATTCTTTCTTTTCAGTTGTATTTACCAAGTCCCAAAAAAAAGATGTGTACGAGCCTTTCTGTGTTTGGCTGATAAAATTTTAGCAGCGCCGGTTCTTTGACCCGGAAAATGACAATGGCTTCTCTCATTATTTGGCACCAACAAACATTGAAGAAAGATACAAGCCTCTTTTTGAACGGCACTAGACCACTCCATTGTACATGCAGGAATTGCCTCTGGTCCTGCATCTGCTCTCATCAGCCTCTGGGTAGATATAAGGTATTCAGGGGGCCGCACTGACGGAGGAGCCTCAAAGGGTTTGGCTTTTTTACGCCTCTTTATTGCTCAGATGCGCTTAATCCTATTCATATGCAGTGTGTGAATGTGTGTTAGAGAGAGAGTTTTCATGTGGTGTCTAAAAGCGTGGACTGGTTTGATCCTCCTCCGTGTTCGCAGATAAAAGTCTGAGTCACTGACTGGGATCTTTTAATGATCTCACCCGCTCCACCTATTTCCACCGCCCCAGCTTTTCTATCAATACCAGCGAGTGCTCTTCTGTCTGAATCTCTATACTACTGAAAATTGACGAAATTAGGCTGTTTTCCAAAGACAGCTGGCAGCTGCAGCGCTCAAATGGGGGACACACATTTCATGTGCACACCAGAAAAACACGAACCGTTCACAGAGACAAGCAACAACATAATTCATGGGTGACGTGTTTATAATGTTTATCCATCAAACATCCTGCACTGTCCTTTTAGTTCGTTCACTGTGACTTCTTACACTTCATCCATTAGCTCCCATCCGCTGGTCCTGACATTTCCCATTTTCAAACCCAAACATCAGAGGAGGGGAAAGCAATGGAAAGTAGAAGAGGATCCAGTGGATTTTGTTGCTGAGGGATGTTGAAATGGGTCTGGGCAGAGTGTTTTTAGAGCTGCCTGTCCTAGTTAGCCAGAGCAGGGGATTCTTGCCTGAGTGAGGTAGAGGCTAAGCAGTGAATTATTCAGTGCTGTTTCCTTTTCGGCATGCCCATACCCAGCACTCATATACACATGCATGTTGAGCCATTGCAGGCACGTATTCATGTCTTTAAAGGGGGAGGGGGGGGGGGGGGGGGGGGTGTGTGTGTGTCACGGGGACAGCAGAGGCATTCTTAGATCAATATTTGGCTGTTCAATTTGCACTGTACCACTTACAGCAATCTGTTTTCCTCGGAATAAGGCACACGTGACGTAAACAGAAAAGGGGTTGCAGATACAATTTCAGAAACTGCTTGTTGGATTTCTCTTAGTTTTTAAGAGCGATGGAACTTGATGAGAGTCTCTGAACTGTCACTTGAACTTTTGAAACCAATTTCTGTTGTTGGTATAGAGATCAAATGAACACGAGCCATGGGACACTCAATGGTGCGCTCTCTTCTGCCTCAAAAGATGAGCTGAAGATGTTACCCAACACAAAGCCCCCACCACAACAACAAAGTTAAAAATTTATGTATAGGCCTACAATTTATTAGTTTTTTTTTCCAAATAACACTAATAGTTCTCCTAATTTTAATTATTAAATGTTTGTTTGGATTTATATGTAGGCCATAGTGGATTACCATGAAACGATTGAATCCAGATGAATGGTTTCAGCTTTCCAGCTTTTTCAATTTACTTATTGACTTTATTCTCGTTGTTTACTTTTCACGCCATTTACACAGTTTCAGATCTCTTTATTGACTGCTCATGCAAACTTAACATAAGCCATTGTGCAACAGGGATTTGTTTGACTGTGCAAATAGCTACACCAGTTGCTGTTTCTGTCCAAGCAGTTGCTCAGTTTGTGTGCTGTTACCACCTCCTACGACGTGGACGAGGGGCTGGACTTTAGGAGGCGAAAAATGTAAATCATGAACTGGAAAAAAACTTGAAAAACAGTAAAAAAGAAAAAACTGTAAAAAAAAAAAAAAAAAAACTGTCAAAACAAGTTCAGTTGTCTGTCAGGATAGACACCTGGCTGAAATTTCAGTCCTTCAAGGTGTTGGACTTTTTCTTGTCATGCCACTCTGTGAAACAGAGACGATCTGCAATCATGCAGAGAGGAACATCACAAGACCTGCACTTAAAAATGGTCTTGTTCCGCTTTCCCTGAGCACTGCAGTGAGCACAGTACTGCCTCCCAGTGGTGGCTTTGTTGCGAGGCTTTGCAGCACTCACATCTGTGACAGGTACAGGAAGACATCCCTTCGGCCTGTCTTCAGCAGCTGCCTCCTGTGGCTGTGGCGTCTCTGCTGCCTTCTCACTCTCAGCGGTCACCCCCCTGAAGTCGGCCAGCTCCAAACACAGTGCCTCCCTGAAGCCCTTCTGGGTCAGTGGAGTCCTCTGCCTCTCCATAGCCAACTCCTTGTGAAGGATGAAGCTGTTGACCACAGCGATGTCAACAAAGTGGAGAAACAGCTTCTTGTACCACCTCATCGTCTTATGGGACACAGTGAAGTACTTGATGAGAGCATCTGACAAGTCCACTCCCCCCATGTACTTGTTGTACTCCTTCACTGGCTGAGGTATAGGTACATCACGCACTGACCAGCTGCCATCATGGTTCTTGATCCGCCGCTGCGCTGTGTCGCCGCCATAGGCCTTATGAAGCGAAGAACACATAGTTACTTCCTTCGTGTCCTTCCATTTGACATACAGCAGGGGACCCTCCCTGAGCCACCTCATCTCCCCTCGTTCTGCTGTCTTGGGGAGAGCATTAACCCTGTTCTTCAGGAAACCAAGCACGTTTTCCCTCATGGTGCCACAGGCCCCATAGCGGATCTGGTGGAGATGGAGAAAAAGAGCTCTGCTGGTGTAGAAGTTGTCCACGTACAAATTATAGCCTTTCCCAAGGAAGGGCACGTGGATCAGGTTTACAGCCGCATCATAGCTCAGACCATTTCCGCTAGGAGTGAGTGCTTTCCCCTGGTACACATTGAAGTTGAACGTGTAGCCTGTCTTGCTATCAGCCAGTGCAAACAGCTTGAAACCCCACTTTATCGGCTTGGCCTTCATGTACTGTTTCATGCCATGTCTAGCTTTTGAGGCTGCCATGCGTTCATCAATGGTGATGTTCTGGTAGGGGTGGTAATATGCCTTACACGCCAACAGGATCTGGTCTTGCAGTGGCTTCAAGCGAAACAGGGGGTCATAACCAGGCTGGCCTCTGAGCTGGTCATTCACAAGGTCAGCTGCTGGGTCACTCATGTGCAGGAATACCCCGATCAGCTCAAACCTGTAGCCTGCCATCACACTGGAGGGAAAGGGGTGGCTGTGCAGGCGATCCTTCCTCCACAGATCCCTCATGGCGGAGGGCTTCACCAGGCCGAGATAAATGACAATGGACAGGTACTTCATCATGGTCTCGGTGTCCAGGGGCTTCCACTGTCCTTTCAGGAGCCGGCGCTCTGCATTCTTGTTTGTATTTTGGCAGAGAACATTCACAACATCTTCACTGAAGAACAGCATGAAAAGTTCAAGGGGGCTGTAATCCTTCTGACGATCCAGTTGCACTCCGGGAGTTCTCTGTGGACGGAAGGGGAGCGTTTGAGGGAGCTCATCCTCTTCATCAATGCCGTGCCATGGATCCAGATCCTGTGGGACAACAGCAGGCCTCTTTGACGGCGTTTTTTCTGGGCTCACGGCAGCTGCACGCTTGCGAGGACTCTGAGCAGGCAGGGAGGAAGCCGGGGAGTTGGGAATGGGAGGCTGAGGAGTGCTGGCAGGTGGTGATGGTCGACAAGGGCTGGTTGGAGACTGCGTAAGAGTGGTGGAGGGTCCAGGAACAGGGCAGGAATGAGAGGCATCTTTATCACTGAAAAAAAAAAAAAAAAAAAAAAAAGTGATTAGTCATAGCAAGGCAATTTTATTTGTGTGGCCCATTTTTATAAACAGTTTGTCTCAAAGGGCTTTACATAGCAGCTACCCTTAGACCCTCACTTCGACTGAGGAAAAACTCCAGGAAAAGCCTTTTAAGTGGGAAAAATTGGAGAAACCTCGAGTCAGCACATAAAAAAAATTCATTCATTCACTCACTCACTCACACACACACAGCCATCAATTATGCTTTATAAGTGGATTACACTAACACACCACGCCATGTTGAAACACAATTCTGCTTTACTAACACATCTTATTGTGTATTTTATATTTTACTATCAGCGGGTGACTGGACAACAATTCAACATTACTCACGTTTGGTCGAGCACGACATCGTCCCCTGGATCAAAAGCGTCTTCTTCGACCGAGTCGGCGCTGTCGAAGTCCGAGCTGTAGTAGTCGACGTCGTCGTCGCTTTCCTCGTCACTTTTCAGCACGTGCAGCCCCTCCGTCATTGTCAACACACTCGTCGCCATGTCGGTGGGAAAGAAATGGCAAACGTGCCCACGACAATAACAAAAAAAAAAAAAAAATCGGTGAAAGAAGAGAAAATCCAGGCCGACAGCATTGACCGTGTGCCTACGTGTCTGTCTCGTTCGCCTCAACTCAGCTTGAAACTAAACAAACTAAGTTGTTTGGGGTTGTTTGGGGTCAGCTGGGGCAGAGTGGCGTCACCGGAAGCTCAAAGAGCTGGCCGATCACGTGGTCTAAGTAGCCCCCCAAACTTCCCGGAAGTGGGCGATAGAAACGGGAAAAACTACAATAATCGGTAAATAACTATCACTTAGTTAACTAACCTTACTTATCAAAGTCTAATTGTGTGAATACTATTGATTTTAGTCGTTTTATTAATTTATTTATTTTTGACTGAGGCTGGTTTACGATTTTCCAAGTAACTACACAAGTGTGGACTCACAATATAATGAGTTCTTACAGGAAATAGCATTTTGATACCAATTCATATCTGCATTTCTAAACTTATCCTCTACAGATTATACATAATAAATCACACACACTTTTTTCCCCAGAAAAATATGGTGTATGTATGGTGAATACAGTATTCACCATGGTATGCTGTGCTGCATGAGGATGCTCCAGTCATTCAGAGCGTGCACATTTATGGCTTCCCCAAGCACAGGGACAGGAGGATAAAGGTCAGCAGGAACAATATGACCACCTTCATAGATTGTAAAATAAATATATATCTATGTATGTATGTATGTGAGGTAATCATATTCAAAAAATAGAAAACATTCAACAGAGAAAATAACACAAAAGCCAAGGGAAGTATCAAAAGGAGATGTATAAGGCTGAGGTTGCAGAATGTAAAAAAAAAAAAAAAAAAAAAAAGACAGGACAATCAATATCTTCATATCATGTGCTCTGGCCATCATTCCGCAGCATCAATAATAAACTTCAATGAAACAATTATTTAACTACAATAGCTCTCCCTCCATATAATGGTCTGTTGGACTGTGAAGAAATCTGGGGACTTTAAATTAGCCATAATTGCGTGGATCCCGGATAAAAACCATCAATTCGTCTCATCATTTTTTAAATTTAATATAAATCGCGCCAATTAAAGTGTTCTCTCTCTCTCACACACACACACACACACGCGCGCGCTCTCCCATGTTAACTACATGTGTCCCATCAGATCCGTCCAAACATGGTGCAGAGCTTCGGAGTTGGATGCAGCCGGTCACGGCAGCGGGGGTGTCCCAAAGGACGGAGGAGCACGGCTGCTTCGGGACAGACGGTGGTGGGTGGTGTATATGATTGGGGGGGGGGGTGGATGTGTGACGCCGGCGAATTGCAGAGACTGTCAAACTGTACGTGAGGAGAGACCAACCAGGACGCGCAGGGAAGAGCAGATTTGGGGAGGGAGAGGCAGGTGGAGGAAGGGGGTGGGGGGATACGACCAAAAAAAAAAAAAAAAAATTAAATAAATAAATAATCATCAACAGGGGGGAGTTGGATGGATTCAAATGGGAGAAGGATCACAGGAGACCGGCTCTAGAAATATCAAGAGTCCCACTAAGAGGTCTGGCGTCTGCACCACATCAGCTTCAGGGATGTAGTCGAAGCGGCTCAGAGCTCAGCCCATCCGAGCTCATCACCATGAAGAAACACTCCGCCAGGGTCGCCCCGCTGTCCGCCTGCAACAGCCCGGTGCTCACCCTCACCAAAGTGGAAGGTAGGGGAGAGTTCCCGTCCCTTTAGACCGCAGACCGGGGGAGGCTGTCTGTCTTTTTCATTTATTTCTATTTTTTACTCTAAATTTGGTGGCATCCTTCTTTTTGATGTAAAACACAGAGAGATGATTTCATTTTGAATATCTCATTCAAGGCTGCTCTGTCTGTTAACTTTAGAAAATCTTTCTGCCCGCGAGATAAAAGCAACAACAGCAAAAGAGAAAAACAAAAAACAAAAACAAGGGAATCAACCGAGCGCGCAACTTCGCCTAAAATATGGGATGCAACATTCACCGCAAATCGAACGGAATCCCATCCATTTTTTTCCTCATCATAATTCAATTGCATCGTGCCTTAATAGTAAATTCTAATCTGCTATTTTAGGCGACCCCCTAATAACGTGTTCAACAGCATTAGAGCAACTCATATGTTGTCACAGGTTCCAAATTACTTGACGCACTGATTTTGACTCATGCTGGGTTTGGGCTAAATTTGACTCTTATCCTCAGGGAGGGACTTAAATTGTTATTGCAGCAGGGATCCCCCCACCCCATTTCTCCCACCTCCACCCATTACAGACGGCAAAAAAAAAAAAAATAAAATAAATAAAAATACCAGAGCATCCCAGCAGCAAACATGTTAGTTTGTCCCTGCAGAGGCTCTGATGGAAGACCGGTCCTCTGTGGTGCCTTTAGTACATGGGGTCTCCCTGCATTGTGTGTGTGTGTGCGTGCGCACGAGAGAGAGGGTCCCCCCGCCTGTCCTGCCACCTTCAGCAGGTATATTCTCACAGCCTGTGCAGTGTGTCTCTTTGGCTCTTCTCCTCAGCCTATAGTGTAGAATGGAAGTGGGATGTTATGCATTTTTTAATCTACCCCTCAGCGACAGAGGACCGCTGAATGTCTCAGTGTTTCTGGGACAGAAAACACTTAATTGGCTGCTGATTTCATGGCACTTTTCAACAGAACTGCATAAAGCTCCTTGAATCTGAAGTGAACCCTACAGCACATCTGCGTCTCTCACGTGACTTAAAAGAAAAACCAAGAATTATATATAATGAATAAACCTTTTTCTCCTTTGCGTGATGTGCTCATCGAATAGCGCGTTGAAATAGCCTTTACAGATGAAATGACCATTATCACATCTCTGTTTATTTCAGGAGAGGGTTGCTTGTAGCATTAACTTTGTGCAGTGCTTCAATAAGCAGTCACTAAGTGGAGTGAAGATAGATTTGCCAAAATGTGAGTGCAGTCTTAAAAAAAAAAGTGATGTTTCCTATAAATGTTAATAATGGAGACAGTCATGTATATAAATTTAATCCTCAACCTCTGAAAGCGTTTTCTGTCAAAACTTGAGCTCACAGTCTGCAGACTAAGAGGCATCAGTGAGGCTTAACTGTGACTGTACTCCAGGTGTAGTGGAGCAGGACGGTCAGGGCTATTAACTGAAAATACTTAATTATTCATAATTTATGCCTGGACCAGCTGCTAGATTCTGAATGAGGAACTTTCATGCTGTTTCATATGGACACTGCAGAAGTCTAACAAATCAACGAGCAAGACGCTGGATTTGTTCCATCATAACCCCAGAATAATCACCGCTGCTGGATTAGCAGAGCCTATTTGTACGACCGTCAGCCCAAAATATCTCATTTTCAGAATAACCGAGACGGTGGCGGGTTGTTTTTTTGACAAGCTTCTGTTTATTTAGAATTAACAAAAAGCTGTGGTGTGACATGGATGATGGATAGAGAAAGGATTGTTAGTGTGTGCGCACGCGTCTGTTTGTGTTTGGGCTAGATATAGTATTGTAAGTTGCTCTAGGGAGTCAAAGCTGTAGAGTTTATGAGCTGCTTTGAAGGAGAAGGGACTCAACACACAGCTTTTCACACACTCTACTGCTTATGTAACGCCCCCACCGAAAACCTGTTTCCTCATCAGCAACATTTTGTTTCTGATGTCTTTTCCTTTTTCTTCATCTTCTTTGCTTCCTTTTGTGTCCACTTCACATTTCCAGTTCACCACAGCGAGTACAAAACTGAGCAGATGTAGTAAAAACCAAATTCAGAGTCTGTTCCTGCTTTCGTGGCCGTCTCTGGATCACTGACACGTCTTCTGGGACTATCAAGTTAACAGCTTTGATTTGAGAGAAAGGTGGAACCACCACTGATCAATTTTGGGGCATCACACTTAGTAATTGTCATCTGGAGGGTAGTTACACAACAATCCATCAACGGGCAACACAACCCTGACTCAGACTGTTCTTTAACTGTTGCCTGATATTATTTTGTAACTGAAGTCCATTCCTGAGCATCTCTTGCTGTTTCTGTTCAATGTTTTCATCTGGAGTATCTTCTCCTATGTGTCCTTGTGACAGATGCACCCAGCCAGAAGCCTATGGATAATTATTATTGATTTCTTTTTATTTTCTATCTTAAAAAAAAAAAAAATCTATTTGGAGCTGATGATGTCTTTGGGGAGTGTCTGTGTTGTTCCTGTGTTGTCAGAAGCTTTGGTGAGAAGTTCATAAAAATCCCTTTAATCTCTATAATTTTCTAACAGCTTTGAAACAGAGCAGGCTTTTTTGTAAGTGATTCAGTGTCCATAGGTCCCCCAGGAAGCTGGTCCTGTTTCACCAGCTGCTTTCAGGGACCGACTGAACACCTGAACGTGATTTAAGACTTCTGATGAAAAAGCTATCATTAAATATTTGACAATCCAGCCGTCTGCATGATTCTGTGTGCTTCAAGATCCTAAAATTTTTTAAAATGTACTACACTAACTTCCTGATACATTCGGCCCGTCTCCTCTGCTAATTGTGCATTTTCATCTTAAACCAGGAGCATTAAGCAAAAGAAAAGCAGCAGTTATCACTAAGCAAATGAGATAAAAAAAAAAAAAAGATGAGGTTTCAGCCTTAAAAGATTAAAGTTGGAGATAAAACAAAAGGACGCAAGTCGTCAATGTTGAACATATAGCATAGCTATACATTCACAAATGCAAAAATGCGCTCCTTTGCATGCATCTTATCTGTATGTAAATTTGAATTTAGAACATGAATTTGTGAATTTAGACACGGCATGAATACCAACAACCTCAATATGGAGATCGGGATATCTGCCAAACATACGGTGCATCAATGTTTGACCTGCATCACTGCTGTTAAAGGATGATGAGAAGCAGCGATGACATTCGTGTTTGTCGAGCTCCATTAAAAGGTTACTTTTATCTTTTGAATGTAATTGGAGATGACTTTGAAGGTAGTCAGAGGCATTTTTAAGGCAAGGGAAACAGACCCTTGCTCCATTGATGAAGCTCAAGCTTTTGTTCAGGTCTATCGAAAGCAAAGTACGTGTTCAGTCAGTCCATGCTGAAATGAGATGAGACATTAAATAGGTGGATTGATGTTGTTAAAGTGCTAAACTTATTCACTGTATGAGGTCATTTCAGGTTTGCTGCCACCTCTCTCTCACCGCCCCTCTCGTTTGTCTTTCGTATATGAGAAGGACTTGTGTAACAGTGTACTGGTGCTTTATCTTTGAGTAAAATCCTCTGTCAAAAAGAGTGTGAAGATGCAGCTCTAAGCTATAATCCGAATTTCAGGGAGTTGATCCAAAAACTTTCCTCAGGCTGCGGGACTGCTGCCGAGCTTCCTCGACTGTCTAATGCAGCCAGTGGACCAGATGGTACAGTTGTGTTGTCCCTAATAGGGTAATCTTTGCAATGCAGAAATGACAAAATATATCCACCTTGCATGCAAGCACTTGTAGTAATTGTGAGGAAAAAGTGTCAGCAAAAAAAAAATAAAAGTGTACTGTGTGCACAGTTGCCATTTCATCTGTGAAAATGACTGACTTTGCAGATCACTCCAACCAAATCTCATTTGATAAACTTCCTTTATCCTGTAACATTCAAAAAGGATCGATCATCATGCTGCGTCTGTCATTTTACAGCAGTGTGAGATAAAAATAGTGGCGTCTGTGGAGTGGAAGCGCTGTTTGGGCAGATGCTCTGATGGTACAGTATACCTATGGTGCTAGCCTATCCATTACTTCAGCCAGGACGCTGAAGCCAATCTTTTAAATATTGATTTGTTGCAGAAAGTGTTTGGACTCCTGCCAGTGTGTTAAACTGCGGGTCAGTTACAGAGTTTTCACTGTTGTGGAGGGAGCTGGATGCTGAGAGATGTTTCGACGCTGGGGAAAATACTGTTGGGCAGTCAACCCAGTGCCAACTACAAGTAAGAGCATTAATGCTGTTGTAACACACAGTGCACAAACAGACACACACACAAACGTGTCCTGCTTGCATGCATGCTGTGCTTTGTCGTGTCGCTAACCAATGAGACATCAGGGGGCAGCAGCATTGACCCAATTCATGAGCATCTGTTGAACCAGCCAGGCGGGTCGGTGCCAGTGGCAAACAACAAGCTTGGATGCTGAGGTGACGACGATGCCTCTTCGCCCTCTGAGGGTGAAGGAGAAACGAGTCAGGAATTAAGGAGAGCAGGATCAGTAACAGCCGCCCTGCCCTTGTCTGCCCTCCCAGGCCTTTTTCCTCTGAGCCCATGTGGTTCCACCTATCAGGTGGTTGAGGCAGCAGGGTGTGTTTTCCACCTGTCTCTCTGCTGTGTTATTGCGTGGGACAGGTTTGTCAGACGAGCCTGCTCTGGTGCGTTGAAGGGCCTCTGACTGACAGCTTGGCCTGACCAAGCTGTCACAGCCAAGTATCCCAGACTCCCACTGTCTCTCGGAGATTACAAAGACAATGACTGCTGTCTGTCTGCGTGCTACCTGGCTCCCTGTCTGTCTGCCTGCCATGACACAAACCCCGTCCTTCTGTAACTTGACATTTTGAGTTTGTAGTTTGCAACGAATTCCTAGAAATTCTGCAAACAAATACAGACTAGCATCTTTTAAAGACTTGTCAGAAATGACAGACCATATAAGTCAACGTGGGACTGAAGGATTTATTTTTATCAAAGAAATTATTCGGTGATTGATGCTTTGTGACAGGCATAACCACATTTAAAGCCAAGCAAAGGTTTTGCATCATTTCCTTGTTATTCATCTAGATCCAAAAGGTTCAGGGTCAGTTCACCCAACGTACCGAAATCATTTCCACATAATCTATAACTGACACTATTCAGGGATTGTCGCACTGTTATGTTTACTTATGAGAGTGCAAACAAGTGAGATGCATTTGTCAATTCATATTCATCAGGAAACAAAGTCCCAGCAGACAGTAAGACAAGGAAAAGACTTTCTCTTGTGTATATCAGTGATTGATCTGTTTACCTTTTGAATTGTTGAGGCCGAGTGTTGCAGTGCACTCTTACTCACACCAAGGTGTTGCCACTCAGACAAGCCTGACTCTCTTACCTCAGTGTCTCCCACATTCAGCTCAGGTCCCCTGACAGCTGCCTGGCCGCCGTGGTAAACCAGCACAAGTCTGATGCCATCGTCCGTGCTGCCGATGAGGATTTTTCTTCCCTGCTCACTGAGAATCGGCCCATTCGGGGAATTACAGAGGGACGTAATAGGGCTTTCTCGGCTTGCCATGGCCATGTTCTGTAAAGTGTGAGAACAGGCAGTCAGGCAGGCCTCTGCTGGCACGTTTGGGATTTGCAGCTATCAGCTGGAGAGATCTGCACTGCAGAGTCTGTAGGGGGAGGGAGGAGAGCGGGAGTGGGAACTGTAGCCTGGTGGGAGCAGGGAAGCATGTGTTGAGAGAAAACTGACTAGTTAATCTCCGGATAAGTCTGAACATCTATCACAGTGTTTTTGATCCTGCTAGGAGAATGATATATATTCAATACCCAGCCCTAGTAGGCACTGAGAGCACTAAATAACCGCAGGACCAATGACCACATAAATTAAAGATTGATTTACTGTGCCTTTAGAGATAAAGGAACTGATTCATTTACAGATTTTCACACACAGAGAGAGGAGTCACATTGAACAAATGTCTTTTTTTTTTTACTCCTTCACTGTCAATGAAAGAGCAGAACTCTGTGTTCGAAACGTGGCTAAAATACGCTGCTTTGTGTTAGTAACAGCTTTCTCTAACTCTTTCCCTCCTGTTGAGGTTTGCCTTTCCCTGAATACATCTGAAACGCCACACACAGCTGTCACAGACTGCAAAGACTCCAAAGCCGATCCTACAAGGATGTCTTCCTGTCCACATGGACTTCACAGATGCCTTTTGGTGTCGTTTAAGCGTTTTAGACATGGAATTGGTTGAATGAATGGAAATATTTCCATCTGTATTCTCGATGCTAAATGAAGAATTTTATTTGATTTAATTAAATGTGCAACTAAACCGAATGTACAAATCTGAGATTAATTATGAAATGTTGTCAAAAGAAAAAACCCTAAATGAGACCAAAGATTGTGCTGCAGGCTGTTCGCTTTACTGCAGCGGCCATGAGACCTGGACACTGACCTTGAAGGTTCACATTTGATAAAGAAATGATAAGGTTAAGCACTTTCACTTAATCATTCAGCAGCTACACAAGGAGACTCTTTCAGTGTTTTACAGTCATGGTAGTAAATGTCATTAGCAGAGGAGCCTTCCTATGACTCTCAGCTACTCAGTTGGCTTAGCTGTCTGTTTCGATGATCAGTTCTGTAGTGTTTCTTATTGTTCATCACTGGCAGTCAAGTTTGATACAGTATCATTGTCGCCGGCAGAGTAAATATGAAAGGAGTGCATTGACCTTAAATGATTGAGTCACTGTTTCAGTTTGGAACAAATGAATATACGTTGTTGTCTCAGCATTTACTCATCACAGCTTTAAATTGCTAATTCATAATTCATATTTGGGGTCGCTTAAAAACAGAATGGATTCTATCTGTTCTGAGTATTATGGTCACAGCTGAATCACTGAGTGTCGCCGGCATGACAGAAATATCACTGATGCAGTCATGACAACTCACTCAGCGTGTTCGCACGTGCCAAAGCTGGAAATGCTCTGCCGGCTGTCCCAGTGCCTCTCTAGGGGCTGTGTAGCTTGGCCCACCACTACATTTGGAAGATTAAAGTGCGCTGCAGCATGACGCAGTGGCCAAGGCTACAGGATGTGGGACGGAGGCCCAGGAAGGACAAAAGCTGCGTGGTGTAAACAAGAGATGACCTCCAGAATGAGACAGACGCTGAGGCTTGGAGCTCAGAATAGAGAAACTTAATTCTTACCCTTGTCCCAAGACTTCGATATATATCCACGTGTGTCTGTGTCTTTTTTTGGTCTTTGCTGATTCATTATTTCAAAGCAACAACAAATGAATCAGCTTTCGTTGCTACCAGATTTCTCCCCGGGGCTGTCAGATCCTGTTGAGTGCTTTTGCAACATGGAGCGTTGTTCAATGCAGTATAATTACACTTTAATTGCATCACATTTTCTTTTCTTTTTTTTTTTTGCCATGGAGAAACAAATTAACAATCTCTTGTGTATTCAGCAGGGGGCCTTGGGAGGGCGGGGTATTAGCATTAGAGGCGATAGTCATCAGGGAAGTTAATCTGAGATATGATGAGACCACCTGGCAAGGTCAGAAACAGCTCCGACAGAAGAATGAGCCGCCTCATTGGGCTTGATGAATTCCCTCTTACACAGGTCTTTAGTAAAATATTTTAAATTAGACAAAAGGTGTCCTTTTTGCTGGGGAGACTGCATTAACATAAAGATAGACACTGCTTCAGCTGACATGGGAAGACTGCATTAATAACAGAATACTCAGTGTCCTGTTGATGGTGTACAATAATTGTTGCCAGCCGGAGTTGGATTTATTCTCGTCACACTGAGGCCTTTTGACGTGTGCTCTAAATTCCAGTCAACAGTGTACAGTGCAGCTAAATCTGCAAAAGGCTCCCTGCGGCCCACCATTACCTCTGGAAACACCATTAGGGAGATAGCACATTTTTAACTTGTTGGGAAGCAGAAAATAGCAGAACATGCGTGGTCTGCATCATATAGCCGCTCCAAAACACAGCTGAGCATGAGGAGCATTGTTTTCTGCCGTGTCCTCGTGAAGCTGATTGAAGCCGTGCAGTTTTGGTCCCTGTGCTGAACATGTAGCCACATGGTTCAAAGACTGAGTCTGAAACCTCATTTATATTTGGTGGTTGTGCTCATTTGTCCTTAATCGCAAAGTCATTGAGAGATCAAGAAAGCCAGATCACAAGAATGATCTGAACTACTGAAACTACTTTAAATGTTGGGTTTGAATTCAATAACTTTTACATTCACACACAGCTATGTACTGCAGTACTTTATAAGAGCAGCGGCTGATCTTGGTGGAGCCAATCAGGAATGAGGCACAGCGTGGGTAGAAAACAGCTTTGCAACACTTTGCTTCAATTCACACTGTAACTGAAGAAGTATGGGGGCTGTCAGGTTTTGACAGGAGCAATAGAAAGCTAAATCTTGTAACACATGCTTTTGTGCACTCAGGCAAACACACACGCACATGTCATTGTAGCTCATGAGGTCGAGAGGAGGCCTTGGATTGGATAACAGATCTGCCCTCTTTTGTCCTCTGTTTGGATGCTGCCTGTCACACACGATCATTATATTTTTAACTCAGATGTCTGATTGATTACCTTCAGGTTCAATTAAACTGCAAAAGCGACTATTTTTATCTAGAAAACTATGGCAACACACGGGTGACCCAGAGACAGCTGCTGTTTTAGCTTTGAGCTCATATTTACTGAAAGTTATTCAAATTATTTCCACGGCTAGAGCTAATCTTTATTTTATAAACAGAAACAAAAGTAGCTCATTTTGAAAGGCACTCAAATAAAGTAGATTATAAATATCAATGTGTTTATTTGCCTGTCTAATATTTGTGTGTGTCCACTTGCAGGAGAAGACCGCACCAGGGAGAGTGTGGTTGGCAACACAGATGCACAGTCGGCTGCTGGGGCCTCAGGAGCAGAGTCCGGCTCCAACAGACGGAGGCTCCACTGCTGCATCAGGGTAACAACTGTACAAGTGCAGAAGGCCCTGTGGGGGGTCGCCATGGTCATGTGCGTGTGCTCGTCCTGGGCAGGCTCCACCCAGCTGGCCAAGCTGACCTTTAAGCAGTTTGATGCCCCTTTCACCCTCACCTGGTTTGCCACCACCTGGAACTGCCTCTTCTTCCCCCTCTATTACATTGGCCACCTGTGCAAGAGTCCGGAGAGGCAAACGCCCAAACAGAGATTCAGGTGAGCAGGCTGTCAGTGCTCTGTGGGCATGTTGACTTACATAGCAGCTTAATCCTTTACAGAAAAAGAAAACCAAATACAGAGAGGAAAATGCACAAAACAACTTAAGCCGATTTGGCTTCTCTAAGACCTTGTGGGAGGTCGTTATAGAGTCAAAAAGCAGCAAAAGGAAGAGCAACCAGAAATTTATTACCTTATTATTATTATTATTATTATGAAGAAGAAGAACAAATACAGAATAAACATAATAAATAAATTCCAACTGTATATGATTAGATAATACTTTTTTTTAGTTTGCCAAGACGTCTTTGTGCTGCTGCAACAAACAGAAGATGTTTTGAGCTTTCGGAGTTGAAACACAGTGATAATCACAGTCTTTAGACAAAAATCTTAACTCTGCTGCCTGCTAATCTACTTCAGTCCAAAGAGAAAGAAAGAAAAAGAAAGTGGAGGGGGTGGCAGGTGTCGTAGATGATGGGTGGGAATGGGCTGCCGGAACTTGGCTGGAGCTGATGGGCCAAGTGTCTTGTGCTGAATCTCAGGCAAAAGAAAAATAGTGACCAAGATTTGGTATTTGTAATATTAGTCCTGTCTCTTTAAATAAAGTGGTGGCCAATGGAAAAGGTCAGACACTGGTAATAACTGCCTTCTGAATGAAAAATCTGCGTTTCTCTTTGCTATAATTTTAGAGGAGCTGAAGTTAATGTGACATATTTATGGAAGCCCATTTCTGCCAGTAAAAAATAAAAAAAGATGAAAACTTAGCCTTGATTTAAAAAAAAAATGACATACAAAGTCATAATTATGAGATGAGAAGTCGAAATTATGAGATAAAAAGTCATAATTCAATCCAGCCAAGTCGTAGGGCACAAATGCTCTGAAAAGGCAAGTTTCTGTTCATTTCCTGTTTCTCTACACACGGCGCAAAATGAGTCATTAGCACTGTGACACATTGATCACTTTTATTACTGGTTCCATTTTCTCAGTCCCAAAGAAACCAGATAAAAATGATGAAAATGATCATAAAATGATTTCATGAGCTGTTGAATGCATTAAAATATGCCTCCTCAGCTGAGTTGCAGAGCTACAGGTCCTCCTGATGTCAGAGCAGATTGCAGGTCTGTAAAGTGCAACAACAAAACAACGCAGCCGTCAACCGGAGGTGTCGTATCCAGCATCTGCAATGAAATGGTGACAGACATTAACAATATTGTCACTGAATTAAGCGTGAGAAATGTTAATTTAGTGTAGACTCAGCTCTCTGGAGTTGATTCATAGCAACGCTGCACCTCATTATCGAGAGAGACAATCAGGCAAACACGCTACCTGCCACTCCTCAGTCATTGCTGCTTCATCACTTTTATAGCCCACAGATGCTTTCAGGGTAAACAGTGTAACTGAAGAAGCACTGTAAACATCAGCAAGTCCAAAAGACAGCATCTCAAAATAAATAAATAAATAAATAAATTCAACAATGTTATATTTTGACCCAGGGGAAGGGGGAAGCTGTAGTTTAAGAGTAGAAAAAAATACTTGTTGGCATCAGAGCAGTGGGACACAATATAAAAGCTTGGCAAAGGGAATATTTCAACCGTAGTAACAGATTGGAGATGAAGAGTATCAAGTGTTTAGATACTGATACTTGGCTCAGTCACAACCATATAATTTCATGGCATGCAGGAGCAGCAGGAATATCTATCTACTGAAAAGTCTGAAAAGAAAAGTCTCAGCGGTGACAGCACCGCAGAAATGAAAACCAATTCGATTGACGTCCATCAAAGGACTCTCTTGATTTATTTACTTATTGTTTTAACCTCAGTAAGCATTTTCCCAAGGAGTTTCCCTCAATCCCAGAAGTTTGAGACAGTAAACTTAAATCTTTTTTAATACAACATGGTGTTCATTTTTATTAATTTTATTGCCCAATTAAGAAAAAAATAGGCCATAAAACTGAGTCTGCATTAAGGTGTGGCCACAGTATGACAGACTGTAACACAAACAGAAACCTGCCTGACAATCAGGATAGGGTATAAAGCAGAAAAGTGCCACCTTCACTAAATATGATGTCTTCTAGTTTCAAAAATCAAAGATGTCTACAGCCAATTAGCAAACTTTGGCTGTAGACAAAGGTCATCTGAGGTCATCGCACTGGGTTGCTGCTTGGTTGCAGCATGAACAGCATGCATCTGATGTATCTGTTCAGGCAAATAGTAAACACAAACATACACTGCTATTATTGTATTACAATGTACTCCAAAGACAAAGACGAATGAACAAATGAAATAACGTGTTTAGTTTGATTAACAGAGGCAGAGTTGTAGCTCAGAAATTTGTAATTTCAGGGCCTACTTGTTGATATTAGCTCTTTCTGCCTAATCGGTCTCTCATGCACTGGGGAGAGATTAATTTAGATGGAACTGTTACAGTGGGAATAACTTTAGCCTTCATCACAGATTAGAGTCTCCCTGTGGTGGCATTTGTACAGATGAAGCTGTTTGTATCTATAAATATTGATTAAAGTCCCAGACTATAATAATGTGTATCAACTGAAATTAGTCATAGCACATAACTCAATATGTGAACACTCCACTCTGTGTTGTGTGTCCGCACAGGGAGTGCTGCAGGTTCTTTGGGGATGACGGGCTGACCCCCAAGGTGTTTTTCACCAAGGTGGCTCCCTTTGGCCTGCTGTGGATCCTCACCAACTACCTGTACCTGCAGGCCCTCAGGAAGATCAACACAACAGACGTGTCAGCTCTGTTCTGTTGTAACAAGGCCTTCGTCTTTCTGCTGTCTTGGATTGTACTCAGAGACCGCTTCATGGGGGTCAGGGTGAGTATGTCTGCAAGAATTTGTGAGATTTTATTGTTGCTGTTGTCTACTCTCTCTCTCTCTGCTCTCAGTTATGATAAAAAAAAAAGTAAAGTAAAGCAGTGATTCTCCAGTTGTCCCCTTCAGGCCTCTTTCAACTGCGATTAAGACAACAACCATTAAAAGGAATTTGTTTATTGTCATTACAAGAGTTTTATTTAAAACCATAGTATAAAAAAAAAATTCCCATTGGTTAGATTTTACAACACCTTTCTTTTCAGTTTGTATCAGGTTAAAAATAATCTGTGTGGTTTAATGTTATCTTTTAATTGGATGTTTGATTGCCTTATTTGTCTCGAGCACAGTTGATTTGGCCAGCCTCTAATTAATATCTAAGAGAAAGAGAGAGAAAGAAAAAGAGCAACATTAAAGTAAATGCCAACAAAGTGTTGTATTTTTTCCCTTGATTGATTCAGTTTCATGAAAATTTGATAAAAAGAGAAATTGGAAAAAGGTACATCGGCCCTAAGAGATTAAATGCACAACAGCAGTTTAGGAAAACATCAAAATCGAGAAAAAACAAGCTTGCCTTGCCTTTCCAAGTGTTCGCAGGGGACATCTGTGCTACTTGCTGCACATTTATGCATTTGTTTTGCATGTGTATTCAGCAGTGTGTGCTGAGCAGGATGTATATCCCTGAGAGGTCAGAGATGCACATCATTTTTGGAGCTGGTGATTGTTCTTTCTATCGTGTCTTGTAACTCACATTTCTTTTATGACCTAATGGAGACATTCTTACCAGAAGGTTGGTCAAAAATGATTGCTTTGGTGGACAGACAGAAGTCTGCCATCTTACTCGATGCTCTTTGAGTCAAGTGGGGATATTAACTGCATCTGATTGTGTGTCTCTATACAATATATCAGAGCTGGATGTGAGTTGCACACAGAGCACTGTGGAGGGAAGAGCATGTTACCGTGTGACAGCATAATGTCCCGCCTATGTATCATTCAAATGTGCCTCCTGCTGAGTGTTTGTGTGTGTGTGCGCACGCGCTTGCATGTTTGTCACAGATTTTTCCAGATGAGGGGTGAGTGTAAGAACTGATGTGCCTCCTGCTCTGCTCCCACTAAGCACCTCTTACATGCGTTCATCTACAGCCATCTGCACTCTGCAGAATGGATTCCCCACTTTCTGCTTTCAGACTCTCACCACCCCACCACCTCTCCCTCGTGTATGCTCCTCCTCCCCACCCCCATTATCTGCAATGAAAGGCCCCAGTCAGAGACAAATACTACAATAATTGTGCATCCCTCTCGCTCTCTCCCTGACACCCTCACACACACGCGCTCTCTCTCTCTCTCTCTCTCTCGCTCAGTGGTGGGGAATGCAGTGCTTGGAAGTCTGCAGCAATGCAGCGGCTCTCAGAAGAGTTTGGCATGCCATTGAAGGAGAGAGAAAGAGAGAGAGAGAGAGAGAGAGAGAGAAATGGGAACTAAATGATTTAAAAAGATGAAGGTAGCTTTAACAAAATTGCGTTCAGAAAGGAATAACTCATTCCTGTTGGCGACAGCAGCAGAGGCGGTGAGTGAGTGGAGTGTTCAGGTTAGAAAGTTACAAAATAAAGTGAAGCCCTTTTGCCAATGTGTGAACAAATTGATTCATTAGATGAAAGGGAGTTAAATCTTCCATCTATATCGTCACACTGGAATTATAGAAATCCATGTGTCATGATCCTTTACCGTACAGGGTCACTGACCCTGTGAGCAACGTGTGCCGCACTACAAATAAAAGGTGTAGCTGTGACTGACGGGCAGCCTGCAGTGCAGAAAGAGACATTTTGCTCAAGGTGGCCAAAGGCTTTGGGCAAGCAAAAGCACACGGCTCATTTATCTTCCTGACACCTCCTTAATGCAGAGCAAATCCACTCAGCTGGACTGCGTCCCGTCCATATCGCTGCTGCTCAGTCCATGTGCTCAGTTAACACCGCATGCACTCAAACACAAGCAGCAAAAAAAGATTGGTTTTCATTTTATTCCCATCATGTATAAACATGTTGGCTGTGCAGCGTAAATCAGGCTGACACTGTAGAAGCTGCCTGTTCTAAGTTGCACTTACTCTGTCAATCTAAGAACAGATTTTATATGAGAGGGAAGTTGACACCACGCCTGTCAACAACACAAGAGTTGTTGGTACCCAGAGTTTGCACCACACCCATCAATCTGAGAATATCTGTCCACAGATAACGCCCTGTGGTAGTTCCTATGACAGTACACACACACAAACACGACTTCAAATATATGGATATATATGTGTGTGCTTGTGTATGTTCCTGCCACAATAGTTGTGTCCAGAATCACATTTTGCCACAGTGACACACACACGGTGCTATTGAGGCTGGAGCTGTCTGCAGACTTCAAAATAAAACCGATGTATTAATTATACCATTACAACTGTTGTCCTGTGAGGCTTGTGATTTTTGCAGTGAATAACAAAGTGTGGACCATGTGTGCCCGCTGTGTCCCCACACAGCAGTAATGGCTCCAGCATCTTTATCACCACGCTGTGAGCAGCATGTCGTCCATCCGTCTTCCACTGATGTTCCTCCCCCTCTCTGTCTCTGCCTACAGATAGTAGCTGCCATCTTGGCCATAGCAGGCATTGTAATGATGACCTACGCTGATGGGTTCCACAGCCACTCGGTCATTGGCATCACTTTGGTTGTGGCCTCGGCTTCGATGTCGGCACTCTACAAGGTATTTGCATTTTAAACATGACAACTAAGCTTGTTTACCGTACCCCACACGTAGTGACACTCTCATGTGCAGTGGGAAAAAATCCTGCAGAAATCGTTAAACATATGTATAAATATGTCTTATGTAAGAAATCCTGGACTACCTCCCTTCTACTTATGTAACCAGGTGGCAGAAGACAGGAGGAGATTATGAAATGAAAGACTCAGCTGAGCATGAGATATGTATGTGTTTGGCTGCTGCCCTCGGGCAATGATGTCGTGATCAAGCAGCTTATGGGACAGATAGTTATATTTTGATGGGGCTTCGGTCTCCTCTGCCCCGCTGTCTGTGCCGCCTAACGTGATAGACAGCAGACAGTTCCCTCGCCAGGGTCATGGCAGGTACTTGCCCCCTCTGCAGTACCCGTCTGCTCCTTAAAGGCAGGCAGATTCTTCAACGCTCTCTGGTCTTTCTTCCTCAGGTGCTCTTCAAGATGGTCCTGGGCAGTGCCAAATTTGGAGAGGCTGCACTCTTTCTCAGCATTGTTGGAAGTGCCAACTTTGTGTTCATCAGCTTTGTGCCGATCATCCTGTATTTTACACGCGTGGAGTACATCGGTTCACCTGGAGACATCCCCTGGGCCTACCTCTGCGGGGTTGCAGGCCTGCTTTTTGGTATGGAAAGATTCTGTATCACGCACTATGGCACACACACCCCATACTGCAATGATTATGCAGCCCATGAAAACACTTTTGCTCGTTTTGCATTGTGTTTTTTACTCCTACTCTGATTCTGCTTCACCTCACAGCTTTCAACGTCCTCGTGAACTTTGGCATCGCCATAACATACCCGACCTTCATCTCGCTTGGTATCGTCCTAAGTGTTCCTGTAAATGCCAGTAAGTCTTTTGGTTTTCCTCACGGATCCAAATTTTTAGGTTCAGTCAGTTATTTGATGCCATCAACATCTCTCCAAAAGTTATGATCTACTTTATATTTCAAGGATAACCTCACATCAGACAGTAAAACAAACCTTTTCTTAAATCATAATTCATGCATAATTAACTTTGTATATTGATTTCTAACATTACTCCTTTAAAGTAGGTGTGTTTCAACGCCACCATTTAAACCCTCCACTGATACTCACTCTTATGATTTCACAGTGGTGGACCTCTACACATGTGAAATTCATTTCAACACGGTTCGCCTCATTGCCGTGTTCATCATTTGCCTGGGCTTCCTCATGCTGCTGTTACCGGAGGATTGGGACCAGTGCATCATCCAGCTCAGCACCAGGCTGCGCAAGCGTGACGACCCAGCAGAGAGCGGAGGAGAAGCAGGCGCCACCACGGGGCTCAACTGGAGAGGGAGAGCCCGGACCTCCATGTCAACATTTGCACATTGACGACATCACATATAACCATGTAAACACACACACACACACACACACACACACATTGAGGTGTTACTCAGTGTTAGGTCATTTGACCTGTCCAGTGCCCTGACCCATCTTAAACACAGCTCCCTGTGTAAAACAAAACATTACAAAAAACATTTTGGACTTCCCCTTTGATCAGTATTATTTTAGTCAAGGGGGGAGATGCAAGCAGAATAGACTGTGTATCATTCCTTTGGCGTCCGTTCCACTCAGAGGTCATCCAAGTTGGTGGACTCATATCAGCTGTAATCTTTCTTACCCAAAAGATGACCAGGTATTACTGATTGAGTCATGTATTAATTTTGCTGTACCTCTTAATCATTCCACTCGGTTCACCACATCCTGCAGACATTTTTCCAGGAAGGCCTAATACCTCGTGGTCTTGCTGGCTTGAACATGTAAACAGTTATACACATTTAAGATCCAAAGAAGAATGCCTAAAAATGCTGAATGCCTGAAAACATCTAACAAATACCTGCCTTTCGTGCACTGTACATAGCTGTATTTCACACCTTGGATGTCCTTGAGCTGTGGACCCGATGGGCTCATCTGGTGTTAAGGGACCTGTCTGGACATCTAAGGATCAATCTGGGCTAAAGAAGCTTTCATGTCGCCTCACCCCGTTCAACTTTGAGAGAAACAGTCAGGTCCATTTTGACCACACCGATTGGCGGGCTGCTACTCCCATCCTGTCAAAGCTGACAGTCAGTGCTCAGGCCCTCAGCTTAGTCACGAGATATCTAAAACCAGAATCTCTATTGTCTGTGTTTCCAGTGCATGAGATGGTTGACATTTGTTTGTCCAAAAAAAAAAAAATTGTGAGCACTGTCAGCCCATCAAGCATTTGCCTGGCATTTTTCACCTATTGCTGAGACACTGGCAGCAGGTAATACATGAATTACATGTACTTGTCGTTCAAATGATAGTAAACATTCACAATTAATGCTTCAGGTATCCCAATCTTTGGATGGACTAAAGGCACCAACAGCTCATAATAAAACATGAAAATGTGGAAATACCCCTTTAATAACTCACAACATGAGTCATAGCTATCACTGAGCCTCCCTTTGAACTCTTTTCACACTTAACTCTCTGGACTCAACTGCAAACAAACTCATTTGGAACAGACTAAAATAACAAACAGCAGAAGAAAAACTCACTGTGGCTTGAGGAGAGGCGCACTGACACATGAGAATGGCGTAATGTTTGCCCGGCTCTGCTCCTTGTCCAACTCTCACTGTATCTGTTTTCATGTATCACATTTCAAGAGGCAAGTTAACAACCTGAGATGAACCTCGGCGCAAGAGAGGCATCTGCCTTGTGAAGTGGACTGATGGAATCTCTGCCTTGCTGTGAATGTATGAACATCACTCCACCACACATGCTCGCTACGCGCCATTTGTTTTTCTACAACGCCACCACAGACTGCTGCAGAGAGACTCTTTATTACGACCCCTCTTGTACTCATCTGACAGAGTTGCTTTTTTAAAAATGTGGGAAAAAAAAGAAAGAAAAAAAAAAAACTCTTCATGCATCGCACTGGACTTTTTTTTTTTTTTTTTTTGATTTTTGCATTTGGTTGCTGACTAACCTTGAGAAACAGTAAGTGACACCTACAGGAAGAGCATGCACATACTGTATGAGCAGATACAGCTGACAAGTCCACTTCACTGCCTTTTCTTTGTTTTGCAATAGAGTAAATTAGCACTGTTTCCCATTGTCATTCTCTATGACAATAAATAATAATATTGTATTCCTCTGGAATTATTGCTAGACATAAATGTAAACCTTTGTAAGGAATGAAGATTTTTACACTGAGATACAACATATGATTATCACATTTGAGGAAGAAATATTTAGAGCGTGAATAAATGATGGGTTTATTAGATCTACTGTTGGGTGTCTTCAAGTGTAATCACATGTACTATATAAAAGATTTCTTTTCAATACATTCTGTTGTCCAGGTTTATTATCTCCTCAGTCTTGTGGTTCTCAGGCAGTACGTCGGTGCAGTGTTCAACACTGTTCGATCGTCGGACTCTGTGTTTCTGCGGGGGGTTTGTGTGTTCTGTCTGTGTTCTCTCTGGCTTCCTCCCACAGTCCAAATGGTTGGGGATGGTTGTGTGTCTCTATTTGTCGGTCCTGCATTGGACTGGAAACCTGTCTAGGGTGTGCCCTGCACTGCACTGTCAGCAGAGCTTGGCTCCAGCCCTGCACGGCCCTGACAGATAGGGGGTATAGATGATGGATGTAGTTCTATGCTGTGCGATCCGTGATCACCACCAGACAGCAATTTAACAAATTTAATGATCTCAGCTAAAATGAAATTAATAGCTGACTAACTGATGAATAGAAAATTAATCTGGAGGTATCTTAATATTCTTTTAAGAGTATTTAATTAGGAAAAAAAGTCTATTAGTAAAATTCATATTCTGGGCTTTTGCAGTGATGTGCATCTTACACAAATTGTTTGTAAACATAATTATTAGCTGATTGACCTTTGAATCTATTTGAGAAACCAGAACCACTGATTCTGGTTTCTCAAACATCTGCTGGTTTTAAATGAAATATCTTTGGGTTGTGAGATAAAGCAAAGCTTTGGGCTACTCTGACTGGCATCTTATATCTCTCCAGAAATAATAGATGAATCAGTCATGGAATTAACTGTTATTCTGATCCAAGTGCAACTACATCTGCCAAAGCACAATTAACAAACATCATGGTCTACTCTCACTGTAATCTGGCCATAGAAGAAGGTGGCTTGTCGTTCTCTGGTCAGAGCAGAGAAAGGTAGTCTGCTGCCTGCCTGTGGTCGAGAGGGGACCTGCAAGCAGTTCACCCTCCTGTCAGCACCCGAGCCTGGCCATGTGCAAGATAAGGAGGCGTTTTCAGGGTGGCACACTTTACATAGATGCTCCTCTGACTGACTTTTGAATGAGTCGGTGCCTACAGTAAAAATGGAGGAGGAATACTTGGAGTCGTCACTGGTTGAACTCTCAGAGCTAGAAGGGGGACCACGAGGGCTGGTGTTCAGGGTGCAGGGGTCGCTGGTCTTGCATTCGTCTCCCTCTGCTCTGACGTCACCTTCCCTGCCCATGCCACGCCTCAGCTGTGCTCTTATTTTTTGCCTCAGACCCTGCAGAGCACCCTGGAAACGCTTGCTAAGCAGAGCATACAACAGAGGATTGATGTCAGAGTTCAGCAAAACCAGCCAGTATGAAAAGGTAACAGCACAGGGTGGGATGAGGCGGGAATGGCCTGAAAGTGCAGTTTCTGTGGCCTGAACCAGTGCCACACCTATGTAAGGTGTCCAGCAGAAGAAGAAGGCTGAGATGACCAGGAAGAGACGCACAACTCCGTTGTGACTGTGGTGCTGCTGTGAGCTTTGCAGCACTGGCTGGGCAGTGCTCTGGGCCAGGAAGGAGAACAGGCGCCTGGATGTTGGGTTGCCCTGCTCTGTAGCAGAATCAGGGAGAACAGAGCTGATATCATTTCCTCGTTCTCCTCTGACCTCGGAGACAAGCTGTCCACTCACATGATAGATCAGTCTGGAGGGGCTGTGGAGCATCCCACAGTGCCGCTGAGGTGAATCCCCGGGAGTGAAAGCAGAGCTTGGATTCATGCTTCGCTGAACAGAGTCCTCTAAGGTGTGAATCCTTCTGGCGTGACTCCGCGCCACCTTGACTATGTTCACGTAGCAGAAGAGGATGACCACTGCAGGAAGGAGGTAGGACAGGGCAGCCATGAAAGCGGTGTAGCTCGGGCTGCTGGCCCAGTTGACTGCACAGCTGTACATCGGAACCACATAGCTGACGGAGCTCCAGCCCAGCAGGGGAGGGCAACTGGTAACCAGAGCCTGCAGCCAGATCCACAGGACCACAGTACAGGTTCTCCACAGGGTGCAGCGGGAGCTGTAGCGAAGGCAGTCCATGATGGAGTGGTAGCGGTCAAGAGCAATAGCAGCCAGCGTCAGTACAGAAGCTGTGCAATACACAGAGGAGGTGTAGCCCACGTACAAACAGAGGTCCTGTCAGGCAGGAGAGAGCACACAGCATCACATGAACACTGACGGGTCCAAAGGAAACTGGTGTTCAAAGTTACGTCAGACGCTGAAGCTGGGAAGTGCAGAACTGGACCAAGGTAACGTACCGTACAGTCCACCCAGTCACGGTTCATGACGGACAGGGCCACAAAAGGCATGACTCCGACGCCCACCAGGAGGTCGCTGACGGCCAGATTCATGATCAACACTGACGTCACTGAGTGGAAGGTCTTGGTTGCAGCCACAATGATAATGACGAGAATATTACCTACAATACAAACACAACAAAACACACAGACACACAATGGCACAGAGGTCACGCTATCTTTTTCCATGTGTAACAACCTCAGACACAAACGTTCACCAGGTACTGAAGCTATGATTTAATAATTGGATTGGGAAAATCTGTGTCCTGATTTAAACTGTTCTGAATAGCATTTCTTTCTTTTTTTTTTTTAAATCTCTGTTATTCCTGTCTAAGATGCTGGTATTACACCACCCTGTACTGCATCACACTGACCCCATCACTGTAATCTGAGCAGTGAAATAAGGAGCCTGCTTTTTGTTAAATACATCTAACTGGATGTTTGTATATCCAGATAACACAGCAAGTAAACACATTTCTCAGTACGTGTATTAAAAGCTATGTTTGCCATCAAAAAAATAAAAAAAATAAAAAAAATTAATTGCACAGGGTTTTTGTTTGTTTACTTGTTTTTTTTCCTCTCTTCATTTTTAATAAAAATTAAAATGCCCTTTTAGAAAACATTGTGCAGTTTTCACCCAGAGTCCTACAGATATAAATATTTAATGAAGAATTACATGAACATTGAATACAAGATGCAGACACGCAAGAATTCAATTTGTCTAAATAAAATTTATTTTTATAGCACCAAACCATAAAGTTACGCGAAGGCACTACATTTAGAGCAGGTATAGACCAAACTCTTTATGGAATTGACCAAAGTTTCCCTCCAAACCAAGCACTTTGTGACAGTGGCAAGGAAACAGGAAACTGTTTAGCATTAAAATATATATACTAAGAAGAAGAAGAAATGAAAAAGTAATCAGAAGTCATTATTTACCTGCCACAGCGCCCAGACACATCAGCACCATGAGGATCTCCAGGACCAGCTGGGTCCGCCGGGACCCCTCCAGCCACGCTCTCTCTGTCCAGCTCACGTTGTCCAGCACCGCAGCTGCCTGCAGAGGCGGCGGGGGCTCGGACCAGGAGCCGCCCAGGCCTTCCATGTGTCCCTCTGAAGGATGCTCCCCCTACATGATGAGCCACGGACAGGTGTGACTTCATGGAAATATTAATGAGGCTGATCGACGGTGAGCTGCTCCATCTGCTCCCCACCTGGTCTCCAGGTGAACCAGCTCCTGCACTCTTCATGAGGGAGGAAGGGGGACGCATGAACGCCTACCCTTCCTTATTTTAACTCTTTGTTTGCTCCCTCCACCACGATTAATAAATACAAGTACTTAAAAGATAATAACAGCCTTTTATTTATTCATCTGTGTAAAAAAAAAAAAAAATTCTGCAAATTCATATAAACTTGTCTATTTTTAAAAGCAGCATCATCTCATAAAAAATATGGACATAATAGTTCTGGGGCTCCGGGGCAAAAATTGCTCAGATTAAAAAAAAACAAAAAAAACAAAAACACAACATTTCTATGCTGCTGTTATAGAGGTTGCTCAAAACAGCATGCCCAGCAGAATATTTTGAATGAGCAGTACACATCTCTATTCATGACTCCCATTAAGGCACAAGAACAGTACTGATGAACTGCTGATCACAAAAAATTCTGAAAGGGCCGATCCCAACCTGTAGAATATTAAAATCCGCACACTATGTTGACATCTTCTTTTTAAAAGTCCCCTAAGATGCTTTTTTAAGCACTTGCAAACCAGAAATGAGGAAGTAAGGGCAACATCTGGAGAAGGGAAGTGACCTCCATTGGGCCGCACGGCTGGTTTCTTCAGTTTCTTGAGCTGACTTCAGTTGAACTGGAAACCAGGTGTTGCCGTGTATATTCCCAAATCAGCAGGGCAGCGCTCACGTGTACGTTGAGGGAACGGATGACGCCTTGTTGAGGGATCTCCACGCAAACGTCCAGCATTTGGAGCAAGTTAGCAGGAATGCCTTCTCGTTCATTACTAGAGAGAGAGAAAGAAATTCACTGTGGGATGGATTATAGGCAAATCAAGTACTGCCCGAGTTTGGCGTTAGTATTTTTCTAATGATAGTTATTTAGTACTGATGTCTATTTAGTATTGAGTATTTTTAATGTGATATCTGTGATAATTATTAATTTAATCAAAACACTGACAAAAAATTAGAAATTTTCCTCATCTAACTCAACAAGAACACCAAGGAGAATTTTTATCAAAATGTTACTTTTTTTTTTTTTTTTTCTTAAACTCACCCAAAGTGTCTCTAAAAGATTTTTCCACACGGCAAGAGTAGAAATTAAAGTAATGATATTTGACTGCTCTTAAGGTGAAGAGCCCTTGCCATGAGCGGCCAGATCACTTCTTAATTTTCCTCAAGTCCTTACAGTTATGAGGAATAAACTTTGTCATGCATGTGAGCAGGTCCAGGACAAATTCAAACTGTAATTAGCTGAGTATTTACCTGGCTCTAGCAATATGGGCTATGCAAAGCAAACATAAAAAGGTAATGAGTTCTGCATTCAGTGAGTCCACAGAGGGCAGCACACAGCAAGAAAGCCTGATTTGATGAGCTACATTTATCTTGAGTGCAACTAGGTGAGATAATAGGCACCTGATGAGAGATTAGAACGGGGCCATGCTGCGGCCACACAGCTGTGAAAGCCCTCAAGATCCTGCTCACACATGGGGTGTTGGAGCTAACAGCACTGTTCACACCTTTGTCATCAAACAGGGTAAAACAAAACAGGACACCTACACTCTCCCTTTCTGTCAGATCAGCTGGACAGCTAATGTTTATAAATTGCATAGTTAGAAATTGCACAAACTTTCGTCCACTATTATGTCAGTTTGTGTAAAGTTACAAAAGGCTGAGCAAAATTATTATTTGTGTTGCACTGATAGAAGCCACAGGACAGTCTCGTGAACATAAAGGTTTCTGCTGCTGTCATCACACTGCTTGTATTGGTTGGCGCAATTTATTTCCTGTGCTTTTGTCCCTGGCGAGAGCCAATTACGGCTGAGCATGCCCCAACAGGACTGTGATGGAGGGGTGAGGTGCAGTTCCCGCAGGGGAAAACACACTAAACCACTGAGATAACATTTAATAGTCCCGTCAGCTCACACAATTATCTGTGTGAAAGTCACAAAATCATGGGAAAAGAGAGGCTTTCCAGCGTTGGGCACTATGGGTAGCATGTGCCTTTTTTCTTTTTCACCAACATCGATACAACATTAAATTCTGTCATACCCCAGAAGTAACAGGGTCTTCTCGGGGAAATGATAGTCCTGGAGACTCTGACTGTTGGCGGTCTGCTCCGCTCCAACTATACAGTAGCCTTCACTCTTCTTTAGCTGCAGGAAGTCAGTGAGCTCCACTGGCTTCACCTGATGGACGGACACAGGATTTTAGAGATTATGCAAACAAACTTCTTAGTTCAAGTAATAAGAAAATATAAATGCATATGCATTGAGAAGGGTGAACAGTGTGTACTTCATGCCTGCAATGTCCTTCTTACACAGCCGATCAAAGAACATGAGCCCATCAAAGCCCATTTTATCAGCATGCTACAGCTTCCCCACAGTTTAATTTGAGCATTAAATTTGTTTTTCTAATCTTAGGTTCTGTTCAACAGTCAAATTCAACAGATACTGTCCCAGAACCCAAAATCTCAAAAAGAGTAAAAAATGAACTTCAATAAAGCTCAAGTGTCATGATTATTTAGAAAACATCTTCTAAATGAGACTAATGGGTGATGAGGCAGAACCTTTTCACATCTTTAAACCTTGATATGGGTAAAAAAAGAGTTAGAAATGTTCTAAATTTCCAAAAGACACGACTGAATGTGTTTTATTACTTTCCTCATTCGTGGGAAACAGCAGAACGTCAACGGCTCTGTATGTTGATTTTGCTTGAGATCATTTTAACTCTGAGGTAACCAGGTACAAATCACAAATTTATCAAGACAGAAGCCCAGTGGGAAGGATGTAATTTCTTTCTATAATTTACCTCTAACAGGGGAAGCCATAGTTCAGATGAGACACTTAGGGACTGAAAATGTTTGTCACTGACGTGGCGGAGGCTGTCCAGAACCAGAGCACTGGCACCAAATATCTCACAAGTCCTGCACAGACCTGGGACAACAACAAACAAATGAGAGGGGAAAAAAAACTAAACTAAAAAAGGGCCAAGGTTATATGTGAAGAATTAATTCTCATTAATGCTTCACGGTGGAGTCAAGATCCCTGTTTCAGGCCTTAGTCGTCTGTAGCAGAGATGACTTGGCATAAAATGTCAACCAATCTGTCATGGGAACAGACAGATATAAAAAGCTACATCACAAATGACCATTGAGTGGGCCAAGTGAAGTAAAACATTTACACAATGACCCAGCTAATGTTCTAGCTTCCATCATCCAGTATCAATATTGGTTTTGAAAATGGGTCTTTTCCTCTATAAACAAATTCAGTCTCTTATCATCTGATAGAACAGCTCTGGAGTGAGCTCACAGGGAACAGAAAACAGGAGTGTCTGTTATGAAAGCTGGACATTCTCTGTTCAAACTCTGATAAAGCTCAAGCTCAAATAATTGGTTTCAGTCGGTGCTCCATTAGATCTCTTTGCCCAGCCCAGACTCATGAAACCAAACAAAAGCCTGTGATGTTAGTTCTTCACAATATTATTCACCATAAGTCAATGAGAAATTCACCAAATATTTATCTCCTATTTTCTTAGGAAATGGGTAGTATGGTATTTTATTGTTCTGTTCCTCACCTCCTAAATTGGTGGGTTTGTCTATTAGTGATGCGACTACCAGCAAGGCACCGTGGAGTTTTCCCAGCCGAGCAGCCCTTTGTGGTGGAACCAGCTGGAGTTCAGGCTCCTGCTCCTGAATCCCCAACCTCCAGGGAGTGATCTTCTTCTGTACCTCAGCCCAGCGCTCCTCTTTATCCTGCTCACCTAAATGATGCAACACCATGATCACCCAACCACAGATGTACTGTATGAAATACATCTACTCCTTGTGGTTGCTGCTTCTGTACCTTTGTCTTGCTGGATCCAGTCTCCAGGCTGGAGCTGGCTCAGGTCAGGGGAAGGATTTTTCAAAGGAAACCTTAGACTTTCAGGAAAGTGCGCCAGTTTCTCAAACTTCCATGTGGGAATCCACTCATCATCAGCCAAATCTGATAGGCTGGGGAAGGTATAGAATATGGTCTAGGATAGGAAAATAAATAAAAAAGAAAACAAAAATGTTACGGTATATTGTGCTACCTTAAAAATCTGAAAACCAAATTAGCTACCAGACTTCTCAATTTCTGCAAAAATACCCCATCACACCTCAACACTGTAATCTCTGACAGGATGGAAGGCACCAAAGAAGAAGTGCTCCTGAATCCTTATCCAGTTTTTGTTGGCATTCCTAGAAAGTGAAGTAAAACAAATACATTAGCATCTTTAAATAATTCTTCTTCCAGCTATTGAGTGTGACAGGTGCTCACCCAGTGCTCTGCATGGCCTCAGCCTGGTTCAAACAGGCCTCGATCACAGTGGACAATTCTCTTAAGCTATCAGCCCCTTCCTCTGCCTGGATTTCTGCCAAGTTCCACACCCTTTTCAAGGCAAGCAAGGCGTACAGGCGCACGCTGAAGTTATGGTTGAAACAATACTGCAGGATGATGTCCAGCGCTTTCCGCAACTGCACTGCCTTAAACACACATGGAGATAGATCTAGTGGAAAGAGAGATTGTGCAAAAAAAAAAAAACAAACAAACAAACAAACAAACCAAAAAAAACAAACAAACAAACAAACAACTGATGTTTGCATGACTCCTTTTAATGAAAAGTGCTGGGACTTCACCTTTTCCTTTAGATGAGGCATGATGGTGTTCAAATGTACCAGGACTGACAGGAAAGTGCAGACACTTGTCTTGGTCTTTTCATGATCCTGTACAGAAAACACAGTAATTTAGCTGTAATTTCATTCACTATGTGGTATTTTTAGTGGTAGGTGGGTGTCCATATGGGGGCCCACCATGCTGAAACAGGTCCAAAAGTTGTCTATGTGTTGTGGATAGCGAATGAGGATCAGAATCATCATCCATTCAATCAGGTACTTTACTGAGGCCTGGTTACTGCAGAATCCAGCTTCAAACACGTGGTTCAGTAAAGAGGCAACAAACTCCTGCAAGAACACACACATATTGTCACAGCTACTCTCTGCAGGCTTAATTTCTGTGTGACTGTTAGCATTGTGTGTTTTTGTCTTACCTCTCTGAGTTTAGGCAGCAACAGCAGCAGTGTTTGCCATACTCTGTTTTTGACACGGTGCTGCAGGGAGTTGCTATAGTAACGCACCTTTGACTTTGATATTTCGTTATCCTGTAGGGATGGAGTGGGAGATGAAAAATGTTTCTTTGTTTTGGTAAATTAGCTGAACCACCTAAATGAAAACACTATCAATATCTATTACAAGCAAAATTCACAAAATATTACAGTAATAACTATAAATAAAAGTAATTTCATCCCGTTTCCAAATCAAAGGCATCACTCCTTCATAATATAATCACATTGGAGTGTTAGTATATCTAATCATACAGCGTTCTGTGAATAATTGAACATGAATTACATATTTATGCATGTACTAATATCAATTATCACACTTATTTCAACAGAATAAAGCAGCCCAGCTAACCTTTTTCAATAAAGCCATAACAAGTTCTTCTATAAGTCTTTCATGCTGTCGATTTGAGGAATCCAGGCGGCTGAGCAAAGTCAGAGCACAAATTCGGGGCAACTGCTCATCTCTGTCATCACTGGGGAATGAAGACTGTGGTTAAACTGTGAAATCATCTGCACAGCAGGGGAGACCTCCAGTGGCTGTCTTTTAAATTGCTGCAAAATGGAGAGTGCACTCACAAACTGCAAAAAAGGAAGACTCACCTTGTGACAATGACATTGCCAGCAGGGTCCTCTCCGAGCTGCTCCACATATGTTTGGACATCTTGGATGAGCCTTTGAAAGTGGCATACAAAACAGTGAAAAAAAAAAAAAAGAAAAGAAGCTCTAGGAGCCAACAAACTAGGGAAATTTTGTTCTGTAGGGTTACCGTTGGTCTCGTCTAAACACTGGTCCATAGACACAAGCCTCAGTGAGTATGTTGATGTAGCTGAAAACACTGGAGAACACAGTGTCAGTCTGGTCGCCACAGCCTCGTCCTTCGGGCAGCCATGTCTGACAGCAGTGCTGCAGCAACAATCCGAATACTCCACTTTTTGACTGAGACAGCTCAATCAGCTCGGTGGCAGTCTAAATCAATCACAAGCATTAACAGAGTATGTATTTTAAAAGAGCAAATTATCACATCCATTCGTTTCAAAATCAAGCAGCCTGATTTTTATCACCTGCTTCAAGGTGGCAGCAAACGTCAGGGCCTGAGTGTGTGTCAGTTCGAGTAGTTTATGGTGGAAGACCATGGAGATGAACCCTTTCAGGGCCGGCCAGAAGTCATTGGCATTATTGCTCAGTCCCTGCACCAGCTCCCAGCTCACAGTCACGGCCTCCACACAAAGCATCTCCTCTTCTAGCAGTAACTGGGATCAAAACATTACCAAATAAGGGCACAGTACACTGTATTTCTTCTTAAAATAAACAACTCATGATCACACCTAAAAATCATTTTAATTACTTATTTTGACACAAAACAACTGAGACTCACTTGCGGCAGCACCGCCTGCATAAAGGTGAGCACAGGCAGCACCAGGTCACTAGGTAGCAATGCCAGGGCATCCACACTGCAGCTGAGAGCGGCCTTGAGGGTGTCTGGTGCTCTGCAAATCTCAGGGATCCCTAAATCCTTGATGAGGAAGCTCAGACAAATCCACTGGTCTCGAATCAATTTAGCAGCGATACATCCCCAGTCCTGCAGCAGAGGACCCTGCGCTGCTCGATCACTGTCAAGTCAAGAAAAGCACTTAATTGTTGAATTCCCAGCCCAACAGTTAGGAGTCATTTTTAATTTGTACATTTCTGTAACAGCTGTAACAAATCTAACCTTGAACAGTCTCCTGTGTGCGGTTTCAGTAGGCGTTTATTGAAGTTTCCCAGAAGTGCTTGACTTTGTGACAACGGACTGTAGAAGTACTCATTTAATTCTTTCAGAGCATAACAGGTCTCTGTTTGCATGTTAATCACTTCTAGCTCCAGAAGTTCACAGACTGTAGCCAGGGAAGCCATGGCAACTGCTCTAGATACCTGGTTTGCCACAGAGGGGACCTGGAAATAAAAAAAAAAAAAAAAGGTCTTTCAATAATTAGTCAAGTTGGTTTGGAAAATTCCTTTTCTGAGTGTCGGTTGATTTTAAGCTTTGTACCTGCTGGCTTGGTTCTTGTAGGACACTGAGACTGTGCTTGATGAGTTTAGGGAAATCATTCTGTTGAATTTTACTGCGGTGCTGTGGTGAACTGTACATGAGCACCAGCTGTTTCAGCACAGCCAGATACAGCTCTGCTCGCTCCACGTCAAATAGCTGGAAAGGAAAAGAAGAATCAGAGCTAGCCACTAAGGACCTGCATGCTAATTAGAGTGATGCTTGCTAGGATGTACCTCCTGCAGTTCCCCACACAGCCGCCTCAGGATAAACTCCTGGATGAGATCAACAACTTCAAAAATTTGCTTCTTTATGACAACCATCACACTGTTGCCTGTGAAAAGCAGAAGAAGAAGACTTGAATATCAAACACTCTTCAGTGGGTCAGGACTGTGTAACGTGTGCTGGTAATGACAAGACTGAGAACTGGAGACTGGATGTTGTCATTAAATAATACTAGTACTAATAAGAATAATAATTTTGATTTGTTCCAAAAGTGGACAAAGTTTTAGACAGCGTGTCACACAGAGAGCTTTGTTTTGATGCTCTGCAGAAAACCTTGTAGCACACTTATATTTCCAAGAATGCTTTCAAAATTAGAAAAAATATGTCATTTAACTTCCCCATGAGATACCATAACTGACTGAATCCATCTACCTTACCCCCTCCTCCTGTATTTATGAGGGCGGACTTGGCCGTGACAGTGAATCAATATTATTACAAACCTTGCTCTTCTCCGACGTGCTGACATCCTGCTGTTTCTCCAAGCTGGAGCAGCCGGAGCAAAAGCTGCAGGCTCTTGTCGCTCTTACGCACAGGCATGTAAATATTGGTGCTGACTCTGCTCAGGGTGTCCATCAGGGGAAACAGTAATGACTCCAGAGTGCTACTGATCTTGGTGCCACATTGACTCTTCTCCATGTCCACACACAGCAAAATGGCTCTGGCCAGCCTATCAGCTTCTTTAGAGTCAGGTAACCTCTCAATCTGACCTGAGAAGCACAAAAACTGACTGACACTAACTGTTAAAATCCACGATGAATCACATTCACTTACTTGAATTGACCTACCTGTGCTCGCTGGAACTTGGTGGTAGGCATATATCTCAGCTTGAACATAGCTTCTTACAGTTTCTGTCTTTTTAGCAGCACCAGTGGAATCACCATCCACAATCCTGGGCTTGAAACTGCTTTCATTGTCTGACAGCCAGACACACAACTGCAATGGGGGTCACAAACAGGAAGGGTATAAATAAGCCAACCATAGAATTTCTGAAATGTGCTATTCTAAGGCATATTGTCTTTTGTGTGTTCACTCTGTGTCTTGTGCATACACTGCACCTGATTCCAGATGTTTGTCCCTCTACACAGTGACTCCTCCACATGGAAATGCATCAGGAAGCTAAAGACATCATCCAGGGTCACTGCCCTCTGAAAAAAAGACAATGTCCACTACCTTCACAACAGCCTTGCAGTAAGTTCAATGTTTACTATTTCAGATTGTCATTTAGCTTATCTCTGATGCATTTGTGGTGTTACAACGAGATTAGGACAGAATGACCGCTGTCATTCAGAACTCAATTATTACTATTACTATTTCAATTACTATTTCTGAACTCAATGACCAACGCCTGATCCCACTGCCAAGACGCTTTACTGACTTCAATTTTCACCATTTTAGTGATGTTTCACCTAATTAAAATATTTCATTAAAAATTACACTGGCTGATAGTTTTCATTCTTCTTTATTTTCACTTTTTGGTAAAAAACTATTTGAACACAAACCAGGTACATCTGTTAATGCTAAACCAGTAATTCTCTGGTTTTACAGGAGAGAACCTTTTACTCTCACACAATGCATGGGATTCAGATTTAACACAACATCCCTCTGTGTTCCTTTCATTTATTTATTGAAGATTATGCAATGACACCCAAAGCCAAGCTATCTCCTATAAATCCAAATGTGAATTCCTGTTGCAACTAATGTAAAAGAGGTGAAGCCGCCCATATCACATGTTGTAGACATGTCCTGTCCTCGGAAAATACTTTGCGGATTCTACTCTAACCACACATGCTCGCGCATGGGGACATGTTGTTATTTCTAAACCTCTTCTTTGGTATTTATTTCTTTTTTCTGTCTTTTCTAAATGAAAAAAGCCCAACTTCCAGCACCTCTTTATAGTAGATTTTTATACGAGGATATATAGGTTCATTATGAGGCTGTTGAAAAAGATGAAGGCAATAAAGTTGCATGTTGTGCTCCTTTAATATGGAAATGCTTTGTAATGCAAATTAATAGAAATTATTTGCAAAGAATCAGTTTACATGTTTGTAATTCACTGAACCACCTGATTTACACCCCACAAATGAGACCTCTGTGAATTTGTTCAAAATTCAATGAAAAGATTTGCTCAGGTTTTAGCTTCAAGTTCACCATTTGTGTCTTACCACATTTGTGAGACAGAGGGCACTACTTAGCAGGAAGCACTGGGCAGCTCCTCTTAACATAACCTGATGTGTGATCATGGTGCAGCGCAGCACCTCCCTATAAAAGACACCACAGAAAAAATGAGCACCAACATCCAGCGTAACCAGCTACGACGCTGTGTTTCTTACTGTACGCATGAAGAGGTACCTCAGAGCAGTGAGCCCATCGATCTCCAGAAGTGGACTTGGGGGCAGTTTGGATAGAGCCTGGGAGAGGAAGAGAAGAGGCACTGCACACCAGTACTTAGAGCTCAGCTGCTGAATCATCTTCAACAACACAGAACCTACAAAGCAAATGCAAATGCATAGTCGTGAGAGTTTTGTTCATTTGTATTCTCTGTGACTTCTGTTTTCCTCTACCTCTGTGCTCTGATGGTAGGCTACTGAAGAAGGCAACCATGAAGCCTTGAAGTTTAGCCGCCAACTCAGGACAATCTCCCACACTCTGTCCAGCTGATCTACATGTAGATAAAGGGTGGATTAATGATGGCTTGGACAAAAAAAAATAAAAATACTTACAGCAATAAATTATCACCTGCCACTCTTACCTCTGGAAAAGTGAAGTTTCAGACAGAACGTTCATAAAAGGCCCAACAATAAACTGAGGAGCAAAGCAAAGGAAGAGAAACGTTAATACACAAATCTACCTCTGATTTCAGTAAAACTCAAATGAACAGGTCTTATAATACCACTGGATAAGATGTATCTGTGCTTGTACCTGGGAAAAGGTCAAAGCAATAGCTGGCTGCTGGAGGATCTGCAGCTCCAGCAGATGACACACTCCCTCTCTCATTAAGGATTTATTCTCACTGTGGAACATCCGCTGGTACACACACAACAGCCAGGAGGGGTGGAGGAGGCCCACGCCTGAAGCTACAACACGGACAGAGGATTTAATGAGCTGCCTCTGTATCCTTACTGTGTGTTCAATGGAACATTTGTCATTTGGAGGAAAATAAAAAAAACGAATCCAGTTTGATTATTTTATCTAGCATGCATTTTGGGGATTGTTTATTTTGCATTTTTTATTTAATGGAGGTTAGTGAAGTTCATATGAATACAGGTCAGTCCTCCAACAAAAGGCAAAAATGCCTGGAATAAAAAAGGATAGAGGTAGAGATGATTCAAAATATGCAAAAATAAATAAATAAATAAGTAAATTACTAAAACACCAAAGAGACTGCAGTGCTTTAATGTTACCTTGACTATCATTTACTGTTGTTTGGATCAGCGTGTCTATTCTGTTGAGAACTGGCCGGACCACATGAACCTGCACAGGAAGAAGAGAGAAGGGATATTATCAATCTGCCCCATGATGCCCTCAGCTGACCTGGTTTTAGCTGTCTAACTCATCTTCTACCTGGTTCTCCTCCAGGGTCTCCATGACCAGAGCATAATCCTCCCAGAACTCTCTAAGCAGCTCGCTTCTGTTAGGAGCCCATCTGAACAAGGTCTCACCTGCAACAAATCCATCAACGGGGAAGAAAATGATTGACTGTAAGGTCATTTAATGACTGATTTAAATTTGGTCCGGGGCTTGAGCATGTTACCTTCCCCCGATGGAGGGTGAGGACAGTCCACCTGCTCCTCCTCTGACAGAGCCACACACCTTTTCAGCAGGTACAGCGCTCTCTTACGGGAGATGCTGTCCCGGTGCGTCAGTCCGTCCTGGACGATCCTCCAGAAGTGAAGAGACAGCCGAGGATCGGGTACACATGAGGAGGGAGGGAGCTCAGCTTTCAGCAGCAGGTGGTCTGACAGGGCGGTCAGACACAGCAGAGCCCGCTCCGTGACCACGGCTGTCCGCTGTGCGCAGTGCCAGCTGCACAGCTCCTCCAGGACGAGCTTCAGGCTGCTCCTCAGCCGCACACCGCTGCAGCCGTCCAGGAGGCTCAACAGGAGCCTCACCGTGACTTTAGACACCAACGCATCGGGGAGCGTTTTAATACAAGATAAGGCCGATGACAAGGTGGCGAGGATGAGATGGTCGTCGTCCGTCAGTGAGGGTATGAGGGCGGCCATGACTTCACTGGCGACCTCCACGCTGAGCCGCTCCGGACCGGGCAGCTCGTCCTCCGACAGCCGGAGCGCCGGCAGGACGGACAGAGCCACCCGGCCCGCTACGGCCCGGTCACACAGCCGGACGCAGGCGCTCAGGAGCCGGCAGGCAGCTGCTGTGCTCTCCCTGCATGGAGCACCGTCTCCGGCTTCGATGGAGATTCTGCTCAGGAGAGGGAGACATTGAATCCAAACGACCGACTCGACGTTATCCCGAATACGCCGGCTTTTCTCCGCTGAGCTGCTGTCTGCCAACAGCGGTCCGAGCCCCTCAATGAGAGCCGTCAGCGCCTCCACCCGCTCCGGCCTCGGCCACGACTCCCCCGGCCAGGACAGAGACTCGAAGAGCCGGTCATAGTCCGGAGAGCTGGCCAGAACCGCCTTCACCAAAACACCGTTCATCTTGGAGGCCCCACAGCCGGCTTCTGCCACAGCGGCCACCAGCTGCACGTTTTACCCGAACGGGATGTAAACTTCCGCAAACGTCATCTCAAACTCTCGCGAGAGGTGGGACGGTGGGAAAAAAAAAAAGAAACAAAAACACACTACACACCAGAAATGTGTGTGTGTGTGGGAGTGGCTATCAAATGTAAACAGTGTTAGGAAAATTGCTGCTCCAACTAGTGAGATTAAGAATTTATTTTCATAATGATCAAAAATAGATTGTTCTGCTTTGTGAGTTTATACTCAGTTATTCACAAACTATTGGCGTTGAAGTGAAAGTTTTCCTCTATTTTAAGACTGACATTCTTTTCCAGTGACCTCATGTTGGCCAAAGACATCAGTTCTTTTGCATACTAATTATCCTTCACAAGGCAGTGAAAATAATACCGGAAAAAACAACAACAGAAAGGCTCTTTGTTTGGGGGGTTATATAATACAAAAATACTGAAGATTCATTGTACACTTACTGGTTACAGAAATAGTGCTTGACAAATAATACTTAGATGTTGTATACACAAAAACAGGAGGAGAATACGGAATGGGGAAGCTTTGGATGAATGCGTTACCAACAGTAAAGCGGTTCAGTTCTCTACATCAGCAGCTACATTGCTGTGGCAGGCTAATATGAAATACACTGAGCACACTGTACAAAATAGAGTATATTATTCAATATGATTTTTTTTTAAGTAAAAGGAGCACAAGCATTAGCACCTTGGGATTGTGGAGGTAAAACACAAATGACTTGACAAAAAAAAAAAAAAAAACATGATGCAAAAACAGCACAACACTACACTGTTTTAAAATTTCAAAGCATCTGTTATTGTCAAATTTTATACCCTCAACATTGACCTAGTCAAAGAACAGCATCGGTTTCACAAAAGACAATAAAATTGATTAGATATGTTTCTGCTTAAGGACAACGAAATGAAATAAAATAGTGCAAGTCGTGTATACACAATATACATTAATAAATATGATCTGTTTGAGACTGAAATGTTGCAGAGTTAGATCTGCAATCTACCCCACAGCTTTTCCAGAGGGAGTGAGGAGTCAGTAATGTCTTTGCACTTTGAAATGCACATCCCTCGTTTCACACACACTCACACAGACAGACATTCATGTGTTGGCAACCTGCAAGTTAATAAACGAAGGGCAAGAGCAAGTGAATTTGTAGCCATTAGCACTTGATGTGCTCATAGTATGAATTCGAGGAACTGTTCATCACCCAACATGTCCAGGGAGAGGCTGTTGGTAGACCTGCATCCATAGAATGAATGTTTGGTTTGGCCGTGCACTATGGGGTAATGACTGTGATTAACAGGGATCTTTGGGTTTCTTGAGACATCTGGGAGGCCAAAAGTATAGCTGTGGGAAGAATCTGGCAACAGCGTTGTCCCCAGGGGGGCCGGCAGTGGGAAGAGACGCACATCATCTAGACTGCGGTAGTGGCGATCCCCACACACATGTGCTCTTGAATTCAACGTCTTGAAAAGAGACAGGAGTTGAAGATAAAAGGTAAGGAAATACAGAGTAATTCAAAGTTCGGAAGTTAAGAAAAAGAAGGCAAGACAAAGAAGATGTATGACACACCTGTTTTAACATATCTTTATGTAAATCTTCAAGATATCCATCACTAAGTTGAGGAGATGTGTTGTTTTCTGGAGAACCCAGTTGATTTCATTGGTCAATTTTAACAGAGTAGAGTAGAGGAAAGCACTGGTCTGATGAGAACCAATAAAATGCTGTTTGCACAATATCCCTCATGTCAAAACCTAATGAGTCATACCTGGAGAATGAGTGTCTAGGGGGAATTCTGCACAATCCACTGACACCCCTTCAAGAAGATCAGCCAACTGGAACATATCATCAGGATCATCCACAAGAACCTCCTTTGGAGTCCCGACATTGCTCTTGATCTCTGGAGAGACACATTTTTTAAATCTGATTATCAAAAACAAAACCTCAGCTGTGGAGGCCTTAGATCTGTCTGAGGTCACAATGGACCAAAAAAAAAAAAAAAAAAAAAAGGAGAGAGTGTACGAATTCTCAAGAAACAGGCTATAACGAGACCATAGTTACAAGGTTACACAAGGCATTAGGTTCATCAGAAGTTTTCCCAATTGCATGTAATCTGATTTAAAAAAAAAAAAGATCAACAAGGTATTCACCTTCTTCTTGCCAGCCCTCATCTTCCATTTGCCTCTTACTGCCTGCGTCAAACCCAGCTGTACAGGCGGTGCCATGGCTGGCTGCTGAGCTGAAACACTTCTCTCCTTGCCGCTGTCCTTCTTCCTCCATAGAGGCCATCTCTGTGGAGATGCTGTGCTGGCGGGCATCAGCTTCAATTCCAGAGCTACTGGTTGAGTGACGAGACAGACCAGGGCTGCTCTCACTGCCTGGGGGGTCCAAGTCCAGGTCATCGCTGATATATGACTCTCTGTAGCGCTTTTTCTCTAAAAAAGAAGAGCAACTCAGGGTCAATTTCTGTACTTCAAATGTAATTATTGAACAAGAATGTTTTCAGTCTTTTTGTGCAAGAAAAACTGACTTTCTTAAGTTGAGCATTTAACTAGCAGTTCCTAGGGGAGTGTTATGTTTATAATTATCACAGATAGTAATTCTGTCCTAGTATTTGGTCTTCCCTCACCTACCTTCACTCTCCTCCAGCTGGCGTAAGTGTTTGAGGGTAGGCTGGAGGCTGAGGTAGAGACGATGGCTGCTGCTCAGGTGCAGGAGGAGATGGCAAGAGCGGAACGATGACCCGGTGTAGTAGACCAGCTTCCTAGCTGATGGCAAGCCATCTGGCTGGATCTCGAATTTCTTACCCTGCATGGGGTAACATGTCATTCATAGGGTACAAAGCTAATGCATGTTAAATAATTCCTTCACTTAACGGTGAAGGAAGGTGAGGAGTACATACCAGGAACGTGAGACGTCCCACGTTTGACCAGGGGAAGTCGTACAGCAGCTGTCTGATGTTGTCCACCTCCTAACGATAACCAAACACATAATTTTAAAGCAAAAGCTTGAGTACTTGTCAGCTTGCCACTTTGTGAAAGAAAAACTAATTTCTGGATATTATCTTAAATTAGTGATCAATAATCAACTGTGTTTGTACAGAAGAGTCCATCTGGTCTTGGCCAAGAGGCTAAGGACTTCTTGAGGTATCTCACGGTCTGCTGGCTCTTTAATCAGCCAGGCCTGGAGCCCTAATCCCACCCCAGATGGCCCCTGATGGACAGATCAAACAACTGACAGGCATGGCAGACGGCTCCTATCTCCTCATGCTGCTGGTGGCAATCCCACACATTCCTCACATGTCTAGTCAGGGGTTTTATAGGAGTACAGATACAAACACTGAATCTGTGAGCAAACACAGATTCAGTCTTGTGAGCGCTTGACACACCTACTCTGCATTAATGCCACATTCACACATGCATGTACCTGATAAACCTGCATTCCTCGCAGGGTCAGACCCAGCAATGCTGTGCCCCGCTCCTCCTTTTTGTCCTGGACAAATGAATGATGAGATGTCAGCGAGGCATCTGACTGGCACAGATAAGATAGCTATTTCACAGCTAAGCCTCTCTCCGTGCTCACTGGAAAACATGCTGAGTTGCTGCTAACAACGGATTTAAAGTAATAACACATTATGCAACGAATGGGCAAAATTTCTAAATATTATCGAGTAAATGAGTGAGTTAGAAATAGAATGGACAATAAACTGGCATAGATGGAGGGTTACACAACTACCTCACAGTTCATTTTCTAGCCCGGCTCAAATTTTTCTAATTTGACTCAATTTGTCTCAATAAAATAAATATTGAGACAGATATTTTCATAAAATATCAATTTGGCAATAAAATATGTCTGAAATACCCAAAAGTTAAAATGAGTTAGAAAAACAGTTTCTTTCGCCACCCCGTTAAATAATGATCATTTCTTATGTGAACTCCATAAAAATCTATGTATGCACTTAAACACCTCTGAAGTTTGGTGTGTGCTGCAAAAACTGAAACACTAAACGGATTCATAACCTTTTGGAGCCTGTAAAACTTGACAGGTACATCCTCCAATCGACATGCCGCCCTGATGAACAGCAGGATGGCATCACGGGTGGACAGGCCCCACAGCTCCTGATGCACTTTTGGCCCGTGACAGAGCAGGTAGTCCACACCCCGCTTAGCAACAATCTACGCAAGGAAGAAGACACAGACACGCATTAGGCAAGGAGCACATAAACTCAAAATAGAAATCTATTGGAGCTTGAGTTTCCCCGCGACCTGATTCCAGATAAGTGACTGAAGATGGATGGATGGAGCTCGAGTTTGAAATGAATGGTAATACCTACCCAGGGGGGAAAGTAATTCTTTGGTTCAAAGTAAGCGGTGATGGCCGTAGACTCTCTGGGAGGCGGGTGGTCACCGAGATCAGCCTGTAAGGCGTAACCCGCCAGCTGAAAGTACACTTCCTCTTGTTGACGACATTCTGAGCGAAGCACACGCTCACGCAAATCAGAGTAGTATAGATGTCGTGACTTCCGTTCACTGGCACAGACGTCACCGAAATTAAACATGGGTAGAGGGAGGAGGGAGTGAAATGATGTCAGTAAGGAGGACAATGATGAATTAGAACCAACAAAACAAAACACAGAAGTTCACCAGCAGTATAACAAACTTGTAAAGTGGTGAAGACGTATATAGAAAAAATACAGAGGAACATACCAAATGAGTCTGCCGTTCTCTATGTAGTACTGCACTTTGAGGAAGAGTATTAGAGGCAAAGGTCTTTTCTGTAAAGCCTGTGTGTAGAAAGATGTGTGTCAGAGCTGCCCTGTGCATTTTAAAAGTTTTTCTCATGCTAAACGCAATGCTGTGGCATGTAGGCCAATAAACTGTGTTCCCAATTAACTGACATGTATAATAGTCCAGAGAATGGGTCATCACAAAATGCTTCATCAAAACCGACTACTCTTTGCAGTGGGCACTTACCTTTCCTGAATCTTGCTTCCATTCTTTAGGAAAGTACTTAGTCAGTTTCTCCTCCATATCTAAAAATATGTGTTCATTGTCTGGGACAGAGGGGGAAAAAAAAAAACAAAACAAAAAAAAAAAACATCAGGAAACAAGCAGTTAGAAAACAAACAGTAATGTAATCAAGTGTGAAATTTACCCAACAATGAAATTCAATGAGGCAAAAGAAAAAAGCCGTTAGTCTACATGTGAAGCTTATGACAACTATGCTAGTGTCAAATCGACCTAGCACAGCTCTAATCTGGATATTTAACAGTAAAAGGGGCTAAGGGTGTGTTTCCAACCTGTGTTCAGAATGGGGATGTTGTACCCCTTTTTTCCCCCACTGTGACTCATTCCAACTCCTTCAACAAGAGCTGTGAGGCTGCCTGTGTCATGACGAGCCCCCCCCCCCCCCCTTGTCTCTTTCCCCTCCATTCTGACCCTCCTCTTCCCATCATCAATCCACCCCTCCCCTGAGTGAAGAGGAGGAATGCAAGGGTGCATTCCAGGCTTAATGAAGTTAATATTGCAGGAATCCAGGTCTAAGTGATCGCTGAACCAACACCACAAAAACAAAAGGCTGCTTGTTTAAATAGTGTGCCGCATAAGATTACCAAGGCATTTGTACATGGAAAGAGATCAGGAACGCAATGAAACAAAAATTAAGTAGATTGCAACATTCAACTATGCATAATGGGCAGAACAAATATATATTTTTGGTTTTTGCAATATAACGTTTTTCTAAATATTACACAAAAAAGTGACAACAAAAGAGTGGCGTACAAAAGCCCTGCTGGAAACTGTTGTCACAAGACAAACATGATGTTTTTGTTTTGATCCCAGTAGTAAATTCATGAGCCGATCAACAAATTTGCCTGCAGTATAATTACAATTTCGTGTTTTCTTGACGTACTGCTTTTTATGCTGATGTGAACAGTCTGAAGGTCAACGAGGAGAGGACTTACCCTTAACCACTGTGAGGCCAAAGAAATGCAGCTCTTTGACTCCAAGAAGCTCTGTCACACGGTTGAAAACATCCTGCCCTGTGGACTTTGGCTGGAGCAGGTGAAAAGAAAAAGATGTTTATATTTAATGTGCGACTATGTGGTACAGCCAAAACGTTGACCATCTGTCAAACCACTTAGCGACAGTCAAGCAGACAGCAAGTGACAAAGTAAAGGCTCACCCCGACAGTGACGTCCAGCTGGTCTTTGTTGGGCAGGAGAACACAAATGGTCCTCTGCTGTATGGAGGTGGACATAATGTCTGCTGTATGTCCGTGATGAGTGCTTTTTCTGTGAAACTGCTTTAGTCTTTTCTTGCTTTGTCTATCCTTCACTTTTTATCTGTAGAAGGGCAGCTTGTCCATGTTGTATCTAAGAAGACGGATGACATCAGAGTGAGATAAGTGAAGTAATAATAATAATAATAATAATAATAATAATAATAATAATAATAATAATAATAAAAAGTCTAACGACAGTTCAAAGTGAGCGATGAAGGCAGCCAAATGGAATTTGAAAAACAGACAATCACCTCGTGTTGCATTCACTACCAAACTTTAAGGAGTTCAACAAATCAGTGCACACAGCTCAAAGGGCGTAACATACAGCCCTCTACATTGATTTCAATCATTCATAGCTTTGACAATCCCACAAACACACGGATTTCTCCTGTTAGCACACATGGATTGCCCATTGTACCATGTTGACCCTCACAAAGAACATTCACCACAATAATCAAAACACATGACTCATGTAAATGACAGCAGTTAGTCTACCTTAAAAAGCATCATACACTTCAACGGCTGGGTAAAGTTTACCATACTATAATCTTAATAATAGCCATTACTTGGAAAACAATCAGATAATCTTTACGAAAACTATTTCTATTCTGACAGGACCTGGACTTAATTATGGCAGATTTGAGAAACCTAATAAAACAAATGGCCATGAGGTGGGGGGGGGGGGGCAATTTACTGCAAACCAAGGCTCACCTGGAACTTGCCCCCTTTACTGACCCAAAGCCCCAACTGGTACGAAGGCTCATCTGATTAACGTCTAAGAGTCAATTAATCAGGTTAATTACTGCTGCACGCCGACTTTAAATCCCTTAAATCCAGCTCTGGATGAAAACCAGGATAAAAAGAATAGAATACAAGGGATGGAAAAAAAGCTGATCAGCCTATATTTGTCTCTTTGTGCATTTAAGAAGGTTGGACAAACAAACTGTTGTTTCTTTACGTCATACTTTTGTCTGCTTACACCTAACTTTTATTATTACATACTAAAGAGACAAGCTGTTTTGTAAGGCATTAAAAAAAAAAAAAAAAAAAGTTAACTCACAAGAAAGACTAAATGAGTTGCAAGCATATAAAACTTTCAAAGAGTGAATGCTCCTGACTCAGAGGGCAAAACACTAAAGGTTTCTCTTACCAAATATGATTTGTGGACATGTTTAAACACAGCTCCATTCACATCCAGGTGTCAGAGCAAACAGACCTGAAATACCTGTAGCTTGAACATCTTGTTTGTGACAAAGTCAAAACTACAGACAGTTCAACTTGACACAGTAGTAAATGCAAACACAAATGCACAAAGCAATTTTTTTAAACTCTAAAAATGTATGAAAAACTACTGCATTATTTTCATTATTGTTATGTGTAGTTATCATTAGTAAACAGTTTGAAACTAAACATTATGAAAGAGTTGTAGCTCCACTGTAACAGTTAGTTCAGTTGACAACATGTCAGCTGGGATCGGAAATATTACAGTATTCCTGCAGTTATATAACAGACTGATGGATTTTTCCCTTTCAGAAATTCTAGGTTTGACAGAAAATCACAGACAACGTCATGATAAGCAAGGAGTTTTACACCTCAATGTCTAGGCTATTTAAGGACGAGGGTGCTGTCTTTTGTAAACAATGTATGAGCAGTTCACACATGAAGATGAAATGCCTTGTATGCAGACAGCCCTGTCGTGAACTCCTTCTTTAGCTCGTTTTTCAATCTGAATCTGAACTAAACTTATCAGGACCTTGTTTGTTTATGTCAAAGATTTCCAGACTTAAGTCTTCAATCTTAAATGCAAAATATGTGATCACAGGTAAGGATTGCAGGTACGGCTACAATAAATGTAAATGCACTCATAAAATTTCAAGATACAAACAAAAAAGCCCAAAACAAAACAAGACTGCAGGTGGCATCTATAAAGTACTTTGCACACCAAAGACAGAGCAGGTGAATCCAGGCCAAACTTGCACATACACAAATCTAGTGCACTACTGGCCATTTACACTACTCTGCATCCCACCTGTTTACTATCAACCCGAAACAGAGCTAGCTGGAGTCCTCAGACATCCCCCTGGTTGCTGACCAGGGAGAAACCTGGCATCACATGAGAGCAGCCATCTGTATGCGATAATTCCCCTCCAAGACTGTTATAATCCCTGACTCTGATTGTACTGCTGGCTGTTGGAAAAACAACATCCCTCACTGCCTGCAAATGCGAAAACCATGAAGGAATGAGACAAAAAGTGAGGGGAGTGATTCTGGATCAGCAGGAGAGCACCATTTATACTCATCCCACTGAAAACAGAGTGAGCCTCAGTCCTGGGGCTGACTCAGAGCCATGAAATGCATACTTTTTCTTTCTTTAAAAGACAGAATAAACACAGACTATACATGAGCTTGGCAGTGCAGTTCGGGAGAACTTCAGGTGCATTCAAACTTCCAGCTCTGCGCTCATTATCTCCAATTTTATTTCCTCATTGTGAATCGCTTCATACTTCAACACGGCATCATGAGCCAGCTGCAAGCGTGTCCTCTGCAAAGTCCACTACACATTTCTAAGACTCGGAAACTATAAAAAGATTTAAAAAAAATCAACTTTAACAATTACCTGAACAATCCCTCCTATTCCCAGTCGTGGTTACGTTATTTTACCCTCAAGTCAAAAGTGTGTATTTGGATGCAACAAGTGCATCACCAACCCTGAGCACTAACGTAGTGAGCTACGGACGGTGTGTGACTTACCATCATATTAAACGAGGCGTAAAAGCTCGCAGTTGAGTCTCAGACCTTCTTCCACTTTTTCCAGACTCCAAATGTTGTACTTTTATCCGGACAGAGTGCAGCCAGTCTCCGGCCCCCCTCCTCCTCCATGGTATGTTGTGGCCTCTTTAAACACACTGTGGTGCTTACGATTGGGCCGTACCATTTCAGAAAAGTTGTGGGGGTGAGTGTGTTTTAATTGCGTACAAATATGCGAATATTTGTAAAAATAAAAAGGGAAAAAAAACCTCTCTGGTGCCTGGTTATTTCAGTTATCGATGTGTATATATTATTGATAATTAGATATATTTACCATTTTTATCCTTTTAATCAGCTTACTTAGATTTTAATAGAAGACCTAACGAATATCCCCCCGACATTGTTGTACGTTGGTGGACCGATCTCATGCTAATTGGATGTCGAAGTAACACAATTTGCATAAAACTGAAGTTCGGATCTTTTTTACTGGCTCATGTCTTCTTTATCTCGTTTAGTAAAGCGAAACAATGTTTTTTTCAAGCCATTTGTTCATTTCTTTCCTTGAAACCAGCGTGGCGCTGCAGCTGTCATTTGAGTAACGACTGAAAAAGGGCGGCTTTAAAACACTGAAGAGCAACATGGGTTGCTTCACTGTTTTTTTTTTTTTTGTTTTTTTTTGTTAAATTATTGATCATCATTTTAGGCCAAAGCCTGCTGAAGTTGAAATTACTGATTACTTCATGCTTATCATTAACAAAGTCACATCCTGTGATGGCTGTTCACTTCAGCCTACCTGGCCACTGAAGACCTGTACTGCATGAATTCGTTCCAACAGGAAGAGAACACGAGAACATGCGACAGAAGGATCCATTCGTGAACGAACCTGAGTCTGTGGCACATGTGCGGACCAGGGGGGAGAAATGAATCACCCACTGAGATGATTTGTTACTCCCTAGTCATGCAAAAGATCAGTTCAAAATGAACGAATCGTTCACAAATGACACACCGCTACTTTCTGCCGCTTACCTACAAGATGACCTTTGGAAGTGTGATCTTTGGATGTGTCACCGGTCTTTCTGGGCTTTTAAAACGTTATTTAGGTATTTAAAAAAAAAAAAAATCAGTAATCATGAGTAACATACAACCACAGCAAATCATACCATCTTAGGGCCGGGGCACAATTACACGTTTCAACCCAAAATGCACCGTGTGTGTTCAAATAAATATTTTATTTTTGTACAAGTCTTTACTTTGTTTTTTTTTTTAATCATCCTCCTGATAAAGCCTAGAAGATGGATACTCCCGTGTTTCTGGTGACTCAAATAATAATGGCTATGCCAGTTTCCCATATCGTCATCTGTGTGTAAATAAAGTTTACAGACCCTCCCTCTGTACAGCATCCCAGTAGAACACATTTGGCCGTTATGCATCTTTTTCTTTTCAGGATGAACTAAAAACATTATTGAATATCCTGAGCAGAAAACTGCTTTTCTTAATATGTATGGCTGTGATGTAATTCAGTGATGAAAGCATCAGTGAAGACTGGTGGGAAGAAATCTTCCACTGTTATGAGGAAATCAATAAGTTTCTCAAACAAGTTCAAACTTAATGTGAGGGTGTTACTGCAAGCTAGAACCCACAAAAACATTTATGTGCAATGTAAAGAGATATACTAAATGATATTCTTTATACATTTCTTGCGATCTTTGGCATAACGGACTACACAAACTGTCCATTTAGTGTCTCTGGCTGACACTGCCATCTGCAGGGCTATATTTTCTACTGCAAAGAGAAATCTAAAATATGGCCGCATGTGTACAAAAAATCCAAATTCATCAAATCTCCTAGGTCATTCTGACAACGCTGGCTAAAATGAGTTGTCTCTTTCATAATTTCAGAATCTGTACATTAGTACGTTATACTGAAAAGCTATTTTCATGCATTATTGTACCAAACCCGAAGAGACCCCAGGAACACAGGTCTCCTCAAAAAGAAAACGCCATATAATCAACTTCATAATATGCATATTTAATGGTAGGAGTATGATGATATATAAACAACTGTCCAAGAAACATTTTTAATTTCAATCAACACTTTCCAGTTTTTCCACATAAATAATCACCATGATACCTACCCAATACTTTCAATAAAACAAGTTCATATTACCAACCTGTGCTTTTGCTGAATCATAAGCATTGCTTAAAACTCTGTAATAAAATGTTATGTTGTAGGCAAAGCTTCATTGTCCCAACACCAGGTTGGGGAAATGTGCAGAATGAACAGCAGAAAGTATTAAAACTGAAGCCAAGGCTGGTAAGTCTGAGCAACAATCCTATTTCAAATGCAAGCTTTGCCTTTAAAAATGATGGAAAATTTGTTGATAAAAAAGTAACTTGTACAAATGACCATTTTCAGTACAAAAGCTTTTAAAATGTAGTTGTGGTGCAAATCAATGCAGTTTCTCTTAAAACTGGTGAAAAAAATATGGTGCAATGGTGAGGACAGTATGTGCAGACTTGACATGGGCCAGCTCACCAAAACAGCCATTTCATTTTTGTAGCAGCTACATTTCCAGTTCATCATCTAAAATCAATTGAATAACTTGGAGAAAATTAATCAAAACTAAAAACATAACACATAAATAACACTGAGATTATAGATTGATGAGGGAAATCATTCACAAACATAAAATAATGAACAAAAAAACAAGACAATCTTTAAAAAAATGGCAGTAGAAAAATAAAAATCCACTGTTATTCTAATATAGACAGGAAATGAAAATAAATCATGGTTATGCTCGTATGTCGTTTTTCTCTAAGTAAAATATTTTTAAAAACCAAGGGATAATCCAGATACCATAATCAGAATAAGGTTTCGATGCAGTGAGGTATTTGCTCCACATTCCTGTCATCCAGCCATGTGTTTGATTCTGCCGCAGCTCTACTGAAAGAACTTGAGGCCTGCAACGAGGAAGAACTTCTCCAAGAAGATCTCAGAATCAAGGACGGCAATGTGGGCGGCCCGGCCGATTAGGGAGTTGGCTGTGTTGGGCAGGGCATGAATGACATCGTATCGCACTAGATTACAGTCTCTGCTCTGAAGAACTGGCAGCAGCAGATTCTCAATCATCTCAGCATACACAGGACCTGAGTGGAACAAGGCAAGAGTGAAGAGTTTGCACTAGAGATTGCAAACAAATAGAGTACACAGAGCAACGCTTGTGTTTACCAAAAATGTCTTGTGTCAGTAGGCACATCAAAAATTTTGCTTCAACTCACCTGTTTGTTTGTCCTTTAACGCAGTTTTGCACATTTCTATTCGAGCAGAATGATACGGGACATAGCGATCCTGCAGTGACCCAACCAGCACCACATTTTTGAAAAACTGCAGACCTACAAAGACAGACCAGCAAATTTTCTACTATGTTATACTCCACTTAAACAGTGTGTGCAATTTAAGAGGAAATACAGCAAACCTAACCAGATTTCTTGCTGAGCTTGTAAAGGAAAGTTTGACGAGGATCAGAATGATCACGGCATGTGAGTTGCAGGAGCGACCCAGACTTTTTCCACTTTTGCATGAACCAAAGGCCTGGGAATAGAATTTAATAGTTAGCAGAATCCATTACTGAGAGACAAGAGAGACAATAACTACAGAAAATATAAGTATTAGCCAAATCTTCAAAAATGTGCTGTCTGAAAACATCAGTGAATTGTTCGGACCCTTACTGTACCTGTGTTGACCAGAGCAGAGCTGTTGTAGAGTGTGCCCAAGTGAGGTCCAGAGAGAGAGAGGAAGGTGTGCAGTCTACTCAGGTAACATTTAAACCTGGGTCTGCTCAGCACTGAGCGAACTATGAGGTTCCCCAAAGAATGACCAACAAAGCTGCAAAAGAAGAATTACATGGATAAAGAGGATATGTCAGATTGTTAGGTACTCACATTCACACCCACTGCACACTGAAGAAAAGACTGGCTGTGCAGATATGGGAGAGGAGCCAGGTATTGGATGTCTCTTGTAGTCTATTTTCTATCATTTGTAGAACAACTATTTGTGGCATCTGTAATGTGAACAACTGTGTGAAATGCTACAAATGAGCCACTAGAGAGATTGAAAACATGTACCATTGTCTCCCTTTATCACCACTAGCTTTTTTCACTCCAGCCACTCCACAGCAGCTATAAGAACGTTTGAACCTCTTACCTTATCTTTGACACAGTGAGGTTGTATATCTGAATATACTGGACTATTTCATCCAGCAGTCGGTCTGTCATTGACTCAAAATCAGCAAAGGTGTCATTCTGTAGACGAAAAGAGAATAAAATTGGTTAGGTTAGGATAGGTTTTGTTTGATTTGATTTACTTTGGAGAATTAATTGCTGATCATCAAAAAAGCTCAAGGAGCATATGCAGGAACCACTTGAACATAAAAAGGAATATAGCAAAGATTTTTAATATTTGGCACAGCAGTGTTTATGATGTTATCCTCACCTGATTCCTTTCAGACATTAGGAAGTCTATGCGAGCACCAGGCAGTCCAAGCTCCAGGTAAGTCTTCACCAGTCTTAGATCTGCACTGTTCCCTGCAGCAATCGAGAGAACATGAACGACAGAGTTAAAATATTTAATGAAGAAAAAAAAATAGACTCAATAAACAAGCACAAGGTTTCCTACCATCCAGTCCATGGACGCAGACAATGAGATGGATGCCTTCATCGCAGCTTTCATCTTCCTCCAAGCTGAAATATGGAACAGTGGACGCCAGCTCAGGAACCTCACTGTATAAGAATCCAGGTAACCTCAGCTGCTTCATTTCTTCCTTGGCCTTGAGGAACCTGTCCAATCATAATTTTACATACTGAAAATTTTTAATGTATGATGTGTGAAAAAGGATCGTCATATGTGTTAAATGTAAAATTAAGTGGGATTTGAGAAAAAAAAACAAAACATTGGATGACTCACGCTTTCATCTGTGTTGTAGATGCACACTCATACCACCGCAAGCTAAAGGACAGGGCAGGACAGGGAGGTCTTCCCAAGCTATATCCAACACTGCTGGAGGCTTGATTTGAGCAGATGGGTGCTTTTGATAAATCTTTACTTTCGTGGAGGTAGCAGATGCTAAGTGGTTCAAACAGAAGACTTGTCTCTTTAGCGGCTGTGTCCCCAAGTCCTGTTTGCTCTTCATCTACAAGACCATTTACAAAAGCATAGCCATCCCCTTCCTCATAATAACCATTCTCGATCATCTCATGTTCTGTCTCGTCCTCATCCTCCTCAACCTGGGGTCCTGTCTGGATTCCCAATGTGATAGCAGATGTTTCTACAGGGCTGATCTCAGACACATCAGTGCTAGAGCATGAGCCAAAGTAGTTCTCTACCATTCCACGTTTTACCAGGTCAGTGCTACTGGTGGCAGAGTTACTGGAGGGGCAGGCAGTATGGGATTCGCTACGGGACTCTTTAACAGTCCCGGTGCCAGCTGCTCCCTCTCGTCCGACTTCAGAAATGCTAATTAATTTAGCGTCTGTGTCTGACTCAAAAACTGATTTTACAAGTTGGGAATCACCTGCACAAATGTCAGGGGTGCCAGATGCAGCAGACTTATTAGTCGTATCCCCAGAGAAGACTACACTCTGTTCCTGCACCAACACACTAGATTTCCTGCCGCGAACTTCGGCTCCACTGGAGCCCCTAGAGGAACATTCGCCCTCGTCGTCTGAGGGCAAAGAATTAATAGATGTGAGAGAGGACTGAACTCCACTGACACCACTGGTATTTTCTGGGCAAAGAATTTCACCACTGGGCTTTTGAAGAGTGTTTTGCTGAATGGGCCGCGGTGCAGTACTCAGGGGCCTCTCAGGCTGTAGGGCAGCAACACCTGATTCAGCAACACCTGGTCCTGTGCAAGTCTGCAGTCCTGTTGCAAGCTGAGTAGCAAAGGAGCTGGGTTCACTCTCAATGCCTGAGTCTGAGAGGCGAGATGAGGCACTAGGAGCTCCTCCATCTGGAAGCCTGATACAATCACTCTTTACTTGTACTGAGACCTGGCTTTTACCTGGCCTTTCAAACACAGATTCCACAACAGACTGTTGTGCATCACAGAGGCCTGTCTGGGTTATCTCAGGAATATTATTACTTACATTTCCATCAGTCCGACATGGTAGGAGAACTGTAACCTTATCCCCATGGTAAGGATTCTTGTTACTTGGTTTCACCTCAATTTGTTTAAGTCCACTGGACCACTGTGGCAGCTTTAGGCCACCTTGGTCAGATTGCTCGTCTTTGTGTAGTGGTTGTTTGGATGTAGTGATAGCCCCAGTACCTGCCTGGGGATTATTCTGTGTGTTCAAATTTGTGGGATTTTTTAAGAAATCTCTCTGACAAGCAGTGGTAGTTATATTGGCATCTGCGACAGAAGCAACAGCACTGTTTCCAGAATGTGCTGCTGTGGCGCCAGAGTCAAAAGTGGAGTTAGCATTAGTCCTTAAATAACTACTTGATTCCCCCTGCAAGGTATCACGTTCCTCGTCCTGGTTCAACGGAGCTTCCCCTTCCTTGTACTTTGCGCTGGGGTCACCAAATGGAGCTTTGAGGTTCTTGTAGCCCACCAGGACCACAGAATCCTTGGAACCCTGTCTGATCAGCTTCTTGGAGTTCTCAGTCTTTGAGTTTTTCTTAAGTTTGACTGACTTGCCTTTCGACTTAGGTGGTGGATCATAGCTGTCTGGCCAAGTGTTTTCCGTCATGGCACACCGAGACTCAGGTATAGGACTGGCTGCTGCACTGCAGTCCTTAGAATTGTGCTTATCTGTTTTGCTGGACACTGAGCCAGTCCTTGCATTGTGGATGCCGAGCCAGGGTCCATCACGATCTTCAGGGTGGAACCAAAAGAAATTAAAAAAATAAATAAATAAATAAAAATCTGTCATTATTGCGCCTTAAGACTGTATATCTAGCTCTTGTGCGTCAGCTCTTAGAAGAAACATTGTGTTACTAACCTTCAGTGATAGAATCCAAATATCTATCCTCAAAAATGATTGGCAAAGAGCTAACATCACCATCCAGGTCCGCACATTCAACTGGAAGTGGGGGCAGTGAGAGGAAGTAGCTGGAGCTTTTGATAGCATTAGTCATCTGCTGGTGACTGTGAGCACTGAGTGGGATTGGGGGTTAGGCAAGAGTGAGAAAAGTATTTCAGATGAATAACTACTGTGAGAGGCCAGTCACCAACGAAGGTATTTCACAATAAAGACAAGCATGTCACTGCAGGCACAACTTACTGCAGTTCCTGGTATGCCAGTGCAGATTGTCTTGGATGTTCAAGACAGAAGAAAGCTTCAGCAAACCGTCGTACCTGTAACAGCACCACGTTATTGAGAATAGTCATTTCAGATTACCAGATTAAAAAAAAAAAGAAAAAAGATTATCATCGTTTAAAAATGACCAATGAGATATTTAAATGAAACTGAAACTCACTCTGTGTGTGTGATGCTCCATAGCTAGAAGGGCAGCAACATGCTCCTGCAGAGACACCACCTCCAGGAACTGTCCCCAAAGGGCCATGAGCAGAGAGCAGAGCTGTGCCAGGTTCATATTTACCAGTTCTGCCAGCTCGTCAGGGGAATCTGCTTTTTGCTGCAAGTACAAAGACACCCAGCAGAGGGCTCAAGTGAGTATATACTGTATTACGAACATCAGTATAAAGACCAATATTTGGTTTTTTTTTTTATTGTAGGCAATTTCTGTTTGGTTTGTCAGTCTGTTCCTATGAGTATGTTTAACATTAAACTACTGTGAGTTTCATTTTGTCATGGCTTCTTGATTCCCAAAAAATAAGAAACATCTTAAGCCACAAAGACATGAAATCACTACTGCTATTCTTAATTTACTTTCAATAATCAGAAGATGTTTGATAAAAAGAAGGTGCTTCAATTCAACATGAAGTTTCCAAAATCAAAGTGAATCGATTTATTCAATCTCCTTTGCGTCTTTGTGACTTGGAAATACAGTGCAATACACTAATAAAAAAATGCACTTGACCGACGGAATATGCCCCCATCTTGTACAGGCATTGCTATCATTCCATCCCTCATCTAAAGGAGGCTTACCTATCTAGAGATATCAGTTCTTACTGATCACTGGACTCGGAGCTCAACCTGATTATGATTTTCCTCTTTTATGCAACGATAAACTCCATATGTTTTAGTTGGTAACAGTGAACATTGAGTATAACTAAACAGTACCACCACATATTGATTATTCTATTTTTTCTTTACTATTTCAAACTGAGCCAGGCTTCAACCAGTGAACTACTAAAGGAGGAGATAAAAACAACAGGTGGCATTCAAAACAAGCACAGAATTATGACTATATATGTGTTTTGTCGAAGTCCTTGGCAATAAGTATTACCAGTGGACATAAGCTATTATCTTATGACCAATTCAAGCATGCTCTTACCTTGACTTGTTCACATAAGTCAGTTAGACGGGCCTCTAAGTCAAGTTGCTCTGGGGAGGTAGAGGAACAGAATTAATAAGATTCTCTTCTATAATTTATTCAAGAATGGTGATGGTTTTATGAAGAACCTGTAGTGTGAAGCAGCGTCAGTGTTAGAAGGAACCAGAGACAGCCTACAAACTATACAGCACCGCTGAGGTTAAAGACTGTTTGACCAAGGCAAGACAGACAAAGTGTATACATAAATAATAATGAAAGTACGACAGCATTTCTTTTTTTCTCTGGTAAATGGGAAATTGTTTTTTCTATAAGAAGGAAACTGGAGTGAAGAGGAAAAAGAGGAGAAAGGCAGGCTGATTTGAGGTACTGTAAGGGTCAGGACATACCTATGTAGACGTGTCTTTGACTTCGGGGATAGGGTCTTCTGAGTACTCTCTCATATAGGACTTGCATGCTGGGCTTGGCTAGTAAAATTGCACATATAGGCATATTTAACCTTTTTATTATTTGGTCCTTTGGGATAGGTTAATAACTGTCCACTTGTGTGGATTAGGTTTGATGAGCCAGTTACAATGATGAGTTGTGTTCAGGAGCAGTTACTTTTTAGTTTAATTTACATGTGAACAGACTATACTTTTGAATCCAAATATGATTTTGTAAATTCAAGTACCTTAGATTAGTCAATCCCAATTGTATCCCTGAATTATTTAGTGTGTAGTTAGTTGTGTTGTTTGTTTCAAGGGTAGAATATGTGTAGGGGATCAGGTGAAATGACATGAGAACCGAGAAAACAACAAACTTGCAATACATGAATAACATCAAAAAGACAAAACAATGAAAATTGATCCAAAGCAAAAAAAAATTAAATAAAAAAAAAATCAATCAGGTATTATTATGTATCACACTTTAAATACTTGTATCAGTTCTTCTAATTAAAAAAGAAAAAGTAAAATCTGCGTGGCAGAGCCATATTTAAAAAAAAAAAAAAAAGGATGTAGGATTACATTACTGAGCAACCACTAAAGCCGCACTCTGACGTGAGTTGATGTGAAGACACATTGCAGTATACCTAGTTCCATACGATGGGAGGAGGGCAGGTCCTTGGTAATAGAGGTGAAGTAGCCAAAGAGGCCCTGGTATGCCATGAAGAGGCTGGAGCAAAGGTTTTGGTGCAGACTGAAGGCATGCTGCAGACAGTGGTCAGATACCAGGAATGTCCTGCCCTGAGGGATCATAGAGGACATGGTGAAGAGGTAACAGGTGTTTAGTTTTCTAAACAGTAATACCACTGCTCTGGACACTAACACTTGGAAACAATTGATTTGTAGCCTTTGCCATGAGAAAAGTCATAAATAAATCACTGTGTAAATCTGAATTCAGCTATGTGTGGGAAAAGAAATCCACTGGGAGGAGAAAGTGGTTCAAAAATATATGCAACTATACTGTAGGACTCATTACTCTGATATTTCAATAACCAAATGACAGTTATTTCCAAACATTTATTTTGTCTTCCATATACACTGGCAATGCTTTATAGTGGCTTCGGTGCAGATCCCTGTAGGGAAGTGAAAAGTACTACACATACTTGAGCTACCCATTAGTAACACATCAAGGGGATGAGATCCACTGCCTCTGGTCCATATGAATAACTGGTACATTCACACCACTGCATCCCAGGGGCAGCTCTGTCAGTGGAATCTCATTATTTTATGGCAAAATGTAGCAATGGCCTGATAGATCCATGTTTTTTGATCCAATCTGTCAGCCTGACATACCTCCCTATGATTCATATAAGATTGAAATGAAGTATCTACGTGGGGTGTGGGACAGGCAAATCTGATTTGTCTGAACAGTCATGTGCATGAAATAATCTAACAAACAAATCTTATAAAACTGAGTTGTGTTTTTTATCATCGGTGTTCCACATCTTATCTTTAGTATTATTTGGTTCATAACATATTCACAACATGTAAAAAAAAAAAAAAACTGCCAACAATATTCTTTTCCATAAAGACATCACTTACATCTGGTGATACTTGCTTGACATAGCTGCTGCCGAATACCACATTCTCCAGAGGTGGGATGACTGAGTCTTTGCTTTGTGCTGGAGCATTGCGGTTAAGCCATGTGGTTTTCACTGGTCGAGGAAAACTAGGGAAATACATGGAGTAGAATAAAACACCCTAACCCTATCACCACAAGGATTTGAGGTAAAACATCTAGGTGTCACATCCAATCTAGTTTCCCTTTAGTTTTCATTCACTCTTCAACTGCAATGTTGATTTTTTTAAATGATTGTATAGGAATTGACGGCAGGTTAAATGTGTAAATATGTCTAAGTGCTTTAAGTGCTGTTTATGAATATAGAACTATTTTGAATGCAAGCCATGGCCCTCTTCTCTGAATATCCACATATTGTCCGGGGTTAAGTGGCAGTCTGACCTGATAAGGGGCTGATGTAATGCCACTAGGGAGGCATGGATGGCTACAGAGATGACAGACAGGTGGAAGTAGTCAAACATGACATTGATGTGTTGGTGGATGCCTCGTTGAAGGCTAAAGTGCAAACGAAGTGTGCGACCACTGATATTCTGCAAAGAGCTTGGATCATCTGGCCTGTGGAAATTGAACAAGGATGACACAGTAGACCCTATTAGTGTCACATTTACATAAGATATGCAAATATCAAATTCGCAAACAACCACAAGAACATGCAGTTAAATGTTGCAACACCTACGTGTAATCACCATCTGTGAAATATAAATCTAAGAAGAGCTGGAAATCCATGTCATTCAGGGACTCTTCCACCTGATGATATTGAAAAACAGCTGACTTTACATCTTGCATATAAAACCAAAGGATGTAAAACAGACACATCTCAACTGTACAAGTGTGTAAAGAGCAGTGACATTTGGTAGAAAACTATGCACTGGAAAATAAAAATAAAGTAAATATCTGTGTCAGACTTACCTTCTTCCCATCTAGCAGCATCATCACTTTAAAGATGAGTACATCATTGACCACAACCTCTTCATTCTTGTACAGGATTTGGAAAGTTTTGCTGCAGATAGCATCATCTTGGACTGAGGCAGGAAATGCCAAATCAGAACCTACAAAAAAAAAAACAACCATGTTTAGTTAATTGTGTGAAAAAGCAGAAGCTAAGAAAGCATCCAAGCATGCCGTCTGCCTTTCTATTGATCCCCTCTTCTCTGTTTAATCACCTACACACTACAAGCAGTACGTCAACAAACAGGCAACTGGTTAGCCGATGTCTGCATGTGTGTTGTAAGCATCTGTTAAACGGGTTCTGTAGTTTAAAATATGTCATGGCTTGTCAGGGGCATGACATCTATTGTACCAGGAAATGACATTTCATTTCCTGGTACAATGAATAGGCTTTAATATTTAAACTGATAATAAAAAATCAGCAATATCTGTCATATTTTTAATGAGTTGCCAAGAATGAAAACAAAAAGAGGCGCACATTTTTTAGAGCAGAAGACAACCGAGGCAGAGGAATTTTGACCCTAGACCACACTGTTACTAAGGCTCGAGCTAAACACAAAACTTTATTTCAGCATCCCCTACGGGTACAGTATATCATGATTAGGGCATCGAGAATTTCCTTTTTTTAAGTCCTTGTGGGGTCTTTTCAAAAATGATGATCATATTAAAGCAATAGTATTCTAAGCAGTTTGGCCACCTACAGATAGTGTTAATCATATAACGTGTGTTAAATTTTATTAGCCCTGTTTTAAGGCTGACTGTGTAGTTTCCCGTTTATTTTACTAAAGAAGAGTTGCGAGGAAAAGGGAAATGAAACATTTAAGCATTGCATACTCTCCTGTGAAAGGTAAAAAAAAAAAAAAAAAAAATAGCAAGTTGCTAAGAAAGGGTATGTGGCATATACACAAAGCCTCTAAGAAATACTAAGAACAGGGAGTGGCCAGTGAGATAAGCCAGTGCCCTACCAGCTCCATGTCAACAAAACATTAAGTAAACCAAATTTGCAATAACAGTATCCCAAGACCACACTAATATCTCAAGAGCTAAAATGAAATTCAAATCTCAAGAAATTATTAATGTATTGAATAAGTATTAATTCATTGGTTTCATCAGCATTTACAGAAAAACAGCACTCTAATTGGAGAACTGAGAGCAAAGAGCCAGGGCTCAGCATTGACCTTTGGATCCATAGAGGTACCCTGCTAAACTACAGAAAAGGTTTCACAATGTGGGTACATAGAACCTTGTGCATTTCCACACGACGATGAGAGCAAGCAGCTCTCCAGGACTTCCTGGCCTTGAAAAGCTTCTTCTCTACATAAAATCCCTGTAGTCATCTTAATTCAGAAGGACATGTAGATAAATCCAGTGCCTCTCATTTGGTAAAGGCCATGTCACACAAGATGACAGATGTCAGATTAAAATCAAAATACTGTGGCATGGCCCTGAGAGCTACAAGAGATGTCATATTGCACCAGTTTATCAATCCAGTAGGTGCCTTGAATGCAACAACATTTTTTTGAGATAAAAACTGCAAATTTTCTAGTATACTGTGGACATTCTTGATGTAAGACAGAAACAAAACTGAAATGGCATTGGGCTGATGAGTGGCTGCATTTATTAATTTTTTTTCTTTTTTGTGTGTGTGTGTCTGCATTTTACCTCATAGTCTAACACCACAGGGTGTGCCAACCTTTTATGAGATAGATGCACTTATAGTATTACAACAAAATATTTTATTATTTCAGTGCATGTGTGTGACCACCACCAGTCTAGTTTGTTGATCTTTATTGAGTGAAAATACCTTTGTGAGGCAGGGAGGGCAGTGCTACACCAGTGAACACAGGGAGATGCAAAGGCCAGACAGGGGAAGAGAAGTTATTTAATATTTAATTGAACAAGTTAAATAATATCTAAATCATCTCCCTCTGGAAGCATATTTAACCTTCTGTGTGCTCAGGTTGTGCTGCTCTAGATCGTGCAAAAAACTGATTTTTGGAAGCTACTTTCCCTTTGTTAAGCTGTTGTCATAATAACTCCCTCTGGGCACTGGCACTGTTTTGGAGACCAGTGAAATGACTGGTGGGTACAAGTGAATTTATCAATCACCTTAGAAAGCCCTTTTGCCCACTGCGCTGCTGCAGCTACATGATCCAAAATAGAAGCTATGCTTGAGATACCCACACAATCCGTGCATCTCTGGCCTACCACTTCATGCTTCATGTTGCGCTTGTGGAGTTAAAATAGTACCCTCAGTGTGGGAGCTATACACATCTTTAAAAGTTAATTTACCTCCCGGATGGAGTAGACTGGTCTCTACTTTATGGGGCACCCGGGCTGGCACCTTCAGACTGGCACGAATCTGGTAAAACCTGAAAATATGGACAGATCAGATTAACATTGGTATTAACATTGGTATGAATGACTAGCAGTTTAGTCAAAAGCTTCATTAAAAGCTCTGAAAGGGAAGGTTAGCTACACATGGCTGTACTTAGAAACTGACATGACACCTTTCATTAATGAATAATGAGCACTTTCTTTGCAGACACTCATGTTGTAAACCTGAGCTCTTAAAGCACTGATGAGCTGAGAGAAAAGAGCATATATTTTAACTCAGCACAGAAAAGTGTTAGTGCACCATTCCATAGCTTCAATGCGTTCAAGACCATAGCAGTTAGAGCTATTAGGCTTATCTTAGCTTCCATGAAAAATTGAAAATTCTGTGTTTGTTGGACATCTTGGCAGGCATTAGCAGGAAAAGGCAAGGCAAAAAAGTGAGCCATATCATACCTAATTTAGCAGTATCATAGAAAACTATAAACAATACTACAGTGATACAATCACAGGCTAGGAAGCAGGGATTAAATGATAAACCAGTATTTACCATCAACTAATATGGAAAATAGCTGCCTTTCATTGTGTCATGTTGAAGAGCATGGAAGCTATTCAGTGACAGCTATGTGGTTTATTTAGTGCAAAATACACTTGAATACAAGTTTATTGTTCAAATAACAAAGCTCTGTCTGTGAAATCTTAAGCTCTGTCTATTGGTTATTATTCTTAGTAATATAATACTTCAATGCAAATGTCAGCTAACAGAAATATACAAAATACCCAAGTGTTGTTTATTATTTCTTGAACCAAAGAGATGATGCTTACCCTCTTTGGAACAAGTCCACATTGTAGAACTTGTGGAGCTCCACAGAGAACTCGACTGTGGCCTGGACTTCAGTCATCTTGATCTCTACAAGCAGTGGCCTTACATCTCACGTCATTTCAGCTCCACACCTGGAAAAAGTGGACAAACAGATTTGAAGGTTTTTGTAAAGTGCTGTGTCTTTCAAATGAAAAAATATTGCTAAATACCAGACTACAGTTACATAACTTGTTGAAATACTCCCTGATTAATTAAAATGAAGCATCAGCAAGATCAAATTTAAGATGCAAGACTTGGATGATCGTCAGTGTTTCAGGGAAATTATTACTGGGGAATGAGTCTTACATTTGGCATAGGCATCCTGTTCTCTGTCTAATTTCTTAAAAGCCCAGACACTTATAGCATTAGTATGACAGGGTAGACGAAAACACTATGAATAACATCACAAAAATAGGCAGGAAATACAATACTGTACCAACAATGTTCAACATTAGAAATAAATACAGACACCCTTGTCACTATACATTTTTAACTGAAGATGTATTTAGATCTCATTAAAGGCTACAAGGTTCTTTTAAGGGGCCCAATAAAACTGGCAAAAATCATCATGCAGGCGCTACCTAAATTAGTTATGCATGAAATGAATAAATTATCCACTGGGAGACAATGTGTCATGGCATTCATGCCAGTGGAAACCAATACGACAAAAGGCTACCATGAATTTGACCTTGTTGACGCAGACGTCAATGCTGAGAAAATAGTAGCAGGTTGTGTTAATATCCAAACACACCTTCCTTTCCTGAAGAGGCTATCTTTAAAGGCTCTTACATAAAAACAAAATGAAACTGGACAGGCAAAGAGGTTAGAGTAGACTAAATGAATTAGGCTGTGACAGACATACTTATACTTGATTTACTTATCCCCAAATCTCGAAACAGCCACTTTATGTACATAGTTAGTTTGCAAAAACGGACAAATTAGTGGATAGTAAAACAATTCAGCCAAATAACTCAAATGACCACTTTTATATCACGATAGCTGCTTTTACGTTTGCTGTCAGGCTGCCTGCGGACGGATGTCCTCTGAAGCGTTATTTACTGTGTTTCCTCACTGACAAACACCAAATCAGACTTTGCACAGCCAAGCAAACTGCTGTTTCCCATCTAAAAACCGAAATGTGCTGGCAGGTAATCATACCTGGGACTCAGGACACCTCAGACCAGCCAACCTCCTACCACGATGAAAGTAAAAGTAAGATATATATATATATATGTGTGTGTGTGTGTGTCAGAAGGCCTTACCAGACACCGGTCAACTGTTTTGTTTTTCCGTTTTTTTTTAGATGAAATCTTATGTCAACATTTCAAATCCCCAAACAGCTCTGAGTTTTAACTCATCAACACGGTTTTGATGCTCCTTCCCCGGCGAGTGAGGTGACAATGGTCCCCGGCTGCTGGGCAAAATCTCGGCCAGCAGATCTGCGGGGTTACAGGTGGGAAGCTACCAAAACATTGCAACGAAGGGGGCCCACAAGAGCTGAGGAATGATACTGACTTAGCCATTAAAAAAACTAAATTGAAAAAGGCGACCATGAACGGACTTGGGAGCGGTGAGTCCCACTCCGTAGCCAGTTAGCCACCCACGGCTCAGTTAGCACCGCTGACGCTACTCACCGTTCGGCTGCTAAGCTAACGTTAGCTGGCTGGCTAACCGCCGTTAGCTCCGGTTTCTTCGTCCTCTCGCTTTGAGGAGCTGACATAAAAAAAAACAAAAAAAACACACACACACTGATCTGCTGACGCTCCCACTTCCTACTTCCAGGAGGGACGGCCTGGAAACAACACGCAGCGCGGACCGGCCATGTATCTCTCTCCGGGCAGAGCTGACTGGTAGCCGCCGGGCTAACCGTGCTGCTCGGTCTGAAGGGCTGACAGCGGCCGCCGCTCCAGCTGCCCGCTGGTGAGCGTTCAACTGCGCGTCACTGCACATACCAGACGCCGCATCTGACGCCGCATGCAAAGTTGCTACCTGTCAACGGCACATTGCTCAAAGGGACGCGAATCACAATGATTTTGTTCTTGGACCATAATAACTTTTAATCTCATGAACATAGTTGTGTCTTCTTGTGACGGAATCCATTTCATGTATTCTGAATAGGCAGAAAAGGCGCTAAATAATACAGTTTGTTTTGTTCAGGACATGCAGATGAAAGCGGATATACTTTTTTGTGGTGTTATTTTTGAGAATAATCTGATTTGTTGCGGGTTTTCTGCAGCGTTTGCAGCTCTGAGTCCAGTTTTACTTACTGGTGCTGATAGAGGCCGATCAATTCATAGCTTGAAACAAGTGCTAAATGGCAGGTTATGAGAAGAAATGTGGATGGCTCTTATATTTAGTTCCCTTTGTAAACCAATTCCCTATGAAGGCGTTATGAAAGCTGGCTGCCCTGCAAAAATGCAATGCATTTCTCTAGATTATCATATCTAGATATTATCATTACAATGGAAAATATATGTACATGAGCAGCAGCCATGAGAAGCATTAGGGTTATTTTCTGCCTCCTGCAGCATGAATCACACCTTCTTTGTGATTTTCAAGATGACTACAATGGAAACAATGCTGCCTGAATACCAAGCAACCACAGAAATCACAGAAAATGTAGAGCCCCAATAATGCTGGATGAACAGAACCACCACATGGGAACGTTGTTGCTTTATCAGTTATATTTATATATAAAAAAAAAATAATAATCATTGAAATAAACCTGGGATAGGATGTCACTGCATGCTTGAAAATAAATCAAACCCAAGGTGGTTGGAGGACAACCACAGTGGAATGCAGAGCTGACACTCTGGAAGCTGTTGACTCAGTCCCCCAAATAAATGTCAAGCCTATAAGAGACCCCTCACTGTGACCTGGAGCTTTTCACTCCTGCTGAGGGAGCAGCTGTAGAGGGTCTCTTCTGGAAGCCAATCTGCGGAAACACCCAGCAGCAGGTGCTTTTTCATTTCCAGACCAAGCAATGAAATGGGTGGAGTCAAAAGGTAAATAATTGGCTTAATAGAGACTGTACCTATAATATGATTTGTCATTACCAGTGTTATGCAAATGATTCCAACTGCTCAAGAGTAACACAGTTCTTATTATGTTCCAGAAATATCCTTCTGTATTCATTGTGCTGCTGCTACGTGATCCCAAAGTATCTTTGCACAGGACTGCATTCTCAGAGTAAGTAGTCCTCCACAGAGAAACTGACAAGATAATACATTTAACTATTTAAATTTCATCATTTAAAATTGAATGCATTTCTCCAGTGCTGGGTAATTCCATACCGATTGTCAGCAAGTGTCAACTGAAAACATGCATACATACAATAATCATGCTGGTGTTCCTGTTTGTAGGAGCAGTTTCTCTGCCTTACTGTGTCTTCTCCCTGACGTACTGAATAACTTATTCATATGTACTGAGCTTTATTAGCCATTTCTCTTTTATAGCTGACACAATCTGCTAATTGACATCCCTCAATATGATGCACTTATATGACTGCATTCTTACATTTTCATTAGCCAATTTTTGTCTTTCATCCTGACAGACTGCTGGCCTTATCTATATTTTATGACATGTTTACCGCTCAGCATTAACATTTCTGGGTAAAAGCGTTCAGCTCTCTGGCTGTTTCTAAATGTACGTACTGGTAATGTATGAAATGTATTGATACATATATTTTTGGCCACACATTTTAACAGTGTTAAATGGTCATTATAATATTGGTCCCCCATGGAGCCAGCCCTTTACTCAAACTTGATGAACACCGTTAACTTCCTGTCCAGATGTGCAAGAACAGGAAAATCTAGAGCTTAAGTGTTAAAGAGGAACCCACAAACAGTGAGAGATAGTTCAATATTTATTCAAGGCAGTGGTGCAGCTCTCCAAACACCAAGCTGTTATTCCCTCCTTGCAACACACACACATACACACACACACACACTATCTACTAATGGCCTGTCTTCTGTTTCCACGTTGCAGCTGTGCGGCTTTCACCTCAAGTTGGCATTCATTTGGCACAACAATCCATGTGCCCACAGATAAATGTCGGGGGGGATCGTTTCCCAGGTGGTTTCACTGAAAACTTGTAGCATAGTTGTCTTCATACTTTTTATTTCTTTATTTCTGTGACATTGACCCTGCCATTGTCAAAAATTCTGCACAGCAACATGAGGCTTATGTAACATATTGCAGAAAAACACCAATTATGTACAGTTAGCCATTAATAGCTTGCAATCTTGTTGAAGGGCTTACACTTTCTCTCTATGGAAATGTTACTTTGACAGCATTATAAAAAGTGTTATTCAGCAAGAGAAAATGATCAACTCGAGATCCTGAGCGACCTCTGAGATGATTTTCAATTGAACCACTCCTCTTCGTCCCCTGTGCCTTTAGGATTTTACATCATGTCCCAGTTCCACATTGCTGAGCTGGCAAGAAGGGGGAGAGTGAAAAAGGTCATTGGATCATCTCCTCAGCATGTTGCCTATCAAATAGGTCCAGCATTCAACTTCAGAATCAACACAAGGTGAGCTGCAAAGTTCCCAAGGCAAGAGGGACATCTAGTGGTTGAGCCAGTGTGACTTAATTTACCCTGTCCATGGTCCTGAATGTCCAGGATGGGTCACATTTCCATCACATCGCTTCTGAAATGAATGACATGATGAAAGTTTTTCTCTCTATATTATGAAATATATAACTTTTCCATCACGAACACAATAGTTTCCAATGACAATGACAGGTAACAGGTGTTGATTTTTAACAGAAGATGGAAGCTTGAGGTTTCACAATAGTCCATCCTCTGTTTCAGATCAGCTTATCCACGGGGACTGCCGGAGGAGTTTGTTTTTGTGGCCGTGCTGCGCATGAGTTCAAGGAACATAAATAAAAAGTGGAATATCTGGCAAATACAGGATGTGAATGGCAACGAGCAGCTGGCCATCGGACTCAACGGGGAGTCGAGGTCACTGGAGTTTACCTTCACAGTGCAGGGCAGTGGGAGGCAGACTGTGGTTTTCAGCCCCCAGGTTTCTCTTTTCAACGACCAGTGGCACAGAGTCCTGCTTGATGTCCGCAGGAGCTCCGTCACCCTTTTGGTTGACTGTGTCATGATTGGTTCCCAGAGCATACAGTCCCGGGAAAAAGTCAGTTTGGATGGGTTCACGTTGATTGGAAAACTTAAAGACAACCCAGTGATGGCAATTCCGGTAGGTCTGACAACTCACCCAGCTTGTGCAGGAAATGCTGCCAAAGACCTGCAAAGTATCACTCAGAGATCATCCAGCATCAGATCAGGAAGCCCTCCAACCCTATTAGACTGCTTCCATTTTGACTTCATATTTTCAGCCTACAGTTACATTACCATATTAACATTGCGGTTTCTTGCATGATTTCAACTCATGCATGTTAAATTAATTTCACTTCGGGTTTAAGCTACTTGCTTAAGGCAGAATGAGCTCTTAAAATATGAGTAATTATTACTGCTCTATGTATTAACCTTTTGCCAACTATCACCATTTTTAAAAGTCGTGTTTTTGTTTTTTGTTTTTAACTCATATTTTTAGGTTAAGACAAAAGCTGTATCTGTGTCTTTTGACACAGATACAGCCTCTCCTGGCCTCTCCTCTAAGAAAAGCAGTTTTCTATGACTTAGCTCTGTCAAAGTAAAGACTGCCGTCTCCCTGTTAGTGCTGTCACCCTGCACTCTGAAGACAGAGTCCTGATCGCTGGGAATCCCTGTGTTTTCTCACCACCCTGTTTGTAAAGCCCACAGGCTACCAGTCAGAGTCCAGCACAAGTCAGCTGCGTCTCCATTCGGGCTCCACCGACAAATATGTGCAAATTGTTGCAGGTTGTGGTGAAAACACGACGTGAGCACAAACCGAAGCATCAGGCCCTTTCTTTCCAAAGGCATGTTGCTGCACAACTCATGATGTGGCAACACGTTGATCACACGATAGGTCCGTGATAATACTCCAATGATGAGATCCACCAAGTGATCAATAAGCTTTTATCCGCTTTTATATGCAGCAGGATAACTTTTAATGGAAAGTTCCCTTTGGACGCAGCGAAGAGATGAGTTTAATGGGGGAGGCCATGTCTGTGATAGCAATAACAATAATGATGACGACGATAATAATAATCATGCGTTGTTCCCTGTGTTTATTTATCAAGTTTGAGCTCCAGTCGATGCTGATTCACTGCGACGTGAGGCGGACTGAGGCGTGTGATGATCTTCCATCCAGGACATCGGTAAGAATTAAAACCTGATCAACTGAGATCCGATTGAAAAAGATCAAATGCTGCCTTAATCAGCTGATCCAAAGGTAAATAAACGGATAAGGCAATGAGCCCAACCGGTATCCACACAGTAAGAGCAGAACGGTTCCCTGATCAGCCTCCGCGGCGCTTTAATTAGTCCCAGCAGGGATAAAGTTGATATAAAATGTTGGTTTGTATGAAGTTAAATGTCCCGCTGGTCCTGCCTATTGGTGCCGTCTGCGGTGTGGCCCCTCCCCGCGGGGTCCCCCCCCCGCAAACCCGCCAATCGCCTCCGGTAGCCGGGCGTCCCATGAATAAACATGAGCCCCTGGTGTCTATGTGACAGCTGGAGGGGATTCAGTTGGGTTGTTTTGTCGGGGGCTCCCAGAGAAAGGACTAAACCTACACACTCTCCTGTCCAACTGGGAGATCATGGCTCCGGCCCCCAGCTTCAGAGGGCCACTTCTGCTCCTGCTGCTGCAGCTTGTCCTCTTCTGCTCCGCTCAAGTAAGACTTATATCTGTTTCCCTCTCTGTGCTCTGTCTCTTTGTCTCCGCAGACTGATGGGACAGAGCTGCAGGTGAGTGTCCTCTCTGTCAACAAGATGATGGATTTTTTTTATAGATGCATTTATTGGACTGTCTTAAGTCCTCTGCTTTTTTTTCTCTTTTCCTTTAAACCGTGCCACCATTTGCTGACATTTTTGGTCAAGCAGAAACTGTTTGTCTTTGTTAGACAGATATTTGTGTGTATTCAAGAGACTTGTCGTCTGTCAGACTACAATAAGGCAGTGCACCTGCTCTCCTTTATTCATAATGTCTCTGTTGTTGTGAGACATCACCAGCCTGATGTCAGCTCTAAGGGCCAGCTTCAGAAGTCGAAGCGGATATTGTCTTATCTTATCGTTGTTATTTTACCCAGAGGAGTGACGGACCCTCTGGCCCTCCTGGACCTGCAGGTGTCCCAGGAATTGACGGGATTGCTGTGAGTGCTCTCACATTGTCCATACAGTGTGTCAGAAACCTTTGTCAGTATTTCACTAACTTCTTTGTGTTGTCGTTTGTTGTCTAGGGGGAGAGGGGAGCAGACGGCGAGGACGGCCCTCCTGTAACTCCAACTCCTTGATAAAACATTTTTAATGATCTGTCACATTAGTTCTCAGCGTCCCCTTGAACTGTGTGTGTCTGTGCAACTCTTTGTTTAGGGACCTGATGGAGACGCTGGCAAACCCGGATCTTCAGGATTACCTGGAATTCCTGGAAATGATGTGAGTCCTCCATGTTTTTACATTTCATGTATTTGGTGTTTGCTTAATTTGTGACTACAATGACACCCCAAACCTGCCAAAGGGGTGGAACCACAAAGAGTCAGCCGCCCACTTCATAGGTTATGTTTGCTCTCATCACTTTCAGATTTACTCAGACTGGGGGGGGTGGGTACTTTGGGAGAGTGTGCAAAAATGTGAGGAATTTATTAAAGCAATCTAAACTTCCTTTGTAACATGATAAACCAGGAACTGAGTTTAATTCACTTTTAATGCAAGTTTAAAGAAAGGTTAGGAAAACATAACAGCACTGGTGTTGATGATCGACTGGTAAAGAGGATCTGTAGGCGGATTTAACTCTCCTAAATGTTTAAGTAGATTAAATGTCAAATTTCAACACTCACTCATCATAATATGGTCATAAACTCCATTTATTCTCTGCGTCGTGGTCCACTGGCTGTGGTTTACCTCCATAACACAACCAGGACTGTGGAAACAAAAGCAGCTCTGTTGGCTGCTGTTGGTGTCTCCTGTTGAGAATCCTCGAAGCAGTGTGGAATGGCTTCTCTCACTGAGCTTGTTTGAAATGAGCCAGAGGAATGCTGCTCTCTGCGCTGCCCTCTGCCCTGATGCTGACTTTTCCTGCATGTCTGTGAAGTCAGACACACAGTTGTGGACATTTTACTTTCAAGGTGACTGATGGACACGAACCATCAGTGGAGTGGATACTGAAACACTTTGGAGGTTATCATGAAACGAATGTTTATTTATGAAAACAAAGGGCTCCTCTTAATGCACTTTGTTAGTGCTGTGATGTAAAATTATATAGATGTAGATGTTAGGTGCATTTAGTTTCAAACATAAGGTTGGGAAAAACACATTTCAGCTGTCTGCACTTTGTTTTAGTTAAGCCTGATATCTCCTCTCTGCAGGGTTTGACCGGCCCCGTTGGAGATCCCGGGCCTGACGGTCTACTTGGACAGAAAGTGAGTGACTAATGAGCCCTTCCTTTCCTGCTCCAGAGACTTGTTGGTGAATTGGTGCCAAGCTGCTGTCCAGGCTTTTGGTATTGTGGCGAGAGCTGCAGTGCATAAACCAATTCCTCATGACAAATGAGACTTAATCCGGCAAGTCCTCTGTGTAATCTCCGTGGGGAACGAAGCCCCAACATTGGTCCTCATTAGGCTAAACATTGCTGGGTCAAATGCGCCCAGCTCAGTCATGTGATGAGCTGCAGGAATGTTAACTCGGACTGTCTGCAGGCTCACAACAGCTCAATTTCACCTGAGCACAGTATTTCAGTGTTTGTCTCAAAGTCTGTCTGTGTATCTAAGGTGTCCTCTTCATCCTTTAGGGTGAACCTGGGAAACCTGGACCTCGTGGGGCAGCTGTGAGTAATTTCCTGTCACTGGAAGGATCAGAAAAAAAAGCTGGAAAATCATTCTTATTTTTTACACATCAAATAATATATATATTCCACACTGAGTCCTTCTGTACGTGTCTTTCTTTAGGGTGTCGGGCCAGATGGACCCCCCGTAAGTCATTTGTTTACTACACAATCAATACTGCCCTGTTACCTATTTTGTTAAATTGTGTTGATGCTGAATTCTTGAACTGTGACTTTGGACAGGGACCGCCTGGGCCTGGAGGACTTCCGGGTGAAGTGGGAAAGGTCGGGCCCCCTGTAAGTAGAGACTGAATAATAGTTATTATTGCTCATGCTGTCTGGGATTAGGATACACCCCTCACATCGCTGCAGCCTCCAGGTGGCTCCGAACATCTCCCAACACTACAAATAATATGATGCATCTGTATCGGGCTGCATACTCTAATGTCAGTGACCTAAAAGTAGTGCTGCTCCTGAACTTTTTCAGCATGTACAAGAACACGCACACATGAATCATTCACTGATCACGCTTTCTGTACCAACTTCACGATTCAACATCTTCATTTTCATATATTTGTAAGAAAAAAAATTTATTTAGGGTAAAAAAAACATATCAACCCCATATATATATATATATATATATAAAATATTTAGCCGGCCCAGTAATTTAGTTAGTTAATTAGTTAAGGTGTATTACCTTCTGGTTTGAATTTCGCTGTTGGGCTGTACTTGTCTGTATCAGCCCACAGTGGATTTCATAACCTTTATTATGGAGATACAGTTAATCTGGTTTTGGCATATTTCACCATGTGCACTGATAAATGTGTGTCAGAACATTGAATTTGCCATCGACCTTTAACAAGGAATGAACGAATATGGCCCGCCAGAATAAATTACCCTGGATGACTATTTGCAAATAGACCTGCTGAACCAATATTTTAAATGTTAAGCATCAAATTTCTGACGGTGTGAAAAACTATATGAGCATGTTTCATGTGGGCCGGGCATACTAATGGAGGTTTCCCAAAGAAAACCACATTGTAAGATGGTAGTAAATGAATAGTTCTAAACTCATTTTGCCACTTTGACTCCTGATGATACGTGGTTGGTAGTTCAAATCAGTGGATCACGTTTTGTTTTTTTCCACATTTTGTGTGTCCACAGGGGGCTATGGGTGTGAGAGGTCCACAGGGCCCTCGTGGACCAACTGGACCCAGAGTAAGTGACCCAGCTTCCTTTGGCATCCCACAACGCTTGCAAATCATTCCATTTGGCTTTCCTATTTCACAAGGGAGGAAAAATGACGCAGGCATCAAATGAATTTGGCCTTGTTGCTAATGCCTGCGCTGTCCTTCCTTCAGTGACTTACAAGCTGCTTAGGGCCTTAATGTTGGTGATAGCTTACAGTATGAAATTGCTAACTTTTATTTTCTCTCAATTTTCAGGGTGCAGCTGGAATGCTTGGCAGCACTGATCTGGTAAAAGGCCGCTTTATGGAGATCTGCATGAAAGTGTCAGGAGTATTTTATGATTCTTATTTTGTAACTTCCAACTTCCTTGTTTAGTGTCCAAATTCTTGTCCACCTGGGACATCTGGACATCCTGGCCTCCCTGGCATGAAGGCAAGTGCCAGCAAAGGTGTTTTGTGTCACACTGAATTCATTTCACTGTGCTTGTACAGTATATGCAGCAGTGTGTTTATTCTCTTTATGTTTCCAGGGACACAAAGGTGTAAAAGGAGAAGCAGGAGAACCTGGCAAACAAGGACACAAGGTAAACGATGATCTGAGGGAACAATCTGTTTTCTAGTCCTATGAAATGTTACATCAGCATTGGATTTAAACTGACATGAAACTACATAAATAGTCACTTAAAAACACAGCAAATGTCACATGCCCCGCATCAGATGAGGATTATCCACAAGCTAAATGAAAAGGAGTGATTTCCTGCACCTTTGAGACAAGTATTATTTGAGCTGCTCTATTTCAAGAAGAAGTGATACGTGTGTGTGTATAATGCTTCTGACTCCTTGTAATGCGCAGAGAATGATTTATGTGAAATGATGTTCAAGCACAACTACCCTCTCGCTGTAATGTGTCCGTGCACTATATAAATGGAAATGAGTCTGGGCCTGTCTCTCTTTATCACCCTGTGCAGGGATATGATTTACTGCCCGTCTGTGCTCCTTCCAGGAGACAGATTTTCTCCTTCACTGAAAGTTTCAATTGCGCAAATTCACAAATATGAAGATGTTTACAGTTAAGATACAGTTAACAACAGAATAACCACATGCCACTTTGCTGTTGAAAGTGTATTATATTGTGATGTCGACTGAAATCAAATCAAGGGTTTGTAGTGAATTGCACAGTAGCACAGTTTTATCCAAAAAGTAAGTAGCTCACTTTGCATTTAAAAAGAACAGCAGCTATGTTCTCCTAATTACATGTTACATAAAACAATAATGCAATAAATAAATAAAGACATCATTATTTATTCATCACACAACCAGAAATTTCTTTGAATCTTTCAGCAGCCTGGCTGATTTAGGTCTTTGCCTTTATTTTTTCTTGAGCATTGTATCCATGCGGATTGAAGATGAACATTTTTATTTTAGTATCGAAAATTATTGTAACATAAAACCAAACAGAATCAAGACCATGGCCTTATTTGTCTTCAAGCAATAAGACCTCTGATCCATTCCACTGCATTATTAGTTCTTTATTGTGTAACAGTTAGTGAGCACTGATTTATTATTTACATGTCTTAATATCCAGTTCCAATGCACATAATTGAAGAAGAAATTGCCTTTGTAGCCGTAGAAAACGCACGCGGGCTCAGAGGCAGACTGTTATTTATCCTAATGGATATGCCTCCTCAGGTCTACCACACAGTCAGCATATGAATTATTTGGAATTTGCAGAGCAGGAAAGTAGTAATTTGGAGTTAAATCGTTTACTTTTGCCCCTTCTGCAGTCCGGTAAGAAGTGGGCATAAAACACATCTCAGACTAGCTGCCTCATTCTCTATTCAACACACCGCTGACCGGAGCAGGCCGTGTGATGCCTGTTCAGTGTTTCATCTGATTGACTTGTTGCTGTTTTTCTTTTCTCAGGGTGAGGAGGGAGAGCAGGGAGGTCAGGGAGAGGTTGGAGCCCAAGGACCAACGGTGAGATACTTTATCAATTAGATGTTACGTTAGAGCTCTTTATCTTTTTTTCCTGTCCGTTTCTTATATATCTGCTCATTGAGACAGTTGTTGGATGTGTTATTATTTTAGGGCCCTCAGGGAATTCGTGGAGCCATGGGAATGATGGGCCCTAAGGGAGAGTTGGTGAGTGCTTATGATTTTACAGCTCTATGGCCTCCATATACCTAAAATCCTTATGAATTATGATCAATCCTGTTTATTATAAATAAACTGCAACATCAATACTAATGCTGTTTCCTGACAGGGTGCTCGAGGTACTGATGGAGTCCCGGGTCCCCAGGGTGTCCCTGGAGCAACTGTAAGGGTGTCATGCTTTTATTTGTAAAGAAAGCACTTTGTCTGTCTGAGTCATACATTATTCATTTTTGTGTTTTCAGGGGGATCAAGGCCAGAGAGGTGTGATGGGTGAGCCTGGGCCCAAAGGCGAAATGGTTCGTGTCCACCAACATGTTCCAAGGTCAAAAATAAATGTGTGGAACAGGTGGTGTAAATAGGCTAACTTTACTGTTGCTGTGTTGTTCAGGGTGTTCAAGGAACAAGAGGAATCACAGGTCTGCCAGGTCCCAAGGGAGAGGCTGTGAGTGTCCGCCCAATAACTATTATTCACATCTATTATTAGTAAACAATTCATTTCATTTTGTTTTCTTTCTTTGTCATCAGGGCTTACCAGGTGTGGACGGTCGTGAGGGTATTCCTGGGATGCCGGGATCCAAGGTAGAGCATTCATTTTACAGATTCATTTCTAAAAATAAAGAATTATTTTGGTTATAAATGATCTTATTTAATAATAATAAAATTACTGGCTATCTTGTTGTTATGAGTTGTATCAGCCTCAGTTCACTGTCTGTCTCCCTGCAGGGAAGTGTTGGGAAGCCAGGTGTTCCTGGTGAGGTTGGACTTCAGGGGCTTCCTGTGAGTATGACCTTTAACCCTCTGATTGTATGCATCCTGAGGACCCCCCCACAGGACCTGTTCAAAGCATAAAGCTGCTGTCTGTCCAACAGAATGGAATAAACCTGCTCTGTTGGTGGCCTTCGTTTACATCTTATTGGTCATTTTTTCTAATGAAAGCTAGAAATGAACATTAGTTAGAAAACACACACACACACTCTGATTGTGGCAGCAAAAGCCTGATCGATAAGATTTTGTTGTTCAGTAAAAGTCATCACCAGCTTTAAATACCACGGACACCTTTTTCACCTCAAGCTTATTTGGATCAGAAGCTCCACTGAAGCATCTTACCTTGTGCTCTATTCGTCCTTCTAAAGAGGAGTAGTGTGACATTGCTGTTGGAAATCTTTTCCCTTTAGTTCTCTTTGCTGTTGTTGTACCTTTTCATGGCACGTTTGATGTTTTTATCTTTTTAGGGTTTGCCTGGCTCACCTGGACCAAAAGGCTTCAGCGGCCCTAAGGTTATCTACTTCATCATTTATTTTGCTATCTTATGTTGTTTCATGGATCCAAACTTTTCGTTCTCCTAGTGTGAGAATCTGACATGTTGGTTGTCTGTGTGCAGGGAGATTCTGGTCAGCCAGGCATCGCTGGGACAATGGGACCTGCAGGCAAAACAGTAAGTATGAACATGAGCGTCCGGGATGGTGACATGCTGCCCTGATCTTTGTCACCACTGGTGTCTTACTTTACTGACAGGGTGAGCGCGGAGAACCGGGGGAGGTCGGACCTGTTGGACCGATCGGTGAAGCTGTGAGTATTTTCCATCGACTGAATTTCTATTGTTTTCTATTGTTTCTTTGTTGCTCATATTTTGTTATATCAGCATATATTGTATCCTAATTCAATTTTTTACTTTCTAACTTTCATTTCCTCATTCTGACAGGGAGGCATAGGAGAGCAAGGCCCGTCAGGACCATCCGGCAAGCCAGGTGCCAGGGTAAGTTATAAAGACAAGCACAATTGAATTACTTTTGGATTTCAAGTGATCGATTTATATCTAAAAAACAATATTTTTAATTCAGGCCTTGAATTGGAAAATAAAATCTTTGTGAAACCTTGGCAGCCAAAGTAAATCTATCAGGATTTATATATAGAGGAAGCTCTATATCTTATTGCTGAGTACGGAATTCAGAGAATATACAACGGAGAGGCAGAAAATAACCGTTTGTATTTAGGTACTTTGAATGAAAAAGGCTGGAAAGGCCAGAAGCCTCCGAGTCCTTCGTCCTGGCTGTTGTTTCACTGGAATGTCTCAGAGAATAGACTGAGCCTGGATCTCACATGGGGTCTATTTTCACAGTAAGGGGAGACTAAAAAGCGGCAGAGGCTGAATGAGCCCTCTGTTCTGGTGGCATTCCTGAGACAGTCGGTCAGTGATCAAAGAGGGAACGGTGCCCACAAATGCAGCATGGCTGAGCGTTTGTGAGCGCAAAGTGTGGATGTTGTCCAGTTATCAACACATTCCCATGTTCTCACAGGACTTATTTACTTTGAGAAGTCATGATTCTGCCTTTTCAGCGATGCCAACAGGTGTTGTGCACTATGAAATAATCTAAGTGCACCGTTTTGTTTGTCTTTTAAAAGACTGCAGTGGATCTCAACATATTCCACATAACCATGCTCCAAAATTTCTACTCATCTGCTTTCCGTGTTATTTGTTACAGGGACACAAAGGCGATCTTGGTCTTCCTGGTCTCCCTGGTCCTCCTGGCATTCCTGGGGTGAAAGGAGAGCGGGTCAGAGATTACTTTGGTCCCATTCAGATCAATTTTCAGATTAAATACTGCTTTCTACAGCAGCAGGAGAGAAATGAATGTTCAACAGCAAACAGCTGATTAGTTGAAGAAATTCTCTTTGTTTTGTTTTTACAGGGAGACCGTGGAGAAGCAGGAACCAAAGGAGAGCAGGTATGAAATCCTCATGTGATGTCATTTTGTCTTAATAGTAATGTTGCATCACAAATCATGAACATGTTGCTGAATCTAAATTATTTACATTTTGTTTTCACAGGGAGGACAAGGTGATGAAGGAAGCCCTGGAGACAAGGGGGATGTTGTAAGTTAATAAACACTGCTAATTTAACTGACGACAACTATTCAACAACTCAGTTATAGTAAAAATGTCTCTGTGTCATCGATGGTGTCATAGGGGGAGCCGGGAGAATCTGGGCCTAAAGGAGATGTGAGTTCAAACAGATTATTCAGATCTGCTCTCTCTGTATATGGAAATGCTGTTGTTTTTTAATATTTCTATCTGGTCTGGTGATTTATTACCTGTTAAGAGTGGAAATCCAGGCGAGTCTGGCAAAAGAGGTCCCGAGGGAAGTCGAGGCCAGCCTGGCATTGAGGGGCCTTCTGGCACACCTGGACCCCGGGGCATGCAGGGGAACAGGGGGCCGCCTGGAGTCCGAGGGTCCCAGGGTCCTGCGGTATGTCCACAAGAACACACTTCAGATCAGGGTCCTGAGAAAGTGCTTGAGGATAACTAAAATACCTGAGTGAGCAGACAGACAGAAGACCAGCAAACAAAACGATCTTCTCATTTAGCATTAGACTCACAAAGGGTGAGCAAAAATAAACCAAAACAAAACAAACAAAACTAAAACAGATGAGATCGTCCCAACTGAACTATCATCTAAATTATCAGTCGTCATTTGTTCATGTTTCAAGTCATAAAAGTCAAATTTTTTAAAATGCATTACTTTCAACGTGTGGGTAGAAGTAAAGCCTCCCGTGTTTAAAGCTCAAACTAATTCAGATAAAGGGGGACTGCATTATGGAAGTTTTTAAAGTCTTCAGAACATATTTAGAAAAAATATTTACGACACACCATGAGCCCTCGTAGTTGGTTGTTTCTTTTTTAACTTGTGCAAATAAACTCTAAACCCCAAAATGTTGCAGCAGCAGGGAACTGATCAGAAGACACAAGCAAGTGAGTTTTGCACTCACCAAAGGCCTCAGTGAAGAAACTGAATCCCTGCCAGGCTCACAGCAGCTTCATTCAAAATCTGAAAACTCACCTGTGTTGTCATTCGTACAAGACATCCGAGACAATCAAATAATCCAAGTGAATTCATAACAGTACTGAGAAGCCTCAAAATGTTTTCATCTTTTTCTTTCCAGGGCAAAGAGCCAAGTGACCAACACATCAAACAAGTCTGCATGCGCGTCATGCAAGGTAAGGCTGATAGGCCTTAACCCCATTTATCATCCCTTTTTGCCTCATTTCTTGACTCGAATCTTTCCTCGAATGTCTCATTACACACCCACGCAGAGATCTGCCCTTCTGCTGTTTTATTGATCTGCGTGGCTGCATCGATGCCCTGAAGTACGAATAAGAGAAGGGCTCGTAACCAAAACATGAAATAAGCTTCAACCTTTGTTTATTTGATTGATGAAATTTTTCCGTCTACTAGCCGTAGAAAAAGTCATGACCTCCGTTCTCTTCGTTCTTCTGCTCTTATATCTTCACAACTCATCTCCTCCACTCATGCCCTAACCCTTTTTTTATACGTGATGTGCTAAAAAATTTATTTCACCTCCAGCAGACCTGCACTCCCCTCCTCCGAGCAAAGAGTCTGGATGGGGAGGAAATCTTGAAAAAGAGCAGTTGTAGAGCCACTGCATGAATTTTCATCAGAAGCCAGGAAACTGGAATCTTAAGTGCATAGCACCATGCGGTGCAAAGCCACAGGAGATTAATATTAGATCCTCCGCACCATGAACATACATTTTCTATCGCTGATTGCTTGAAATAAAGAGTATTATCTTTTTTCTGCTCAATTTACTGAGGTTGGGTGGAAAAAGGTTGAAAAACAGGAAGCCCAAAGGATGTCGTGACCACAATTTCATCTCGCTCTGCTTCACTCTGAAGTACAAGAGCTCCTGGACCGTTGCCTCTATGAGAGTTGCGTTGGGATTTCAGAAATGAGTGTTCATTTGCTACAGCATTATTTGTGACAAAGTGCAGGTTAAAAAAAATTCCAATGATAACAGTCAGCTGAAGCTAACTGATTAGAAACGGTCCATGTGTTTTATTGTTTTCCTCCTGCTCCAACAGAACAGCTCGCCCAGTTAGCAGCTAGTCTGAGGAGGCCGGAGTCTGGTGTGGCTGGTTTACCCGGGAAGCCTGGACCTCCAGGGCCTCCCGGACCTCCAGGAGACAATGGTTTCCCTGGGCAGGCTGGAACAAGAGGCCTTCCAGGACTCAAAGGGCCACCAGGACTTCTTGGAAGCAAAGGACCTAAAGGTAATATATTTATTGGCAGGGGTTGCTCCTGACGGGGTCCAGACAATGTAACAATATAAACTATATTGTCATTGTGTTACAGGCGATATGGGTGACAGAGGGGCCAGAGGGACCACATCACGAGGACCTAAAGGCCAGCCGGGACCTCCTGGACTTCCTGGTGAGTACATTTTGCATTTCAATGAAGGAATGGAATGATGTTCCTAAGTATGGAGGGGGCGACTTAATAAGTATGAACTTATCCAAAATCCTAAAGTGAATACTGTGATCACAGGTGAGCCCGGAAAACCTGGCTACGGTCGGGAGGGTCGAGATGGGCAGAGGGGACCTCCTGGCGTTCCCGGACAGCCTGGTGTGCCCGGGCCTCCAGGTGCAGCTGGTCCTAATGGCTACTGTGACCCATCAGCCTGCAACCTCCAGGCGGGGGCCATCCAGTCCCTGGACGTGAAGGGACCTGCAGGAAACTAAGAGCCACTTTGGCAGAGAGAGAAAGACTGATGGACCATCTCCCCTGAGCACACAAGATCACACAATCGTCTCTTTGGGCTGTGGTTGGTGTGGTTCTTTTGATCACTTAACCTCTGGTCTTGTGTGAATTTTTGTGCCAGACACATCTTGATCAGAAGGAGCCAGCAGTATATAAAAAAAATCAACAACAAACACTAAACATTATTTTGTGCTGTAAAAATCTTGCACCTTCTGGTGTTTTTCTACCTGAGAGATGTTTTGATCTATGGAGGACAGTGGGATTACATTTCTGAGATGAAAAGAAATGACCAAAAATGTTTGTTTTTCCCACATCTCCTCACAGCTTTATCTGCTTTTTCTTCTCCTGTTCTCCATTCACGCACCGTTTTCTCACTTAAAGCTCATCCATTGTCTCACAAATCAGGCTCAGGATTTTGTTTGGTTTAAGGGCCTTTTCCAGTTTTGTTCTGTGTACACCAGTGTACCAGCAGCACAGCTGCTGAAATCCTTTTCTCAGTATCAAACTTGCCTTGTCTGACCACGCTCTCAGCCCAGCAGTTCAAAATAAAAAGGAGACAGGATGAAAATGTCATCAAGTCACACTGACTTCAGTTTATGTTGTAAATCTGTAAAAAAATGTTTGAATTGTGGTTAATTATATTTCCTACAAAACAACCTGACGTGAGATTTTGCCTCATTGTACAGAGAAGAGTGCAGCTGTGCAGACATGGGAACATATTTTAGGAAGGAGGGAAACCCTCAGTAAGTAATATCAAACAAAAAAACCAAAACGAACAAACAAAAAAAAAAAAGCAAACCACATGCAATGTACACAAATTTTGTATCTGGTATTAATCTGTAATGATAAATTACCAGTTTTCAGGAAATGCAAATTAAAGTCCTCTCTGTTGCTTTTCAATGATTTTTCACCTAAAGAAACCCCCAATGTTGTTGCTGAAAACAACAATATGACTATCTCACCTCTCAGCCCGTTCAGGAGTCTTTTTCTGCGCTATTCCATCATGTCACATGACCTTTAAAGGCAGATGTGGTTTTTGTTCAGTTGCCATGGAAATACGGATTTAAAATTTCCATCTTCTCTGAATCGCTCTATAATTATTTTATTTATTTATTTTTTTCCAATTTGTGTGATAATATCAAGTCCAGAACAGCTACTAAATGTCCTGCTAGAGTTTTTGTTTTTTTCTGCAACAGCTGTTTCCAAGGGCAAGAATAAAAAATGGTTAATGTTTCATTCATATCAGGTTTCATACACATCTCAACATTTGGAGAGCTTAAAGAAAGCCATTCCATTAAAATTGTGAAAAACAGAAAAAAATTTTAAGTGCTGCGAGTAATTCCCAAACAAAACTTTCAAATATGAAACTCATAGGAAATAAGAACTGCCATTTGATTTAGACTGCAACCTCAGCAAAGTCAGTACACAAAATACAAGAGAACAAAGGAAATAAAGCACTGAATAACATTTATTGCACACGTGTAAGGCAGGTGCCATTAATCAGTATAGGTAAAAGATGTTGCAATGGGAAGTGTAAAATATAACCTCTGATACCTGGTAACCACATATACACTAGATTATCATTACTGTCCAGACGTTTCATCAGCAGTTCAGCACTGCAGCATATCTGTTTACATACACATAAGGTTCGGATTGCTTTTTCAGTGAAAGGCAACAGTTAGTGTTAAATAGTTAATGATGTAGACATGTGGTAAACCAAGACTGAGGTAGATATCCAACCAAAGACTTTCAAAAACACACATTAAAGTCACTCAACACGATCTAGGCTTAAAAAGGAACAGAGATGGGTAGCAGTGTGAGCAGCAGGGAGACATTTTTAATCCAGGACCATGCTGAGAGACTGATCCAAGTTCCCCCTCATTACAAGCTTATTTACAAGATGTGATTATATGTGGCAATAGGATCAGGCTACACCACTGTAAGAACAATCAGCATAAAATGAAAGATGTGGATGTATAAAACCAAGAGTATAGTTTTAAGTAATTTGTGTATTATCTGACAATCTTATCAAAAATACCATTTTATTTAAAGGATGCTCAAATTAAGCTTCAGTGTTTGCTTTCATCTTAATTAAGTGGGAGAGCTACGAAGCGGGCTGTGACATCAGCAGCTTATTTTCTTGTTTTACCTGGTTGTACTGTTGAGCTAAATGAAAACTGCAAAATAATGCACATTAATATCAATTCCATCCAAATTTAATACATGCAGAAAGCTGGTCTCTCATCAGTGCACCAAAAAGTTCAAATCCCATTAATTTGTTGATGCTGTCTCATTTGAATTTGGTCAAGGTCGGTGTTATTGTCTCCAAGGGGAACCCATTAAGCGGAATAGGAAAATTAGGGTGATGAAAGGACGCAGGCCAATAGAAAGAAAGGATTTTATGAAGCCTATAACCCAAAGAAAGATTGTTTTCTATTCATATTAAAAGAAATGATAAAATAAATCCATATCCAGCAGGGGGCTCTTTCAACTCACAAATGGAGTCAGTGGCACGCATTTGATTCCATACCCTAAAATTAGACCCACTCACACTGATAAAATTTAAGATAAAATCCAAGCCAACATGCTGAGAAAATATTAAACAAAAAATAAATCCTCTGCAGCTTCAGAATAAGATGTGAATTATCATTTACATGTGTAAAAGAAGCATGATGACTTTCTATGATGTGAGGCATGAAGTGGAAAAAGAAAAGTGCCAGACAGATCTTAAAGGATGAAATTCAGATAGAAATGAGTTCATAGCATCACAAAAGTTCAGATACACCCACAGAATTTTTCAAACATTAATCGAAACAGGAAACTTAAAAGAAAACTTTGAGCCTTTGAGTCAAATTTTCATTATACAGTGCAGAATATGAGAAAGCACAAGAAAAAGTAAAATATACCACAGACAACTTAATTATCATTTTCTGCCAAATAAAAGTTTGTCATTGGGCATTATTCTAAAGTTCAGGTCTGCTTTTCAATGAGTCAATTGCACATTTCCAAGAAAATCTTCAAATATATGGGCATACATTTAAGCCCAAAGTATGAATGCTTCCTGTCTTAGAGGTTTTTGATATTTTCATTGTGATTGTCCTCAGTAAGATATTCAGCCTTCCACACTTGGTTTCTGAAGAAGGTAAATCAAAATCCCTAATAATGTGAAGCTGACTCAAAGCTTTCTGAAATGAGCTGAGAACACCGGGAAACATCAGAAATAAATAAGTCAAAACTCCAGTCTTAAGTTTCCCCACAGACCCAACAGTACATAGTGACACACAGTGCTGGTCAGCGAGTTAAATACCAGAATGTACATTATGATACTGTAAAATAAAAATAAACAACAACAAGTTCAAGTATATTTATGAGTATAACAGTAAGATGTCTGAAGTGGTAGTGTAGTTGTCCAATTTCCTTTGTGTGACGGAAAACCAAAAATATACAAATAAAACCAGAGGAATCATCATCCACAACGCTGTAAACAATATACGTTAACAATCAGCTCGGACTGAAAACTCCGATGAGTGAGAAGAAACGTGGGAACCTTAATGTGTCATTACACTGACACATTAAGCTTATGCTTATGTACTGTAATTACATTGTCAGGTCCCATCACAAGCCCCATTAAACAAAACAGAAGAGAAGAGAAAACCCCACAGTCACTCCTTCAACTTATTTACACATTAGATCAACAGAAAAGGTGAATGAGAGGTCACAGCACACTCTAAAAAACAACACTTAAGGAACATTCATTTCGATGTGGAAGTTGGTGTCTGTGCCCTACAGTTTCAGATGAACAGTAAGAGCTGTAGGCTGCTGTTTGACAAAGATATGGCGAGAGCTCCGTACTGGCACAGAAAAACATCTTCAGCAACTACACTGCTGATTCTTCTACAATTATTTATCATTCACAACGCAAATGTGTCATGAGTCACAATTTCAGTAGACGAAACATTGCAATAATCAAAAAATTTGCTAATTTCTTCCTCATAATAACATTAATGATTACTAATTTCAAAGGAAGGAGCCTAAAATAAATAATTTCCATATTAGACACATCTGCTGCACTTTGGTTGTATAAGGTGTTTCAAAAATCTGCCGTTTTCTCACACCTACTCATAAAATGACCATATTCATTCAAATAATCTCTCTCTCTCTCTCACACACATACATACACACACTCACTCACTCACTTACAAAGGAGATGTACCTTCTGCCAGCACATTGGCCTATCTGAATATGAACAGAAGAGTGCATAGGCATACCCATTGAGGAGACAAACAAATAATTAAGCTCATGTTCTCAGACAGGAGTGAACTTGACAGAATAAAGTCATTTCATGGTCTTGAATGACATAATTAGGGTTGACAAGGAATGCATCAATTTAAAGTAGGGGCTGTGAAACCAAGAAAGAAAAACCAACTTAAAAGCAGGGTAATGAAAAAAATATAAGGTTTGCCATTTTGTTCAAAACAAACCAACAGCAATCCTTAAAAAAAAAAAAAAACCCAGACTGTGTGTCTGTATTCTACCTAGCCCAAACCACTCTGCTGGGCTGGTAGGGATGGAAGGAGACAGTCACCAGGGTCACACGTCCCAGGAGGTCCACGAGGCCCAGGAGATCCAGGAGGGCCTGAGGAAGTGATCCCAGGAGGGCCTTGGCAGAAAATTACACATTATTGATTCCCGTGCTGAGATGCACCTTATCATTGTTCAGTAGAGCTTTGCATTAGTGAAAAAACAGACAAGCAGATGTTCCCTCACACAAACACACATGGTCACACACCTTTCTGAGAAGCGACACAGAATTACAAATGAGAGTAGTGAAACACTACATGTTGCACAAGCTTTCTTAGTAAAGCTGTGACATCCTGTATTTCAGTATATACTGATACATGACTTATTTAAAGCCAAAGAGCTACAAGATACTTTATATGCATATATATATTTTAATACCATGACCAATAAATCACATTGACATATTTTATCAACTTACTGCCTGAGGTAAGATAATGATAAAAAACTTAATTTTGTTGTTTCACATTAAAGCGAACTGCAATTACAACAAATGATGTTATTGAAGTTGCTGAGGGCACCTATCAGTTAACATGGTTAATTGCATTAAAATCTATAAATAATTATTATTTATTAATTATTATTATTATTCCGAATGTGGATTTTATGACATAGTATAATATTTTTATCATAACATGGTGAGGTCATTATCTCAGATATTAGTTACTCATGTTTCTTAGCAACAGCTGTTAGAATGGAGACACATTCGGCATCGGCCCCATGTCTCTATGAACAATGTGTTTGTACGGTACAAACACAAGTAACAGTTTCATTTCCTCTGTTTTCTCTCCATGAATTGAAAAAGAAAAGAAAACAAAAAAAAAAAAAACTTCCACTACCATTGAGCTCTTCATTACATCAGTCAGAGCAGCCACAGCTCGAGGGTGCTCTTCCACAGTTCGTACAACAACAGGCATAGAGACTCTTTGCTCTTTTCTCTCCTATGACAACACAACTTGCCCTTTTCCTCACTGCCACATCCATCTCCTCTAACTGCTCACACACATTGTCTGCCCTAGCCACTTCTTCTGTTACCATCAATAGAAAGGTGCATAGCGCCATAAAAATAGTTTTACTTTCCAACTTCTTAAATCAGTGATCAGCCAAAGACTTCAGCTGAATGCTAACAGCTGCTAGCTTAACCCTGCTAATTAGACTTCAGAATAGCACAGAACTAATGCACTTCAGGTGTGCATAACTTAGCAACAGCACCATCAGAAGTAATTACTATCAAGATAGGTCACAGGGAGATGAAGCAAAGACATCAAATGGAGACTGTGGCCTGCCGGGAGGACTTCTGTCTAACAAACCTGGTAAAATGGAGTCTTTTCTATGTGAATGGGTGGCAAGAGGCTTCTGGGTCCAAAGGAAGTTTTGGGTTAAAACCTGAATAGACTTGTTTTCCTTTTCTTGGGTTACGCTGACAGATGAACAGGTTTGGGTTCACTGGTGAGTTTAACTTGCCTATAGACGTGAGGTGGTAGTTGCCTGTGTGTATCTCAGCCCAGGGAGTACCCTGCCCTCACCAATCAATGTCAGATGATCGGCAGATACGCAGCATGTGAATCAGTTATGCTTGTCTCTATGAGCTTACAGATGGTCCAGAGGGAACACGTCCCTGTTGACAGGCTGTCCCTCACTATGATGGCCAGATGACAAACTCTTTTGGTAGGGGAAAAAAATCCTCCATCGTCAAGAGACTTGTAAATCTAAATTCAGGAAAAACATAGAACAGTGGCTTGGCACATTGATTTTATTCAAGTGCTATCCAACTATCCCCAAGATGTAAGTACTGCTGAAGTCTCACCCCGCCCATTGTGTCGAAGGTGTTTCCTATCTCTGTGGCCCTGAAGAGGATGTCTTTCACCAGCCATGATTTGTTCTCTCCAGAGGAGCTACAGTCAGATCCCCTTTTCCCTACACATCCATTATGCACATAGACACAGTAGGTTGAGTGAATATATGCTCTGTGATAAACTTCTCCAGTCACAGACTGGAAGTCAGAAAGTTAATCTACTTCTCAATGCTCCAGGATACAAGGAGGTTTTTTTTTTTTTTAGTTCATGGGACCAGGGGACAAGCTGCCAATTTGAGTTGTGTTCAGTGAAACTTTGTCCAAGACAAAACCAAGCTAGGATTTTACTTCAGAGAATGGACGTCATTGCAACATTTTCTCATCTACTGGGGTCCCTGAGTTTTAGAAAACCGTGCAATTTGGGAGCTGTGTTGCTCTCCAATGTGCTGAAATATCAAATGAAGGGTGAAATAGAATTTCAGGTTTGCAATATGACACAACCCCAATTCCCTGATGGTATAGGGACATGTATTTCATCTCCTTTCTTTCATTAGACAGTTAGCAAACCTTGGTGAACTGTGACAGATATAGAGGAGATCCTGTGATCACGTGTGACAAATATGGCACAAAGACAAAAGTTTACTGTTTTGTTTAGTTGCCAATGGTAAAATAATAAAACCTAAGCCCTAGAACAGGATTAATTCAATGATTTTAATGAAAAAAAAAAAAAAAAAAAAAAGGCCCGAAACTCTTCTCAGTGTCTGTGACAGACTAGTTTTTTTCCCCCCAACAGTATCACTCCTTTCCTTCTTAGAATTTGCTGAACCAGTGAGCTGAACCTTAATTGGACCAGATTCGAAAAACATATATCCTCTAACTAAGATGCTTCTTATGGGTTATGATTAGGGTGTGGTGTTCTTACCTGGTGGCCCCATGACTCCTGGATCTCCTGGTAACCCCAGACCTAGCTGGCCTCGCTCTCCTTTCTGACCCCTGTACCCTGCAGGCAGACACAACACTGAATATGAATACTGCAAAGAAACAGTAGATCTTCTTAGCGTCATGTTTATGGACTATGTCGCACAGTTAGTACGATTAATATCAATGCCATAACATGTTAATATGTCTGTGCAGTGACACCGACATTACAGATTAACTTCTTGATGATAGAAACATCATCAACACAATGACAATGTCAGGTCTCAAGTATGTACTTGTGTTGAGGGAAGCAGTCATAGTAGTTGATATAGAAAGAGGCTACTCTGGATTTTTAGTTTCAATTCCAAGCCTCTGAATAATAAAAACAAGTACTGACATCCTGTCAAAATAAAAATCATCAAACAATCCATCTGTGCCTTAGTGTTTGAAGAAGAAGGCGTGGTGGGCTTGTACAGTTCTCCATCTTTGAAGACTTCAAAACAGAGCAAATACGCTTTTTTCACACACAGGTCAGACATTTGGGTCACTGCAGGCATTCAGAGAGTGACAAGAGAGGTGTAATTAAAAGTCAGCTCGTTCTGGAGAAAACAGATGCAACAGATGCAAAAAACAACCATGTCCATTCGTGATAACTAGACTCTGACAAGGATAAAGTTAAAAGTAAATATAATTCTCTGCCAGGTCATTCATTTGAAGATTAAATGAAATAAAATAAAAGTCAGCCATTTTCTTTTTGGTCATAGGATTACATCCAAGATGAAAAAACAAGCAGTGTCAGACACACATCCATGCTTAGTGTATCAGATTTGTGTGGGTGTCTTCAAGTCAGGGCAGCAAACCTTTTCACTCCATGCAAAGCCAGTAAGTCTTTAATTTTCAAAAACAGCAGTATACGAAGTAAGAATGTGTGGCTGTGAGAATATTTCCCCATGGGGCACTTAAAAGTAATGGAGTCTCAAGACCAGCAGTTGCATGGAGTGCATCAGAAACACTGAAAGCTTCGCACTGCCTGCCCCAAAGGAGTAATGCTTCAATGCTTACATGTCAGAGAAAATCTCAGAAAAAAGGCTTATGAACGCCTCAAAACTGCAACTCAAAGAGAGAGTGGCTATCCACACATTGTCGCAATAACGAGACTTCTGTCAACACTCACAAAGCCTGGGGTATTCATTCAGGGAGGAGACGTACCATGGAGAAAAGAGCACTGTACCTTAAGCAAAAAAAAAATCCTGAATAGCACACAGGGCAATGAGCTTGGGTGTCATGCTGGACTAGTGCACAGTGATAAACTGAAAATGGCACACAACGTCCGTACACAGTTTAGGGGCACTAATGGACAAAACACATTAGTAAAAAACTATATTTCCACTGGGTGGGATTTCAGGCTTGATTGATAAGATTGCACTTTTTACACCTGCTGTATGCTGCTGTAAACAGTATTACCAGCAACATCTATTCCTGCTACGACTTAAAAGGAGACTTTTTTCTATCATAGACTAATTACTGGGGGATATTTGCTGATATTTCTATACTGTACAGCACAAAGATTAGCAGTTCTGAAACACAGTTTATATGCAGATATAATAAAAGACATTTTGCTTAAGTCAGTATCAATAAATGCACAGAATGAACTGAAATACAAAGTAAAAAAATGTTCAAAGAACACAATGTTGAATTTTTGAAATATGCACTTAAAACACAATGACAGCAGCGAGAATTTCCATAATGATCTCAGAGGTAAAAGATAAATAGAAAGACAAAGAAACACTCAATAAAAACAAATGAGGGAAAAAAGTAACAAAAAAGAACTGATGCTTTTCAGCATCCTTATGGGTATTCTCTACCAGCTTGAGACTTTCGCCATTGTGAAATCTAACCAAGAGGAAAAAAAGACTGTGAATCCAACAGAGGGGTTATTTTTCTCCATAAACAATTCATTTTGGCTTATTGGAGAAGAAGTCAAATTGGATATTCCAGAGGAGCACAGTCTCCAGCGAAGGATGACGAGAAATAATGAGGAAATATTACCCCAAACTCTCTCCCCAGCTGAGTGGAGGCAAAGAAAAAATTAAGAAGTTGTTGAATTTTTGATATATCAAGGGAAATAACTTTCCTCTTTATTTTCAATAAATACTTATTGCAAAGCTGCATTAATAATGACCTATAAAACACTTGTTTGAAGCATAAAAAAAATAAACCAGGCAGAGCAAAATCCCAATTGTGCAATGCAAAAGGCATTAACACGGCATAAATACTACTTATATTAACCATATTATTTTTTAATTAATGCAGCATTTATATTATACCAGTGAGTTGAAGTGTTAATGGTCTTCAATAATGTGAGGTAGATACAAAGCTTAAAGAGAAAAGCCGGTGCCACGGTGTTTTGATCTGCACCGATACGTGTTACACTCCTCTTCAAAAGTTATGTCATAGTTCTGCTGCAGACACAATATACATCTGGGCAAGTTTGAGGTATTATGCCTAACCAGCAAACCATCAGCAATGTTTCAGCACTCAGAAAGTTATTATCAGTTTGATAAAGAATGTTCACCCTCTTTCCTGACTACGCTCCTTTTTTATTTTAGGAGCTTTCTTTACTGGAGTGAGGTATCAACACTGTGGCTCTCTGCTGTCCACACTGGTAATACTTTCTCTTATTCACAGCCAATTCTTCGTTTGTCTTCATATTTCCCATAGAGTCGCTGTGCACCACACTCCTGGCCTTTCCTCTGCTTCCCGCCCCTCAGTCTGCATTGATATGTGGGTGTAAGCAAGAGAAAAATACCCATGAATCCCTGCAAAATCCAAGTGTTAGCCTACATTGGTGCCCTCGCCCCAAACCAGTCAATTACCAACGTTAAATCTCACCTCTTAACATGCAGAGAAACATCTTAAGCAGAATTCATGCCAAGCTGCAGACCTGGTTTTATTATAGTAAATGCTGCCTCCTTTAAATTCAGTAGGTTCCATGTGTGATACAGCATATGGTGGGTGGACTAATTGGTAGATTCAATGCACCAATGAGCCCTACACATATGCCTAGGCTATATAAACATTCAGTAACATCAGACAACATATGGTTAATTGACTTTCACTCACAGTTTTCAATTGTAAGGAATATTATTTCTTCTTTATATTGTATCAGGGCTGGTTATTTTTCAAAGGCTGTATCATGGCTCAGCAGTTCTGCCTTCCTCAAAGCGCCTACCTTGAGGACCTGGAGGTCCAGGCTCTCCTGGTGGGCCTGGTAATCCATCTTTGCCAGGAGGTCCTGGGGGCCCTTGGACCTGTGAAGCCAAGATGCCTGCAGGTGTCTTCTTTAGCATGGCTGCTCTGGACAGCTTCTCTGTAAGATAAGAAAAACAAAAACACTTCACTTGGAAAAGGCATAGATGACACAAGGAAGAAAAAACAGAGGCTGCTGTTAGAAAAAAAATGTACCTTCAAGGACCCGTAATACTTCATTTCGAATTAACATTTTTAGTTCCTCAATGAAGCTGGGATCATCCTGTGTGAAGAGAGAAGAACAGAAAATTTTCCTGAAATATGTTTTGAACTGGCAACAGAAGAGACCAACAGACATGACAGTCATCACAGCATGAAAATAAAGTGGATAGCTGTTGAATGCAGACGAGCGATAAAGCAAACCAAAATGTGTGGACAAATGAGAGGACAATTCTCTTATCCATATGCCATGAGGAGTGTATAATTTAATGAATGTGAAAATGATATTATGCCTTTAATGGTCACCAAATCTGAACCCAATTAAACACGAATGGGACTGTCCACCGCCATTATAAAAACCCCATACCATGGTTTTTCCTTTAATCTGTCACCCACCTGTATCTCAACACATGTAATTCCCACTGATGATAGAAACCTGAAGAAATACCTGATAGATTCACATTCACACTGAACCTATTACAGCTGGCATTGAGATTTCTTAAGCTCTTTTTGAATGATTCAGTAAAATCCCATCTTGCTTTATTATGTAACATTTGCACCTTCAAGCTTGCTGAAAGTAAAACAAATTCAAGCAGGGAGCATTAAATTTGCTATAAGTCTATAAAGAGATTTTGAGCTGTTTCTTTATGTCCAGATCTGCGCTCAGGAGGAAAATAGTAGTTTGTCATGTCAACTCTTTATGGCTCCAACGTCAAAGCAATTATACAACAATATATGGTTTGACACAAGAAACCAGAGCAAGATGCTTTAGAAAAAGAGAGTATTCTCTTTGTAGTTCGTGAAGTTTTCTGCACTGATAGATCATTCAGGAGCAATGTCAAAACACTGTAGCCTTGGACCTTGAATCTTTGCATTCAAAACAGCTTTTCATCTGAGCTGTGAATGTTATATAATTGTTGTGACTGCGTACAGCAAAATGTGTGTAAAATGTCTGTGACACACGGAGGTGTTTTCACTGCTCTACAGAGCTCTGGGCACGCCCACATATCTCTGTCTTTCTTTCTGTCTCTATCTCTTTCCCTCTATGACCTTCTGTTGCGCTTAGATTATCAGGAGTGGGAAGTGTTGAGCAGAAAGAGAACAGCATCCTCCCTTGCACAGCCTTGTTTGATGTTTCATCCACAAATCTGTGGCTGCACCACTTTACACATGGAGAATGAGAACTGAACTAGTTACACAAGCTGAGGAAAGAAGAAGGATGATTAAGGTTTTGATCCCGTGGAAGGACAGTCTTTGTTTTCTCTGAATATCTGCAAAGGTACAACTTACCAGGACATTTACTCTGCCAAACTCTCCTGGAGGGCCAGGATCCCCTTTTTGGCCAGGTGGTCCGACGGGTCCAATAGGACCAGGGTCTCCTGGGCGACCTCTTTCACCTTGAACACCTCTTTCCCCGGAAATTCCTGCATCACCCTGTGTTACAGAAGCACAGACTTATCTCTACTCTATATGATGCTACACAATATTTTGCATTATATTTGTAAATAAGTCAATGGCTGGCATAAATTACACCACAGACAGTCTGATTTTCAGGTGAGACTCATACCCAACTGTATCACTAAACATGCTGTACGTAGTGGCCCGTTTCTCCAGTCAGTCGCTTGTCCTGAGGTTCTGTTGCCAAATTTAAAGCTAAAAGCGTATTTTTGCATCCTCCATTACCAGCATTTGCAATAGATTACTACAGAAGTGTGACAGAGCTCTTTAATTTTGCCGTGCAAATACAATAGGAAACCGTAGTGAGCGTTAAATGTCTTTATCCAGTGCTTATAGGGATTAGTCATATTTATGCTGAAGGAAAGACTTTCATAACTATTCAAACCATTTTTTGGAAATTATATAGTCTTCGTCTTACAAAACAGCTTCTTTTAAGGAATGATGCTACTTACACGCTCTCCTTTGGGTCCTCTGTCCCCTGTTCTACCTGTAGCTCCCTTAGAAATAAAAGCAAAAAAGCATTTTTTAGGCTTTTTTGTAGACCAAGAAGTAAACTGGAATGTGAACATGATATGATGCATCCCCCAGAGCTTCTCATTCACACCAGGCACTGATGTTCAGAAATATTCAAAACTCTGATATTCTAATTTGCAGACATGAAGCTGAGATTGATATTACTTAAAACCACATTTACTGTAATATTTGCAGAGGTTTTCTGGTTTGTTGTCTGGAAAAAAAGTGAACAAAGGTTTCCTGAATTGCCTGAATTTAGAAATGTATTTTTTCAGTTGACTGCATTGATTGCTTCTTACTGAGCTCAAGTGTATTGCTTGCATAATATCTCTTTGTATAGGGTTCCACCCTCTGCGATGTCACAGCTCCTCTGTGTCACTCCGACTTTGTTTTAGAAATACCTGTTTTCCCACTGTCGCTGTCTTTACTGTATGTAGGAGCGAGAGGAGGATACCTGTCTCTGGCTTCATGTCACAACATCTTGCGTCTTCCAATCCCCGCCGTCACTACTCATTGCTTTCCTTTACTGCACACACAGCAATACCTTAGGGAGCATCTTTGTATCACTTTCCTGTTGCATTACAGGAGCCATGCAAAAGACAATCTGGCATGACGTGGTTTTAAAGCGGGCATCTCTTTGTGATGGTGTTCTCCCCTGCCTGCTTTAATCTGCAGTACTCTGTATTCCCCAGTGCCTGATGGGAAGCTTAAATCTATCATCTTGCCCACTGAAATATGCTTCCCTGAGTATTACATTAAACCTCAAAGCAGTGTGCAAGGAGTGTGGATGAAGGAGCATTACAGTCTGCTAGATGGCACTGTTGCCCCACCAAAAAGTCAAGCACCATGGCAGAAAGTCATGAGAATAAAGGCTATGTTCTGTCATGAGATTTTGATGGAAGAATATTAACTAATAATAATGAGAAAACAATAAACTGCTGGGACTGTCATTAAAATGTAGGGTGAAAAAAACCTACCTAATCAGCCAGCAAAACAGAAATATTAATAGCCACTCCGGTTTGGTTATTAGATTGCATAATGTGCTGGGAATGGCTATTCATGGCTGATCAGCGCTACATGCTGTGAGCCCATTCTGTATGTATGTTTTTATGTAGTAAATAGTGTATAATGTATTAGATCAGTCACTTAAAAGGAGATTTTGGTGCACCATTTGTTTCAATTTTGACCAGGTTCATCAGGCAGCAAAATGCATATTTAATCTAAGTGTCTACTGCCCTCTATTACAAACATTTTATCATTGCCTGAACGCATTAACTGTATAATTAGGGTAAAAAGACTAAAAGTCAACAAAGCCTTAAATCTGCAGGATTCTATTTAGTTTGTATTGTTAAAATCTCAAATATGCAAATAGGTTTCATGCACTCAGGATGCTGTAGCTTTTTTTTTTTTTTGGGGGGGGGGGGGGGTAAAAATCTGCTGTGCCATCTTTCTGTAGATTGGCTGATGTAAAGCACTTTCTATAAGGGGATTTGCAACGTGTTTTCACTACTCACCTTGTATCCAGGAGTTCCATCTTTTCCAGGTCTGCCCTGCTCAAGGAGTGCAACACAAACAAAGACATTCTGTATCAGCTTCCACCTTCGATTGGATCAGCACTGTTGCACTCGTAATCTCCACAGTTAATGAGATATCTCAACCAAAGGATAATGATCCTGATTGCTGCGTGAACACTGTTCCATTGTGCGCTTACAGGGAAAATTACAGAAACCAACTCTGATGGTAATTACGTAGCAGAATGTAATCATCTCTAGGACACCTGATAGCATTATAGCCATACTGTCCTTGACTCATCTTTTTTCTAATGTAATGGAAAAAACAAGCTGCTGATCGACGATGAAAGAAGACTGTGTCGTTTTTATATCAAACCTGGAATTATTGGCAAGTATTTTAGCAACATCTCCTTTTCATTATTAAGAGAAGAGCAACAGAATTCATGTAGCCTCCTTACAGCAACACCTTGCGGTCCCTCGGGTCCTGGGAATCCTGTCTCTCCGAGTGGCCCCCTCTCACCCTGTCAGAGAACACAGACAGGCAATGTCAATCGGCACTGACAAAGGAATGACGCATAGACTGACAGCTCAAAGAGAGTTAGAGGCTGCATCTCACCGGCTCTCCTGGGATCCCTGGCTCTCCACGAGTGCCGGGCTTCCCCTGTCAATCACAAACATAGGAGAACAGACAGTGTTTGACAGGTCCTCAATGGTGTCATATCCACTGCACCCCTGCAACCTCCCATTTATTATATAGCAACCAACTGCTACTATAGCTGCACTGAAAATACAGTTCAGTTCAGAAAATACAGAGCACAGGTATACATCCGATTTCTTAAATGTGGTGTTATGGGACTAATCTGAGTGCTTCATGAAACATCATTGACTTGTTGCCAGGAGCAGACTTTAACACTTTAACAACAGATTGATCACGAAGGAGTATGTGTCAAGGTAAATTCATTGAGGAAAAACAACAACAACAACAACAACAACAACAAAAAAACAAAACATACTTACTGGAGCACCTAGCGTCCCAGGTGAACCAGGCAAACCAATATCACCCTGAAAGAAACACAACATGTGTCATTTAGATGATACACACAGTACATAAGGAATACACATAAATGACTATAATATCATGCAGACACATTCATACAGTAGTGATATCAGAAATGACGTAACCAGGATATAATTAAAGCGCCTACACACTTCAGTGTTTAGACAAATGCAAAAGAAAGTTTAAAAGCCTGTGTTTAGGTCGAATTACTCAAAGAAATCATGAACGCATATTTATTACATACCTCCTTATCAATGTAAATACAACTATTAGTCCCAACTTTGACATCTATAATATATCTCTAAAGGGCAACATGTGTGAGTGCCCACACAAGCACGCATGCACACAGCGGGTCTTATAAACAGATTTACAACAGGAAGCTGTGAAAAGTTCCAAATGCATTGTTAAGTTTGTTGTTGTTGGATGGTTAATTATAATATACATACTTTCCCTACAAACTGCTCTAGTATTATTGCATTTCCAATTAAAAAAATGTTCAACCTGAAATTGATTCAGCCAGTCTTTCAGAAAAGCCAAAAACAATGACTTTGCATCATTGTTGTCCCATCAGTTAACTTATCATGACATGTTTCACTGGCCTTTTGTTAAATGTTGTTTTCTGGTGGATATGAGAATAAAAGAATGAGAAAATACTTTTCCTCCCTTTGTAACCGGGTTAGATCATGGCAGATTAGACTTCTCTCTGAGCTAATGTTTCTGCTTACCTTCGCACCAGGTAGTCCCTCCAGTCCAGGTAAACCCATTGCCCCTGGGTCGCCCTGTTAGAGGAAAAGGTATCTGCTGAAGCAGCTACTACTGATACTTAGTTCCCTACTTTTGCTACCACGAAAGATCCTAGTTTTGGAGGGTAATCTTGGTAAAGGACATTATTACATGTCTGTAAGTAAAAATTATACATAAACAAGCAAATATAGACTACAGCTGTACAGTGTAGTGTACAGTTATAGATTGAAGGCAAGTAAATTTAATTCTGCAGAAGCCAAGATTTGACAAATTGTCCTCTCATCTCTTGATATTTCCAGCCAGCTGTTAATACAGCCCTTCACGTGTCAATACAAAGATAATCCCAAGAGGACAATAACTCAACCCGAGTGTATTATATTATGTGATCTATGACACATGCTATCACACCTTGTAGGTTACAGATGGGATAGAAAAAGAGCCCCATTTGACATTCACAATCAGACTTGCTTTTTGCACTAAAAATAGAGCCCCATTCCCTGCGCTTGAACAAGTGATGGCCTCTATCTGCCTCATCTTGTGCAAGCTGCCATGGGAAAATGCCATCACACTGCATGGAGGGGCAACTGGTGCTGACATAGACAAATTGTGCAGGTAATTGTCACACATGTAGATTGTCGTGAATAAGCGAGTGTGGCTAAGGGGAGAGTGGGCCAGCTAGAGGATCAGCTGTGAGACAGATTGGGGCAATTCCACCACAGCACTGGAGCCACTCACACAATTTATTAAAGTGTCAAATTAACATCTTGGTGAAAAATCACTGTGCAACATAACAATAAAAAATTCAATTGGCCCTGTGAGAATAAAGAATTCATGTCAATGCGTCAAATTGTCTCCATGTGTATGTGTATTTTTTTCAAGCATCATTTTGGGGGGGTTGGGGGGTGGGCATGTGATGTACAGGGAGGGTTCATAGGTTCCTACTGGCAATATGGTACAACAGTTTCATATTTGCAGGCGAAGTAATCATTTTTTGCTGTGTGTTGAAGTTCAACTAAGAGCGGTTAAGTGCTCAAGCTTGAGGGTGTATTGACTTGGTTGTAGAGAACCACAGAGACAATAATAGAAAGCAACTGGCAGCTCTAAAGTCTTATTTTTTGGCAACACAAAAACAGACAAATATTTCATAAAAATATATTCCAGAATGAAAATCCTCAACTCACTGCAGGTCCTTGGTCTCCTTTGGGACCCTGAAAAGAGAGGAAAAAAGTAAAACAACAGATTACCTCCATGAATGTGGATACTGCCTCCATAAAAATATGAAATATAACCTGAGATGACATGTGGCTACTCCAACTTATTGTCAGTGAAATTAATAGTTTTCATCATTGCTCTACCTTTTGCGCACAATTTCTTTCTATAAATTGTACATTGTAGAATATGGAACTCACTCATGCAAGAAATGATGACCAGAATCTCATAATCCAATCTCATTATGACATGACATTTGCATATATTAGACAGGCATTCAATTTTTTTTAGCATTGTCCACATAAAAAATGGGAATTATTAAAAAGATGGAGCTCTGTCCGTGATGAAGATGCTCTCATTATGGTTACTCCAGAGGGGATGCTGGGCTGTCATGGATGCAGTACTGAGAGAGTTATCCTCAAGATTTAACTTTGGTTCATGTTCATCGTGCACTGGGGATATTGGAGAGTCTATTTATTGTTACCACCTTAAGTGTTTTCGTTGAGGTGGATGGATCCCTGCGGGGCCTGTGAGTGAAGGTCTCTCAGGAATGGACAAGATTACAAACTGCCTGATAAGGAGGAGCAGGGGGAGCTGATAAACAAAATTGGGTCACCTCAGCTTTGCATTGTGTCGAGCAACTGAACTTCTAAGACCATTTTACATATCAATGATGCAGTGTGTCCTGGGGCAGGTTGAGAGACACCTTTTCAAAAATCAGGAAGCCTCTTGGCCTTCAACAGCCATCCGCTCTGAATATACATAATTGGCTGTGAAATAAGGGCCCCAGAAGCTGAGATGACACTGGAAGCAGGTCAGGTTATTCGTCATTCAGATCTTCTACATTCCGTGGCTTATACAGTATCAACATGCCAATGTGCTAGTATTTCTCCATAATACACTGTTACAGATTTGCTTCAGGCATAATAGTGATTGTTCTTACCGGCGCACCAGGAGCTCCAGGGGGTCCTAAATTACCTCCACCACTCTGAAATGACATTCTTCATGTTATGAAAACACATTTTACAATCTGGGTCAAACACGTTTTAGCCACAAATGATTGAAGGCTCTGTACTATGCATTCAATGGCTCACAATGCTATCACTAAGTTGAAGTAATTTTAAAAGTCTTTACCTGCAGCTTGTACAGACTACTCATCCCATTGCCCTCCACAAAGGGTACACCCTGAAACACAATCAGCAGAAAATCAGACATGTCCTCTCAGTGAGTTTTAGTCACTAAGAGTCTACAGATAACTGTACAGTAGGTCTTGATCGTTTATACAGTGTTAAGCCTTTAAAAGCTACATGAGAGAGATCAATAGCTCATTTGGTGATTACACAAAGAGAGAGTGCTAGAGAGTGAGAAGTAAAGAGAACAGAAAAAACTGAGTACAGTAGACATGTTTTGATAATCCCTTTGCTAGTTGTGATTAAAAGAAACAAGAGTATCTCGGAAACACAAAAGAGCTCACAGATTAAGAGATTGAGCTATGAGAACTAGGCAATCTAGTTTTCTTGGACATATTAGAACCTTTAAGAATGTTTTTCTCGTGATACATTGGTGGAGGGCAGCTATTGTAAATGTGGGAGTCAAGATTCTCATTTAGAAGCAAGTGGATGCCTGTGCCCTTTTCACGCCACTGAGCCATTCCCTGTACTCCTAGACTGCAGTTTATGAGGCTAGGGTGTGGGGGGGCACGGAAGGTTCAAGGGGACTGCTGATGAATTATAGATTTGCCTTTGGAAGTGCTTACTCAGTGGCCTTTTAAAGGGAGGGAACATGATTCAATGCCAGTGTGCAGGTCGCTACAATTTCATCACATCTCTACTGTATGTATGCTCATCATGTTTTTTTTTTCTGCATAGGACACAGTTAGACAAAGTGAAATGTAAGAGCCCTGATTATATTTCTTTAGGAAGAGATGTCTATGGCCTTCACACGCATCTGTGAAAATAAGCTCTTTGAATGGCCCTGGTGAAAGCAAAATAAAACTAATGTTTAGATTTTTTTCTTAGCATTAGGTCTGAACAGACACAGAACCCCTGACCATTTCAGAGGTTTTGGGACTTGTTATCACCAGCTGGCTCGCATTCAAACACAAAGAACTTACTGGAGGCCCTGGAAGCCCCGGTCTGCCCGGAAGTCCTTCATTTCCCTGCCAAAGACAAACCACAGGAACATCTTAGACATATCTGTGAACCTCCAAATCTTAACTCAGTCTCATGCTTATGCAATCTGTAAATATGGAATCTCCTATACGAGTCCTAAGAAAAAGACGAAGATTCCCTAAAAAGGATCATATGAAACAACAACAAAGACAAAAAATGTCTTGGTTAAAAAAGCCTTCTCATTTCTTTTTATTGTCCTTTTTTGGGGCTTCTTATGCCTTTATTTTAATTAGCACATTGCAAAGAGGCCGACAGGGAAAGAGAGAGGGAAATGACCTGCATAGATCCTTGACTGGAATTGAACTGAGGACACTGCGATAACATGGCATGCACGCTAACCTCTCAAGCACCTGTGCTTCCAAGATCAGATTTGCCATCTTAAATTGTATTTTAAATTGTACTTTTATTTTGATGAAGACCTACACTTTACGGAACAGCACATAAACAAATTTATACTTACAACCAATTACATTAGCTGAAAACAATGCAGGAATATTAGCAAACATGATGTGTGAAGTCGAATAGTGTAACATACATAAAACCATGGAATATATACACACTCCTTGCATTATATAGATCAATTCTTAAATGAAATGAACACCTTACTTTTTCCCCTTTGGCTCCTGGTTGGCCCATTGGACCTGGTCTGCCCATAAGTCCCTAGAAACAGAAGACCATTCTTGCAACAAATCTGCTCTGAGCACAAAACCTTACACGTTACAATAAAATAGACCCATAAAAACGCTCTTTGTGTCCTGATGTTATTGAATAATGAAAGAGGCTCTGGATAAAATCAGGCCACATGAATGGCAGATGCCTTACTTGGCCTCCTGTCCGACCGGTCACTCCAGGAAGGCCTGGTACACCCTGAGGCCCCTGTAGGAGACAATGAGGATAATCAGGCCTTACATAATTAATGAAAAGAACACTCACATTTACATTTCACTGCGACACTGGGCTTACAGTATACTTTCTTAGCTCTAAAGTAGGATGTTGAAATGATAACATCTAAAGTCCTTCAGTGTGGACGCCAAGCCAACAGCTCATGTGCCATTAAATTACTGGCTACTCACAAGAGAGTAAAAAGAAACTCTCTAAGGAGTAAGGTGTTGTGTAATGTGTTGGTCCACCTGTGTTCTTCTTCCCTCGAAAGGTTTTCTAGGAAGTCATTAATAACAATCTGTCATGCCTCTCACTCATTCCTTGTGCTTCTACCAGTTCTTGCTGCTCATCATCAACTCATAAAGCCCTGCAGTATAAAGTGCAGCTCACCCCACTAGACGCTGTTCAGTTACTTATGTGGTACTAATGCTACGGCCGACCTAGTCTGACTTGTTACCTTTTGTTCCTGTTGCTCCTAACCCTAACCTAAATTGTATTCTTTTTACCTGTGCCTCAGTATTCCCCCCACCAGTCAGCCAGCCTCGGCCCGTACACCACCTGCCTTCCAACCAACTCTGGACTCTGGATTCTGGCTCTTCCTTCTTCTCCAAATTCCTTGCATCTTACAATAAATAGCCCATCTCTGCTCGCAGTACTGTGTCTGGTGTTCTGCTTTTGGGTCTTAATCCTCTCAACCCAACACAATCACATGAAATGGTACACCACAGAGATAGACAATTCTGTATAGGGTGAATCAGACCTTTCTGTTTGCAGCAATGGCTGCTGTTAATGTTAATGCTTTTTCATACTACTTTGTCTCTGTATAAGCTGTGAAACAATTCAGCTGTTACAGTGGTTTGCAGAGCATATGTATGATTTTTTTTTTTTTTTTTTACAAGGCAGGCTTGTATTGTTTATTGTAATTCTGAAATTGCATTGTTTGTGTTATCTTCAATGATCACAATAAATAAATAAATAAATAAAAATGATCTTGAACTACGAAATAAAACATGGTTTTATTGAGCTGATACAATCTAGGTTATTGTTAGGTAGTCTGTTGTCATTGCAGTTCAGTAAAAATTGCCTTGTTTTTTTTTATGAGCACGCATGCACATGCATGGCACACTACTTTCTTCATAAAGTAGCTTGTAAAAATGCAAAAGGTAGGGCATAGTGCACATGCCCTACTGTGGATAACTTTTAATAGCATCTTTTGATAAAACACTTTCAGAGTAAACAGGCTTGAAGTCTTAAGTCTTACATTACAATAGATTTACATTCTTTTGAAAACCTCACCTCTCAATGTCACAGTGACTTCCAGATGGTTAGATAACTACTGAATTAATTTGTTTAGATTAAATTTTTTTCACTTACATCATCACCTTTATCTCCTGTGGGTCCTGGGAACCCTCTCTCTCCTTTTACTCCCTGCAGGAAAGCAGAGCCAGTGAGGGATAGAAAAGTGAATGTTTTTCACTGGACATGAAAAGGCCGAAAACTAAAGGCTGATAGGTATAAACTTCAAAATGTCACTTCCCCCTTTACAGAACACAACTTCAAATTGCCCGGCCTGTTTCACAGTGATACAACATACAGGAGTTTCCATAGCAACAATTTCTGCAGCAAGCACATATGAGCACACAGAATAATATGAGTCGTAGGACAGATGGCTAGGTTTCTAGAGATAATCCAAAAAGCAATTTCTGAAAGGAGTTTTCCAATGTAAATCTTTTTACACTAGATTAAACATACATTTAAATAAACAATATAGTGAAATGAGACTAATAGTTTTGCAGATTCTTTGATCCTACAAGGAAAACACTTAATTAATTCAGATCCACATTAAAAAATACATTAAGTACATTTGTTTTACAGAAGAATACAATTTTCTTGTCTACCTTCGGGCCCTCTTTCCCAGGATTGCCTGTGGGTCCTCTTACACCTGGATCTCCCTGATTAGGACAGCAATACACAATAACACAATGCATATGGGTGTAAACACACATGCACTCAATCAAATAGGAAAATAGGAAATGTAGCATGTGCCATGTAATGATAAGTGTCATGGTCAGAAAAACAGGTCTACAATGTCTGTTCCAAATTCCTGCTAAATTGATGCTGTTACTTGTACCTTTTCTCCCACAATGCCTTCTACTCCTTGCACACCAGGGGACCCTTTTTCTCCTTTCTGCCCAGGCAGTCCTGGGAATCTTGTCTGGCACAAACTGCAAGCATTCTACCAGTGCAGGCAAGGGAGGAAACAAAAGTTGTGGCAAGGATAAGGTTTCATCAAGTCGAGCCATAGCATTGCATTTTCGCCCTTTCTTATGTCACATCCCCTGGGTGGACAACAGGACCTCCACTGACACAAAGTGCGCTCTAAATGTCTACACAGCAGAAATAATGTGAACCCACCATGAGTGTCTCTCATCCAGGTGAGTGGTGAACTTTGTCAAATTCATTGACTGTGACATTTAGGTGAGAATCTTAAATATCATAGTCTATGATCCAGGCTTGATAACAGCACTGCACCTTCCAGGAATGTTGAAGGTAGGCAGAAAAAATGGGAGCATACTGCACCATTAAAAAGCTGCATTAAACTAGAAACTGAAAATGAAATACAAAATCTGCACATGAGAACAAGATATTATTGATTTCATGAATGAAAAGTAAAATGCCAGCGCCTGATGTGTCTAGTCCTTTTTTGTAAGTGGCAACAAGGTTAGAATATTAATGAGAGTGCCAAAAATCCACTCTGATGACGGCTCCATACAGTAGCTTAATCTGACAGAGCACTTAAGTTGACTCCAAAGGAGCAAATGATAGAGGAGGACAACACCACTGGCATTCCATCAATTTTATCAATCTGTGAACAGTCGTATAAAAGCACATTATTTATTGTCTGAGTTGAAGTGCATTAAGTATTAAAAATTGAAATACTTTGATTTTGCTAAGTGCTGCCCTGCAGGTCACCACAGCACATAAGGTGACTAATCTGCTTCAGTCAATAGAAAAAGAGAAAGTAAAGGTGTAATGGTTTTGACGGAGTCTGTCTATTATAAAAAGCCACAAAAGAAGCACTTGATCTGATATTAGTCTTGGCCTTAAATTGTCAGTGCACATTCTGTATTTGAAACACTGTTTCAAAAACGAAACAGCGGAACAAAGTTGCAATAACCTTTAAGTATGGCGAGCATGCTGCAACACAATGTCAAAGGGAGCAAATAATGGTTTCAGATGGAGGCCATGTGGTTTATGGAAGGAAAAAATCTTTGGTAAGGAATCAAATGTTTTAACATATGACGGTGAACAGAAGTGACAAGGGAATTCTACCTGAGGAAATTATGATAAACCATAGAAGGTGAGAGCTGTTCTCAAAGGTTTTTCTGTATGGGATTCTAAATACAGAGAATAGTATGTTTAAACTGTGGTGAATTCTTAGTTCCATGGTGTCTGATCAAACTTACTCCTATAAACTAATATTAGAGGCCATGTTTTGTCACTATACATCATTATCTCAGAGAAAATGCTATTTTTTTTATTTTGATGTTAAGACAGTGCTACCCATTAAAAATGAATGAGTAAGGTAAACTAAGAATATATTATTTTAAGTGTTGTACATTATTTGAAGCTATTTCCCTCCACTAAGACCTATAAGTTATTCATAATCATAACAATGTTGAATAGATTTGTTTGTGTATATCTGTACGACCCTTCATGTGTTCAGAGGAAATGACAATATGTCTCCATTCCTTATGTAAAAGTTAATTCTGACTTTTTTGTGTAACCTGTAGTGAATGAGTAAAACTTGTGAGCCTGTTTCCTGAAGATACTTCTCCCACTCATCCTGATGGAGGCACTCGAGGGCTTTTATTATCTCTTGGAACTGACAGCATCCATATATAAGTATAAAGTCAACATACAAACTTCCAAATCAACATTCTTAAATACGAACTCAGAGGCCCCTTTCCTTCCCTCTCCCTGTTGTTGTTTTTGAAAAGATGCAATTATCATTAACTATGAAGATAAAATACCTTAAGTAAAGCACCCATGTCTCCGACGATTGGCATGGCAGTCTGTCACAAAAAAAGAAAAATCCATGAAGCATCACCACAGTCTTAATTTTGACACAAACAAATCTTTCATGATTTTTTTTTTGTGTGTTTTGTATGTTCTGGCAACCGCAGCTTGTAAATTGCTCAAAACATCAATTTATAAGACTGCCTTATGCGCCTTTAGAAATGTGATTTTACCCCAAACATTTTTTTACAAAATTCTGTTTCAGTTTTTCATTTTCAGTTTTGATCCTCAACGCTTGAAGAGGCAGTTTAATAACTTTGTTGCTGGAGGATAGGATCCTCACGTCCTCACAATATTGTTGTTCTCTGGAGTTGAGCAAACATTTTAAATTGCAGCTTGTGTATTTTTCATAAACATAAAGTGGACTATAAATGTCTTTCACGGGTCTTTACAGCACATGAATATAAAGGGATTAAAAAGATAAATTTACAAGGCTTTGATATAGCAACAGCAGCACACATGGTACTGACCATACAGTTATCATAGCAGCAATAAATGTTGCTCAGTTGAATTACAAAAAACTAAAAAGATTTGTCAGTTTGTTGCAGCATCAGCAGCAATTGTAAACTACAACATCTAAAATGTTGTTTATTACTGAACAGTAGTGACTACCTGCAAATTCTCCCAGAATTGCAGCATGACTCCAAATAATGACTTGTGCTTTAAGGCGAACTTAGTAGTTTGCAATCAGTGATGCTGAACTGCAGACAGAACAAATTTGATTTTCTCACTTACTGGTTCACCTGGGGGTCCAGCAGGGCCTGGAGGGCCTGGTCTACCAGGGGAGCCCTTTAATAGACAGAGAAAGAAAAGCGTTAACAATCTTTCAGGAAATGACAGCAAGCAAACATGCAAGACTCTATCTTGGTTTTCACAGCAATCTCAGTTGGTGGGGATTTATATCCAGGAGCTGTGATACATTGTCCTTGTTCATCTTCATAGTGGATAGCTCACATAGTTTTATGCTTCTGGCCATCTTTTATTTGCCAATGTTTGAGGTAGTGAGTAAGTAGAGGTATAGACTGATTTCACTCACCTCTCTTCCTGGAGCTCCAGGAGGGCCCATAGAACCAGTCGGTCCACGAGCACCCTGAAAAAAACAAAAAACAAAACAAAATTTTAACTATATTGATATATATATTAATATACAGTTAATAAACAGTTACTGTTTATAAGGACTCTAGAATGATTGCAAAACTTGCTAATCAATGGGAAGAAAAATAATAGAACATGTTTGTGTGTTGTGGAATCAGACCTCCATTCCCGGCTTTCCTGGGTGTCCCATGAGGCCCTAAGAACACATTATACATCTTGTTAACACAATCTGCCCTCTAGCACCCAGGATCCAATAAAGGAATTGTGTTAGACACCTTTTGCTCTATTGATTCTCTGTCTCCAACAATCCTGTATTTCAAAAATGAAAGCAGACTCACTCACAATCAAATCTGTGAGGTTCAAACAGCAGTAGAGCATATATGATGAAGGTAGAGGGCATTAGACCAACACCTCACAGTAATGATGAGCATTTTCATTCGAGATATGAACACTGATCTTGATATTCAAAGAGGATTTCATTCTTACAATGCTTCAAGACAAGAATCTGAATTCTTATACTTTGAACTCAATGATGCATGTGGGAGACACAAACCAATCAATACAACATCATACTCACAGGCGGGCCTATAACACTCTCTCCAGGCTCGCCTTTTTCACCATGGTCTCCTGGCAATCCTGGAACGCCCCTCTCACCCTGATGAAAATTCAAGAGAGAAGTGGGTGCAGTTTTAGTGATAGTAAATCCAGAAGTCATGTAGAGCTGCTGCTGCGCTGTATGGTCATTAGGTATTCAGACTCCACTAATTTCCCTTTATGTTCTACCTTTAGTAGCTTCAAGGCTGAGACACAAAACTATGATCAAGGCCTTTTTTCCCATAAAACACGATTAATAATGATTATTATTTTAAGCTTTACTTTTCGAAACCTCTGAACAACAGCATGATATCTATTAGTGTTTAAACAAACTTCCCAACCAACTTGTACCCAAAAGATAAACTGCCAGGAGGGGTAAGAGGGCAGACTTAGTGAAAACTATCTATCAGGAGAGTGGGGAAGTCTAAAGAGTTAAGCAAAAAGTAACGGAATCAAAAGCAGATATTTTACCAATTTCTTTTAGCAAAAAGTAACAGGTGAACAATTTAAATTAATGATCAAATATGGTTAAATGGCCCAGTTTCTATAAGAAAACTGTATTCCTGCCAAACATCCACTTCTATAAAAGTGTTAAATATCATCCAAACTTTCAGGGGCTGTTGGTGAGGGGATGCTTGAGCTCATGTGACAATGCCCTAGGGTTAAAGGTAACAAAAAAGGTTTGGAGCAACTGACCTATACTGCAGCTGATTATCAAAACACATATACATGTCATACACTGACATACCAAACAGACCATCACTCATTTTAAGAAGTTAACAAACATTGTAGAACACACATGCAACATTCTGTTGGTGATTGTTTGCCACCACAGTGCTTCTTACCTTGGGCCCACGAGACCCTCTAGTTGCAGACAACCCATCACCCTAAAAAACAAAACAAAACAAAACATGAATGGAGTGTCACAACAGGGACTCACTGATTCTTTGAGCCCTGAGGTGCAGGGTAATACAAGAATTTAAACAGGAAACCTGAACCTAAAATCCAAATGCAAAATGTCTGAACACTGAACACTGCATCAAGAGTTCATGACCCATATTGTTTCCATCATTTTTAATACTGTCTAGATACAGAGGCAGACTAATAATGCTGTACTACAGAGAAAAACCTTGATTGCAGTCAAGCCTACTTTAAGCATAATTTACTTTACTTTCCTGATGGGACATTGATTCCTGTTCTCTGGCTGCATTTGTGTTACAAGTCCTACTTTGTACAATGTAGATTAGGTTCAGAAGCTGGATTTGAACTAATGCAACACTTCTACAGTTTCAGGAAGAAATTCACACCAGCATAAAACAGGGGAACAGTAAAACAGTAAAAAAGTCTGAGCTCAGTAAAAATTGGGGGCATGATTCATGCATATACTTAAAGTCAGAAGAAACAAAGACTAAATTCCTCATTATTCTTTTAAAGGCAAAATCAATAAAGTATATATAAACTACTCCATGCATTAAAAACACTTAAGACAGTCTGAGTCCTGTTTATTGCCTTTTCCCTCTTACAGTTATTTTACATCACAAAGACAATAAAATGTGAGAATTCTTCCAGTGTCTACAAATTGCATTGATGTTAATTAAAACATTATCGGGATGTATGCAGAAGACATTTGGTATGCTCAGCTTTTGAACAATGCAACAACAAAGGTAAATTGCTTGCTTATAACATGTCCCACTGAGATTTATACACACATACACAAAGCCTTCTATTCCAAAATTGCATCAATTTCGACATTGTTTAAATACTTCTTCCCGAGTGTAATATTTGCCTTACTATCCTGCTTAAACTGAACACAGCACCTCTTTCTTGATGAGTGGGTCTGCTGTTGACCTTAATGTTCAGTTCAGAATTGCCATAGACAAACATGATTGCTTAAAGCTGTCAACAGTTTTCCAATGTTTGAGTGCAAGTGGCATCAACGACAAATGAGGGCTTAGCTGCACATGCACTGCCTTTTTGATGATGCAATAATGATCATTTCTATATGCAAAGCTACGGCCATAAAAGAGAGCGCTTCAACAGCTATAAGCTCCAAAATGGGAAGATAGGTGATTATCCAGGCTTGAGGTATCCAATGGCGGATTATTTAATGGAATTATATCTCCATAATGTCAAGGCAACTACGCAGCTGGAACAGTGGAGGTTAGTTTACCTTTACGGCTGTTGTTCCAGCTCTTTGGGGATGATTTAAGAGTTGAGAACTTCTGCAGAATTGTGTTGTGCCATTTTCATGTTCCACACTAATGTTTACAACTTTTGCACTCTATCACTTGATGGTGGAAGTGAACACTGACAGATCAAAGTGACTGCATATTACATAGAACTCACCAAATATCCACCTCCAGGTTCTCCAGGCTCACCCTTAGGACCTGGGGGTCCCTGTGGCCCCATGACTCCACCAGAATCCCCCTAGAGACAGAAAGACACACAGCAATCAGAATTTTCTCTGAACACAAAATGTCTGAACAGACCCTCGCAAGCCCATCAAGTTTTTAGATCAAAAATTGCTTTCTATAAGGCAGAAATAGTAGTGTCTGTTTTTTGTTTCCTGGCCCTCAAATAAATCTACAGACTCTTATTGTTACGACACTTTCAACCAAAAGAGAAAACTTTATCTACCACTGAAATGTTCAAATTTGACCTGTATCATTTAGTTGTGTATAAGTGATTTAACATTGCGAATCATTGGATAGCAATGTTGGTTCGTTGGTCAACCACAAAGAATTCTTCCACATGTTGCGTGGGCTGGCTGGACTTTTCCTCAAGAAACACCACAAGAACAATGTTTCATGTGAAGCTAATAACATTCCCATCAGCCTCATATGTAGTCTGTTAGTGCATGTAAGTGACTCGTGAACACACATCACACTAACAGGCATGTAAGCATCGAGGTGAAAGCACTAGCACACTGAGATGCTGGTGTGCATTTCAAACAAAGCATGTTTGCTTTGCTTTATGCTTACAGGAATAGGTTGGTCAACAATATTGGCCGCTAGCGCTGCTGATCACAGTGACAGTTTGTTTTGATACTTGTATGTATTAAACAAAAATAATATAATAATTGCTGCGAATATTATTTGAGGGAAGGACGATTAGAAATGTGAATAAATATAGGAGGCTCAAACACTTTTCTGTTATTGAGCTGCAGTGTAGGAGAGTGACTGCTTTGGGTGGGGAGACTTCTGTACAACTGTGTTTACTTTGACAAAGCCCATCAAATCTATCAACTGTGCACTTTGCCGCTTTCATCACAATATTTGGAAAGTGTCCGACTAGGAAAAGATTAAGCGAAAACAAAAAAGTTACACGATTGAGGATGGTATGCAGGGTGGGTAATCTGCAATGCGTCTTCACAAGTTGTCTGGCATGCTTGACCTGTGATAAAACATCATAGCTGTCTATTTTTCCTTTGAAGTGAAAACTTGAACTGAAGTTTACCTACCTTTTCTCCTTTCAGGCCATCTCTCCCAGGCACCCCTGCTTCCCCTGACGAGCCCTGTAAATAGTGGTGAAAAGAGACACATCTATCACTAGGCCTTCATCTCTTCACACACATTTATCTCCTCCTCCTCACTGCTTCAGTGGGCTGCCGTGTTCCAACATAATTTCGCTTAGCCAGGATTTATGAAATGCCTCTTTTCCCTCCCTGCTTTTGAATAAAGACAGATGCTCATTACCAAAGCAGGTGTGGAGAACAGATTGGGCCGCTGCCTCCATTCCTGGCATACAGCGCTAAGATTTGCCTCTTTCCACTAATTAATTCTTAAATTTGATTACTGATCATCTGTGTAAAAATTCTGGACTTTTAGTCCTACTTCCTCCCTGTCCCTGCCCATTGAGGGTTATCTGTTCATCTTTCTCTTTCATTCTGTCAGGCTGCAATAGAAAGTAGAGGAAATGGTGAGGTGACAATGAGAAAGGGGAAGGCTTGACATAAATTTGCAGTGTCTAGAGCCAATATACTTACTTGCTCGCCTGGGAGTCCTGGGAGTCCAGTGGGCCCACGTTTCCCCTGGCAAAACATAAATGAAAAAAAATATTTTGTGATACTTTGTCCATTTGTTTAGTGAAAGAATTGTCTTCATGGCAATTACTGTATGCTGCAGATATCTTCATGACTGAGCACCAGTAGATTTACAAGCTTATACCCCAGCTATGCTATGCTGTCTATATCCTTTTCCTTTCTCAGCCCATTATTGTCTTTGAACGATCCTCATATTACCATGGAAACTGAGTTTATGTCAAATGATAACTAAGAAAAGGAGTACACAAGCATCAGTATCCTGGCTGCTATTTTTATATAGTGCATTTCATGATTGGGATAATAATCTGCATCATTCTGAACATTGTATGATATTTTCATGAAAGAACTTCAAAATTCTCGAAGAGTGAGTCTTAACCATTTAGTGGTTACAACAGTAAACTAAGTGTTTCTATACAGTGAAATATTCACTCGCACGTGTGTTGAAGCGTTGACTCATTCTTTACATTTTCAACTTTGTACAATATTCATAAATTTTTAGACATACCTGTTTAAGCTATTGTAATGTATGTAATAAATACAAAAACTCACCTCTGGACCTGTATCTCCCTTTAATCCTGGCAACCCTATGCTTCCCTGTTAAAGTGGCAAAAAAAAGTTGAGAAAGATATCGATGAGGAGCAAAAAGAAGATAAAAATTTTCTTCTTTTCTACAGCTCAAAGTGTAGTACCCACAACTTTGAAAGCCTTATTTTGCCAACTGGGGATATCATGGCTCAACTTTTGGTGCTACAACTTCAACTAGTTACCTTGAAGCCTTGTGGTCCTTGAGCCCCTCTCTCTCCCTGCAAAAAAGTAAAGGATATACACAATGGCCTTTTCTTAAGATGTGCACAAGGAAATTAATTGGCCTAGTTAGCTTCTTTCAATTACTTATTCAGTGAATGTTCCACGTGTAGATTCTTCCATCGCTACCTGTTATTTATATTTCTTATTCATGTGCCTGACAATTTCAATGTTTGGTCAACAGCTGCATCAGTGGCCTTTGTAATCTGTTTGTCTAAACTCATTACATCTGTTGTTTTGAGACCCAAACAATAATTGTACATCAATTTATTCTGTGCTTCACCTCTACAGCACAAAGACATCATTGAACAGCAGGTGATGTTCAATTTCTAAATCAAACGCCAGTGCTGCTTTAGTTAATGCAATATACAAAATGTGAATTAGTATTCATGCTGTGTTCAGAAATGCTGGATGCAATGTTTGAAAACTAATACTGAGTTTAATTCTCTATATGGAAAAATATTAATGACAGAAATAGTTACCTGATCTCCCTTTTCTCCTTTTGCGGCCCTCTCATTCATTTCATCCTCAAACAAGACATAAAACAGACCACTTCAAAATGCGATTGAAGTGTACCTCGTGTACAATTTGAAGACAACCACAGAAAATAAATATATAATAAATATAAATATTAAAGTTTTATGATATAAACAGCTGCTTACAGTCCCAGAAAGCTGTCTCAATCCATGAGCTGTCATCACCTAGAAGAAATGACATGACACAGTGTTCTCTAAACATTTTTGTTATCTGGCAATTTCAGAAAGTAAGAATGAAAAACAGGAAATAAACTCTCAGAATTTCTGCACGGCATCCCAATTTTCTGATGGCTTTCCTCACAAAGAAATAAGCTCTCCCTCAAATGTAGTTTTAAAAAGGGCTACAATTACATTCCGAACCCCTCACATGTCAGGGAGAGGTGGGGCAGTGCAGTGAGTGACGACGGATTGCTTCAGGTGGATTGCTCATGATCACATTTCATTGCCAATACTGCAGGCGTATATACGTCTAGATACAATCTAGATATGCAATACACAATAGAAATTTCTGTGCAAACTGGACAACAGGTTAAAAAACAAAGCCAGTGTTTCAGGCTAAATGTATTAAAATTGAACAAAGATAGGAAGTAAATCAAACTCTATCTATCTATAATCATCAGAACTCATTACATCTACATGACCTCAAGCCCTTTCAGTCAGGTTCAGGGCCACATGCAGGTCTAACTGTCTCAGCTGTTGGTTAGTTTCAGGATAAAATAAACAAGAGATAATAGAAGCAAACCTGGAACTCAAAGCCTTATCCAGTTGGTAAACATTTTGGTGTCCCTACAGCAATTAAATTTTTAGAAGATACGATTCTTTTATCAAGGTCTCTGGGCTTGGTGTCTTATTTTTCCCCCCCAAGTTAAGATTAATTTCAGTTTTTATTTGATGAAAAACCTGTACCTAAAAAAGGGCCTTTTGTGTTTTAATCTAACCAATCTGTGATTGTACAATAAATATGACTATATGTTTATTATTGCAATCATGAAAATGAAGGTCTAGCATGCTGCTGTTAATATGCTCTACATACGCATTGCTGTAACCATGACAACGAAGGTCTGGTACATTTGTGGAGATGACACAGAAAGAGATACTCCTATGAATTGTATCAGGAGTACAGACACACAAACTATATATTTGTTCAGCTTGGAGGACTTGCTGGTCCTGACTAATCTGTGTCAGCTGGCTCTATGAGAGTGTTACTGTGATGGAATATTTGAATTGCTCTCCCCCATTTGCCAACTATTGTGAAAGTAACCTTTAGTGATGTACTGTTACCCCTATTGACGCCCTCCAATGGGACTGTTTGCAAAATCTGCAAACTTTTGACCTAGAAATATGGACAAAACCAACTGCTCTCACTTATCTTTCCTCAGAAGTTGAACAAGAACCTCAGAGCCATCAGCACATGGCCAGATCGGAAGATTTTGATATAATCTTTCCTAGTAGCAGTGAAATACTGAACAGAACCATTACTACGCATAACTTGGCATAACAGATTCACTTTAATAGATTATAAAACTCTATTGTGAAGAAATACTGGCAGCAATAAAGACAGGATATTCTGAGAGTTAAAATTACTGTTTTGCTACTTTAAGGTTGTTGGGGGATGTGATGGCCAAGTATGCCTGTAAGCCCACTGCTCCTCCCCCTTACTAATAAACAGAGGCACAAGAAGGTTTATGAAGGGAGGGTAATGATCTGAACCCTTGCTTCTGCTGTGTAAGGGAAATCAATGCTTAACTGCCAAAATTACCTGCCACAGGAAAGCAGAGAGCACAGACAGTGGCTGGTGCTAAATATTCAAAAAGCCTCATTTATCAAATGACTAATGTTTTCCTCCTCCACTGTGTGCTATAGTGTACATTTCCAGTGTCAGGTGTGATCCACACCTCACCACACAACAATGAATACGACCGAGTATTTCACTTCCGGGAGAACATTTCTTTATCCTCTGAAACAAATTTTACAGAATAGGAAGAAAAATTCTAAAATAATTGCAAAGCGAGACCTCAATATTTAGAGTATGCATTCAAACTGCCAACATTGATATCTATTCTTATTAAGCAAGTAGGTTTCTGATGGTTAGACAGGAACCAGTGAAACCAAAGAAGATTGAATGATTTTTGCTTGCAGTATAATTAAGTTGTCTAATTTCCATATGAATCCCCAACTAACAAGCAACATAAGTGAGAGTAAGAAAGAAAGCCATCAAACTTTGTTTCCAAACTCATGTCTGAAGCCTTTAGAGGTTGAATAGGCTGAGGATCTTTAGAACAAACCCCATTAGGACAGAGTCATCTAAATGTCAAACTTCTCAGATTGTGACACGTGGTCTCCAACACCATGTTCTTATTTGGCACATTTTATACTGAAATTTCAATTTAGAGAAACTTGTTGCCACATGTCATCTGAGTTATTGCTGCTCCCTCGCAGATCTTAAACTGATTTTTCACAGTTTGTTTTTTACTTTAAATTGTCTTAGCAATGAATTCTATCTTCTCAGCACCACCCACTCTGTGTCACCTACAGTATTCATCAGACATGCCAGGTTGTTATCCATTTCTCCTTCAGAGCGGCATTGATGCCTTCCAACAAAGTTACTTGTTCTATGTTTTATAATTATGAACATTATTAAGTAGGATGTAAACATTTGAAAATTTCTTAGGTTTTCAGCAAAGACCTGGTTATTTTAGTTACTCCTCAATCCAATTGGAAATGTAAGGTGTACAGTACATTGCATATTGGAGGAATTGTAAATATTATGTGTATATATTATACTCACAGGGCCAGGAGGACCCGGAGGACCAACATCACCCTGCAAATAGAAAAGAAACATACTATCAGTGACTACACATTGCTGGTAGCCGGACCATGAGATAAACACATGGCAATAACATCATAGCTTAAAAGTACACTTTAGAAAGTACTCCTGAAAGCAAGTTGCCTCCAGTGACCTCAAACAGCAACATCAACAGGTTTTGGATCAACGATAAAGAAGGCAATAACATTACCAGGCTTCAGAGAAATTACTGTCAAACTCAAAGTGTCTGTGAAGAGCCTTGAGATGAGTGAATACACAACACACAGGTCTTGTTGAAAAGTATACTGCAATGGTGTGCATTATGCAAAATACATGTTTTCCATGTAAATACAGTACACACACAAACATCCAATCACTTGCACCACGTATAACTTTGTAATGCCTGCTTGCTTCAGGGAAACATAAGACAGCTCTGAATTGTGATGCATTGGATTTGGAAGTCTCCCTTCTCCTATTCATAATTTACAAGCTATAACTTTTGTGTTTTCAAACAAGACAACACAGCACATCACCTGTGCATACATAGTGTTCTAAACAACAAAAAAGTTGTCCAAGAATACATGATGTACCCCACTAAGCCCACTTAAATGTGTAAATTTGTTATTCAAAGAGAGAAAAAAGGTTACCGCTATTGCCCTACAAAAAGAAGGTTGCAGTTCTCCCTGTGCTTGCATGGGTTTCCTCCCACTGTCCAAAGGCATGCATGTTTTGGTCAACTGGTGACTCTAAATTGTCTGTAGCTCAGAATGTGAGTGTTTGTTTGTCTCTGTATGTTGGCCCTGTGATGGACTGGCGACCTGTCCTGGGTGTACCCCGCCCTCAACCAATGTCAGCTGGAATTGGCTCCAGCACCTCCTGTGACCCAAAAAAACAGATAAGTGGTGGAAGAAGAATGAATGAATGAATAACAGAAAGAGTTAAGTTATTCTCCATCTGCTCCGGATGAAAATGCAGCATTAATTATTGTATAATTACACATGCAGGTAGCCTCATATACAATGAGATATGATACAGAATGTTTTATTGGCATCCATTGGTATTTGTTTAAATGTTTTTGTTCACTATGAATGGGGCTCTATCTAAGGATGCGAATACAGTCAGTAAAGTTACGTCACAAGAAATGCTAATTATCACACACACTTAGAATACAAGACCACGTCACAATCATGTTTTACAGAGATTCTCAGTAAAACTAGCAGCATCACCTTAAGTGTGCCAATGACAGCTATTCCATCACTTTGTACATTCACAGCTCCCAGAAGATGAATCCTACTGAACTCAGTTTTATTTTGCTGCACCTTTAAGTGTGCCACAAGGATTCATTGTCTGGGTACCATTGATGGTTAAAGTGCGTTATAAATTGCCACTTGTTAGCACTTTCTGAAGCAAACAATGTGCTTCTTACTTCACACATGCCCCCTTTTCCAACAGATTTTGTTGACATCATTATGTTTTATGCAATTCTGTTAAGCGAAATATAGATATACAAACAGAGATAATAGTCAAGGTAAAAGAACTGAGGGCAAAACTGTTAACCTGTCTGATTTTCCTCTCTGCTTACCACAGAGGGTTTCCTCTACAAAGGATCTATTAGTTATGGGCATTTTCTGTCATGTATTCCTGCTGTTTTCACCTTCCTCATGTTTCATGTTTTTCCCCCTTTGTCTTTTCTGTCTGTGTTTGTGGGTATGTGATGGTCCTACTCCTGCCAAAGCATCGTCACACCGACTTTAGATCAGGTTATCTACACTGTTTCTTCATGACTGCTGCCTGTTTGTCTGTACTTCAGGTTCACTTGTGACTTGCCAAAATCTCTATGTTCATCGTCCAGTCCAGCCACACTCCTCTCTGCCTCCCATCCCATGTTCCAGCCGTGAGCAATTCTTCCTAAAATCTACAATGAACAACCTTTGTTGCACCACTTCAATGTTTCTGGGTCCAAGTCTTACAAGCTTCACTGAAAAAATATCAGTATCACCTGGACAAAATTCAATGAACAAGAACAAAAAAAGATACACATTTACGCAGAGCACACAAGCACAAGCTGTCAACAGCAAGACATTGATTTTGATCACACTGGAAGTACAAAGCATACAAACAAAAGCAACTAAAAAAAACAAGAAATAACAACCTGCAGATTCATTATTCTGTGCTTGATGATTTCAGAGTCCTGTAGAAAAAACAGGCTAAGAGAAGATGACTGAATTGGAAAGGTTTAGAGTCTGAAATGTGCTATATCATATCCATTCTACTACCTTATACCACCCCCCCCCCCCACACACACACACACACACACACAAGAAGCACAAATAGAGGGAATTACTGTGTATGACACTGGGCATTGATGTGACTTACTTTTTGTCCTTTCATCCCGCTGGCCCCTTCAGCTCCTGGCTGACCCTATGGAAGGAGGCCTATGGTTAATGACTTTGTAACACAATGGCACTGTAAATGTCACTGCAGAAAGATACGTACAGGGTCTCCTCTCTCTCCTTTTTCTCCTGGGTCTCCAGATTCGCCCTTCTCTCCCTGTAAGTGAACCAAGAAGATCATTGACTGTGACTGACAGCAAAGTCAGACTGAAAAAGACAGCTGAAACTTGAGACAATGAGTAAATGAGTAATCAGGACAGCATACAATACGGTGTCCTCTTCAAACCAAAACACTTTGGGGTTGTGGCTTATTATAGGAGGGAAAAAAAGGAAAACAATTTCAGACTATCGGGTTTTTGCGACTATGTTGTTGTGTGAGTCAAACAGCATAATGAAAAGCTCAAGCCCCTGTTGCATTGCAGTATTTTACATGTTTCCGTGTTAAAATCATTCCTCTGTCTGCCAATAGATGGCACTTTATGACTGCTGATTTTCTGCCCTTGGATTGTCCGTAGTGGGATTTCTTCCTGTCAGTTATGTGGGGAATACTCTGAGTAAAGGAAACTGTAAAACAAATGTACTTGCACCTTGGCCAAGACACATAGAGAATGAATAATTAAAATGATTTATTTCTAGATTATAGATTTATAGACAGAATGACAGAACTGGACGTTATACGCATATATGCTGGGGATCTTCACACTTTCTTGAAGCCTCAGTAGAAAACACAACATTCTGTATGCTTTTTCACCTCCGTATAACCTTCTACGCTCAAATACCTCTGTTACAATTGGTCTTTATGAGCCATTATGTAGTTACATGACAGACATACAGAAATTAAGTAATCAAATCCTTCTCGAGTGGAAGAAATCCATTGCTTCACATGTGTTGATGCATTTAATAAAGATCTCTTTCAGACAAGAGAATAAAAAGGACAAAAGTGAAAAAAGATTGAATGAAAGGTTTTAGACTATCGTTTGCCATGGCAAGTACCGAGAATTTTAGGGAACTCTTCAAATGCTCTTTGTTTAAACTTTAAGAATATATGTTTTATATTGTTTTATATTGGTCCAAGAAGAGTGAGGGACACCTCAGAAAGGTCGCAGCATATTTGTACTTTCTTTAGCAGTGCCTGGACAGTAACACAATAACTGCCATTCAGCCACAGCCCCTTCCCCATTCCTCCAGCTCACTACCGACAGCTGCTGTGATACCTATCATTTGACGAGATATAGTTGCTGTTTCCTTGTCCAAATTATGAGCTGTTATTAAGTCAGTAGACTGCTGCTATGCATGAACAGATTGTCCTATTAATATTTTAGGCAGGGACGAGAGACTTGTGGCAAAATTGAATTTGAGTAATAACTAAATTCTGTACTGACTTTTCGACCCAGTGGAATCACTTGTTTTTATTATTATTAATAAACTCAACAAAAAATCACCACTATAACAAGCAGCCATATTCGTTTTAAACTGGTAAAGTGTGGTCCTGAAGACACAGAATATAGCAGATGCAATAGTTGTGGAGGTGTTTATCTCAACCATTCAGGGATAGTTAAAAACTTTACAGGTGTGTAGTTGAGACTGAAATGAAGGTAGAATTTTGAAGATGGGTGTGGTTCAACCCAGGAGATATGAGAGCTTACATAATAATGTAGAAAAAGCTGAGGAACATGTTGGCAGGGCAGTGTGGCACAAGATGAGCTACAAATCATACTGTACGCAGAAATTTATACACCAATTTAAAAGAGAGAGGAAAAAATGTTTGAATTGACATTCAATCTAAATCACATTTAAAGGAAAGTTAATATTATGACAGGATGACAGATCTACAAATGCACCATACTGCATTCTGGCATAGGCTGATGGAAAAACATTTTGGTGGTTGTCTTTCCTAGATCTCCATTGCAGATCATACAAAGTCAATTTCCAGGCAATTTCCAGAGAGGAGAATGTCTATAACAAGTTAATAGACATTTCAGATAATCTTAACTGCATTACACATTACCTTTACACAGGTAGAAATGGTCCACCTGTGGATGTCTGTGAGTGTTAGGTTGACTTTGAGACACACCGAGTTATCAAACTGCAATTAAGCCTGTCTACATCTCTCCTGTCGCTCCATCAATATCTGCAGTGTTCCTTCTGAGCCTGTTTGAGATTGTCAGTGGGAGATATAGTTATGGAGATGTGATTCATGAGAAAGCTATCTGCAGCTACGTCCTTTTTTTGTACACTAAAACATTCACACTCTGCTGAGAGTGTGAGAGGGGGCTCAGTTCACAAAGATGTTACACAAACTGCAGTTTAGTTTAACTTGCATCTGTTTTGTCCAAGCTAAAAAATGCAAAAGGATGGCCGCTGAAAAGTAGGGAGAATCCCTGATGCTGTTCAATTATTACTGCTAATGGAAACTTCATTTGTCTTGGCAACAGTGTTTGTTAAGCCTCTCTCACTCATCATGTGGAGTTGTGTACATTCCTTTAAATGCAATACTGCATTTGTTTCACTATGGCAGATTAAAGTGTGATATAATTCTCTCAGACACAAGAGCTGTCTTATCTGCAGTAAACATGAATTTATAATGATAAAGAAAAGATGTATCTACAATGTTGGAGCATGACTGATCCATGGCAAGGGCATGGCTTGCTTGGATATTAATGTAAGTATTAGAGCATTGAATCAACTAACATTAGTATGAGTCAAAGGTCTTTAACATATGCTTTAATCATGAGATCGATTTGAGGGAGATATTAAAGCTGAGACAGATGACGGCTGTACAGAACCTATGGAAACGTAATCAAGGGTAACTTCAATTTGTCATTTTATCCTCAAACTTGACTTTGTATGACATGGTAATACATGATGACTCTATATCCAAACAAAACCTCTATCCATTGTGTCTCCACCTGGTATTGCTCCTGCAATCCCATTTGTTTTGAGGTATAATAAGCGTGTCCTAATACAGCCAACTTTCTTTTTCAAGGTTGGCTAGCTGACATGTCTCCTTCCTCTGGGCACAGAGAGCAGGAGGAATTCTGCAGTCTGAGCTGACACCCCAGCAAACGACGCACCTATACATCAAATGAACAGCTGCGGTCAAGGGGTTGTCCACTACACAATAGCTTTCACTCTCGGCATGATCACAAGTGGGCCACTGGAGGCTTTGTAGGTGGTGGATGGGGGTGGGTTTGTGAAGGGAACAGGTAACAAAAAAGACAGTGGGAAGCCTGGTAGAGGTTCATGTTGGAGGGTTTTTTTTCCATTGCAAATCTCATGTGCCTTTGGTGAGATACAGCACCCCTGGGCTTCATGAAAATGATTGCAAATGCTGTTTGCAAAAGCACTGTACCTAATGGCCATCTGTCTGTATGGAGTATGAGCACTGAGCCACGATGTGCTGCGCTGCAGGAGGTGCAGGGTGGAAACAGCTATTTAACTTGCACTGTGAATAGGCTACAATTGACTGAAAGGTGTCATTTCCAGTGAGGGGGCTCTGCACTTAACTACAAACACAAAACTGTCAGTCAAGCAAGAAGAGGTTCTGCTTGTGGTCACATAAATGTCTGACTTATCTGGGCTGGCTTCTCGCTACAGCCACTTATAAATGGTACATCTTTATTTAGACAATGGTGTGCATTACAATGAGCAAAAGTAAAACTAAGTTAATTTATACATTTTTTGGGTTTGGTATTACTAAATTAAATACTTTTAGGAATGCTATCTCTCTTTTTGTTCATGCTATCTTACCTCAGTTTGAAAAATCCTAAACACTCAATCCGACATTGGTTATCAATTTTTATATCTGTTACCTAGCAACCAATACTACTTTTCTTAGCTCAACTCACTAAAGTATTTTTGTAACTTATAAGATTTCTCATTGAAATGTACAAAAAATGCTACCTCACTTCAAAAAATTCTTCTTGCAAAAAATGAAGGGCATTTGTCAGACAACCAGCAGAGCCTTGTGCTGCTGGATCTGCTTCTCCACAGTTGGTCGTAGCTGCACAGCTGACTGCAGTATCATGGCCCCGGGTAGCCTGTATCTATTAACAGCTTAGCTGTTATCCTAAAGTTTGGAAAGGTTGTTTTATATTTTTGGAAGTCTGAAGCTACGATAGGAACATTGATTTTGGAACTATTCATAATGGCTTTTTTTTTTTTTTTTTTTTTGTTAAAAAATCAGCTCATAAGCTTAATTAACATAGTTACGAAAGCGTTACTGTATGATAGGATCTGTTAAGTTCAGAAGTTTCTGTAATACAGCCCAGGATGATAAAACTCTTTGTCTGATGGGAAGACTGCCAGAGTGAATACTGCTCAGTCATCTTGACTCCCCTCTTGGAAGTGCAGATCCAACAGGGAGACATCTCATGTCAGCCTTATATCCCACATGTCTATCCTTTGTTTTGTAATGGATGGAGCCAAGATGTCAATTCCGGGGATTCATAAAAAATTATTTCTGATTCTGAATAATGTTCAGAGTGATATCTTAACATTCACTCGCTCAGTGATTCCTGTGGGACCCTACAAATGGAAGCACTGTACCATTCTTTTCACACAGGTAAAGGATTTCATGTCAGCCTAAGACATATAAACGCGCACACACACACACACACACACACACACACACACACACACACACACACACATTGGTGTGTGTATGTGTGGATGTGCATTTATATTTATTTCTAAAAACTATGACTGTATATATAAAACTTCAAAAACCCAAAAATTTAACTAGCAATTTCACCTGAAAAATATTCATATTTACAGCATAGGCTTGATGTATTGTATTTTCTAACATTTGCTCTGTTGTTATGTTAGGTCTCATGAAAACATGGCTGGCCTCTAACAGACTATAGATTATCTTTGTGTGCCTTTCACAGACTCTCCTGTTATTGTGCATTGCTAATTTAACTTGGAAAAATAACTGCTCCCTCAACTGAAGCACTGTCCTGCTGCCAATGGACAGAGAGTGACGCCCTGGTGTGTGTTTTGAATAAAGATGGTTTTTTCCCCTGAGATCTACCTCAGCAAAACAGGTGACTTATAAATGCCAGTACCAGATGATGGAGGGAAATCTGGCACATGCTAAGGGTATCATCAGGGTGTTGCCATTTAGAAATGTCACGTCTTTTGCATCCTGTCTTTCTTTTCACCTATGACTATGTCCTACAACTTTATGAGGTAATAAGTAGGTCTGTGGCTACATTGAGAAATGTTTGAGAAGTTTAACACAGAGGAGCTCAGTTTTACAAACAAAAATTAATCTTGTTGGGAGAAAAAAAACAACAACAACAAAAAAAAAACACCTTATGTCCTGATCAAGAATGTAACTAGGGCAATAATCCATGAAAATAATTGGACCCCCAATGCATCTGAGATACACAATGCCTAAACACTTCTGTGTGTGATGGCATCTCAGCAGTTAAATGTCTGACAAGCTGTCTCCTTTAATGTATTGTGGTGTTTGTGCCCTTTAGTGTGTGGGTCACTTAACAAACACGCAAATAATGTCTGGGATTGATTTGGACCCCGGAGGAAACAACGATAATTCAAGAAGTCAACAGGCCTTATAGGAAGAATTGTCCTACTCATCAATATAAGCATTCTCAAGTGCTACTTTAATATACACCTTGTGGTTTTGTGCTGATAATACAGCCTGTCTGCAGTAGAATGAGAGAATGGGAGATTTTGGCTGGATCAATATAGCCTCAGCATGGAATTAAAACGCAAACTTCACACAGAGGTTTCACTATGAATAAGATGGAGTGTAATTGCTCTTTTTAAGATGGATTTTAAGGGCATTTCTGGTGTCCTCATCAGCTGTTTGCTTTAATATGCTTTTACAATGATGGCACTGGTAATCTCTGGGGAATTCTTGGTCAAATAAAGGTTAAATTGAAATTGATTTTGACTGGAAAAAAATAGAAGGAAGAAAAGAGAAAAGAACAGCCCATATTTTCTTATACTGAAATGGGTGCATAAAATTAAGACATTACGTCCTGTTTTTTTTTTTTTTTTTTTGAGGGGGATTAAAAGTTTTTAATTTAAATGAGAAAAAGTTAAGTAAAACATAAAGCCAAAATGTATTGTAGGTATCTGCTCATGTGCATCACTTACAGGAAGGCCTCTGGGTCCAGGCTCCCCTGTTTTTCCTCTCCGTCCCTAAGGAAAGAAATAAAGGATTGAGATGAGTGAGTGAAGATGCAACAACAGGTGTAGATGGGCATAAATGCTGCCAGCAATTGAGACTAGACAGCGACTTCTGTCGCAGTCTCTAATTTGCTTTTAATTAACAACAAGAAAACAGCTTAATTGCTGCACCCCGTGTGGCCCACTACTCTTTGTTCCCTCCTCTGGTTTACTGCCTCCTTTCCAGCTGTGTGAGTCCCTTGGTGCATCAATCAACCCAAGGAGCACACACAGCAGCAAGCAGGCCAAGACAGGCAGTGCTGTCCAGGACTGCAAAACGAGGTCAAAACGAAGGAAGCCTTGTACTTTTTCAGTATTTTGTGAATTACAAAATGCCCAAGTGCTTGAAAATCTGAAAGTCTTGAAAAGCTGACATCTTAATGAGATTTAATGCTATCGGAGCCAAACCAAAGTTGGTATAATTTACGTCAAGAGGGTTTATCATTTCTCATGAGAAAAGAGGATACAGCTCTTGTGGATATCCATACAGCTATCCTATGAACTGGCAGAGATTCACTGGCTCTGTGTTATGAGAAGTGTATGGAATTACTCTCTTTCTCTCTCTCTCTCTCTCACACACACACACACACACACACACACACAGACAGGACAGATGTAAAATCAGCTCGATTAGGAGATGGTAATGCTCCAGCCAGTATCAATTCACTGTACAGCAGCGTAATCAAGGATGTAAGTACGGCACAATGCAGATAATATTAAGGCTAAATATGATTACCTCTTTCCAAAGGGAGTTTCATCATCTGACACTATTGCGATATTGAAAGACTGTAATTCTCTTCTACTGTATGTGTCAGTAGGGGTGACGCAAAAACACTTCTATCCAAAGAGTTAATGGTTGTGAAGAGTTGTGAAGATGGGAGGATCACTGGCTGCTGAAGAAAAATAGAGCATTACAGAGCTTTGCCCCTGTCACTGTCATGCATGCAGACTTTGATTAAGTGGGTCGACTTTGACTTGTACAATTTGCCTGCGACAAAGATGGAGGAAGGAACTTAACTGGGATATAATGCTTTTCATCATCTGTTTGCATGTATGCTCTTGCTCATATGCTGGCATTTCTCTTGTTTGTTCTCTACAGATTACAGGATGATGAAAACAGACGAGTAGTACGGTAAATATTAACCTTGATAATGACACAATGGAACCAGTTTGCGCTTACTCCTGGGGATAGCACATTTTTCCTCTGTTCATGCTGTTTGATGTTCACAGCGTTGGCCAGTGTCTTTTGATCATCTGTATTAATGTTGCTCAAAGATACATGTGCTCTAATGAGCCTGACTGAGCAGTCCCATCAAGACAAACTGGAAAATGTTGAATTATGTCATTGTGTAGGGAGAGCACATTTAAACCTTAAATTTATTTACTTGAAATGATGAAATGATGTTCAAAATGTAACTTATGTTGATTACTTTGTCGTGGGAAAAGAGCAGCCAGCCAAGTCTTCAATAAGCACTAAGCATGTAGATTTTTAAAAAATATTACATTCGAGGTCTGACTCTGACAAAAAAACAGGGTGGTGTTATCATAATGAAATGCTGACAGAGAATCATTGCTATGTTTGCAAAAATATCAGATCATTTGTTCTAGCCTTAGCCCCTGTTGCTCTCCTTTCTGCCTAAATTCAATAACAAAAGCAGATTACATAGATAAGTAATTTAGCTAATGCATATTTCATATGCTATTATTTCAAACAGATCATGAATTATGCAGTTTTCAAAATTATTTCTCCCCATTTGCCCTTAAATCTCTTTTAACTCCAAAGTGCTTCATAATTTTGTATCCACGTATTTGCATATTATCATCAAAATAAATACCATTACTCTAGAACTCATATTAAGCATGAACAACTAAATGGTGATCAAGGATAAACTCCAAATGATTAACTTATTACTGTAGCCCTGTACCATCCTTGCACAGTTATCTCAAAGTTACTTCTTAGAAAAATCATATGATTTTGTGTAGGATTTTATTTCCCGTCATTGATATTATTGTCATTTGGGATTTCATACTGTTTTAAAATAGTGTAACTCCGTAATTCAAATATTTTAAATTAACCACATTTGTGGTTTTGTTGAAACTGGTGTTGATTCAACTTTATGGCAACTTTGGTGGTGCTTAATTGTATTGCATTATGAAAGGTGTCTCTAATTTTAGGACAGCTCTTAATATTAGCTGTATTGAATTTCTTTCTTTTTTGACACCAGATTTACAACCACATTCATTTTCACCAAAAAGAAATCCATAAAAAAAATTAAAAATAAAATAAATAATAAAAAAAATTAACTGCACTGGGTGACCCTAGGGTCAGACTGACACTTTTCTGCCCAGAAGACTTCTAGTTAGCACGACGTCCCCAACAAATTTGTCCACAGTGACAAGAAGTAATTAGTCCGGAGCACAGCTGTCATCACCGTTTGCACTCAGTTGACTCTCCAAACTAAAACACCTGCCAGTGACACAGAGCGATAACTGCCTCTGAAGGGATATGGTGGCTCTGGAATACTGAGATAATCAAGATGCCAACAAACATTGTGGTTACCATGAGCACCTAAATAGTACAGATTCAGCATTTAGATTATTAACGCTGGGTTTCATATTGAATGTAGCCAGACTGCCATTTCAATGATATGATTGATTCAAAATATCATGTTTGTACCTGCTAGAATGTCATACAGACGTAACAAAAGGGATTTTGGGACATTTACAACTTAGGTCATTTTAGAATATTGTTCAGTCATGGCATGGCAGCATAGTGGTTACCACTGTTAGGTTGCAGGTTCGATTCCCAAGCCTGGGGCCTTTCTGTGCAGAGTTTGCATGTTGTTCCTGTGCCTGCGTGGGGGTACTCCGGATTCCTCCCACTGTCCAAAGACATCATGTTTGGTCAACTGGTGACTCTAAATTGTCCATAGGTCTGAGTGTGAGCAGTTCCTCTCTGTATGTTGGCCCTGTGATGGACTGACGACCTCAACCAATGTGAATTAGGATTGGCATCAGAATTAATAATTGAACTTTCAATCAGGTACAACATTTCCTTCTGCACTTAGAGGTTATTGTTTTGTTGTGATTTTGAAAAAACAAAAACACTCGTGCAAAAGCTTTTACACCAGTGATTGCCAGCAGTAACAGTTCAACTTTTGGCTGTCATCCCTGACATTATGACAAATATTTCTTTCATATATTCAAATCAACTATGCCTTATGTTTATGTTGCAATGGCCTTTTCTAGTGTAAATGTAATGGTTAAATAAAACTGTTTAATTTATTGATTCAACATATTTTCAGTTGCAAAATTCTAAAATTTTACACAAAGTATGTTAGTGTCGTACCAGAATGATAGGAAGCACAAAACACATTCCCTTCTCAGAGAGCAATGGTGGGTCACAAAATGGATAGGTTTTTGTAATAGCCAACAGTGAAATTATTTCAAAGATGAGTGCAATGGCTCAAATTTGCTACATTTCCAACAGCAAATTTTAGAAAATCTGCAAACTAATGTAAATGTTATGTCCTGTTTCTCTTGGTGAAGGGGAAAGGTGCTTGTCAGAGGTGAACTGCAGTCCAAAGCAGTCTCTAGGCAACAACGACGAACAGCAACCTGAAACTGAGGATTTCAACTTTAAAAAATGTGAGACAATGTGTAAAAAATAAAAAAACATGTAAAGCAAAACCAAAACATTGCTCTCCTTGATGTATAAGGAATGTAGTGAATAGAGTAAAAGAGCAGTCTGCCATTCTGAACATTAGTTAAAAGAATGGTTAGTTCACCCTGCTGCTTTGAAAGTTAACACCTCATGTATGCCAAAATGCCAAAGTAAAATATGACATCATGGTGATAATAATAGCTTGCATTATCAAAGAATGGCAAGCACACATGAGCAGCCAGAAGTATCAGTAAACCTTTTCTTTCAGCTAAGCCAACCTTAACTTTCTAATTTCCTTTTCTATTTCTTCAAGTCTCCCTTTGTGCGTAATATTATCATTCTATTACTTTCATCTCATCCCTTTCTCCTAACTATGGTTCTCTCTCTTCTTGGTGTCTCTCCATCCTTCTCATGTCTCCTGCCACTTGCCCCATTTCTCCTTCACCCAACTTCCAGCGCTTGTTGGATCACCCTGGCAATCTCTGTTGCTATGCAACACTCAGTGTCCTATAAATTTGACAACATCCTATTGCTTGATTATTATTTGAGCGCTGCAGTGTGAAGCCCTCCTTCATGTCTTTGCAGTAGATTGGAGGGAAGGATGATAGAGGCAAGCAAGGAAGGAAATGAAGGATGGGAGGGATGGAAGGAGGTGGAGAAAGATGAAGGGATCGTGGAGGAAAGGAAAGGGAAAAGTACTAGTGAAAAAGATGAACTGGCCTCATGAGTAAATGAAAGATGGGCTGGCAAGACTTAACACATATTTGCATGTAGTATTTATCAGTTCCACTCTAAAAAGCTGCAAACCATAAAACAGAAGTGTGAAAAGCGCCCCCACATTAGCTACAAATTCAATAATGGTGTTTGCATAACTAGAATGAGTACACTTTTGAGCTGAGGTGTGGAGGCTTGTGTAGATTGACAGCGTATTTTGAACTTCTGACTTAATCCACATGGATCCCTGCCTTGACTGGCTTCAACCATGCTTTGAGTTGTTAAGTGTAAAAGGAAAGCGCAGACATGGGGCCTGGCTCAGTCCTCCAACACACAAGTCCCAATCTGAGAGCAAATTCAACAGCGACAGTGACACACACCAGAGGCACTCCTTCATGATGACTCCATAATCCTTATCCCAAATGTCAACATGGTCTTTGAGACATTCCATGTCTGACTACCCAAACTATTGTCAAATGGAAAAGGCAGAACAGATATGCTCAAGGTAGAGCAGATATGCCATAAAAAAGGCGCATAATCCACCTGAAAAACGCCGCTGACATTGGGGGCCAGTAGAAGGGGGAGCCCTCTGAAATGAACACCACCTGACTCAAACTTGACACACAATTGAAAAGGACACAGTGACTAGGGATCACACCATTATGGATTTTGATGTTACAATTATCATGAGACAAATAATCACACTTCCACGATTACAGATGACAATGACGATTTAGTCTTTGACACTTTGTGACAACATCTCAGCATTACACAGCCTCCATGGCTGGATAATTTGACGTTTTAAATAGTGGTTAATAGCAAAAGTTGTTAATAGTACCATCTCTAATAGTAACTGGATTTAATATGTAGGTATCAATTGGTAAGTCTCTTTAAAACATTTGAATGTCATCTTGTTATCAAATGTAATATCTTGTCATTGATTTTTGATGATGGACCTCTCTATGTAAAACAAAAGAACACTGAATAAGTGCTTTTTCTTTATTCCAATTTACATTAATTCTCTACTACATGCTGTGTTTTCTTGAATGCACAAATTTGAACTTGTTAACTAGATGAAGCCACAGTGTTCATTTAGGATTAGACGTTAATTTATAAACTGTGCATAATTCACTATCCACCAAATATAGCCTAAATACCCCCTCTACTTGCATTCTGACCAACTAATCACTGCATGTCCTTCCATATCCTGAAGGGCAAACTAGTGGACATTACCAAACCAAGTCGCGTCTTCTCTTGTAGCTCATGGAAACTATGACCTTTTCTTGACTGAAAAACTCACATGTCAACCCCGCTCATTCTGGTTGAGCTGAGCCTCATCCCCCTCTGGAGACATGTACTTCAGCCACCTTAGCCTTTCGTCTAACTGCTGTAATGGGTTTAACTGGAAATTACTGTTTGGCTTGTGAGCAGAAACTGTATGTGCTTGGTAAACAAATGTGTAGACTCACACTGTATCCTCATGCTATTTAACAACACACAGAATAAAAATGAGGTCACTAACTCTGAAAAAAGCTCACGGACACCCAGGATTTGAATTGTGTATTCACACCCAGAAAATGCAGAAACACACACAGATCAATGGGCACATGTTGCACAGGAGAAAGTTTGGCTCATGGACAGCCTGTCACAGTGTTAATTCCCCAGTGAAAATGGCTGTCTGCTCCTGCCTTGTGAAAGACACATAGATAAGTGTGACACACAACCAGATGCATTTGAAGCCTCTGTCCCTCTAGTCGAAGCTTCACCTCCTTCACACTTATTGAAACCAGATTCAGACAAGATGCAGACAATTATTTAAACTGCCAGGAAAAGCTCACTTATTCTTCCATTAATTCTAAAAATGTAATCTTTCCCCCTTGTAAAAAGTATCTTCTAAATTCTCATTTAGAAATTTGCACCATGAACCATAGGCATAAGAAAGACTAGCATAAGAGCTGCATACAGTATGCACAAAAGAGCTCAGAAACACTGCAGTTCTGGCAGCATCGTCTTACAAATTTGACCATGTTTAGTTCAGTAATGTGCCATTCCGATGCCACCTTGCCCGGAATTGTAAAATCTTTTTGAAATACACAGCAACACATTAATGCAAAATCTATCGTATTCTCACTTTACGTGGATCAGTACTTCACAAGAAACAAACTTGTGCTGGCAGTACTGACATACATACATACACCACTTCAATTTGGTAGCTTCTGGGCATAAACCTCGAAATTCTGAGTGTCAGCTGGTGAGGCGGACAAATATTCAGTGACTGACTTCACACCAACTATGCAGCTTGATATACTGCAGTTGTCAGAATCAACACCAAGCCTGGTTTCACTGTGTCAAAACAGATATCAATGCTTCTGGGATAAATATTGATTATGCTGCTTGCTTGAAATGCCACAAAACACACTGGAGACCTTAGCCTCACCTGCTTCTGATTAAGGATCCAATTAGAGACAGAGTGCAAATTCCCTACTTCTGACTGCCCTTGTTGGGTGCCATCTTAGGACACTGCACAAGCTCTAAAAATGCCTGGGCACTGGAGCTTGCAGAGATCCCTTGCACTTGGTGAAAGCCTCAATAAAATAGGATTTGTTCCAGTTGTTTACTGAGGGTTAAGAGGAGCGGACGGGGCAGGAAGAGAACGGCAAAGCCGACAGCTGCCTGGCAGGGGCTCAAATGCAGCTTAGTATTTTCACCATTCTGACTGGCACACAATGCTCTCTTTAACTTCAAGCCATCTAAATATTCAGGGACATATAAAGAGATGGCTGACACTGCAGTCGACTTAAGACACAGCTCAGCTGTCCGAGATTGCACGTATAGGCTCTTGGCTAAAGCTTTCCATGGGGTCTTTCCTCACAAGGACTCAATCATAGACCACATGTGAATAAATTGCCATTTGTACGCTTGCCACTAGATGGCAAACTAGCTTCATCACAAATTTATACATTGCAGGGGAAAATGCCAACAAGGAGACTCTAAGCCTTCTGTGAGAGAGGATGGATGTCCTCAATGCATGAATGTATGATGTGTGTGGGGTAACATCCCTAATTAGGCAGTCTGGCAATTAGACACTGAATACCATAAAGGAAATTTTTCTGTAGAGTGCTTAAAAATGAGCAGAAGGAAATAGATGAGAGGAAAAAACTTGTAGGGCAGCGAGAGAGTCACAATAATTTTCATGGCATGTTATGCTTCTTTTAAACTCCTTCACAATACAAAGGGACACATGTGGCAGCACAAGGGTACCGAGTGACAGAATGCTAAAATAACCATTACAGAGCCATTGCAGCTATCATCCAACTCCTCACTACCACACAGTATGCAAACACGACAGCCAAAGGCAAATACAGAAATTACAGACTCTGAATATCTATGGAAACTAAGCCAAAGCAGTCCTGAGGGAGCCTCCGAACATCTCTTTACAACAACCACGGCCCTACCACATCTGCAGTGATGAGTTTTAAGAGCTCATTGACTTTAACAACTCCTAAGGAGAGGAAAAAGGGCTGACAATATGAATTAGCATTTTTATGTGTTAAAGATGATAAATCTATATTAAACTATGAGCCCAGTTCCCACTGATCAGCTGAATGTCTGTGCAGTGTATTCATGCAAGCTGGGTGCCTACTTTGCTGGCTCCTCACTAGACCAACATTGCCTCTTGAATGTTCTCATCCCCTAATGGAAGCTGTTATTAGTCTTGGCTCTTAGAAATTTCACAGTCTCATCTGGACTTTTGGCCATATTATTCATCCGGAGCAGATTGCTTCCATCCTATGTTTACAGATACTGAGTGTTTCATTAATGCATTATCCAACAAGTGAATAGGGGAGGCTGAAAATCTACTTTGAATAAACCCTGGTTCATTCTACAAACCAAATATTTGAGGTCAGAGAGAATACACTGTGCATAGATCTGCAGGGCGCTCACTCTGGGTACTGTAGCCCTCAGTGAGTCTTATGCTTCATATCACTCACCACGCATAACTGATTACACTAAGGTCCCGCACACTACCATCTGTATAATATCAGGCCATTGTCAATGCACTGCTCCCTGGCATGCCATTAAAGTGGACACAGATGAATGTATCTAAATTGGTTGCAGGCAGGATGAGCGTGTGGAGAATCAGTATATGAATGGAGAGCTGTAAATGATGCAGCTTCCCACTACCACACCTCTGTGGTCTGCAGTGTTCAAGGCTGCATGTCCTCCCCAACCAGCCTCCTTCCCTTCTGTCCTTTGAGCTCCTCATGTTCCTCCCTCTGTTGGCTGAGGAAATGAAAAGCTCAGACATATCTTTCACATATCTATCCATGCGTCCTGGATCAAAAATTGCTGTTACAGGTATTTACATTCTCAGCATTTCTCAAACTCTGCCTCCCCCCTAAATTGACTAATATGCCAGGAGAGGATGTTTGTATATTACTAGACTGTGCAGAGCCAGAGAAATCTCATTGTTTAGATGACTGAAGCCGCTGTGTTGGCTATGATACCTGTAACAGTCACAGGGGCCAGTCACCTCGTGTCCAGTGACATACCTCAAAGAGTCAAGTCAATTCATTCAGCTGACTCTATTTGACACATGACACTCTATTAGTGTTGGTATGACCTGGCAGACGTTGAAACAACACTTGAAAATTTTGGAGAGGTATTAGACACAAGCCATTGGGATGGACCTGGCCCAGGCCCTGATGATTTTAGACATTGGAGCAGCAGGGAAACAGATTTTGCCTGCAGTGTCCCTGCTGTGTGGTACAACTGTCTCCTGAGAAAGATGTTAAGTCATAGATTTGCGAATGAGAGCCATACTCTGGCCAAGTATAGCAAGCCTATGTAATGCTCAGAGGATAAGTTGACCTAAATTACCCCTTGTTGAACATGAGCGTTTCACTTGTATACTTACACACGTAAACTTACAGACATACACGAACATACACACAAAATCGCTTTAAAACCCAGTGAACAATGTGCAATCAAAGGGGCTCTCTCCAAGCCTTGCCCCCTATATTCATCTCTGTAATTAATAGGCCAATTAATGTGTGTTTATTCTGGACACCCATGGATGTCGCCATAGTAGGGCTCTCTGGGAAAGACAAGAGTCATAGAGATAAATCAAAATGCTGTGCATCTGTCCTTGCATGTGCCAAACACTTCCTCCTGTAACTCTCCTCTGTCCCAACTGGGCCCAAATGGGAGACCTTTTCATACCCAATCAGGTCAAATCTTTGTTTCATCCTCCTTCCCAAAGCACTTGACATTGACAAGATTAATGGCTTTGTGCAATGGGCAAACGTGTTACCTCCTGGTGTAATACAGGTGTCAAAAGCATGGCAAGCTCTCTGGATTTTTTTCGCCATTTTCGTCTCGGACAGAGAGAGAGAGAGAAAGAGAATAACCTCTTCCATTCATGGAAACAAAGAGTTAACAAATCCTTCCCCCTTTTGTAAAATCACAGAGTGTAAATCTTGTCAGAAAATCTCAGCTGTGAGCCCTGCTCGCCTGTAAATTCTTCATTGTGTGCCATTGAGCTTCACTAGGTCAAGCCGCTACAGAAGCTACAAATGCAGCTTTCACCACCATATATAAAAACTGATTGAAATATTAACTTAATGATCTCAGTGGTTAAATATACCATTACAGTTGTTTAACAGGCGCTAGTTTTGGTTATTAAATTGCATTACACTGAATTTAAAGTATACAAGACATACAGTGTTTTTCTTCAGTTTGTAATTATTCAAAATATATGCTTGCACTTTATTTTACAGAACACTAATTGGAACTAACAAGTTATACTTTTACATTTGTTATTATGCAGTGACTATTATTTGCAAATTACAAAATTGTTTATCTTTGATGTAAAATGTATAGAATTTATGTTTATTATAAGAAAGTGTATTAAATAGAACAGTGACAAATCTGACTGAAAGCATTTCAAAATACAACAAAATATGAAAAAAAGTCCGCTTGTCAGAATTATAAATGTAAATGCACAACTCGGGCCCTTGTTAAGAAAGCCTTGCAGACATAATATCATTGTAGCTGTGTGCTGACATGAACAACAAAAAGCATGACTCCAATCAAATAACTGCTGTAATTTCATGCATTTGTTGTATCACCAAACTCAGCGGCAGCCTCCCATGGAGAACTTCTGGCAAGAAGTCTGCTATTCTCACCAGGGACTCGTTACTTAATAATCTCACTCTGCAGGTGTTCTGGTAGAGGTCAACAGTCTGTTACAGTTTTATCGCTGTTCATGTCTGCCTCCACCTATGGAGTAGGAAGCAGCTGCCAAATGTTCCAGTCCCCGCAAACCAAACCATAACTCTTTCCCTATCAATGTCACTGTCTGCTTCAGTCTCTACAGACAGCCAGAATGATCCAAATGAACCTGAGCCAAGTCCATCAGATATTATATGAATATTATATATGCTGTGGTGGCTCATTTATTTCAAAACAACATTTGCTTGGCCCTGTAGAGGGGGAGGCATCTAAATTCCAGTTGCAGCATGCTTTTAGTTTCCCGAGACGGCATGCTTTTTCAAACTCAATTAGGTTAAATCACAAAAGGTATGTGCAATGGGCATACATTTCATTTTAGAGTTGAGGAATGCTATTTTATCTAACATGACACCTAGTTCACCTACATAAAGCAATCCAGTTACAGCGTGATGTTGGTGCCCTGTAAGGCTGAGTGATATGCAAAAAAGCCAATATTTATTATTTTGACAGATAGTGCGATTGCAATATAAGGCTTAATTGTAGTAATACAATATAAAAAATGTGATTTTTGCCTGGTTTAGTACAGAACAAGTAAGTTCACTTCAGGAGAATATTTTTTTGCAGGCCGGGGCATCTCTATTGAAGCAAAATGATGTTTTTCCTCATGGTTTAACAGCCACACACGTAGACATTTAAGCATGATGAAGTCACGCACACAGGCTCTATGTGCCCATTGCTAAGAGAAAATGGTCAACAGTTCAGTGGGAGAAAAAATGACATAAGTGCAAGATTACATAGTTGTTGCCTGGTCTGGGAGAAAACAATTCACGTGTAGTTTAGTACCCAGTGGACGTACAAAATGTGAGATGTGTCATCGTGAGGGAGACAGAGGAAAATATGTGGAAAATATGCCTGTGCTTTCGGTCAGGACATATAGACAGCTGTCTCAGTCATTCAGCACAGGACAAGAATGGAAAATGTAAACACCACTATCATTTCCAAAAGAGCACATAGCTCCCTCTTCTTTAGAAAAGTGGGCTGGCAGAGTTGCCAAGCAGAGGCACAAAAGATGATCTTTTATCGTGTTTTGACAGATTATTTCCATGGCACTTTAAAGTGTCCAGCCAGCTGTTGCTAATCTTAGTTTCGTTGTTTCAAAATCTTTATCACAGTTGAGGAACTGAACATCACTATCATACACTGATGTTGGACTTTGCTATTACATGATGTGAAATGGCAACAACTAACAAATGTGATGTGGCAGGGATTGAGGTTTTGAAATACAGATTCATATTATTTTACAAAGAGCCAACTCTCAAAAAATAACCTGAAGAGCATCTCCTTCCTGAGAAAGTGTCTCGCTGACTAAATAACCAACAAGTTAACATCATGTTTACTCTAAGTCCGTTCTCTTATTTCATTCGACTTCCAGCATAAGGATCACATGTCTAGTCTGAACCGGTCTCATGACTTCACTGATATGTGCTTGTTGGAAAATAAAAAGCAAACTAATACAAGCTTTGAGCCACCACATGTCTGCTGTCATAAGCTACGAATACATCAAAGCTAATTTAAAAGGAAATGTATGCTCCTGCATCTTGTTAGAGAACCATCTAAAAACATCAACACATCTCCATGAAAAGGATTTACATGAAAATGCCTTTGAATAACTTAAAAGAGAACAATGAAAGAATTGAAATTAAAAAAATAAACTGTTGGACACTGTAATTAGTAATGAATAACCTGTTAGCAAAATCAAAGTCCGGTCATATCTTAGAGCTCCACTTTGTTATGCTTCTTCAATAGCTATCAATAGTCGGGCAGATTCTTTTATTGGTAATATCGATAGTGCACATCATATGATTTCATGAGAAAATTATTCCTTTAAAATGAAAAAAGTCTCTGTTAATAGCTTTTCGCCCTACTAGGGTCTATTAGGTCATCTAGAGTTGTCTTTCTGGCAACTTACTCCAGGCCTTTTTGGTTTATTTTGAATTTTGCTAAATGGCACAGTGTCATCCTCTCACACCTGGAGCTGAACGATGCAGATTAATATTTCAATGAAAAACAGGAGCCATTTAACAGGAGAGAGATTGACAGTAAATTGAGAATGTCAACTGTTGTCTGATTCCTTGCAGCATCAAAGATTACAGAATCCACTGACTTCATGCACAGTAAAAAAAAAAGCCTACCCACCTACAATTTTATCAGAGTTGCAACTTGCCAGCTACAAATCTGTATAATTCGCCAAGTGTTCATCAAGATCACTCTCTAAGTAAAATAACCAAAGAAATAACAAACTAACCACATTTAAATAAATGAATAAACCAATAATAGGATTTCACTGCATTATTCATTGGAAGAGACCACATCCATATACAGAGCAGTCACAGTTCTGCTTCCTCTAGGGCTTGCTGGAGTTTCATCATCTCTGCACTAGCACAGCTATGTCTAATAAGAACAAACACTGCGCCGCACATCTGTCAGGCACGTGCATTTTCCAAAGCAGAAGACAGGGAATCCTTGACACAGTTGAGATCCTCAGCTGATTAAAGCTGATTGCAAATCTTTTGTATTCATACAACCTAAATGCCTTCTGTGAAATGCATTAAAGAAAATAAGGTATGGTTTATCAACAGGATGAATCTATGTGAAGAAAAACAGCTATTGATCATGCAAAGTTAAAAAAACAAACAACCAATAAAAAAAAACTAATCTTTGTCCATTATGTATGAAAACACCACATATCTTCTATGGCAAACACTCAACATGGCATTCGTCAGGGACCCTGGTTTAGCAAAGCCTAATTTTTCTATACTGGTGTATTTATACAGCTAATATGACTTAATGTGGTGTTAGGTATGGATTAAAACTCAGAGACCCACCTTGTAATGGGGGATTTATTAACATGATTATTTATTAATCCATGGCAACATACTGCCTTGCACAGTGATGAACCTATGCCAACTACTGGAGCAGAGTATGCTGGGAGGACTTGGCAGGACATGAGTAAACCAAGCTTGCCGTGGTATTCCTGTGTATTTTGGCTTTATGGAAGCAAAGTGCATTGACCAAGGATGGGTTTTCAGTCCTATTTTGAGCAGTTAAAATGATTAAATCTGGTACTTTTTCAATCCTTCCGCTACAAAATCCTTCAAAGCTTTTGTAGACTCATTGCACTTAATCATACAGAGCCTCATATTTGTTGATGGGCATCTAACAGGTATTTATGTGCACTGCATGCTGCACAAGCATAACTAATGACCAAAATAAAAACCCTTTAATATCAAGGTTATCCCTTCAACATGCATGTCTTTCACCTCCCCGGTCTGCGTAGGACAGGGCCAACCTACAATGACAACACAGAGCTTAGCACGCCATTACAGCACCCGATGAATATTTTAGCACACCACAGGCAGCAACGGGTACATATCCATTTTACTTGTTCTCCCTACCTTCTTTTTAGATATGCTCTAATGTGCCTCTGAATCCCAAAGTCCTACTCTTTGCCTGCATTCCATGCCAATACCATCTATAATGGATAAAACCAAGCCATTCAAATCACTATTAATGGCAATGTGTAATGTAGGGGCAACACATTGCCATAAATTCTTAGACATGGCTGGACTGGCCCTGACTAACTGAACTAGTCATCCATCAAGCTAATAAGGTAAAATCAAGATTCTGTGAATGTTAGACATGAGGTCAAAGAAGGCATTTGGTGACTGCCCTTGATATTCTCTCTTGCATATGTTGCTTTAAGCTTCGGAAAAGGATCAGTGCAAATGGTATCATTCTTCTTCTCCTCGTTACAATGTCCTCTATATCTCCTTGAAGTAAATCAAAATGGCTTAGAGTGGTCATATTTTCCTCAACAATAAATTGGAGTAGACGGTGTGAGAGATGTTCTAGCTTGAATCTAAGGCCTTATGAAAGCTTTTCACTCCTGGCTATTCTATGAAGTTTGTGGAGTGGTCAGTCTCTATCATTATATTTTGCATCATTTGGACAGCAGCTTTAGCTCTGTGTGACACCAATGAGTTGCAAGCCTGAGCAAGAGTTGCTAATTGGGTGAGAATCTCTTGCTGTATCAGCTGGCCACTAGCTAGCCCCTGATAATGATACATGTCCACCTTCCTAAAATAGGCTGTCAAACTGCAGAAACACAGGTTGGTCAACAACTTTGAGGCCACATGTGACTCCTGGAGCTAAGAATAAGCAGAAACCTTAGCACATTAACAGTCACCATGTCAGTCAAGTCAGTGAGTCATCAAAGACAGAGTATTAATAGATCACAACTATGTCTTCAGCAACAACAGCAGCATGAAGTCTGAGATGGCAAGTTTAAAGGCATTTACTGGCAAAATTTTAAAAAGCACTAACTACAAGAGAGCAAGAAATATTATCTCTATAAAGGAAACTAAGAAGACACAACATCAAAAACAGAGCTTTCTTTTTCTTTAGAACCAATTATGATTGAATGATTCATCATAAGACTGTTTTCCACAAGAAAAGTGAGCACCATAATTGATGCCTCTGACACCCTGTTCCTTTGACGCACAGTCCCTACTTAAGTGAGGTTAGGTATAAAATAACCCCCAACTAATGAGGTAGAGAGAAAAATGCATCAAATAAACATCTGCACTATCTTACAAGCTCACTTTCCCTGACAACAGATTCTGCTACTTCATGTATTGGGGGAAATGATCCATTGAGAAATAACACAACTGATGATAAGTCATACATTGTTAACGTTATTTGAACAAGTTTTGAGTTTTAAATGAATTCACGCACAGAAGGGTAGAATTCTTGAGATACTTGCATCCAGATGTCTCAAGTATTGTGCGTCATCTCAGCTCTTGCTTAATCTGAAAAGAACATTTGCCTGACCTACTTATGGGTGCTCTACAGCTCACGATGCTTTATATTTTGTATTTTGCTGCGGTTGAGACAAATTGTATTTATTTTTTGCTATTTTCTGAGTATTAAGACAAACAGGAATACTCAAAGGTATTCACACCAAGTCAATTAAACTGGACACAAAAGGACACTCTCTCCACCTGTCGATGAACAATGCCTTTCAGCTGTGGTGTCAGGGAACAATAACATTCTTTCAATGAGGCAATGTTCACCCCAGCATAATGATGCAAGGCTTACCAACTACATTATAAATGTTAGAATACCATACCCATGCAAATAACAAACGTGAACTATTCATGCATAATCACTTGAAATTTCACATTACAAAGCTTTGAACAAAAGCCATCCTGAACAGACAATATTGGAGTAAAAGCTTATTTTTTTATTTATGCATAAATGCATGAAGATCCTGAAATTTACACTCCCAACCACAGAGTTTCCATTTAAAAGGTGAGATGCAAATAAATATGATGTAGGGCTTCAGCTGATTCAGTCATGGACTTTGGTCCAAACCAAGCTGGTCTTTTAGGAAACTCAACACTGTCCATAAAACCCAGTGGAACCTAACCATGTGTGCTGCCAGTCACACTGTTAAGTGCATGTGACCCCATGACCATGGAGCCCATTCATTAATTGTCATACAACAGGCCCACACCACCCCTTCCCTCTTTCCAGATCTGTTGCAATCCCTTTGCCACAGATCATCTTTGCCTCCTGCAAAAACAACAACAGCCTCTCAGCTGCTGTTTGGCATTTCCCCAAGCTAAGTCAGTACAACCACTAGGCAGGCCACACAACTGACAGAATGTTTCTATTTACTCACCCTTTTGCCCTCTTTGCCTGATTCCCCTGGTTGACCTGGCACCCCCGCCAATCCCTAGGGAAAGGATATGTATCGTAATTAATTGGGTGCTATGTTCATGTAGATTCAGTACTGCTAGAACAGATTATGGCTGTAAAAAGTGATATAAGACAGGTTGATGCCAAATGTTCTTTATATACCAGTAAAGAACTAGTGGGCTTATTTGCAATGATGGGAAAGACAGCATTATCTTAGTTAAAATTGAAAGAATAGGCAGCATAGGCTGTGTGCAATTGTAGTTTTTATTCTCACTCATGGACAGTTTCTAGGTAACTTCTCCACCATCTTCTCCTAATAGGCAATTTGCAGCCTCACTTGATCAGAGCTTCATTCCATTATTCTACAAAGTAGCTTGATAAGAAACTCTTTAACAAGTTAATCAAGGTATATGCTGAGGCGTGATTTAGTTTTGAAGTTGTGTGTGTGCAATAACATATGCTTATGGTGCTTCAGTAATTGCTTGATGAACCTAATAGTTGTGTTTAAATGCTTGAGAACATATTATGTGCACTCTCTGTCAAACAAGAAAAACACACAGAAATGAGGTGTTACTTAAATGTGGTGATTAATTAGTTACCTTTTCTCCTTTGTCACCTCGGTGGCCCTGAATATGGCAAATAAATTAATGTTAAGAAGAAAACATAGACTCAAGAATACAAGTTGTTTTGTCAGTGAATAATGTAAATAATGTAAACATAAATAAAATACCTGATCTCCTTTGAAGCCTTCTTTGTTAACCTGATAATTAAACAATTGAAAACATGTATGTCAGTATGGAAACAATTCACATGGTTCATGCACATAGCAACAACACGTGACCAGTTATAGGCAAGCAACATAATTGGTCATGAGCTACAGTAATTATCCTTGGCTGCAGTGACCCCAAGAGAAGTTCAGACGTGACTGTTGCTCTACTCCCCAGACACCCTGCCGGCCACTGTCAGAAAAGGGCAGACAGAGTCATCTATCCTTTGAGCCACAGAATGGACACAAGGCCACATTCAACATCTCATCTTTCAAAAACAAGCCAAATAATTGGTGTCCTCTTTCAATCGGCAACTAAAAGTCAAATACTGTTGACTTTTCTTGGAAACAGGTGCAGAAATGCGCATGTCTGTTACATTAGTCAGCAGCCAGTAAAAAAACGAAAAAACAAACAACAAAAAAAAAACCCAAAAACAAACAAGCCCCAAAACATTTTACAAAAGCAGCTGAAAGCAGAGTGACAGCTCCGCCCAGTGACAAAACATTTTTTAGTCTCCTTGTAGTTTCCTTGCTAATAAATCAGTAATTCATGTTTCTTTTGTTTTTTATTGGTTGGTGAGCATAGAGTTTCTGATCACAAAGTTTCATGGAATGAAGTGAAACAGTAAAACTAAACTAAAGCCATGTTTGCTGGTCAGGGAAAGATTGTTATTTTTCCTTGTCCTGTAAAATTAGCACCAGAAAGAGGGGTAGTGTTAGATGGGTATTGTAAAATGGCAGGACAGAATCATTGGGACAGCATTCTATATCACACTAACACTGATTAAAACTGGCAGGCTGATCCCCTCATGATGTGTATGTAATTAGTTTACCACCCGCAGTATACCTCTAATCTCCAGAAGCCGTCAACTCCCTGGCTACAATTCGTGTAACCATGGAGTTGTTTGTACGTATGCATCTGTGCCCACAAATTTACTATATGTGTTGAGAGGTGGCTATGGAAGTATCTGAGTACATATTTCTACAGCTTGCTGGCACATGCAACTTTAGTTTGTGTTTGCTAGAATGAATGAGCACATTTATGTTGTTCTGTGTCCTCTCCACAACATAAGAAGCCCCAGTATAGCCCATCCAATTATAACCCAATTGGTGTAGTTCTATGTAGGTGTCTGTAAATTCTAGACATCTGTAGGGGCCATCAAAGGGCCAGTACATCCACGTCTCACCCATGAAAGATACAGACAGTGACTACCTGTCAACCTCCGCTACCAGCCCAAGGCTTGGAGCGCCATTCTTTTCTGCCTGGCTGCTCATCTCCAGCCTTTTGGCCCATGAGGGGATGCCCACTGAGCCCTCTCTATCTGCCCCTTGTTTGACCCATTCCCAGGCGATGGTAATGTGACACAGGGACTGCTCACCTGAGTGCCTCACTTTCAATCTCTGTGGGCCAGGTGTGTATAGTGCCTGCTCAGCCAAAAGGCTGTGATATTTACAAAGCTCAGTCCAGCATAATGCAGCCACATGAACAACATTACTCCTGTTCTTTTTGAATTTCTTTACTTGTATAGACAGCATAATGAGGTGTAGATGAAATGGTGTGAACTTACATACAGCCCCGGCACTCCAGGCTTACCCACGTTACCCTGTGAATGAATCATTAGTGAGAACTCCAAAAGCCTCTTTAACATATTGTGTGCATCATAAATGGCTACAGCTAAATCTGTACACTGACTATTGACTTTTAAACGTGTACCTCATAGGCTCATCGTGTTTGCAGTAACATGCTGAAGGTCAGGTAAAATGAGATTATGCATAGCAGAAATATTTCAATATACGCACAATGTGCTATACCAAACCATTTAATGGTATTTATAGTAAGTCATGAAATGAAACCTGTCTGATGACTTTAACACTCAGAAAACTGGAAAGTAAGCTTGTGCTATATAAATGTGACAGGCCTTAAAATAACACAGCTGTACCATATTATGTAAAAGCTTTGCAGTATTAACAATGGACAGGTATGATAACATTGTTTGGTGACTGTGACATACAGGCAGTCACAAACAGTCATATAAGGAGAAAAATAGATGTGTTCTGACGCTAGCATAAGCCAATGTAAACAATGATCTCATACTGTACACTTTTTGCTGCCTCTTTTTTTTGTCTTTTCATATAAGACTTGTATATCACTGTCCAATATTTTTGCAGTTCCCTCAGCTTTTGCGTACAATCTCAACCTTACTATATAAAGCATTGAGTTGAGAATCAGTGGACAACTGGCAATACCCTTTTATCAGATGTGGATGAAAGAAAAAAAATTCTGCTTGTAGTTCATATCCATTTTATTGTCAAAGTGAATGTCACAGCTTAAATATGTCTGCTATGGGATATTCAGGGGACTCATTACTTTGTGCTTCCAAATCTGCCTCCCTCTGTCAGTTTCAATACAAACAAACGCTCTCCACGCTCCCACCTAGCTCAACTCCCCCATCCGGAAAACAGGATAAAATACTCTCTGATTCTCTGTTGTCTTCACAGAAACACACAGACCTCATTATATCTTCAAGGCTGGCAGACAGAGCATTGCACCTACAATTATGCGGTGAGTTCTACCAAAAGAAAGCAAATAAAATAAAATACATAAATAAATAAATAAAATGGGGAAAAAAGCCCCAGTAAGGGAGAGAAATAAAGGAGCAGAAGATATGGCAACTAATTACTGGAAAAACATTTCATCTCATACAATGAAAATAATCCCACTGTGAGATGAAAAGAAAAGCTAAGTTTAAAAAGACCAATATTTTCTGCACTGCAACAAGATATTATCAAATTCATGTCAGTGATGTCAGTGAATAGAGTATCGTCTTTTACGAATCCAGCATCTTTCAATCTCAGGTAACATTTATGCAGAAACAAGTATAATGAGCACTGATAGTAATAATAAATAACAATTAGATCTGTCATGACGCATCAGACGGCACATTCTAATGTATCTGTTGTATTAGTACGCTTTGATTAAAAAAAAAAGTTGAATATACAATATTTTAAAATAAAGGGGCTCTTTGAGGAAAGAAGGTAATAGTGTGCAATCCACAGTTTTGCAGTAGCCTTTAGTCCCATAAAAGATATGTTTAGAGAGGGAACGATAAAGGGATTTTGTTGGGTACGTCCAATACAAACAGCTTTCCCTATGAATATACAAATATAGTGAGTGGAACATTTTCTTTCAGTTGGGATAAAGGCTACTGTAAATGACCATCAGTATGGCCTGCTAAGTTATGACAGCAATAACAATATTCTTTCGCTGGCCATGTTTGGAGCAGCAATCACAGCAGCACTTCAAACAGATGGGAAAACACACTATTGAAACAGTGATTACAGCTCATATAAATCAACTAGATCCCTTGAAGTATCTGTTTTAATTTAAAAACAAAAACTGTAAAGTTTATGGTGTAATTTAGTCCAGTCCAGTTTGTACGGCGGACTCACTCACTTTGTTTCCCTTGGGACCAACGGGACCAACTGGCCCTGGGTCTCCTTTCAGACCCTAGGAACAAAAATATATAGAGATATATTTATTTTTACTAGAGGCAATGAACTAAACTCATTAAAAAATGACCCAGTATGTGTTACTGTATGTCAGTACGATGACACTCAGTAGATGTGTATCTCATGCAGGTGTGAGATACTCATGTCTGTCACAAGCAGTCAATGAGAAAGAAGCAGATAACGTCAGTCACCAGTAGGCGCATGTACCAAAATTTTGCTGAGAGATTCACAATCGGCTGGTTCCACTCTGTTTACCCCAAGCGTCTGTGTTCCCTCAGTGCACTTAGATACAGCAAGGACAGGGGTTGTCACTGCTTTTACAGCTTGCAGCAATGGACCTGGGGGTGGGATTGAACCACGCAAGCTCTGGGCAAAGTCAAGCCGCTTGGCGGTGAAATGTGAAAGAGGGGGAGCCGAGATAAAGAGTGTTAGCTGATGAATGAGGCTTGACACATATTGACAGGCTAAATTTGCAGCAAGCCTTGTTAGGTGTGACACATTTGGGCCAGTAGCAGCAACTCTTTGAAATAGGTTAGGCGGGGAGCAGGAAAGATGGGGAGTGTGAGCAGTGTGTAAAATGAATCAGAAATACAATAATTTGTCATGGTTAAATTTAGAGTTAGAAAGGCTATTAATAGTGAATTATATATCTGCAGAAGATGATTACCTACCCTTATCATATTAAGTCTGGCTCCACCAGAGACATGACAAATTCATTACTTTTTCCCTGCAAGCCTCGTGTTAAAGCCCAATTCAGAAAACAGAAGCCACAGGAATAGTGGAAAATATTTGTCCCTATGGAAACCTCTAAAACAGCTTTCCTACCAGTTGTACTTAAAATGACATGATTTGACATGATTGTATCAGACTGCATGTTGGCACTCATTCCACACAACACACACTGTCAATAATAGGGCTTTCTCCCCTCGTAGCTGGCAGAAAATAATACACATTCTTTATTTAGATTGATAGCTTCAGCTCTCTGTTGAGGAAATATAACAGAGGGGTCTAAAAGCACATTTGAGTTAATACAATAGATGTGGTGAAAGGCCCATCTGACAAGGATGTAAACAGCTTCAGGTTGAGTCAAGTGGAGAGGCGTATTTTGATTAGTGTTGTAAAAATTGAGCAACCATCTGGGTAACAAGGGTAACCTGTCTTCTTATTACAGTAAATGTCCTGCCATATAGACTCTTTTTCCTCGTTATTGTGATCCTTAACAGTCATTTGCTTTTCTCTTTATTTAAAAAACAGAACACAAGGTCTTCTGAGTTAAGCGGGAAAAAAAAACAACTAAAAATCTAAAACGGTATTGCTTCAGATCAGTCACACAGTCATAACAAATACAGAGCTAATTGTCAATTTGATCTAATTTCCAACATAAAAAGAAGCTATGGAAACTATAATAAATATATGTATATATGTATATATATATATATATATATATATATATATATATATATATATACACACACACACACATATATACACACACACATATGTGTGCGTGTGTGCATGGACTGTGGATTGGATTATAAAAAGCATTGATGAAATTTCTAATCTGATGTCCTTCTATTTAGGGCATGAGAGGTCAGCACATAGAATATTTTTCAAAAAAAATTATGTTCTTCCCTCAAGTAAAATTAAGAGATTTGGAGAATGTCGAAGACCACTGAAGGTCTTCTGAATGCAAATGATGTTCCACATTTCCATCCTAAAATGACAAACTCTGCCAAGGACTCTAATATTTAAGATATATTTACTAATTAATACCATTAATATGGATATTCATACTGTAAGATACAAACTTTGACGGTTATGTTTTACAGGTAAATCTGAAGCTGAGCTAGTCAATCAACATTTTCTTTTTGAATGTAAGCTGCAAACCTTTTTGAGCAACTACAGAGGACAAACTTTGTCACACAAATGTTCTTGACTTGCAAACATTTCAATTTCAAAAGTTCAGGAAGAGGTTTTAAATGAAGGATTCAGAATTTAAAAAGTTTTCCACATGAGAGCAAGTCGGTCTGTCTCCTCAAGGAGGCTGATGCTCCGTTTCTTGGGTGTATGTGTGGTTGTTGATTTTGTATGACAAAAGAAACTTTGGCTGAGAAAAAAACAAACAAGCATATTTTCAGAGAAATTTGGCTCATCTGTGTGATAATACAGATAATCCCAAGACTCCAGATCTATGAAGAAGCTTGGCACTGGCGAGCTGCACAGCATCTGAACTTGTCAGTATTAAGGTGAATAAGAACCACATCCATATAAAGTAAGCATTACTTCTTTGGTTTTCAGCACCCCTTTCATGCATTAAAACTCAGGGACAAATACTAAATAAACAAACCATTAACTAGATTTGCTTAAATTTTTCTGCCGCCATTAACCTCCACCAAGTTTTCTGAGTTTGTGCTTTTAATATGTTCGATGCATTTTTTTATTTATGAGGCAAAAATAACCTTTTTGTGTAACTACTTTTTAATGTTTTTTATTTGAATATTTTAGAATTATTCACTTGAAATGAAAAATTCATGCAAATCAATTGAAACTGTGCCCTCACGTAACAGAGAAGACATATACAATATATTCAATTATTCCTGTCAGGGGAGCAGATATTTAAGAAAACAGAGCTTTGCTCTCACTGCTCTAAAAAGCTGTGCAATCAAGTGTTAGCGACTAGTGTTATATATTTGACTTGTGTGGCTATGAGACACAATATCCTCACCCCGTTTCTTTCTTTTCTTCCAGGTCTCAACCCATAGAGAATTTTAAAAGAGGAATAACATTAGCATCCCTTAAATAAGAACATCCATTTTGTAGAAGGAAAGGTGTCATAGAAAAGATTTATATTTGAATGTTACTACTGACAAGGACTTATTATTTATCCACAGAAGACTATACACTTCTAGTATCTATGTATTTTGCAATAGATATTTTGTAAATGTTGATATGATTTTCAGGAAACAGGAAAGATGTTAGAAAGTAACAGATAGGGAAATATTTGGGTCATAAAGAAACAATCCCTTAAATCCAAATTCCTGAATATAATTTTCGATATAGTTTGAATCACAATGTCAGGTAGTGCTTTGCTTTGTTAAACGGTATCAACAGATGAACACTAAATTATTCAAATATGATGAATGGTGATGATTTGTGAGGTAACATCTAATGACACCATAAAGGAGAAGATCTATTATTTTTTTTTATCATTCTTCATCCCACTACATGCTGTACCCTAGTTAAGATGCTGCCCCTCTATCTAATAGCCACGAATCCATAGACCCATATCTGGTCCTTAGTGAGATTAAGAGAGATAAGATCTAGAGATCCTGGATAAATTGTTAGCTTTTGCTGCGAGCCACAGGTTTGTTTCATTTACAGGAAAAGGTGAAGGAGAGAGACACGGCTGGGAATAGGCTGGAGATGGCTGTATGGCTGTTGTTCTTGCAGCATGAGGTCAGAACACTGTGGGGAGCTGTGTACACTTGCCTGCTAATTACACACACCACTGTGTCTCGTCACTCCTGTAGCGGTGGGGCCACAAGACAATCTGGCAACTCCCTAGCCCAAGACAACTAAAACAAGTAAATAAACAAAGCCAGAGAAGCAGGGATGTACAAATGCAGTCTAATTATTTTTGCTTACACATTTTAACAACCAAAGCAACTGCAGGTCGGTGTTCTTGTCTGACAAGTGGAAGAATGAGTGCAAGTTGTAGCTATTGTACATAATTTAATGATTGGGGGGGGCACTACATAATTTTCTAGATGCATTAAATAGTCTGATGATTCTGGTGGAAATATGTAGTTATACTGAATGACAGGCCTGTAAAGCTCTGTGGAACAGGATCTCAAAGTCACATAGATATCTTGAGTGCCGGCCTACAAATGCCAGGGAGGTTACGGCAGGAAATGCCTTTTGTGACTTTCCATTTGCTCAGCAATACACTACCGCATTAAGTATGGTACAACACTAATCACACTGACATTGAGCGCAGAAAAAGACAGTGTATTTGCATGTCTACTACACTCAGTAAATAAATACAGTTTATCAAGGTAACCTAAACAAAGGCACAATGTGTCAGGATATCAGAGTTCACTGCAATAGATCCTCTAGTGGAGAGGATATCATGTTCTATCAGTGTTGCTTGACTCCTTTTCCATGTCACTTCACTCTTGAGCTGAACATCATGTAGCCACAAATGTAACTTGGATTACCCCCAAGATAACACAGCTTGCACTCCTTCTTTCCCACAGGACGAGTATCTGCAAAACGATACAAGATCACATGCTCATTCAGAGAATTCTGTCTTCTCAGGTGTCTACTCAATCTTTAAATAACATACAAGCTTTAAAAATGGAACAGGAGCTAATTGCAGTGAAGGGACAAGTAATTTGGTGGACATAGTAAATAGGTTAAAAATTATCAAACTAGTTTATTTGCAGATGCCTTTACTTTGTTTACAATCAAATGTAGAAACCTACATCCTATTTCGTTCATCCGACTACTTTTTATTGACTTGGAGGTCACTTTATTTTCACCTACAGAACCTGCAGTACTCTCAATAGTGAACAAACGCCAGTTAATCAAACTAAATATGCATTTAGACCCATATTTTTTTTCTCATAAATTAGTGAAAACAAATTGTAATTAATCTAATGCTGACTATCTAACAGCTGAGAATATAAGTAGGTGACTGTTATTGGATAAATTCGCTAAGCTCAGTTAATGCTGGAAATTAAAATACCAACCTTTTTCACAACACAATTTTTAAGATCACTGACTGAAAAATGGATACTCTGTCAGAACAGTCATTATGATATTTTGTCACAATGTGACACTTACCTTAAATCGTACTCAGTGCCTCAGTGTTTATCTGAAGGTGGGTGTATCAGCCAGTGGCTTGTTAGCTTAAAATGATTAAGAATCTTTTTTAGCCAGGCCAACTGTCTTTCTGCTAAGATGTCTGTGATCATGGGCAAAAAGCTTTAAAGGCAGACCCTATTTCCCAACGTTGTTTAGTTGTTTGAAGGAAGTGGGGCACAGCATAACAAATCCCAAAGAGGCATGTAGGGGAACGCAGTCAACCATATAGGATGCACAAAGATCATAAACAAGTCTCCTTTCCTACTATGCTCATATTTGTGCCTCAGACCAGATCAGTATACTGGTCAGAGAGAGTTGGAATGGATATTGATCTTATCATCTGCCTGGAGGTTTTATGGCATAAAGCGTGAATGAATGGATGAATTAATATCTGAGTGTTCGGGGATCATGAAAAATGTTACAACCTCTAACTATTGACTGAACAGACACAAAAGTTTGAATCAAATTTATGAAGATGGCTTCTACACACACACAGAAAAGAGGGTAGCAATGCAGCTTGTCAGCACACATTTGCTAAAACGCTGCTAACTTTGCAACTATCTAACTTTTAAAATGCTCCCTTGTGACTTCATACTTCGTCAGTTAAATGTAGTCATACATTTATATGCTTCATTTTGATTTGAGAAATGTTGATATTGTCTACACACATAAAAGTGCACTAATATATCATAAAGCAAATGACATCAACCTGTGGCTTCCAGCTATATTACAAGCAGCTGCTTTTCTTAGAGAAGGGTTAGTGACCCATTCTCAGTCTCTCCCTGATGAACAAGGTTCCAGCTCTTTCCAGTTTGTGTGCCACTGAGGTCCAGTCAACTGTTGCTCATACAAAGAAACAAGAGCTCTGTCACTCTTTCTTCCTCATTGTTTTACAACCAGTGGTAATCAGTGAATGGAAATTCAAAGCCTGTAGGAAACTGAGGAGTCATGTACACTCACATCCTGTCACTACAGGTTGAATAATGTGACTACAAATCAGTCAGCCTTTGATGTGGACTGAGTTAATTTCCAGTTAGGTGGTCTCACTCTCCTCCACATTTCTCTGTAAATAAACTTGATCAGGTTATTCATATGCAAATATGCATGTGACGTCAACTGGCTTTTCAAGTTGCCAATAGCTACTTACCATGGAACAAAGCGGGCCATGCTGGTTGTGGGGAGACAAACTAATGCGAGAGCCTGCAACCAGCTAAAACCAATTTTTTTTTTCTTTGAACGGACTCTATTTAAATTACTGCACAGTTACAATCATGTGGGATTTCCTGTCCACTTTTGTGTAATGAAGGGTTAAGAGGGAGTGAGTAACAAGTACACAACGACTATTGCAGTGGTAACTTGAATATTTAACGTGGATACACACATAAATAAAAGCACTACTGATAATACCACTTATGTGACTAATTCTTTCATTAAATTAATATCCCAGTAGCTTTCTGATAATGTTTTAATTGCATAACAATCTAACTTATACTAAATAATGTCAAGTACTTCTGCTGGCTTCTGTCAGTCAATAATCTTTGCTACTGACAGACTTATGTTTTAACACTGGTTTTCAGATTTTTCTGAGTTTCTGTTGGGGCAGTGCCTGCAGGGAGGCCAATTTCTCTGGCAGCTGTTTGTCTGCTTGAGGGGAGGTTGGAAAAGGAAAGAAAAGTCCCTTTATTAAGACACTTTAAACTGGCCATCTGCAAAGCTACTATCTATTGAGACTGCATCAGTGTGAGCAAACAAATGCTGCAGAACATAACACTCTCTTTGATTTAACTAATACTAAATAGCATTAATGTGCTTGTGGTTTGGAGAGCTTCAACAAGATCCCAGAAGAATGTTAATTACAGTCTGATGCATATGCATTTACTCAAAGAAAAAAGAAAAAAAAAAAAAAAAAAACACTGTGACATCATGTTTAGGTCAATTGGTAACTCTAAACTGTCCATAGGTCTGAGTGTGAGCGTGAGTGGTTGTTCGTCTCTGTCTGTCTCTGTGTGTTGGCCCTGTGATGAACTGGCGACCTGTCCAGGGTGCACCCCGCCCTTGCCCAATTTGAGCTGGGATTGTCTCCAGTGCCCTTCCCGACCCGGAAATGGATAAGCGGTAGAAGATGAATTAATGAATGAATGGTTTCATCATGTCAGGCAGATTTAAGAGCATGCAATGAAGTTTAACTTGAAAAGACACAGAAGGGGATTACTGTCATTTCAAAAATGAATTTAGTCCGTTAGTATGCTGGGCCTATGGTAGCATACATATCAATTAATTTCACTGCAGAAGGACATTGCTGGCTAGAACACACTTAGATCTACTTCAGATATGATGGGCACCTGAAAACAGCCACACAGAAAGCTCTGCTACACTCTACCCCTAGGGCACCACACAGAAAATGAAAAGCCTATAAGAATTGATTCCCTGACGAAACCAGATCTGGCTGATGTGCTATGTATAGAATATATGTCTGCTGAACAGAGTAGTAGTTACCTTCTCTCCATCGATCCCCTTTTGCCCTTCTGATCCCAGTTCTCCCTGCAATGACAAGAATGAAAGCTAAAAGTCAAAGAGAGGACCCTTGAAAAGTTTTTACATCCAGTAGGTCTTAACAAATTCACCCACCCTGATGTTTCTACTACACATAACATGCATAGCATAACATAGATAATTTTCATAAACTCATATGAACTATAAGACATATTTTCAATATCAATGGTAAGTTATATGCCACGTTAAGCACCAAGGAACCTACATGCAACTATCCTTGTAGGCAAATTGTGCTGAAGAGTATGAGAGTATCTAAACACTTTTGTCAAGTCATCATTGGTAAAATCAAAAATAATTTTAAATTCCACAGCGTAAAACTCATTCGCAGCCGATCTACGCAAACAGCCACAAACACAAGAATCAGATATCAAATTCAAAGCAAGATTGTTTGCATCATTTCGGTCTCGGCAAAGTTTATAAAAATCCATTAGATTATACTGCATGTAGTCAGGGAAGAAGCTGTTTGAGACTTATTCCACAAATATCTCTATTATCACTGATTCCTGAACTACCCAGCCCCAACTTTGCATCAGCCTTGCCAGCAGTGTTCCAGGATGTCTTGGAACTTGCTGGCTCTGTTTTCAGACCTATACAGTTTCATGATCTTAGCTGGTCAGTAAAGGTCAAGAAAACTCTCATAGCACAGTATCCGAGGTCAGTCACATTATTACTCATATAATATTCAAAATCTGATAATTGGTGTTTTAGGACCCTCCTGCAGGCAAAAGTGCCTTGTGAAATGTTAACAGAATATGAGTTCACATATATGTAAAAGTGCAAAAGATTAGTGTAATCATTTTATCACGAAAACACATTCGGAATGTAACAAAACAGACTGGAATTTTAAACAGGTTTCATGAAACACATCATTGCATTTCAGAAAAACAGACAAGAGCCTGGACTTAAGTATGTAATACTACAAAGCACAATGCTTCCATAAGCACCATATCAATACAACTGCTAGTGATTTTAATGTGGACTTTCTTGTGCACCTTAGAGGAATGAGAGTGCTTTAGCTGGTGTGTGAACCTCATCTGAGGGGGCTCAAGTGGAGAAAGCTGTGTGTCATCTTAACATTTTCAGTGGATAAAGGTTCAAGCCATCCAGGGATGATCCTGTACAGGTGGCTGCTGATGCTTAAACTGCTTCCACAACAATCAACAGTGCAATTGATCACTTGAATGCAATGTCTAGTTGATAAGATTTTTTTCTTACTCTCCCTCTTGCTTTCCATCCTTTCTTTACAATACCTGACAAAATGAAAGGACATTCTCACTCAACCACACGAAAACAAAACAACCACATGTTGGTACTGTAGTAAGTGATGTTGGACCTGATAACAGAGAATACATAAAATTTCAATTGAATTTCAATTGAAGGTATATTAATTTTTCTCACAATTTAAATATCCAACTCTATGACAATTTCTATCACACCAGATCTACACTCAGCCACGGCATCAGTAATAGTAACTTTTCTAAGAATAGTAAATACATCATGTGGTATGCATACCATATACAGTAAGTTCAGTCCTAACTGTAGCAGCCTGGGTTGAATCTGGCTGTTTATCAACATGCCCAGTTAAAATAGAAATGCATAGTCAGAATGTATTAATCCTAAATAATTTAAGGGTAATAGATCTAGATCTGCTGTCCTATTTGGACCCACACCACAGTCTGCCTGTTAGTCATCTCCGGTACAGACAGTTACATGTTACTGCAAATACTCATAAAGTTATGCAAGTCATTTGTTTTTCACTCAACAGCAAAGAGCTTCAGCAAGTCTCCATAACTGAGACACTTCACTCTCAAATCTCAACCTCTATGCAGACAGTAAGATCATCTAGAAGAAGCTGCTATTGAGGCGACAAAGATGTGATCCTTTTCTGGCACTCCACCCAGGAAAACTGCCAACTGTGTCCAATAGGGCATCAGACCAAGACAGTAGCACTTTTGCTTGGGAATAAAGTTGGGTTTATCTGGGAGTGAAATCAAATCAAATCAATTCATAAAGTGCCAGATAATCACAGAACACCCTCCTCTTTGTGGACTGGACACCCATTTGCTGGTTTCATTTGATTCTGAGTTAGCTTTGTTATCTGTAATACTTTGAGGGTGTCAACACACAAGCCAGTGATTCGATGCAATATTGTCAGAAAATCTGTCAAGAAAGTGAAGTGAAGAAGTCAAGAAATCACTAAGGACACAGAGACACCTTCTATTCACTAGATCTGAATCATACTAGAAAAAAAAAGTTGAAACTAAAACAAAATTTATCAAAGACAACAAAAAATTGGATACTGGTTCTTAGTTCTCCAAGAGTGGGATCGGAGACGTATCATTGGAAACCAAAAGGAAGCTTTCACAAGCTAAGTAGAATGGTGAAAGCTTCTGCAATTGTGTATACTACTTCAAAAAATTTTCAACTTCCAAGCAAACAAAGCTTTCAGAATAAATCAACAATAATGAAATGTTTGCCAGTTGCTTACCTTTAGTCCTGCGCTCCCCTGTGGCCCGGTTTCCCCTGTGTCCCCCTGAGACAGAAACAACACAAAGTACAGTTAGTGAAAGGTCTCTCGTTCACACATTAGTGAAAAGCTTTATGAAGGCTTGTCATTTCATCAGCGATCTTGCTCAAACAGCTGTTCCATAAGTTCTTGCTGACACAGTGGCTTGGCAGCTGCAGATCAGGATAGTGTTTCCTCCAACAACTGGACAATACAAATCTGAACCTTATTAGGGTTCACTGTAATGCTTTAATAATTGCTCCATTTTAGAAAGAGGCAAGGCAAGTTTATTTAGATAGCGCATTTCATACACAAATTGTAATTCAATGTGCTTTACATACATAAAGACAACATACAGAGAAAAGTCATAAAATCATAAACTGGTTAAATTGATTAAAATGATTAAAAGAATATACAGCAGTTTGATAAGTTAAGAGAAGTACAGTGCAGGTTTCATGAATAAACACATGAGAGAAGAATTAACATATGGTGCTGATTTAACGTCCACTAGCAGTTTGTTCCACTTGTTGGCAGCATAAAAGCTAAATGCTGCTTCTTCATGTTTAGTCAGGACTCTGGTCTGGACTAGCTGACCTGAGTTCATTGATCTGAGTCGTGCTAGGACAGAGCAGGACATGGCTGAAAGAAAAGCTTGATTGTCTTCAGAGTGTAATTTCACAGGGCAATAGAAAAGAAGAAGAAAAGGAACAAATTGCTAATGGAGGAGGTAGATAGCTGTACAACAAATTGAATCAACAAAAAACTTGCTGCAAGCTAAGAATCTAATTAAACGTGAGGCCCATTCATGGTCACATCTTCATTATAAGCCCTGTTTGTTTGAACTCAAGAAGCTCACTCAAAAAAGAAAGCATGGATCCAAACCCAATAAATGAGATGCCATCTTTAATGGTATTACTCCAGATAACATGCCTGGACTACATTTTCTCAAATTTCTAGATTAAGCATGTGGCATAATCTAATATTCTCCATGGACTCAGAAGTTAAAGTGGTTAAAACAGCAGATATTTAAAGCTGCTGATTTCAGTCATGCACATGTACTGCATTTCCAAATTCAGTCTTCTTCAATTGTCATTTCACATTACACCACAAAACCATTTAAAGAAAACCTTTTACACCAATGCATACAATAAGAACAATTACATTATTTGACAGCTAATAGAGATTCAATGTCAGCCTAATAATAAACTGTATTAAATTAAATTACCCGCATTGTAAGTGTAAATTGAATGAACTAATTGAAAACAGCAGCGATTAGCAGAAGAGACCTGTAAATGTAAATAAAGTACTGGTATTGTAGATGAGAGAGAAGTTTTAATTTTAATTATAGCTTCGTTTATTTCTTTTTTTTGTGGGGTTTTTTGGTATGTACAAGCAGGTTCTGTAAATCTAGTGATACCCAGGTTTAGGTGCAATGCCATAGAAAATGGATATCCTTTCAAGTAAGCTGCATTCTTATAACCCACTACTTATCTGTTTAATTTCCTGAGGGATTCTGGATTAATCATAGCAGTTTAATCCCTTTGCAGTACATTAGAATCCTCCATCAAACCCTCACTGCAATGCAGGATATTACTTTCTGTTGGAGTAATACAGCCAAAGTAATCCCTATACACTTTTCCAAGAAGTACACTGTGTAGGTCATGATGATTGGCCTGCAGTTCTCATTAATGGTGTTTTAAATGTTCTAAATTGCCCAGATGTCTTTGATTGATCTCTACAAAGTCGAGCTAAATTGTTAATAAGTACATTGACATTATTTTCAATTTATATAAATTCAGATTTTCTTGTTGGTAACTGAAGGTGCCATGTGTTCATCTTATTGATGGTGCTATTACTTTATTAGCCTATTTTAATATGTTGTAACATAAATCACAATGAATGCAGCAGTATAGAATAGCCACTGGAAGTCTCTTGGAAATTTAGGGATCAATGATTTCAATATGCTTTAACAGAGGTGCACCACCATCCTGATGTACCAGGCAGATTAATGTGAAAGAATATCTTGTAACAAAAAGACAATAAAACACTATATTTTCTGATGGTTCACAAAAACTAATTTTCTACAATTCTTTTCTTCGTGGACATGAAAAGAATTACACCATATGATTCGTGACACTTTCTTGTCTTCAAGTATCTGTATCCCTTGCATAGGGTGATGACTCAAGAGCAGGTGTTTATTTTACTAACATTTCAATCATCATTATACTCATTACTTACTTATTACTTACTTATCATCATTTATATATTAGAAATATACCACACTACCTGCTTAAAATTATATTTTTTGTATTAATAAATCGTGATTATATCAAACATGCCTCCATCTCTTAGCACAATAAATTAAGATGATTTAGAGCTTATTTATTGCTAAAATAATGTATCTCTGAATCCATTGCCTTTCAGTGGTGTAGTTTGTGTGGACTTCCTGAAAATTGAATTACCCCAAAGCATCATGTAAATTTGCTTTTACCTTTTACCCACCGCAACCGAAAAAATGGATAAGCGGTAGAAGATGAATGAATGTATGAATCTTAATTTAGATGTGTATCATCTTGTGCCAGTTCAGCAGCATAGAGGTCTGACACTGTGATCATGTTTTCCTTTACTTCATTGATCTCGTGTTCAAGCCTGTAATAGGATTTGTTATGAATTTTGGTATTCAATAAGAAAACATATAGTGCCAGATATTGATGTGCTGAAAGTAGATTTCAGGTGTTAACAACATGAGCTACTGATTCAGAGCACAAGACAAGGCCTGCAGTAAGACTAGAAAAAAATTGAATGACCTGTGCCCTTACAGAGTATATTTCAAATCAGCAGTGACTATTGTGGCGACTCAGTAATGCAAAACTAATGGAAACACAGTTTTTTTTATACATGGTCTCTGCAGGTGAAAGATGTGTTCTCATTGTTTCTTTGGCTCATGGGTTTCTGTTCAACACTTACTAGGAAGATGTATGACTATTTGCACAAGCACAAGATAGCATTGTTGATAAGTGCTAGGCCAATGAAGTATCATTCAGTGCCCATTATAACACATTGACAAATCTGATTAGATTTGATAGTTTTGCAAAAAATCTTTCAAATTAAACATTTTATAATATAATATCTAGACCTACATCCATAATATAAATTGATTTCCTTACATCATACAGCTCTAGGAAATGGCATGAAAATGGCCTTCTGAGAACAGCAATTTTAGCACCAGTGGTACGTGTTTAGTGTGTATTGAGATTGACAGCATTAAACAAAGTAAGTACATTTTAAATGAGTCAACACGAAGATGAAAAATACATAAATTTGGTTTTATACCTTTTAGGAATGAGTAGTTTTCTAGACACAAAGGTCTAACATCATCTCATTTGTCTTAATGTCACAGTCACATCATGGTAATTAGGACACTGACCCCAAAAGTCATCTGGTCTTATCAAGTTTACAATACCACCACCTGTTCCTGCCTATGAAAACCATTCGTAGCTGAACACATTGTCCATTGGACCTGTTTTTAGTGATGTAGCCAAAAGCTGACAGGGAATTTGCCGTTTACAATTCCATTAATTTATTGAGCTGCTTACCTATTTTTTTTGTTTTTGGAAAAATGCATGCTTTCTCCGTTCACACTCCTTGAGAGATTTGGGACAGAATTCCTCTGCAGTTAAGTGTATGGTAGCATCTCTAACACAAGATACTCTGTCAGACACTACAACATAGACAGGTGATGGTTGAGAGATGCATGTATCTCTTTCTTTCTCTTCAATTCACCCCCTGGGAGACTCTCTGAACGGAATGGGGATCTATTTCTGTGAGCACCTGCTTTACTCAAAATGTGTGAAGGAACACGATCGAAGGTCCTTCCTATCTTCATTGGTCAGATTTCATAACAATGCTCCCAGTAGTCCCACAAACTTCTGCTTAGATGGTGTGCAATAACATTGTCACTATGTGCAATATATGATTTTTTTATGTATTTATTTATTTTACATATTTGGTGGTTAAATATACTTTAATAAAAATATAGTTTTTACAACATGGGGCAACGTATGTTGGCATAGTGATAATACTTATTATGATTCAATGAACTGTGCATCGTCGGATTTTGGGAATTGTGGATGTTGAATGTGATGCTGCTCTCCCACATCAAACAAGACTGACAGGTGATTACTAACACCTGTATTTTTCCTTTTAAATAAATGCCACCAAAAACTAAGTGCATGTATCAGCTTCATAAAGTCTGTACCTTGTCTCCTTTATCCCCTTTTTGTCCTGGCAGTCCAGCTAACCCTGGAAGTCCAGCATCTCCCTGTGAACACATTTTAAACTATTAAGATTAAAACATTCCAGACACATTTCTTCCAACAGCATAAATCTTTTCTTATAGTGAATACAGTAGAATGAAAAACAGAACTTCATCTTAATGATTTATTCATCAGTAAAGCAACAGAAACAAGGTATTCAAAACTTAGAAATTAGGCTTTTGCAGAGTCTTGAAATGTATTATCTTTATAAATTGTTATAGTGCGTGATCTTTCATTCCGATATCTCTACTGATGGGAATGAACTGTATTTGTAAATTTGAAAAGTTGATTCACTTTGTAACTTGCAGTCAGAATATAAAAATCATAAAAGGGGGTATGTGGAATAGGACATCACCTTGCAGCTGCACCATCTGTTCCATTCAAATTTTATATCTCAATTTGCATTTTATTTAACAATAATATTTGCTGTTTAGAAAAAATCTTTTTGCACTTTCACATTTGTAGTATGGTGAAAACTTACAATGCTTGAACAATTTGGGACAATTATTAATGTGTTTTCTAATAGATTACAACTGTAATACCATTGGCTGGTTTCCAAAATGCTATTTGGTATAAATGTTCCTTAACTGGTTCTTTAGTGTCTATAAAGGATAGAGTGCATGTGGAGTAAATCAGTGCTATTTCAGTTACAACAGGCATTACACTTAGTCAATTAGAGACTGTTGTTGGGTGGGATTGATTGTACCTTTTCAGCTGGACAGTGACATCTGTCAATTGACTTAGAGACCGGCTGAGACAGCATCTGGGGAAGCTGCTCTGAAACCAGGGGAGGGGAAGTCCCATTAAATGTCTTCGTGGCTTCACACTGGATCAATAAGAGGAATTTCACAATTTAGACACCTTCCTTTGTCTTGTCTTGTTACCAAGTACAAAGTACACTATAATGCAGCACACTTTAACTAAAATCCAGATTTTAGGCAACATATATATACAATGTGTTATGCTGCAAATGATATAATAACATAAAATGCTGTGAAGTAAAATTTAGAAATGGCAAAATAGCCAAACAGTGATAACTTCTTCTCAAGGTTGTGATAACTCCCAAGATGTAACTTTACACTGACATGGCAGCATGCTTATAAAGACATGTCGTTGTAAGGGGTCAAAAGTCATCTCTCCATTTGGAATAGCTTTCCATTAGCCTTTATTGATTATACAGTGATGGAAAATCTCTGTTATTAAGTTTCTATCTGGGGAAATATATGACAGACAAAAGCTTATTATACCTTCATTGTCTCATCACACACCATCTGTTAAGGTACAGTCTGTTACTCCGGGACACCAAGACGTTTCCATGAATATATTTAAATCAATGGCCTGCTGAATTGTTTTTACAGTTTTGTTCTTAGAGTTTTGTATGCCTTCATTACGTCTTATTCCTTTCTTTAGCTGTGCAGTGTATTATGTAGTGCCTTATGAAGGATAAAGGACAGAATATATTGTGACAACTCGTCTATTATCATTGATTGATTTCTGATAAATGCTGTTTTTAAACCGCACATTAACACTGAGCAGCAATATAAAACATTTTACCTTTGGTTCCAGTAGCTCGCAGCAATTTTCCATCTCAGCCATGTAAGGGTCACAGTAGATTAGAATTTGCCTCAGCTCAATCTGTGCAAAAGAGCTCTCATTATGGGACCATTCCACTATATACAATAGTTTCATCAACACATTGTGCTGCTCTTTTTACTGACAAAGGTTTGTTCTTCACTCAGCACGATTTTAATCAAATATGAGCTGTTCTATCTTGAAGCTATCTGAACAGTATTGTTCCTTTTACCTCCAAGACAATGAAAATATCCCATATAAACCTAAAAGACATATATCTATAAGGCCTTCTAATTCGACAGGAATTGCTGTTTCATCAGGCGATAACTTGAATCCTGCATTTTTTCTCATGCACTGACATACATCTTTACACATTCCATGGAGTCTGTGGTTAATTCTACTAAAGCCAAATTCTGCTTTGAAGCATTGAGGGGGATAAATAACCTCATGATTTTTTTAGCACTTTGAGGCATCTCTAAGAATGTGCATAACACGTATGTCATAATAAAGGACTTAAACAGATTAAAAAAATAAGGTCCTGAAGCCAGTCTCAAATACCTTTTGAAAGGACTGGGCATGCATTACAAAACTTCTGTTAATAGACTGAACCACTTTCCCAAACCACTGAACAAATCTAACAAAACTACTGAGTGAAAAACTGGCAAATACTTAAATGACAACATAGATTTTACAATACACAGACAAAAATGTTTAGACAAAGGTAGTGTGGGGCATACATCTACAGGCCGTCCATCTTCCACTCGTGTAGTGATGAGAGTGTGCCCACTGAGGTCTATGGGGTCCTTCTCATTGGTCTGGGTACTTTCTATGAGTTTACAGTCCAAGTAGACAGAGACCTTATTACTCTGCACAGAAATGCTCAGCTTGTGCCACTGCCGATCAAAAAGGACGTGCAGGTCACGGCTCCTAAATGTGAACAGCCCCTGAGAGGAAAACTCCACCACCTTCTTGCCACCATCCACTATAACAGATACCTGGGGAGTAAAATGGAGCTTAAAAACATTGGATTGAAACATATATTCCTACCATATTCTTCGCATTTGTATACCGAAACTGATATATGACTATAAAATAAACAGTGGGGCCCACCTGAGTGCCTCCTGAATTGTCAAATATCTGCCAAAGATACCAGCGGTCTTTTTTTGTTGTTCTTCTTACCCGGAAGATGGTGACAAGGGAGTATTCACTTGAGAGCCCGTTTGGAAATATTAATCTAAACAAAGACAAAATAATAGACTATTGTAGCTTATTGTAGCATATGTCATACCTCAACACTGTGAGTCAACTCTTAAAGCTTTCAGTGGCTGAACAATGAAACAGTCAATCAATTTCAATGATCAATAAACCATTTCAGTATCCTCCTGCTATGTAGACATTCACATAAATAAATCTGACAAACTTGATTCCATTTAGCTTGATGAATTTTATACTAGTGCCTGTCATTGAGATAATGAAAATGTATAGAAATTGATCCAAAGTCAGAAGCCAACCTTTTACCTTGCTGAGATACTATGTGCTACAGTTAAAGGGTTAATCATGTCCAGTCCAAAGCAGCTGTTGGTTTATATGCATGATCTCAGCTGCTCTGTAAAGTCAGATAATAATTCTGTGTTCCCAGCTGAAAGTGTATTCCAGCACAAGAAAAATATGTGATTAAAAGCAGCAAAGATATAAGGAAAACAACATCATATTTCAAATCACACGCACTCAAATGAGTTACTGCTTAATCAGGAACTCATCTCTCAGCCTACACCTGCACTCCCTTACTAATTTTAAATGCTGCATTATAAAAGAAACAAAACACTGTACCCTTCAAATATAAACCCACCCTAGACCTTACCCCAGACTCAGATTAACAGTCAAAAGTGGAAGAGCATAAACATAATAAATCAAGATCAGCAAAAATAATAATAATGCAATGATAAGGTCGTTGAGAAGGCAGAGCAGAGCGGTGGGGGAGGGAGTGAGGGAGTTTCTTTGGACAGGTTGGAAATTAGTTTTCACTCCAATATATCATCTCCTATTCTCTCAGAGCTTCATACCCTCTTCTGCTATCCCTTGAATTCGTTGATATTTGCTGTAAATAGTACATGACTAAAATAGTAAATATACCAAATTAGAAGTTACGAAAAATCAAATGTATCTATGAGAGGCTGAGGACTGGGAAGGTCATTTGCTGCCCAGGGGCTAAAGGATTTCTCCAGCAGCATTTCAATGTGAAAAGTGTCACGGCAATCAATGAACATTTGGATTTATAAAATAAATTCAAGATGGAGTATATTTATGTTACGCATACAACAACTGCTTATACCTAATATACTGTACTAACGATAAGGTGCAGGGAGTAACATGAAAGAAAATGTAAAAGACAAATCCAGCAGTTTACTAATGCCGTACACTGGAATATAATACATGTAAGTAAGTTTAATAGAACTTATACAATCTGCAGAGTACACAGCACTGTTGGGGATCTGATGTTCATACCCATCTTCACAAAAAAGTCCCTATGTTTAAAACTATGTTTGCTCTTCTTTCAATACATTGGCTGGCGGTACACTTGATCCCTGAGGTCCAGAGGGTTAAAGTTCTTGACCTTGTGCGGACTGTCATCTGTGACTAGCTAACTAGACTTACATGTTAATGTGAACTGGTTTGTAAACCACTTTGTTAAGACAACTCTACTACACAAAAGTGATGATCAGTGAATGGAAAGGTTTTGCAATCATTTTCAGAGCTCTTAGGCTGCAATGCCAGACAAACCATTATAATATACAATAAGTGATTCAGCCAGCCCTGCCTCTTCCACGTTCCATTTATATACAACTAATTTGCATTTGCAAATATGTTCTGGAAGAAATATAACCACCTTCTGGATTACATTCAATGGCATGTTTTGATCCAATGCCAGCTGTATCCTATTTGTATAGCACTTTGCATACATGCCTGTAGTGTGTGCCACGGAGCAAAAGTACTGAAAGAACCACAGCTGTTAGGAAGAGCAAAAAGATATCATATTGAGCTCAAATGTCTTTGAGCCAACAGCTTCTTGTGCATACGTAATATATAATATAAAATAGAGGCTCTCTATAACAATGATGAAAAAAAGCACAACATATCACAGAGGAACACCACAGCTGACACAAGACTTAAAATCAAAAGCAACTCCATTTTCATATAAGCATATGTAGTCTGGAAACTATCACTGGTCTTGGAACAAGTCATTGACTATACATATTTCTTTGGCTGGAACTGCTCCTTTTATAATCAGAGACAATGGTTTGACAGAAAGTCACAGCAACACTACCGGTCTGGTGGAGAATCTCTCGGAAGCGGCTTTGCTGTCCTGCCTCTTAAGAAGTACCATCCAGGATGATTCTTTTAAATGGGTTGGGAAAATCAGATTGCCATAGCTGAAACAATCAACTGTCAAACATTAGCCTAGTTGGCTCAAATCCCTAAAACTGATAATAAATCCTCCAAAAGATCAAAGTGGTCTCAACCATGTCAGTCTCTATGCCAAATGCATCATTCATGCTTAACCTCCTCACAGCATGAGTCCTGTTTCTGTGTTGAACATAGAGTTGCCATGTGTGCCAGCATGATAGAAGGCTGCAACAGAGCAAGCCAAATCACACATGCTTCCGACCTGTAAGAGTATTGTACCACTGAAGAGATTTCATGCAAATCACAGTGAATGTCTGTGGCTGAAATGTGTGAGATTGCTTTGCTATTATAATTTAAGCATAAATAAACCTCCTCTTCCATACATACAGATAACACAGCAATAATAACAAGCAAAAAAATAATTTATTTCATGCACAATCATGACTAGCTGCTCAAATTAATGTCAGGTAATTTGTTACCTCTAATCAACGTGGAATTGCTTAGAAAAATGTTGAATTGTTCATGTGTAAAGGAACCAAAACAAAACAAAACTCGTCATAATGAACACATTGCTATGATTTTCATAATACCTGGCTGCACAGAAAAAAACAAACAAACAAACAAACAAAAAAAAACACTTCACACCAAACAGTGCAGGCAAGCACTTAAAAATGTATTTTTCAGATATTATTTAGGCTCTTACTTTATATCTGACAGAGTACTTGAAAGAGTAAGTCAGCTGTACACTATCGATTGCAGTAAACCCTTATGATTAATTAGCTGACACAACTGTTACAAACGACTACAGTTCAACAAACACAAACCCTGCTGATTTGATAAACTGCATTACTGTATCTTCACCATACACATTTTATATCTTAATTCATATCTTATCTTATATTTTAAATCCTATTTGGAAGTTGTGGCTCAGGAAAAAGTAGTTAATTAATTCATTGGCGTATCGGCAGGTTTATTCCAGAGCCTCCAATCAGCATATAGTCTTTTGGCATGATACTGAACACCAGATTTCCCCTCATGTAGAAGTGGTGTGTGCATCAGCCAGAATGCACAGAATGCAGTATGTTTGTATAGAAAAGAATGTTGTCTGGATGGTTCTATGTGGATTGTACTTCCTTGAATAGTTGGTAAGACTTGAAACCTGCTAATATAAGCCCTTTTATAGTCCAATAAGCACACTCCATTTACCATCCAATTCAGCATTTTGATTGTTAAGAGTTGCCTTGATGAGTAAATACTCAAACTGTGCACAATATTGTACGACAACACTGTTGCAGATGTCAGGGTTAGGGTAAGGGTTAGGTCCCATTTCCATTCAACGTAAGCTAAGACTATGACAGTTAAGAGTAAATTATTTTGACATTAGCTTCCGACAACATAATATGATTCGTATTCATCTTTGAAGTCAGAAAAGACCCACTAAACCTGAGAAGGTGCTTAAGTCCATGCACTGTATATAAAGGTGAATGTGTATTTGACCTTCTTACTTGGATATGTTTTGCCATATAAAAAAAGAAAAACATATTATTGCAACATAAAATAAATACCCTTGAGATTCTTGCTACTTTGATGTCAGCAGAATCAGAGAAAGAAACCTCAACGATTTCCATTGGCTATACATCTAAAGAAAGAAAAGGAACCCCACTAAACATGTAAGGATTTGAACTTTCCCAACTATGAGAAAAAACATGTAAGGTTTTGTTGCAGCTTGCATATAAATGTTATAATAGGCAGATTTGAATATGGGATAGAAGTCAAATGAAGATGGAAAGAGGGTAAGACCAAACATTCATTTTAAGACGAGCAACAGCAGCAGAGAGCTTCAATACTGTATGGAAGTACATTATGAATACAGTGGCATTCTATAAGGCGATGTGTCACCGCACACCAATGTTCCATGAGCATGTCAGCTTTGATCTATGTATCACAATGTGTATTGTGCCAAGAAGCTGGCAGAACATTAACCAGATCTAAAGAGTCCAACATCCATCGTTGCATATTCTGCGAGCAAAGTGAGCAATATTTTACTGGCTGTGGCAGGGGCAGAGGGGCCTCCTGCTCCATGCAATTGCCCTTGCTTTCCCTCCTCAGCTGACATGCAGTATCACCTGTCAAAGTACTTGGATAATTGGATATGAGAGGGATCACAGTCTTGCAATATAACCAATTACACTGTCAGCAATGTCACTGAAAACCAGCATCTTCTTGCTCTATGGGTGCAGACTGAGAGAAGGGCTAAACTATGTGTATTTTCGACCAGCTGTCTGAACAGGGAAGGAAATCACAAAGCACCTGGCTTAAAGATTCTTTCACCTAGCCAAAGAGAGCGGCAGTAAATGTTTACAGTTGCATGCCATATAAAACACTAAAAATATCCTCCCCTCCCAGAAGAATGACAAAGTGTTCTCTTTCACAGATACAACCTAAGGACACAGAAACAATGAAGATCTCAAAATACTTTTTTTTCCAAAACATCATTGCAAAGCCAAGTAGCCAGTTACACTGGTCATTCTTAATACACAAATACAGATATTTTAATATTCCTCTTTTCTCATATTTCATTTCATTGAGCAATATCACACGGAGCGCTGAAGGCAATACCATCCAGCATCTTGGACAAGGGTGGGGCACACCCTAGACAGATTGCCAGTCTATCGCAGGGTTGACATAAAGGGACATACAAAGAAAAATGACCACTCACACTGACCTTGGGGTAATTTAGAGTCACCAATTAAACGAGACATGTATGTCTTTGGACTTTGGGAGGAAGCCAGGGCACCCAGAGGAAACCCACGCAGACTTAGGGAGAAAATACATACTTCACACAGGCCCGGGAATCAAACTCAAAACTTTCTCCCTGTGGGGCAGCAGACCTTCTTTCTTACTTTCTGCCCTTAGAGCATTCCTTGAATGAATGCAATATACATTAATTCTGTCCACCAACTCACCTCACAACTTTTCCTTATTATCTGAGGGAAATGGAAACTATTGCTCTGAGGAGGGTATGCTAAATCTGCAGTGCTTCAAGTCAACACTTTGATAAAATCTAGTTATGTCTAACACAAGTTATAACACGAACCATCTATGACTATGAAAAGGAGTAACACCCTGGTCATTCATGCAAATTAATATTGCAGTTTAAATATTGCATTGTAGGGTTAGGGTTAGCATGTTTGTAGTTATGCAACAGTTTCATGGAATGAGCCAGAGTGCTAGAAATTAAGAAGCATATAAGAAGATATTTAGTTTAAGGAACCAGAGTACATCATCTGAGCCCAAATGCATAAATATGCATTCAAACATAAAGTCACATGCTACTCACTTTGTTGGCTTGATAAGTGGACTGCTTCCTAAACGAAATGATTGTAGGTCTTCTGTAATTGTTCCTTTTCGGAGCAGAAACTTATCTGTGAGATCAAATCCTGTGGACAGAGTCAAGATCTGTCATCAAATATAAAACATGTAAGTGTCTTATTTAGAAATCAACTGTGTTGAAATAATGCATACCTGTGATTTCTAGAGGACGATCTAAAATATCAGAAAACCTGCGATCCTCTACACTTAGGGGGGGACATGGGCCATCTAGAGGAAAGCCACAAAGAAGCCATTACTGGTGGGTACAGATGGCCAGTTACATTTTGAACCAATTCTTAAAAGTATTCAAAAAAAAAAAAGAAGAAGAAGAAAATTGTCAGGAAAAAAGATAATAGATTTTCTTTTCCCACTGCGCATTTCTCAGAGAAATCCACATCAGAACAGAAAATCAATTCACTACTTTGGCATTAATTTTTAGAGCTTTCATTTAAAAGTGGAAAATGTGATGTGAGATTTAATACAAAGGCAAGCCTATATTTGATTTTTAAATTACATGCTGAATGACTACAATCCTATCACATTTTAACAAGCCTTATGTTTTTAAAACATTCTAGAAAACTAATTTCATAACAATGACATACATTACTCTGTGTTTTCACTACTGTAGATAAATTGTCAAATATGTAAAAGATGCTTTGTAAAACATAAATGTCAAGCAGTTTTAAAATCTTGTATCAAACAAAAGTAAAGGTGCATGCACAGTACAGGTATAGTACATGTTTTCACTGACTTGTTGCTTTGAAATGCACTTAAACGATTATCCAAATAATATAAATGGCGTAATACATCTTCCCAACATGTATACTTTCTTTTGACACATGGGCATTAAAGGAAGATCACAGCTGGCATTTTATGCTATTATACATCAACGTTGCAAAGGATAAAGAGCTGAGAACAACAAACCCATATACCTGTTTGTTCGCCCACTGCCATTCCAAAACTGCAAGGAATGGAATTTAAAGTCCAAAGGAAAGTAATCCATCTTAGCAAACAGATCATGGTTCTGACACTAGAAACCAGCCCAATTGAAAAAACCTGGGAAAAGGCAGAAATTTTTTTATTTTACAGTTCAGTTAAATTCATTCTTTAGCAACAAATCAAACATTTATCAAAATGAATTGCCAAAAAAACAGAACTAAGGACAGCAAACACAAACATTCACTCATTCATTCATCGTCTTCCACTTATCCGTTTTTGGGTCACAGGGGATACTGGAGACAATCCCAGCTCACAATGGGCAACAGGTCACCATCCATCACAGGGCCAATATACAGAGACAGACAGACGAACAACCACTCACCCTCAGACCTACGAACAATTTAGAGTAACCAATCAACTTAAACATATATGTCTTTGGACAGTGGAAGGAAAACCACGCAAGCATGGGGAGGACATCCAAACGCCACACAGAAAGGCCCAAACATAAACAATGTTACTCAAATGATTTTTATTAAGAAAATGTTATTCTGTTGAGTGCAACAGCAAATTTGGCTTAACTTTGGATATATTTTCAGTGTTGCACTGAAATAACTTGGTGTCTGTGTGAAACTAAGATGGATAACAGCTAAGCATTTCACATCCCAATATCTAATCGTAATCATACTCACAGTACTCTGTCAATTGTCTTTCAGTCCAGCCTTTTTATTTTAACAACATGTATTCAATAATTATGTGCTAGTTGTGTTATTCTGAATATGTATTTTAACTGTTAATTGTTTTACAAGCCCACTCACTGGCCCCAAAAAACTTGGTTTGTATTTATGCAGTCACTCAAGATGGAAAATGCACTTCTGAGTCCTTTACACATTACTTTCATGAACACCTGCTACACAATGATAAAGACAGTAAGATAATGACAGCTAAATCATTATTCTCTAAGCTCTGTTGATGTTAAGATTTCAATTGTAAAGTAGTAAGCCAAGCTGCCTCTTGTTCTCCATAGACAGTTTATAATTCATTAGGTCTGTATGTCCTCTCCACAAATTAACTGTGGAGATATGCAGATGCACTCGACACCAAGAAAAGACAATACGATGCTGTCTAAATGTACAGTGCTAATTTGTTAAAATTATAAGACAAATTAACAAGTTACAGCAGAGATCATTCATCATTTTTACTAATTGGCTTACAGCAGGGTTTGCCCAGTAATTGTATGAGAAGTTTACTATATTTCCAACACATCATTTCTGAGTCTTAGTTTAAATGCCGCAACCTTCATGTGCCTTTATTTCTATACTACTCTATTAACACTGTTGTGATTTGAAGAGTAAGCTGTCAGCAGTGTCTTGCTCAAGGACGTCACAGTCAACACTCAAACCTGGAAACCTCAGGTTACAAGTAGGTCTCTCAAACCATTTGACTTAGCTGCCAAACCAAATCTTCTACATTAATCTAATGCCATAGCAAAGAAGGAAAGGATTTTCTCAGACCATCTACATCCTAGATGGGTCAATACTGAAGTGCAGCCAATAAAGTACAGTAAGTAAATCCTGACTCTAATCCAACAACTTTTGGATCACTCTGATCGCAAAATGTTTGTTACTGAACATAAAACAAAACTTAATTTTGTGACTCTCTTTCAAGAACTTCAGAAAGAACAAACAAATTCAGACATTTTAAATTTGACACTAACTATGTGCTATACAAATAGGTAAATAGGTAAAGTCTATATGGGAGTGATTCCTATTTTATAAAAACAAATCAACATGTAGTTAATTTGCTGTTTGTACGTTGTATAGGAAAAAGCAAACAGCAATCTCAAAATGAATCACCAGCTGTTTTTCAGTGCCTATAATGTGGCTTTGTGACTCCTACCACGCTGTGATAAGGACTTTTATCCTTCTTTCCTAGTTGAGCCTACATTCACCCATTTCTACTGGGGAAAAACTATGAAGACAGCAGAGCACTGCACTGCACTTGACTTCCAAAGACCATAAAGCAGCCACAACACATGAAGCCAATTTAAATGCACAGTCACACATAGTGTGATCAACAGTATTTTTCAAGCTAGAGTACTCTCCCTCCTTTTTATCTAAATTATTATTCCCCAATGATTAACATGGAAGTACTTGTGCTTTGTCCTACTCAAACAATTTTTGCATGCAGGCCTGCAGCATAAGCTTGGAGATGGAGTGACCATGTTACTTGCAGCTACAACTGTGCATGGGCTGTAGACAAGTAGCACTACAGAGGTATCACATTCCTTGTCTGGGTGAAGGGGTGATAGTATTCCCATCAGTTCTCCACATACACGCAGCTGAAATGCCTCACACTGCAGTCACAATTATTCTGCGTTTTTCCATTCAACTTTTTAAGGGATCTGTAGGAGTTAAAGTGTTACTTTAAAGCCATGTTATTGAGGTTTATTTTGCCTCATTTTGTTTGCTTGACAGCGTCGCCGCGCTACCTGCTGTAAACTGGCATTTAATTCCCTTTTGTATTTATTTTTTTATGGACTATTATCACACACATCTGGCCGCCTGAGGAAGGTGAGAGCTCAGCGCTAAACCTTGAATACTTGCAGTAATTATACTATATCCCGTCTCTCCATCAATCATTCAGCCACTTTCGGTCAATGGCAATAACTTCACTGTAACACTTCGCTATATTCAGAGAAGCGGGTTTCTCTTCGCGACCGCTGATTGGCTGGATGATTTTATTTTTTAATAATTACTGCATGAAGCGGTTGATGTCCTTTCAGTATCTGGCTCAGTTCGCACTTTGCTACTAACAAGTGATGCAATACGCTGCATGTTCACTGCTGCAGAGCGTCCACAGATCAGAAATAACCGGTTCATAAAGCATGTGTCCGGTTTGCAAACAACTTAAGCAGATATAAAAGGACACTTTGATGTCATGCGACAAAACATGGCAAAGGTGTCTGATATAAGGAGGAGTTCATCTTAACACGCTGCTGTTCACTGTTCAGTCGCTTTTTACATTTACTACGGAATTAAATTTGGTCTGTGGGTACTTACAGATGCTGAGAAAGTTTCCTCTAAGACAAAAACAAACAGAAACCTGGGAAAACAGCATAATCCATGTGTGATTACGTTCAGTACGATTCCGGATTCCAGGACTTGGAAATAAAAGTCACAGTGGGATCGCCTGCTAGATCGCCCTCCTTATTAGTTGCACCGAGTGGCCCTCCCACTCTGTCATTATTACTGAAATGCACTGACAGAGACTCCAGCAAACAAGAACACACACTGAAAGCTTTCATATTAGGGGAAATAAATGCCCTACTGGAGTTCAAACAAACTCTCTTATTTAACAGCCAGGTGCCAGAATTTAACGCTGTTTGATCTATTATCATCTTATCAACTGTTCTGAATAGGAGGCTTAATGCATACAGATTTGCTCCACTGTAAGGTGGTTTAATGTGTTATAAGCAGAAACTGTCAGTTCAAACAGAAAAAGTAAATATCTGAACAACAAAAGTCTTGACATATTTATCTTTATTGAAGCCTTACCTGTCTATTCATCACATTATACCGCACAGCAAAAGAAATCAAACATGTAGTGTGAGCAGAACAGGCTATAGTTGGGCTACAATAATAAGGTGACAGCTTTCAGTTGTAAAGACAGACCTTATACTAAAGAGACATGCTCCATGCTCATACTATTTTAGTCAGAACACGCAAATGCCATGTGGCAATACTATACTCCTATATGGAGGGCAACGACTTCAACATTCAATGTACTCCGTGAAGGTGTCAGGCTAAGTTTCAAATGCAGTCTAGTTGGTGCCATGACCTACTCCTTTATTCCACCAAGGGTCTACTTATTTTGACAATGTGGCTCCACAACCCACACCAATTCAGATTGATTATTGTATATTGAAAACTAGATTAAGGTAAAATCACAGGTACTTTGTTTAGTTTTTGTTTAAACAGCACACCAACAGTTCAACAGGTGTTCAGGCTCCACATACTGAACTGTTTAGACAGATGATTTTAATGGACCCTCCCCTTCAACCACACACAACGGCATACTTCTCAGAAGTGTGACACAAAGGGAAAATAGTTTAAAGAGCAACTGGTGAATCGAATTAAGCAGATGGCTATATTTCACTGTTCAAGACTGTACAAATATGGTAAAGTGGTTACATTATTCTTTAAGACTTAATTGTATTGGAATTGGAATTCCATTCTTCAATATAATAATATGACAAAAAATTCTTTTCAGCTGTATGCTGTTAATATGACTTAAATTCAACACCAGCTGATCTATTCAATGTTACTTCTACTTCTAAAGGATCTCCTTTTACTGGCAGGAAGGAGAGCCTTTCACAACCAACAAAGGACTGATAACGGTCCGCCTATCCATTTGCAATGACATTCTTTTAGGTCTAACTGACAGCACTTATTAGAGAGGAGATATTTCTTCCATATTAAAAACTTTTTCATGAAATAAAAACAAAACTCTTACAATGTCTCAGTATTCATAGCATACATCTTTCTGCAACTCAAAAGTAGTTGGGGCAGAAATCTCAGCTACAACATGTACCATTTGTATCCGTCCATTAAGAGTTTAAATCAGGGCTTTTGAGTCTGTGGCATAAGGGTAAGGCACGTTCCCTCATATCCAATGTGCAGATTTGATCTAAATCAAAAAGATCAAAAAAATATGAGAATTGAAATCTGTGTCTGCCCTCTTGCAGGTACGACAATTTTAAAATATTCAATCTTAAAACCTTTTCCACAAGCAAAAAACAGAATTTGTTTTAATACAGTTTTAAATAGTAACATCAGAGAGAAGATCATTATTGCTCTGACCAAACATTACCAAATTTACATTTCTGAAAAGAGGGAGTATCATTCAGTTATACATTACCATCTACTCACAGTGTTGTGCAAAAGCCATGCTGTTGATTGGTCACTGCAATCTGCACAAAGACAAACCGTGAGGGGGTCATGTGCCAAGACTGTATTAAAAAAATGAATAAATAAATAAATAAACAAGATTTGCATAATTTGTTGGTTTTAAGACAGGGTGTTACTCACCTTTAAATCCTCACTAGCATTGTCTATGGATTAAAAAAATGCTAAAGACGTTATTTCTGAAATGAGTCATTATTGTTTGTTTTTCTTCCATATAATGAAATTAAAAACTGTGTACTTTGTGGTTTTAAAGGCTTAACATACAAAGACACAAGGATATTGAGAAGATGTTTAAATATAGAAAAATAAATTGAACAATCGGTCAGAAATCAATCCTGCAACTTAAAAAACATCAATAGAATATTTAACATATTTTTTTTCAAGACCTTCTCTCTTTGAAATCTTTTCACAGACAGTCCACACTAAAAGTCAGACATGGGTATCCGGCATGCAACAGATGGTCATGCTGATTCTCACCCCAAGCCTTCACATTTACATGTCTGCCACCCTCCTGACGTGGAGACAAGACAAATTTCCCAACAAATAATCTAAGAAATTATGCTTTTGGACATTTGCAACCCCTGTGATTTTCGATTGAGTTCGTGCACACAGCATCGTATGTTTTTGTCAGGTAAGTAAAAAGCTTAGTGCAGCCATTTGGTTTGGTTATGTCAGCCTCCATGGGATTTTCTCTGAAATAAAGAGTTGGTTTTTTTGTTGTTGTTGTTTGTTGTTTTGGGTTTGTTTTTTTTTTTCAGAAACCCCATTTTACCCGTTAACAACACGTAACAGAGACCAGGAGACCATTTCTTTCTCTGGAGCTCCCTTCAGTCTGTGTTCAAAATGTTACGTGTGTGATGTGAAATGGTGTAAGTATTCCCTCTGAAACATGAAGCAGCCACAACTTTGGGTGGAATATTGCATCACGAAACAAGGATTATAATTTGACACTGATATCTTTTTATGCGCCACTGAAATTACTTTTTAACATTGTGTGTGAGCGCAAAGCGTCAGTTATTTCTGTAACTTAGTCGGAATGGAAAAATTTGACATTTGAACACAACAGTAATATTTAAAAAAAAACGAACCAATGTACACATGCGGCAGCTACTAATATTAATTTGTGTTTGTGTTTGTGTTGTTGTTGTTGTTGTTGTTTCAATTTACACAAAGGCGTTTAGCTACGAACTAGCTTACTTTGTAGCTAACCGCTAAAACATTAGCATTAGCACTTCCCATGACAGATATCCACTTAGCTGCTGCTTTTGCTTGGTGAAAGACGAGGACAAATGGAGCCTGCAGCTCACATGAATGTGGGTATTTGGGAATTGAAGCTGTAGCTTTAGCAATAAAAAGCCTAACGTGTTCATACAGCGGTGGCAGCTTTTAGCTAACTAGCTAAAACTGTAACCATAGTTACATTATGTAACCACGGATGTGTATAAACGCTAGCATTAGCTAAGTTACAAAGACTCGATAAACAAACGTATCGCACAAACGAAAAAAAATGGTGAAGTAATTTAAATAAAACGCAAATAGATATATTTACCTGATAGTAAACTGTCTGTTTTGGTGAGGTGCTGTCAAAGATGAACTTGGCAGGTGGATGATGCAGCCTGGATGTAAAATGACTGACCGGCTCAGTTACAGTGAATATAATCTTCTGTGTTTTCTCTGCTGTCCGCGGAATACTGATTAATAGACTGCTGCACTGTGTATTTGAATTGTGTTTGTGAAGTGTGCATCTATTTCACTGCTGTGGCATTGTAAATGCTTTAAGTAATATATTCTGTTGCCACTTGGCTATAGGCCATTTTCATTTATCTGTTTATTTATTTAAAATCTTATGTTTGTAAAAGCTGGGCTTCAAAATAACTGGAAACTGAAAAATAATATAAGAAAGCCTGATAGTTTCACTGTTAGTTAAGGCCCCACAAGCCAAAGAGGGAATGAGCTCACTAATAAGGAGTCAGTATTAATATGTGGTTAATTTGTTTTGTAGATGAAACCTAAACAGGGAGGGAACTATTGAGCTAAACTGCTCAGATAGACTCTAATTCATTATACAGTCAAATCACAAGAAAAGTTTAGATTGTACAGATGAACCTGCAGAAAGGTGGTGAATCATAAAACTGAGGCAATCCCAAAACTGTGTATGTCCATTATTAAAGGGTGAACCATTCAAATGAGCAAGTCTTTTACATTACAGTTATTTAAATTGTGATTGTATCAAATCCATTGTAAGCAGTTTTACTCCATTTGTTCCACAATGAAATCAGTTCTTCTGGTAGGATTTTTGTTTCTATGCACCTACGATACTTCCTGGTTTGGAGTTTCTAACAATGATCCCAACCAGTGAGTGATCAAGCTAACATTTAGTTTTTGTTTACTAGACAAAAAAAAAAAAAACAAAAAAAAAAAACAACAACAACAAATCTGATTGGATAACAGTAATTTGCTGGGTACCCGATGCTATTGCAAGCAGCCTGCCCATACATATAAATAGCAATATGCGCTTTACCTGGACCAATAAAAATGTTCCCTTGTGTACAGTTTTCACTTTGCCTTTGTGGTTCTGTAATATTTGTATTAAGTTAACTTCATTTGTTTTTCTGTTTAATCAGTTTTATGCAGATGAGAGAATTGATTACAAACTGTGAAAATATGTGGTTCTTAAAATCCGTCAATCCCGCATTTTCAATGGCTACTTCCTACAGATTTTTTCTTTTCTTTTCTTTTTTTTCTTTCAGGACACTTTAGCACTACTGTCTGTGAGCAGCCTAGATGAACATTTTTTTGTTATTCTGAGTTGCATTTCAGATGTTGCAGAAGTGGTGGCTGATATATGGGCACATATTCAGTACACTGATCTAACTGGAACTGCTCTCTGTGATAGTATTCATGACCTGGACACAAAAAACATCCAAACAAAATGACTTTTGCTTAATACTGTGACTGCAGAATGGGGTGCAGTTTCAACACCTAGAGTTTCAGTGTGTCCTATATATTCTTTATTCTTTATTCATTATTTTCACCGTAATGAGCTGTAGCTGCAAAAAAAGCTTTCAGGTTTCAGTGGGTTAGGTGAACATAGAATGTGCAGGGTTGTTGACAAATGATGATAAATAGCACTGATCTCACAAACATTGAGATAATAGCATACACACGTCTTCATGGAAGAGCAGCGAAATATGTTCTTCACACTAAACAACACCAAACAATGTACTTTTTAAGAATGTTTTTGTTTCCCCTAATGCAGTATACATGGACTGAATTTCATTGAGAGCATGATGAACAAATACAGCACTGCTGTGTGTAGCATTATATTTGTACTGGATGAGTACATACACAAGCTCAGCAAACACCATTGTTTTCCCTGAATACAAACATATTAACTGCTTTATTCTGATGCGTTATTGCACCAGTCAAAGCACAATTGTGGAAGGGCTTTGTAGGCAAAACACCTGCCCCCTTTTAAAGGATCATTTACTAAATTGACATATGGCAAAGCAGTAGACAAATAAAGTGTTCTGTGTGTTACTAATCTGTATGCAGACATAACCACTGATGTGTACCTTTCATGTGCTCACAAAAATCACAAAAGCTATTAAGGAGTCTCATTCATCATTTCTGAGAACTCACCTGGACATGACAGCATCTAGTACGAAGACAAAAAAAAAATAAAAGGGAATTAAAAAGATACAATAATGTGTCAGTTTGGCCAGCAGCTACAGATCTGTGGGTTATTCCTGAAAGATGAGAAAATAATTGGCCTATCTATTGAAGGCTAATGAAAGAAAATCAGTTGGTGACAACCTCATTGGAATAGCTGCATGATATAGGTTCTCTTTGATATGAAAAAGCCAGTGCTTTGGGCCAAAGGTTTAACATGGCAGCGGAGGGAGCAGATGTAAGTATCTTTAGTTAAAATCACTTAAAGTCAGTCTGAGGTGTATTTTAATGACAATAGTGAAGTCTGTGACCTTCTTCAAAAGATCTCTGAAACATAATCCCTAACCCTCTAACCCAAACCCAATTTTGTATTTCATCAATTTTACACTGATAGACATAGCTTTTTTCTCTGATATTCTCATACATGCATGCCATACATAAGTGCGCTGTGCCTGCAGGATTTACAACATTTTGGCCTGAATTTGGCAATTTAGAAAATGGGAATGTTAAACTTCCCTGTACTGTATTGCAGACAAGCATAGCCAAATGACAGTCAAGGCTCGTGTAAGATCACACCGCTGAACATAACAAGCATAACACAGTCAAAACCCTACTTCATCACTGTCTGTTTTAGTCACATGAGCGCCTCATATTTTCTCACCCAGTCAGTCAGTACAAGGCCAGTTTGAATTGTGGCAACGCATTTTCAAAATCACATTTGAGTGCTTCAGGCCAATGGCTGTTGTCGTTGGATCTATTTCTGCCGCATCTCTTGTGCTCCTCAGCTGGTCTGAGAAAATTGTTTTGTATGAGAGAAAAAGCAGATGAGAGGTGGATGTGATGCTATAATTCTGATGTGAGAGCATTGTCATCCTCTAGAGATAATGTGGCATAGGAAACATGGTTTTGTGATTTGTTCACTGGAGCTACCCCTTCAGGTGATTGAAGTGTTATTATAAAATTCTAAGAATGATAAAAATAACAAACATATAATCCAATGTAAAACACGAAGATCCCAGCTCCTCCATGTAAAAACACAATTGACCAGGTCCTACCAATTTCTCTGCTTTTAATAGATTTTGGTACACCCTCTCCATTAGGGCACATTGCCAGGCGCTGTGATAAAGTCCTTTGCAGTTTCGAAAGGTTGCTTGAACTAAGTATACATATCTTCTCTGTCAAAGTGAGTAATGGGTTATGAAAAAAGACATTAGTTTAATTAAAATGTTTAAAGTTGGGAGCTAAAATGAAGTTTAGATATATGGTTATTGAGTGTAGTGGGTTGAATTTGCAAGTGTCCAATTCAACAGTGAACAACTAATTAATTGGTGAGAATGTTCCTGATTTCAATTAGTAACGGACAAATTTCTCCCAGTATAATATAGAAAACTATAATTTTCACTTTCGAAAAACTTTAAAGTGTCAATGTCACCGTGGACTGTTTTAGTCTGTGTCTTGCAAAAGTAATTACTCAAATAGTAATTTAATTTTGTCTCAATAATTCCAGACATGGTGAGGCATGACCGCACACTGTTGTAATTTAAGGGACATTATGCTCCTTAAATGAAGGCGACTATTACACAGGATACTTGAAATTGTAAAAAGTAACGTAGATTGAAAAGACAGCAAACTCTTGAGGTTAAGATACCATGGGCTCTGTATGCAAAACGCATTTGATGAAAATAGTGCTTGGTAAGTGTGCTTGGCATATGGATAGAATCTCTCCATCCGCAAAGGCGCCCTCATGCTGACTGTTAGACTTTCACTGCGAGTTTGAAAAAGTTTAAATAATCCCATTGCTGTAAAGTTTGGTTCCCCTGCTGTATGGAGCAGAATATCATACCCTGCATGCATTTCAAAACTGTAGTGATGTGTGTTATATTGTGAAGTTGCTTTCACCTATGAGTGAAAATAACTGTCCAGGGTGTACCCTGCCCTCGCCCAGTGTGAGCTGGGATTGGTTCCAGCACTCCACGCAACGTGGAAACGGATAAGTGCTAGAAGATGAATGAATGAATGAATGAATGAGTGAAAAAACAAGCCTACATGGAAGACATATAATCAAATCAGCCAGTAAGTCCACAAATGTAAATCACAAAATATACATACATTCATTTGTCATTAAAATTACATTATATTAATAAAGCATAAAACATTTACAGGAGAGACAGAAATGGTCATTTTACAGAATTTTGCTAGTAATACACAGTTTTATTATAGTAAAGACATTAACTGTTTGTTAGTGTGGGCAACTGTGGCTGATAATTGATAGTAAGTATTACCCCAGTGATTAGCTCTACATCCGCGAACACAGCTACAGGTTCAATGCACCCTAATTTCCTTTGACCTACTTCTATCTTTTCACCAAGTTTAATGTTTAATGAACCAGATCAGTTTGCATGCAAGTTTGATAACAGGCTTACTATCTATGAGTATGATTATTAGATGCTTAGTAAAACCATTGAAAAGAGGACAAGAAAAATCTATAGACTGAGACTTAATAGCCCACATAATGGATATTCCAATTGCCGCAGAAGTGCCCCCAGGACAGCCACAACCCCCATAGGGTTGTCTCAGGTGGCTTGACCTAATTGTAACTCAGTGGTTACTGCAGGTGCAATCTTGATGTGTCCCTCAGACAAACTGACCGCTAATCCCAGACACAGTCCTAAACTACAGACACAGAGGGGCAGCCCTCTGTAGAATCTGTGACCATACTTTTATGGCATATTAATAAGTTAAACAAATAAGTACCAGTTGATTATTGTAACCATTCACCAGAAGAGAAAGTAACAAACAACATTTTACTCACAATTTATCATATAGTATAATTTCAAGGTAATTGTAGGCCTACTTTACTTGGATGTTGATAATGGTACTTTATTATTATTACTAATGATAGTAAAAATGACTACAATATTACTATGAAATGTCTAATTATGTATTAGTATATATATATTATATATTGAAAGCAGAATTTGTATTTATTTATTTTTGTGTTGCCAGCACTGCCGGTAAACGTTCTGTATTCTTGCTGGTCTGTGCAGCTTCTGGGGCTTTAAACAGGTTTAAAACATGTGACAGAGGTAAAGTTACATCGCTGTCTTGTCTTACCACCAGTGAACCTGTTACATTCACTAAAGCGCCTGTGCTTGTCAACACACAACCGACACAAGAAGAGACATGTGGACTCTTTTTTTCTGCGGCGACGTCACGGCCGCCGTTCGCCCTCCGCCGCGATGACGTCACCAGAAACACGTGGGTTTGTTATTACAGGAAGTGAACATGGCGGCCCAGACGTCTCTCTCCGAGTCTGTACTCGGATGGTCTATTTTCACCTTTATACTTTTGGTAAGTCAGTATGAAGTTGCCTACTTGTTTGTTTTTTTTTTTATCAAGTGATGGCTGTTTCACAATGAGTTTAAGATGTGACAGGAGACGAAGAGTTTGCTGTTTTTTTCAGTTATGCGTTATTCGGCCCGACATGGCTGCTGTGTATTAATGTCAATATTGGCTTTCGGCTGGTGTTAGCTAACGTTAGCCGTGTCACACTGAACAGGCTGTTGTCTTGTTGGAAGCGCTCAGTGTGCTGTTTACTCTTCATCTATATTTCATAGTATTAAAGCACCACGACGATGACAAAAGGAGGCGGATAGTCTAACTCTAAGTGACAAATAATGAACGCATTGGCAGCAAGTTGGCACCAAAAGGTCTTCCGAGTGAATAATTCGGAGCTGCTGATCAAAAGGAAAGCGGGCTTTTTCATCAGATGAGCTTTAAACGCACACTGAACTGTAACTTTCATCTAGCATTTCTTTGTAAAGACTACGAACTCAGATGTGCTTAAATCAAAGCCTTGAAGTTGGTCAGCTAGGTAATCTGCTGCCTAAATTAGCTCTCTCCTTTTAGTCAGCTGCCATTAGAGTCACATAGCTAATTCAGAAGCCACCCAGAAAAGTGCCTGGATGCCAATAAACGGCTGTGCTTCTCTGTCCAGCAGCAGCAGCCTTTTTTTATGAGAACACTGCTCTCAATGGATCTAATTTGGATGCGAAGTCCCGCGTCATTACCTGGCAAAACAAGCAGCCAGGAGCTTGAGGCCGCGGGCCTTTAATTGATCCGGTCTGTGAATGGCAGCCCTTGATCTGAGGGGACTGCTTTTAACTGTGTCCCCTCTTCTTACAACTGGTGTGTCTGGAATATGACCTTGTCATTTTGCAGATGCTCTTTTGGCTGTCCGTCTGAGTCTCCTTCCCATTAAAATGGCAACATCCTCACCTTCTCTCTTTTTGTTGTTTTTCATGTTAAACAGCAACAGAATATAAGACCAATTCAAACAGCTCATAGATTAAGAGTGGCTACAGTAGACAGTTCTCCCTCAAACGAAAGAAACAAAAAAACAACAACATGAGAGTCAAGTTTGGGTTATTTCACCTCTGTTTTTAGGTTATGCTGAAAGAGGATGAGGGAATGAGTGTGATATAATCAGATCAGCTGGTCCATGGCAGACTCAGGCTGTGCTGAGTCTGTAATTCCTCACTTGTTATGCAAACGCATTAGTGTTATTGTATGCAGTATGACATTTAATAAAGCACTGCAATCAATTTTATATACTATTATACTATTATATTTGAATAATATTAACATGAATTTTATCACTGTTTTGAGGTTACATAATAGATGTTAACAAAATAAATTATAATTGCCTTGATATAGTTTTTCAGATTTATTATTTGCCTTTCACCATTTTTTAAGTTATGATTCAACTCTCCATTTATTTTAGCTTGATTACATTTTTCTCCACATAGGTAATCCTGGCTTTCTGTTGGGTCTACATACGGAAATTTCAAAGTCGTCAGGAGAGTGAAGTTGTTTCAACAATCACAGCAATATGTGCACTGGCCATTGCTTTGATAACATCTGCCCTTTTACCAGTGGATATATTTCTTGTTTCATTCATGAAGTATCCCAATGGTACCTATAAGGTCAGTATGCTTTCTTCTAATCAATTTGAGTAAAGGCAGTTTGCTTTTAATTTTCTTAGATGATGTGCCTGTTGTCCAAACAAAAGACAATCACAAAGTCATTGCATTAATTTCTGTCTTTTTCATAATGTATTAAAATGTGTAATGATCTCTTAATTTGAACAGCAGGGGATTTGTTTCCTCATTTTGGTTGTGAGCTCCTTTGATTGCTAAAGGATTGTTTTTAATACAGTTTAGTCATGGCCACTTGACATAGGCGGCACACATTAGCTCATCAAGAAACTAATCCTTCACTTGCTTAATCAAACATGATTTTAGCCATTTCTAGGTAATTACAATTTATAATAAGATAAAAAAAAAATCTGTGTCGTTATCAAGTGTAAACAGAAAAGTAAAAAAAATCACGAGAACTGAGTTTCTCAGTGCAGCAAGAATCATGACATTGCAGAAACAGAAATTATTTATTGGATTTTGCGCTCATTTATTAACTCATGTATCAGGTTTTGTTTCATGTCTATCTTACACTTTACCTATCACCATTTTGTTTGTTAATTTTTTTATATTGATTATTATAGTTGTTTCAGTCCCATTAATGTTGATTTTATTTCCAATTTTACTTTTCCTTTGTTAAAATCCAGGAATGGGCAGCAAATAATGAGACCAGAGGACACATTGAAGACACTGTTTTGTATGGATATTACAGTAAGTACACTTCCTTAATACCTGTCCATGTAGATACACATAAAAAAAGAAAGTGAATATTTGTGGACAAAAATTTGATCTAGAGAGGATTATTTGCTGCAGACCTGCAGAAGCTCTGGATTTTTGAATATTTTTAGGGGTTTAGATGTTTTGGGATCGTCACTGTGTTACACTGTTTTCCTATGATATCAACTCAATCTTGCCTTTTGATTCATGGTAGCTCCAGCTCAGTTTTTTTACTGGCTTCCTCAACTACCGACTAAGTAGTTTAATTTTTCTATAGTGAAGGCTCATTTTCATGCAGGGGTGTTGTGTAATTCCTTCCTTCTTGACTGTTCTGGAGCTTTTAATTCAAGCGGTCAATTAATCAATTCTAAGATATTTGAAGCCCTCAAAACAGCTCATAGATCTGGCATTTTTAATCTAAATTTTAAACATGAAAATCACATTCAGATTAAATAAGTATGACAATGGAAACAATGGAGAATAGTAGGATAGTATTTTTTTTTTATTTTATTTTTACCTGTCAAGTAGTAAGGCATTTGAAATCAGCCAAATTAGTTCCACCATTGTGCTTAGAATAACAGCAGTGACACTTATTTGTTCTGGACGATTAGGTATCAGCCTTCAAACATTTTTGTTTCTTTTTTGCATTCACTATTCCTCTCAAAATTAATTAACTCAGAAGCCACATGACCTACACATATATTGTAATTGCACATCACAGGCGTCACAAAATCTTATTTGAAATTTTTGTAGGTGTGTACAGACCGTAATTTGTTTAATCGCACAGCTTTGCATCATATAACCTGATCATAATTCTTGCTTCATGAAGCTTGGTTACTTCCTGGAATTCTTGTAAAGCACTGAATTATGCCACCCTGCCCAGAGGCCTAATTTGAAATAGAACAATTCTGTGAGCAGCAGGTGATCACATGTAAACTTGTTGATGTTGCCATCTACAGTCAACTAAGGTAATAGCTTTAGTTGACAGTTGTGCCACCTATAGATGATTTAGTGTTACAGCAGATTTTTTTCCATTTACGGTTACATCCCCTGTATAAAAATGGCAGACTAGCCTACACTTATTTCACCAATTTAGCTTTTTTAATTGCCACATTTAGCTTAATTTTTGAGTGGGATATTAGGCTGATAAATTTTTAGCTCAAAGCTGTTAGCGCCACTGAAGTGTCTTCATGATTGTCATATTTAAGGATTGTACACGTTTGTTTTCTTTAATGATGGCAAATTCAGACATGCCAACGACTCTAGATCACACATTCTCCAGCAGATGCTGGGTTTAAATGCCTGACAGCCACACTGTTACGTACCGTCTGTCCCAAAATACCAAATGCAAGGAAGACAAGCTGTCTCTTTGCCCAGACAGCCCAATCAAAGAAACCACTTTCACTGGCATAATGACATCAGAAAATTGGCTTTCACAGAACAAGAACACCACATGTGAAGCCAGCATTGAAGGAACCACAGTATTTTCTCCTCTGCACTAAAAAACATGACTTAATATACAAAACTGATTTAATGCTAGTATCTATATGTTGGATTATACATCCCCTTAAATGGAAACTTTGCCTCTAATAGATTTAAAAAAATTAATTATTCATCAGGCTTACTCTTGAAACCTGGGCCATGTCCTATCAGTAATTTAATTCATTTAATAACTTTACTGCCTTGAAACTACATGAAACATTTACACTCAAAACATTTGTTACACATCGAAGGAAAAGCTCATATAGTTGGTTTGGAAATTGGTTTAGTTAATATATTTCTGTCTCCCTAGAAAGCTCTGGAGTATATTTTCAGTCCCAATCTCTATAATAGTTTTGTGTGGCTTTTTTGTGTGCCATGCAGCACTTCATATGATGGTACCCTTGTCTCTTTATAGACTTGTTCCACATAGAGGCTTTTATTTAATATTGTATGTGATATATTATTATCATCCAAATATAGTTTGTTCATACTATTCACAGAAAAAAATAAATGTATGTATTTTCATATTTCTATTTTCTCAGCTGAGAAATGGTACATATACCCAGAGTAATGCATTCAAAGAGTATACATTCAAGGGAATAGGTGAGGGATAAAAGAGAAGCCTGGAAGAGTATGCAATTTCCCTCAAGCAAGTATACATGTGTTCACAGCTCTAGGGGTGTATGAACTTCTTGTAAATTTGTTGTGCTTGCAACCTTTGGCTGTTGATAAAGAACATTTACTGGTTGTAAAACACAAAAGTCAGAGGTTTGTGGTTTTTATTGACACTATGCTCAGTTCCTTAGAGCATATTTTTGGAATCAAGTTATATTGCCTTTTAAATATTTTAAATATATTCTAGACCTCAAAGTGCAAAATACTGACCCATCATTTATTTCAACATGATTTTTAGTTAACTGAAATTTTTCTGATAAAATTTGAAGCTGTTTTTTGCTGTGCCAAATATTTGTTTTGACTTCAGATAGTGGCATCGGCCATTTAAAGTTCTCTGCAATTGTATTTTCAAGAAGTCATATTTATGTCTCTCTGCAGTGTATAGATGAGTATGAAGATGACTGTATGATAAAGCTGTTTTAAGTTATTGGTGTTCGTATAAAATGTTGAAGACCTTTCTTCCTTTTTAAGGGGCATCACTTCTTTATTTGCCAGTAGGTGGAGACCAAGCCCCATGTGTGTTATGCGTGTGTGTCTTCCTTACAAAGCTAAGCTTTAAAGTTGAGTTTTCTTTAAGGCCATATGTGACAGCACTGTCCATTTGTCTGTTCACAAATAGAATAATTACAGGGCTGATGTAGATTTCCTATTTCCTCCAATGGAGAATGTTTTTCTCCAAAGTCGATTGACTTCTATTCAGCAGAGATCAGTTAATAAGCATATGTATGTCAAGTTATCTTTAAGAAATGTACGTTATTTACTCAGTTATCTAATGGTCTCATTTGTCTGACATTTATTAAATTACTGTCTGTTGCCGATTCAGGCTTTGTACCATTTTTCTTGGTCAATCAAATCAGTAGTTGACATTGTGAAAATTTCATTGCATTTCTCAATTTTCTTTTCTGGTGTATAATTAGCCTGTTGAGGTTTGCAAGATATAAAACTCAAGAGCATTGACATTGTGGAGAAAATATGGTTGGGAGATTATAATACAACACATGTTATTTTAATTGAGTTGTTACTTGTAAAACAGGTTTATATTTAGCTTTTTACAATATGTTATCCACAAAATTACACAGAGTGAGATCTTGATGGGCTATTGTAAACTCCTTTGTTCGTGAAACTGCATTGTTGTTTATGTCACAGGCTGACAGTGGTGTGACATTTCACTGTTGCTGCGAATCTTTCATTTTCTTCTCTGTTCCAGTTCAGACAGAAATAGGCTTACATTAATGAGTGCATAATGATCATTTTGTTGTATTAGGATTTATTCTGTGTCTAAGCAAAAGTCTACCATTCAGTGATTTAAAGATAATAGTTATATCAGAATGCAACTCTAATGCAATGGAGAAAATTCTGTCTCCATTGACTCAACATGTGTTACTTATTGCCTATATAGAGTAAACCCCACTGTTCTTAAAATACTACAGTTTATTATAAGATAATATATATTATATAATATGTAATAACAAAGGAGATAACCTCTGTAACTGAAACACACATATTTTTTTGATCTTTGATGAACTCTTGAGTTTGAAAGCCAAGCCTTTCAATCTCCTGTCTTTGTCCATTTACCCATTTCCTTGGACTGCTCAGTAATTCAAAGCAGTGGTGCATACGACCCTTAAGCAAGAGGGCAAAATACCCACGGGCCCTTTAAATAAATCATCAGCTTTCTCTCTGCCTTTTTTAGTGCCATTTGTGGAAGAGAAGCTAGAGAGCATGCATCCCTGTTGTAAATACAAGTGCAAGTACTGTCTTTTTGTCTGATTCTTATGCATCTATTTTAGTTGACAGAATTATATATTGGAAAAATGGTGTCTGAATATTTCCTTTTGGAGTATTCAGAAAACAAGGACATATTGCATATCTATTTTGGAGGCCATCTATGTGCATTGTAGAGAGGCCTAACCCTTCAATGACAGTAACCCATACTAAGAAACAAAAGGCCCTTTTTCCTGCATTTGTGCTGATATGTTCAATTCTTTCTTCGTGTACCTGGAAGTATTCAAAACAGGGATTCAGAAATTTTCTTGATTGACAAAACATTATGTCTCAAATACATTTTCAATAGCAATAAAAGAAAAAAGGGGAGAAGTCTTAAACGTCTTCAGATCAAGAACCACTTAGCTGGTAAAATCAAAATTCATGGATCACCAAACTCCCAAATGTTCATTAAAATAACGGAGGGATACACTTGCCAAATGCACTCCAACTTTCAGTCATTGTGACAAATTATGGTGAAACGTAACTCTTTCCTGTTGGGGCAGAGGTTTCAAATTAAGTCCCTTTTATTTGACCCTTGTCATTTGAATATTGCTAATGCTTGATAGTTAGAAGGTTGTGGAAGTGGTGCGTCAAAGACAACCCTAGAAAAAATATCTGGAATCTACTGCACAGACAAATGACAAGATAACTCTCCCTCAGCATGCCACCAATCTTTCTGCTGGAGCATAAACTAGATCAGCCCACCTAGATGGATGTGGGGAAAACTGCATAGAGCAAAGGCCTCATTAACAGTTTCAAACAGACTTTAAAAGAAAAACTCATCAGATGTCCTATACTTCCCTGTGAATCTCATGAAGGTTGTATAACACAAGTAGAAGATCTCAACATTCTTTTTTTTAAGGAAAATACTTATTGCAAATTGGAAAATTCCTTGAGTATTGCAAAGGAATACTGTTGTCTTGGCTTTGATGCTTAGCCAAGCTTAGGCCAGGATCTCTGTTTCTTAACTGAGAGGGCATCAACTAGCAAAAACCAGACCCTGTGTTGTGGTTGAGACTTAATTACATCATCAAGCTTTCAGTGCAGATGCAGTTCATGAGTCCTGTGAATGCAAGTGCTGAGGTATGATGAGCTTGCAGTGAAGCTGGAAAATTGAGACCTCTGGACTATGTAAGCTGCAAAAGTGTTTTCAAAACATGTTCACAAAGATAAGATCAATGACCCCAACGAAGGGCACTCTGCTGGCCACGTACAGTCTCAATCACTATATAACCTTGCAGTTTTAGCAGTCCTTGGAATTGTCTTGCTTCCAAGCATTTTCATCAGCACTTCAGTATCCAAAGCCTGTGCACTGAGCACTAGAAATGTGACAGATGTTTTACTGTCTAAGGTCTGTTGTCAGACAAATGGCAACGAATTATAAGACTCTACAGCCATAATCAGCATCTGCAACAAAACATAAAATATTTCCGTGAAGGTTCTCAGTCATCCAGGTCATCTTTGTCTCATCAAGAAGTCTTTTGGATGACAGGCAAAACGATTAGAAGTCCAGTTGCATCCCACCAAAACTTGAAAACATAAAATATTCTTACTTTACATGTGAATCGGATGCAGTTTTGTTTAAGAAATAGGCTTGACAAACACACAGTGGTGTAAATTTGTGATATTTGATGTTACAGAAATCATAACCTCACAGACATGATTCCAGAGACAGCTGCCAGGTAGAGCCACCACCACCACCACCACCACCTCCCACCCCGGATGGGTTCTATCTGGACAGCGTCAAGTTGTCCAAATGTTTGTGTTACTTCTGTTATATATGACTCTGCCACGACAGCCATTATAAACAGTTTCTCACCAGTCAGTGTTTCAAAGTCTCAGCCCTGCACTGCCGTATAGTCTATGTATAGTTCTGAAGTCAGTATAGCTATTTAATTATTTTATATTGCAGATTAGCATACATCTACTAACTCACACAGCCACCAGAAAAGGATATCGTATCAGTGTTTCAGGCTGTCAAATTTAAGTCAAATCTTCACTACTTTATCCTAGAGTTACTTCTCCTCCCCAAACAGCAATGGTGCCTTCCTTGATGTTTATAGGAAATGAGAATTCAAGCTCGTACAGTAATACCTTTCAGCAAATGTCTGTGCACACAGACATTTCTGTCAGTCTCTAGAGACCTTTTTCAGAGACAGTATTTCTGTGAGAAATCTCCCCTGGCATGCATTTTTACATGTGTAATACATTTTGCCCATCCGCAAGGGACCGAAGTCCAGGTGTTAGATAATTGTTGTAAATTGCCATAGGTCTTCATAAAAACATAAAGAGGTAAATAACTATTGTTTATGTCCTCACATTGTTTGCCCACCGCCACACTATTATTAGACTGTGTATTCTTAAACCTTTATATACTTCTCCCATGTATACTTTTGAGTATACACTATGTAAAGGGTTTGGGAAGAGTATTTAATTATTTAGTCTTCTGCTCTCTGTCAAGGGGATAAATGTGCAAAACTTTTATTCCTGGTCAGGCTTTCTTCCCAGTAGAAGATCTGCTTAGAGAGTAATTGATGATACATGGTAATGCCATATGACCTATTCTCTCACTGTGTTAATATTCATGGTGTTATGATTAATTTTACCTATTGCTTTAATCCACAAGCCTATGCCAGACATGCTGTGCATGGCTTGCATTTATAGGCTCCTGGCATCATCCTAAACTTAGTTTCTCTGGTTGTAAATGAGTGTAAATGGATACCTTAGTGAAGTAATGAGCATGTGTTTATTGAAAGTAATGCCCTGTCACAATCACAGCTGGTAAAAGGGAAGCCAGTATAACACTGATGTTCATTTGTCTGCAGCAGTAAGAGTATTTTGTGAGGTATGGTTCATTTCACACGGAGACACGTCTGTAATTACTTTAGGCTAAGCATTCTTTACTCCTATGGAACAGTTGTTTTCCACTTGCACACTGACGTCTAAGTGCGGCATTGATGTTATGCATTATATTTACTTTTTTTTCTCCCTCTATTATTTTCTGTTCAATAGTAACATCTGATGTGGTCTGGTTTGAATGTGTTGCTGAGGGCTGACAGGAAATTGTTGTGTCGTATGCATTGGCCTGAATCTCTTTTCCATTTCTATTGGTTTTCATTTACTTACAATTTTGTAACATGAATCCTAAGGAATTGAACAGCACCGGTTCTTAGTGAAACATATGTTTAATATTTGGATAAAAAGGTGGATTTGGTGTGGTCATGATAAGCTGTTGGTCTTCTTTACCACTTCTGGCAGTTGGTTAATATGAGCAGCACTGCAGATTCACACTATTACATGAACAGGCATTTGAGCTATGCTAGTCATGTTGCATCTTTATGACTTGTTTTTCTTTGAGAGAAGTACCATAAAACCAGATGTTCACTGGTTGGAAATGAAACAAACAAACAAAAAACAAAAAGCAAGAACAGGATGATGCTCAAAACAACAAACAAAGCCAACAAAAAGTGGACTGCTAACTGGAGCTAATACTGTCCTTAAACATACATTTGTTTAGCATAAGACAAAAACACAGATGGGGAGCAGCACCCCTACTCTTGTGAGTCTGACAAAAAGATACTATGGTGAGTGTGTATTTGTGCACAAGAAGACTAGTCCTGGCCCAGCAGCAAAACACCAAGTCCCATTTCATATGAACATAAGCAGACTATGGGGAAAATGAGGTATTCCCATCACACACAGCTTCTTCTCAACAAAGATTTGCGCACTCAGGCGGTAACATGTCGCACCAGTCGGGAAGATTGCTATAAAACCCGGGAAGAGGGAGGAACCACCACAATCGGAGGCATAACTGAGGGAGGGACAGACAGAAAAGAGTACAACACACATGCACATACACGTACACACATACCAATGCTGGGCCTCAACATGGATTGTTTGGACTTCAGTCACCAACATCCATTTGCAGCAGGATGAAAAGCACGTTGCCTGAAATAGCATTTCTCTATTAAAGTGTTTTTGCCTCACCTCCATTCTATGAATTCATAATGTGGTCATTGTTGGTATTTCCTCTTAAAAGCTGCTTGCAGATGAAGAACCAAACAAACAAACAAAAAGACTTGGATGGGAAAATACCACGTTTTTTCCTGAAGGAAGGGTGTATTGCATCCATTTCACACAGAAGGTCACTGGCCTGAGTGAATGAAAATGTTTTGATGCGGTTTGTGTTTCCTATTGCACTGGACAATAAAAATGGAACTGATCGTTACCTGCATTGTGAGTTTTGTATACTAACAGCAGGGGAATGCGGCGTACAAATACAACTGCAACTTCAGTCGTTATATGTTATTCACTTGCTTTTACATTCACTGTATAAAGAATATGATGATATGGCTTTTAAAAGACAGTAATGTGGTTCTAATTTTGGGTAACACCCCTAGTTAAATAATGGATGACATGCACAGTTTAGTCCACTGCTACTGTTTTACATACACTGTGTCTTCTGAAGTCAGAAAAGAATCAATATTGAGAAAATTTGATGAAAAATATACTAATAGTTAATGTGTTGTAACAGTGTGATATGTGCATTAATCATTACAATTATCAATACATTAAATATATAGGAAGGGTATTGTTCAGAATTTCTTGTGTATGAAAATTTTATGCACTATCATCATATAAAATGAGAGGATAAATTTCTGCCGTACAACTTATGTAAAATGCAATGCAGAACTTTTTGCTTAACAAACCAATTCTGACTTTTTCCTCGTTATAGAGCTGTGCAAAGTGTGTGCTCAATGGACCTATCATGCACGCACGCCGTTGTTCAGAATACAACATTCATAACTACCTTCTAAGCTCAAATGCTTTCTGTACAATGCTTACCTCTGATGGTCACTGTGACTCATTTTCAGGCATAACTCAGAAGACAACACAAAATCGTTGCCTAGTTATGACAAAGTTGAACACAAATGACTAGAAAATGAGTAAGTTGTAACATGTTATATCCAAATGGTCAAAGGTCAACTTCACTGTGACAGAGAGTTCTGTTACAACACATCAATGCATTTGTTGCATTTTGCCCTTGAAGAGTCCACTGAATCTTTCTCTTTTTCAACAAATGGGACTCAGTTGCATTTAAATATAACATGAATACCATAGGTTTTGTTTACTTGATAATGTCAGAGCGTACCACTGCTGAAATGTGTTTTTATATGTGTGGGTTGGTTCTTGAAAAATATATTCACAAGGTAAACTAGTACAATAATGATGGCATCTATTAAACGGCCCCTTATGACAAACATAGATGCTGCACTTTGAGGAAAGTATCCCGGCTTTTAAAATGTCATACTTTGTGGTCTATCATCCCGAAATTTCTTTGAAGTCACAATGCAAATTAATTTATTTTATACTGTGGTGTCAAGGTTTTTTTTTTTTTTTTTTTAAATCTTTGTATGCTTTAAAAAGCAAATAACCTGGAGAGTCTCAAAGGAATGTATGAGAGAGAGAGAGAGAGAGAAATTATAATTGAGTGTATAAAAATGAGTAGTGCTGTGGACTGATAAGGATGTACAGAATATAACTTTTATAATAATTGCAAATCTGAATCTCAGATATATTTTTGCCTCACCTTACATTAACACACTATATGTTACTTAATGATAGAGGTGTGTCAGTTTATACGGATATATAAGTTTGACAATAATTGGCATGAGAAAATATTATAACTAACTCTTATTTCTTATTTATATCCATATAGCACTATACTCCATCATCCTGTTCTGTGTTTTCCTATGGATCCCCTTTGTCTATTTCTACTATGAAGAAAGGGACGATGACACTGGGAACAAATGCTCGGTAAGAATGCACCGTTCTTCTGCACCTGGCACTGTAGCAAAATGTGCTGCTGAAGAGTTCCAATTTTATTCAGGTGATTCAGGACGGATGACCAATATGCTAATGGTAAAAATGTCCTGAAGTCATTTCATTTGGACTTCCCAGCCTGCTTAAGGCAACCTCAATCCACTTCTACATATTTCAACAATTTACATGACAAGCAAGGAAAGAAATTTATGACTTTTAAGGAAACTTTTAAAGAATTTTAAAGACTTGAATCTTTCTCACTTCAGGCTTCAGATTCGGGCTTGCATAGTAGATTACACGTGTCTTCTGTTTAGTGTTTTGACAGTTTTGGTTCTGAACAAATGGCATTTCACCTTTATAATTGTTACAGTGGAAATCCACCTGTTCTTGTGTTCTGCAGTTATGCTGTAACAGGACACACATGCTCAATGTGATCACAGAAGCATTTTCTGCTGACTGCTGAGGACAGTAATGCATATTGACAGAGAAAATTATGGAGCATAAAACAAGAGCTACATTGCTGCAGTGCCACTGCATTCATACTATAAATATAGAGCCCATATTCTCACCTGAAATTTGCCAAAATTCAAAATCCTTATTTTTAAAAGTGCTTTTAGAGAGTGATGTGCCAAACAGCAGCTGTCGCATAGTTCCTTTTCTCCGTTCCATGTGCCAGTTTTGAGCTGACAGAGGCACTTTCTCTCACAGACAGGGAGGCTTTTTGTATTGTTACTTTAAAAGCACCTTGAATAGCACCAGGAGTGACATGTTATCTCTGCCAGGTCAAACTGGATCTACACAGACTCTGTATACTTCTCACTCAGTGTAGTTCTAAGCTAAATAGAGTATAATGCCCTTTGCTCCCTCACAATGAATAATCATTTTCACTTCATGGCCAGGACTGACCAGTTAAATTTTTTCTTTTATTACAGCAAGTGAAAAACGCTCTGAAGTACACAATTGGATTTGCCATTGTCTGCGTGGTTCTCCTATTAATTGGGTAAGTTTGGAGACATGAATGGCTTATTCTTCTGCTTTACTACACCATTGATAAGGGAAGAGTAGATGTCTCATGGTAGTCGATAAGAGACGAGTCTTCGAACAGCTGCAGTGACATTTGTCTGCCCATTTTGAGCTATTAAGAAAAAAGTTCAGTTCTTAGTTAATATAGACCAGTATTGATTTATTTTGTACAAGATTTTTTCATCAAACATTAAAATCAGTCACCGAACAAGATTTTTTTTGTGCTTTGTCCATGTACAAATTGACATTCTGTACTGTAACTACACACATACACTGATACACATTCACTGTCAAATCCAGTCTGTCCACAGGTTTCACATCAGCTACGTTCAGTCCACCATGCACATCATAGATTTTCTTCACAACCATGACGGCACCACACATGCAGATCAGCCTATACAATTTAATGTGCTCTCGCATCCATTAACATTGAACTTGAGGAAGGCCTATCTGCTTTGTGACAATACAGGACACATAACCACTAGGGATGTGCCAAAAAATCGATTCATGTAAGAATCACGATTCTCATTTACTACGATTATGAATCGATTGAAAATGTCTCAAAAGCGAAAAAAGTGTCTTGATGTCACCATGGAGCCGGTTCTAGAACATACGTGTGCGCGGTAAGCACCAAAACAATGAGGAAACTACAGTAATGGAGGAAAGAGATTCAACTGGCCCCGTCCTAGCTGAAGTCAAGGTTTTTACCTAGAGCCCCTATAAAATCTGTTTTGTTTTTTTTTTCCCCCCAAATTCTGTTGTATTTTTTCCCCATACTTTTTTCTTTTTTTTGGGGGGGGGGGGGGGGGGGGGGGGGGGGTTGAGCTCAGTGAGTGACTCTCGTTTGACTTAGCACTTACCACTCAGACGGCCGCTTTACTGGTGGGAGGCGTGGAGGGTCTCTGGAGGGAGGGTCCAGTGTCTCGTCTAGTCTGGTCTGATCTGGTCCAGTCTCTACTCCCTGCAGGTTTCCGGTCTCTGGGGAGGTCCGGTCTCTGGTCTGGTCTCTGGCACACTACACTCTAGTCACCACATCCATGGATGGATATCCATCCATCCATCCATCCATCCATCCATCCATCTATTAATTTATTCATTCATTCATTCATTCATTCATTCATTCATTCATTCATCGGTAGGGGGTGTGCATTATTAGTGACCCCCACAGTTTTTCCCCCCGATACATTCCTTTTTATTCTGATGTAATTTTTATTTATTTTCTTTTAATAAAGAGACACCTTTATTTTTGTTACTTAAGCAACTTTGGATATTGCTTTTATGCAACAATTCCATCTCAGCATGGATAAATGTTTAAAACTTAATACATGTGAAAAAGACACTTTAATTTCTCCATCTGTCATTCTGTTTTGCAAAGCAGAGTCATGAGGATCCTTTGCACACCAACAGATTGAAGCAGAAATCATTATGAATAAAATAGTTTTGAATCGAATCAAATTGTGAGTTAGTAAAAGATTCCCACCCCTGATAACCACACTATCTAATAATTTGAGGTTCAGGAATGTAATATATCAAGAATACTCACAGCAAATTCAAAAGACAAGGAGACTGTGGCCTCACAGAATGTATTTACTCATGACCATTTCTCATGAATGCATTCCCATATTATGACACAGTTTGACTCAAATGCCTTTAAGGATAAAATGAAGTTATAAAGTTCACTTGTAATTGGAAGGTGAAAGATCAACTTCACTCAACAACAAAAACATCAGCTCTGTAATGATTGCGGCTGCATTCCCTATAATTTGGCAAGTTGGAATAGGTCTACAACTGCAAGGTGGTAATTCTGTTTCAAGATAATTTTTGTATCATATTAGAGAATATTGATTAATGTCCTGAAAAAGTGAGAATGGCAGCTCCACGGTCTAAGTGCCCTCACAGAAAATTGTCCAGGCACATTAAGTGTAACATTTAGAAATTGAAAATTATGTGGCTGGTCATGCCATAGCACAGTCTGCTTTGCAGATGCTAACCACAATCTCAGGATGCTCGAGAAAGGCCCTGTGATGAGTGACCTTCAGAGGCCGGGCCTCAAGAAAAGAACTAAACAGGAACGCAATTTTAAACACGAATCAAGTTAAGACAAAAACATGAACAAGTTTAAATTCACCTTCGTTTAAACTTGACTGAAGCTGGATAAAATGCACCATTTCTGCAGATGTAGTTGTGAGGAGTTAGGTAGTGGTTTAGGTCACTTTGATGTGGTGCTTTTTTTCTGAAAGTAAAAAATTATATATAACATGACCAGAGGGGAGCATGTGCACACGAAAAAGATTAAGTGCAACTGGATACCCCTTGGGATATCCACATGGTACTAGGGCAGATGTGGCCTTCAGAGGCTTGAATTTTGTTTTTGCATATGAGGCAAAGGAAAGTCTTTGAGATGCTGATCTGGTTAAGTTTTTTGCCCCACCTAATTTTTACTTTCTGAATGAATCCTAGTATATCTGTAAAGCAGCATATTTAATAAAAATTTTCAGATGCTAGATGATAAAAAGGTTTCTGGCCTATTTCTCTGTTATCTGCCAAGATGGATTAAAGATCAATAGGAAAGGATTTCATAACCAATGGAATCAAAACCTGCACTGTAATTCAACATCACTATTGTTAGCCCTTTTTCACAGTTTCTTTCATGGAGCCTGGTAGATACCAACATATTTCCATATTCCCCACGACGGGGATGAAATGATTAAGCAGCATCATTTCACATCGGATGCTAAAAACATCAGAACCAAGGCAAAGATTAAATTTAACATTGACAGATTGAGAGTAACGCAATTTACTTTACTTCTGCATTATTGTTGTTGCATTTCTTTCAGAGCCTTTGTTCCACTTGAGGCCCCACCCAGCCAGAATTCCACTCAATGGGAGAAAGTTCAGTACCTTTTTGAAGAGCTTTCAAGTAGTCGTAAGTATACACTCTTTTGAAAATAGTTATTTTCCACCTGGGCTCTGTTTTTGTAGTTATTTCCATGATTATTGGGCTCTAATTCCTTCATTTTGTTTTTAATTTTAATTTGTTCGTCGCATTACTTCCTTGATCCATGGCCACACCCACTGCTTTTACCCACTCTGTATGGTGTACACTTAACTCTGCTGTATTATCTTTTTTGTATTAATTGGTGTTGATGAGTGGGAAGCTTAATGTTTTTTTTGGGGGGGGGCTGAAGAGGTAAGACATTTTAGATGATGTGTGTTTGCAGTCACACAAAGAGAGAAAAAAAACAACCTCAAAAAATTGTTCCAAAGTGGCACTTTTGTAAGCCAGTATTTTATTACTTAAGGAACATATGTTGGGACATTTTTACAGAATTTTTTCTCTACTTGGTTATCATGGAAGACCAGGTGATGGAGTATAGGGTACTTGAAACTTACACAATAGACATAGAAGAATATGGAATGCATCACACCTTTAGATAAGGCCATTTTAAATGAATTACAGTTTTTAGATTTTTAATGGCCCAAATAACTGAGTCAAATTTTCCATTGGTGTAACATAAATTTACTGAGAGTGTATTGTGATTGTAATCACATTGATATTGTGATTATATTATCATTATCATTTTTATGACTTAAATACATGAAAGATAAGAAAAAGACTTAAATAATGTTCTTGTTAGTGCATTTTCTGTAAAAACCAAAGTGACCATGTGTAATTGGTTAGCCCATGTCTTTCTTGTTTTGATTGATAGTTATACTGAAATATTGATTTGATTATATCAGTGCAATTTAATGGCCACATAACCCGCCTCTGTTTGGATGCCATGGAAAGTGCTAAGATTGACATCCTGCAATTTATTTGAGAAATCATATGTTTATAAGAAGAATCATTGACTTTAAAACCAAAACATGTAGCATGCAAAAAAAACAAACAAACAAAAAAAGGAAAAACATATTCCAGTTAAAATAATATTGATGGTTCAGTCTGTGATTGTAAACACTGTGAACATACCTCCTTGGACATTTCACATGCTGAGCAAAGCAATGTCTTCCTTGCCAAATATGGACTCCTAACAGTCCTCTGGCCTTTTGCCATCTGGGGCGCAAAGAAGGAAGTATAACCATCTGCCTCCCTTCACAATAGTAGACCCCTACATGCTCCCTCTAGCCCTCTTCCCATGGCACAGGAGGAAATTGCTCAACTGCTTAGGAGGAAATATGAAGGCCATTCCTTTTCTAATGCCCGTCTCTTCTCTCCATTTGGACGGTTAATTTTATAAAGAAGAGCACTTTCTCCCCATAACCCTGCTGACTGTTGTGCAGCGACTGTTCATTAAGGCCACTAGATCTTCAGTGTTTCCAACATTACATTTGTTAAAATGTCGCAGTAATGCCTTGTTTAGTTGCTATTGGTATTGCTATACCAATAGCAACTATTCGTATATAATATATTCGTAACATTTAATACAATCTTGTATTTTTGAAGCTGCCTCAAGGGGGAGTGGGTGGGAGTTCATCTGTAACCAGCAAGAGTACATGGGCATGTTTTCATACACTTAACTTTTTCTGCTTCTCCTAATTATTGGTGAGAAAAGAAAAGAAAAATCCTGAGACGGATATACACCCATATCAAATCTAAACAATGCCAGTTCTGGTGTCTGACAACAAAAACAAGAAAAACGTGAATAAGAGGAGCTCCACCACAACTTGTACGTACAGTATTAAAATAATGTAGATGTGAATACAGAGCATTGGAAAGAAGAAAACAAAAAAAAAGACTCAAATAATCTGACACTAGGTAGTATGTAAATACAGCAACAATGTTTGGACTGGCACTCTGCCTTTTTCTGTTTTTCTCTCGCTCTCTTTCTCTTTATGTCTCTCTCTTTCTATGTTATACATTGATAAACTGACAATGGACTCATATATCACAGTTGGATTCACTAAAAAACTACAATGCGAACCAATCACCAATCACGTCACTCGAGAGGCTCGTGAATGATGAATGTGATCAATTTTAATGCAGGTTGTGAACTGAAGTAGTTTGAGCTCACCCCTTGTGATCAGATCGTCTGAGACACATGTTCTTATCAGGTCCGAACAGGCCCTTTTGGCTTTTATATAGAAAAATAGCTGAAGAATTTTCCATTTTGCATTTTGACTATTTGACTAAATTCAACCATTCGTAAATAGTTTATTTATTTAAAAATGTGTGTGTTCATATATAAAATACAAAGGATATACAAGTTTAGTGAGTCAGAAAGCTCAAGTTTGATAACCCCCTTTTCCTTTCATGAAAAACAGGGACTTCCAGGTCTAAACTGTCCCTACAGGAATCATTCTGTCTGTATCTCTTTGTAACCTTTTCTGTACAGAGTACAAGGTCAAAGGTGTTATGATTCGCTAACTGAGTTATAAAATAGCATAGGTAAAAATAGAGGCTATCATTTTTTCAAATTTACTTGAGGGGCCAGCTGACAGATTGGCGGTGAGGGAATAGGAGTGAGGCTGTTGATCTCAACTTGATTGATCTTTTGACATTTTCTGTCCTCCCTCAAGTTTGTGATGGCACTTCATCTATATTAGCACTGGTGTCCTTCTGTGGGATTAAATATAGACTATTCCCAAAATATATTCCTTAAATGCAAATTATTATCTGACCCCATTTACCAAATGGTAGAACTTTTGCAGTTTTCCCATACGAAGAGAGAAAAACCATGATGCTGTCTTTTGTGGAACTTTTCTATAAATCCTCATATGGAGTTATTTCCTATATTGCTGCTTGAACATACAGCTGCTTTCAACTAACTTTTGATGATCCTGTCGTTATGCAGAACTCAGGTGCTAGGGCTAAAAGAGCCCCCTAATAAACCCCTTTCTGCACAAGTCTAGTGCTTGCACACATGCCTCAAGGGCTGTATGGAGGATGAGATAAGAGCTACCTCATTCCATTGCTCTAGGGATCAAAGCTATACAGATGTGGAAGTACCACTGATAATAGACATTATTCCCTCTGTTTAATCTCCAGAAAATCTGCTCAAGAAACCAGGAAGAGTGGCAGCAAACATCTATCCTTTGCTTTGTGTAGAGTTCATGAACAAAATGTTCTCAGTGCAGAACACGGGGCTATTGTCTATTTTACGGAGCTCGCCCCTGAACAAAGGTAGCAAAATGAAACATGAAACGCAATAAAACACTTGGGAATAGGATTCATGTATTCAAATGTTAATATTCTGCCCAGCTGTCAGACTTAAAAGTTTTCTTTTTGCATACAGTACAATGGAGAACAGGTATATATTGTATCTCAATTTTCCACCTCTTTGTCCTCCGCCTTGTGAAATGCGTCTTTAAAAAAGCGATGACTGTTATAAACTGCACAAGTCATACATGCCCTGAATACTGACTTAATGTTGCCAATCAAATGCCACTGTCAAGGAGAAAGGCAAGAAGAGAACCACCTATGCCTGTGCTGACAGGTGGGCTTGGCACTGTGAAGTTGCTGCTGAGACGATGTGGGATATCTATAAAGAGACCACTGTGCAGCTTTTTACATGGAGCCCTGTGACAGGTGGAATCTTGACGGGGAGAAAGGCAATCAGTCTCTTCATCAATCGCTGTCCTCTCACTCCAGCTTTGACAGCTGGTGTGACATCTACTGTTGCCCGTGCTTGATAGGTGGTCCTCTTTCTGACTCAATCAGAAGGGACACACATCAACTCAACCTAGATACAACGAAGGATCCAGCTGTTTAAACACTATTGGTAATCAGTGTCAGAAATGACAGTGAATACATAACATGGTGACCAGATGTACCTCCTGAGGAAGAATCTTATTCGGTAGCTACAGTGTATTCACTAAAAGTAGATATTAAATGCAAGAGTACAAGACTACCAGTGGGAATTCTTGTCCTTGTCCATTGGAATAGCATTCCTCCCATTCCCATTTTAAGGGAATAAATTCCCTGAATTGCATCTTGAACATTAGAATCATGACTACTAATTAAAGAAAACCATCCATACAGTTCAAATGTTTATCTCAAATGGGTAGCTAGTTAGATGCCAAACACTCAATTTTTAAACGTCGTCCAACATGTGACGCATTTTTCTCCATGATATCCTATTAAACAAATAATATATTCGAAAATAAATGACATTTGCTTCTTACCTTCTTGGTGTTCAGCTATTTGGTACCATTTATGTCTTTACAGAGACTCTAAATCTGCCACTAATTTAAAGAAACAGGACACCAATTCATCATCGAATCTCAAAAAAAGAGGGCAGCTTGGCGGCATAGTGGTTAGCATTGTTGCCCCCACAACAAGAAGGTGTCTGGTTTGGTTCCTGGGCCTATTGTTCTGCCCATGTTTGCATGGGTTGCCTCCCACCGGCCAAAGACATGCATGTTTAGTTTAATTAGTGACTCTAAATTGTCCATAGGTCTGAGTGTGAGCGTGAGCGTGAGTGGTTGGTCCCTGTCTGTCTCTGTATGTTGGCCCTGTGATGGACTGGCAACCTGTCCAGCGTGCACGACCCGGAAATGGTGAAGCGGTAGAAGATGAACGAATGAGTGAAATCTAATCTAATCTAATGATAATAATAATAACATTTCCTTTGATCAGACAAAACGTCTCCTTACAAAAGACATTATATAACTGTGCTTATGTGTTTAAAGGTTGAATAGTTGCTCACATCAGTGGATGCTTCAACTCTTTTTTTTCTAAGATAAGGCCTCTGTTTCTCAGGATAATTCAAACAGATGTGGCTTTCTACCCCAATTGTGTTTAATAGTAACTACCATTAGCCTGCAAATTTATGTTGTAAATCCTATTCTATTCTCTGTACTAGCTTCAGTTTGGTAAGAGCACTTCTGGCTGTGTATGACAGTAGTTTTGTCTCACTAAGCCACACAGCACTCCTGCTGCTTTACAAAGTTTTAAATATATATATGCATATATTTACAGTGGAAGCTTTGTCAGCTAACTTGATTGCATCAAAAAGCTTTTATGAAATTTACTTTTGGACTTGCTTACAGCAGTATACAATTTGACTTTAGAAGCATCAATAGACTATTCAAAGAAATTTAGATGCAATGTTTTTAGTTTGCACAGTCAGTGTTGTAGTGACTTAACGTACAAAACATTCAGGCTGTCAGTATTGAATTTGAAAATCAAACACATGACTGAAATACTATCAAAATATACACACACAAAAGTCAGGTCTTAATTGTTTGCAGGTGTCAAAATGTCGGTTGATGCTTCTCTCAGAGGTCAAGGTCAAATCTGTAATGGTTTATCTGTTTTTCCATCCACAGATGGTCTACCTGCTCTGTCGTTCTCCATCAGTACCTTGACCTTGATTGGCATGTTGGCAGTGATCACTTACACGGTAGGTCAGGACCTGTTGGTTCATGTGTTCTGCACACTAATGAAGACAAATCGCCCAGTGAGATGATTTAGATATCATTGCTGTAGTGTTGTTTGACCTTTACTTATTGGCACATTTAACATAGATCTTGTTTAGAAGTATTAGGAAAAATTATTATGAAATAATAGATATAAAAGTATTAGGAAATAAGAATTTCCTTTCATTCAATTTACCCAACATGATTTCCCTCTTGATATGTGATGCTTGTTAATGCATTGGTTTTGGAAAATTCTTTGAGCTGCAGTGCAGGTTCTTAAAGCTTCTAATGTACAAATGATTTCCTGTCTGTTTGGTTGAGATGTGCCAAGTGATGGAGTGGCCTTTCAGTATTAGTAATGCCTTGTGATTTTAGAGCTCTGGCATTCAATTGCTCAAATTGCTCAGACTGCTGTCTTTCACCTGAGAACCTAGGGCTTTTGCATGATGTATGTGTACCCTTCTCCATCTTATCAACCACTTATCTGCTGTCTATTTATATATATAAATCTGACTCTGTGTCCATTAATATATGCCTATATTTTGATTCCCTCAGCATAGAGTAGTTTTTCATTTTTTCCTAGATCAGGAAAATTGACTGTGCTGTAACACTTGTTAATGCTGTCCATTTTTCATAGCTGCTATCTTGGTAACTAGACTGTGAATATTCCCTGGTGGTGGAGCTGGTGTCTGGATGGGAGTAGTGCCTACTGGGGGAAAATACAAAAAACTCCCTGGGTGTCAACCCAGAGAGTGAGAGTAGAAGTGACAGCCAACCCCATTCTATCTAGTTTTTCTTGAGCTCAAAGAGTCCTATTTGACAAATTACACAACAATTGAATGTGGAGCTCTAATGAATAATACACAAGCCAGTCAAATAAGTTGTAGAACTAATCTCCCTTTAGGACATATAATCCATCTCAGATGGGATTTTATCCACTGTTCCTTCACTTTGCTTTTCACAGTTCTCTAAAGAGTGAATAATTACCTAGTACATTTTGAGGATGGAAGTGTGCTTAGATTTGCACTGACCCCATGCTGATATGTACTCTGTAAATGCCCTGTGGAAATCAAAGCTCCCAGTGAGTGTGTTTTTGATGTTTCTCGTTTTGATGAAGTCAATCAAAGAAATCAGGCTGTTTGGCTACAAGCAGTTGTTGCCCCTACTTTTTTTCATCCTTACAAACATACATACAGAAGGTCTTTTTACCCTTTATTCATTTTATTTACCCTCTTCTGTCTTCAAGCAGCAGTACTCTTCTTGATGGCAATCTACCTGTATTTGCAAAGAGCTGTGTGATTTATCATTCTTTACTGTGTTACTATCAATCCTGATTAATAATGAATTTTATAGAATCTCAGTGACAGTTTCTATAAGGAGTGGAAATGATGTCCATAACTCCAGTGGAAATGCATCACTCCTCTTTTTGCAGAAGTAGCCTTCTATCCTTAACGTATACGACACAGTATAACATTGCAAACCAGCGCACTTAAAACTGATACAAAGTGAAGCATGCTGAGCTTTTACTGCCCTCTGCACTCACTCTGATGCATACAATTTATATTAAACAGATTAAACCTTTATTTGCAAGTAGTATCTTCTGCTTTGATGAGGTTGTCCAAGACTTTCCTGAATTAAACCAAGCATTTTAGCAATTTGAATAGAAACTGTGCCTATTCAATTCCCATGTTATTATCCTTTTAAGTTGTTGATGATATCTATTAAGGTGTTCTGGTGCATTTGCAATCCTGTAAGTGTGTCAAATAGGACTCAGCCTTTGATCTGAGTACACTTAAAAGTTCTGATATATTAAATACATGTATTTATCCACTGAACATTACCAGCACTAGAGGCAAACATTTTGTGTTAGTTATATTCAAGTATTTAAATTTGATCACATTTGGAAATGTATTCTTATTACTCACTAAAGATGTTGTAGTTGCATTTTATACTCTCGTTTAATATTATCTGTCAGTGTCAGTTTGATCTAGGCAGCAAGTTTCAGCCCTGCCCCAAGTTTCAGTGGTACTAAAGACTCCCCTTTATGAAAGACATTATACCTGTAAGAACATCTCAGCAGGTTCATTTAATACAGTAGGAAAGCGACTTTATTCTTCAGCAGCCACTTTTTAATTATGAGGATTTTATTTAATAATAAAATATTAATGCAAATCTTTAATTGAGGTAAATGGTGTCCACATGAACTTTAGTGTTTGCATATGCATATCCCCCCTGTATTATCTCAACTCTATTTGATTGTACGCAGCAGTGATGATATGAGACCTCAAACCTCATGCATCACATGAACTTCTTTGGCTTCATTTTAAAGCTAGGCTAGCGTATTGACTTATGACTCTCATGGCTCTGTCTGCTCTGGATCAGCCTTTCTCCTGCTCTTAAATTGCCAGCCATAAGATGCTGATGTTGAACTAAAGTTGGAAAGATTAATGTCTCTTGATCTAATCCCTCATCTGGAGACTTGGGAAGATAGGTTTCTTTTGTGAAGTGAACCAGAAGAATGGCACGATGGCTGACATTTGGGTTTGATTTTTATACATATTTTTCTTACCAAAATTTTAAGGTTTGAATCGAAAGTGGCAAATAAAATTTATTTAAGTGTCTAGTCTGTAGTAAAGAAAGGCAAAAAGAAATACTAGAAAACTAACCATAAAATAACAGTATCTTTTCTTTGCACATGATCAACTTTATTAGAAGTACACATATACAAATGTATACAAGTGCAAAGGATGGGCTATAAAAAAAAAAAAAAAAAAAAAAAAAAAAAAAGAAAACCCCTCGAAAGGACTAAGACATTCTGGGAGGCTGGTCAGCCAACCATCGTAAATCTTGGACTTCCAGTTGCATTTTCTTCTTATAAAAACTGGATAAAATTGCATTCCTTGCGCTACAGAGCAAACTTTTGAATCTTTTTTTTTTCCACATACAACCTCAAAGAATAATAGTAGATGAACAGCCATATATGTCCTAGATAACATTGGTTGATATCAAAACGGTGTTTTCTTGGTTACTGTCCAATGATTTAACAAAGGCATTTCCAGACATTCAAATTCTTATATAATACGGCCTTAATTAAAATATAATGTTTTTTATCCAACAAATTTCTTCTTTTTATTAAGAATGATTTTTTTGAACAGAAAATAGTTGTCTTCAAGATAGAGCTCTTCCTCGGCAGATCAGAACACTTATGAAGCTGAGTTTGTCTCAGAAGCTGCTGGGAGGACACTGAAGTTTAAAAAAAAAAGAAAGTTTCAGTGCCCATTCATTATTTGAAATTTTTTCTCATGTAGCCTATTGATGTACCATAACATTACAGCCCTGTGTCTAGTTCAAGTTCTGACCAATTCTAACCAATGCTTTCCTAAAGCCTACACCCTGTCTCAATGCTGAAACATGAGAACTGGAGGCATTTATTAATAATACTCAAGTCAGTTGACATTAAATGTTTAATATGTTATTCTTTCTCTACCGCTGTTCAAAAAGGAGGATGTCATCAGCATAAAGAGCCCTTTTTCTTGTTGGGAAACTGCCTAAATACCAGGTGGACGCACCTATTCAGTTTTAGGAATGATCAGCCACTCTTGGAGCATAAAGTCAGAGGCACAAGCATAAACTAAGCAGCACGGTGGCTTGGTTAGTGCTGTTGCCCCACAGTAAGAAGGTTGCGGGTTCGATTCCTGGGCGGCCTGTTTCTGTGCTGAGGTTGCATGTTCTCCCTGTGCCTGTGAAGGTTTCATCTGGGTACTCCGGTTTCCTCCCACCGTCCAAAGACAACATGTTTGGGTTAATTGGTGACTCTAAATTGTCCGTAGGTCTGAATGTGAGTGTGAGTGGTTGTTTCTCTGTCGGTCTTTCTGTGTTAGCCCTGAGATGGACTGGCGACCTGTCCAGGGTGTACCCCACCCTCGCCCAGTGTGAGCTGAGTTTGCCTCCAGCACCCCTGCAACCCGGAAATGGATAAGTGGTTGAAGATAAATGAATGAACAAAAGGTTCTAAAGGTTAAATGACCAACAATCTGTTGGAAAGTCCCTGTGAATGGAACTGGGGGGGGTTAGGGTTTTTACAGATTTTTGATTTGATTGTGCCAACCAAAATGAATCCAGTCAGTCATTCAAGTAATCATTAATTCAAAGCTGAATAGAGCTCTGAGCACATAGTATCAGTATTTTGTGTTGGTGAAGAGGATAGACCCATTGTGAAAAGTTATTACTTGCTTGATGTTTACTAACACTACTGTGCTTTTCCTGCTTCTATAGTCCATTCCTCTTTAAAGCTGACATCTAGTAGGATATGTACTAACCTTCTAGCCAAAAGCATTGCTATACATATCCAGTTTATATTGAACAACCATCTGTCAGCAATGATAAAACTCAACAGATGAAAAAGATCCAAAAAACAAAGACAAAAACAAATAACAAAAAAAATTTAAAATTCAATAAAATCCTGTTAAGTTTAAGACCTTGAAAAGAAAAGAAGAAAAGTTAGAAGTCAGGCTGTCAGGTCCGATAGCCTTATTACTTTGCTGGTCATTGATTGCGCTGTAATGTGTTCTTGCCAAGCAAATTTGCTGAACTGGTCTTTCTGCTTGTGCATTGCAGAAGGAGAAAAAGAAGTAATAAGAATATTTGTTTTAAGGATTAACACATTGTATAGAGATTAATAAAATATCTGAGATAGTGACGTCTGTAACGACCTGATTTATTATTAATTAATGGGACAAGCTATCAAAGTGCTTTTCCTCCAAGGTTAACAAATATTTTATGATAGTTTATCTTATCCGAAGGTACAATTTCTCAGTTGTCTGTAAAATGCTAAGCTGTATCGATTTTGAATCTCAAAATATTTTACATTTTGGCAACAATTCGGAATTGTCCAAAATCTCTTGGTACCTAAAGAGATTTGGGTCGATTCCATGCTCCCAACTTTGTGGGAACAGTTTGAGTATGGCCCCTTCCTGTTCCAACAGGACTGTGCACCAGTGCAGAAAGCAAAGTCCATAAAGACATGGATGAGAGAGTTTGGTGTGGATGAACTTGACTGGCCTGCACAGAGTCCTGACCTCAGCCCAATAGAACCCCTTTGGGATGAATTAGAACGGAGACTGAGAGCCAGGCCTTCTCATCCAACATCAGTGTGATAAACAAACGCACTTCTGGAAGAACAGTAAAACATTCCCATAAACACACACCTAAACCTTGTGGAAAGCCTCCCAAGAAGAGTTGAAGCTGCAAAGAGTGGGCCGATGTCATATTAAACCCTATGGATTAAGAATGGGATGTCACTTATGTTCAAATGCGAGTCAAGGCAGGTGAGCTACTTTACTTTAGGCAATATAGTGTGTGTAGATCAGCCTGTGAAGGGAATGCTCAGGGGGTTAAAATTCATTCTCAAAGATAATTTGTGCACCATAAATACCATATACCTCACAGACACAGTCCTGAATATAGAGGCCATGTATGTACTGGATCCTTCACCTGATGATGAACTTTGCACCATGCGTCACTGTGTGCCACTTTGATATTTGCCTAAGTTTATGTTTAATTGAATCTTGAATATCATTGATACTTGAATATAATACCCCTTAAAATTTGGACACAGAGACAGGACAGCACCATATTCTGCCGGGGGCAACCTTTTTTTTTTCCCCCAAATATGCAAATGCAATATACAGAAAACATGCTAGAGGCTGCAGCACCGAGGCTATTTACTATAAAATTTCAGTTCTAAATGTAAAAAATCTGGGAAATTAGTGGACTGATTATAGTTTTTAAACATGTAATTAAAACATTTGATTTCACAGCATAAAAATTACCTTGAAATTGGCAGGGACAACAACATCTCTTAATCTATCAGGTAATCCATATTATTTAAAGTTTTTGCAACTCGACTGTAGATTTATTGATCTGGTTCAACATAGAAATGAAATCATAGCTACACACAGAATTTGGAGACAATGGAGAAAATTCAAGACTCCTATGACATTTAATCACCTGTTCAAGTGCAGATAGACACAATATCAAAACTGTTCAGCTCCAGACTCGTGGAACTTACCTTCTAAAATTCCCCAACCAGTGCTATTAATCTTATAGCAGCAGGGAAACCAACATATCTGACATTTTCAAAGTTGCAGCCTTTATGGGAATGCGTATGTATTTGTTGAAATTAATAAATTTGTGTTATTACCTAAAAAGTAAATTCTATTCTGAGTTGCTACTGAGAACGTGAAGTTAGGATTAGCTTCCTCTTCTTCTTCCTCCTCCTCCTCCTCCTTCTCCTCGTTCTCTCTTTAGCTGCTCCATCACAAGCAAGAAGATCAACACAGACGAGGTTTGTGTTGGAGACCTGTGTCCACTGAGTTTTCCCTCTTTCCTCTCAACAGTCCCATGATTCTCACTGAATGATTTCAGCCAGTAACTCCCTTTTCAATTGAGTCTTACACACACGCACACACACAGTGCCACGCACTGTGCTTCAGGCTATTTCTGGTTGTTATTGACTACAATGGGGTTTAAATAGCTTTAATGAGTGTGCATGATTATAGGTGAACTAAAAATATACACTCCAGCAGAAGGACACCTGGGTTCCTTTTTTTTTTTCCTTTTATATTTTTCCCATGCAGTTGCATGTTGGAGGGAAAAGGAAATGTTCCTCTTGGGATCTGGGGCAGGTTTTCCTTTTATGAGCGTGTTTGATATTCGGGACATGCTCCGGCCTTAAGAGCTCCATGATTCATTGCAGGAGGCAACATTCGCCCATAGCAGAGATCCATAGCAGGGACTAATAATAGTCTAGCCTGACTTAATATCGCATGCAACGTTCCTAACGCTACCTAACACTCAGAAACTAGTAAAAGTTGTTTTAGAAAAATGTAGCTTCTGACGTTTCTCCACTTGAAAAATAGAAGAAAGAGGGCAGCATCTTTTGACTGGGTTGAAAGTATCTTGCACAGAGGGGCCCTTTGTTTTATTATGAACCCATGAAATGGCACTCCTCCAAGCTAAAAAAAAGCTAAAAGCAAGATGGAAAAGAGTGCAAGAAAGCAATGGCTTACTGCTGTTATTTTCATTTGTATTGATTGGGCTGTTTCTTGCTATTACAGATGTTTGTTATTTTTGATTAAAATTTAAAAATACCTTTGGGAAATTGAAACCTGCTGAAAGTTGAAAGTGACTTTAAAAAAAAAAATTCGCATATTCTTTGGCTCTCCTTTTTGTCCCTGTATGTGTTTTTCTCTCTGTATATAATTGTTCATTATTCATTCATTGTATGCATGCCAAATATGAAAGAGAAATTGATGTGTACTCATTTAAATTCATACCATTCACCAGGCACCTTGATGCCTCCCCGTCTAACCCAGATTTTTCTCCCTAAAAATCTTGTAAAAATTTCATCAGATCCTGGTTAGTTGGTAGTGCTGTCACATGGGGGCACTGTTAAACTGTGAACTGCATCAGGATGCTATATGGGAAGTGATATCCACACAAAATGGTTGCAGCCAATTCACCAATAAACCTCAGAACAATTATAGATTCCACCATTTTAATCTTTGTTCCTCTACCAAAACGACATAGTCTTGAAAGCCAGGATGTATATAATTTGCTTTTTGTGTGCTTACCCCCATTTCACTGTTGTAATGTTGTACATTAATGATGTTTTTTTTTTTTTTTTATTCCCCCCATCATGCAGGTCTGGTTATTTGTGGGTGGATGCACGTCCCATATGTGCGATCCCATTCTGACAGTGATTATAATGGAAGTTTTCACTGTCTTTTAGGCTTATGGTATGTCAGTTCTGCCACTGAATCTGATAAAAGGCACACGGAGTGTGGCGTATGAACGCCTGGAGAACACAGAGGACATTGATGATGTTGAGCATCAGATTGAAAAGCTGAAATCCAAGGTTGGTCTCGATGAATCGCACAGCAAGTACCGGATATGACATAAACACGGATTGCAGAATCATCTTTAAGTTCAAGAATAACTTAGTGAAAAGAAATTTATCTTTATAATGACAACAACTGTGTGAATGAAAATATTTCTCTTTTTGCTTTAGTACGAGGGTAACGTGATTCATTCATTGAACTGTCCACCTCCAATTGATTTATTTGCCAAGCTTCTTAGTATTCTATGCAATTTTGAATGGCTGGCGCTGTCCTGATCAGCTACTGAAACACAGGCAGCCAAAACAGAGAAACTAGTGATATATGTCTTTGTTGCTATTAGCTGCTCATGGAAAGTTGATGTTAAATACAAAGGGCGAGTGCACTGTTCTGTCACAAACATAGATGTATTTAGTGGAATTAAGCATATATATGACACACCCTAAAGAGCTCACAATTATCTTAATATTTACATAAGATTTGTGAAAAGGTTAAGTGTCATAGACTGAAGGTGTGATTAGTTGTTGTTGTCTTTTTCAGTGTAAAGATGGACGTCCCCTTTCTTCAAAGGACAGACGCAACCTGCAGGAGCTGGAGGGTAAACTGCAAGTCCTCCAGCGCAGGGGGAGACACCTGGAAATTGCAGAGAGGAACTGCTGCACGAAAGTGGGGAGTGCTCTCAGACCTTTCAAGGTGAGCCTGCATTACCGAATTGGCTTTCGTACACAGAAGTAAATTATATGTCTGATATGGACTGCACTGCATACAAAAACAAACCCTTTCAATGTCTGTATTTTACATGTGATCTCACACAGTCAATAATTCAGCATTATGTGTTCTTGCCTTGGTTTTATTGATACTTATTTATAGTTTTAACAGATTTTTTAGATTATCATTGCACAATAAAGAGCACTACAAAACATTATGTTTCTTCACTTGCTAGTTGCACAGTTAAATTTTCTTTTGTTTTTACCATTTAAACACCTTCCTCCCAAACAGCTTTTCTTTGCTTAAATTCTAATCTGGACTGCTCCAGATTTACTTTTAGTTCTACTTTACACAACTGCATATTTCCAGGATTCCCATGGGTCGTCTCGTCACCTAATTTACTCTGAAGTCTCTCAGGGAGTCTCACATTTCTAGTGGCTCCCCAAGGATAAACCAAAGCAACTGCAAACTCTGTGATTTTACTTTCTCAGGGAGGGAATCTAATACCTGGACTTCAAAAAGAGTAGTATTACAATTGTTCCTATATTGAAATGTGCTTGTTTTTTGCAAGATATAACGTTACATGACAGGTTGATTTCTTGGGGCCACTAGTTGCCCTGAATCAGTCCAGTCAATCGTTTTGAAAAGATGTACTGATCAGTATTCAGTACAGATTTTTTAAAGTGCAGTCCTGTTATTCACCCCTAGTTCTTAATGGTCATTTTTATTTATTACTATTATTTTTTTAAAGCCCGTTACACAAAGTTTACTGCTTAAATGCAAAAGTTGAAATTTCAGAATTTCCACTGTAGTTTTGGCTTAAGCCATTAAGAATGGTAAAAAACAACAACAAAAAAACCCCACACACATTCAAGGGACTCAGTGTCACCCATCTCATATATCCCATGAAAAAATTATCACCACCAAAAACAATTCTCAATGAGGCATATTCCCACAAAACCAAACAGCTCACTGTATCTTTATCCCAAACCACTTTGTTACCAGCTGTTATCATGAGAATATCCGTTTGGTGGTATAAACAGCTTTGCATTTTTAATTAAAAAGTTAGTGGCTCCCATGATGAGTTTGGCTGTTACTGTAGCTGACATTATTCACAAATATAAAACAATTAGAAAGCATTTTCATGTGTACTGATTTTTAGTAACCTGTAAGCATGGAAAATATCATAACTTCTCTAAAGTTTCCTGATTAAACGGTACATGCTTTAAAAAAAAAAATTTAAAAATATTTTATTCAACTTCTACGCCTCCTTTTATGCTCATGTAAGAAGAGCAGTGGGATGGGCAAAAACTAGTTGCACTCTGTACATTAGCTGTAGCATTGTGCTCATGTGAACATGATGGCATGCAGGGTTAGGGTTAGCTCTCTGGCATGCTCTCATCTATCAAATAGAAAAGATAATCATCTTCAACTAAAATAAGCTTAAAGCCATATTGTTTTTGCTTCCATCATCATTAACCTTAATGAAGTGTAATTCAAAAGCTGTTTTCTCTGCTATTCTTAAATGTGCTGGTAACATAGTGTAAAACTAAATGTGTGTGCGCGTTGGTTTACTGCAGTTGAACTTTGAAATGATTAAATCTCAACTGTAAAAGCAGCTACATGCATTCATCGTAATTAATTAATCATATTTCCATCAAGTGTCAATCACTGGTTTGCTGAAATGCAACTCTGCTTATATTTTACCAAAACCATTCAAAAAGAGACATCACACCTGCATGAATCATACAAACTGGTGCATTTTGCTTTTTTCAATCAACTCAAATCAATATTCTGATGTTCCAAGGACTGAAAGAAAATCCGACATGAAAAAACCCAGGTAGACACAGCTGTAAATGAGAACACAATACTCCTATTCATGTTTTACTGGGCTAATTCATTTGTATATTTGATGTGTAGTACACTTTTGGAAACATAACAGCATGGGTGAATGATACGTATCTATTTTGTCTTTGCACACAACACACAGACAATTCGATAAATATCGATTCCAGTGTTCTTCACACATTTTCTGTTTTAGGGATAGTATAAGTTGCAGCATTACGCCTTTGCTTAACATTTAACGTTCCCACTGCTATTCTTTTTCTGGTATTTTACTGCTCTGCAGGCATGCACAAACATTTTAAACCAGTGTGTATAACAGTTTGTCTTTAACCAAGAGGGTTGATAGTCCCCAGACTCAAATTTAAACAGTAATGAGTTGTGAGATTTATTTATTGTATACTCAGGCTCTGCTGTAGAGTGATAAGCCAAATGATCATGATTTCTCCAGAGCAATTATACCACTTCATCTGAACCACATGCTGTCCTTTTTATATCAATCCTGGTGTTTGGTTAAAATAACCTATTTAACATGTGGAATATGTGCAAATAAAAAGCGCTCAGACATCACAAAATAGTGTGCAGTTTTGATTGGATAATTAACTAAAGGTTAAACAGCAGATTGATAAGACACTGTTTTAAATAATTCATATGAAATGACAATTAGTATATGAAAATAAAATTCCATCTTGTGTGGGAACCTGTTTTCATATATCAGAGCTTAATCTTTATCAGTGTGTTCATTTAACAGTCAATATTTCAAGCCTGTAATTTGATGAAAGCTGTGTCCAGACGCCTGCACATTTTAGTGGTCAGAGGTGAAAATCATAGTTTGAGGGAGAAATTTTGCAAAAAAAAAAGCTCTTTTGAACTCGATGATGAACTGTCTAACTGAGAGAGCATATTTCCATCACTGGTCAGCCAAACAGGCAAACAGGCCGGATGTTCTGTGAGCTTAATAACATGCTAGATTTAAAGACTTTCTGAACAAGGCCAAGTGTAACCTTGGTACAAGGCAATACTAAGGCACAGTAATACATGAGGGACTCAAAACAAGGCTTTCTACTAAAATACAATCCTATAATTACACATGACAAGCAAAAGGGTAATAGAAAAATGGGCCCGCCTCAAATTAAACTCTGTTACATTTTCTAGTTGAGGTTAATAGATTTCCTGGTGATTTTTGAAGGTACTGTAAAACAGAAATTGAAAAATGATGTGGATCCCAGACTGAGGCTGTGCAAAGCAAAAGACAAAATAAGAAAGCTATTCTGTTGCTGTCGCTTGATAGCTTCATACACTTGAAATCATATGTATTTTAATTGCACTTAGTTTGCTGTATATTTCACTTGGTCTCAGGTTACTTGGGTACAGTTGTGCAAGCTATTCTGGGTATAAAGGCCATCTCCAAGGCTAGGGCTTATTGCCTTTTTGGCTGCCGCCCACCTTTTTCCTCCCTGGTTGCAACCCCCATTCTCTCTGGACTGTGCCATTGCACCCCCACCCCCCCGTTACCTTAGGTAAAAGTGCCAAACTACGGCTGGCCAAGCCATATGGTCCTTCTTTGACAAAGGAACTGACAAAAAGGTTATACTCAGTGACCCAGTTCATGCTTTTGAGAACACTCTTTTGCATTGTCGAGGTTTATTCATGGGTTTCATCATGATCACATATTACAGTTTGGGTACATATCACTCTTTTCTAATAGGTACTTCTTTTTTTCCCCCCCAGATATTATTGGGCATTTTTTTCATTCTGGTTGCACTGCTGTTTACCATTGCCCTATTCATTTCAAAGTAAGTCATAATGGTTTCTATTACACCATATTGTTATTCAGGCAGTATACTTTGAAAATGTATGCCAGCCAGTGTGTGTATATATATATATATATTTAAGTTTTTTTCATGTTTGTTTCAGTTTGGATAAAGCCCTCCACTCTGCTGGCATCAGCTCTGGGTTCATAATCTTTGGCACCAACTTAACCAATCCTTTGAATGAACTTCTTTTAGCCCTACAGCCTGTGAGTATCTTCTCATCTCTCATATCAAAAAAAAGATTATCTTCAATTAAGATATGCTTAAAGCCATAATGTCTTGTTTCAGTCATCATTAACCTGAATGAAGTGTAATTTAAGAGCTTTATTCTTGGCTATTCTTAAATGCACTGGTAACGCTGTTTCAAATTTGAGTATGAGTATATGCTTCAATTGCACCGAAATTTTATTGTCTAATATGCCAATTAGAGATTTTTTTTTTTTGTACAAATCCAGCCTCATAGACACCACTTGTATTGGGCAAAATTACAAATGAATAAATTTGCACATTCATATAAAGTTCTTAGCAGAGGCCTGTACACTTGAAAGGACCTCAGTCTTCTTAGTAGGTCGAAACGACTGGACCTTTTTGTGAAGTGCGTCAGTGTTGATTGACCAGTCCAGTTTGTTGTTGAGGTACCCAGGTATTTGTACTACGCCACAATCTCTATGTCCAGACCCCGGATGTTCACTGTCCCAGTACAAAGTGGCTTCCTGATGAAGTCAATTCCCTCCTCCTTTGTCTTCCTGGCATTAATGTGCAGGTGGTTCCATTCACACCAGTTGGCAAAGTTGGTGATGACATCCTTGCACTCCAGATCGTTCCCCTGAGATACACGTCGAACAATGGCTGTATAATCAGAGAACTTCTGGAGGTGGCAGCTGTCAGTGTTGTGTCTGAAGTCTGATGTGTGGGTGAAGACGACAGGGGACACAGGGGACTGCGCTATCACCCTGATAGCGCAGTCCCCTGTGGAGCCGCCGTGCTGCAGACTAGCACATCAGACACACAGTCACGAAGCCTCACATACTGTGGTTTGTTGGTGAGAAAGTTGGTGGTCCATGCAGCCAGGTTACACCCCCACACTTCTCCCTGATCAGTGTTGGCTAGATCCATCTAGAGCTTATATTTTAGAACAAATTTATCCATAAATGCAGAACATTTCATAGAGGTTCCCTGTTTTATGTGCTGTGTTAAATTACCAAAGTCTTACTTGAATTAATTTGCTTGTAAACGTTCAGGATTGACAGAATATGAAATAACTCCTCCTGCATTTCTCCTCCAGGTCATTGCCAAAGATCTGGATGTGGGACAAAGTATCATATGTTAAATTTAGTATTCTACAATATATTTTAGAGCAAAAGGTGACTGCTTCATAGATACTGGCATTGATTGAATGTTTGAGGCCAGTGTTCAGAAGCATGACCTTGGTATTTAAGGATTTAAGTGCACTGTGCCACAAATGGGATACTTTTGTGATTAGAATTTAGCTCATAGATCACAATCGATAAATATATATATTACATGCACTGTGCTTTTGTGTCTGAACTGCATCAGTAATTTACCCTTTAAATGAGTCTTTATCAGTCTGGATGATGCCGGAATGCACTGCACAGTGACCAGCTTAGGCATGCTCTAGTTTAATTGGGCTAGACTAAGTCATGTTGATGGTAGTAGCTGATGAACAGCTCCAGGCATCCCTGTGTGGCAGCGAGCGTGAATGTCTGACTCTGACAGCAATAATGGCTTTGTACCTGACCTCTGTCATTGGAATCACAGGTTTTCCCACTGGACTACATTCTGATCACAATTATCACTGTGTACTTTGTACTCACATCCATGGCTGGCATTCGCAACATGGGCATCTGGTTCTTCTGGATAAGGGTAGGCAAAAGCGCCACTTGCACGTTGCCAAAAAAATACAAGCACACTATTAATTGAACATGAAGTTTTTCTTACTTTTCAGCTGTACAAAATAAGACCAAAGAGAACTCGTCCCCAGGCTCTTCTCTTCCTCTGCATGATACTTCTCTTGATTGTTCTTCACACCAGCTACATGATCTACAGCCTAGCCCCTCAGTATGTCATGTATGGCAGCCAGAAATATCTTGTGCAGGTGAGCAAAAGTGTATATTTCTATGTCTTGCTGCTGAGAGCTAGCTCTGACAATTGGTATCTAACAATGGCAGTGTTGGTCAGCCAGAGTTGAAACCACAGCAGTCCAGTTGTAGTCAGCAGCATTGTCTCTAGAGGCAGGTAGTGGGGCTTTCAGAACCCTGTTCCTCTTTGATTATATCTATATATATTAGGCTGCATCAGTCTGGCATTTGACAGTCTACACCCTGTGATCTGATATAGTTCTGCCCTCTGTGTGTATGATAAAGCTGCATTCTCAAAAAATCTTTAAAAAACATAACTCAAACAAAGCTTGATCTCTCAAGCTCTGTATGACTCAAAGGCCAAACATGGCTGATTCCTATCATCTGCTGCAGTTTTGCAGACAGTTGTTGAATACATTGCCCAAAGCGCCAGTCAAGCAGTGAAACAGTGTCGAATAGCAAAAATACCGAAATACCTTGCTGTAACTGTAAATTACATCATGTCTATCTGTTGTTGTGTTTTCTCTAAACTGAAAACCCTGCTCTGTTGAGATCTGAATAACGTACGTTTGTCTCTGGCAAAACTTGCAGCATCTTTCGGACAACATCCTAGAGAGTTTGCTGTTAGTTTGTAAGACTTACAGTACCCTTGAATTCATGATTACATGAACCAGAGTACTGATAGAGCTGAATAATCAAGTCACGCCATTTGGCCAGGCTAGGTTTGTAGTTTCCTCATTGGCTGTCTCGTTTTCAAAATCAATTGGTGCCAGGAGGTTCTGTTGAGGGAGAGAGGTGTCTAGAGCCTGAATTGTTGCCAACTTAGCACATTTGTCGTGTGATTTAGAGAAGTTATTAAAAAAGGCACCTAGAACAGAGTCGTCAGTACTGACCAGTGAGTGAGAGGCATACTTCTCTGTGGATCTACTCTGTTAAGTGAGTGGCAGAGAGGCAGAGCAGCAGTATGTTATCCAGATGGAGGCTGTGTTCTGCCTCAGACAAAAAATTAAGATATTCTGTCTCTTCCTTCTTTCTCTCCAAGCAATATTTTACAGATTTAAAAAAACTGAGGATGAAGCACAATCTTTGAATTTATGTGCCTGGTGATTTCGTCAGATGGTGTTGTGGTTGTAACATTAGGATTTTAGCAGTACAAAGCAGCAGATTGGTGGTTAACATGTAGTCTTAATGCATTTCAGTCAGCATTTCAAACGTCTTCTGTTTTCTGACAACAGAAACAACGTATTTGAAAATTCTGGTAATTAAAATAGCATATAAGTGAGCACAGATCACAAGACAAAAGCAAACGAAAAATGGGCTGAAATCAGCTGACATGATGATGCCCTCTATTTTACACATTGACCATAATAGTCCACCTATTTACTATCATCAGTTTTAACCGAGTCTTCCTACATATATACATACATTTAAAAACATATATATAAAGATGTGTGTGTGTGCGTTTTGTCTTGATCAGAGTCAGATGCCCTCGGCTGGTACTACATCTGGGAATGGTACATTTGGCACCACAAGGATCTGTGATGCTGATGCGCCTGCGGGTAAGTCTGTCATCTCTGCTGGCACAGTAGAGAAGCACTGGTCTAATAGTGAGGTGCTGGGAGAACTTACAACACATCATCAAAGATTTATTCTTCACAAGTCGAATCTATACATGTGGAATGGGAAGACAGTATACTGCCCAGCCGTTTAGAGTATAACACTGCATCACCTTTCATTATTCATTTGCAGACCAAGGACAAACATTTACTAATGCAATACATGGCCTCTTACTGTCTCTAACTGTTTTCATGCCAAAGATTATTACAGTAAATCAGCCACGAAAACAGAAATGTGTGAATGTAATCATATAATTGATCTTCATCATGGTAAATTATTCATTTACCTAATGTTCAAGCTGGGCCTGTTAGTAATGGAGGGGATATGGTGCACTTGGTGCATTTGATGATCAAGCCAGTAATTGCTCTGAAATAGAAAAGTGTACATTGCGTCATTTGTGCATATGTGTCTTGGAGTATTAACATCATACTGGAGACCGATCACATAAGCAAAAATAAAACTTACTATTAAGTATAAGTAGGAATATTAGCAGTCCTGATATCAATATCAGGACTGATATCATTCCTACAAAGATTTCTTTATATATTCCCACCACTTCAACCACTAAATCCTCGTCAATATTTAACCAGTAGGGATGTTTACATTTTGCTGGCAGGGGTCTGTCAGTGTAGTGAATGATAAATTTTTAATTTAAAGAATTTAAGGTTGGAGCATAAGTGCTGTCCCAGAGGATCAAGAATTGGAATCCAATTAGAGTAGCTCGTGATTTTAGTCATGTTTAAATGTCAAATAAAACAAAGACCAAAGTTAATTTTAAAGCAGCTATGTATTTTATTCTAGTCTGGTCAATTAAATTTACTTTAACTTTATCTTTTGACTGTGTGCTGTGTGTTTAGTTATGCGAATGTTAAAGGGGGCAATACGAAAGAATACGAAAGAATTCTTTTTCTTTTTTTGTTTTTGCAGCAATTCCTGCCTGTTAGATAAGTTTGGTTTTGATCTATTATTATTGCTGTTTTTAATTCCACAAAAATGACACTGAATTGAATCTAGAGCTACAGAGGCAGAAAGTAAGTGCAGAAATTAAAGACAAGAAATGATTTGTATACTTCTCCTTATGGGCCATTTGTGGGTTTTTACACATAGCAGCATGTACGCTTTACCTAAATTAATTAGCTGATAGCACTTTTAAACAACCAATAAAACTGATGTGAAATCGCTGTTGCCTCCATCAAAGATGTTGCTGATGGATGTTGTATTAGTTATATTGCAGTATAGTGCAGGAAGAAATGGCACACTGTTTTTTACTATCAATCATCCATCTGTCCATTTACCTCTCCATTCCTCCGTGCATCCATGTGTCTATCGAGTGTGATCGGGGCATTTGATTTGTTGACAGTGGCAGAAAACGGCCCTATAAGGTCATTTTCATTTCATTTCATTTTCAACCACTTATCCGTCTGGGTCGCAGGGGGTGCTGGAGCCAGTCCCAGCTAATGTTCTGGGTGAGGACAGCGTACACCTTGAACAGGTCACCAGTCCATCGCAGTTTTGTCAATTTATTACCTGGAAACTGAACTGTTGTTGTTAAGTATAATTACTGCAGAAACTGGAGCCAGTGCCTCCAATAACATGACACTTGTGGGATAGGTGGAGAGTAAATTGCTGAACTACAGGCAGAAACATGTAAGAAACAGAAGTGATTAGCATATTTGGTTTGGCCCTCTCCAGCCGGTATGGTCCGTGATTGATGGTTATGTGAGGGCACAACATGAAGGTGGTAATGAACTAATGATTTCGACATCTGAAAGAAGACTGTTCTCATTATTACATGGGACCTTGTACAAAAGGCAATTAGTGGCCAATGTTGCTATTTTTGTGGCCTTAGCCCACAGCTATGCTGAATCATATTTGGAAAATCTTATGATCAGGCTGACTGCATTAACAGTTATAACCATTCAAATCAGGAGTGGCTAGAGTGGACACAGAGTTGTTTCTCTTGTGAGGGAAGAAGCCGTGAGCTTTCTTGAAAGCACATGATACAGCATACTTAAATGATGATCAACTACTTAAACATGTTTCATCTATATTATATTATTATTATGTTACTATTATTGGGGTTAGGCTTAAATCAATAACAAAGAAAGCCAATATCATATTACATAGATGTATACTATATAATAACAGATGTTGCATAATGAATTATGTATAATGTCTTGTTTTTGGTTGCCTTTGGCCACATTCAATTAGTCTAGCCATGTTTATACAAGATAATATTGACAATAATGCCATTACGACCAACGTTTAGTAATTACATAAACTGACAATCCCTTATAATTCTTGTTTACATAGCTTCTCAGACAAAATTGCAGGAATGAATTGGCTTTTTTTCCTTCTTCTTCTTGTTTGTTTGTTTTTCTCAAACTAATAATTTGTTTGCTGTCACACACCAATCACAATCAACCCAAACAGATTCTTCCATGATTCTGCACCAGCCTTAGATTTTGTTCAACACAGAGGCTGTGTTTTTTCTGGCAAGAGGAGAGGTTATGGATAGCCCACAGAGTTGATTTAACAGTTATATGTGTTCCTAACAGGACCCTCCCTTGGTAAGAACAGGAATCATTTTTAGCCCATGTCTTGTTAATTATTGAGGGCACTTTTAGCTTGCCACTGCTATTAAATGGGAGGGGCGTGGCACCAGAGTCACCAGGAAAATAGCCAGATGTATTTATTTTCTGTCCCATTTGACCAGCCAAGGCAAGCTGATCCTATTTTGGCCATCTCGGAAATGGCTCTGACTTTCATAACAGCCTTTGTACCACCTACCACGAGGAGGAGGAAGTGTCAAGCAGAGAAAACACATGCAACTGAGGATGGAATTCAATCAGAAGCCTATTGACTGATAAACTGTAGAGACTAACGGCTGACATTTCATTTGCGTGGTGAAAGAGTGCTGCTCTTTTCTCTGTAGTCGCGATCATCTGCCTTTTCCCCAAAGGAGAGAGCGCTTCAGCAGTCTTTGGTGTCTAATAAATGGCAGTCAGTCAACCAACCTTCGCTTCTAGACGTAAATGACTACAACTCCAGTCTGAAAAATTGTTGATTAATTTGAGGTCAATTTTAATCACATACATGAATTATGTGCGTATGTATTTTTGAATGCCCTTTCATTTATCCAGTTGTATTTATAAATACAATATAACACACCAGTCTATCTTAGGACCTATGTATATGTTTATTGAATTCATACTACACACTATAGCAATATTCACAAACCATAACTTATTTTGTATGCATCTGTTATGTAAAGTATGTTGTAGTATTCAATACTGGTTAAATTCTGGTTGGCTCCAGCATTTTTATAAAATCTATGTATTACATTACGTTTTCTGTAAACATTTTCTTATATATAATATAATGTGTAATTCCAGCATGAGTTTCACAAACTGGATATGAACTGAATTTCATTAGCAGCTAAATTTTCTCTCTCTCTTTGACTGGGAAAGATAGGCTTGAGAATATTCTGTGGCATCAACCTTAGGACAGACGTTACTTTGTAATAACCTTTAGTGTGACAATGGATCAAAAGGCAACTGAGGCAAAAGAGGGTAGAAGTCTAGCTGGTGACTGATTGGCCAGTTTGTCACAGTAGTGTAATGACACTAACATCTTGGTGAGCAGGTGCTCGGTGCCAAACTCTCCATTATCTACTCTAAAGTCATTATCTTGCCATTATTCATTTACTGAGCATAATGGAAAATGAATCTTGAGGAATTAGTTGCCATGGCCTCGGAAAACTTGAACCGTAAAGTCTTCAGTGTATGATTAAACGCAGTGTGTAAAGGGGTTTTCAAGAGGAGGAGAATAAACGCTCTCTTTGTCCATTATTGAAAGGTCTGCTGTCTAGACCTCTGTGCAGTAGAGGTGCTTCTTCTCTCTGTACTTTCAGCTGCTCGTTGGGGGAAAAGGTTCATCGTAGTGCATTTAATTTCACGACCATCCCCTCTCAAGAAACTTGGGACAAATGCTGGTGGCACCACATTTCTCCAAGTTTAGTTTTAATATTGTAAATTGCTTTATGAGTTCTTTGAATGAATCATTTCATAAATGAATTTAATTTTATTACTTATAGCTTCCCAGCATTAGATGAAGTTGTACTATTAGATTATTATTACCAGCAGCTTTGATCAGAAACTCAGACTTGCATCTCAGTTCACTTACATCTACGGCCTGTGTTCGATGACAAAAATGTGAATATTTTTTTCAAGTAGTCATACTCCCCATCCTCTTAAACTATGTTCTATATTTTAAGTGCTTTTTTCTCCTTCTCTGACTGACAATTGCATCACGGTTAAAAATCTCAGTAATGTGAATAATCAGTCAAATTTATTTGAATATGCCTTCATCTCCTTCATTAATGCATTTGATTTTCTTTTACAATAACTGCACTTGTTAAATATTTTCAGTCTTTGTGTCCATCACTAATGATCATCCAAGAAATTAACTAATTAAATCCCCTCTGTTGTGGATAGCTTTAATTGTTAATGCCTCCATCACTAAATCAGCAACTCCCATTGTTTGGTTCCATTAGCTCCCTATAAATTCTACCCAATGATTTTTCTATACAGCGCCTTTTTCAGTTTGTAGCCCAAACTAAAACCAACTCTTCTTCATTCGTTTCTCAAAAAATTCTGTGCATTGTGAAAAGGAATATTAAAAATCCAGAGAACACTTAAGGAACGGTGGTTCAAAAACCCAGAATAAAACCTTTTGCAACAAGGAAAGTTTATTTAAAAGTTAGTATAAATAAATCCAATCCCAATGCTTGTTTTTGAGTTAGTAGGTGATTTTCCTACTGAACACCCTCTGGGTTCACGGCGTCTGTGTTCTGGCTGAAGTATTGCTTGTTCTTTATAACTTGTAATGTTAACACTGTCAGACACAAAATGATAAAATATTATGTTGTAGGACCACTCAAATCCATCTTGTTCTGTGTAAACAGCGAGCATTTTCCTTGTAAAATAGATCGCATCTCTTCTAATTTGAATCCCAGGGATGAAACTTCTGATACAGAGGAGTTCTCACGCTGTGGACTACTGTCTGTTTCCTAGCAACTTGCTGGTTTCCACAGCATTGTTTTAAAGAGCTTCGGGGTTGGGAAAATGGTTGAATTTCATCTGTTGCCTGTGAGATGTCAGGCGCCCAAGCAATTTGCAACAGGAGACTCCCTCAACCCCAACACAAATTAATACAGAGCAGAGAGAGAGAGTAATTTTCTTTGCATCAAGGGGATCATCATCAATTTGCATTACAATTGAATATGTCAATCAAAAGTTATTCTCTTGAAAGGAAAATGTCCATCTTGTAATCCACTTACTGATTCAGTGAAAATGCAGCTTTTAAAGACGATCTGTTTGCTTAGGACTGTGTCAAAAGACCTTTCCTATTAACAGCACTTGGCAACAAGCCTTTTGCTAAAGAGCCAGTGGTTTCTCAGACCAAAAACGCCGTCAGGAACTTGGAAACCAGTTTCCAAATAATGACACAGCTGTTAACAAGCTGTGTGATATCTTGTGTCAGCACTTCTAATGCGTGTAAGTTTTTAGAGCTTCAGCTGCATCTCCCCATCTCAGAGATTGTGTTAATGGTGTGGCAGTGAACAGTGGGTAGATGGTGTGCACCATAAATAGGAGGCTACAGCGGCGTCCCTCGTGAAGCTGGCTCAGTTCCAGTAGATGTCATTGGCTACATGTCACAAATCTTTTTCCCCCATTTCCTGTCACTGTTCAAGCTGTCCTATGGAATAAAGCCAGAAGCCAAAGCCAAAAAAAAAGGAAGAAATTATATTCAAGAGTAAAATTATAGAATCATAACCATCAGTAATACAAAACAACACCCTGTAGTTAGCCACCATTTTCTCTTCCTGCCGTCTGTTGGTGTAATCAGCGGTTCAGTTATGGACCACTCAGGGTGCTTCTTCAGTGCTCCTTGGATGGATAAAATGGGCAGACTAAATAAATAAATAGTTCTGCAAAGCAAATAAGATGCTTTTGTTTAATTTTCATTGACATAAGTAATATGAAAAGTCAGAGATTTGAAAAGAGTCCTGTTGAAGGAACACCAGCATCCTCAAAGGACATTGACCCGAAAGTGCTCTGTTGCTTTTCAGATGGAGAGAAAGAAAAAGCATACCATGTGAGTGCAGGATTGCTTCCTGATGGAGAGGCTTTTACAAAGGATACAGTGTGTGTCTGGAGCTCATACATATGGTTTTATGTACGTGTTTGTGTTTGAATGCAGAGATGAAAGTTACACATGATGCATCATGCTATGCAGGCAGCACCCACCCAGGTTTCATAGGTCAGGGTAGATTACCTGCATTCGCACAGAGAATGGTAATGATTTATAGGTGAAGCGGGGTCAGTGGCGTCCATGAGAATATATTTAGGTAGTCCACTGTTGTGAACCATCTGTAGGTCCCACTTGGAGCCCTGAAATTCAGGTGAGCAGCTGGAGAGCTACAGATGGCTTACATACTGGAGGAAAAGAGCTGGGTCATGGGGATGATGATAGACTTGCCTCCACCATTATATGTTGATCCTTGTGAAGCAAAAACTGATTTGCACTCCTGAAGGGACCTCGCTATGAAATCCTGATTTCAGATGGAAAACACTACAGGTCTGGCTTTTCCAAACTTTTGAAAATACTGACAGTAATGAATAAATTCTAAAGCACACTGAGTTATTGCTGTGGGCTTTGATGTCATGTAGCTTGGTATAAGTCTCATTGCACCATTCGTGGGGTTCATGTCAGTGTGAAGAGCTGTGTAAGAAACAGTGTGATAGAAGCAGCTCAGCGGGGTTAGCTTTAATGCTCCAGATGGCTCTCTAGCATAGCCAGACAGTGCATTTCATTTTCACTCAAGCTTTGTGGACTTTCTCTCTTGCCTTGTTGAATTGACACTGTAACAGTCTGATTAGGATTGTATTTAAATATTTATCTTTTTTTATTGCTTAAATGTGCATTGCTAAGTTAATTAATACGTATATTTCCCATTCCACTTTTTCCTCCTCTGACTTGATGTGAAAAGAATTCCAGCACCAGACACTGAATGCACATCATTGGCACTTTTCCCACATTTGACGTCATCTGCATTTCTTGGACTTGCCAATACCCTTTCAGGGAAGAACTGGGCTTTCAAATTCTTATATTTCTATTGCTGTCTGTGCCAGTCAGATCAATAGCAGTATCAGTCCTGTCAGAAACTGGAGAGTTAAGACTCAAAGGTTATGTCACCAGCATAAAGCACCAGAGTTGCTCTCTAGGGAAAAAAGGAAATTGGTTTTTATATTTAATGAGTCTCTTTTGTCTGGTTTTTTTTGTTTGTTTGTTTGTTTGTTTGTTTTGATGAGTTTATAAATCAATACCGAATGAGCTGTCCTTGATCTTGGAAACAAAATGTCACTTGGCAAACAAAACAGAATAAAATCGTCCTCCCTGAAAATGGCAGCATTAGAGGTTAGTGTCAAGTTCACATTGGTTCATTGTTTGGATAAATACCATAGGACATATTAATTTACTCATTCTTACCGCTTAAAGAGAAAATACAAACATGACCTTGATAAATAACTAAATAATTTTCTGCTTGGTAAATAATGTTAGCAGGCATGCAAATCTTGTCATACTTTTTGTTCTGAAGAACTCTAAACCTTATGTACAGCAAAGACATCACAAAAGGACATCAAATTCTCTACACAGGTTTCATCATGACTAGGACACACGGAAACGCACAAATACATCATGAGTAAAAAATGAATAGAAATGAATAACTAGCACATAGCACTATACCACAGAGCTCTGAGGTGTAACAGGATGCTCTTCAGTATTCTCAACGACAGTGAGCATTTTCTGTACGTTTTAAAAAATATGTATGATACATAGTAATCTGAATTATTGAAGAGGGCATCAAATGGCGTTGCTTCAGGTAGTCAGAGTGGACAATACATGTATAAGCCATACTTTTACCTTTTCAACTTGTAGCTCTGGATGTATTTGAGGCATTCCTTCAAATGCATGTTACATCCCTTTGGTTTTATCCAGTGGTTAAACCATATTCACTCTGACAATGACATGTCTTTCCTCTTTTCAGAAGTCCGGTCGTCTTTTTCTTTGTTGAAGCAGCACAATTGCCTGAGGGACTCTTACATGAAATAATAGCCTCTTTTTGCCTTCTAAGTGTGTAACCCTCCATCCCCTTTTTTTTCTTACAACTTAGATGTAAACTCTTTTTCCATAAAAGTGTCACTTCTTTTATTGTACTCTTCCTACTTTTCTGTGTGATGGTCAACAGGGAATTTGCTTCTCTCATTTATCCAGACTTATAACTTTACTTACTCCATGAGATGATTTCTTTCTTCCTGTAAATGATAAGATCTAAACTATTTAGCTAAAAACATTTACATTTTTAAGCAGATGTTTTTAGCTCCTTTTTCACTAGTTTGCAGTAGATACAGCTGTATATAAAAACGCAAAACACTGATGTAGACAAAATGCCTTCTTCTCTGGAAGAAACAGTGCAGCCAAGTGCTACGTTTTTATTCTGTTCCTTACTCATTTCCAACGTTTTTAAAGCTGAAGTGTTTTCCTATAAACTAGTTATTATATTTATTTAGTTTTAAACCTTAGAGACTACAGATACGTCAAAGATGCACATTTTTAAACATTTATATTAAAACCTTAAATTGAACACATTGTTTTTCCGTTTTTTTGTTTTTTTGTTTTTTTTGTTTTTTTTTTTTACAACAGTGAAATTTATGAAGACCTCCATGTTTTCTGTTTTACAGACCAGTGCACAGTGACAAGATCCTATCTTTTCCTCCACAAGTTCTGGTTCTTTAGCACCATCTACTACTTCGGTAACTGGGCCTTTATTGGGGTAAGTCCATGGCTGTAAATAAGAAGTCATTATCTTGATCTAAAGTCAAGGAGGTGAATTCTTCTCTTTGGCTCGTGGGTGAATCAAAACACTTTAGTTATTTTATATCTTCCAAACCATAAAACATGTACAGCAACCCTAACCCTCTATAAAACATCTAATTTAGTTCAGTATTTTCTTCAGGAAGGAGTGTGGGTGCAGAAGAACATCAATTAATTTTCATTCTGAATAAAAGGTTATTGGAAAATGCTTCTCTGAGATGGCACACTGCTAATCTGCTCAACAAATTATTGAATAGCCTCTTTTCCCAGAGTGCTGATGCTGATTCTATCAAATGATCTTCATGAAATAATTCCTTATTTGTACTTTTCTTATTATTATTATCAGGCTTTCCTCATTGGTCTGGTGGTGTCCTGCTGCAAAGGGAAGAAGTCGGTGATTGAAGGAGAGGTGGAGGCTGACGACTCAGATATAAGTGACGACGAATATGTGCACTGAAAATCTGTATTTGCCTGATGGAGTTTGAATAGTTACCAACCCTACATTGAAGGGACTAAAGGGTACTTTTTGATAAACAAATAAATAACTGTCAATAATTTATCATAACTGATTTTTTTGGTCTTAAGGAGTTATTGCAGTGGTGCTGTGGTGATGCCATCCTTGTTTTGAGTTGACATGTCCCTCCCCTCAGTGAGGCGGCTCAGACTGTCTTTCTCAGTCAATATTATTGATGACTTTGGGATCCTGGGAGTGTCCTCCAACTCAAGCCTACCTTGAGAATTGACTTCTCAACAATTTGAAGCTGACACAAATTGGTCATTTTTCTACTGCTGGAGACAGATTATTGCAGCAGCAGGGACAGGGTCATATGCTGCTTCAAAACTTGGACATAAACTAAATTTTCCCATTCTCTAAGCACTTTTCAGACACTTTACTTTGGGACAGTATCTAATGTTGGCTTGGCTAGACATTTTGAAGATAAAATACTGACAACTATTGAGCCAAACAAACTATTCTGCTTGTTTGTTTTTTCTGAAAAGGTAATTGGTATAAAGATAATGATTCATCAGTGTTGGCTGCATTTTCAAACTTTACTTTGCTTGTTGGTGTCTGAGGCTGTATTGCTTGTAGATGTTCAGCTTTTAACTCCTGCTTCTAGGTACTTGCTGTTTCGGGCTTTTATTTAAGCAAATGTTATGTGAAATGTAAAGGACCAATTGTGACTAGTATTTTCAAGGTTTGAGTTATTCTTGGTTTTTAATTAAATATGTTAAACAGCTTTTTTCTCCGTGATGTGGGGTGGGGGGGAGACGAAAAGTTAATCAAAGTTATGGGTGCAATTTTGTTTTAATTAAGGACACTTCTCATTTTCAGCAGCAGGCTCATAACACAGAATTATTAATGACTTTTTCAGTTGTATTTAGTGTATTTAGCAGTCTGTGTCAGAATGAATACAAACTGTTGATTAAGTAACAATTAACATGTTCACAGATATTGCACTATGAATATGATTATGACTTTTTTTTTTTTGTTTTAATTTGGAAACCAAATTTTTGTGCCTCATGAATGTATTTTACCATGATGGGCACACGCTGCTGTAAATGACAGCCTAAATAGCATCAATTAGATAGATTTAGAAAAACAGAGAAATGTGATTACATGATGATGACACAGGCAGCATCACATGGAGTTTTCACCTGTGACTGGTTGAGGATGTTGAACGATATCTGTTGTATTTAAAGAAATAAACCCATTTTAAATGCCCAAAGAGATGTACTTTTTTTCCACTTGCTATCCTTTTCACCCTTTCTTTCATATCCGATCTTCAGTGCAGATTTAGCTTTCTTGGTTTCTGAAATGTCAACATAATGCATCTGTAACCATTGTCACATGTGTTTGCAGTCCCATCGCCTCCATGTGGCACTTAATCAGTCAGTCAGGAGCTTGGAGCAAATTGTTTTTGCAGTGCATGTAGGTGAGTACATACCTTTGTCTAGATCAAGCTAACTTTCAATCTTTTGAATTGTTTAACGCTTCAGAGTGTTTCAAGTTCTTATTTATAGAGTGGCTGGGTCCTTTCCTGGGGTTGAAACTTTTATTATTATTATTATTTGTTTTTTATCAAAACCAATACACCTCCACCAGCTGATCCCATTTGAATCAAAGCTGTCCATGGTCCTTTTTTATACCTGCCAGCCCCTGCTATCGAGTAAAACCCCTGGAACATCTGGCCATCATATTGCTGTATATAAAAATCTGGCTCCACTAAGTCTGTGTGTTGTAGGAAATCTGTGATCACACTAAAGGAATTTGAAATGGCCTTTAATTTGGACAGTTTTTTCATAGTGGTCACATTTATGAAATCTTTATGAAATGCAAGGTCATTAATTTTTCAAAAGAAGTTTAGGGGTAACAAGGTGAAACTGACGGGTAAATGCGTCTGTGATTGGATTAGTATGTAACTCCTCAACGCTTGTGTCGGGTGGATTTATGTGACATTTTGTCCAAGAGTCTGTCGTATGCATACCTTGTACTTATTGTGCACATTTACTCTGATTTAAGACATTATGTGATATTCCACCCCCACGTATTCAAATAAACACACAAAAAAAAGCCTTGAGCCAAAACACAAAGCCCCAGAACTCTGGCAGGCAGGATTGTACGATCAACATGTCAGCTTTGACGATTTGTGCTGCTCGGAGTGCAACTTTTCTTGTCATTCCCATTATTCAAAAGCCAGCGTTGTCTCATCTGTTCCCTTGTGTTTTAAACTCCTCTTTCAAGTTTGTTTAGGAACAATGAGCACACTTCAATGAATAAATTAACAAATTAGTGGGGGAAAAGTATTTTTGCGATGAGCTGCAACATTCAAAAGATCTGCCTGAGGGCCATTCATAACAGATGCATCTGATTTTGTCTCATTTTATACACAATTAGAATTGTGATGTGCATTAACATGAACTCCATTAAAACTGCAAGTTATATGCAAATTCAATGTACCCCAGTATTTGTTCGGGGTACACATTATTGCTGCAATTGGAGCAATTTTTTTGACAAACAGTTGTTGTCAGATAAGGGTTAGGATTAGCATCTTCACACTCTAACACTACAAGATGTAAACAATGAGGGTAAGAGTTAGACTTCCTGAAAAAAGCTCTGCGGTGTCAGACAAATTTTTAATCAGTCCTTATAATTATCAGTGCAACAATGGAAATAATTTCCTTCCAATATTTTATGAGATCACCTCTTCGTTTTTGGGGCAGTAGCTGTTTTTAAACGAGGTCAAAGCGATTGTGTGACGATACCTGAGAAATTATACGACATCACAGCTGTGGTCAAGATCGTGTGTAGCCATCACCTATATTGATTCTCCACAGGGTGAAAGTCAATAATGGATTATGTGGTGGTATTATAATGGAAGTACCAAAGTTTGATGAGGGTTTCAAATTTTTCATTTCATTTCAAGTACAACAATCCTGGAAAGCAATTAGAGTCTTATAGTTTATTTTAGTTTTCGGACTCATCCAGAACAGTTTGCTTACTGCCGGAAGTTTGCCCCCAATTTACCACAAACCCGTTTTTCTAACTTATCATAAAATAAATTAATTTAATTTTACACTAGTTCTTATAATTCTGAAGGGAATTTTCTCATTTTAATAATTTGAACACAGTTATATGACCTAAGCCAGCTCCTTTTGTTCTCTATTTGCTGCAGTTTGTTGGTGTAACACCTATAAAAGGCAAGAACCAGCTAAATGGCACTATCACCAGGTAATTGCTTCATTATCTGAAGAAAACAAAGTTCATGCTCACTTGGTAACAAATTCATTAATCTTGTCTTGAGAAAATTAATTGCAGATGTTTCAAGATAAGGAGATTGTTCACCCAGGGTTTTTTTTTTTTTTTTTTTTTTTGAGATCACAGGGTAATTACAGAGAAGTTTACCTACCTGGGTTCATACTGATACTAATAATTTGGAAGAATGAAAGTTTTCAGCTCCAGTAGTAAGCTAAATGTAAACGCACATTTTCACTGCACATTTCAAACATTTACTGTACGGACGTTTATATTTTTATGAGGAGGCTGACATGAACAGCAGAAACCTTGTTAATGGTGCTGGATGAAAAAACAAAAAATAAAATTTCAGGGGATGAAATTCTACAGTTTTACTAAACAAACACTGCTTTTCTGCTCTAAATTTGTCCTTTAAACAGTTTTTAGACCTCTTTTTGATTTTTGGGCAGCTTCAACGCTTTCCTCTGGGCATTATCTCCTCTGACAGGCCCTCGATAGGCCGGCCCTTTGGCTTACCCCTCAGTCAGGCCTCCAGGGAGGAAAGAGAAGCAGGATCAATGTGATCATGTTGATTCAGTCTTTGCAGGCCCTAAGCAGGTTAACCTCTCTGCTGTTATGGGCCTGTGGGACCTGCCACTCATTTCTAAATGTACGTTGGTCCAGCAGGCATGTCAATGTGTCCCAGGCTCATTCAGCAACAACTTCCTGATACAGCTTTCCAATTGTGGGCATAAAGCAGTTTGTCAACCTGATAACCAGAAACATTTACAATGTTAAGCTGTAATTTGTGCGTAGAAATCAAATGTTCTGAAGGATTTTCATGAAATAACAGTTCAACGTGAAATATTCAATCATTATTGGCTGCCATCATCGTAATCTTAGTCATGTTACACTCATTAGCTTAGTCCCAGAGACTTCACAGCAAGTGGAGTTGTTCCATATTTCATGGTGGTTATTTTGGTCATGTTTGCAATTTAAAGGCTGAAAGTCAGAGGGGGCACAGGCAGGCACTTTGATAGTAATGATTTTATTTAGGCTTGTTAACAAGGATAAAAGTGTTATTTCTCTAACAGTGATCAATTAGAAACCGGTGGATTGATAGGACTGTAGTAAGTGTGTAGTACCTCTTTAAATAGCCCTCATATGTGTGTACACACATCAATATACAGCTATACAGTATGGAAATAATTCACTCAGTAGAGCTGAAGGAGAACTTTGATCCCATGAATATGTTGTACTTCTCCTTTAAATACTATTATTATTATTATTATTATTATTATTATTATTATTATTATTATTATGCCATTATCTCTGGAGGCACTGAAACTTCTCTGTTTAATTGCCTCAAAGCAGTGGTGGGAAATAGAGGCATCCATTAATCTCTCTTTATGCATAAGAAAAAAGCAACAAAAAATTATTTCAACAGCTGCAGGGATGATAACTAAAAGAAATGTACTCAGTAACTTGTGTTATTTGCTCTCCCAAGATGACTGTGGTGATTTGAAGCGTGACAGTTTAGTTTTCATGTTGAAGTGTAGATCGCAATCTGGACTGACTTAAGCTCAAAAAATAACAGTCAATCAATACTGAGTCCCCTGAGCTCACTGTGTAAACCAAGTATAGCCACAGACCAGGGCCGTTCAGGCAGGGAGCAGTTTAAACTGAAAATACAGCCATCTTTTCCATCTCGAAAATCACTGAGAAAAGGTTTCATGTTTAATCAAGAGTTTTCTGTGTGAAACATGTAAAAGCAAAGCAAGTGATGAGATGACGATTCACTCTATTGGACATTGTCACATTAATGAGAAAATCTCTCCCCAGCCTCCACCAGGCAGCCGTACTGTATATAATTAACTTAATTATGTCTGCTAGACTGAACTGACACACTGTAAAATGTCTAGACTGAGATCTGTATTGAATCAACTGAATTGATATAATGGTAGAGCAGAGCTCAAAGCTGCTTTTATTGTCTGCTTCCCCCTCTTCTATTTTTGTCGTCTTTCTTCACTGATGGTGCGGATCCAACTCACACCTCCTCCTCCTCCACCTCCTCCTCCGTATCTTCCTCCTCTCCTGCTGGGTGGACTACTGTTCCCCGGGGGGAGGACACATACTGATGCTCTCATTGCCAGACTGCCAGCTATACTGCAGACCACCAGACAGCAGAAACAACATTTTCCTGCGCTCTCACACCTTCCTCCAATTTTTGCGCTCTATCTGTGGGCCCCGTCTGCCCAGAATGTTTTTCAACTGCTCTTGTTGGGCAAATTGTCTGGAGGCGCAGAAAAAAACGTATTAGGAGTTTGAATGTTTCCAGTTTAAATTCAGAAATCAGATCAGTGAAGAAACCTAACAGTGTTTTCCTACAGCCTCGGTTAGAGGTTTGGTTTAAGTCATCGAGGGAATGACTAACCTGAGCTAAAAATGATCAGGGGCAACAGTGTGTGAGGTGCTGCAGAGAACTTCTTTGACATTTTAATCCAGTGTGTACTCAATTAATTGAAAAAAGGTTGGATGCAAAAAAAAAAAGGGCCACTAGTTTTCTGTTTCTTTTTTTTATATATCTAGTCACATCCCCATCATTTCGATTCAAGCAAGGCCAGCAAAACCCCACAAACCACATAAACTTGACACAACCTCTGAAGCAGTACGAACATACTTTCTCTTTTATTTACATTCCTTTTCAAATGTTAACATTTTTCGCTATAACTTTTGATCAGGTTGGCATTTTTTTCTCATTAAAATAAATTGGCACAAGTAAAACATATGTAGACAAAAGTTTATTTACACCATACAACATTTTGTTTTTAAATATTTTATACAGAGCTGCAGATGAGAGAGCTTGCTGGGATCCTTCAAGCAGATTCTGCAGTATTAAAGTTGTGAAATATATTATTTATATAAAAGTGAGTATTATCTTTATTGCATTTAAAGCAATGAAGAATGTAGCTTGACAAACATTCATTTTAATATGACAGAAAAAATCCTCTTTGCCTCCCATGTTTTATATTATAAAGTAAAAAGTGTAGTAATGGCCAAACAGACTGTTATAAATTTTTTAAAAACCTGCATAAATATATACATTGTGCTCCCGGGTCAAGTTTTATGAAATCAAAACTAGACCCAATGAAGCTGGGACGACATGGCATGTCATTTGCTTTGTGAGGTTTCATCTAGAGAGATTACCTTTTTTAGCCAATTCCTCAACAGATAATTTGAAACACATGATGGTAAATATTGTACACCAGGCTGCCCCACACTAAGTACACTAGTGAGAATACAAAAAGTAACACTGATGTTTTTTTCCCTTTTTTCTTTTTTCTCTCTCCTTAGTCCTTATATTGTATTGGCACATAATGTCCCTGCCACACTCGTATTATCCAGATATGTATGCCAAGGCTGTTAGAAAAGTCTGTTGCTTTATTCAGTGCAAAATACATCCCTTCCTCCTCCTTTCCTAGTTTGCATTTTCTCCTCTTCACCCTCTAGACCTCCGTTTGGAAGTCTCCCTCCTGGACATCTAAGGGTAAGTTGACACACTTTTCCCATTCTGCAGGCGTCATCTCCAGTGAGTCCTTGGTGTCAGATTCTAGTACATTCATAGTGGCGTAATTCTGGTACTCACACGCTGGATTGTAGCTCTCCCATGGGTTCTTGTTTGGCATTGCCTTGTCCTGTGAACATGGCCAGTGGGATGGGATATTAGTGGCATGACATCCTCTGCATCTAAACTGTTATTTTTTTTACAAAAAAAAAAGAAAGACTCAATGCATAATATGAATTCCTTCCCATTGCTAATTGAAAACAATGGATTAATGCTGTGAAAAGCATCAAATAACAGAAGATAATGGTTGTGTATTAAATGTGAACATGCTTACTCTATTATCATGGAGTCATAGCAGAATTGTGCATTCCCCCAAGCTTAATAACGGGTGTGCTTTACGGGCTTCTTGTGTGAGCCATTCATCTGAATGTGCTCTCATTGACAGTCCCAAAGACACTATTAAAAATAAGGGAGAGAAGCTGCTCCCAGTGAGGGAATATAAAATGGATACTAATGTCTGCAGCCAGCTCTGCAGTAGATTCATTTGGGAGGAAAAAAAAGAGAAAGGGGGAGTAAGAGTGTATTGTGGTTTTCACTTTCTGTACAAAAGAACTTGCACTGGTAACTAAGCAACAGACCTCAAATTACATTGTGCTGTACGGGTGATTGAAATGTGAGTGAAAAAGGATTACATGCAGCTAAAAGTCTGCGGCACAGCTGACATTGTCTAATACTCTGGCCGTGTTTGGTCACCGGCACAATTTCTGTTTGTTGCATTCAATACAGGAAACATTGCTGCTTGTCTGGGAGAGACGGATAAATCTCGACACCCCCGTTGTCTACATCTCCAGCCAGGTGTGGAGAAAGATGGCGGGACCTCTGATTTGTACCAAGGTCAGGATGAATTCTCATAACTTGCCTGACTTCTTCATCCACTGTGACAAAAAAGAAAAGCCACCCTCCCTCCCCCTCGCCACCCTCACACACAGTTTCAGTATGAGAACAGTGAACTTCAGGTAATATTTGCATAGATGTTGATAGATTAAATAATCTGCCATGCATTAATGGAAAAAATGATGGGGTTGCTAAGTAGATAAATGTGCATGTAAATAAAAGTGCATTCATGGCCTTGCATTGGAATGGATGCACTCTTTTGCAACAAGATTACCAAAAAGGCTTTTTCCCTGAAACTGGCCTTGTGGAGGAAATGCTTTAGTGCTTTTAAGGGGCAGCTCTCTCGCTCGCCACCTCACTAGCCGCCCCACCCTCCCCCCAACCCCTGCCAGCTGCTGGCAGGCCCACTAGTATAGGAAGCTTCTCTTCCACATGAATACTTTAGCTACATAGATGCTCATTTGCACAATCACACACTATGTGTCCTGCACCGGATGCCTAAATAGGGTATTTGGATGTTACCCTCTTTAACTGGCTGACAGCCACGCCCGTGGTTTCCTGTTACTCACCATGCTGCCCATATTTGGTATGTCTCGAAATCGGTCCAGGGTTTGAAATTTCTGATTCAGTTCCTGGAACAGCTCCATGTGTCTTTTCCTGGTGTGCATGACTTTCTGCAATGGCAAGGGTTTTTTCTTTGGTATTGACAGCCAATAATGGAAATGCATCTTCCTCTCCACCCCCTCCAACTCTGATCAATTTGTTAGTGTCATGGTAGTGTACTTATAGGCCAGGTTTGAAACAATTCTACTAGTCTCTGCATATATACAAGTGACTGCCAAAGTAAAGGAAACACCAAGATAGTTAAAGTTGGGGTGACGGGGGCTGACAGTCTTAGGATTTTTAGTTTAAAGATTTTTAGATTAAAGACAATTCTTCAATTTAGTATTTTAGTATACTAGTAGTATATTTGGTATTTCCTCATGATCAAACCTTGGCCTCAATGCCCAGGGTTGGTGTGCATCTATTCTGAAGGAAAATGCACCCTTTCTCAAAATAGTTGCCAGTTGCCTCATGTTTCCTTTACGTTGAAAGAATGTACAATATATATGCAGCAAAGCCTGATTTAACAATGCAAACAAAAAGCTAGAACCTGCCAGAGGGGGTTTGAATATGTGTTTGCAAGCCACGATAACAAGTGCTGAAACCAGTGGTCAAAATCAGATGTGAAATGTGCAAATGACTTTAAAAGCGTACATTTTGAAAATCAACACAGAGCTAATGGATGTTGGAGATGGAGGAGGACAAAATGTAGATGAGAACTGTTGCCCTGTTTGTCAGATGGCAGCTTTGCTTTTAACCTTAACTACACCACATATCAATAAATCTTGTTGAGCCAAGGCTGTGTGACTCCAATAAGCTTAAGAGGCACGACAAGTACTAGTAAATCAAATGACAAACACAACTGCAAAAAATGGCTTTTCTCTGCATAAAAAAAGCTAGATGCATGTTCTATGGCGAGAAGCGTCCTTGTTACGTACCTCAAAGTCCAGATCAGAATATCGTGATTTTCGTCTCTGTAAAAATAAAACATGAAGGCGTTAAATTATAAAGCAAATCAAGTTTCAAAAAAAATGTACATTCACAAACATGTCTGGAAGTGTTTATTTCAGCTCTGTGTCCTCTGTGCTTCATCCACATGAGCATATGTACCTCTAAGGAGCTCATAGATATTGTAGACCCTGTCTCACTCCTAGAAAGCCCCGCAGTTTCCTCCATCTCAGCCAGGAAGTTCTTAACAGCCGAGCGAGGTTCAAAGGGCAGGTTTTGCATCTGCTCGGGAGCACTAGGATACTGCTGCTCCAGGTTTACATTCATGTGGTCCATGCCCGACGGGCTGATATTGAAGTCAGGACTCATCTTGTAATGCATCAGCCTCTCGTGTGGCAGCGTATCCATAGTGATGTTCATCTTGGTGTCCTCTTTCAGGAGGGTGGGCACGTTGCCCGACCCTGACACCGCTGCTGCAGAGGCACGAGGCATGACTATGTAGTCTGTCTCCATCATCTGGCCCTGCACGGGGTGGCCCTCCATGTCATGGCCGCCCATGTCCTGGTCGCTCTGGCGCATGGTGTCCTCGGTGCACAGGTAAACAGTGCGGCGCATCTCGGCGTTGCTGTCAGCCATGCATTGCTCTTTCAGCTCGCTCACCCCCATCGGCATGTGCAGAGCTGAAGGCTGCTGGATAATCACTTTGGACATTATGTTGCCAGGCAACGTGGAGTAGTTGAGACCCTCAGGGGCCTTCTCATCCTCTTCATCGTTGAGGGAAATGCGGGACAGGGTGCCAGTTATAGTTGCGGCACGACAAGAGCCCATGTCCTTGTGGAGTGCTGAGGAGCAGAGCAATACGAGGATTAGTGGGAATTTCTCCGTAATGAAAGTAATGTCACAGTTTGCTGAGATTATCCGGCATATGACTAAAAGAGCAAGAGAATGCAAATCAATATGAAGCAATTCTCAAAGGATTTAGAGCTGCAGAGGAAAAAAGGGGAAAGTCAGTGTGAATATACACCGTTTGTGACATTACACCTCATTACAGAGGGACACCACAGCAGCTATCTCTAGAGGATGTTAGGTAAACAAGGATATAAGATTAATTCTTACTGCTATTCAATATATGGCATGCTAATCCTAATTTAACGATTGGCGATAACCTTGTAACGCACCAAATGTTCTAAGAGACGGCAGCTGTCTATTCAGAAACACCCTCTGGTTATAAGAACACAGTGTCCTCTCGCTGAGTGTTTTAATCTTACCCTCATGAATCAGTAGGAATCACATTGTCTGCTCGTAAAAGGCCTCAGTATTAATACCAGACTCAAAGTTTACACTTCTGCAGAGTGACACTGCAGAATATTACCCCTGCTGCTGACAATAATCCCTTTTCGTAAACAACCAACACAAACTCTTTTTAGGCCCAGAGAGTAATCTGTAAAGTGCACTTCTGTCTGACTGCAGCTCTATTTCTGCCCTGAATCTGGTCATGATTTATAAATGACACCTGTCTGTTCAGCCTTTTGGAAGCAGGGATTCCACTTTAACTTAACAAGACTGTGCAGTATGAAGTACTGGGGTCAGGAGAGCCAGACAGCCCTTTTCATCACTTAACAAGCTGTGTTTCTGATAGCTCTGAATAATGGCCAGCCTGGTTACTCCCTGCAGATTTGATTTGCTCTTCATCGGTTCGGAAGGGACTGGAGGAAGCCAGGGCGGGGGGGTTTGTGTGAGTTTTTGCCACATACAGGATAACTTGCACAATCTCCTCTGAACATTTCCTACCAGAGATGACTTTGGCTCAGAAAACAACAGAACATCTAGATTCAGGATTCATAAAGTCAATCCTCCAAAAAAATCTGACCCGTAGCTCCTATGCACATATTCTATAGCAGCATGCAATACGTGATTACAAAAGTGGAACTGCAGTTATTGACATTTGTTGCAGGAAAGCTGGAATGAAGTGAATATCCAACAGTTCTCTTTACCCTCTTTTGTTCTCAGATTTAGTCAGTGTTGGTAACTGTGAAAAAACTCCTGTGGGGATTGTTGGCTATTATGTAAGCTGAGCTATTTTTTACTGTCTAACCTCTTTTGGGTTTTTTTTTTTTTTTTTTTTCACAGGCAAGACACAGAGAATCTTGTTAACCAGAGACCATCTGTTTACCTGATCGACAGGCGATGTCCACATCTTTCTCAAAATCAGTCTGTGGATGAGAAGCAAGTCAGATGGTCAATATTCCTGAAAATAAAACCTTTTATAGTAATGTCTGTTTTCAGAACCAAGGTCCTCCTCATCTTCATCCGTGCAAACCGGCTGCAAAATTAGGATCAATAGTGTTTTTTTATTATTTCCCAAAGTGGTAGAAAACTGCCAGGCAATCGCATTATTTTCTCTGCTTCATCCCAACAATTTATCAATAGAATGCCTATAGAAAAAAAAATGCTACTGCAGCAGCTGGGAAGCATTTTGTGTTCATTGCTAATGACTGTATTGAACCAGGGGGCCCTGACACCATTCTGCTGTCATGAAGACTATTTCACTCTGAGGGGCATTAGAATACTAATGGCAGATCATTGCTATGACACGCCAGTGGCGTCGTCAGGCTAGATGAAGAGACTGGTGTCTCATTTGAAAGGTCAGGACGGGAGCAGTCCTCTATTACCCTTCACGAGGAAACGAGAGGGACGCATGGCAAACATGGACAATAAGTTCAGTCACACAGTCGTAAAGGATTGGGCCGAGGGCCTATGGAAACCAAAGGGAGCATTTATTTATCCAAGAGCCAAGTCTCTACCATGCATGTAATTTCAGCTGTGGAGAAGTGTTGTGTGAAAAAATGATAAGCCCTGGGGAAACAATACCTCATATTGTAGAGGTCATATTAAACAAAAAAGTAATGACATGATTTAGAGCACAGAGTTAAATAAAGGTCAAAGATGTGCATTATAAATAACCGAAGAGCAGTAAGTCTGCTTAAATTACAGAGGACCTAATGATTAAAAATTACAGAGGGTAGCTGTGCTTACCATTATCTGAGCATGCCCATTAGGGAAGGTTCCTGTTGCATCACCAGTGATTGGGTCTTGGCAGTTTCTGAGCCGACATCTGAAAGCATCTTGGACCTGAGGACATGAGTGGGACCAAGTTTTTTTTTTTTCTTTAGTTTTTTTTTTGGGGGGGTGGGGTGGGGATGATGCTCTTATGTCTTTGCTCTGATGGCAGAAAGTGGCAGAAAGGCCGACAGGAAGTAGGGAGAGAACAGGGATTGACATGCTTGGCGTGGTATGTGTGCCGCTTCTGTTTTTTATCATCACCATCATTTTTTTTTTTTTATTGCGCTTGTCAAATCTGAAATCATACAGTATTTTATAAAAACTATTTCTCTTCCATTTGTGATATTGTTTGCGACAGTGATCTCTGCAATGTTTTAAATGAAAAAAAAATAAATAAATAAATAAAATAAAATCCTGCGCAAACAGGTAAAGACCAACTAAAATGTTCCCCTACCTCTCTCCGTAAGATACAGTGCACCATCACAATGACAAAACCCTGCAGTGAGTCGAAGACGGCAAACAGGATCTGAAAGAGGATGGAGCGCTTGTCTGTCATGGCGAGCACTGCTGACATCCATGTCAAAGCCAGCAGAGGTAGGACAACACAGGAACTCCACAGGGACGCCCTGAGAGGAGGAAGGAAGGATTGTGTTAAAAAAAAACAAAACAAAACAAAACACAGCATGTAACATTATGTGTTTACAATAAGAGATATTCTTCTGCTGTAGCTCAGATGTCCTGTGGATGGAAGTGGAACATCAGTCTACGCTGCAGAGGACTGCGACTAGGTCGAAATTGTTGAGGTGGACACTCTGCACATACAGAGGACTCCCTGCGGCATCGTCTTATTGATTCAGAGACACTGACAGGTACTTACATTGCATTGCTCGCTGTAGTTGCTGATAAAGCAGTTGTTGATACAACACCACATTTGGCACACTTGAGAGTTAATCCTGTATGCGGCTCACTCATCTGTCTGTGGACACAACAGCATGACAAACAACGTTAGCAGCCACTATCCCAACTTTAAAGTCTCCCCCGTCATATTAGCCACAGTGGAAGCAGCCAATGTGTGGGCGATTTAATGATTTTCATTGTGGACTGATTCTGCCAAAGAAATACGAAGCCACGTCGCTCCCGAGAGAGATCTGACCTCTTTATGTGTACATCTAGTTTCATTTCAACAGCAAGAAAAGGAGGGCTAAATTTCCATGTGCATGAAAATAATTAAAGCATATGTATATTTTTGCATGATGTTAAGAATAAAAAAACAGAGGTACTAACAAGGACGTGCTGTCATACCCTGCTCGATGCTTCAGCTTCTTGTCCAGTATGCCATCTCTGGACACTAGTTTATTAAACACCAAGATGCCAATCACCATGTTGACCTGTCAGAAGGAAGCGGAACAGGAATATGAACTTTTCAATAAATCATCATATCAAACCCCCCCTGCCAAAAAACAACAAAAAGAAAAAACAACATTAAAAAAAACTGACAAAACAAGTTACTCATTGGTGCCATTATCGTCATCCTGGTGCCACTATCGGATCTCCGTCCGTGCCGAGCTTCAACCTCTAGCTTCTATTGTTTGCTCATCTCTGTGACATTTCAGCCAATGGATGAGGCGTGCCCTCTACCATCCGCAACAACAGCCTTAAGAAGGATCTGCCTGACAAGAATCACTTGTCTTCTGAAAGGCACCTTCTCCTATTATTAGCACAGCTTACATGAGTAGAAAACTGAATCAGACCTACAGTAGCTTCCTTAAATCGCCAGGCTACAGCCTCTTGAGATTAAGAGTTCATTAAATATTTATACAAATACATTTGGGTAAGTTTTAATTTGCGCACTTTGTTGCCGTCAGACATTCGATTATGATGTTACAGAATCAGTAGGGTGATTAAAGCAGTATGGCATTCATTCATACTGCAGTGACTTCTGTTTTTTTTTTTTTTTTTTTGAGATTAACTTTGAGGTTCATCACAACTGAAACACGTCTAATGCTCAAACTGAGGCATTTTGTTACTTAAAGAAGTGAATAAATAACTGAAATGACTACTTAAAAATCCCACCACATCACCACATTTGAAATTATTAAATTACTCCAGTATATTAGATTTTGTATAAATGTGATGCATAAATACTTATAAGCTCACAGCTACGTGAGGTGCCACTGTGGAATAGAACCGCCAGAGGCTCACGACTTTGACTTGTGTCTGTCCCACCTGTTTGGCACTTTCATAGCAACCGCAATTTTGGCACCGTTAAATAGCACCACATGAGGGTTTGTTGTTAATTTGAAAACAAGCAAATAAATGTCAAGTTTTATTCTCAATCCATGGCACGCTTTGTGAATTACGATGAATCTCTTCTGTTTTTGAAGGACGGGAAACAGTTTTGATGGATTTTTCTTTTTTCTTTTTTTATCCTAGTCGTTTTCTGTTGGAAATGTTTCCCATTTGTATCAAATTAAAAACATCTGATGACTAAAACCTACCAGAACAACAGCAGCAGCAGGTCCAACAAAGGCATACAGGAGTCCACCCTCCAAAGACAGCCAACAGCTGCAGGGAAGGAAAGGAAAATACCACTTTACCCGCAGCCAGACATCAACATCCAAGTTAATGGCGCACACAACCATGCAATTGCATTCCCCTTGATTGTCAGGGGAGATATGCCATATGTTGTAACTCCATTTCCAAAGTTTCACCGGGTAATAAAATGCTAAACAGATTTTAAACAGTGTTTATATGTTTGGTATCCAGCAGGGATACAACTCAGGCGAAATTGGGGTCTTGCTGTGCTATTTTGAAATTTGATTAGGTTCATGGGACTGTGTTTATGGCACTATTTAGGATCAGTAATCCACTGCAGACACACTTAATCATGACTCTGAAGTGTTACCATGAACCCAGTGCGTGCGCTGAATAGCACATTGAGATTTAAAGGAGAGAGAGAGAAAAAAAAAACTTACTATAAGGGTGTTCCATAGCCCTTTGTTTTGGTGAATCCCATCGAGACAGCAACCACTAAAGCTGGTAATCCTTAAAAGAGAAAACAATCGATAGTTATTTGAGCATTTCTGGTTGCTTGAGAGAACCGGGAGCACAAACCTGCATCAGACAAAGTCAGCCTGTGGGCCCTCGAGTCATTAAACAAAGCGCAACTAGATTCCCTCCATCAGAATCTATAACATGAGACTGTACGATCATTGGAGAGTATGTCATTACACCTCTACATTTAAGTAATCCTATCAACGCGGCGTATAGTATTCCATTAACTGGCAGAAGAGAGCAGGCTGTTCTGTGCTTTGACAAAATGGCAGCAGTGTGTCTGGAAAACCACACTGGTGAAATTTCATTGCAGTCTTCTAAGAAATTTCACCACCATCCGCACCTTTTACATCAACAAATGTTTTTATTTTTACATTTTTTCCCTCTCTTTGGCTCCTAATTATGGATCGGTGTAATAGATATGCTCCTTATTACTGTGTGCTCAGAATTTAAACACTTTTTTCTGTCAGAGCATCGCAGGCACGTGGTATTGATGTAATCGACTTCCTAGAGGTAAAAGCCAAAGACCCTGTGGCCACCCAGTCCCTCTCTGTGTTACTGAAGAGCTAAAGAGTGCCAATTGCACACAGCCATTGTCATAAATCACTGTGCAGGCAGCAGCCTGGTGGAGATGCCACACTTCAAACAGGCTGAATTAAGACACAACAGGTACCATGACATGTGTGCTGCTTATGAAATCATCCTTGAATCGAGGTGTTATTCTGTAGTTATTTTATTTTCAAATCATTTACATACATAATGAATAAAAACATAAAATGCCATGCATTTTTAGCATGACGCCATGAAATAATCGCCTTCTTTGCCATTACTGTGCCTGGTATGGCGTTGTGTAGAAATCTATGTGATTGCAGAACAGCCTTTGGCCATTTTTTTTTTTTTTTTTTTTTTGCAGCAAGCAGTGCCACTGCAATGACTAAGAGAGCCTTGTTTGTTGCTAGGTAACAAGAAGAATGAGTGTGGGCTCTTTCATAATCAAATAGATTTTTTTTTAAAAGGAGAGATTTCTAGTAGTCTGTAACAAAGATGGTGTTGGATGAAGATTCACACTGACATTTATCAAATGGAGGGAAAAAAAAGAAATCTTTAAAATGATTTTGCAGATATTTTGTCTGCCTGGCTTTTGTGTGTACGCAGTCATTTGCTACTGAATGTATTATTGTCGTCGTTTTATCTTTTGATGGTGTGACATTGAACTGAAGGGATCACAGTGTGGGAGGCAGTGGGAACTTAATTATCCAAGACTCGGGCTGCTTTGGATAATAAACACATTCTGCTGGCTGCACATCGCTACCTGTATGTCCTTTGTGGTATGTTACATTTTGACAGGTTAATGCAACAAATGACTGAACATTAGATTCAGCAAAGTATTTCAGAATATACAGATAATAACAGCAACCCACCGCTTCATTCTTCTGCTCTCTAATTTCTGAGGGTGTCAGTTCAAACATATTCTGCTGCAGTGTAAAAGCTCCACTCACACCCTCTCTATCAGACGTAAGGTCATTGCAACCTGCTATGGGAGACAGCCGCACCAGTCTGCCCGCCCGCCCCCCCCCCACACACACACCATTGCTCAAGGCTGGTCCATTTACCCAGCCCTCAGAGAGCATGACTGAAGCACAAAAGCATCCCAACAAAGAGCCTGATAGGATGAGGATCTGGCTGCCCCACAGAGAGGATGAGAACAGTGGACCGAAAAGACAGTTACTTGGAAAGACACCTAATCCAGAGACCTTGAGATAAAATGGCAGCTGTGAGGTATAATGAGAGATAATGGAGAGGTTTAGGGAAACATGCTGCTTACTTACCCCAGCCCAGACACAGAAAGCGCTTGCGGATGAGCCGAGTCCGAACCTTTCCCGTCACTGCCATGTAGGACTGCCAGGCTTCTGTGAGGACCCAGCAGAACGATGCCAGAAAGAAGAAGTGTAGAAAGGCTGTTGTCATGATGCAGACACCCTATCATTGGAGAAAAAGAAGAGATATTCATTGACTGTGGATTCACACGGGAGCTTCACATTTATAACCTATCAGCAAACCACAGCTGGTATAAAACTGGAGATGCAGCTGGGACATTGCTCTGCATGACAGAAACAAATGCCTGTACGCCATCAGCTCCCTGCAGATACACGTCGATTATATTGACAAGTTAAACTCTTCCTGCAGCACAAACTGTTGAGACCGGCCATCGAAGTGGAATGAATGAAACAAAGCATCGGTTTGAAATGCATCAAACGAGGCTGCAACAGTAGTAGAGATCAGAGCCAGGCTGGCTGACACAGAGAGCCGTGGCGTAGCATTCCTCTGCACTAACCCTCATTAGTATGCTGGGGATCCCACCTGGAGGCATGTGAGCCAAGGTCAACTGTTTTACACCAAGCAGAGGCGAACAAACCACAACACCACTTCAACGGCACAGAACGCACACACGTCGCAGGCGGCAGATTGGATTCCGGCTTGACAATGCAGAGGCACTTTTCAGCGTCATTAGCTCGTCCATCTTTGTTCCACAGAGGGGCATCGCCATATGGGGGTTGTTTAGATGAGGATTACCAATAAAGAGGTGTCCCCGAGAATTTTGTCATTGCAGGCTGACATTTGTGAGTGTGAGAGCAAACTACACCTTTTAGGCGGTTCAGATTGTTTGCAGTTTGAGGCTGCGGTAATCTGCGCGATACCGCACAAAGAGCCAAATATTGAAGTGTATCATTTCATCCCCGGGCTTCCACAACACACTGTGAGATCTCCCGTACAGCTTACATCCCCACTGAGAAAACCACACTAAATCCATCCATCCCCTGTAGTGTTCATGGGGTTCACACAAAACAATAATCCTGCATCACTTCATGCCCAGGAAGAGGCAAATTCTGTTTACTAACCCGCACAGGGGCTATAATTCCTGTACTGTAAAGGTGGATTTATTCAAATTCATATCTGGTGCATTCAGGCACTGTATGCATATTATAATCTTATACTACATGTTTACTGGCTATCAGAGTAGAAAATGAATCAGATTTTACCAGATCTGATGCTTTTGTGCAAAAATGTTTATCATCTTTGACATTTTGTTGTTTGGATATGGAGAAAACAACAGAACTTCATATAGCTAAACAATTTTTTAGCACTTTAAAGAAAAAAAAAACATCATAATTGTGTTACTACAAAAATGTCGTTGATGACTGCAAAGTAATTCCATTTTGGTGTGTATTTTTTTTGTTGTTTTGTGTTTAATAAAATATATATATATTTTTTTTCTTTTTTTCTTTTTTTATTTTATATATATAAAAGAAAATTCGACTTTGGTGAAATAAATTTGTTGGACTTTTGATCCTTTTAGAGCAGCAAATTTTGCAAAGCTGAAAATATTAACACAACGCCTGCATGTGAAATCAGTGATGAGTAAGCTTTGAGAAGCAATGGCATTTGCCATGGTTATGTACTGTATCTCCTATTGTTACCATCCATGGGAGCTTATGAACTCAGTGAGCTGCATGTTACCATCCCACTGTGTCAGTAATGATCACTGCTCTACAAACAGGACAATATTAAAGAAAAAGCTGCGATTTTGAGTGGGTTTTTAAATGAAGGAGGAAAAACAGTAGCTACACAACCTGCAGATTCACATCTATGGCTAATTCTGATGTTGGTGTTGCACATGTGCTGTTCACGGTGCTGAAAATAGAACCGCCTTGTTTCTTGGAAACAGGTCACACCGAGTCATCATGTTTCACGGTTCACACGGGTGTCTATACATTAGCTCTCTGTGGAAAAAAACGCCAAATAACTAAAAACTAAACCTGCTCGTTTGAAAACAGAGATAGGTGCGTTCCGATAGCCATGGTTGGCATTGACAGTTATACAAACACAAGGTTGAAACCTAGAGTGCTCACTGCCCTTTAGAAAGGCAAATGCCAGGAGATGCTGAGCACACTGTGTCAGTATCCATGGAAACAGAGGAACCGGGGAAGGGACCACATTAAAGCTCTGCAGGGATGATAGACATGGAGGTAAGATTAGAGGGGTATATGGGATGTACTTGGTGCCAGCTCTGAGATGGCAGTTTAAGGTCAGGACAGCAAATTTGATGAATTTCTTTCTGTGGCCTCGCTTAACTTTGACGACAGCAGCCTAAATGCTGTCTGAGATATGAAGACATGAAAAGCTAGTTAACATAAACCGTTTTGAACTCTGCTTTCTAAAACCACACCAGGCTACCCGAACAAAAGAAGGAGCAGTGATAAGCAGCACTGCTTCAGTTAGGCTGAACGTACACAACAAAAGTTAACTCCATGATTACATTAAATTCTTTAGAGGGCTTTTTTTTCATTTATCTTTATCACCATCCATTATTTAATTATTTACATTATTTACTGATTCATTAATTTGATGTATAAGAATGCAGCAAACTTTTCTGCCAGTCAGCAGTTTAACTTTTTATACATATTTTTTACTATTATTGCAATATGCACTTAAAGAAATTAGCTTGCTGGATATAATATTTATTGCACTGTGTCTACAGTCCTGAGGAGACCTGAACTGAACCTTAAAACATCACTTTTATTTTCCCAAACAGTCTGTATCAGTGTGGGAGGAGGAGGCCGAGGCAAGTGTACTTTATACAGTAGGTGCTCGGGTGGAGGACAATAAAATTTCAAATGGCAAAGTGGTGCTGGCAAAGTGTTGTCGAACCAGAGAGAAAACACTTAACAAAATGCACCGACTTCACACACTGCAGTCAGAAAGAGGTAAACTCATATTTATCAGACTTATACTGACTACTATACTCTAAAGAAGTGTACATTGTCCTGATGAGCCTCACCAACAAATCCTTGCTGTTAAGCTGATTTTAGTTTGTGTTCACAAATCATTCAGCTACGAGATTTGACCTTTATATTTTGTTTTCTACTCAGCTTTAGACGTTTTTCTTTTCTTAAAATTCATCAAATCTCGTCAGCTTTGCTCATTAATTATCACCAGCTAATGTTGTGCATGAAAACATATGGAAGGGTTTGAACTTATGTTGCAAAAATTATGGTTAATCTTATGTAACCAGAAAACTCTCAAGCTCACAATAGCACTATGATATTAATATTTGACAGCACAGCGGGTTTGATAAGGTGCTGGTGCCAATCTTTGAAGTCTGATGTTTAAACTAAAGAATATTATTTTTAATCCTTAAATGTATCAGGAAACATAAAAAAAATCTAAACCAAATACAGCCTGTAAAGTATTTCTGCTCATCAGAAGTGTCCGACTATTCAACTAGTGTTTGAACAGTAGCAGTGACTAAAGTGACATCTGCATTTGGATCTATAGAAGAGACGTCAGTAACATTTGGTGTTGCCGACATTGGTCGATAGAAATAGTTCAGAACAAATGAGTCGTATGAGTTAGTGTGCGAGTGATGCAGACCAAGAGGAGAATTAACGCCTGACTGCTTGCCCCCATCAGGGAAGGATTCGGTGACTCTGTTGGCCGCCTCATTGCTGGCACTGTTTGGCTCTTCCTGTTCTTTTAAAGGAAAGGGTCACTGCAAATCAATACGAAGGTGCGGTCAACATCACATTTTGGACTAAAGCCGAAGAAAGCGCTCTTCACTGGCATCATTAAAACAATCTTTTTGATGGTGCTCATACCTCCAGTGGAGTTCACAGTCTGGAAGAATGCAGGCACCTAAAGCTTTTCTGGCAGCATTTGATGATCTAACACCTTACTAAGACGCTCTGTTTGTTTTTCCTTTAATTTGTCACCTATCTACGTTTCCTTTAGGCAAAGCCAAATATGTGTGCTTCTTTTTGTTTGTCTTATTTCCATAAGCCAAGATGAACAACGACAGAGGACAAAGGAAGAGCACAGGCAGGCAAAGGTGACTCACTGACTTCCTGCTCCCAGAGGACACCTCTACAGCAAAGAGATGATTTCTATTAGACGATGAGCCACTCTGAATCCACAAACAGGGGAGCCAATTATATGCACTTCTTACAAGAGTTGGAGGAAAAACAAGTGAGGCAGTGTCAGGCAGCATGGCAATTAAATCCACACAGGGGGCTCCGTTTTTCCGTCTTGCTGGCCCACCACTCAAACACTGGCTTCTACAGTATATCTGATCAAACAGATGAAATGTTTCTCTAAAATTATAACTACAGGAAAGACACGCTGAAGCCTGAACAAAGGAACAAGAGGAATGACTACATTGTCCTCAGTGTATATATAGCAATAAGCTCAATAAGATTCGACTAGAGCAACAACGACATATCCTGCTATTGATGAAGGGGTTGCAGAAAAGAGCAATACCAGCATTTAGCATCTCAACTTATAAATATGTAATATAATATTTAAGGCCTCAAGCCCTGAGGGAAAATAATTGTCTCTGGTGGTTAAATGCCTGACTGTGTTCCCAGGCTTCATCTGGCCATTTCTGAGAAGCTCTGCTTGTTGTTTCCACTGGAAACAAGGTAGATGAGAATCCCCTTAGGGAACCAGAGTTGCAATCCATAAACAGAGAGCAGAAAGATGCTAACGTGCTCCGCAGAGCTAAAGAGAGTGTGACCTCCATTTACTCACGGCCATCTGACCCATTTTAATATAGAAACTCTGTTATTTAAGCTGGACATCAAAGCTGGTCCAACCAATGTTGGGCCATTTTAGATAAAGTAATCAACGCTGTCAAGGTAGGTTGTCAAGTCACTGTGCGAGACGCTGAAATGTAATCTCCAGTGTGTCTGTGAATATTTGGAAAACCAAATCAACCCTTTTGCAGATTGCAGAGACAGATATCCTGTTAGAAACATGCCAAGTTTGTATTCCAAGTTAACTGGCGGTCTTCATAATCAAGACAGGAGATGACTGGAGCCCTGACTAAATCTGACAAGGTTTCAAAAATCAGCTGAGCTTTAAAAAATGCCCTGAAGCTCCGTGTATTCAGTCTTGTTTACTACTCTGTGTTCAATACGTAAGAGCCAGCAAGGAAACAGATGAACTTATCATGCGTGGTTGCTGATCGTCTTACACACATCAACTTCTTCAGCTCTTGGTTAGACTTCGGTCACTTTCAATCTGTAGTGATTAAATTGTAGGTTTACAAAACACATTGTTGGTCATTCATTCAATACCGCCAATTCAATTCTCAGTGAACATGAGAAAATTTTGATTTGGAGGCATTTTGATTACAGTCTGGTCCAATACGAGCCCCCCAACTGCTGGTAGGCCCATCTGCTCTCAGAACAAGTCACACCAACCTTGGTGTGAGCCATGCTGCACAGCACCACTAGTGCTAACGTAATGATGGAATATACCACAGGTATATGTGCTGGATGTCAAAAAGCTGAGGGGAAGGAATTAATAAGCATCTGAGGGCGAGTATGAAACAAAGGGTGTGTGTGTGGGGGGGGGGGGCATAATGTGCTCCCTACAAAAGGTATGGGTACAGTGAGAATATGGTTACACAATAATGCCTGTGCAGTTGAACAATGTGTCATTCTGTGGGCATCTGTGTGGGCAGTTTGTAAATCCCAACCACTGTTTGCCAAACAATCTTTTGGCCACTTGCTCGGTGGCTAGTTATGAATCTGGACTGGGGGGGTGCATGTGTGTTGGAAGCACTGATTTTAATTCCCATTGACTCTCCTCAGCTCAACCTCAACTCTCCATGAAAGAGATTTCTTATCCCCCTGTGACGTCTTTGAGTCATTCTAGTGATGCTCACTGAACACTGGATCTGAGTACGAGACCTGCTTTTATCCTCCAACCCAACTTTCACTGCGTGCTTTATTGTTGCCATTACGGGATCCTTCTGGGGTGGCATCACAATAATTTCATTAGTGTCTGATTGACTGGCGCACTATGTCTCCTCGAGTGCATCACGTATGCCTCTCTGCTCCGACGCTGTCAGATCTCCTTAACTCCCAAATACCTTTTCTGACTTGTTAATGATTGCAGTGCTTCATGTTTAAACCACAGCAATGAGCTCAGCATCAGTATTTCATCTCCACGTGATCAGGCCGTACTTTTTCTGCAGTTTCTTTGGAAATTTTCATCGATAATTGTGTTTGTGTTTAGGATCCCCTCAAAAATGAGACGGTGCATCTCGAGGGGTGATACTACTTTGAAGCCAATTTTCTTCATAGCACAACACCTCTGATTGCCAACGGACTGAGGTTATCTCAAGTTTACCAGAGGACGATGAAACACCGGCATGAAGACCAACGGTCCTGAGCCGAAGCAGAGAGGAGCTACATCCCATGGAACATTTCATCTTCCATGTAGATGAAATATGAAGAGTTTCTCAGTTCAACACCAAGAACAGATTGCGTGATTTGCTCGAATAAGGCTGCAATTTAACAGTTACATTCTTGTTTTTATTCTTTCAGACAGAGTGAACATGTGGCACACAAAAGGCAATATTTTGTAAATCAAACATCTGGCGAATCAAGAAGTATGCTGATTGACACCTCACCCTTTTCAAAAGAAGACAAAAGTTGGCAGATTTTTCTAAAATGAATTGAGGCCAGGTGAGCAATGAATCAATTTAACACAATTTGACTTGATTTAAAAAATAATGAACATAAAGCATTACACAGTCTAGCACTGTGGAGCTGTCATGTCTTATCCACGACAGTAGACACTTAAAAATCTGAAAGAACTGCTCACAGAAAGAAAGAGTTCTGAGCTCTTCCCAAGGTCACAATGAAGTATCAGTTGTATCTTTCCAAAGAACCATTATCTAGAACTGAACTCTTTTATGCCTGAAACACCCACTGCGTTTTACAGTTTGTAAAATTTCGCTGAATAAATATATAAATGAGACTTACCACATTATGGGTTTGTGTTTGTCCAACAAGGATCAGTATGTTCGAGCAGATTATAGATAGGCAGAAGTTCAGCAGGATGATGGATCGTTCTGAACGAATATATCTATAAAAAAAAAAAAAAAAAAAAAGATCAAACCAACCAAATTAGTGCATTTCCTCAATTTGTTTGCTGGATGTTCAGTTAGAAAGTGTTGATAAATTGTGTTCGATAATCCAACATCATCGTGGTTGAGGCTTCTGCCCTTACCTCCACAGCACAGCGTAGATCACTGCCAACGTTATCAAGGCGAGGCAAGACAGACCACAGCCAACTATCAATGTTACAGATGGGACCCCTGAGTACTCCATGGTCTGTGGAGGAGACCCAGTGAGACAAAGCAGTCAATGGGAGGTTAGATGTGGTTCATGGAGGACAATAAATCTTTATCGTTGCCCAGAGAGGGAACTAATCAAAGCAACCACTGCCAATCGGAGTAGTCCACGGTGGGTTCCTTAATGTACTGTGAGGTCTGAGGTGTATGTGTGGGCTTGGAGGTTGCTTAGATACATCCCCAAAAGTTTCCACCTATCTGTGCTGGCAATAATTGAAAAAACAAAACATCTCAAAACAAAACAATGAATGGACCTTGCTTGACCATGTCTGGCCTGCACCTTGAGTAAAGTAAGGATGTCTCAGATAATACACACGCTTTTCATGTCACATGTAATTGCTTCAAAAATTACTTTTAATATCCAAATCAGTGTTTGCCACTCTGCTGTTAGATGCTTCAGGCCCAACAAAGAAGGAACTAAGAAATGTATTTGTTTTTAATTCATCCTAACGCATCCTAACTCTATGCTCTCCATTTTAATTACATCTTCTTCTTTTCACATAATTACAGACCTCTGATTCTGTTACAGTAGTATAATTGAAGCTCATGACAATGAATCTGGTCTAAAGATCCAAGCATCAGGATGTGCTTCAGGTTTTCTGATGTCAGAGAAGAGAACAGCTTCAAAAATATTAAATATTAAACTTTTTACCCCTTTACCAAAGCCACAATGTGCATTTGATTGATTGGAGGAAGAGACACTGACACACAAACAGCAGCATCAGCATCAGCAGCAGCAGCAGCAGCAGCAGCAGCATGCACACACCCTCGCGCGTGCACACGCGCGCGCACACGCACAGAGTTATCTAAATCTATGTGCAAACTAGAAAATATTCTCCACAATCTCCCTTTGCCGCTGAATTACCATTTAACAGGATTAGCACAGCAAAGATTCAATTTCCATTCGCACCGACACACACACACAGACACACAGACACACAGACACACACACACACACACACACACACCGGCAGCGTTTCTCCCTCACATTAGCCTATAAAATCCACACAGAATAACGGATCAATAGCTACTTACTATTTCTCTTGGTTGCTGAGCCAAAATGGCGAAGGTAGATACACGATCACATAAGCATTTCGTATGGGAGGCATCTGTGAGCACCGTTTTACATCCTTTAGTGGACCAGGCGCCCCAAGAATCGTTCCTGCAAGGAGGCAGCAGATGTGATTAGCGCTTCAATTCCAGCGGCGGCACGACTTTTTCTTTTGTTTTATGCCATTGTTTTATATCGAGCCCTACAAACGTTTACATAAAAAAAATAATCAGATATATATAAAAACACAAACACAAAAACCACCACCACCACCACCACCACCAACAACAACAACAACAAAAAAGAAAGAAAGAAAGAAAAAAAAAAAAAACGGGCTTAGACATCGACGCGGATGTCGTGCGGCTCCACGCGACGTTTGAGCCGGAGCGGATGGAGCGGAGAGTCGGAGGAGGAGCTGTCCAGGCAGCCTGGTGCTGATTGATCCTCCATACGTAGACAAATAGCAGCAAGTCACATCAAAACACAATTACCTCCCCACCACCACCAACACCATCACCCCACAATACAAACCGATCATATTTACCTGCATTTGATTTTCTATTCCTCTAGATATTCTCCAAACGATTGTATTCCTTTTTTCCTCCCCCCCACTCCTCTCAATGCCCCTGTTATCCTGCCTCCCCCCCCCCTTCTCGGTAGATTTTTTCCCCCCTCAGCTGTTTTAATTAGCAGCTTTTGAATGCTTCCTTAGGGGGATTTTCACCCTGGAAACGGTGGACAGCATCAGACTGATACTCTGTTCCTCTCTGCTGGCGTGAGAGGGGGAGGCTGATACAATGAAAAAATAAACGCGCGCTGTCGCAGGATCTGTTTATTCGGCTGCACGTCTAATGATATGAAGGGAATACATGATGTTTTTGGATTATTCCTGAAAACCATTTTTATAAGAGAGTTGTCGCTCCTCGGTGTGGAAGGGTTTAGGTAAAAAAAAACAAAAAACAAAAAAAACACTGCAGAACTGACACCACCCCACGGAAGCAGCGTGAATGGTTGCAGCCGGTCCCCCACTTCGCACCACTAGTCGGTGAAATGAAAGGAGCGTCTCTCTTCCATTTGTCATTCGCCCCCACTAATTTTTTCCATCTGTGGGGGAATCATCCTCACTGATTGCCAAAACTTTATTGAGACGAACAAAAAATAAATAAACTGAAAACGTTGAACAGCCCTGAGACCAGAGAGCAAATCTCTGCCTAGACATTTCATCTTGCATTAGGATTCGTGTCACCAACGCTCAGGCGGCGCACCTGTTGTTCTACGAAGACACCTTGTTGCCTTTTCACTTCATAAAAGCCTCTTCATCTCAAAACACAGTCACGGCTGTGACGGAGGACAATATAAAGCTCGCTGGCAGGTGATTTGTATACCAAGTGTCCTCTGCTGTGGGAGGCAAATCCTGCTTTGTCATTTGATCAGTGTGGCAGCAATATTCATCATTCCTGGAAGAAACTCTGGAGGCAGTTGCAAAAATCCAAGCAGAGCAGACCCCAACTCTGGGCTATCTGTGCACAGCAATAAAAACAATAAAAGAATCTTAAATATGCTCCCTTTCTCCCTCATCCTACTCCATCCTCCCCCATCCAGAGTCTTCTTAACTTGACTGTTAGATTGTTTAGAACAAACAACTGATGCAACTGATGAAAGCAACATTATCACTTAGCAAAAGAATGCAAAATAAAAAAAATAAAAATAATAATCATAAAAAACATTAGTTCTTCGTAAATTGAGTTGCAGTAAGAACTAGTAGTGTTAATATGCCTTTAGTAGTACCATCTTAAAAAGGTAATTGTATGAAGCTCATTCTCTTTAAAGGTTTCTCACAGGAGAAAGGGCTGGATTCCTGAGTCACATTTTAAAGGTCTATCAGAACATAATGGACGTGCCATTCTGCTTTTCAAGGATTTATCCCAAGACTTCATAAAGAAAGGTTCAAACACTGACATTTCGCAATAATAAATAAAAGTAAAGTCTTGGTGAAGCTCTCGAAGGGTTCCCTAAAGACATAACGCCACTGAGAGATTTATAGCAATATGAACAAAGCAGAAAACTCCTCCTTCCTGTGACTTCAATAGCACAGAAATGTCCTAAGACCAGTTATATTTTATGACAATAGAATTTCTTCAACCTTAAATGAGAGAAAGATACAGAAGAAAACTAAATTGCTGGTAGTCACAGTTCTAATGAAGCCGCTTAGTAGCATAACAGGAGTTGTGCCTGGCTAACTGGAAAAAGACAGTTAAGGTAAAGTTTTACTGGCGTGCATGACCTCCAGGCTCTGATGAATACCATGTTGCTGTCAGCAGTCCGAAGCAATTTAAAGTGACGATGGGCTGTTTGGCTTTTGTAGCGACAAATGTAGAAAGTAGCGCAATATTCAGCTTCCCTTTAAGTGTTGTTTTTCTCAGCTTTCCTTCAGTAGATGAGCGAACCTTAAAGATAAAATTTTCTTTTGTACAAACCAAAACAGCTGCTGTGGACCACGTATGAGCCCAGTGAAAGGCTGCAGACTGCTATGCTGCGTGAAACTAGCTACTGGGGAGGCTGAACATGATGGAAAAGAACTTTTTATTACGGCTTTGGCAAAATTAAAATATATTGCAGGCTTTTCTAGTTTGATGTAGTAAGAAACAGTCCATGTTGAAGTCATTGGGTGACCAATAAGCATCCCACCCGTCAGCTGCCCACTTGAGATCACGCTTTGAGTATGGTGCTGCTCACTCGAAACACGATGTCACATTCAGCAGCAAACCTCTCTGTCCAATCGCACACTTGTTTTTGTGATGTGACTGGTAGCATGTGTGATGTCTGCACTTCTTGATAACTTTTTGTAAGAATCCACCAGTCCCAATGCTGAGGACCAAGACCACATCATGATGATCTTTTTCCAACTGTTGACTCACTAGATGTTTGCCTTCCTTTTGTGCCAGTGGGAGAAGCTGTCAGGAGGACACTGCAGATGGAGGGATTTATGCACCCCATGTGTGATGTGTTGTCTGACCTTATGGAGGGTCGGTCACCCTAGAATATAAAATATCCCCGGGAGAGAGTGTCAGTGTTGATGTTAGCCACTGTGAGGCTGATGACATGACTTGTGGTGGTTGACCACTTTCCATCCTCGCAGTGATGTTTTGACAACTTTGTAGCAAAACTTCCTGGATCGAAATTTGCGACAGAGTTTGATCGTGCTCCAATTTAAACACGTTTAGGTGTCAAGACAAGTGACAGCAGAACGACATAAAAGGTCAGCAAAGCTCGAGGCACATTCAAAATTTAAACCGGTGTATCTAACGGAAACAGAGAAAGACAGTTGCTAAAAAAACAATGGAGCGTGTGTTCCTCGCTGTACTTTGACAGGTTGAGTTCCTGCGGCCACAGAGATCTCATTACTAAACCCATAACATACCCAGATATCCAAGCAGCGCACTTAACAATCACACAGTGAAGCTCTGCAACCTCGTGATCATCCCACTGCTGGACGACGTTGCAGCTTCATAGATTTAATTTTCCAGTCATTTTGTTATAGGACACCCATTTGCTCTTTATGTATTTTCCCAGGGATGAGGGATAACCATCCAAAAACCTCTTCAAATTCCAGGCATGTCCACGTTAGATTAGACAGACGCTGGGCTGCAGCCTTACAGAGTGTCTGAGGCGATTCACTTTAGGCAATTTTAGAATGTCTTGAAAGACTGACATACAAAGACAGGCAGAGGAGGGCGGGGGCTATGCTGGCAAAATATTCTATCCATCTTGGATCTCTTGATGATGGGCAATTTATAGTAGCTTGTGGGCCACACCGCATACGTTAACTGAATAAGAAGACAGGCAGGATGAGTGTGTACGGGAGGAAAATCTTATTAATCCTGAGTGGGACGACACTTTGAAAAGGTGATAAACAAGAACCTGCAGCTTAGATTTGTTGGTGACATCGGGTGATAGTGATATCAGGGTTTATGTATGATTTACCTCAACTTATGTTCTCTGCTGTCTCTCAACACCTCCTACTGTCAACTAATGCATGGTTAGTGTCCATCATACAATCTGTGTCTGTGCTGGAGAATTTCCGTAAACATCACCCACTGCCTGCAGGCATCCTTTTAAAGGGATCGTTCTAAAGTGGACACCTACAGTTCCCAAGCAAAATTACAATCAGTTTAATGTTATTATAAATGAATCCACCAGGAATAAAGAGTTATCTTTTCGACATCTGCAGCATAGACAGTTTTCATTGAAAACCAACCTCTAATAATAATAATAATAATAATAATAAAAAAAAGTCTGTCTACACGGGCGCCTGTGATTAAATCTGATCCTGTCTGTGGAGCTAATGTACATATTTGAGGTCTATGAGGTGACAAAATTTGACAGCCGCTGATCTCGAATATGACAATGTCAAAGAAGGTTTGATGTCAAAGAAGGAGCGTCAGAGGAAAAAGTTGCAGCGGAAATACAATAGGAGAGGGTAAAAATCAAATGAAACTTTCCAGTGAAATATAAAGCTCGGGATGTAAATTCTGAACTGTAAACATACGGAAACATCAGCAGGTATAGTTCCCCCACGGTTTATCCAGGGTAGGCACTTTAAACCTATAATGAAAGGCTCAAAGTGCAGACAACTATGATTAACTACAATGTGAGGGTTCACACAGGCAGCATTGAAATGACAACAGTAAGGACACAGGTCATGAATAAAAAACACTTTACCCTTTAAAAATGAATACACTGTACATTACAGTGTGTAATGTTTATACTGTTAGCTTCACGGGCCCGTGTTCTGGATGACTGGCCTGCCGTGTCACATCTGCATCTCAGCCTCACATAAAGTAAATAACTACCACCATTGTACGATGTGACCTTACTTCAGAGTCAGACCTGCTCAAATTAGATTGTTTCTACTACTGATGGAGAACAACAACAGCGGGCGGTGTTCAACGCGGCCTGTTTGGCTCAAATCCAGCATCTCCAGATGTTTGCAGAACCTGAAACTGCAACAGCTGCTTCTCCTACCTTGGCATCTAAATGATTAATGTGCTTTGATCCCTCTGGAAACAGAGTGCTCCTGGTAAATTCACAGTGTAAACTGAGCACAACTGAGATATAATTGCTGTGCAGAGATCAGTTTGGATAACCATACTGTCATTATTAGTGGTTGAAGGTGTGCGTTCCTTTTAATCAGCAGGTTTTCGATTAAGATCATGTTTTAAAAATTTGATGTTAATAGTTTGTTGCATTTTCCTGCAATATATAAAACATTGCAATTATTTAGGTGTTTAGTTTAGCTGTTAGCTCTTAGTTGTTCATTCAATTGACTGAAGTAGAAAGTGTGCTTCATTAAAAATGAATTAACATTTAATTCAGAGTCTCAGCGCGGTTGTTTCTGACTGCAGTTATGCTAAATGTATCATACACGTTTGGACACACTGGACCGTCAAAGGAAGCTACATTTAATACTAATGGGAGAATCATACTAATAAGATTATTATTGTTATTACCACCAGAGTGCTGAGAAGAGGAAGCGAAAAGATTGAAAAGGGGGAAATAAATCTGAAAAAGGAAAAATGGGGTTCAGTTTGAGAGAAGTTTTAAAGGGGGGAGTTTGTGTTAATCCTGATTTGGCAAGCTGTTTCAGGATCTACAGGTCCTCGCTGGTAGAGGTTGTCCCTTTCAGCTTAATGTCTGGCCTCTACAAGACTGTGCTGGATTATCAAAGAGGGGATGCTAGAACATCTGTGATTAAGAAGTCAAAAAGACACTTAAATGGCTTTCCCTGTGCTGCTTTACAAAGATTCAGGGGATTTTAAAAGCTTCTAATTGTGAGAGAATGTAAAAAGGAGAAAAAAAATAAAAAATAAAAAATATAAAATGCTGTAATGACATCCTGTAATTTTCTTTTTCTGCAAGTTTAGTGGCAGTCTAGAATAACTAAGCAGACAGGATTTATGCAAGTGATTAAAGCACTGAAAATGGGATTAATGAATCTGTCTAATCCATTTAAAGAATGATGAGTTCTGAGCTCAGACAGGCTGAGAAGTTATCTGATTTCAACAAATGCACACCATAATAAGACATCTGACAGCTGCATTGAATTAGTGCAATAAATAGATCGATGCCATTTTCTTAGCGTTCATAGCCAACAGTGCTATTTGCACCTGAGGTGGAGAGCCAGTGACTCTATTTGAATCCAGGTGCATATATAACATAGCTTCCATAGATCCCAATATCTAGCTCACAGCTGTCTGCGACCAGCCACAGTGTTTTTTGCACTTGCTGATGTGACCTTTCTTTCACTTGTACCATTTCAACGAGAAGGGTTGGGGTAATAAGAAGTATTCTAGATGGAAGGATTTCTAGAACGTGGTTAATGCTGTGAAATTTTATACAAAACAAAAACGATCTTTTCTTTTTTTTTTTCCCCCAAAAGGGGAATCAAACGCCAGTCTCACTGTGTTCTGCTCATGAGGTTGTTTAATAAGGCTTAACATCACTTAATTATTAGGTGGACCATTGCAACAACTGAAGCAGTTCCCCACCTCCTGTGAAGCACCTCTGGGTGCTATACAAGGTGCTCAGGGTGGGTGATCCAGACTGGTGTAAATGGCTGAACTGTTGATGGGTGACTATCTTCACCCTGGTGCAAACATGTAATCTTTATTTTTGAAGACAACAGGAGAGATAACTGTCCTGAAATCACGGGGTTGGGTTTCATTTTTCCTTTGGCACAGTGCTGCCATATTGGTAATTTTGGGCTTGTTTGAACGATGAAAATATTGACATTTGAAGCAGCAATAAAAGTGTATGTGTCTGACATGTTTAGATTTGACACTGTGGCGCTGCAGACAGAAGAATAAATGAAAGAAAAGAAATAAAGACTAAGACTGGCTCTTTGGATCAGGAGTGATGAGTCGCATACCAACATGTTTTTTACACATTTACACATTTTAAATTCTATTTTTATCCCGCTTGAAGAAGGAGGCTGATGTAGGTTATCGTACAGATCTCTAAGGTTACACAACCAGCCAAAACACAACATTCCCCGGATGCACATGTTATGAAATGACAATAGTACCACCGATGGGTCAGTCATTCTGCTTTTACCTGCAAAGAATTGGAAGATTGTTTGGGAAGTAATTATGTTGTCAAAACTGATTTCTGTTCCAACATTTAAAATGAAAAATGTATTCTTTCTCTTCTTAATATTGCTAATTATCAATGCTGGAAGATTTACTCGGGTCAAGCATTAATGCCATGATTAATGCTAAGTCCTTTACTTTTATGTACTAAAAAGTAGAAATAGTGAAAGTAAAATGCATTAAAACATATTTTTACAAAAAACTATTGGTAATAAATGTTTGATTGCAGGTATTATATGATTATTTACAACATTATTGGATCATTATCACTCACACATTAAAAAAATAAGCACATTTGAAATGTTGGAGGTTTTTCTACCTTCTCTGTTTCAGTAAGTAATCAATACCGCACAAAATTACTGATCTTGTATTCTATACAAAAAAATGTAAATACTTTTTATTTATTTGTACGGCTTTTTATGGATTCCATCACGGTATCAGACTATAGCTTGTAGTGATGAACAGCATGTTCTCTTCTTCCAGTTGTCACATAAGAATATTTATGCCCCCCTCCTGTGGTGAGAGAAAAGCAGCTGAGCAGCTGCCTCACTGTAGCTGCCTCCAGTGCTCAGCTTAGTATCCTCATGTTGTGCGTCTGGACCACAGCGAGTCAGTGCGACAGCAAACACAAAGGACACAGCTCTCCACTTGTGAACAACATTTTCATTCTGCTAATTGTTACAGTGAGCACGCTCATTTGGTCTGAGCCAACATGGCTGACAGATGGTTTATTACCCCCTCAATGAGTCCTGAGAGTGGCTGCTAGGACGAGCCAACCGTTTGAAATGAACAAGATAATCATACCATGGAGTCATTCGGTGGCGCTCTGATTGAAATGACTGAGTGTAAGACATAAAAATGCTGATATTAAACTCTTGGTTTGTGAAAGTTGGAGAAAGAGAATGAAGCAGAGCTGTCTCGGTTGTATCTTTGCTGTTCAAAAATAGGCCTGTTGCCCTCAAATACCACGATAGAGGACAAACCATGCACAATTCAAATGCTAGTCCAAAGTTAGCTGTCGGCTAAGGTTGCACACAGCTGCTGTTTCCCATAAAGAAAACAAAAACGAAACAAAAATAAAAAACAACCAAAAAAATTTCACACAAAATCCATCTTAATCACGGATTAACACAAAATATTCCTTAAACACTTTTTGTTTTAGAAGGCAGGACCAATCTACACATTTAAAGATTAGATCGAACTTGAGACAATTAAAATTAAGATTTCAGTTCTGGTTGCTAATGGTGACAGCAGGGAGCTTTTAAAAACACAAATCCTCGTGTTGGGTGAAAAAAGAAAAGCAATGCACATACACACACACACACACACACACATATATATCAAAATGCCTTGAGCAGCTACTGTGCTTTGGTAGAAATGCAGCAGAAGGGGAACAACTCCTGCGTCCGTTTACAACGCACCCAAAAAAACCAGGAGAGAGTTCACCACACTGCGGTCTGACACCACATGTGCTCCCGCACATTGTAGCATGTGACATGCAGGCACGGACCAGCAGTCGTTTTCTGCACTGCTTCCAACACACACATGCATCCTTTCCTGTCCATCCTGTGCCTGGGCTGTTGTCTGAATCCCTCCTAGGGAGCTCGGACTGTTCTAGCGATAATTAAGACTACTATACACAGAGAGACAATTATAGAATGCAAATAAATGGAATAGCTATTACTTGAAAAACTGCTGGGCATAAATAACAATACAAATAGCTTGCTAAAAAATAATCTAAGGCTTATAATTAATAAATAATTCACAGCTATTAGCTAAAATTTCTTTTTTTTTTTGTGTGTGTGTGTGTGTGTGTAATTAGTAAATAGTCGCTTCCAGCTGAGACAGTGAACAGGCCTCAGTGCAACACAGCAAGAAAAGTCGACTTTCTCTGGATGGAAATGCTCCAAAAACTTTGGTTTTAACAAGTGACACTATAACAAGACCACGGCTGTCAAATGTTAACTACGCAAGAACAAAAATCACTCCGCTGCAAACACAGTGACAAGCATCACAACACCAGACTCCGGCAAAACAAGCCAACCTTCAAAAGATAGGCGTTAGGCAGCGCCGTATAGTTTCAGAGGCGCTTTAATGAAGTGTGTGAATGTGGAGGGTGTGGACAGAATAACAAGTTACACGTTACAGTATGTAACCTAATAGAAGAACTTCTTTTTTTTTTGTGATGTTTAAATGGTGCTGTGGTTTTCTCTGGCGTCTAGGGTTTATGAACTCCCTGATCGTGACTTAATGTTTTGCGTTTTTGCTAAGTTACATAATCCTGCAGTATTTCAAACACTTCAGGAAGAAACTTTCTGGCCTGTTTGTATCTCAGTAAGTTACCATCTCACGATGCAGAAGAAACACAGGTCTGCTGAAGCCAACGCAACACAGCTAGTTAGTGTCTAGTTTGATTATTATAGATATCACATAGCATATTACTTACTTCGATCAGCACGTCAGGCTCAGGGAAAGTATACTGCGTTTGCAGCTAGACTTTTATAGAGGGCCATATTATCACACAAGGCATTCTTGTTCGTTATGTAATTTGTTTTTTATGTTAGCTGTGATTGGCTTCAGCCGCCTGACGACCCTGATGTATAAGTGGTACGGATAATGGATGGATGGAATTCCTATTATTCTGTCCACCAAATTAACAACTTTAAGTAAATCAATATATCAAATATTACTGGTTGATTTTTTCCCCCCTTTTTTTGTTGTGCTATTGTGCTACTTAGTATCTTTGCAAAGAGGGACGCACATGCCAAATATGTTATTCTAATTGGTATATATTAACGCAGGCCGCACAGACACAATTTCATAACAAGCAGATAATATTGAAAATAACACTATGACACTTCTGAATAATAGATTAAGAAAATTGAAAGTGCATGCTAACTTACATTATGGAGCTGTCCCACAGTGCACAGTAAGGGTGCATGGTTCCCTGGAAGGCAAAAAAAAAGAACAAAACTGGGTAAATTGTGATGATAATAGATCATCATCATCATCATAATGAACCAACTGCATGTTTGTCCTGCTGTGTGGCTCTTTTGAAAATGTGCTTCACGGATCACACAGAAACCATAAACTGGAGTGGATATTACATAAACACACAAACACACCCTTTTGCTGACCCGTTCAGACTTACATGGGCTTTATGTCCAAGATTAATAAAAAGGCCTGGATCATAAAAGGGATTGTCCTTGCAGTTATCTGATACCGGGCGATTGCAAATTAATTATAGAGCTGATTAACCAACATTGTGTACTGGCTAATGGGAGATATTGTGTTCAGTGGTCATTGTCATAGTACATTCAATCAACAGAAAAGTCTTTTTTTTGTGGGGTTGGAAGGGGCAACCTTTCACTATTTTATCCCAAGACTAGCACAGAAGGCAATATTTGTTAGCATAAAGGTGATTTTTTTTTCCCTTGCTGATCTTGGTGAAGATGTCAGTTTCTGTGATTCTGTGGCGCTTACATTTGCCAGGTGAGCCAATTCAATTTCCAGCTGGGACTCTGTCGCCTTGGGCTCAGGTCTCACAGTCACAGCAATGACCTTGGAGTTCACAACTGTGTGGTTCCTGAGTCAAACAGAGAAGCCAAAAAAAAAAGAAAGACAAATTACCAAAAAAACTTCACTCAAGCTCAAGTATCACAAAGTGCCAACACAGAGGTTCACATCCTGTTGATTGCTAAACTCAGCTCGTGGATATGAACGAGGAACATTGTACGACATTTCCACTGTTCAAATCTGTAACCTTGATTTCCCTTCAAACACCTGAGAACTCTTTACACGCTCTGTGAAGAAGTAGTAACACCTAAGGATTATATTTCAGCATAGTCAATGAGACTTGTGTAGGATCTATAAGGAATACTGGCATTAAAACCTGATTAGACGTTTCTGAGAGGATTTTGCGCCCGTATTTTGACTTGAAAGCTCTCTCCACTCTGCTGGCAAATCTATTTATCTCGAATTTATAGTGTAGAGTTCTTCAAATTAATTTTTAATTTAGCTGAGTATTAGTCAGAGGTATTTTCTCCTGTCGGCTTACACTGAATGCAAAATGACATGCTTAATAAAAGGAAGATGATAAAAAAAAAAAAAAAAGCTGCCATTAGATGTCAAGGCAGCTATACAGGATGTTTGCAAGGTGTCCAAAACATGCAATTGGAGCAGGAATGAAAAAGTACATATCAAAGGCTTGTCTGAACTAAATGAGCGCTTCTTTGTACCCCATGCCTTTTAAAATCTGTCCGTGTAGTCCTGCTTCAGAAACCATATTCTGCTTTTGTGTAGCTGACAGTATATTCTGTTTATAAGATGGTGTAATCTACTAGCATCTCTCATCACCACAAAGGAAATAGAGGTGAAGATTCGCATCCTTACCCGCTTCACTTGAGCTGGGAACATTTTGCCATTTTTTTCTACACAAGCCAGCACTCATAAAAAAAAAAAAAAAAAAAAAAAAAAGAAAGAAAGAAATCGATGGAGTAAATGGAGAGTTTCTCCCTCTAAGTGCACAGAGACATTACTGACTTTTACTGGTGAGAAGGTGATTTTCTTCTTTCACAAGTTTCACAAAGTTCAAATATGGCACATGGAGTTTATTCTTCAGTGTCCCGTCCCAGCTCCACATGCACATGCAGGACTCCAGCTCTTCCTGTGACAGCTGGCCTGGCCGGTCCTCGAGTGACCGCTCTGTCCTTGGGACCTTAGTGCCAGAGACTTGTTGATTGGTCTGACAGGTGTTTGTTTGAAGCATCCTGCTGCTTTTTTCCAGACACCAATGTCATCTTCAATGAACTACTTATTCCAGTCAATGGTTAACGCTTTACTTAGCGACTTTTTTGATGGCATTTATAACTGGAAAACAAACTCAAAACAACAGCGAACTTTGTTTTAAATCAGAAAATTCGACAGCAGCAGTGCAACAATTACATTTTCTCTTTCTTCATAGTTGAAACTTTTAATTTCATGCCTATTCAGTGGAACATTTGTGGGACACAGGAGTCAGGCACAGTCTGCTTTTAAGACGTGATCTATTACTTTGAATAAAAATTGACACCTCTGCTGCTTCCAAAGGATTAAATCTCTCTCATGTTTCTGTTTGCCAGCAGACCAGAAAATACAGACGTGGAAATGTGGTCCTCTTACTTTGGTGAAGGCAGCATGAGTCCAAGCGTCTTGTAAAGAACGGTTCCCAAAATGAAGACAGGGGATCCTTCCATATCTGGAGGAGAAAATGAAGCATTAATTAACACTGCCATTAGGCCTATGCGAGGACATATAAGTGGATCTTGTTGCCAGGTAAAAAAAAAAAAAAAAAAAATTTAAATGTCTTTACTGCATATTTAATACTTTGAAATTATACCTTCCAGTTACATGGAAATATTCATGGCAGTTGCAATTGAGAGTAACACTTGGCCTAAGTAAAGCTGCAAATCTGTAGTTTTTTGACTGCAGTAGACAAAGTGCTTAAGTCTCCTATAGAATCAGCCTCGAATGCTGTTGCAATGAGAGTGGGTGGGATTGGGCGCATGGCACACACACTGCTAATCAATTCCCTGTTTTGTTATCTTTGATGCATTCCAGATAAGACTGATTACAACAATTAACCAAATTGTCTGGCTCCAGATTGGAATATACAGTGGCAAGTTGAAAATGCTGAAAAATGTGGAGCGTATGGAAAACAGTTACTGAACAAGCACAGTGGCTTTATTCAAAGCATTATTTCACTTTATAAAAAGGGTGGTGTAGCAGAAATGTAAAAAATATATGTTCTGCAGAAGATTGATGTGACTGTGTGAAAGTTTTATTGTAAGTCTTAGAAGCAGATATGATTATTCATTCAGCTTTTGCTGAAATGTCAAGATTTCTATTTTCCAGTCCTCAGCAGAGGCCACTAAATCTGTCATAATATATTCGAAATGCATTTATCTTATATTTCTACCACCGTCTCCTTTGCAGATGCTAAAAAAATGTTACAGCTGATTTTAAACAGAAATAAACTTTACACGTTTATTCTACAACAGTTAGGGTTTGTACGTGGAGTTTGTTCATGTGGCTCCTGAGGGAAGATGCGTCCGACTAGCAACAGGATGAATGTGAAATATATTCGGTCACGTACCTGCTGACTGGGAAACAAAGAGCCCCTTCGGGATGACCACTTTATCTTCAGAGTTCCTGGCCCAGTCAACCATGCCTTTACGACCCTTCATGGGGAAGTTGATGTCAGTCATCACAGACACTGCTGGAAGTCTCTGGATGCTGGCCACTGCAGAATTTCAAACAAACAGGCCAATGAAGAAAAACATTACGATCAATACACTTAGAAGTATTTATAAGTTAGTCGATGGTTCCATGGTTGTATCACCTGAGACACATTAACCAAAAGGTCAGCGTGTAATTAGGAAAATTGCATACAAATTCAGGCAAGATTCATCATATTTGAATTAAGAAATACACACACACACACACACACAGATGAATATTCATGTTTTTCTTTGGTTTCTATTTGTTTACATGCATAATATTTATGCTCAACTGTGCACAACCATAATTTTATACTGATTACTCCCATTTGTGAATAAGACTGGCTCTGTCACTAACATAATATAAACCGTATATACAAAATGCCATGTTAAGGTTTTGTACAGGTCCAAGTCAGCTGGATTGGTTTGGATTCTCCAGTCTTCATACAAAGCAATGTGCACATGTATTTGTATTTTTAGTTTTGATATACTGAGAAACACAAAATTACCAACATTCACTTGTTAACCTGAATTGTATAGTGTATATCAAAATCAAATTAGAGGGAAGTGGTGCTTACAAGTCTCCATTAACCACAACATGGACACTCTGAAAGACAGATAATCTGCCTAATCACTCTTCCCCTTTTTACGTCCCCGCTGAGGTGCCATAAAAGGCCCCTCCATACACTAAGGTAACAACAAGGAAAATACCAAGGATCAGCTGAAAAGGCCTCAGAATTACAAGGGAAAGATAAAGCTGCACTAATCTCCACCCGGTATCACATCTAGTTGCAGTCAGGTGGTGCTTCAGTGAGGGGAATCTGAGGCTAATCCTACCATTGATGCAAAAGCCTCATTGTTCCTTGTGCTCTGCCAGTAATACAATTTGAATCCTGGAAAGGTTCCATGATTGTGTGAAAGCGGTAACAGTGAAGGTGTGTCTTCTGTGTTGGGGATGATCAAGCAGGAGGCTTGAAATCACAGAATACCACAAGAGCTGCCATTTGCAAAGAGGCCTTTTCACAGCACCAGATGCTCGGAGCAGCAGTGGTGAGTGTGTGTTTTTGTGTGTTTGTGTTGATAGCTTTAGTCACAAGGCACGCTGTGAAACACAACAGGGTGCTAGGAAGGCTGTCTTTCAGGGTTCTGGGTAATTCTACAGGTAAATGGGGCTTTGCACTTGCCTGATGGAGCCAAGCAGCAAAAATAAAACAATCGTTTAGTATTGTGATGCTTCCGAACAGTCGTTCAGCACACTGGGGAAATTCTGCACTGCTCATCTTCATGAAAACAAACTACGGCCATGATTATTACATTTGAATGTGTTCATGGGAGGCTCAGCATTAAGTTAACTGTCTGAGTTGAACAACATAAACATTTTGCACAAAAGATCTATCACAGAGCATTTTCCACCATCTCATGTATGTTTGATTGCAATCAGTCTTTCTCTTGACCATGAAGCACATTCAGACAATGGACTGCCAGAACAAAAGTGTTGAAAGTGCACGATGAATTCCACCTTTAAAGCAGGGTTTAATGTAATTTCTAACATGTTCAAATATCATTTTGCTTGTCCTCCAAGTGTTTGGCTGAAAAGAGAGAGAGAGTTAGTTGCTGGAGCAGAGAGCTTTTTGCAATCAAGGTTATTTGACTAAAAGTAGGAGAACAGAGGACGATGCACTGGTGACAGCCAGTATTTATCTAAGTGTCAGGAGGCTGCCATAAATTAGTGACGAAATGATGCCGCAATATCTTACTCAGCCAGATGCTCCCCACTTGGATCGCACCAATAGATCCACAAAACTTTCCATTCCTTTAATCAAAAAGAGCCACAACACAAGGCTCAGTGGTGTGAGCTGAAATTACTGTGTGGCTGGCGACCAAAGCTTGTGCTGTGTCCAGGGCTAAAATAATTACCCTGTAAACTCCACCTCCTATGTGGTAGCCATGCATAATATAGTGGCAAATATTTCCATACAGTGACACCAAGATGTGAAAACTAAAAAAATAAATAAAAGACTGAGATTCGCAAACTTAGACAAAGACATACTGTACCACATTTCTTGGTGCATGATGGAACAAAACACGAAAAGCAGTCATTTCCCCTGACATTTATAACACGCAGGTAAAACATGTAGTCATTTTGTGCACTCAATGAGCTTTTGATATCAGTGAGAGGCAGCTGATTACTGCTACATCTTCCAGTAACTGCACAAAAGCCAAATGGCCCCTCTGCCTCTGTGCTAAGATTTTCAAAAAAGCAGCTTGAGAACTCTGCCTGTCTCAGTTCTACATCACCAGAGTGGTCACCTTGTAATGTAATGCTGAGGTTCATAGAAGTGCCTTAACCGAATTAAATTATGTGGGCTTTTGTGGGCTTTTAGTTGATGTATAAACGTTACAGCTGCACTTTGGTGACCTAAAGTTATATTGAAACTTCTTGCTCTGTATTTTTTCTGAGCTATAGAAAAGAAAGTAATAAAAACTTCCTCTCACATCACACACAATACACATTAATCTCACTAATGGGGTGAAAATCTAGAGGCAGCTATACAGTAGTGCATACCAATGTTATGGATGGGACCAGGAAAAGGAGCTAAAATGCACATGGTCAAATGTAAGAGATTTGTTAATTTACAGAATACTGAAGGTCCGCATTAACGAGGAATACTTTAGAATTCAAAATTGCACATCACATGGAGCACCACGCACATTTTCTTGTAGACGGGTTCACTGTGATGCCATTTCATGTTGTATAAAGTCAATTGTAACTAATGAAATTTTTAAAAATATCCATCACTTTGAATACGAGAAGGATCAGTAAAATATGGGTTTTGGCGGGGGGGGGGGCCTTCAGTAGAGTCCTTCAAGCTTTATTTGATATCGACACACAATGCAGAGTGGCATCATTGCTCCATGTTCACCAAAATAATAATTACGTCTGAAGGACAGACAAGGTCTCGATCCATTTTACTTCACATTTGAGCACAAGCCAGACAATCATATTACTGATTTATAAAAGAGAAGTTGAATTACACCTCAGAGTCTTACTGTGTGTTTCACAATATAGACTGCATATTGTCTTCAGAGTAAGTGCCATGTGGTAATGCTTTTTCAGTGATAAACAGGATTGGAGGACCGGTATCATGCCAAATTGGAAGACGTATAAAAAAGAAATACTCTGTACATCCGTGAGAGAATTCATTAATGCTTAGCATTACGGGATGCATTCAAGCCTTATTTCTAAGTGTCCATTACTTCATTTGCCTCTCACAGTGTTTCATAATGGCATTTTGATGGGTGCATTCATTGTATCATGCTACCATGGATTGGTAAGCTGTTCTGCGGACTACCTAGAGCATTCATCACTATGGAAATTGTACACCACAAAGAGCCACTAAGCGTGAGTTTTTTGCTAGAAGTGGGTCAAATGTTTGCAATTGTTAAGAATACAAGAGAGAAACCTCTCTCCATTCGAGGAATTGCCTACCAGCACCGCTGTACATGCTCCCATTCACATGCATGAATAAATCAAGACTGCAGTTCTATTATTCCATCGCAGTAAGACACCATTTATGGCTGAGTAAGAAATGAAATGCCACGGAGACCTCAGATCATCCAAAAGGCTGTGCGACAAAAGCTAAAAGAACCCCTGAGAACATTAGGCAAGAGAAATATTGTCCACACAAAGACTGGAGTTGTAACCTGGACTTCAATCAGAGGCACAGAAAAAAAAAAAAAGGTTCATTAGATTTGTGAAAAATAACTTGTCATTTTACTTCAAAATATAAAGCTTTTAATCAGACTTTTATCAGTCTTTGTCACAGATATGTTTAAAAAAACAGGAATTTAAATCATGGATCAAAAAATGTAAATATTACCAGCTTGTGCATTTTTTTCATTGCTTGAGATCCCTCCTTCTGTAGGGTTAAGGCTACACTGCACACTCTTAATATTGTATTGGGGTTGTAATGTTTTTATAGGAATTTAGCACATTAAGACCACAGGCTCAGTTTTAATTAACATTATTGATTTGCAGTAATTTTACTCCCCCACCTTTACCACGCATCATTTATCCCAAATTAATGTTGGTGGGGAAATTGACAAGAGGAGTCAGCAGAGCACAGGGATTATATATCTACGTTGAGCAGAAATAAATGGTAAAGGGAGGTCAGGGGGGCAAAAGCTGGCTGATTCTTACCCAAGTTCCCCGTCATCAAATAGGCATTGTGAAAATCCTTCATGCCCAATCCAACGATGTGGATGAATTCCTCTATGACCTGCATGAGCTCCACTGAGCCTGGATAGATCTAGGGAAGCAAAGACAGGACAACAAGAACAAAACAACAACACAAGAGACAATTCCAATTTAAAAACTGCTGGCATAACATGATTTTGCAAATGCATCAATGAAGGGAATTACTGGAAGGATAAAAGTGTGAAGCATAAGAGAAGGAAAGTGCAGGCCATGCATTTATTATGCTAGAAACCGTGTTATTCCTGAACACTGTTAATCAAACTATATATCTGTTAAAGTATATGAAGTACGTGAAACATAAACCGAAGCACTACAAACATAATGCAGCTAAAAAACACTAAAGCAACAGTGATGAAAAAAATGAAGGAAAACTGAATTTATTGACCCCGAGGGGAAATTTGCCTTGGGCAATAGTGCATACGTATTAGATTGTGTGTGGACCGAAAGGCTATTTGAATATTCAACCTTTAATTCTGGGAAATTGTGATGGGCTTTGTTTCATTAGTTTCTTATACTTTAGCAATCAAATGATTAATTGGTTCATCAAGGAAATAATGGGCAGCTTGCCGGAGCCCTAATTCAGCCGTCGATGTGAAATCAGCATCAGCACTATAAGCAGACAGAGCTGTTGCTGGTTGGCTTCTCTTCTGAAAGCCTCTGCCAAGTCAAGGGTGATTGCCGGGGTATCATGTCCCGCTTCATGGGCTCCAGCACTCAGAGAGAAAAATGCAACGGCAGGGATTCAGCACCACGGTCAGCTCCACGGCTCCACCAGCGACTAACGGTCCGGTCAGCGCTTTCCTCCAACTCCATAAATCAAAGGCTCACTAATCCAATCACTGAGATTCAAAAGACTGGTTCACTGTCTGGCTGCCAATCTCATGGTGATGGGGCAAATTCAATAAAATGCGTAGATTTTGGGAGGGCCACCAGTTTTGTCCGCTCACTGGAGATAGTGAGAAACTGATTAAAGGTTGTGTTGCTGCATCATTTGCAAGATAACACATTTGCCAAATTCAGAGTATCAAAGTATCAGTACATTTCTGCAGCAGCAGCAAATGTGTCAGCTGATACAAATATTACTGCAGGACTTTCACAAATGTGTGAGCTCACTGTGGTGATTTCAAGCAAATTGAAAAGCCTTGAGTGACGTTTAGCAATTAACACCTCACTCAGGGTTGCTATTCAACAGATACCTGAGGCAGGTATTTCCCTCCTCGGCAACACCTTGTGTTCTGTGTATTTGCACATGCCTTGACGTGTGCTGCTCTGCCAGGGAAGCAGATCATTGATGCTGAAATTGAGAGCTTCTGACACAGCAGAGTGAGGGCCATAGTGGGGGAGAAAAAGCACATCACATCGCCCCTTCCGGCATGTCTGACGCACAGTGCAGTCATGCTCATTCTGCTGGTCTCCATGGCAACCATGAGATGTGAAGGCAGCGGAGGGAAATGGCTGCAGTGGAGCTTCTGTAGACAGAGCTCTTCCTTTCCTTGCCATGGTAACAGTGACAGGAGGTGAATATATAGTGATCTCTGCACAGAGCCAATTCTACACCCAGTACAAACCTCATAGTGAGGTGTTTCATCCAAGTGTTTTGAATTTCCACAGTGCGCAGTGTGTGGGTGCTGAGGAAAAATGAGCTCAGAATACTCATTAATGCAAGAAAAGTCCATAAGAGGGGAAATCTGAGACCCTTGAAGGAAAAACATCGCTTAGCCAGTGTCCTCTTGGTGGATTCCCAAAACTGAAGCAGTATTTCTTAGACAGGCACACATAACTACAGAAATAATCGAGCATGTCACATATCTCTTCTGGGGTGTTCAATCTTACAGCCAACTTCTCCTATTTTTTTTTTTTTTTTGTCCCTCTCCTGTATTTTTTCTGATCCGTCTGTCTCCATCTTTGATGCATTCTTACTGACGAAACTGCTCATTTGTGAGCCCCTCACACTGAAAGCCTACCTTTGGGGCCTGCCAAACTAAAGCTGCAGTGAGTAAACACCTAATTACTGCCCGTACAGACAGCCAGGACTGCCACTCCTGGCAGAGTTTGAACTGCTTGCGTGCCCCCAAAGATCTTTGACGAAGTCAACCATGGCGGAACAGCAACAAAACCAGGTCTAACTCATTTTAAGAGAGTGCCTCAGTCATGTGTCGGTGCAAGTGATAGCTAATTTAAGTCAATTTGCCAGTGAAGGTGACAGCAGAGCAGATGCCCTCTCTAGACGTGCAGTCATCACAGATGGTATCTCTGTCAGAGTTTTGAATGTGCGTGAATTCAGGGTTCAGGTTGTCTCACACACTGGTGGCAGTTTTGAAAATGGGAGATGCCACCTTTGAAGCTGAGAGAAGCAATCCGAAGCTAATCTCCACGGACAAGCACAGTGTTGGAAAAACGCACTGTTCTCTACTCACATTTTCATCTAAAGTGCATTACTGCAGTGCTTCAGTGGCTGTTGGCCTTGTATTTGTATTGAATATTGAAGCTGTTCTTCTTTTTATAACACTGCCACTCCTTATGGTGGAGCTGCCGTACAACGTCAGAGAAAGACAGACAAGTAACAGGAGGCTTAGCTGCTGTGGTACAAGCAATAAAATGTCTAAACGGTTTGTCACTGCTATGAAATTCAACTTAGGTAATTGCCTAATCGCACTGGTTGCCGTGATCTGTATCAGCTGGGAGAGGCAATGTGTGCAGGAGGAAATGAGTCCTGCAGTGGTGATGCTTGGGCGGTCTCTGTGGCAGTGTTGCTGCCACCAAGTGGAAGTGTGAGGAACTGACTTTCCAAATGAGGCCAGATGTCACTTCAGCTAAATGACCTCTCACGCCGATATGTTTAAGCATGACGTCATCTCACTATCAAGGTGTCTTTTCTTTATCGCCACTACTAAGACGGATGGGCTGCAACACAAGCTTGAGGATCATTTTTGAGGCACGCAAACAGTCATGCAAGCAGAAACCTGAATTATTTACTAAGCGCACCGCCATATGCCTACCTTTTGTGCATCTTCCCATTTCTCCTTATTTTCCTCCTCCAAGAGGTTGCTGATGATTTGAAAGAAGTTCTGTGAAGATGATGAAAGGAGAAATATATAACACACCCACACACAAGCATTACAGATTACAGGCATGGCAGCAAGATGCTTTTTAAATCATGACAGATAAACACTACACTCAGAAAAGCCTTTTTATAGATAGGATAGTGAAATTTATGATTGCAGAAAATGTGGATGTCGATGAAGGAATAATGACATTCACTGCAGAACTCAACAGCCACAGGAAATTTGCCACCGAACCCATGTTGGAGAAAGATTAGAGGATATATAGAATATATGGATCAACACTGATAAAAAAAGAAAGCAACAACAACAAAAGACACGTTGAATCCCTGCAGTTTGCAACTACCACTTAATGCCATAGGAGAGAAGCACAAGCTCCAATCAGGAAAAAAAAAAAAAAAGATGAAAGGGAATGGCTGAGCAGCTGTGTGGATTGTCTTCAGCTGCGGAAAGCAGGGGCTGCTTGGGGTGCATGCCTGCAGTAGTAATAGGACCCTTGTCTGATCTTTAGCCTTGTTATTTCGTCTGGTCTACAATGTGCCTGAGGGAGTGGCTCTCTCTCTTGACACGGGCTATCTTGTTTTCTACTTGAATGCTTATGCTCCCTCTGGTGGTAATGTGCCCACTTTAACACTGCATTAGCGCAGAGGCGCACAGAGGGGGTGGGCTGGCTGACTGCTCTCCTGTCTGCCCACACACACACACACACACACAACAAAGCTCTCATAACAGCCGGAGACAGGATGCTGTTCTCATATCATAGATCTGCCATGGTGGGAAAATGGCTGAATGGGACCCAGATTGTCCACCTATGGCCGGCATATTTAGGCTTTATTTCTGCAGGGTGCTACCAGGTCCAGTGGATAAAAGTGAAAAATGTGCATGAAACCAGAAGCAAACTGAGGCAAAGGACATCTTTATTTCCAATTACATCTACACTCTGGAAGCGTAATTAAGCGTTTTGAACGTTTTTGTGATTTCATTATGCCCTTATCTGGAATATAGGCCACTTACATCCTATCATTTTCTGAAGATGCTCCAGCTCAGATCGTGATATACATCTTTCATCACTGGATACTATATTACCGTCAGCAAGTTGTTCTTTTCTTTCTTTCTATTCCAGTTTTTGCCTTCATTTCATCTCTTTTAGACCGGGAAATATGTACCTAACAATATGAGCAAGATTTCATATTCAATATACTGAAAAAGCTTATTAGTCAGCAGATAGTGTACTCTTTTATGGGACTTTAAAGCCAACTGAACTTTCACATTATTACAAGCAGAAACAGTGTCTTCCCACATACAGAAAATGCCTGATTCTTTTTCTGATGTGCTGGTGCTCTTGCTCTTATCTCTACACAGAACAAAAACAAAAACAAGGTTGATACTGTAACAAAGCAAGATTTGAGATTTGCATGAAAACTAAACCAGAGAATTAGGTTTTCCAGAACCAATTACTTCTTTCCCATTTAGCATGAGCAAAACCAATCCAGGCCAAAAAGCCCCCCCCCCCCCCTAATTCAGAAACACTCACACGCACAGATAAAAACATACAGGAATTGTAACAGGCATGTAGGCCTGCACAAAGATGCCAGAGAAGGGCGTCTTTCAAAGTGACACTGCTCTGAGGTCATAAATTATCTTATTGCTGATGGAGGCGGAGCTTTAGCTGTAATCTCCATCATCCTATTGACATAAAGAGGATCAAGACAGCAGTCTACCCCGACATGATGAGATGAAATAGTTTAGGATGTGGAGAATATCATTTGGCACAATAGAGCAATTGGATGCCATTGTTAGCCTTTGTGTTATGGCAAACACTCCTTTTGGCCGCATTTTTTTTCTTTTTATTTGCTGTTTATTTTGTCAAGAAATAGATTTGTAAATCACCAGAAAATGAATATATTTCAGACCGATGTCTTTTGTGTTAAAATAAAACAGCCGTCCAACTTACTTGCACATCATCTGAAGATGGCTCATAGCTGGCCCTTTTGAAGGTCTCTGTCACATTGCGAAGGATCTCCACAGAAGAGAGAAGGTCACCGGCGTAGAAGTTCCTCCTCTGGGTGAGGTCCAGCAGGTTCTTTGTAACCTGGGACATCCCATCACCTGCCAGCATCCTCTGGCCCTTAGCAAGGTGCCCCTGAACCTCCAAAAACAGGAGAAGACGGAATTTGGGGCATTGATGTCCACAGGTTCACTTGATACATGCTAAACTACACATTCAGAGTAAATGCAGTGAACAAGAAAAGGAAAAAGAGCCGGCTAGCTGAGGCCCTTTCTTTTACACTTATGTCTAAGCCAGGGTGAATTGTATTCTGCCTTGCAGATGTTTTGAAATGAGCCAAAATGAATAAGCGTTAACTGGAGCAGAAGACGTACATTTAGGCAGAAATTGCACAGTGAAATGACATCTTGCATCAATGCGCAGGGTTTATGCCCATAAATACACATTCACAGGTGCAGCACTATATGTGCCATCTCAGCTCTTCACAATTATTTTATTTTTAACAGTGACAGAGAGTTACCAGATGTACCTATTCTAGTGGAAGCGCTGTTGTGTTTCCAGGCTACCTGCATGCCCATTAAGGCAAAAATATATTCAAAATAGAGAAATAAAGTCTACTCAGTCCTAATAGGAAACATTTTTGTGTTGTCTTTCAGCTGAACAATCACATTCTATCAAACGAAAAATTGTTGACATTCAATGAGTTGTACTGGTATCTGTCTGGTACAATGAAACTTTTATGAATAATAATAATAATAATAATAATAATAATAAAATTATCCTTATTTAAGCAGTACGTCTTAATAAATGTGACTCAAAGAACTTCACAAGAAAAAATGTAATTAAATAAATGGAGTAGCAGTAACCTCTTTGAATGTTTTTGGTGCAGAAATTTGTGGTAATTCACTTTTGCAGACACTAAAAGCCAGAAAAGTGCAAGTGAGGAATAACAATGCTTTCAATGCTTAGTTCATCCAAAGCGCACGTTTCACCCAGTGCCCAGTGTTTCCATTTGCCCTCTTGTTGAAAATAGCTAATCTTTGTTAAAACTGTGATGAGAATAGGAGAGGGTGGGGGTGGGGGTGTTTTTTTTTTTTCTCTTTCTGGGGGGGAGGCAGAAGTACAAAAGCACTAGGGAGATAATTTATGATGCATTGGAAACAGAGGCTGTGAGAGGGAGCTGACTTTGCACCTACTGATTGCTGCAAGTATCTGAATTCATTTGTTATGCATCGAGCATAGCTGGGCTGCTCCCAGAAGGCCATACCGCGGTGATCCAAAGAGCAGCGTCGACTAGTGGTGCCTGTAGAGGAGACGAAGACAGCGGCAGATTGGGAGAAGAAGAGATTGAGGGAGGGATGAGTGGGGAGATGTGATGTGGATAGTTGCAGGCGAAGTGAGTGTCAAGGTGAGATTGGAGGGGAGAGAAGGGATTAAGACCAAAGGAGAGCCAAAAGAAAGGCAGATTGAAGTGGATACAGGAAGAAGGGAGGGACAAAAAAAGAGGAAAGAAATATTAATCCTTCTCATAAGAGACTTACCCCCCCCCATCACTTGCCATCAAAACCTGATTTCATTTTGCAGTAGATTTGACACATTATAAAAAGAGGGAGAGAGACGTCTCAGGATGTCTCGTTTTATTTTATAAGCAACAAAAACAGGCTTTTAATATATGTATGTACTGTGTGCCATATTAAAACAGGTTTAGTGGCTTACTCAGGCATGCAGTAGCTCAGCTGTGATAGCTGTCAGACATTTAAACGGTGATCCCAAAATAGTAGAACCACCCAATATCCACCCACATCCCCCATACACAATCCCACATAGGGGTCCAACATCACACCTTCCCAGCTGTCGACCTGGTAGAGTGCACTTCACACATCACCCCCCCCGCTCCAACACAGGTGCTTGACATCCTGAGGAAAACTCCCACAGTACAAAACATTTCCCCTGGCATCCGTGCTTCAGATAAAACCATTGCTATCTCTTGTTCTTTCTCTCTCCATCTTTCACAGACTAACACACACAGACAGTGAGGGATCAAAACCACACCTCCTACACCCGCCTTCTCCACCGCTACTACCTGGTGAAGACACGAGCGCGCACAAAACATCGCTATGTGCCAGGAGCGCCCAAGCAGCACAATGAGACAACCCAGAGGGCAATAGGAGCAACCCATTGCTCTACACTGCACTGAGCATTCGTCTCTCTCAGAACTGGCTTCACCAGGGAGCTCTTATGTGCTGTTTTCTTTATTAAAAATGTCATTGCTGCAAAAAATACTTTAACATTTGTATATTTCAGGTTGGTTTCACACTCCAAAAAAAAAAAAAAAAAAGTATTTCATGGTGGCTTGATATCCAGAAATTGGGGATCCACCTTAATGTTTTGGCTTCAAGATTCTTAAAGGTCATTTTAGACTGTGAGAGAATCTGAGCTTTAAAAGGGAAGTGGCACAAAGCTCTAAGAGGAGAATTCAAGAATGTTTTTTGCTGATAAGCAGCTCCTCACTGATGAGATTCTTGTTTATTTATTGATTTGAAAGAGTTAAACTGAAGTCACAGAGAGGCTTTTTTTGGTATATATAAATTATTAGTTTTTTGGCCCTGTGATGTCTGCTTTCATTTCAGTATTACAGTGCATAATGCAACTTTAATGTGAATTCAGCAGTACCACAAGGTACAAATTGCTCAAGGCTAAAATAGTTTTAATGTGAAATGCCTGGACCAGCACTCATTTTATGTTTGCACCACGGTTGTGCAGAAAATGAATTAGTTTTTAGAAAAAAAGAAGAAAAAAAAAATAAAATAAAATAAAAACCAAACCTTTCTTTGCTGTACAAAATTAAACATTATCCTACACTTCAAAAACTATCCCTAAGCATTACATCTACATATATCTATCAACCACTTTGAGAATCTGATGGATGCTAATTCATCAATTTTCATAGCTCAGTATCTTGGTTTCAAATCAGAGCACTCTTAGCTTTGATCTGTGTCGATGTGGGATCAAACGAGGTCAGAGAGGGAAATATGAGGCTTTCACTGTGATTTTGCACCAGTGATGTATGTAGAGTAGGCTGTCCATGAAATACCAGTTGGCAGATATGTGCTTGATCAGAACCAAGGCTGCACCCCACAGAGGCAATGACCTGTCGCTGTCCAGTTTTACAGCATCCGCAACCTGGCTTGCATTACATAGACAGAGCGAGAGAGCGAGAGAGCCAGAGAGAGAGAGAGAACAATGTTTACCACCCGTGGAGTTAAGAGATAGGATGTGTCTAAAAGCGTAGTCTGAGAAGGATTTTCTGTGGACTTTGTGTGTTGAACCACATCACAAAAATCTTTGTAGATTATTATTAGAGCAGTTAAGGTAGACACATTGTATTGAAACAGCTACCCGTAAACACTGAGGACAGTGTCAATAAAACGACCACTTTCATTCTCAAGGACTGATCCTAATTTATTTGCTTGAGGGGCACATGATCACTTTCCTCTGCATTAACCTGTGATAGGTTTGTTTAATAGCTTGTGATTTTCTTGCTTTAATTGCTCCCGCTTTTAGCCGGATGACTTGAACTTCAATTGATAATGGTGATTTGGGGCGCTCATTAGATATGATTATAAATAGCGGCAAAATTACATTTTGCATTTACATGCAAAATTTCATTGGCAAAGTAACAAGCAAGCTCAGGTGCCACTTTAATGAAATCTGCATCTAAAGAAATGTAGGCAGCTGAAAGTAAAGGTACTTGAAGGTACTCAGTACGCTTGATCTACTGAATCATCCTGGTTATCGGGTCTTGCTTTATATGTATGGTACAAGAAAAAGCGTAAAGGAGAAATGAAAGAGTTTTATTCACTTCTGTGCCATGTCTTTTTATTTCACATCACAGCACCTCAAAGTCATTGAATGTCCTCAGGTGCTGGCTGTTTAGACAGAAAGCAGGTCTGGACTTACTGTGTGCATTTACCATTGTACGAACCTGTGCTTAATAAAAGTCAACAATTTACTCTTCTGAGAGTGCATATCCTCCCCTCTTGCCTCTGGTGGCAGATGTCATCCACGATGACCGAGGCCGCTCTGACTGCACATGCACTGGGTGCTGTTCGTATGATGACCTTGACGACGGCAGTGAACGCAGCTGAGTAGGCACTGATGACTTCGACACATTTGGATGCTTCAGCCATGCAGTCCTGCAGCATTAGTGCTGCACATTTTGCTATGCCGCCTGCATTGATCAATATTTCATCCTTGTTTACCCACTCTCAGCAGCCATTACACTTCTGACTGCCCTGGAAGGAGGAGGTCTAACCATGAGCACTTTGGTTTGTTTTCACGTTTTTTCCTCATTGAGGGTTTTGTGAGTCTGACCTCGATCTAATTGCAGGTCAAAGGTTGAAAGGTGTTGTTTTCATTTATAGGCTCATAATGTGGGCTTTGTGGAACCTCCTGACACTGGAACTGTGATTAATAGTTTTCAAAATAAACTTGACCCATCCTGAACTATTGTCCATCATGGTCTCCGTTTTGTCTGGTGGTCAGGACCAGCTTTGACGGGGGGATGCGCTGTGGTTAAACATGAAATATGTCTGCCGTCTGTTATTTTACCCCTCTACCATGACACTGCTCAGACATTAAAGGTTCTTGTTCCTTTGTAAAGTGATGCCCAACCCTCCGAACTGTTGTGCACGTTGCACACTCTCTGCATACAGAGAATCAACCCACCCTGACAAAACAGAACACAAAGGTCAGCTCTGATTTATTGCACAATGCCATAAATAGTTGACTTTCAGTATAAAGACAAGAGCACATCCACACATCTCTGTAACGAGATCTGAATTCAGCTACATGTAGGTAGAAATTGTGGGATAATTTGGTCATTTAAGTGCAGGGTTCAAAAGAATACATTTAATTTCCTTTTTAAATATAATTAAAGCAATTAATTAATGGGATGATGCTCAGTAAGGCAAAGTAATTAGTCTGATTGTAGAAAGGAGCCAAGTGTCTCACTCGGACTAACTGACCTACAGATACCTCTCGGTGTAAATGAAATTCTTAATAGTAAAGTTGTTGAATATACAGCAGCAGCTTACAGTGGAGAAGAAAAAATAAAAAAACAACACAAAAATCCTCACTACAAGCTGCAAATAGCATGGTAGTGCTCAGTATTTATTAGCTATAAAACTAATGTCAAGTCGGAAAGCTAATGTCATGCTAGTAAATCTCATTCTCCATAACTTTGCCGCAGGTAAGCCATCTGTGATTGACAGTGTGTTTGCTGCTGCATCTAGTTTGCCAGTTAGCCACTTTATGGCAGTGGGAGAAATGTCAGCCCAGAATGCCAGGCGGTTTTAAGTTTTACAGCAGCTTACAGTGCAAAACCAACACACAGCTTTAGCAACCGACAGCAACGCCACTCTTCTTTTGTCTGTTTGTTAGCAAACTGACCTTCAGCAAGAACAAAGGTAACCTGTATAACAGCAGCTTCATCAGAGGCTGTGTGCATTTTTGATTGTCTCGCCTCTTTTCCTCTTCCTTTCTCTCTCTTCTCTTTAACAGCAGTGTCAGTCTCACCCTGCTGGAGAACTCGGGTCCTCCGCTCTAATGCACTTGTCTCTTTGCACATATTAAACCTTCTGCATCATGTCTGAAAAGAGACCTCTGTATGGTTCTCTTCAACAAAGCTCTCAGAATCACAGTTACCCCCCCACCCACCCATCCAGTGCACAGGCTATGCACGGATGGCTGCAGCCATGAGTTACATCACTGCATGTGGAAATGCAATGAGGGCGTGTGTGTGCTTTGTCCGCAGGGTGGGAAACACAGTTTTGGTACCATGCAAAGATTTGGCAGTCTACTTAAAAAAGCAAAAGTCTTGTCACAGTACTATACTAAAGAAAAGCTTTCTGTTATGGCACATATCCGACATTCTTCACATTGTGGCAAAATCAGCAACACCGACATCTCTATTCAAACACTGATACCATGACACTAGTGCATAATTGCAGGGTAATTCTACCATTGTAGAAAGTGACAGTTGCTCTTGTTGGCAAATTGTATTCAAATAGACATTCATTCAAAACAGGTCAAATTTATCTGCATTAATAACCCTGTTCTATCATTTAGCAGCAGGATGGGTGTTTAAGTGAAGGAAGAATATTAAAAGTAATACACCATCCAAAAACTGTACATCTGTAAATGCCACATCATTTAGAAGCAACAAATTCTGTTCTGATATAGATTTTGCTCGTACCTGTGGCATTGGGTGGGCATCTATTAAATGCCAGCTCTCCTGATGGTGTCCGTCTCCATACCATCGACACGGCATAGTCCTCAGGACAAATTTCATAAGGTGCTGAGGAGCAAAATGCTTTGTCAATGCAAAAAAAAAAAAAAAAACAAAATAAATCTTTTCAACTTCTGATATATGATGCAACAGTGTGTTGATATGACATTCAAGGAGGTGGAGAAATAGCATATTTTCATTTAAAGAATAGAAAAAGAAGTACGATAATCTTAAATCACAACTTTTGAATGTGTGTACTACATAATTCGAATAAAAGTTGAGTTACTCCAGAGAATGGAAGCAGTGATTTTAATCCTAAAACTCAACTTAAAGAGAGATTAATTTAAAAATTAGACCATAAGCTTTCACAATTCTAGTAGTAGTCAGTATGTCTGTCACTAATTTCTCAATATCTCTATTTATTGGAATACATCCAATGCAGTCACACACCTTCTGTCTCTGCACCTCCTCTTCCCACTCTGTTTAACTGTTCTGTTGTAACAAATCATGTCACTGGCTCCACAGAGTTAAATACCTCCCCAGGTTTCTTTCTTTGCATCGGTGTGACGCCTCCATTTGAAGTCTTATTATCCTTTGGCTCACCTGGACACCGTTGGTCACTGCACTTTCGAACTTCTTCTCCATTGCCGTCACACTGCTGCCCCGTCACTGCTGCCCCCTGACACACCCTGGCTCGCCTCTGCCATCCACCATCACACGACTTTGAGCAGCCGCTCCACGGACCCCAAGGATTCCACTGGCCGTTGGCTAAAACAGAATCACTCCAGGTTAGAAACAGACACTCCAGGAGGCATAAAACTTACTAATAAATGAAGAGAATTTCAACTAAGAAGAAACAACACAATTACCTTAAATCTAATGCAATAAAAGTTTTTCATTAGTGTGAGATCAAAAATAGATTTTTAATTGCATTTATTTTACAGTCCAATTCATTCAATCTGTCGTTGCAGTTTGTTGGCAATATTCCAAAAAATGAACAGGATTACTAATTGGTTATTCGCTTTACTTTGCCAACATTAAAACACAATTATGCTGAAGTAAAAAAAAAAAAACAAAAAAAACTGCATTTCATATGTCCGTGTAATGAACACGGTTAAATTGTGCATACGACAAAAACCACAAAAACCCCTTTAGCAGAATGTAATAAATCATACGCCCTTGTCTGAAGGGAAAGGTACAACACCCTGTGAGCAGGAAATACACTTTCAAATACACTCTCACTTGAACCTCTCTACCTCAATTTGAACTTCGTGTCCTACACCTAACCTCTGTCAGGAATGCTTCTGGAAGAAAAACAAAAAAAACAGCAAAAGAGAAAGAGAGACAGAAAGCATTGCAATCTGTGGGCAATACAGCAATCCACAAGACATTGATCAAACCCCAGTGGAAAGTGAATCCTGTGTCTCACATCGGAGCAGCTGATTCCTCCAACAGATGCACGCTCATGTGTCAGCAATGCGAGAGAAATTCTCAGAAATCTCTAACCCATAAAATTGATATAAAACCCTGCAGAGGTCTTTATTGTAGTTATTAGGCAGGTTTTTATGTTTTATTTTTCACAGAATGTCTGGAGTCTGAATTATTCCCATATACAGTACAGTACTTCACCAATTCTGAAAATAAATAAATAAATAAATGAAATAAAAGAAAAATATATTGGATTTACCTCAGCCTCTTATATATTTTTTTCTTTCCCAAAAAGCAAAGCATGGACACGGTGCCAACTTATTAAATGATGGCTTAGCCTGTGTTGTTTCTCTAATGTTTGATCTCTCACCTTGGAGACAAATAAGAATTGCTAAGTAGGTAGGCCTCATTAGAAAGATAAATTGTATAATGCATCCTCTCACGGTGAGGCAAGCAACTGCATCGCCGTGCTCAGTATCATATGTGCAAAATAATAATAATAATAAAAAAAAAAGAAAAACAACAACAAAAAAATAAAAACGCATTTACAAGCATGTACAACTGTTGTAGGTGTCCAACAGAGCATATGGCTAGCTGACTGCTTATGTGGCATGTCCACTGACTTTAAGAGTTTGAGAGGAGTCTCTTTGTCGCACACATACCAGTGAAATACAGAACAAAACAACAACAACAACAACAAAAAAAAGAGCTTCCTGCAGCTTCTCCACGCTGCTACAGTCAAAATTGCATCAGCAGATTAGGATAGTGATCGGGCCCTTCATATGATCAGACGACACTCAGCTTGATGGAGAACACTAAGCTGACATCTTTGAGCCTCTAATACATCTGTGATGCTGACAGACAGTTTGGATGGCTAACTCTGAATTATGTGAAAGGCATACTGTATATCTAACTGGATTTTTATAAATCCAATTGATAGAACATGGGCTTAAACATTGTTCTCCATTCTTTCAGAGATTTGATTCTTGCTCCGGGGCTCTTCAGTAGCCAACAGAAGGAGAAAAACAGCTCAGTAAAAGGGGGTTCAATATTAAAGCTGAACTTGATCTCAAGTTGTGACAATGAAAATGGCGGAGTGAGCGTTCTTGTCCTTTCCCCTGTTTCAAATCATGATTTCGAATTTAGACATCAAAGCGGATATAGAATTAAGAGCCTCAGGATTTTACCTGTGCAGTCAGGATTATGGCACTCTCTGCTTTCTGCCCAGTGACCGCGACACTCAGATCCCCCATGGGCGGCTGCTGAGCACTGCCTGGTCCTCTGCTGAGTGCCATTGGCACAGGTCACCGAGCAATCGCTCCAAGAGCTCCACTCTTGCCACTGTCCATCCACTGGGGCACCAACCACAACCCAACAAGCATGTCCCAAGTGAAGGGAAAAAAGAGGGCAGACAGAAATGGGAGGAGATATTCAGAACACTATTCTAGCTCAGATTGAAAGCCAATAAAACAGACATCAGTTGGAAAGCAAACAAAAAAAAAAAAAATTGTTCATGACTAGTTTTAGATTTTTAAAAAGCACACAGCAGCTGAGTTTCTCCTTTGTTGTTTCCCAGCAAAAGGCAAAAGGAGAATAGGAGATAAAAAGTCTTAAAGAATATCCTCATATTGAGATTTTGATTATTACAACATCAAAGGCACAAACTACAGACACAATTTGTTCGCTGCCTTCGATTTTGCAGCAAAAGGAAAGAATCTACGCCTGAACGGTTTTCACTGACTCTGTTACTAGAGCAAATCTAACATATACTGTGTGGAGAAACTATTCATCGCTAATCTGCTTACTATTCACAGTCAGTGTGGGTAAGCGATTTTGACGTCAGTATCACAGTAAAGACTCTCAGAGTTTCCTAAACCACCCAACTGTGTGATCATTAGTCTAAATGAACCACAACCACAAACTGCTCTCACTTTTTTACTCACCTTTGCAGTATTGCATTGATCAATGATTATTTATGATTGTACCTTCCAAATTCCTCTGACCTTCATGCCTTTAGGGGTGATTGTTAATATGTTTTTCTTTAAATATATGAATAAAGAGACAGATAATACCTGGGCATAGGGCTATGTTGCAAAGCTTAGTCTGGGTCTCAGGTCCGTCACAGGCCCTGCCTCCATGCTGGGGCGGGGCACACATCCTAGTCCTAGTGCGGTGCCCTCGGCCACATGTGAATGAGCACAGGCTCCACGGTGACCATTCCTCCCATACACCGTGTACTGCGGGCACAGAAAGGGCGTCAGGCCTAATCAATGTGTCTAGCCCCACTACAGCATAAACAAACCCATAATAGACGCTAGGCTGAGCCATGAATGAAATAAAATCCATCCATCCATCCATCCATCCATCCATCTTCAACTGCTGATCCAAAGTCGGGTCGCGGGGGTAACAGCTTTAGCTCATTCAAAAATAATTAGTAATAAAACTGTAAGTGAAACACTGAGCACAGACAGTGTGTGGCTTCACAAAGTCTCGACAACAAGCTTCAGTCACCTCTGTAAATTCTCTCTATCGTATACAAAATTATAATAAAAAAAATACTAACTCATAAAAGGTACAGAATATGATTGAGAACACCAATCTTTTCAAACAACAACTGGAACAACCCTGTCCTTCTAGTTCAAGGTCTGTGTAAGAGGCAGCATGTCTGCCCTGTGTTTTTGACTCTTCTTGGTTGACTGCGAATCTAATAGCAGCAGACCTTCGGGTTAATAATGGCTAAAAATTGTGTTGTTTACACCAACATACTAATCATGCTTACACTTTAAGTAGACAGCCCATAACCTGGTCGCAGACCTCTGAATAACTGGCCACATTTTAAATGGTGCTGGCTGACTGGCAATGAAATGTTTACTCGCACTAAATATAAGCCTAAACAGCCCAAATCCAAAAGGAAATTTATCACAGAGAAGGCTAATTGATATGTTGCATATGGTATTTCCAAAGGCTTTTTGCTTAACTGTTTTAAAGGAGAAAAAAATCCTCTTAATTGAAATCATTATGTGGAAATATTTTTGGATAGGGTTTGGCCACAATAACTGTTAAATCAAGAGATGTGCACCTAAATAAAATAAATAAATAAAAATATAAATAAAAACCAACAGTGGTGAAATGCCCCAATTTCCATTTTTACACAAATTTAAAGAGAATTCCTCATAATAACAAATTCATTATGATGAAACATTATTTATATGTGATGTTAAACAATATCTGGATTCATCTTTTCTTTTTGCATGCCTGTTTGTGCGTAAGCTTAACTGGGTTGTGTCTGACAGACGGTGAGTCTTCACTGCAGAGTATATTTGCTATTGGCTCTGAGTTTTACTCTAGAGAGGGGAAATATATGGAAATCTGAGAGGCAGACAGACATGAGGCACATCGTGGCTTGTCTCAGCACTTGAGGTTTTCCTGCAAATGCAAATGTAATGAAATGAAAAGACCAAAAAACTTCGTTCGAAATGTAAAAGTTTAACCTCTGTAATTAGTTTCCATGGCAACTGCCAGCTTCATGAGCCCAGCGACAAAGTGCATTTAGTGGAATCATTAAAGGCTCCAAAATAAACTTTAAGGGGATGGATATTGTATCAAACACAAATCCCACAGAGGCCAACACCAGATATATGTATCAACTGAAGATACAAGTCGAGCACAAAGTACGTTCTTGTTTTCTAAGCAACTACAGTGAGAGAATAGACAACTGCAATGGGAATAAGGTTGAGGTGGAGCAGGCGTGTATATGCACTTTCAACCATTTAAAGGCTGAGGCCCTAAATAAACGGCAGAATTTATGGAAACTAGTGGCAGAAGCAACATATCTGGTGGCCTTTTATCAGCTGATTGCAAATGGGATTTAAGACCTTGCAAATCTATGTCTGACTATTTTGTCCACAGGGAATTTATAGCTCCTTCACGGAGAGGTCAGAATGCGCTGCCTTGCGCTGAGGCTTAAAGTTGCTGCAGTACGAGAGTTAGATCTCAGGATCAGTGGTGGAGTAGCTGGATCATGGAATCAAGCCGATGGTCGGCCATGAGGGGAGCCACCGTCTGTCCCGGCCGCTGCCTCTAGGCGCTGCTTTGATGCTCTTAGCTAAGTGTCCTGTGGTGGCTGAAGCATTTACTTTGAAAATTTGAGTTCAAAGCAGGCAGACAGCATAGCTAGCAATGATGGAATAGGATTTCGCTTCTTTGTGTGTATTTTCTCTGAACTGTGGCCATGATTTGCAGGGACAGCTATGAGCAATCGCATTGTGCTGGTAGAAGTGAAACTTTTGGAACGTCACAAGTTGGTGGCCAATGTAGTGTTTTTGCTAATTTGTTGTACGCCGGGATTCGATTGACCTTCTTATACCGTTCCAGAAAGCCTTTACCCTTTTTATGTCACTAGCCTGTCTCTTGTGCTGCTTTAGCATTATTTATTCCATACAATATTGATAATTTCTTGCTGCGAAACTGTTTGACATAGCTTACACTAACACTTTCACTAAAAACATTATAAAATCTATACTAATAAGCATAAAGCTGCAGTTCAAGGTTGCTGTGTGGAATACTGCACATTGGCCCAAGTTTGCTAAGAAAAGAATGATAGAAATGCATTTGCCATCCTGAAAGTCATCCGCTTGTGTATAAGATTCAGAAAAGGTTTCAATGTCCTTCACTTCTCTACTAAAGAGGTTCTCGATGATGAGCCCTAATAAAAGTAGAAGCATCTTTACTATATGTGCTGTTCTGAGCATATATTAGAACCAAATTTTAAAAGATCAAGGTCTTGAATTTCCAATCACATGAACAAAACAACTTTCTGTGTGACTGCCTCATAGCCAAATGTAATGTGTATATATATATATGTCTGAACCGAAAATGTTTGTAAAAGTTCCGTTGGAATTGTTTTGTTATTGTTTTCATTATCTCTGATTATGCTTGACACTCTATTTGGTAATTATGGTATATTTTCATGATTATGGTGGCCAAAGCCAGTTTTCTTCTGAGAAATTGATTTTTTTGTTTGAAAGCCTCTGCTTTTTCTTCATTGAAGGTTTTAGATGTTTATAGTAATTACCCACTTTTGCTGATGCTAAACAATTCACACTCTGCAGACCAACCAAACAAACAGAGTAGCAGATGTTTTTTCCAGCTAAAAATATAAGCCTTCGCTAATCTGACGCAAATCGTTGTCGATAAAAATATATATATATATATATATAAGGTGATATTCAAGCCTTTGTGAGCTTTGTTTTTGCTTACCTAATAATTACTGTCAACAAATCTCATGATATTCTTCTGTCGAGCAGCTTCTTCCTTCCTGCCATAGATCTCCAATGTGGTCCATTTTCAAAACATAAATCTTGGATGCATATGGCTTCCCTGCAATCACCTTTGCTCTTATTGTGAAAGAAACACGCGAGTGATCTAATTTCCGGTCCGTCGGGCGTTTGACCGCGCGTGCACCTGTGCGCGATCAAACGCAGGGAGTCCTCGTGCTCCCCGCAGAGAAGGAGAGCTCGTGTCCTGCCGTGAAGGTAATGGCGTCTCACCGTGTTTCCCCACAAATTTCTCCCCTGATTAAAAAAGATGAAATAATCCTTCATCCAGACAGACAACAGCTTAAAGTCAATCAGTCGATTCTGTTTGAAAACTGACCATTCAAAAGCCAATTGGAAAATCTTTTTGACCCCGACCAAAACAAACAATGAAACGATGACTTTGTTTAGCTCTCTGAAGTTGTTTCTACTTTTTATCCAGCTCGGTGTTTAGATGTGTGGTGTGTTAAGTAGAAATGAAGGTGTTGATAAACTTAGAGATGGTGTAATATTAACAGCTAATTTAATTAATTTCCCAAAAGAATAATAATACTTTTCTCTGCTACGAAGAACTTCATATCCTGTATTGGTAAAGAATATATATATTTTATTTATTTATTCATTTTTTTGGTGTAGAAACATGAACAGAATTCCTGCAGACTGGGCTGTTTTCTTTTTTGCTGTCAAGTTAAGAAGAGGAAAAAGCCGTGGGTGCCGCTGGTTGATCTATAAAGGGAGGGTGCTGCTCATTCAAAAGGGATATTCTATGAAACAGAAATGTTGCTGTATTTTGGCAGATTCATTGTGTTGGATGAACGAGATCACAACGGGCATGAAGGCCTAGAATTTCAAACAGCACGCTTGATCTGCCGCCTGCAGCGCCTGAGCCATGGTTCACAGATGATGGTGGTGTTTTCAGTAATGGTGACTATGAGGTAAGGTTCCTTTTAGACTGCAGGTATGTGCCTTTAATTTGGGAGCGTTGTGTGCTGGCGATATCCTTGGTATACTACAGACATTTTGAAGAAAGCTGATCAATCTGTCTGCCTTTCAGAAAATTGGATATGGGCTCTGTGCTGTGTGTGGTGTCATGCCAGGTGGATATTTTTTTATTTTTTTTGGTACCAGTTTGCGACAGTAACCACAGTTGGTGATGTTAAAATGGTTTAACTATTACAGTAACCATCATTAAAAAATGTCAAAATCATCCCGAGGCTTATTAATACTGATTAAAAAAAATAAATAAATTCAAGTGATTATGTTCACATAAAAAGAGAGGCATTAATGGTAAATTACTGTTGAGCATTCCCTGCAGTTTTTTTTGTTTTTTTTTTTTGATCATTTTGTGTGTATTGTTAATGGACCGGTATGGAATATAAGTTGCTGTGCACACTAATGAAGCTATCGCTGCTACTGGAAGGATGGGGTGAAATCGTATTTTGATTATAAAAAGGTTGACCAGCGGGGTCTTCTACGTGATCACCGTCGAGAAATGCACTCAGAATCAAAAGTAGACAGCAGTTCAACTACACTGCAACACTGTGTAGTTTGCAGCTTGTCTATGCGTGTGTGCGGGTGTTAAATAAATTAACTAATGAAAATACTTGGCACGAAGCACAGTTGTTGATCCTACCATCAACATCCATTATAACAGTGGCAATCATGAAAGTGATTATTTCTCTCACTATTATTGTGCCGTCAAAATCCATGATCGTCCCGTCCCTGTTATCAAGTAAACTTTGTGCTACATTTATTCAGATGAATCAAAGAAAGTTATCTTTTTTTTTTTTTTTTTGAAAAATGAAAAGCACTAACACTCTAACTCGTGTGTGTGTGTGTGTGTGTGTGTGTGTGTGTGTGTGTGTGTGTGTGTGTGAGTGTGAGAGAGATCTTTTTTTCTGAGTTTTTATGGCCCAGTTATTTGGTGATAAGTGTCTCTGCTTTATAATGTGAAAGAAAGTTCTGGATCCACAATTAGCCATGAGCGTACGCCTAATGTCTGCAGGTCCTGAGATTAATCAAAGATAATCATGAATTCACATGGGCTGTTCTAATTTGTCACTATAAATCAATCATAATTCTTCATAGAAATTAATGCATATACCTGGAATTGGGCTGTGTGGCTTTTTTTTTTTTAACTTGAGAAATCTGAGGTTTAATGCTATCTGAGCTAAACATTAATGGCCAGAGAGGAAATGCACCGAGAGTGGAAGTGTACTTTTGAAATGACTAATTCTCCATTTAGCTCTTAGTGTCCGTGCAGAGTAAGAGAATGACCCTTTTTGAAAACTGCCAGCTTCCCATTTTATACATGCCACATGTAAAAACGAAGTGCAGTGCATCCTAGATCAGACTGTCAGAAGGTGGTGCTTGCAGTATTTTCGATCAGCCATGATTAATTATGAGTTTACGATGTGTCTTTCAGCGGCGCTACGCTCAACAGCAAATGTCTTGCTTGATCGTGAGTTCAGAATATCATATAAGGAAATCAGCATATTTGTCCGTGTCGACAATCCCAGAAATGAATAATGGGGACACGCTGTCCTAACAGATGCCTACAGACAAACATTAGCGCTCAGCAATCACCAGTCAGAAAAGCATCCGATGCTGATACCTGACTGCCAGTGACTCATCTGCTATGCCATCACATGGTGAGGAAGAAATGCCTTGCAGCGTGTTCGAAGGAACGCAGCCAGGCTATTTTAAAATGCACAGCTGACCTTCAAGAAATGAAGCTGATGACCTATCAGCATCTACTCCTCCCCAAGCCCCATGCAGAACCACATGTCAGTAAACCATCTCAGTGCTGATGAATTGCTTTACAGTTATATGAAATGGAAAACACAAAAGCAATCATGAAAAAAAAAAAAAAAAAAAAGGAACACATTCACAAATTAACCTCAAAACAGAAAGCATCAGGTCAATCATAATAGTAATGACTACAGTGATGATAATAATCATAATACATTCTTAAATGGAAACATTGAAGTTGGTTAAAACACAGCAATACATTTCCTCCCATATAAACAACAAATGAGCAAAACATTAATAGTCAAGAATCTGCGGCTAACACTACCTGGACAAGGGGCAGTGTTATTGCAAACCCTTGATTCTCTTAAAGGGCCGCTGCAGTGTGTTCCGTATGGTGAGACACATGTTCTTGTTCGCACCTGCGACCCTTGACCGCATGTTACAGAGCATGAGCTCCACTGGGACCACTCCTCTGCACCTGATTCACCTGTGTGGGAGAAGGGTGACACTAGTTAAATGCAGCAATATGGTCCTGGGGCAGGGCTAACAGGGTGGGGTGGGGGCAAGGTGGGCGGGGTTGAGTAAAATGGGGGAGGGGCCGACATGTCACGTTGAGGGTGAGGTGGGGGCTTTTAAGCCTAAGGAAGCTCTATTGTAGCATCTGTGCAACCTTTATGTGATCTTTGATAAATGCTGAATTAATGGTGTCATTCCTCTGTTTTTTTTTTTGTTTGTTTTTTTTAACTATGGAGCACGATAGTGTTTTGTGTGTGCATTTCCCTGAGAGCCGTTGCATTAAGTCATCATCGGAGTGCAGCGGTGATGCATGTATCAATCAGATTTATTTTCACAACTTTAAATGCGCATTTATGCAAAGATCACAGAAAAGGCGTAGCTAAGATTGTAAGAATGAACCACAGACATCGAGGTGACATCTAACTGTTTCAGTTTGTCTTTGAAAAAAAAAAATCATGCATTTCTAGAAAACCCAAGAATAAGCTTTAACAAAGTGAGGAAATCAGCATAAACAAACAAAATCTCATAAGAACGTGGTGACATGCAAGAAAGACAACAGCTGAGAAAATAAAATGGAATTTAATGGATGTTAGTTCAGAGAGAGTTCAGAGATGTGGAGTCCCTTGCACTGCAGCAAACTATCCAGTTTCCTTGACAACAGTGGAGCATATTCTGTTTTTCCAAATAATTTTTCAATCCATCTTGACCTGTTAACTCCCAGAGGTGGAAAATGTGAAAGCTAGCTGATTTTATTCAGTAAATCCCGGCCATTTACATGCGTGTGAACATGGCTTCGTGTAGGCTGCTTTCAACATATTCAAATTTCAATTGTTGGTGCCCAGAAGGAAACGTAATGGGGAGTATTTAAGCCGCAGAAGGGAAATGGATTCTGCTTCTATGGTCCAGGCCTTTCAGCCCATATGGAAATTTTTGGCAAGCAGACTTTGAAGTAGTCTAACTCTGCATGCAGACAGATTGTCACTGAATAATTATATATAGCATAGCAGTTTGTATGGAAGATAGCTCTTATGTTGCTCTTAAGTTCACTTGAGTTAAATTAAAAAATTTTAATAAGACCAGGGTAATTGGAATAAAACAGCAGCGAGCCTTTCAATCTACATACTCCAACAGGGTCAAATGTCAAAAAGCCATGAAATGCTAAATAAAGTTGCATTTATGATGAGGCAGTGGGGTGATTTCCAAAGCCATGGGAGCCTAAATGACAAAATAATACATTATATGGTGACAAGGGAGTTGACAATCAAATTTCTACATCAGTCACCGAATAATTGATGTTTGATTATGTTAAAGCCCTAGGTGAAGTATTTTTTTTTTCAGCTTGATGCTTTATGCATTAGAGGAGTAGTTTCAATTGCAGCTCTGAATACATTTATGTCATTGGAAGTCATCAAATCATATTAGAATTTTAGGCACAATATGCTCTAAAGTATTTTCTCAACATGTAGTATCAAGGACACGTAGATTCAGCCAAATACGGATCTAAAACCCTGCCCTTAATTTTGCAGATCATAAAATAGACTGAAAGGTGGATCAATTTGTTTAATGAGGCAGTACAGGGAGAGTAAATTGTGTGAGAATGAGAAACAGAAAAGCACGGCGATGCTACTGGACAGGTAAACGACATTTCTCACAGCGTGTGTAAAATGGAGAGGTGTTAATGAGAGTATGTTAGTACCAGTACGTATGCATGTACAGTATGTATGATGTGTCGCAAATTAAAATGGAAATGAAAAGGTTTTTTTTTTTTTTTTTTTTTTTTTTTTTTTAACAATGACAGCAATTTAAATGGGACAACACATGGAAAAAAATTAAAACATTTCTCAAAAATAAAAAACTAATAAAAATGTCAATAGCAGCTAGAGCTAAACCCACCCACGAAAAAATAAATCCAAATAATTCTAGACAGATTAAATTAAAAATGACTCAGTAATGAAGGCAAAATAAAGACTTTAACATTGTTGTCACTTATTACAATGTTATAATTTAATAAAACTACTAAAGCGGTGTGCTATAGATGTCATAATGAATTTAGATCAATTCAGCTTTTTTGTTTTTACTTGATTAAGCCACATAGCTTCATATTATCTCTAAGGGCAGCATCTATCAGTTCAACCTTTGCCAAGTATGTGTTTCATATTTGGCTGAAGGGGTGGCTTTTTCATCGAATGACGTTTAATTTATCACGCCTTGAAGGAAATGATTAACTACATCGGGGCCTTGGTTTTAAACTGCTGTTTAATTAATGTTCCATGAATATACTGTATGGGGCAATCCACTTGCCAACTCACTATGTGACAAAAAAAAACTAACCAATAAAACAAACATACCCACAAAACCCAATTATATTCTAAAGTCAAAGTAAATACTCAGAGAAATGGGAAATTTATCTTCCTACTCCATATGTAGCAATAGAGAATGAGTAGAGGAAAAATAATAATGCAAAACATTTCCACTTAAAAGGTGCAGTACAAGAGAGAGCATGCATGATGAAATTAAGTTTAGTTAACAAAATAAAGTAAAGAAACATAACTATTGTATTACCAGTTTGTGCCATAAATTTAGCAGACTCAGCTTGCTCCTGCAGGGCCTTTGTGTCATGAACTGATCTTGGCCGCTGACTTTTTACTGTATGCTCTCCGATCATTCCATATTCTATGGGACAAAATAGAGGTTCATATGAAAGCTAGGCTTAAACATGATGTTCTGAGAACAAAAGCTTATTACATACTGTTTTTCAGGATGTTCGCAGCAACTGCAGTACATGGCTAGAAACAAAGACCACACAAGTTTGTATAGAATTTGACCGTTTGTCTAGGGCATAGAACAATGCAACGAATTTATAAGGGTGAGTTGGAAGTATTAATTGAGCTTGAAAGCACAGCGTAGACACATAGCAAACATGCAGATAAACTCACATTGGTGTTTTGTTTTGTTTTTTTTATATAAAGACACTAAACACTTCATCAGACCAGCTGCCTCCCTCCCCACCCTCCTGTACACCCAGAAAAGAAAAGAAAGGAAAATGAAAGTAAAAATGTGTAAGCCATCAGAAAGCCACAGAGGAGGGGGGGTCATGGACATAACATGCTATTGATCCACAGTTTCCTCAACAGTTTGTCATTTTTATGGAATTTTTTTATTTATTTATTTTTTCCTTTTTGACCCAGTCCGTATCTTGAGCTTTGTAACATTAGACAAATGTATTCTGAGCTGTATTCATTACAATGCATATGCCCTCTTTGTTTCCCATGAAGGGACAAAGAGAAAATGAGTTCTGATGCCACACTGAGAAAAGTAATTTGATATTGCATTTAGTGCAGAATTTGCATCAGCTGTTTTAAGTCAAAGTGACACTCTGTAAAACAACTGTTATATTTTACTCACTTAAATAGCTCATGCAAATCGATTTTTAACAGGTTTACTAAGAAAAAAAAAACAAAAACAACCCATTACTTCTGTCAGTGTGGTCCTAATGAAGGTGATTATATCATTTGCAAATAGGCAATGCAGGTGATGCATCAACAACATACTCACACATAGCTTATGTTAGTACATTAGACAATACAATGCATCAGCCATTGATAGGGAAGATGTTCATATCATCACTTCATGGATTGTTTGTAGCCTCAGATTCCTGTTCCCTACAGCGGAATGCAAAATGCAGACAGACTGACCTTCCTGTGCAGTGAGGCCTAGAGGAGGAAATCTGTCATCTCATTTGGTCATGTTCCACTGAAAGCTTAAATTTTATGACTAATTATATGGTTAATCACTTTCCTACCAAAAAAAAAAGGGGACAGCTGTTTAATCTGAAAGCATCAACCAATTATTATCAGCAAACATGTTCCATGATTGGATTAGACAAAATACAAAATAAATCAAGGCAAAAAAAGTCATTGTGTTTTGAACTATATTCAAACAACAATCCCAGTGTGAGTGTTTATATATATATAAAAAGCTAAATTCGACATATTTTATAAATTAGATGAAGAAGGTGCAATGGGAGGCGAGCAAGTGACAAGGTAGAAACAACCCCTGCAGCCTTTTGATGCTGATTCATGTCTTCAGAACCATGACTGCACAAAGTAACGTGGCTCAGAAGTGTGTTCAAAGGTCTTTCACTCTGATTTGATCATGTCCACATATGTTTTGCTGGAATTAAGCAGAAAGCACAGTCTGAACGCGGTGCCAAGGAATGTGTAGGTACGCTGGCGATTGGACACGCTGTACAGTTGTGCCAACGGTCAGACATGAGAGGCAAACAACTATTGATACTTTGACATTTTTTTCTTTCTTTTTTACTGCATTTCAGGCTCTACCCTGCTGTGTTTTGGATCATGAACCAATTCCCCATTGGCAAGGGAAAGGGGCTGACAGATTTTGTCAACCTGAGCGTCTGCTACTTTGCAGATCATATAATAAGCGGGGCATGCTGCTGCTTAATGAATTTATAGAAATGGAGCTAAGCGCTAAAAGCTGTAGCGTTAGCACTCTCATGCAACTTACTCTTCTCATTATGACCAAATGGGCATGGACACTGTCTACAAAATTGCATTGATTCTTTTAATGCGTTTGCTTTTCAGTGACATCGAATCTTTAGGATAATGAGGTGCAATTTTGTACAAATCCAAATGCGATCCTGTCTCTTGAATACCATAAACTAACCACCGTGTTATTAAGAACCAAGCTCCAGAATTTTGGGTCTTTCAGACTATTCACTGTACTGAAAAAGTTTAATTCCTGCTTCTTTTCTTCTATTGTTGACATTTAGAAGCAAGATTAATATAAGTAAATGAGTACAAAGGAGGACAGGCTCTACTAAACATGGTGTTGGAGGCGGTTCCATTTTATTTTGTCCTGTAGTAAATGCTAATCAGCATGATTGGCTTTACTTGTAATTGTTCATAAATCCATCATAACTTTTTAAAAATGACTTTCCTATGCAAAATATTGATTAGCTCAGTCAATTAAACAGCGATATTAGTCCTACTGTCAGTCACACCTAATCTAACCCACCTCTGAGCGCCTCATGATGAACAACACAACAAAAGCACTGCACATGACAAAGACTATATAAATATCAGTAAGTTACTTTGTATACAAATAGTCATTACAGAAGATGAATAAAACGTCACAGGTTGTTTAAATCTAAAGTTTTCCATCATCGCAGTTCTACCTAAATCAGTGTTGACAGGAAGCTATTAAAAACAGCTCAACCTGTAGGTACACAAATGAACACTGGTTAACTTTTTGCATGAGAAGTCTCAGCACTGAGTGAGACTGGAGTCTATTTTCATGCCACAAAGCCAAGATGTTAATCCTAACGTTGTGTTTCAGAGAGCCTGAGGTAGAATGGGGAAAGAGCGGGATGTCGAAACACGACACCAGGACGGTACCGTGAAATAAGCACTACGGTTTCGTTGAACTACCAGATCGTATTCAAGCCTATGGCGATGTAATGGTAAACTCGAGAGACAAAGCAGAATTTTAATAACTGGAGGGACATTCTGTTGTCATTTGTCAGCCCAAAACAACATGTGTTCGTTGTTTTGCCAGGCAAAAAGCTTAGATGATGCATTTAGCACTTCTTTTGGGTCGAGACAGCTTTATTTTGAAGTTTTGAACTTGAACCTTTAAACTGATTTGAAGGAAACTAAGCTTAAGATTGATGAGGTGTCTGCTCTTCAGTTAGGACTTAAGAGAATACTTATTATTGATATCCATCAACCATCATGCTTCAGCAACAAGAGAGACACCGCCACTCAGAGAAATCCATCATTGTTGCCATCGCTACTTTTCTTCCTTCAATGCAATAAGTGATTCATTCTCTTTATTTTGCACGCAAATAACCTTGATGGCATGTACCACTGATAAAGCGTGCCATAGTGTCTTGTGATCAAAGATTTTTTCACGTATTTATGCAGGAATGACGGTGACCGTGAAATTTAGCAGGTCTGACAAAATAGCAGGTAGCAGCAATACTTTTCTGAAACAGCCAATATATTTGTGCAGAATTAAATACATTTGTGTAAAATAAGGTGGTGAATTGCCTGGATGACCTTGGAAAATAGATCAGCAACATCCACATTTCCCTCTATTACAGGGAAAAACCTGTTAGGCTAAAGACATTCAGCTTTTTGTAGCAATCATTAAAAAGTGTGTGTGAGAGAGAGTGAGTGGGAATTAAAAAGGACTGCCTTCTCAAGAACAGTTTCATACTGTATAATTCTTACAAGTAGAATTCAATCATCTTCTAAATCATTTTAATTCTATGAAATAAACCGAGGGAACGTTTGGAATTTAAATTGTACAAAGAGCTGCCGTATGTGCCTGCGTATGTGTCCGAGGTACTGTCATGGAAATGCTGTCACTGTGCTGCATGTTGTGTGAAATGTACAAAAGCTGAATGGTATCATTGATATCATTCTCTTTAGTCTAGAGCATGAAGACTTGCATACATTTTAATCTCTCCTTCATAGACGTGGATTCTAATTAAATGTTGTTACACATTGGTATTGTTAGAAATTTCCTCTGTGCAATGAACAGTAAAACAAAAATTGGCTTCTGTCTCCCTGAAGTATAAACGACCACAGATTCCCTTAAGATTTCAGATTAGAGTCACTATGGCTGCAAGACCATGTATGTGGATAGAATTGCTCTGTATAATTGTTAGCATTAGCAACTTAGTAGCCCACATCTCAACATGGTATGAAAAATGAATTTTACTCTCTAATACTAATACTCTCCTACAAACTAAACACACAACCAGTGCAGCGCATTCTACTTTTAAATAAGTCCTTAAGTGGCCAAGGGAATAAGTGTAACTCTTCAGTTACACTTTGCATCAAACCAGCAATTATTTCCTATGCATGCAAAAAAAAGAACATACATTTTTTAAAAGTTTTAAAAGAAAAGAGCTGATTTTTGCCAACATGCTGTGCCATCACTTTATAAGGGCAGCGATTTTTGCCTGCTTCACAGGGATTACCTACAAATCAAGTGAGAAATAAAAGAGCTGGAAATTAGATTATTCTATTTCAAGCAGAAATAACCCCCCTCTCAAGTGAAGAAGCTGAAATGATTGGGTTGCTAGTCAGGCTACTTTGCAACTTGATCTTACCATGAGATGCATGCGGCTGCTGTAAAGAGGGAAAGGAAAAGTACTGTTCTGTTTCAATCAGCTTTGGAGGCTCATCTCCAGGGGTGCTTTTGTTAGCAAAGCCAGACCTGCATGCAGACATGGCAGCTGTGGAGCAGCTAAAACAATGACAATCTGTGGGCAAATATGGGACAAAATGTCTGCTCAGATTACTGGTTGTGCGGGCTCAACGACCTAGTCACTGCTGGGCTGAGACCTCAGCAGGTGACGACAAATTATAGGCTAGTTATAGACGAAGGATACCAGCAATCAGAAGCTGAAGCAACAGTGTTGCTGTATGTGTCCTGGCAACACAGGCTTTCATCAGTGTCAAAGGTGTACAAACATGGATAGGGCTGGACAGCCTATTCCCGCCCCAGGCAAACAATTTACAATGGTCTGATTTACTGGACTGATGCTTTTCTGACCCATCAGAGCTCATTGATACTCTCAGGTTTAATTTTTGGCCATATTTACAAAGATATTCACCTTTTGATTTAATCAGTGTCCTGCTCCGAAATACATGTGGTGTGCATTAGGATTAGATAACGACTCAGCAAACAAAGAGAATTAAACTTCCCTGGGTCCATGACCTTTTGTCATCACCAAGCCTTTGATCTGCTGCATGATGGAAATTTTGACCACGCCAGTTACAGAGAGTCCAGCGGAAAAAATGTCATTTCCAGGTTCATCTTCACCGTGTGGACACATTCCGTGTGTAATTTTATTGAAAGGTAGTAAAAGCTGGCCTTATGTCCACCAACTGATGTGTCCAACCTTGCATGAAATGAGCCTTTACTTAGAAGCCCTTTTGGGTAGCTACTATCAGGGGTGCTACGCTCGCTGCTCTCCGCGCATTCCTGCCTGACTGACTGGCTGTCACAAATGTAGCTCTTAATGAGAGGCACTTCATTACTACTGCACTTTGAAGAGTGTATGTTCCCAAAATAGAGACAATCCATGCAGACCAGGAAAAGGGATACCTCCCTATCCCACGCCTGACTTTCATCCATTTACTAACAGCTGAGCTACTGAGGCTGGCACACATTTCATTTTGGTCAAATATAGTGATACTTCTGTGGTTGTAAGTAGCCTAAAATTACATATTTGTAGATATATTGGACTCTGTTTACAACGGAAATACATTCAAACACAAAAGGCATTAACCTTTACAAAAGGCAAAATTAACTACTTGCTGAAATAGTTGAAATGTAATTTAAGGGTCTGCAAATTTGATTCTACCAACATCACCCGTTCATCTGTTTGGGACGTATCGATGCAGAAAAAGGATCAAAGCCTATGCTGATTTGTAATGGATTTTTCTTTATATAAAAAAAAAAAAAAAAAAAAAAATCCCTTACAATTAACAATAGGTGGGGGGGGGGGAGAGAGAGATTGCAGTAATAAAAACACATTCCAGGGGAAAAGCAGAGAAAATCAGTCGTTATGTTACATTAGAATACATAAAAAATACATTACATTTAAAAAGAAAAACATCCAATATACAATTATCAGTACAAATTCTGCAACTTTATTTTTATTTTCCTTTTTTTTGTTTTGTTTATGCCAACATATTAGAGGTAGTACATTTTAGTGTTCAAGACAAAACTGATAGACTGCTATTCAATGTGGGGAAAAAAATGATAATAAATATGATAATGACGATGAAGATGTAATGAAGATGCACCTCATTTTAAGAGACATCCACAGCCAAACTGATTCATAAACATCTCTCCAACCTTAAAAATCACAGTTGTATCAATCTCCAGCGATGTATCTGCTTACAGCTATTATACAAATCCTTCACTATTGGAGGGACCATATGCTTGAGCCAATCTAAAATACTCAATTAGTCCTTCATTAAGAAAATGAGGGGGTTGCACGGAATCAGATACGAATTACGAATTGTCCTCTGAGATATACAATTATCCATCATATTCCTTCTGCCATCTGTTTGCTTCCTGTTGACTCTCCTAATGATTTAGTTTGAAGCCAAATTAGAATTCTGTGCAACTTCCACTGCACCTCATTTGAGAGTCATGTGAACTTGCCTAAAAATGGAGTGAGACACGCTCTCGGAATACACTCTGTTGTAGACAAAGAGCATACAGTTTGTGTTACTGATGTACAGGCAAATGAGTGGCTACCAGAGATTACAGTGATAGTATCCAGCACAATGCTAAATCACAAGGTTATTGAGCAGTACCTCACAAAGCAACCTAGATGGAGCTCTGACGTTATCAAAGCGCAGGATCAAGAAACCCTGTTGCTGGGTGCCGTGAGCAGATCATTCTTCCTCCTTTTCATACACTTGAGGGAACGTGCTTAGGCTGTCTGTTTTCATATTGTTTCAACTCAGCCAGACGTCAAAAAATTGAGTGTCTGTTCTGTCAAATGCCACGTAGTTTGATGCATATTTACAGGATCAGGATTTTAAATACATGTGTTCTATAATAAACTGCCAAGTTGGTAACAAAAGCATTACTGTTTTTTTTTTTGTTTTTTTGTTTTTTTTATGAACAACTGCTTGCTTATCACATGGAAAGAAGACTTCCTTTTAGTTCAAATATGGAGGCGGAAGATTGAAAACACAACAAATCAAGATGCTCATTTCCTTGTCATCAATTCTGGGTTTTCACAACGATGTACCCTTTGCATGATAATGTGAGCAGCGTGTCGGGTATTCAGTGCAGCTGCATGATGCTATCAGAAAATGGATCCGCCTATGGAGCATTTTAAAGTGAAGGCAATGCCAAGATTGCTGCTTATAACTTGCAAAATCACCCGACTTCTCAAAGAGCAGCACTGCTGAACCATCCGTGACTAAAAGTGGGGCTGCTGCAGGCACAAAAATGAAAGGACTACTGTGCACCGACAGAAACAAGGATGGAAGTGGATTACTAATGAAACCATTTCAAACAGAGAAGTCATGTTATATGAATAGTATAGAAACAACACACACTGTGAAACAGTGAGACTTTCCCATCTGAGACACTAATCTCCGGCTTAAAGCATTTAATACTTTTTTGTCCTTCACTTTAAGAAAAATGTATTTAAAATTTTTGACTAGAAGGATATGATCATAATATATTGCTGTACATTTTTTGCATTAGTACCCCTTGGAATAATTATATTAAAATAATTCGATAGAAGGGATATTGAAAAAATATGGAAACCTGATTTGGCATCAGTATACACACACAAAACCCCAGTAGATGACCTGGCAGTCACGCACACTGCCAAGCTCAACGCCACCATGCCAAGCAATGCATCTGTCAAGTGAGAAACATGACACATTTTTTAGCACCTTTGCGACTGCAGCCAATTTTCAAAGAGCATACTTTGTCCTTTTCTAAGCCATTTTGCTTGGCATATCAGGTAGTGACCTTCGATTTAATAGAGTCATGGATTAGCCGCTGTGGAATTTCCTTACTAATAAACGGGAAACGATACACCTAAGAAATTTGGAGTAAAACACAATATGGACTCTGTAACCATGGAGGCAAATGTGGTCGGATGACCATATTTTGTAGCAAGATTAATCATTTCCAACAGCCTGTAATGAGACTTTCATAATTCATGCTGTCAGCTTTTCCACAGCACCAATCATGTCTGATCCTTTTGCGATGGTAACACCCACTGCTTCAGACTGCCACCCTGCATCTATCAGTACAAGGAGCATTGTGTCATATGCAAGTTAGTCATGAGGAAGATGCCTGCAACATGCCCTGTCTTGGCTCATTGGCTTAGCTCAAAGCAAATACGCGCTCCAAAATAATTACAAGGACACAGTGGCAGTGCTGAAATATTCTCACACAACAGCAACGCAATGGGACTTTTATTTAATGGATTCTGCTGTCCGGGGTGGGAACACGGGACCCATGATTGTTATTATAAGTTTCAAAGTCTTGCGTGGCTGCGCTGGATTGGAATTACTATTTATATATTTTCTAACCTATGAAATACAGTTTGATAGGTTAGGTAGGTACAGTTTGTTCACAATACCAATAATTCTTTATCGGTCACTTTTACAAGAAGCTCTTAGATCAAACATAACTAGATAACCAAGAGTCTGAGGTGTGAGTCTGAAAACCAAGTACACGGATAGTTGTTTTTTAACTCAGCACAGTTCACACTAACAAGTGTTTATCTCCTTAAAGTGCCATAATGGGTATTTGCATTGTTAAGCCTACATTAATCTGATCTATTCTATTATTATTTTGCACAATGAGAGAGGTGATCACCACAATCTGACAGTTTGTCTGTACACATTCCTCTCACCTGTAGTCTTTTGGCTTCTTTGTTCAGATTGTTAAGTGTTTGGGGAGAGAGAGAGAATGGTGAGAACACAAGCGTGAAAAGCCTGCAGGGATTCAATCCCAGGACAAAGGGGCACGCAGTTCAAGAGTCATGGGATTTAACCACCTGACGATGTATGGAAACTCACAATATTCATGAGACAAACACCACACAATGTGACCAGGCACCTCGTTTGAATCGGGCTCGGTTTGACTTCAGTTAAATGTCTCCTCTAGTCTTTTTTTTTTCTTTTTTCTTTTTAATGATTTTCCAAAATATTTTCAGCAAAGACCCAAGCATGATCCCGGGTATTATTTTAATTTTAATCCAGAGTATCCTATATCAATGACAAACTGTGTACCTTTTAAAATAATAGATCAAAGATGCTCTATCATGCTGAACTGTACTTTTGAGAATGCAGTGTTTGTCCCTTTAATTTTGGTTTCAGTGGTAATATTGTTTTTGTGTTCAGAGAAGAGTTCATTAAAAATTAAATAATTAAATCATGGTTTATTTATTTATGATTTTTTTGCATCCCGAAAAAACGCTTTTATTTTAGTATCCACTAGAGGTGTTTGGGACCATCCTCAAAATCCAATGAAAGAAAAAAATAATAGAAAATTTCCATTCATTTGTCTTTCATATTATTATTTTGTTTCTCCTTTACTATGTGACGGGCTGTGGTGTCAACCAGATGCAAAGTGCTTTGTCTGTGTACAAACAGCTGTGTTGTCACTGGTGGCGGGATATGAAACAAAGGCATAATTGTTTTTGGGCTAAAGCAGCAGCATCCAATAGAAAAACATAGTTGCTCCATTTTCCTCACTTGACAATGTGACGTGAACAAAGATGTCTCCTGTAAACTTCCACTGCTTTCTGAGCATTAACAAGATTATTAAACACAGCATTTACACACAGATGATTATACAGGGAAATTAGGTTACTGTGATCCTTCAATCAAGCTGTTGCTTCAGTGTGGGTATTTTGCTCTTTTGCTCTGCTTTTGTTATGTTGTAGTGCACTGTAATCATATCAAAGGCAATATCCATATGCATAAAAATGAATAAATAAACATGCACTCAAAGTAATAAATCAAAATCGGAATGAAAAAATGTGAACAAACTCTCCCGAACAGCCTCTAGCAAACACTTTGCTCCAAGAAAGAAAGCAGTATTCATCAATGATGGCTGAACCCGCTGGCTCCATTTAAAGTAATTTCTTATAATGCCCAGCTTCTAACACAGTAAAATTAGAATTTAAATTTGTGGTTTATTGAGGTCAAGCTAAGAATTCAGGAAAAAGAAGCCATTAAAACTTTATAAATGATGCCTTGTTGTGACTTGGAACTGCTAAAGTGCAGAGGAGCCTGGAGGCAGATGGGAATATGCTGTAAACAAGAGTAAAGGAAAATTGACTCAGTAGCTTGAAACAAAAAATGTGATCAGTGTATGACCAGGCCTTGCTATCCTGACTTTTGCAAAAAATGATTCATCAGGCAAAAAAAACTAAAAAAAATAAAATCTTAAATTCCAAACAGTTGGCTCTAAAACATAACCGCCCAAGTGTGTCTTAATCCAACAATTCAAAGGGCCTTCTTACTTTGCATAGCCTGCATCAGTATGAAATGACTTATCAGTGACAGCTCCTTGTTATATGCAGCAGCACAGGCAGCCAAGAGTGACATTAGTATTGAAAATTAATTGTTTTTTAATGTGCACGTCTCCATCGTCCACCACATAGCCATGCACCATTACTGTGGTCAATTAGCCATTCAACATCTTACCGTTAGCCAATGTATGGAATCGATTACCACACCGCAAGCTGTCCCCACACCCGACCATGTCCAGAATATTAAGTGTTATGAATAAAAACACCTCAACAAAGTGAATTAAATTGGCCTTAAGCTAAACATTGCTGCATCAATGTTTTCTTCCCAGAGGCTGCCAACATATGGGCATCGCAAACTGCTAACGGCACATTTTCACATACCCGTCCCTATACACATACTGTACCAAGGTCCAGCTGGTCAGTATAATTAGTGTGCAAAACAAGCACAAATCTAAATCTTATTAATAAAACTTTTATTTCTCCTCTCGGATATGGAGCAAATAAAGCCCCTTCAGCCAGGCTTCTGAGCCTTTTTAGCTATGATGACATTAAGGATGATTGAAGTGCATTATCTGGGCACACAATGGCTGCTGTCCATTCAGCTGTGCGCTGCAGAGCAGTGAAATAGGGAGCTGGCGACACGCTCGCTGCAGAAGAACGCAGAGTTTTAAAGGCCCATGACACCCTAGTTCCCTTCCTGCCAAACGCTATGGCTGAATAGCTTTGGCTGTATGGGTGAGTTCATGTTACTGCCGACGTATCTGTCTGATATCCTGTCAAAGTGCTTAGGTCCTGTGCCTCTCAGCCAAAGTGCTTTAAGCCTTTAGAAAAAAGGAGGTAATTTAAAAGATATCCCTTTCTTCAATTCACTGATGGTACCAGTTGAAGCAATTAATTTGGAGAGAGGAATTTTGCCTGGATGAGTCAGATAAAATGACTTGCAGTGTTTAAATTTGTCAGCAGAATAAATTATAATTCTGTGAGGTATACGCATCTGTTACTCAGCACCCAACAATTCCACGTATGACGATAACCGCTTGTTTATTCTGTTTCTTGGGCAACAGTGTGATCCATGAACTAGAATGGAAAGCCTATTTCTGCCCACTTCTGTGAGAGCAACCTTAATGAGCTTTTCTATGCAAAAAAAAATAGGAGCATGCATACATTTTTTCACTCCACTCTAATCAGCAAAGTAAAAAAAAAAAAAAAAAAAGCTGTCTTTTCATGCAGTCTCTTGCTCTAATCTAATTAGAATTTATTAAACCAGGCAAAAGTTCAAGGACATCAATAGCCAAATTTTCCCCCACACAGTGTTAGTGTGAGCGAGATGTACAGTAGAAAGGGGGCTGGTGCAGAAAATGGGAAAAGGAACTTTTGCTCTTTGACTATCCTTTTGCCTCATTACAGCATTTAGATGGTATGATGAATGAATGTTTTCTGTATTTTTCGGGTTTTAAGCCACGCGGCACTGAATCGTCACATAGATCAACGATATTCAGCCAGTAATTGAATCTCAATGGACGCAAGGTGGAAAATAGAGTAATCAAAGCTCACAATGTACTCTTGTATGTACTTTATGTATTTACAGAATATTATGCAGACAAAAATAGAATGGCAGGGTTATAATTGCACGATGTTCCTCAATAAACTTTCCAAAGCTAAGGTGAAAAATATTGCTCTGTACTGAGGGCTGTGTGAACCCAGCATAAGTAGTTTGTAAAAATGTATAATTTTAAAAAAGAATGGACTCATTGTGTGTAAGAAATAACTTGGATGAATACACTCAGACAGTTGCTTGGTGTTATTTACTCTATCTTTGCCAGTGTGTTTATCGGCCCAGATATGCAAATACAAAAGTGATTTGGCACTTCGTCTGCCCTCTCTTAATGCTGTACAACTTGATACATTGTAGTTTATGATGCAACAACCAAAAGTGTCAATATAACAGATCTGGGGATACAGGATGCAAAGAGCTTCTCTGTTGTTGATTGTTATTTTATGGCTCCAGCTTCAACAGCCTCGGATGTGGTTTCAGTTTTGGAGAACTTTATGGTTGTTTTAAATTATTAATGAGCTCAAATCAAATGCCAAAACTTTAGGGAAATGTTAGAAAAAATCTCCCACATATAAGAAGAGAAGACAGTGCTGAAACTGCAGCAGTCACACGTGCTTGGAGGAAGAGGACGACCACATCCACACCATTTTGTAGGATATTCATTCAACCTGTGCGCAAGCCACACTATTTCAGGGCAATTCACGTATCTATTCCAAGGCTGGAAGTTGCTTTTCAGCTTTATTAAAAAAGATATACAACATTAGCTGGATCATGTACTGCTTCGCTTCCATCCCGAAATAATTACCCTAATCATTAATAGGTCTACACTCTTGTATCCCAATGGCTCTTTATAAATTTGAGGAAATAATTCAATTACCTGATTAGCAAATTGATAGAAAATTAGTTGCTGCTTCCAAGATGTCAGCTGTTTACTTTGTACTTTGCCTTGTCGTAGACTGAATATCTGAAAATTGAATATTTGGACTGTTTGGATAAAATTATTTGTTGTAGTTATAGTCATCAGCTGATTGCTTTGTGCCTATTCATTCTTCCATCCTTTCAGTTTTTTCTGAAAAATGCTTATTTACAATCGGCATGTCATTAAGAAAAAAGATCACACAGATTAGAAAGGCTCCAATAATGAGCTAGGAAAAAAAAAACATTCAATAATGTGAAGCAGTGCCCCTTGAGGTTATGGGCAAAATGTCAGATTACAGACAGACACGAGTGACAGCCTGATTGACGTAATGTCCAACTTATCAATGCGTTCATACCTCACCTTTATTGGGTTCTGGCAACACACAGAATTTTTCCCTGTGCTTGAACATCTGCAAGCGAATTGCTATATTGATGTTCTGGAAATGAAAGCACAAGATTGACAGGCGTTTGATCTAAATTAAGTGGGATGGCTTCAAGAGCAGGCAATCACCTTCAGAGGAGGGGAGGTTGTTGACTCGTCCCGCCTTTTCCTCGATAGCAGAGTGCCAGAGTCCTGCTGTCTTTTTAAAGTAAGCTCTTTACCAGCTGTGACAGCGTGCAGTTGGTATTGTTTTCACCTTGTGAGCGCGTGCTCGTGTGCGTGCATGTTTGTGCGATCATGACAAAACGTGGAGACAGCTACCATAGTGCGACCTACCGCGGGGACAGTTTTGGGTACTTTGGCAGGTGTTTATGTCCGTCCGAGCAGAGAGTTTGTCAATATAATAATATCACAAACCTTACAGGTTTGTAGTTATGATCAAACTGAAATTCAAGTTTGAAGATGGGTGTAGCCCCATGGGTGCTGAATATTTATGTAGTAACTTCTCTCGGGTTACAATATGGCCATTCCAGCTGTTGTGAGCCCGTCGTAAGGAAATCTGTCACTGGATTCAGTCTGGCAATGCCTTTGATCAATTTTTTTTCATTGCTCTTAAAAATATATATAAAAAGACATGATACTGCAATTTCTCTTGACTAAACTAACCCAGCCCTGCGGTCCAGGGTGTACCCTGCCTTGCCTGATGTGAGCTCCAGCACCCCCGTCACCCAGAAACGGATAAGCGGTAGAAGATGAATGAATGAATGCATGGATAAACTAATCCAGCAGCTGTAATCATTACTAGATAGTAAAATCAATACACTTCATAATTTTTACTGACTTTAGATCATTTAGTTTGCATTCAACACATCTGATGGGCCTTTGACAGCATGCCATTTTGGCCAAGACTCATGGGAACTGTTCAATTGTGACAAACTCATCATCTGTAATATGAATATGAAAATAAATCTTCAAACCAAGAAATGAAATGCTATACTATGCTGTTTTATTGCTGTTCATGTCTTAGAGGAAATAGTCCAGCATCTCCCACACAGCTTCTGTTTCTCCACAATCTTTCCTGTGCTCAGTTATGTAAGATGTTCCTTTATTTGGCATTTGATCAACAGCTGTAATTGATCTCTTATGTGATTGGCCAACTATCCCCATATGAAGTAGAGTTTTGCTATTACTCAGGGTCTAGAAGCTAATATTTCTAAACCTAAATGTGGTATTGTGTAACCATGATGCTACAGTAGAAAATGCCACTGCAGATTAAAGTGTTGGTACTAAAACAGAATCCCTCACCCCAGACTGTAGATTATCCATAAAAGAGGGATTCACATTCATAAGACCGATTAAATAACATTATGAATTTGTTTAATCCCACAATGAAAAATGTCATAGCTCGTCTCAGTTTCTCACATTAAAAAGCAACATATTTGTACTAAATGTCTACACATCCATTTTTCATGGCAACAATTAGCATCCCCTGCTGTTAATTTCTCGCGGTGTTTCTGAGGCAGACAGCAGTGGCATTTAGGCACACGGATCTAAATAAGCAGAACCACTGGTGCTGCCATAATACTGATATCTAATACATTCGGAGAGGAAAATAGCTTGTTTTGAGCCATAAGTTAGTGTTTGGAAATAAAACAAAAATGCTAGTCCAATTTTATTAAGACAGATAAGACAGATTCCTCACCAGTGGGGCATAAAATTCGCATTACTATAACTGACAGGAAACTCAGGAAGAGCGAAGGTTAGTGTCTCGTAATACATAGCTCAGAAACTGAACCATAAATTGAAGAAGAACAAAAACTGACATCCGATTTAAAAAAAAAAAAAAAAAAAAAAAAAAAAAATTCCCAACGGGACCTGACACCAATTTGTGTTCCATCCCAGTCATAGCATAATGCTGATAGAATAAACATTTTCAAAGCAAATAATTGCATTTCTGCAGCTACCACTGGCCATATCTGCAGTGAGCATAATCATTTGTTCAATATACAGAATACTTGTAACTTTTTTATCTAATATACACTGACACGTAAATAGCTAAAACTAATGAGCCCGGGCTCTTTCTCCATGACTGTATTTATAAGCTAATGCAAAATGCAATACGTTCCTTTTAAGTTAGAGCAATCAGCAATTTTAATGCATCGAGGCACCCTACGGAGGCAGCAGACATGATTCATTATATGACATTCTCAATAATTCATCGCAAATGAGCCTGTCTTGTCTCAGTCAACTGTGGTTGGGCAGCTTGCAACGAATGACCCACTCAATTATCAACTTATGATTAGCCGAGGACCCTCGCTTTGTGAAAAACAGCATTTTTACCACGCATCACAGACACCTACTCTCTTACACGTCTTCAGCATTTGACACAAACAGTGGAAACGACTTCCAAAGGGAATCTCACAGGAGCCCAAATCAGTTGGAGATTTCTTCTCATTATTTTTTCTTCCCAACAGCAGGCTGCTCAGTTATTCGCGACTGCTGCTTCATCCCTTTCTACACGTCCTCTGACTGTTCTTTGTTCTGCTTTGTAAATCTGGACAATTAACAACTCCCACACCACTCCTTTAAAGATTACAGTAAAGTTTTAATTGTAATGTACTCCGGATAGCAGAAGTACATCAATTGTGAAGCTTAGTCCTATTGATTGGGTGTTCGGAAAGTCAGGATGCATTTGCATAGTTCTGCATCAACTGAGGGTCAAACTCGACATGATACGACTGTGAAGCATTTGAGGCTCATACAATTATGTTATTTGATCTTGTAATTTGCATATACAATCTGATGATAAATACATGGTAACTGAGTGGACCCTGCAGCATAAGTAAGCATCCAAACAATTAACTAAATATGATATTGATAACACAAAGTAGTCTCCTGTGGGACTACTCATGAGAAAAATCACTAGATAACACATCAGTATATTGACACAGAAGGCTGTATCTGCAGCTTTATTCATGCATGTCACTGTTTCATGATATATGTGAGTATTTGGCCATTAAGAGATGAATCAGTTAGAAGAATCATCTCTTGCACACAAATATTTTCAATAGCAAACACTTGCAATTAAGTCAAATGATCGTACCCATTACTGACCTCAATAAAAAGTATGATTAATCGTCCATAATAATGGAGGATTCATGTGGTGTGTAAATTTAATGTTGGTTTGCCGTTTTTGATCCTCAGTCCTAATAACGATGGCGAAATTTCAGTTTGCCCTTTTTTTTTTTTCTTTTTTTTTTTTTTTTGAAAATGTCTTGACAACCAGTGGCTGGATTGTCATGAATTTCTGCACAGACAATCGTGGTCTCATATTTAGTCATTTCACCGCGTGCTTGGAATTCCTTGAGTTGCATTCAGTTGATACTGAGATGCAGAGAACTCAATCAGAGAACCAGCATATAAAACATGAGTTTCACCATCCTATGGCTGTGGAGTTGTTTCTTAGCTTTGTGTGTTCTTGCATGAAGCCTTTTCATCCACCGCCTCCTGCCTCCAACTCCAACGGAGTCATGCCTGCTATCTATTCAGCAGCATCTCTGTATGAGCAAGGGGAGGGCAAATGAGACCGCAATGCCACATGCGGCACAAAGTGCGGCTGCTGGAGTTGAAACAAGAAGACTTTTGTTTGCTAACTCGCTGCGGCTCAATGCTCTGTCGTCTGCTGGATGTAGCTTCTGTACTGGAAGATATTGACTATGTTTATTAATGCCAGGTACTATTTCCACTTCGTCTTTTCCATGCAATCTGGGTAAAATTGTCTTTTGCTTTGTTTTCTTTCTCTTGTTTAATTTTTTTTTTTTTTCGAGTCTTCATTCATTCAGTGCTGTGGTTCAGGAATGTGGCACATCTTTGAATGCTTTGTGTGATATTGAACTGGGTCAGATGTACATGTCTCAGATGGGTAAAAATCCGAAATGAGCTAACCCGCGTATCATTATGACAAGACTTCCTAATTAAATGTGTAAAAAAAAAAAAAAACAAAATCACATGCCCAGCTTCTTGTTGCCAAGCAACCAAGTCAACCAATATGCATATCACTCCATCCAAAATAAAGGCAGGTCGAGAGGAATTTAGAGTCCCTGTCCGTTTTCAAGGTCCTGCTTTAAGACATATTCTGTTAAACGACAAAGCAATAGGAATGTGGATAAGAGATCAAGTCTTAGTGGGGAGTTTGAAATTCTTTTAATGAGAACTTGGCTCATTTAAAGGCATTATTGAGACTCCCAAGCTGATGTGACTTGAATCTAAAGCAGCTGGCCAGTAGTGGTGGTTACGGCAATAAATTCTCTGCAGCTTTTTTTTTTTTTTTTTCAGGGAAGTGAACAGAGGATGGGGGTGACATGCAGAGGAGGGAGGAGATTTGGGTGATGTTAGGCATTCCTTTGTCTCTCCTAAATACAAAGCCTCCATAAGAGGATGAGACATGAGAAATAGCAGGGAGGATTTAAATCTCACCACTTTATTTTGTCCGTTCCTGAAATAAAGGACCAAGGATTTGCTAAGGCATGAAACCAGGCAGCCATTGAACAGCATGTGCATATTTAGAGACAGATAAGATCCTTGGTTTAAGTGATACTGACTGCCATGAGAAGCAGCTTTAAAAGGTGCTAATTCAAGCAATATGTAAACAACGAGCAGCTTGTGTTTTTAAAAACTAGAAAAAAACGCAAACCATCATCCGTAACTTTTAAGTCTCCACGATAGTTATTCACTCACCCATTCATCTTCTGCAGGAGGCTGCTGGAGCCAATCCCATCTCACATTGGGTTAGGGCGGGATACACCCTAGACAGCCCATCAGTCAGTCGGAGGGCCAACACACAGAGACACACAACCACTCACACCAATTAACCCAAACATGATGTCTTTGGACGGTGGGAGGAAACCCATGCAGGCACGTGGAGAACATCCAAACTCCAGACAGAAAGGCCCCCGGCCCAGGAACCCAACCCGCTACCTTCTTGTTGTGGGGCAGCAGCACTAACCACCATGCTGCCGTGCTGCTCCACAACAGTTAATTAAAACAAATTTTCCGTGACATAAATAGCTTGTCAGTATTGGCCCACACATCCCAAAATTCCTGACTCACACACTATTATGAGCACAGTGTGTAAAAGCACACAGCTGTTACGTAGATGAAAGTGGGCAGGAAAGGATGTAAATGTCCAGAATGCGTCCACCCCTATCCTGCCTCCACGCTCACAACAAATATCTGTCCTATGATTATCTGCTCCTGTCTATGTGTCAAGTCCATTTCAGATCAGCAGCAGGCAGGAAGCAAACGATAGCGCCACCCACCTTTTTATGGTACTTGACGGATAACTGAGACACAAAATGCATTTGAATGATCCAGACAAACTGCGGCAACAATGGCCAAAAAGGCATCTTGCTGGAAAAGGCCTGTGGCTGAATGAAAGCCAGGTAAAGCTCAAACAGCTGCTTCACGACTAAATCTGAAGGAAATTGGGCTTTAATACGAGTTTCTTTTATTGCATTTCGGAGACCGTGTTCAATTCTTACAATGGAGCAAAGTGGGTTTTTTTTAAATGTAAGATAATTCAAAATGTTACATCTATCCAAAATTAATCTGAACACACAGGTCACTGAGGCTGTTAGAGGTTGGTGTTCCCTTGTCATCTAACCTATTTTTACTTTTCTTTCTATCTTTTCCTACCAAAAAAAAAAAAAAAAAAAAAAAAAAGTCACTCGCCCCCTCACTTTTTCGTTCATGTATATTTAGACCTGCCTTGTCTTAAATCTGCACACATACGTATGTAGGAGGGTGTCAGCTTGGGCAGCTAATGCTTATTGCTACTGTCTCTTTTTTTTTTTTAACAGATGTGATCGAACACCTAAAATCCATTTTAGTCTGATGCACATTTGCCAACTGTACAGACCACCTTCATTAAAACCATCTGACTCTGAAGGGATGAGCTTTCAAGGGCTTTGCAGATCACCCAAAACCCTCCCCATGCCATTAATCTAAATTAATGCTCTGACAAATATGTCATAATATTGGGTGAGAAATATGATAAATGCTTGCTCCCCCCCATCTATAATTAAGTCTCTTTAGCAAAATGGCTAAATTTCAAATTGCAGAGCTGGCGTGGCCCCTGAAAGCAACAAAGGTGACCTTATGCTTTTGCTCTAAACAACTGACTAATAATGGCCCTTTAAAAAGACTTGACACCTGAAACATAGTAGAATGCAGCAGATGACTATATAGTCGACTTGACTAACATGAAAATTTCAACCTGAATCAGTGGCTTTAAATTTATTTATTGTTATTTGAAGCAAACAGGTCTCTGCATAGCTCATTAGAAGAGGATGAAAGTATCATTATATCGAAACATAATTAATGTTCTGATGCACAAGATTTAAAAAAGATATGTTGTGCTTTTGTTTTCCTATTAAGAATTAAATGAGCTATGACTTCTCTCACTGTACGCAGAACAGGTTCACAGACCAAAACAAACAGCAGCATGCACTATCATGGCTCAGATCATTTTGTCAACAAATTACTGGTTTAATGTTGCAAGAGCTACAGATCTACATCCGATGCAGTGTTTGAAGAGGCTGCATGCATATTTGGTGCTAATCATATCTGCTTTAAATGCATTCTAAGCGTGTTTTTGAGGAAAATTCCAGTGTACACAATTGTTCATTAAAGATGTGAGAATATGCATTGGGTCTGATGCTTCTTGGTGACAGGGGAAAATCTTAACAGCGTTGTGAGAATAAATATTCCTTTTCCAGCCAGCAACTGACAAAATCGCTGCTCTGTAAAAAGCATATTGAAAAAAATGGAAATGCGTGTCGTCAGTATTTCCGTCGCATGCAAGCAACTATGACATTTTCAAAAGAGGCATCACAGCTGTGTTATACTTGTCTAACTGGTTCGTTATATTTGTTGTCTCAGTTGTTCTCTTAGGTAAATGACATAAGGTAAGAGCGGCCCCAGGTGCCAGGCTTTAACTAAACCAGGAGGCGGCATTCACTTCATTCATTGGCCTTTCTGGTAATGAGGTAGAAGAGAGTGTCAGCCCATGGCCAGCCGGGAGGCACTTTCCACTTGTGAGTCAGACAAAGTGTAATAGGAAAAGCCAAGATATGAAGGGAGACTGTTGCAGTCAGACTGATAGCACAAGTGCTGGAGGACAAGCTAATAATAGGACATGTTTATGAAAATATCAAAATATAACATGCCACTGGGTGTCCTGGTTGCTCGGAAAGTGGGGGACATGCAGTGTACCGTGATTCTCAATCTGGTACACAACTGTTTTTTTTTTTTTTTTTTTTTTTGGTACCATAAACCCTCTCCTCGTGTCTTTCGTGCCTCTCCCATGAAGCAAACAAGCGGAGCTTGTAACCCACATACTGGGTAATATTCACAACATGTGCGACGAAAGGATCAATGTTTACTGTACATTGAGCGTTTCACACACTGGTATAAGATGGCTACAGCTGATTCATGTGCCCGTTTCCACAGAGTCGGAATCCAAGTGTCAACGTCAGGCGTAAGTAAAGCCTTTCGTTCAACGTGAGAAGTGCAGTCTTGCAGTCCTGGAGGAAAGTGTAGAAGATTTTGAAAAGGCTACAACCCAGCGTAGTCTGGTACCGTATGGCGGACTCACGTGTTTGTTTCCACAACTACAGGCCAATTAGTCAACTGTACACACACACACGCTATTATGAAGCAGAAAACATCAGCCTCATCGTGTCTGATTGTTTGTATTGTAGCATTTTGGTAAAATTTTGCACAAAGGAAGACAAATGTATCACTTCCTGAGGTACTGTTTTAAGCAAGACGATCAATTCTCCTAATGAAGGAAAACAAAACCCGATTTTTGAACATTTTTTTTTTTTTTTTTAAGTCATTGACCTGCTTTGGGGAACTGGTGTTAAAATGTGGTTTTATAATGTAGCTCTTTGATCTTGTTTCCTCTTACACTCCCATAGTGTTGCTGTGCAGACTTTAAAGGCCAAAGTTTCCTTCCTTCCTTTCCAACTAAGCACAACTCTGGCACAACAGACACAGCTATCCAGCTCCAGTTGGGGCATGTTGAACTCAGACGGGGACATAATGTAATGCACTGATTCCCACAAGCCATTTTGCTTTAATTCAACTGTTTTAAACCTTTCATGGCAACCTGGCAGACTTGTACTTTCTGGGCATTTTTTTTTATTTAACTATTTCTTCTTTCAAGTCATTTTGTTGAAGAAATTCAAAATTACCTGATAGGCAGAGCTATCTGACGTCAGACCAAGCTGAATGGGAACCTTTGTAGAAAAATTCTCAACGTGATTATGGAGACACGAAGTATGAAATGACAAAATCACACAGTAATTCTTATTCTGAAGCAAACTGACCTCTAATGCACAGCAACTGAAAATGGTTTGAATTTTGTTGGGATTGGTTTGAAACGTATTGTCAAATCTTTTTCAGTGAGGGCTAGAGTTCCTTTGTGCTCATACATACCTGCAAATTTAGTCACTGGCTTTGCAGTGTATTCTGATCAAGAAAATACAGCCTTTTTTTTTTTTTTTTTAAATTTCCCTGCAGGATGATTGAAATATATATCTATACATATTTGACACAGCTTGAGACGAGCAGTTTCTACAAAGACAACAGAGAGAGCACTTTGATGCAAACCTTGTTTAGTTTTATCATATAAAGGTCCCAGTAAAATAAAATGATGTAAATCTATTCATTCCCAAACTAATTATTTTTTGTCTTGGATAATAAAGGGTTAAATAGCCCTTCCATTTACATTTGAAAATGGGCAAATCTAGTAACACTGAAAGGTAGTGACAGATTTGTGTGGTTGTTTACCCTGTCGAAGATAGCAGCGACATTATCTGACAGCTGCCGTTTATTATGTCCCGCCAGTCTGAGGTCTTGAATCATTAAATAGAATTTGCACCCCCCTCCAGCCCCCCCTCTCTTTTTTTGTTAAAGATGGGAGGTATTCTGACATTCCCTGTTGGATGGGCTTTGCCCTACTCCAGAACGTGAGGGGCCTCCTAAACAACGCGTCAGATTTGTGCATTAAAAGCAGGTAGACACTGTCTAGACTAAATACCTCTTTCACACTAACTTCTGTCCTGGAAAGCAGAGCAGGACAGAACCAGCAGAAATCTCATTGCTTGATTTAGATTCATCTGTCTGGCCAGTGCTGATGGCTTCAGTCCATCTGGGAATTCACTCAGGCTTGGAGTTACACACCTGACATGCTGCAAGAATGGACATAAACCAACACGCCATCTGACATCAAATTTGTTTTGTTCACTGTTAATGTCCAAAAATGCTGTGAGGCCAATGAATCAACGTTTTGCTTTTATTTATTTTTTAATATATATATATTTTTAAACACAACACAAGAAGAAACTGATGGAGGGCATTTGTAGGACAAGCACAAATAATGTACTGGCCAAACATCCAAATGTATTCTTCCCTCAAGGACAAAAAAAATTGTGCTCTAGGATTTTTTTCTCTGTAAAGAAATGTGGCCGTAGGGCAAAAAGAATACACAGATATTTATTCAGTGAGCTTTGTGCCTGTGGAAGGTAGTCCACATTAGAGCCCTCTAAGCAGCTCTGCCGCATACATGGAAAATTAAAAAGTGACAAAAAAAAACAACAGAGACAGGAAGGTCTTTCCACATGGTGAAGATGAGATGATCAAGTTAGTCACAGGGCACCAGCATCCGGTTTCTTCCTACAGTCCAAAAATATGCACATTTAAGTTAATTGATGATTCTAAATAATTGTCTGTAGGTGAGTGTGGGTGTGTGTGTTTGTCTATATGTCCGCCCTGCAATAGAGTGGTGACCTATCCAGGGTGTACCCTGCCCTCATCCAAGATACTCCAGCACCACCCATTACCCTGAAGGATAAGCAGTTGAAAATGGTGTATATATTTTATATATATATATATATATATATATATATATATATATATATATATATATATATATAGTATCACAACCAACCTGCTGCTACCACTTTAAAAAAGCATTTATAAAAGCTCTGTTGTAGGACATATTATACTGAAACCCTGTTGCTCTTGTAACAGCAAGAGCTGCCTGCAGTGTGTGCACCCCTCCTGACATGTGTTCAGTGTGTTTGTGTGTTCGAGGGTATCAGCACTTTGATAATGATCCGCCCAGTACCATCCACACTTATGCCTGCTCCCGTTGTCAAAATGACTCCTGGCTCGATATCTGAATTGTCAAATACATTTGAAAATGGTTCGTTGAGCTCGGCAAGACCCTAAGGAAAATTTTCTGATGTAATTTAATCACAGTATTACCTCAGTGAGTGCAGGCAATAGAAAAGCAAGTGTCGGGAAAATCAAGCCTATACCGGTTCCAGTGGCCTATAACTAATTCTCTGTGCGTCACATTTGTTCAGAATCAATGTGGAAAAAACATTTTCACATGTCATTAGTTGGTTTTAGAAGTTGATTTTAATTAATATCGGTATGAATATTCCCATTATTTAAATCTGGCATTGCAGTATTTGGTTGGAGTCATGTGAGTCAAAATAACACGTGCATTAGCCTTAAATGAAAATCCAAATTCGTACTTGCTAACCATTTGTCATGTTACTATTTCCATTATTTTAATTTTGTTATAAATAAGTCTTTCGTCTAGGCTGTTGTTTTCTATCATCACAGTATTTTGCTGTTTGTACCTCAGTTACCATTTTGAGTTGAGTTTGATTTGTGGAATCCAAAGATCTTTAATTATATTAGCAATGACTCATTGGTCGTAAATTTATTGCAATAACTCATCTACCCACACGATCAAAGGTTTGCAACACAGCATAGAGACACACTAACTATATGGTTGTTGAGGTTGTGGGACTTGTTTCAGGGCTTTTAAGCATCCTATTGATTTAATTTTGTCTGGAGTTTCCGCTCTTTCCTTTAACCAACGGCAGTGCTGGGAGGAAGCGTCCACCAATAATCTGTAACTCATTAACATCTCTCGTTCCACTCTTTACTGCTGCACCAGCAACATATGTCACAGCTAATATAGCTCAGAGATAGACACTTCCAATCAGCAATCTGTAAGATGTGCAAATTATTGGAAGGGCTCGGGAGACCGGAGGGTAGAGTCTGTAATAGCAAATGGAGGGTGAAATTCACCTCATGGACTAAACAGTGAGGCCTCATGGATGGAGACTTAGCATAATAGGGTGACACAGACATGGACACTTTGTAACAAGCTGCTGTGATAAGCGCTGACATTAGGATGAGCAATCTTTACCTCCGCCTGCTGACCCTGACCTCCGAGGCCCCGTGTAATTCACCGGTCTGCTCAGGACACAGATAACAAAACCGTCTTCTTCTGGCACTACTTTCCATTTGTCACTTGGGTCAAAGCTATGAAACGCCACTGACCTTAAAAATGTTGATTACATTGTGTGGTTGAAAAACTGAGGTGGCCTAATCATTTCTGGATCGAAAGTATAAAACAAGAGGCAGCAAAATAAGCCCCCGTGCTTGTATGAAAATGTATTCAGGCCTTATCGCTTATCTAGAGCCACTTGGAAAAAATGTCAGTGCTGCATCTCTTGACACCCACAAAGAACAATGTTTACATAATCCTTTGATTGTTCCCGCAATTCAGTATGTGTACTTTCACTCTGCCAAATGGCAATGTATTCTCTCACTCTCACTGCTAATCCTCTTTTTGCGGCCCCCTTCCTCTAGTTGTCACCTCACATCAGAGGGAAAAAAAAAAAAAAAAACCTGCAATTACAGTATTGCACTTCAGTTACTGTTGAGACAACATCACAACGGTGGAGCTTAGGACACCGCTGAGCTGATGGGTAGGAAAAAGTGTCTGAGGAGCAGTGCTCCTAAACTGGAGAATCTCACGGCACCAAAGCACCTGCTAAATGATCGCTTTAGATCACTGCGTGAGAAAAACGCTATGGACCTTTTCATATAAATGTGCCCATAGAGCTGGAAACCTACAGTGCAGTTCCGGGTGTTGGTGCCTTCAGAAACCTGAAACGTCTCCATCACTGCTTAGCAGCCCTGCAAGAGCAGTAACTGTAAATGTCATACATTTGCTGAACTTGTGTCTTTGTACAAAAGAGTGAAGGGCCTCTGTGTTGTAATGAACACATTAAGTGATGCAAGTTTTAAAATGAGTGAAATGACTTCATCAATTCCATTCTTTTTTCTTTTTTTTTTTTTTTTAAACAAGCCTAAATGCTGCTGCTGTTGCATCAATCATGTGAAGTACTGGCGAGAAAATGGCTAAATTAATATAAATGATCTACCATCAGCAATAGAAATGAGTTTCCCATGACAGATCCTGAATGCAAAAATGTGACAGTAAAGTAAAACATTTTTGCGTTGCTTGGTGCTAACAGAATAGATTAATCAGATTTGGCAAATGAATTGCATTTGCTAATGTCTTTCAAATAAGTCAGCATCAAATTAATAATGGGACTAATCAGTTTGTTTGTTCATGCAAATTGTGACTTGGCCTACTGTTGCAAGTTTAACTGTATATCTTAATTGGGGCCAAACTCTATGGTTAATATGTGTGTGCATCAAGCAAAGGGAACATTTTCTTCACGTGAGAAAACACTGTAGCATAAACCGTGTTCTCAAAAGAAAGGGTGTTTTGAAGTTGTTTGTTTTTGCCTTTAAGAAAATGTAATTTGTATTATGATTTACTTGATAATGTTTTTTTGCATGAACTTTAAATACATATCTCTTAAACCAGGTTAGGGTTAAATTGGCCATTTAGAAAAAACACAAGGCCATACGATTTATTATTTTTTTAATTTATTTTAAGTAATCAAATTTATTCTTCATTTTAAGCGCTGAAATCAATTTATCAAAAGAGGGCTGCTGTATACAGTGTTTGTCGATCCTTCAGTCTGAACAATGATTAAAGCGGTTTTAAAGTACGGCACCACTGGCTCTGAATGCATGATCAATTTACAGCAATGGTTTCCATGGATACCGGTGATTTAAGAAACATTAGCGCACACACACACACACACACACAAAATTGGATGTTTGTTTAGTATATTTCAAGCAAAGGCACTGTGCATTTGTGGGATTAAAAATTTTTACAGCTCAGTGCACCACAAGAATGAAACTTCTGTCAAATACAGGTTCGGCTTCCTGTTACGGCAACAATTTTTCCTTCATGTTTCCTTCATGTTTCCTTCATGTTGGTGACGTCCAGCATTTTGGGGTTTTGAGGTGAAACCTTTTTTATATGTGGCAAAATCAATATTAATCAACTTCAATTAAATGAAGGACCTCTTAAGATCTTTGTTGCTGCAGTGAGTTCGTCAGCACAGAAAGAAGGAATGAATAAAGCATTACGATTTTACTTTATAACAATCCCTCTGCTGTAGGAATTTGTTGTGCGCCAGAAAATAAAATAGAAGAGCACATTAAAGAGAGAAGTTTGAATAATAAAAAAAATAAAATAAAAAATGTATCAGAGATTTGCCTCAAAAGAATTTGACAGATTTGAACTGCGCTGCATGTACATAGCAAAGTGCAAATGAGAGGGCGTGTGAATTAGTGAACCATCACATCATTAGTTGATGTTCATGGAGGACGACCAAGTAATGGCCCCCAGACATCTTCCCGGCATTGATACATTTTTAGAGCAAAACAGCGAGGCCGCTTTTGACTGAATACTGATGTTGTCGAATCCTTCAGAATTTGAAATAAGCTTGGCTACAATTTTCCTTTCAGCTCTTGCAGTGCCCTGTCCTGAACTCTGCTTCAAAGACACACTGTAGTCACAGTAAGTGGTTGATGTAAAGCTCTGAATGACGGTGGTGGTTAGACTTTTGTACGTCTTAATATTCTATACGTGTCGCATTTAGATTTAGCTTCTAAAGTGAAACACATAAAATGCAAAACACGAGAAAAGACAATTCCAAACACACTGAGTCATCGTGAAGTGCAAGAAATGTTTATTAATAGTGACAGACCAAATGCTACATCACTCCAGAGCAATTTGCTCTATATTCATTAGTCTGATTTAATAGACACACATACACATGCGCACACCCACACACACGCACACATGGCAGCTGTGTGTCTTGTGACCTCTTTTCATAGATGCACGTTTCAAAGAGACAAAATCAAAGGCTTATAAAACTGCTTCACACATAGAAATGGTCTATTAATGTTTCCTTTGGAAACAAAGGTGTCTTTGAATGCACCAAATCAAAGACTGAGCAGATTACAGCGAGCACAGAATTTACATGCCAGCCATATTTGATTTGCATCATACTCAGGGTGGCAGACACTCTCCAGAAGGAAGCCAAACTGGAGGAAATAGAAGTTAATCTAACTGGCCTTTGATGACAAGCATGAACACAAAAATTATGATTGCATTTTGTCAAAAGGTGACCATGCCACTGCAAAATTTGCTTTCACCAAAAAAAAAAAAAAAAACTAAAACAAGAGACATCTTGTTTATCGTGTAGAAGCACTAATTAGTTATGGCTAGTTGTAGTGAACAATTAATAAAACAAAATGATAATTTATGCTAATAGCATCCGCTAGCATAAATAATTTGCTGCTGGACATGCAGAAATGAGCCTATGAAGTAACCTATAATGTTTTTAGTATTTAAGTTGAATGCCATAATAATGATGGTTAATACAACATTAATGTTGCATACTTTCAGCTGCCTCATGTGCATACTTTAATATCAAACAGGGATCTGAATTTTCAAATATGCGAGGTTTAGCGAGGAAAATATAAAATGTTTGGTCAACTAAATAAACACATAAATAATGCCATAAGCGGAAAATTTGCTAATACCCATTTACTAACCCTTCCTTACCAACCGCAGTTGCGACATACATCGAATTTATGGAAATGGTTACAAAGCCCAGAGGGCTTCTGCTGTTTCCTGTAATGAACACTTTGCCTCACACTGAGCCCGACGTCAGTGGGCGCAATGCTGACAATGACTTGCTGCTTGGTCGACCTCTCGCATAATTCGATCCATACTTTCATGGTCAGGGGTTAGGGTCTGATACTATATGGGACTGTAATAACGGATGAAAACAGTGTTTCAGAGGAAGACCAACTCTACTTGATAGCATCTGGTCCTAGTGGCATTATTCATACTCGCAAATGTGTGGCAGTCTTGTTTTCTTTTTTGTTGTTGTTTTTTAATCCAGTCTTTGACTTTGAAGGCATTTGAATATGGCTGTTACAAAGATGGCAGAACCTTGTACATGTTGTTTGTATTTAAACATTAGTCTGGTTGCGACGGCTGATGCGTATCTTAAGGAAGCTGGACTGTCACTGTTACACTGACCTCCTTTTTGTCCGACATTTTGTTGGACCTGTAACTACCCGTCACAGGCAATGTCACAAAGTACTTTGTTATCCTGACAGCAAAGTGTGAATATTAAACAGTCAGCTGAGGGGAAAAAAAAAAAAAATCACAGCGGGTATAAAGTTACAGTTTACAGTAACTCATATTTAAAAGTATGAGACTGCACAGTGTGTGCACACATTGTAATTCGCAGAAACCTGTGACTCCATCTGCTTGTTTGCTTTCATTTTTCAAATCTACTACTGCCTGCTATGTTTCGGGACCTATGCACAGAAACCTTAGCTACGAACCAGTGCTGTCAGAGGATACGAAGTGCCAAGCCCAACAGCAGGATCTTACCGGAGGCGCTTCTACGACAGCCGGTTCGGGAAGTCTGGGCTACCTGTGATGGTATTGTATTGATGCAGTAATCTGGAGTCATTTCCCAAATGCTTCTGATTTATCTGTCACATTTCATTATGGCTCCTGCGCTGTGAAGCTCTTTCTCTTTAATACAATGCTGCAGAGAGCATCTAACTGTCTGATGCGTCCTCTGTATTGGCTAAATGGATCGGGCTCCCTGCAGAAGACTTGCACTAATTTGGTGGAGTGCGATTTGCTCATTTCACTGTGTTTAGAGATCTCACAGTGATGCTGCCATTGAGACTTGAAGGAGACTGTGAGTAAATGAACAATTAAGGATTATTTAAGGAAAGAGCATGTTTGTGATATTAAATACTCAGAGCAGTGGCTCTAACTGGCAGAAATGGCGGCTTTGCTTATGAGTGCTTTGTAGGTTGCTGATAAATGACTCCTGGTAAACAAAGAGAGTCCTCCTGGGAGAAACACGGGTCATTTGTTCAAGCAGGTGAAAATTAGTTGTGCTGATGTTCAGGTCTAAACACTGATTTATTTATTTTTCAAATATAACAATGAATATGTATCTGACCCTATGATAAGTCCAGACATTAACCACCGACTCTGTTTCCAAACCGTAAGCGATGCCATTTTTGAAACATTGCATAAGAATCGTCCTGACACTGTTCTCCACTGATGAGGAAGTATGAATGTATAGCAGCAAAGACAGCTGATTAAAAACAATATCCACACGTTTATAAAAAGTCACATTTGTGTTCCTAATACAATTTAAGGACGAGCTGTCCGGCGGCTCTTTGCAAGTGATCAATTATGTGTTGCACATTCAGGCCCTGTAAGCCAACTGCACTGGTTGTTATAGTAATGACTAAGTTGCATGCAGGTGTGCTAACTGGACGACCAGAATCAGACGGGTCCCGCTGCAGGCCAGATGAAGAAGAATTGAGATAAATTGTCTCACACTTCGTGGAATTGCAGTATCTGGTTGTGTTGCAGCCACTGCACAGATTAGTCTCAGATGTGTGGAGGTGCTGGCAGGTTCAGCGTGCTGTGGATGTGACATCAAGGTTGTGAGGTGGTTGCTTTTGATGTACAGCAATTTGAAGCTTGATTAAAATGCTACCTGGTGACTCACACATTTCATACTCAAATTTGACTCCCCACAGCACTGAATGTGCTCTAAATCTGTCTGCCAAATTTAGTCCCCACGTGTCTGCATTTCATGAAATAATCTGATCCCTATCTGGAAATGTGGAATATGAATATTTTAAATTGCAGTTATTTACTTACAGTTCTGCTGTGTTATAACTATTATTATCATTATTGTTGAGGACAGAGAGCTATTCTGTACTGTAGATGAGCTGACAGTCTGCCACAAGAGTGTTCTGGAGTGATAATTTCTAAATCTCCGTCGACGTTACGTAACAGTTCGTCTTTCAGTGAGAGGTGCTGCATATCCACAATACTCCATGGACACATCCAGGCAGTGCAACCAAATGTCAGTCGTTGTCATTTATAATCGCTGTTACAAAAATATCCCATCATTCATCCGTCAGTGTTAGTACTGGCATTCACAAGATCATTCTTTCAAATCTAGGAAGAGACAATTACTTATTGTATTTATTAAGCTTGTGTGTGTGTGTGTGTGTGTGTGTGTGTGTGTGTGTGTATAGACACTTCTACACAGTCTGCTAGTAGAGGTAGTAGTTTCCGGTGGACGCAGTCTAAGAAAACCAAAGGGCAAACTGAATTATTTGGTCTGTATGGGAATTTTCACTCTTCACCACCCGCTGTGCCCGCCTTCACACCAGGGGTGGAGGGCACACAAGAGATTGTCGGCATCTGCATAGCTAATATGCTGCAGAAAAACATGCGTTTCTGCATGTCGTCAGTGTCAGTACGGCTGCCAGCTCTGTCTGTGTAGTTTGCGTGTTTCCATTATGTCGTATTTCTCTTCATTATGAATTCACTTGATTTATAAAATGTATCAAAATGCCAGCGTCTCCACATGCAGCTCCTAAAAGATAATGACAGACTGCAGATAAGAGAACGTGGTCCAACAGGTCTTTGCTCTGTCTATTTTTTGCTGTAAGAGGCATGTGCCATGCTTGTAAAATAGGAAACCCTCCACATCAACTGATGCAGCCGTAAGGCATTAGGCACTCACCTCACCCAGGCGGCACGCCGGCTCTAACCCAATAACATTGAGGCCGAAATGAAAAGCAAGACGCGCATGTGACGCATCCAGCCTGCTCCCACCCTTACTGATGTGTTACAAAGCGCGGCCCCCGTTGCCAGGCAACCTCGACTTTCTCACGAAAAAGTTGACCCTTGGTTTTACAATTTTTGTGCTGTTAGCTGTTGAACAGCGCTGAAACCCATTACCGAATCATGAAACAACTCATATCTGAGTAATGGTATTGTTTCATTGGGTCTTATAGGTGCAGTGCAACATTAATGAGATCCAAACAAAACAAGCAAACAAACATCTGATACAAAGCCATTATTTACCTATTATACATGTATTACGCTTATGTTGACCAATTTATAGATGGTAATTGTGTATGCTGCCAGCTGGTGCGTGTGTTGTTTTCTGATTGGTGTGTCGGCCTCATTCCTCTGCAGACTACAATTTTATTTATTTATTTATTTTTTTCACTGTAGTGTGCTTGTACTGTCCCAAATTATTCCAGGAATTTTCAAGCCCTAAAAAAAAAATCTGTAATTCTTGTACAAATCTTTTGGTCACTCAGCGCCACTTTTTATGCATTCATCTTCATCTGTAGGTAATTTATCTCCCGGCAATCGATTATCTCATTGAGCGACCCCTAGTGGAGGGAAATTAAACATTATCGTTTTGCTTCATATAGCTGTTGACCACTGACATGGCTAGATGAGCAACTTCCATTGACCCTGCTTGTCCTATGGTACATTACCTAATGCGTGTTGCTTTAATTACACCACTGTTTTCATTTCCCACTGAACTTGAGGCGTTCACAGCCAGCTGTTTTCAGTCCCATTATTTTCACATCAAAGTGCAGCTTCAGTTCCAAAGGAAGTTACATTTTTTTTTCTTTTCTCTTCCTTTTTTACTACTCCTAATGTAGTCTTTTTGCTCTCGCTTCTATTTTCGAAGAGACACTTGAGTGTTTTCTGAGTAAAGCACATGCTCATGGTTATTTAAAAAAGATGAAAAAGTGGCCATCCAATAGAAATTGTCTGCAGATTGATGAAGGAAAAAACCTCACGAGGTTAGCCTTAACTTTTCCTAAAGTCAGCATTAAACTATTTTGTACTATGCGAAGCCTAATAACTAATTTTATTTCCACATTATTTCTGCAATGAAAGTGTCAAACTGCATTGAAAGTGCAAAAGACCCACATACTATTGATTATGTAAATATGTACGCTACCCTTGTACACCGTGTAAGTTTAAAGGCAAAATCCATTATAGCTACATGATGGCGTTTGCAATACCCTGCAGAGGAAATGCCATAGAGAGCAAGCAAGGGCCCCTTGAGAAAAAGAATTGGATTTTGCATCCACTTTACCGCACAGACAGTGTCTTTTGAGTGACAGACTCATTTGCCAGGTTTTGGGGGTGGATGTTTATGCAAATGCTTCTCCTCTGTGAGCTGAAATAGCCATCCAGTGACAGGCCAAAACTTACTATGTTGAAATACAGGAACATGTAACTGAGAGGCTAAAAGCAGCACACATTTCACATTAGCAACCCCAACACCAAATTACAAGGTCTTGATCAAATTTACCACTTTAACCCAGCCCCACACAAATATTTTATCACATAAAAAGAAATTTCGAGAAAAGTTCAGGTCATTTGACAGTTTTTACCCAAACGAAGAGCATGAAAGACTCACCCTCGCCTCAGAAGTACAGAGCAAAGCTGCAGCAGTCTTGTGAATGTCGTTCATGTTTTCTCAGAGGGATAAATAAGGCTTTCGCAGGGTGCCCAACATGAAGAACTTTGCATTCGAAATGAATTTGTCATTTGAGAATCGCTATTGTTGTTTTTACAATGAGCTGAATTTCTCCTTTCTGCTGGAAGGCAAACATACCAAACTCCTTCACACTCGGCTTGACTTGGATGTAATGGTAACAAGTTTGCAGCATTCCTTCTTTTCTCCTGAATCAGACTGCAGGGATGTTTTCTTTCACATAGCAGGGAATCAGAAATGATTGTTTGTATTGAATAATGCATACGGGGGGGCAATAAACAAATCTAATTTGTATAATAAGCAGATGAGACACTCTTCTTCATCTACAGAGACTTATTATGTTTGCATTCATATAGAAACCTTTTTGAAGTGAAAGGAAGCAAGAGCACAACGGTAGCTTTTCCTTTGATTCACACGGCCCACTTATCTTTAACTCATAAATTGCAAAACAGAGACTGAATGCTGTGATGTCAAAGCGACACGCGCAATTACAAATGGAAATGTTTCATGATAAGTACGCATTGCCATTGTGGTGATGAAACAGCACAACAGTATATCATATGGAGCCTTTGACAAAGAACAGCATCACCCTCGGCCGTGCACACACTACGGCAAAATTGGTGCAGCAGTGCTGTGCTCCATGACGAGATGTAAAATAAATCCGCTGCTGTGGAGAAATGAAAAGATATTTGACATGAGGTGCTGTGCCTCAGACCTGTTCACTGTAATTATTCATCCATCAAAACAGTCTCTTGTATTGACAAACTCGCAATTCAAAACCTATGATATTTTCCTCTTTACAGTGCAGCCATACAGAGGACAGCCCATACATTATGTATGTATATGAATATATATATATATATATATATATATTGCATTAAGAAAAATGATGGCAATTATGCAAATTGATTGAGGCATAAGGGCAATAAACTGAGCAGATTAGCTACTGGGCTGTCTAAAGAGCTGCTACTTTTCACTTCTTTATATCATTCTTGACATAGTTTGCAATATCACACCGTGAAAGCTCGCATCAGACTGGCCGCAAACGGCACAGCGATGGTTTAGATTTGTTGCTTTGTTTTATATTTATTGGAATTGAGAAAGAGCTTGAGCGCTACATAGCCAAATCTGTGGCATTTCAAGAAGAATTTATGAGCAGTGGTGGGAGTTGGTGCAGTGTGAATGTGCAGGCACACAAATCTGCCTTTGTTTGGAATTCACAACAGGAAACGTGCACACAGGTGGAGCCTGCACGCTAATACATAGATGTTTCCTCATTGCTGATGCAGGGTTTGGGTGACGAGAGGTGTGGCCGCCCCACATCAGGGATTTAGACACTACATTTACATAACCCATTACTCTGATTATGGTGCCTGCTGCAGTCTGACATTATTATAGGCAGAAACTGTTACTCACAAATTTTACTACAAATGTATTTAATGCCTGCAGTAAAGTTAAAAAGGTGGACTTGTCACCGCCATGACAATGGCAAAAGTGACGGTGATAACCCTGGGGTTTATGTACTAATTTAAGAAATGTAGGTTTGAGGCCGTAACTGTAGGGAACAGTAAAGTGAAGACTTAAAATTCTTGTACTTTAAATGAGTATTTTCATTTCATATTAGTTTTTACTGGCACAATTCAAGGGGACATATTGTACGTTTTACTTTAATTACACTTACCATGGATAATAAATAATTCTGTCAACTCTAGTTACTCGTTTCTTATCAGATGAGTATTTTTCAAAATGTAGAGTGACCTTTTAAAGTATTATGTATTGATATAGATTAAACGTTCCCTGTTTTTACACCAATAGTAAAACATGACAATGATAGACAAATAATATAATGCAATGCAAAGTCATGTACTTATGTGTCGCTTGCAGTGTAATGTACTTATAGTTGACAATACTTGGTTCTTCATTTGACATTGAAGCCACAACAATTCCTTCATTGCATTAAGGGACATGTTCACTTTAACTGTATGCACTGAGTCATTTTTGGAATATAATCGCAAGTTCTTATACTATGAAATGCTTTTTCTATCCATAAATCATCTTTACGCTTCTTAAACAGTATTTCAGCTTTTTTAGCCAGGCTTACTGCATTTCATCACGTCCTGTCTCCAGTTCAGCTGCGACAACACAAGCCTTTAATTTACTTGGAGGTGGTTTTCAGTGCACAGCCCGGGTAGCTGAGGGTTATCGCTCTGAATTCCAATTGTCATGATGTTGAAAGACAGCCTCAAGAGTGGAATCACAAATCTATGTCAAATGAACATCAGTATTTGCTGATCATATGCGTCCCACTGCCAGGCTATCATTGTTAGCATCACAGCACAGCACACACTGAATGGGAAAACGAAAAGCCTAACGACTGAAATGGAAATAACTCCCCAGAATTGCTATCACTTTTTCCCAGTCGCTCATTATATACTGCACTTCTGTAGAACAGGCACATATAAACTTATCATTGTGTGTCCATGCGCTCTCATTTTCTACATAAATACTTGCCAAGTCTGTTCACAGGAAACTGTCAATACATGCTATGTTGGTACAGCTTTAAACAAACTTCAGAAGTTAACCTAAAAGTTCTTACTTTTAATCGATATGAAAACCTTACTCCTAAGGATTCAAACAGTTCCAACTGCCTTCAAAATGTAACAGTCTGGCTGAGCGATGGGAGCAAATATGGTAACTCTGAGATTGAACTCCCATTTTAATCTGACTGTGCTGAAACACATTGTTAGTGTGTCATTTTCTAATCAAGCCCCATGAAATAACCAAAACAAGCTCAACTTGCACATTCGACTACTCTGAGGAAATGTGATGATATACTTATGGAAGTCCTAACATTGTCTTTTAAATTCTTTCTCTTAGAATGCGAAGTATAAGCCACACCACAGTCTATGTGGTGGACTCCATATTTTATTGTGTCATAAATTTGTAATGGTTGGAAAATGGAGACTTTTTTTTTTTTTTTTTTTACGCAGAACTTTAAATGTGGCAGCAATTTTTGTGGTTTTAAATCACTTTGTAAAATGACTAAAGAGTCACCTCAGAACCTTATGAATTTTTATATTGTGAAATAGCGACCATGGCCATTTAAAGAATATCAACTTTATCCATTTAGTTATTTTAACTATGTGCAGAAATGAACTGCTCATTTGCTTCCAGACCCCACTATCTTCTTCAAAAGATACTTATCCTGTAATCGTTTCAACTATAATGGTGACCTAATGTTGTCAGCTTTTTGTATATTTTTCATAAAACATGATTAGTGCTGGCCCAAAGCTGTGTAATTGATCACAGCATAAGAGTGAGTCATTCCACATTTGGCACCACACACAACTCCCTCTTTTTTATAGAACTGACTAAATTTAACATGCAGTTCATGGACAAAGAAGATGACTGTCACTTCCACGCTGATTCTTTGGAGTCCTACAGTTTATCACACTTTTTGTGCTGACCTTGTCCTTCCCCTAACAACTTTCTTTAGCATTTCCACAACTGCCTTAGGAGGTTTAATACAGAAGAATGAACACAGCGGGGTTGGCGGGTAAGTCCGCGTAGTTTTGGCTCAAATACTTTTTCAAACAGTCCAAGAGTTTAGCACGAAAACAGTTTGTACAGCCGATTAAAACATTTTATAAACATTTATTTAGGTAATTTTGCCCTGGACTTTGAGGCTAACTGGGACGTGGGCTTTTAAAGATATTTACCATAGCTTAAGACAAACAATGCATGTCTAAGATAGAACAAACAGGTTTTGTGCTGTTGAGCTGAGCTCTCTCCTTCACTGAATTGGAACTAAAATGGCCTCCAAGTGTACTGAACAATGGGGGTGAGCATAATGCAGTGTGACTACTGAGTGACTTGACTGAGATCCAAAGTGAATAAAAGGCCTCACTATGTGAGGCAGCAAGGCTGAGCTGCTGCAGTGCTCAGGACTCTGGCGGGTGACAGTGCATTAGAACGCTTCACACACATTTCATTTGCCAATAAAATCCTATTGCCATTTTCCGCATGGCACAAGGTCTGCGTCGTCAAAAGCTGTGTTGATCTAATAAGCATCTGCAACGGCACAAATAAGCATCTGCATTTAACGTTAAAGTGTAGCTGTTTCTTGGATAATTTGAAAACCACTGCAGCAAGGAAATGGGACATTTTTTCCCCTTCATGCCGGTTTTGTGGTGGTCGGCTTTTATCAGCCATTTTAAATAAAGCTAGATGAAGATATAATTTATACATATTGCACAGTGCATGTAAGAGTCAAAACAATGTTCATAAGTGTGAACAATTTTCTCATGTGAAAAACAAGAAAGGATCAAGACTCGAATCTTGGATGTCATAGTTGTTACTAACCTACTTCTTGTACTAACAATGAATTTGGAGGCCCACTTTGACTCATAAAATATTTATTCGAATATTTTACTTATTTATGAGCTTCAGTTCTTTTGTGACATTATCGGATCTGAAACAAATTATAAACCTAATCTCCAGAAGGCATCTTACTGTCGCTGCCATATTTGTCATATTCACTATTATCCATAAGTCACTGACAATGCAGAAATAGAAAGGGGGGTGGATGGGGGCTTTAATGAACTTGTGATATCTGATAGAGTTAAAATGTGATTTTGGATGAAGAAAGTCAGATTTGGGGGACAGTTTTCTTATAACTGAGAAACACCAGCATTTGCACAGTACTCAACACGCAAAGCACAGATAAGTCGCTGAGGACATGCAATAAAATGTCCACTTTTACTTGCTATCTGCAAACTGATCTTTTTTTGAGTAAAATACGCTGGGGAAATTTCAACTGACGACAAAATACATAATTATGAAATATTTTCATTCATTTTTCTAAAATTTCTACTCCAAGGACACCAGAACATCAGAGTTTTTTAGGCTCTTGTCATTCAGTTATGGGAAAACTCAAAACGGCCTACTTCAGTTTGCATTCATGGGATGGGAGAGGAAACCCACATGAATGAAGGCGATACTTGCAAAAAGAAAAAAAAAAAAAAACAAGAATTAAATCTGTCTTTCTGCTACTGTGGCATTGCGCTGCCTCCTTTTACAACTTTTCCCCATGAAATGGGGGAATGTGATAAAAATATAACTGCATAAATGAGTCATCCAAGCAGTACATCTGTTTAGGATTTCATCATGTCACTGTGGTTTTCAAATTGCCAGAGTATCAAGGAATGCGGTTTGTCTATTGTCTCCGTAATCACCTTAAATCGTTAAGAGCTTTAACCTTTACAGTGTTGCTTTCCTCCGTCTGTGACAAACACCAGAGGGGCATTTCGGTGTCATGGCTGGAGAACACAACCTCAAGCCATGCTTTTCTTTGATGTGCTCTGAAGCCATCCTCTACCAGGAACTGAGAGGATCAAAGACAAGCGATTTTATCAAATGGAGCCCTTGTCGACTGTTTATAATGCTTTTTTCTTCATCAGGAACACCCACTCCGTCACCACGATGCCACAGGAGACACAGTGCTCTTTTAAACCCAGTGGTGATCTACCCGTTATCCAGATGAAAACGGATTTATTCAAACCTCCTATCAACTGACCCTATAAATAGAAGCTTGTGGAAAATCTTCTGAGAGAGGAATGCGGGGGGGGGGGGGGGGGGAGATAAGCTGTGCTCTTAAGCTGTTATTAACATGCTGATAGAAAAATGTCAAATGTTTTGGAGCGGAGACGTTTCTGTGAAAATAAGCGTAAAGCTTTGGAGTAATGTTCGCAATTTGAACATAAGATCTCCTAAATGATTGCATTATCTGAAAAATACACAGCTGAGTCATATCCCCATTTTAACTGCACATGGTAGTTGACTGCAGGGTTGTAATGATAATTAGCATCAGAAAATGTATGAGTTTTTGCTTAAGGGCACTAGTGAAAGGGGAAGTGAATGATACTCAAAATGGGTTTGTCATCCACCATGATGGAAGCCAGCCATTTATCAAAATTATGTGAAAATTTTGGAGCATGAGCAACTCTTACAAAAGCATTAAAATGACCTTAGGCATTGATTTTTACTTTTTTTTTTTTTTTTATTTATCTTTCTTTTCAGGTCTAAATTTTCTATAACAGAAAAGTGAGCATTAGTGTGCTTAAAAACAAAACATGGCTGAAAATGAAATGTAGCAAGTAGCAGCACTCAGGAGTCAACCAAACAGCTGAACTACAGCAATTGATGCTCACCTGTTCCCCACAACTCAAAATCTACCACCTGTTCTCTGAGGGGCTATTATAGAATGTGTTGTTTTGCTAAGTGCCACAAGGGAGATGGCTCCATAACATTCCTACTCGCAAAAAGGGAGGGGGAAAAAAAATCTAAAGGTTGACTCATTATTTTTGGTTCAGTGTGCCGTGATGAATGTCCCTCTTTTATGTCTCACGGTAAACGCACCTCACCTCTGTGAAGTGTACAGCATATTCCTCAGGGGGTTTCTTTGCTATCTGTTAAACTGCAAGCAGGTATGTGTCAAGAAGTGCTACCTTTGTAATTGAAAGAGCTACACAAATGCATTAACTACAGACGCGCCCCCCCCCTTACCACCGGCTGACACCGATCAACAGAATCATTATGACCTTATCATAACTGTTTGGTAATAAGTGTTCATTTAGCTGTCTACTCGGCAATGTGTGTGGATGTGTGAGGTGTTGTGTGTGTGTGTGTGTGTGTGAATGACATCTGCAAGTGGGTCTAATGATACTGCTGTTTTTTGTCATTAGTTAGTTCTTGTCTAAATGCTGACTATGGTTCCAACATACCATGAAAACACGTTGCATTGCTCTATGGCAACACTTGACATAAATAACATGCATTTATCACAGGAGAGCTGTGACAATACTAACTCTTTTTCTTCAGTTATCTTTGTTAAATGTTGATTTCTGTAGATTTGAGTAAGAATTAAGCTCTTATGTTGTCTCCATTGCATGAGCAATGTGATGCACTGTGACACTGCTGCATCCATGATCCCAATCGCTTCGCGTGACAAAGACTCCAGTAACAACCGAGGGATGTGTCCACATCGACCACCGTTGGTCTTTGTATGGATGACACTGACATAAATGTATAAACAGACACACAAAAAAATTGTCTTTTGGATTTGCAGCCATTTTAACTCTGTGCTGATGTGTACAAAAACAGCCATTTTAAATTCACAGCAATGATAGTGCATTTTGAATTCAATCCAACCAAAAGAAAGACGCCCCTTTAAGGTGGTTCGGCCTGTGCTGGTGTGGTCTTTACTGCACCCAACTCCTCTGGCAGCTTTTTTTTTTTTTTTTTTCCCCCCTTTCTTGATGTTGACACATTTCCGAGTCAAATGCAGTCTATATATCTATGTGTGCTCTTTGTTTCATGGGCCATCACACTTCAAACATGCAAGAAGGGCAGAGAAGGGAGTGATTGACGTGCACATTTGACTGACAATGATTACGGTCTTATCTACGCATACAGTGGTCCATTAAGTCTACATTTATTTCAGCAGGGAAGAGAAGAATGACGGAATACTTACCTTCTTTAGGAGGCCGTTTCACTTCAGCACTTAGATTGCAGACCTGCCCGTCTTGAAGTTGGGGTGACAAGCAACCCTCCGTTTGTGGATTTAAAGGTAAAACCACGTTGTTGAGCATGAGCATGCTCTCTGATTCTCCATCGCCTAAATGCTGAGGACATGTGCATTTTGTGTACACGATCCCACAGGTCTCCACCGTCCCTTTCTCTAATTTCAGGCAGTTTTCCAGCCATGTACAAAGAACTTGACACCCAAACTGGCTAGGGCTCGCCTTATTCAACACCAAAAACTCCACAGTGGACTTCTCCTCCTCGTCCAGCTTCTGTGGTGTCAATCCGTTATAGTCATAAGGAAAAACTCTCCGTAGTTGAACAAAATTCTTGTCATACAGCAAAAATACATAAATATTCTTCGAATCGCACAGGTACACTATAGACTCGTTGACTTTCAGCAACTCGTTGATCTTTTCGTGTGAGTAATGGTCAAACTGATAAGCAAGCAAAGAATATTCAGAGCAGCTCAAGTCTCGCTTGTATAGTTTCAGGTAGATGCTGTATTTGGTTGGGTCTGGGTTCTCCAGCGTCCATGTACAGTTTGTATAGTTCTTAGGAAACATCTCAGTCACCGAATATGATCCATAAATGACCCCCTTGACCAGAGTGGAACACCAATAATCTTGGGCACCAGTTAATCCAAACATAACCAGAAGATAGGTGGAAAATATATAAATCAACAGGTTTCGAACAGCCTTCATCCTATGTCATTTGGCCTGCAAGGAGAGATGGTAGAGGATTACACAAAGGAGTGTTAAAAGCAGAGGAAAAAGGAAACATCATGGATGAGCTTTATGCGCTCTGACTGGTGTGCTTCACACATTTCTTATCACGTCCTGCAATAAAGAAATGAGGGGGGCACACACTTTAACCTTAGCAAAAGCGTCTTTTGCCTCCCCATCCTGCCTGCCACATTACTATACTTTGTGCAAACATTGCCACCTTGTGGTCGCTTCGGTCATTGCTTATTTATTTATTTATTGTGGGGGCGATGGGGTTGGGGGGCGGCTTGGGGATGGGGGTGGTGGTGAGTCCAGCACTGTGAGTCATTTAGACGATATGAATTGGGTCGCATTTTTGCCATTGCATCATCCCTGGAGATATTCAAATGAAAACTCTTGAGGGGACGTGACATCCGAGGACAAACAGGGAAAAGTGCTCTCCAAGTCGGTGCAGTTCGCTCACGAGCTGTTGGGGTGCAGCTGCTCATTTTTACGCAGTAACCGGAGTCCTTCCTCCACCAAGCCGCTTTTTCTCCGTGATGGACTCCGGTTGCCTCTCACGACAGTTAGACAAAAATCGAGGAGGGATAAATTCACAGACGGGGGAGGGTAAATAAAAATAATTAGAACAATACAAAACGTCTTTCTGCGCCCCGTCTGGTCACTGTGTCTTCTCTCCTGCTGCGCGCTCTCGCTCCATCACACGACCCGCTTGTCTCCGAAATTCGGGGCTTGACATGTTTGACAATGCAATTTGACAAAAAACCGGTGCTTGCGCGTGTGTGTGTGTGCGTGCGCGTGAGTGTGTATACATATAGGCACGTGTACGTCTGAGCTTGTGCTTCAATGCACGTTTGAGCTCGCGCGTGCCTATGCGCGTTTGTGTGTGTGTGTGTGTGTGTGTGTGTGTGTGAGAGAGAAAGAGAGAGACAGACAGAGAGAGAGAGAGAGAGAAGCAGAGAATGCAGTGCGATGTCCTGATTGCTTTAATCCTACAGGCAATGCAGCTGTGAGCAGTGTCACAGAGGAACGTGCATTCGTGTGCGCGTGTCACAAAGTGTGTACCATCGCGTGTGTGTGTGTGTGTGTAGGCGTTGAAATCCCAAGTAAGCTATAGACACCAGTCCAGAGAATAAGATGCATTTGCACTCATGTCTCCAACTTCTTCCCCTCTGAATGATAAAAGCTGCCCGTCGCAGCACATCAGGATAATGTTTGTTACATAAGGATTTGTGGAGTGGAATCAGCTTTTAGTCGCGATAAATGTTTGCACATCCCCTTCCCCAAGATTCATGGCCAAGGCTACGCCGAAAATCAGTATTCTGGAGGCGAGAAATCGCTCGTCAGGAGACGCTCATTTTATTGCCTCGGCTTCTGAGAGCAATTCCGTCTCCAGAGGAAATCTGAATATAGAGACACGGGGCTTCATCTCGTGCTGTGTCGGTCCGACGCTCGGCTCTCTAAAGTCATTTTTGCCTCTTAAGAGAGAGATCAGCTCTTAAAAAAAAATCATCTGTTAAAGCGCTTGGACTGATGCGAGCGGAGGAGAGCTCCAAAGCCATCGTGTTGAATCGACAGGACATGTATGTAACAGGAGGCGGCTAAACTTTAACTGACAGATGACATATGAAAATGAGCTTTTCTGGTGCCTCAGAGCCTCATGCAACAAAAATAACAATAACAACAATGCAAGTAATCTACATTTTAATAATAATGACGATAATCTTACCTTACACTGCGGAAGCTATGGCTATTTTTCCAACATACTTGACCACATCCTTTATAAATAAATTCTGCAGCCCTCCAGAGAATCAGTACTCCCCATTCCCGACAATAGAAGTCCGGTGCAACAAGATGCCTCAATGGATGGAAATAAAATGCGTTACACTCCGGTCTGCCCGCTCATATCCCCCCCGTATTTTTCTTCTGGGTTTTTCCCATCAAAACGGAGCGCAACAACACACGACAGCCACCGAGAAAGAAAGAGAGGGGGAGAGAGCGAGAAAGGGAGAGAGAGAGAGAGAGAGAGGGGGGAGAGAGAGAGAGGGAGGGAGGGAGGGAGAGAGAGAGAGAGAGAAATTCTTGGAGTGATGAAAAGAGGAGAGCAATTCTTACAGTATTATCATAAATTAATACGGCAGACTCCACGTCTCTATTTCCCACTGATATGTTTTCTTCAAGCAAGTCGGGTGCCACCCCCCACCCCCGGTCCCCGGTCCTCGGTCCCCCACCGCCGCCGCCCCCCCGCACACACACACACACACACAGGCAAAAAATAAAATAAAATAAAATAAAAAAATAAAAACAGAAAAGGAAAAGGCGGGGGATAAAAAAAAAAGAGAAGAGAGAGATCCGAGGTGTGGGTGGATGAGAGATGTTGGAGGGTTGTGAGTTACAACAGAGAGAGGAACAGACGCGCTCGCCGGAGCAGGCTGCAATATCACGTCACACACTCCGCCGCTGAGATAAAGCACGTACGTACGCTTCTCGCTGCCGCTGCGTCTGGCACCAACACCACTTTCTTCCCTGCCCTCCTCCTCTTCCTCCTCCTCATCCTCCTCCTCCTGTTTTTACTCCCCCCCCCCCCCCCCCCCCTCCTCCTCTCAGACAGCCTTTCCTTAATTCGAGTCAAAAGGGTTTCCCCTCCTGAACCGGACCTTCTCAGTTGCGCTCAGACGTCGCTGCGCTTCGTCGCTGCAGCGCTCTCCAAAATCCAGGAATCCTATTTCATGGACTTTTTTTTTTTTTTTTTTTTTTTTTTTTCTTTCTTTAAGGAGTGAATGAGAATAACATGACCTGCAATGCAACCTGCGCACTCTGTCAGTGGGATGAGAAAGGCGGCTGCTGTGTTTGGTCATTTTTCTGTCCGGATGTGTGACCGTCTTTACGCCTGCAGGAGGAACAACCGCGTACGGAAGCAACTTTTAGTCCTCTTTGGGAAGTTGCTGCGGGTTCAGGTACAACTCCAACCTGCTGCTTAAAAACAAAAACAACAATCCGCTAGCTTTTCAGGTACAACTAATGCTGTGCACTGTACTGTACACTCCAGGTAAGAATAAAATGTTGTTCCGAATACCTGACAAATAAACGGATCAATTTTTTTTTAACCTCCTTGCTGTCTTTGTTGTCAGACATCAGCCTGAGAGCTAATTAAATCCGGACAATACGTCACCAATGCCTCTTCAGATGTACTCAGTGGCTTTTGAATGAATTGATCGGAGTAATGGAACTGTAATGGACATGTGGACGTGGAGTTATAGTCCTCTGCTAAGCACAATATCTTCAATTCAAGCTGGAACACGGAGCTTTCTCTCTATAGAGGGATCTTCTGAAGTTTTGTAAAGAAAGCATAGCATTACCACAGGCCTATATTTTTCATAAACATTAAAAATTTTGACTAATTTGGTGTCCAATGCATTCCTATTATTAGATCAGCAGGAGCATTTCTCCTAAGGGAGAGTTTTTCTTTCTTTCTTTTTTCTTTTTTTTCTTGGAGTGTTGGGTCAGCCCACTCTAATCATTTTGCTGTGCACAGTTAACATTCATTAGCCTGGCCGGCTCTTTCAGGCTTTGACTGAATGCGTTCCATCTGAGCAGATGCTGCATGAAGAGCCTAATTGTTTATTTATTTCCAGGAAGTTTCAGTGTGAAGTATTTGTGAGGCAGACTTCCCATAGAATGCTGCAGAGCCTTAGCAGCCGTAGCACTGTGTAACTCTGAAAGACCTTGTTTATATCCCCCAGCATCCTGTACCATGCAGTGTTTACAACACTGTTAATCTGTTGCCAGACTTATAAAGGAGATCGGAGTCATTCAGCCCAGTTGGTTGCCATGGCCTGTGACTGCGGTCGCTTTCTAATTCCAGTCCTTCCCCAGGCAGCCAGTGGAACATCGGCGGTGACCTCGAGCCAGCCCACTTTCCATGGCCATAATGAAGACTTGGGTGTACAGGGAGCTGTTGGCTCAATAGGCTGAGAGGTGGAAGAAATTCATGCAAAACCTTATTGAACAATGAAAACAGAATAAGTGTCTCTCCACGGACTCATGGGGGAAGGCTACTGCCAAAGTGTCATGAAAGCTGCCATCGCTCTCTGCTGCAAGGACAATTCCATCATGGCATATGGCATCTTTGCTTATTTTGCCACCAGGAGAGAGAGAGAAAAAAAAACTTTTAACGAACTTAAAGTTTGACAACAAATGATAGTATGAAAATCTGCAGTGGAACGGCAGATTGGGAGAACGGCATCTGTTTGATTACGATGACATTCTCATGGTTCCTATAAAGGATTTATCTGTTGTTTGAAAGTTAAAAATGAATAAACGAACAACATAAATAACATTGTGTTTTGGTCTGTGTTTTAGTTTGAAACTAGTAGCACACACACAGATTAATTTAGTGCCTGCCAGCATCTCTGAAACATTTGTTATCTTTCTTATCTCATAGCAGCAGAAGAATCTATCATATTATTCTGTCAGCACAAGAATCTATTTGAGAACATGGAATTGAATTATTCATGGTCTAGCATGAAGAAAAGCCCTATTATCACCTGCTCCTGTTTGGGTGTGGGTTTGGGTGACTGAGTCTTCATTCCCGTGTGTGTGTGTGTGAGAATAGTTTATCTGTTTGATAAAATGGCTGTTTTATAGCAGTCATGCCCATTATGAAATCTGCTGCGATAAACATCAGTCCATTGATCGCATGATAAACATCAGTTTATTGATGTAAACCAGCATTATGAATCATTGCAGTGCAACTACTTTAAGGATGTATGCAATCTCATAGAGAAAAAAAATATGGGTTTTCATTGCACCCACCACGGCATACACGCACACACACACACACACACACACAGGAAATTCTCCAGACACTGGTGAAATGAATTCAGATGTTCAGCTCAACTCCGTCACCACCAGGTAGTCCATATGTTAGATTTGTCTGAACACAGTGATAATGGGCTCCTCCCAGTAGGAATCTCAGCTGGATGAGTTATGGGCAAACCCCAAATGAGCACAAGTGAAGGAAGTTTTTCTGGAAATGCTGTATTATTTTTGTATCCTCCTGTGCCGTGGTGGAATAAATTATTACACCATTTGTCACTGCAGAAGTTCTGTATTTCTGTAATGGTCATGGAGTGTATTTTCATCCGAGTATAACCGGGATTAGGGTGTCTGTTCAACATGATGGTTCAGGTTTAATCCAAACTCCAATTCGATGATTCTTTTAGAACAAAAAAAAAAAGATGTCATCCTTTTTGTAGCCACACTCGCAGGATAAGGCTCTCAGTTGTCAATCAGTCTGCTCAAGTTTTCCGATAGACATAAGATGGCTTGGAATGAAATTTGCACTCATATTCATGGTCCCCGGAGGATTAATCCTCATTATTGTAGTGAATTTCATCAACCACCATCAGTGGATGAAAGTTTTCTATCATCAAGCAAAATCTCAAAAGTGACATATGTGTTCCCCGAACGATGAATCATAATGACTTTGGCAATCCCCTCACTTTTCCTCTTGTGCCACCAGGAGGCTGACATTTGTGGATTTGAGTGAAACGTTTCGAGACCTGTCGGACGGACTGCTTTGAAGTTTGGTATGGACATTCACGCCAAATTTGCACGTTTTCTTCAGTATGAATTGGAATCACTTTGCTGATCCGCTGACCTTTCATCTAATGCAGTGATTTAGTAAAAAAAAAATGGAATCACGGCCCATTCTTTTATCATACTGCTTCATGATCAAATTCATTTCAATCTGTTGACATTCCCACCAGTCTCTACTCCACAGTGTGTGTAATATTAATCAGTAACTGTTAGCATGCTAATCGGCATAGTGAGAAGATTCTGAGCATGGTAAACATTGCACTTGCTGAACATCAGCGTCAACAGTGTGAACATGATAGCAGGCTTTTATCACTGCTGAGCCTCAGTAGTCCTTTTAAATATTAACCCCTTTTTCAACTTAAAGGTTTTTAAGCTTTATAAGGGGGCTCTTTGTCTTGCAGGTTCATACAAAAAACAATAATACTCCCCGATCTCGCACTATTTAGAGCTACATGATTGAATAAGGAAGCTGTAACCTTACCTGGGACATGAAAAGAGGTGCATAATCACGCCGAGACACGAGACTTCCGCAAATACTCCTGCTGAGTTTGACTCGTTCAACGCATTCACAGACTATTTGCACTATGGATTCGGGCTTATAGTAATGTTCTTCATGCGGCATGTTTACTGGATGTCATTAACACGGTATACAGGCTTGTGTCTCACGGTTTGACGCAATCATTACACTAATGATGTACTGCTCTATTAACAAATTAAAGTGTGGGCACTTTCCTTGCATCCCTTCAAGGGCTGTTTTCCCATTTTTCTTCATATTTAATTAAAAACTGTTGCAGAAATTGCAGAGTGCTGGAATCGAGATGAGGTTAAGTGCTAAGGGCAGTCCTTGCACTTTTTCTTGTATGGCAATCATAAACACTTGAAGTGAGTGCAGAGGGAAATGTATGTTAGCTGTATGAGATAATCAATGTCTGTCAAAAAGATGCATACTGTAGTTGAAGCTCTTTGAAGATATACTGCACTTGCAATCAATGCATCAAGATGACTTCCCATGGGCGGGTTATGGTGGGATATGAGCCTGGTTGTCAATATCAGGGTATTATTAACCGAATTCTGTTTTGTTACACACACTTCACACCCTCAAATACAATGCAGAGAGAAGGCTGCGACTAAAAGTGCTACGAACATTTTTTTTTTTTCAGTCTCTTTACAACCAACAATGTAAATAACACCACACATATTTGCATTTATTGTCGTATGGCTTGAGAAGTTCTCCTTCTTAGGCCCTCTAGTAAACAAAAATGCCATAAAGGGATTCATTTATCATACAAAATTTGCCCCAAGGTTCCAGAGGTCCACTTTTGTCGAAATTGTAATGTGTATGAAACCAAGGATTTCAGATATTTTCACAGAAACACCACCATTTACCGCTTTGCTGAAATGTGTTATTCCAACAGAAACTCCACTAAAATTAAACTCTGAATAACCTTGCTTGATTAATGAGGTGAGATCTATGGTGTACTGACACGATGCAGCAAGAACAGCCCTGAAACATCTCTGCTTTGAGACAATAGGCCAAGGACTGTGCCATGGGGTGTTCCCACTCTAAACGTACTCTGTTCTTCTGACCCCGCAGCGTCTTTGCAGTAATCGAGGAGATCAACAGTTAGTCAACAGTGTAAAAATGCTTTATGGATGTGATGTGATCTCATCTTTTAAGAGCAGCAGGCTGTGCTGCTTTTAATCCTTGTTGTCAGACGGAAGCGCTAAGAGCAGTGATTAATGGTGAACTTGGCATAATAACTAAACACAGGTTTTAATAGCACAAATTAGTCTTTTTAAAGAAATATTCAAATCAAAGGGATGGAGCGACAGCACATGGAAAATAAACACAGAGCGCTTATCTGAGTGAGCATTTATTTAAGGATAGCTCGGCTGTTGGCTATGGCTAGGTTTTGAAGACTAGACCGAGCCGTGTGCTGCCTGATTAATAGTTGACAACGCAGTCATAGTGGCTTCTGATAACAGCCTGCCAACAGCGGAGCATGTTGAGTGAAGATGATGAGCCTTAAAATGAGTCCGGTTGCTCCAACAGTGTGGCTGCTGTCTTTAATTAATCATCAATCAAATAACTTTGAAGTACACAGTTGAGCAGGCAGCAACAAAGCCTTCTAAACCTTGGATATGTTCCCTCACAATTGCAGGGAAACTTGCGGTGACTCGCTACAGCAGTTTGACATATTTCTGGAAGAAGCAGGATGTTCACATCACGAATCCTGGGTTTTTCAAACAATAAATACACTGCAGCCTGAAAAATGGGCACACTGACGGAGACATGCACCAACATACCAAACTGCCACTACCAGGGTTTCATATGATGGGACTGGAAGAAAATGATGGGCTCGAGTCGGTGATTGTGCCATTGTCATTTAGTCTTTATGTACACCACCTGGAAATGTTGAGAAATGGGGCTTAGGTTTTTCTAAATCCAAGTTTTTAAGCTTTTTGTGATTAAAAAATGTTCGTCGTAATATACACAATTGTGCATGATAGCGCTTCATTGGGATTTCTATCAGCAGCTTCTATCTGAAAAAGCAGCAGACAAGGCAATCAACCATCGACAGTACTGAGCAATCCCCATGATGACAAGTGTGTTTTCTGTCAGCAACTTTCATTACTTTTCCTCCCAGGTCTTTTTGATGTTAAATATACCAGTCTGCTGTCTACTCAAAGGAATTTGCTTTTCGCATTTCTCCTTTTAGAAAAAATTATGCTGACATCCACCAAACCGGACCAAATCTCCCAGCCACAGTGGTCCTTGTTTACCATATGGCTCGGTATTAATATTAATAAATTCACTTTCATTTTTAATGCATGTGTGGGAAACTGGGCATAATTTGGATGACTCTTGAGCAGATGAATACATTGAGTTGAAAACTGTTTGTGAGTTCTGCAGATGCTTGCTGGGCAGCCTTACTGGGACGAGACACCGCTGAGCTTAAACGGGCACAATTTTTTTTTCTCAACTGGAATTTAAGTCTGATCTGTCATGCATGTGCGACCTAAACTACACCAGTCTGCTGTATGCAGTACTGCTTTACATTCCACTCACACTGCTATTTGCCTTTTCCGTGCCGGTGCGTAGAACTGAATTTAAATCAAGGTATTTTTCCCCAGCAGTGCTCCTCTTCTTTATTTTTTTTGTTTTTGTCCAAGACAATGCTGCACTGCATGAATCCTCAGGGCCTTTATCCGTTTCCTTTGAATGTGGTTCCAGCCACCAGGCCTTAGACTCCCACAACCCGCCCCCCCTTCTTCTGACTATGTAAATATTCCATGAGCTGCTGCTCCCAAACTGTGCATTGACAAGCACTCCTGACTTGAAAACTTTTGTCTTTAAGAGCTGGTTCGGTGGTAGAGTTAAACCTATAGTATGGTCCCTGTGCTTTATTTTACCAACTGGCACTTTGGTCCTCATTGAGTACAGCGACAACACATTTCCAACTAATGTGAACAAACCCTTGGCTTCCTTCGTTAAAATGTGCTTAAGGAGGTATATTTAAGGAAAGATTATTCAAAATTCACATTGAAAATATTAAAAATAAAATCTCACTATATGAATGTGTAATTCATCCAATACAAAAAAGGAGGAAAATTGTGCTGATGATGGGCTGTGGAAACAGCCTCGCAGCAGTCAGGATACAGCCGTGTCCTTGTTAATCACAGGTCACCTTGGCAATTATCAATCCTGAACGCATGCAATAACAAACTATCTTTCCAACAAATCACCTGCCACATTCTCATTTTCCTGTCTATAATTTATTTTACCCTGTTATGAAAGAGTGAGGGGGTGGACTAGAAAACATGGACAATCTTGAAGATGGCTGGGAAAGAGCTGCTAAGTCATTAATAACAGAGATGAATACGACTTAACCCCACGATTTTGTCATCGGTGATGACATACTCCATTGTCTTCTGCAGTCGATCAATCGCGTACCACTAATAAATCTCTGTCATTTTCATTTTAAAACCCTAATCTGCTCCACTTCTGCAAGATTATTGCCTTCAAATCTGAAGCATTGTGCAACTGATCTGCACCAGGCATTGTTTAGGATCTGTTGATGATTTTAACTTTTTTCCAAAAGCCTTTCATCACAATCATTTTTTGACTTGTGCTTCTGTTGGAATCACATTCTGTTCAGCCTTTTACTATTCAAACGCTCACGCACTGTGCTGACTGCTTTCAGAGAACGGCTCATGCAGCAAAAACTGACGTTCCCCTAAGCTGTGCTGAATGCATTGTCAAATGTCACACAGGGACTTTTTTTTTTTTTTTTTTTTTTTTTTGTACCATCATAAGCAACGTTTTCTCATTCATCCCATACAAGCATATTTTCTCTGTATTATTCTATGTGAAGCATAATTCCTCCTATGGAAAGCTTCACATCCCCTATTTGCTCTATCTGCTGTAGCTTTTGTAGCTCCGTGGACAACTGTGAGATACAGCTAATTAAAATTTCTATGATAAAATAATTAGCCTCCCTGGCAGACAATGGAGACTGAAATGCTTTCGTAATCACTTAAATGAACTGATAAGAAACTTCGCAAGCATTTTGCAATTTGCTGCAAAAAGGACAACCACTATTTCACTCTGGTAAATTTGCCTTCACCTGGATGATTGCTCATAGGCCAGTAGGCCAGTGGACGATTACATAAGACCAAAATATTGTGTCAGAATTATTCTCATTAATGTCTATTATTAAAAATTAAAGAAAAAAATAAAATGTTTTTTACTTTACAGGACAGGGAAATAATGTCAGAGCAACATGAACCAAACAAAAGTAGCAATTATATTGCAACTGATCATTTACTGATATCCCCCCAATGGTCATTTAGACAGCTCATTATATAGCCAAGGTTCATGTATAGAATAGATAGTGTTGTCCTTATCAGATAATGTCGGCCAGGGTTGCTGAAGTATGAAATTAGTTACTCCTGTCTGAAAGATGCACTCTTTTGTTGCAGATAGATGAAATATTAGCAGCCTTCTAATTTTTGCACTTTGGCCATCAATATCCGAGTCGAACTTGTACTCAGAAACTTGATAAAAAGTGAATGTTAGTATTAGTCAAAAAGAAATGTTTCAAATTTCACATCTACCTCCATATGTGCACAATATTAACTCTTGTCTCTATGACGTCGTCTGCCTCTTTTTAAGTTGGCATAATAAGTAGCCAGCCTGGCCTGTTCCAACCCATCTTGTCACTTTCTGAAAGAAATACATTGTAGCCGCCAGTCTGCCCTGAAGACATAGCATTGCTCGGAGGCTGGATCAGAAACTCTTGTCTTGTGAATGTGATGATGGCCAATGTTAAGAAATAATCATCACCAGACACTCAGGCAGCAAAGAAAAAAAAAAACAAAACAAAAACTTTAACCTGCACAGGAAACTAACCTATAGTCCATTTAATGCCTAGAAATAGTCCTATGACGTAAAGATCAATTTTAAAGTGTTTATAATGCTGTTATAAAAAGAAAAATAATTCAATTATCAGGTGCCCTCCAAATTCAGATCATTCCACGTCTCTGTGCAGACCTTCTAAACTATTAAACAATGATTTGGACATTCATTGTTTAATGGGAGGGGATTGAGAATTGTCAATTATCGCTGCACAAAATGTCAGCTGAAAGGGGTTCAATTAGGAAACATGTTATAAAATGTATGATTTTTTTTTTCTTTTCCTTCATTGTAAAGTACAACAAGAGCTTGAATTATAATACAGCCACTTTCCTCAAGATTCTCTTTGAAACGTGTGATTTTTGCAAAACTCATTTTTGTGTGTTGTAGGTGGTCAGGATTGACCGCTCCTCGTGCACGTGATGAGCGCGCACAATCAGTAAATTGGCCGGGGATCTGCATGCAGACATTACAGACAGCTGCTTGTCTCAGGCAGTTAGCAATACCGTAGAGCAATAGATGAGAACTCAACCCCCAAAATGAATTATCCCATTCATAAAGAAAAGTAAAGGTGTAGAGCAGAAACCTTTCGATTCCCTTTTTTTTCCTCTAGATGTGATTCATTCAGTATTTTACTGAGGAAAATGAAGGTACTTCAATCAATATTGAGTGTTCCACTTACATTGTTATTGGAGGCATACAATTTGATTTATTAATCTGTGTAACCTTTTTTATTCTTTCAATTCTCACTTCTGTCTTTTTTTTTTTTTTTCAATCTGACCTTGGCTATATAGTCGGTGATTTGGATTCTGCAGTGGCTCTGCTGAATAATAAAGATTAATGCTCAGAGATTATACTTTTGCCATGGCGAGTGAGACACATGAGAGAATACTGAAATGCAGGCAGACCGTGCGTGGCTATAATTGATCTGATGCTTTTATGAAAGTAGGAGGCAAAAATCAAACAATCCATGGTTCCAAGATGAGGTGAATAAGCAAATTGCAGACAAGATGTTTCCTTCATTACACTAATTGTGATTGCAATAGATGTGTACACGGTATGAATAAATTGTCCCCTCACTATTTCACAGTTTCGCTCTGACTAATGTGGCCTGTCTGAAATTATAGATGAAGAAATTTGCTTAGCGAGCGCATCAACTGCTCACACCCCAGCATGCCACTAATAATATAGACTCACACATGTCTTTGTTTTGCTCTGGTAAAAAGAAAAGTAAACATCCCAAGCGTTTCATTTTTTTTTTTTACATCAGGGAACTGGATCATAATCATCATCCTATTCTGCATTTCACAATTAGTGCTTCAGAGACAACCTTGTTGGAGGAGCAATTGCCTGGATAAACCTGTCCGCCTTAATGAGGCTGGCTGAAAACTGCCTGCACCACCGGTTTCCTGCATCTCAGCTGTCCCTTGTGATATCCATCTCTTGAGTCCGGTCTGGCTTGTCAATCTGAGCTGGAGGGAGACACTGCCTCTGCTGATCACATCTGCCCAGAAAGCTGCTTTCAACAGCATGAATGGCCATGGTGAACTGTGCCTCTGTCATCACAAAGCTGACAGTCCATTTCAATTGCATCACTAAACTTATGAGAGAATTTGCTACAGTGGCATTTACATTTTAATTCTAACTTAGTTGAGCATGTACATACGGTTAAGTGAGCTCTGACCAATTTTGGACTTGGAAATAATTAGATTCAGTTTGTATGGAAACATATTTTCTAATAATGGAATCCACGGTATTGTATTTTTACAGGCCCGCTCCTGTTCAAATTATTTTTTGTGCGTTAGCTTCGTTTATTAAACCTGTAATAACATCAAGCACAATTTACTCACCTTGCAATATTGAGGAGGACCTGTCAGTGTGTGTTCATCCCGGGAGATGAGTAACAGTGAAACAGCTGAGCTACCGAATGCCAAAAACTGAGACGCATAAGTAATTTCCATTAAAGTAAAAATCCACTTTAAATCATCAGTTTATATTACTGCTATAAACTTGGACAGTGAAATCCAGACTTGTGTCTAAGATCACATTTCCTTTAAAACAGATGAAACCTAGCCAATACTTCAATTTGTCATCAAAGCAAAACTTGTCTGCCCCATTAACACCGAATAACAGTCAGTATCCTTGGTAATGTTCAAGGGAGAGCGATATTCCCTCGTTGAGCATTGCTATGAAATTAAGCTCATTAAGTCCACAAAGTCACCTCCTGGAGCAGCTCACATCTCTCCATGATGTCACAGATCAGTTGGTGTGTTGCTTTTGACCTTTTGGAAACAATGTCCATGCTCATAAGTGTGTTTTATTACATTTCCCAGGATCATAGGAACAGTAAAATGGGGGTGGGGGGAAGATTATGACAATGACCAGTCAACCTCAATCTTTTGATTAACTTGAGGCATTCACAACAAACGTGTGAGGTGAAGATGGGAAAAAAAAAATAAAAATAAAAATAAACTATAGGTATATCAGCCAAACATTGTGCTCAATGGGAAAAGTGATCGGATGGCTTGTAAGGAATAAATTACGCTGTAGGTGTGAGCCAAGTCAATAACTCCAACCGAACAGTCTCAGTGGAGCTGATGAGGCCTGAAAACACATCAGGGTACCTCCCTGTGTGGAGGGGAGGCCACCTGTGGTCTCCTACAGATGTGCATTGGAAATGAGTAGTGGGATATATTAATGGGGTAATCTCTGGTGTACATCTCTGAGGGAGCTGGTGAGGAACACCACTACGAAGTCCTTTTCTTTCCTCTTGGGGCCCCTGCAGGTGTGCTAATATGATATCAGAGCTGTCTGAAGCATTTATACTGCACAGCGCTGACGAGCGAGATGAATTAGAAGGCTGCCTCCTCTCTCTTTAACGACAAGCCCTCCTCTCCATTTTTCAGCTCTCCAATCATGCAGACAACTTGCCACGGCTCTGCTCCAGCCAGGTCCCCAGCATGAAGATGACCCATCAGTCTGCCGTGTGTTACATGAGCCAATCTGCTGGGATGATAAATGATAACCAGGAGCTCGGTGCCGCTCGCCCTGTCAGAGGAGATTTCGGATAGGAGGGATGATGGGGTTGCCACACTGAAGCGTGGTGCGGTCTCACAGCAGGTACAGAGCACAGGATGCAGTGGCACCAATTAATGCTTGTCTTAGTTCGCCCCCATATAAGCTGAGCGCACTGCACACAATGTGGGCACAGCATTGCCCCAACAAATAACAGCTCAGCAAATGTGCACTACTCCGGGGAGCAAGAGAAAGGCTGCAACGTATTAAATGAATACGAGCCAACCAACAGCAACAATTATTGTAGTATACCTTTGGGAGTCATCACCCAGGAGGAAACAAAAAGACAAAACTAGCGATAAAACAAAAACCCCATAAAAGCCCATAATATATAAAAGGTGACCCTTTAAATGAGTCAAATGTATTAAAGATAAGACATATTCCTTATAAATATAGACGGAAAAACAAACAAACAAAAGTCCATCTCAACAGTTGGATTAATAAGAGCATAATAACTATTTTCCTTCTTCCATTCTGTCAGGCTGCTCCAGATTCCTTCTGCCCTCTGCCATCTCTACATCACCACAGCAGGTCTGTGTGTAAATAACTGCCATCTGGAAATCACTTTAACAGCAGAGGGTGCCAAAGCTTTTCAGTTTTACGCTGCCCAGGCACGCCGTGTCCCTCCTGCTTTTAAAAAACTCCCGGTTTGGGAACAAGATCATGTTTCTATTTCATGATTTAAAGGAATATAATTTTGCCCAGGAGAACCTATTGAACTGATTTATTGTAGGGAGGTTGGGCGATGGGGAGGGGTCTTAATGTCAAGGCAAAAAAACAACAACAAAAAAAACAAAACAAAACAACAACCCAAACACCTATTGGAGCCTCTTCAAGATATCATTGTATGAACCGTTGACACAACATTACATAATCCGTGTTAGCTGCTTACTATCAGCATATTACACTCATTTCACTCCCAGGCTCTTTTAAGGCTGACTTACTGTCTCCTGTGCACTTTGGGGGGGTATCATGTTATTTATTTCTCTATTTTTTTGTTATCCGTCAGGAGCCGAGATTTCCAATAAGGAGTAAGTGGAAACATGATACAGATAATTGGGTTTAACGCAGTGCTGTCTGTCTTTTCTTCTTTATTCCTTTGCCATTCTGCTAATTCCACAGCAATAATTTAATGAGGATAGCCCACGGTTACACATACAGAGGCACCTGTAATGCAGCCATTATCGCACAGCATCTATTGCTGATAATTAGGGCTCACTTAGGAAGCAACAGTTACTGTGCTAACACAAGCGTATCGAGCGCTGTTCAGAGTACGGCCTGCCCCATTAAGCAAAGTTTGGTTCTTCAGATTTAGCTGCACGGAAAAGGAAAAACACTCTTCCTTGACACTGCGGTGAAGTGAAATGAGTTAGTACAGTCTACCTGTTCTCTGTGTGCATCTGACCCACGAGTGAATCCCTCTCACCATCTGTTATGAGAGAGGGAGACAGAGGGAGCGGGACATGACTGAATGTAAAATCTGTTTCCAGTGCGAGGAAACAAATGAACATTACCAGCTTCTGCTATTTTAATTTAATCTTCTCTCGTTGGAGGAAAAAAGTTTTGCCATACTTTCTCTCACACATGAATTCAACTGTGCTAATTACTTGTTTTGAGGTCATCCCAATGCCACACCACTTCTGCATCTGCTCACTTCTTATTTGTTTTCACAGTGCTGCAGCACAGGTGAGTAACATTATCTCTGAATAGCGCATCCTATCATTTGGCTGACTCTAACTGAACCCTGTCAGTGTGAATGAGCATCTTTTTGACATTTTGAATAGTTAATATGTCAGCCGCCTGTTTACAGTACACCCACTATGAAAGCATATATATATATATGTGTGTGTGTGGCGACGTAATCTGAAGATTGTCTCTAAAATCTTTACTTTCAAGTGCCAAATGAGCTTTTGGAGCAGAAGGCTGGCCGGCGCTGCAAGTGACAGATGTCTGATATGTTTGGCATGGATTAGCTAAAAGCTTATTTCTGCACCTTCTCTGCCACTGGAGCTCAGGCTCCTCAGACAATTCACCAGCTTCCAAATCATGTGCAGGCTGTGAAGCATCCATGCAACAGAAATGGAAGGTTTTCCAACACGTGCATCTGCCCTTAAAAAATCGAGTCGGCCAGTCATCTCTCAAGGTCAAATCTGGGAGCTACAAATATTTTGTGACAATGTGAGCTATTTCCCAAACAATTTGCTAATCATAGGTAAATAGTGTAATATTTGAAATACAAAAAAAAAAAAACTTCACTCCACAAAGTCCCTTTGTTTTGTTTTGTTTTTTAACGCATTTATAAAAAGCAGATCATATTTTTTTATCACTCAAATGACCCCACGGTAGGACATAACAGCATAAATATCAGCATTTGACCAATTTATTTATTTTTTTTCACAGCAAAGTCAAAAGTGGACTGATAAATCCCTTTCCACTAATGCAGAGTAAAAAGCTCTATCCACCTCACATAATGTTCCATCCAGCATCGCCCACAGTGATGGCCAGTCAAATTGGATTAAGCTGAGGTGGCTTGGGGCTTCTCTGCAGCTGCTGCCGTTTGATATGGGGTTTAGGTGTGCTGCAATTGTTAACTTGGCGAGAGTTAAAAGACTTGCAGAGACACATTAATATTTTATATGAAACTACAGACTGTGATGCCAGTGAGTCACTGGCCTTAAAAACAAAAAAAAGGGGAATATTATAATGTGATGATTGTGCAGCCCTACGGTGTCTTTCTGTCACCTGAGGGCATTCAAGTCTGTGTGTTTTCATGACTCATTAGCTCAGGTGTCAGTGTTGAACTTTTATCTGCAGAGACAAAAATAAACACTAAACGCAAAATTACATTTACTGAGATAAATGATTATTTATAATGTGAATACATGGCTGCCTTCCAAATGATATTTGGAATATTTTACAGTCAAATATTATTCTTATTTTTATTTTTTTTTATTGCTATGTTTAATATGATCTATAATATTTAACCCATTAAGTGGCGGGAATTGAGTTTTCATAATGTTACACAGAAAGAAATCAACCAGTGACAAGCACTTCATTGTGATAGAGGGCATACGTTATGTATAGCCCGGATTCCAACAGAAGGCAGCAAGCCATGTGGCCGCAGCCACAGCCAAAACTTGGCGCCATGGCCAAAGTGCCTAAAGGAGTAGGACCATGGGTGCAACTGGAAGCCTTCTTCATCAGAAAAAACCCAAACCAAAACAGCAGTGTAGGTTTGTTATTAACATGCTAACATTATTCATGTTATTCTTCCCTGTCTCTGTGCCTGTGTGAATACTGACCGTCCTTTCTCTGCGATATTACACCACCATCCCATAGTTGTCCATCCCAGGTTTTCCAATTTTCCAAAAACTGGAATATCTTTGAAAATCTATTAATAATTTGATGACAATCTTTTCCTCTTTCTTAAATACAAAGTATATTTATTTCCCCTGGTACTGGCAGTTGCAGTTGCCATTTCCTTATCCCACCTCAACCCAGACTTCCTCGTCTTTGTCCAAATTAAAAGAAGCAATTGGCAAAGACTGTAAGCTGTATAAATCATGCAGTTTTTGTGTGATATTTATCTGGTTGAGGACAGCGAACTAAACACAGATATATCCATATTAAAAAGAGACAAACACATCCAATGTATAATTACCTCACGTAGCCTTCATTTAGTTGTTTAATAAAAGATGGGAAGAATAATTTAATCAACAACTAATTTAACTGCAGCATTTAGGTACAAAAGAGAAAAATAAGAAATATACACACATAATTACATTCATTCCCCATCACAACTGTATTGCTGCAGTTTTCACCGTGTAAGAAAAAAAGGGTGATGTTTGCAAGGACATATACTATATATATATATATACTTTCATGTTCCTGCCTTAAATAGATATATTCTCTCCCCCTCATAAATGGCAGTAAATCTTCTCATACTGACAGTATATCGCAAGTATTTAAGGTTTTTGTAAACACAATATAACCTCTGCTCCTCTCTACCCTGCTGTACGCTCAACATTCAAAGGTTTCTTAGATATTTTTCCAGCAGGGTCATAACACAAATAATATTTGTCTGTCTGTGTGTCTGTCACAGTGTCCTTGATGCGCCCATGTCCGACTGGAAGCATGACTGCAAATTCCGTGTATACTGTGGCGAACTTTCCTCATGGCTATGATGCTATTGGTCAAATGGAACATGATGATAAGGACCAAAAGCCAAAGAAGTTTTAGAAGATGTTGCAAAAACAAAAGAAACTGTATTGATCTACTCATCGAGGATTCTGATTCCTTCCAAAAACAGGAAAAGGTTAGCAATGATACATCTCATTGTGTATTTTTGACAATGACATTGGTGCTAAATTATATCTTTCGACATTTTTTTTTTTTTTTGGTTTTGTCTTGTTTTTATGATTCTTTGGGGCATTCATATTTTTGTCACACAAACTGTTCTAAAGCGCCATCAGATTTGAGAGATGCTTAATGGTTCTTTGATTCTGTAATCTCTCGGTGCTTTATGAGGTGGCTTCGGGTTTCTGCAATAACATCATAATGAAATAATCAATGCTAAGATTTCTGCAATGACAGGGGACAAGAGATGGGAGGAAAATGAAGACGCAGCCTAGACACAGGAGTATGAAGAGACACAATGAGAGGTGACATTGTGGTGGGAACAGCTGCCTCTTGTGCATCCAAAGAGTGTGTCTGTTTGGAAAAGGAGCAGGGCTTCTGACCACTGAGATTTTATTACACTGTAATGGAGTCCTGACCCAGCTGGCAATGAGAACAGTGTTTTATAGGAAAATTAAGCTGCTAGCAGGGGGAAAGGTAGGGGTTTCAGTTGAGCGATGAAGGTCGTAGACGTGGCTCTTAATTTGAAAACACAAAAGATCTGTTTGACGTATGGCTGCTTGCTTCTCTCATATGACCAAACAACAAAAGCAGCAGCGATCTTAAGCCAGTGATGTACTGCACACAACTCCTCGAAGGGCTTTGAGGTGGCGTTTAGGAGAAACTCCTATTTGGCAAGCTGTGCCAGTCTCCCTCAGCATCCCTGAGGGTTGGGGCAAACTTGTGGTTTTGCAACACAGTGGGGTGGTTGGACAGCCCCTGCCTTTACAGGAAAGAGATCCGGCACGTTGAAGAAGCAGCTGAAGGAAATTAGAGCCTACACTACTTACTCTACCTGGTTATATCTCAGCATTTAGTTTGCTTAATACGCTGTATTAACTGGAAAAAATGTATGATCCGAACAGGCCGAGCTTCTGCACTGCCTTCATGGTTTCATATCTTAGTTCCTTTAAGCACAACCAATCTGTCGAATATTCAAAAGTTTCTTTTGAAATTTCCTGCAAAGTATAATAATCTGGAAGATATGGACTCTAAAGCAAGTCCACTGAGGGCAGCAAAACACTCAAGCACTTTCAGTTTACATCAGTTTTACACATCATTAACATATTTTAATATGAGGCTATTCTCCTCTCCTGCTTTAAAGAGGAGCTGCTTGATCTCATAGCCTTTCAGGCATACATGCATTAAACTTCAGTGGAGACTATAAGCGTCAGAAAATCCCTGTACGTCACTGATAAGGCCTTACTGTGATATGGATCAGAGGAGCATTTGAGTCTGCTGGATCAATAACTGCAGATGTTCTGCCTGCACACAACCACCAATCTTTAAGACAAGGGCTTACTCTGGCACAATTGACAAATTAGGTCTGCAGGGCCTAATGACTAAAAGATAACGGGATAAAAGATCACCAAAGGGTTATTTAATGTAGAGTTAGAAACTTTATTATTCACTCTACAAATAGAGCCAACATACAAAGTTAGGGTGGTTTAAGTTGCTGTGTGACTATGTCAACCCAGATTATTTTTAGTTTGTACATTTCCTCGTGGCAAGTGGTCATGATGTGATCATAGACCGATTTCATGCAACTGATGCAGCATCTAGGAAACAAAACAGGTCACATAGGTTTCACAGCAGGAAACACACAAATATCCTCAATGGGTCAACCATGCCATGGGCTATAGCAAAGAAAGTCTTTGCTCTAACAGTTCAGGTTTTTCTTTCATTTTTTCTTTTTTTGTTTTGTTTGTTTTTTTTCTGTGTTCTACTATAGAAGACGGAACATTAGTTCTTTTTAAACTCTTAGGCCCACTAACATTGACACCATCCACATATCATGCTTTTGAGAAAATTAGGAATATGAAGCATATTATGCAAATGAAAAATGCAGCTTGTTTCCTCTTGATTCTCTTATTATTCCACTAAATACTCTGCAATTAATAGTCATATGCAAAATTCAGTCTAAGGGACGCGAGTTGATAATTCTCACTTTGCATTTGTTCTGGTTATTTTTATTTTTTTATTTTTTATTTTTATTTTTATTTTTTTGTGGTTTTGTGACAGCCCAAGTGTGGTGTGCAGTATGATGGACCAGTTTTAGTTGTAATCATGAAAACCAGATCCTTGAAATCCATTTTAGTCTGTCTGCATCTGCTAAATCTGGATTGATTGCTTTTGGTTGCATTTTTAATGGTTATTAATAGAGCAGTATGAACCATGACACTCAAAACTATAAGCTTTTTGTTGGTTCACTGAGGACATGATGTGTTCTCACTCTTTGTGCATAGGAAAGCCAAATGATTTGGACTGACATCCTCCTACTAAAGTGAAAGTGTCATCGAAATAATGGGAAACAATTTATTTCAATTTAACATCGGATGGACAAGCTACCCACCCACCCGCTGCTGATTCTATGATTGGTTGCTATTTAAAGAGAGAGTTTTGTTTTACCGCTTATTTTTTCCCCAAGTATTGACATTATGAAGGGAACTGTGGGATCGACTGTTTTGCACAAAGGCACCTGTATAATCTAGGCTCCCATTATTGTAACACTTACAAGCTATTAAACGGCACACAAAGATGGTTCCGAAAGGCAAAACCCTTTAATTTAGCCATCTGGCATGAACAACAGCAAAGGAAACTGTGACCCATATGAAAGATTTTGCTAGAGAAGTGCTGAGTAGCATCTGCTCACTGTGAAAATGCCTTGGGTCCTGCACATGACATGACAAATTACACTGGGCAGTTTACATTTAATTATCCACTTCAATGCCCACCTTGATGAAGAAGTACAGGAAATGGGACGCTCTTTTTACATTATGTTAAACAAGAAAAAAAAACTTTTTCTCTCCCTCTATCATTTTCAAATGGTCCATTCAGGGTTTGAATTCCAATAGATACAGATTTGAATACTTATATTAGATAGATAAAGCACAAGCTGAAAGTAGTAAGTACTTTTGGATACAATTTCTCAGAGGAAAATTGAAGTTTCTGAAAACATATTCAGTGGTGATAAATTGTGTATATTGTTCAGGTAGTAACTAGATGGAAGAATACTGTATGCTTCCCTGGTGTGCAGAGAAGGTCAACATCTGAAACATGGATTTCATTTTTTATATTTTACTGTACTATAGAGTAGAAACCATTTGTGCAAAGCAGGCTAGAAGCTATCAGCAACATTTCAATAATAATCATTCATTACTATCAACTTTCAGAGTGATGTGATGCACGAATAACCCTAAACATGATCAAATATATTCAAAGTTGTTGTCCAGCAGAAAGACTAAAATTAATTACGATGCTCATTTAATGGCCAAACAAGTTGTTTTTTTTTTTTGTTTTTTTTAAATTTGTTTAATTCCCAACAATATTAAAACGGAAGAAAAAAAAAATGTAAGTTATTACTGAGACAGCCATGAAGATATCCACAAGTCGAGTTAGTCTCAAGATGAAGAGTCCTGTAATCTGTAGCTGTTAGTGTGGGGAACATCAAGGGTGTCAGGATCAACTAGTATTCTGTCTTTTCTCATCATTTCCTGTTTTATTTTGATTTACCCCAGTCTTCCTGGCCGTTTGTTTCCACCTTATTGTGGTTCACCTTCGTCTCATTAGCCGCTTCCCTGTGTGTACCTAAGCCATGCTCCCCACCTCCCCTGTACCAGCTCGCCTTGTCGTCTTGTCAGCGTTCCAGCTTTCTGCTCCTTGTGAGTTCCTGAGTTGTCGACCTGATTTTGTTCCACGATTTTGACTTTAGCCCAGTGATTCTGTACTTCTGCCTGCCTGGGCTGACCCTCTGCTTTGAATAAGCAGACTGTGATTAAGCTTATCCCTGTGTCACTCCACATTACTGTGTCCACCGGCCTAGATCGCGATAAAGGGCCCACGGTTGGCCGCTGATTTATTTCACATATCATTTTAAAACTCAGATGATATTTATCTTATTTTGTTTGGTTTAACGGATTACCTAAATGCTTCAGGCAAAATGTAAAAATAAGGATAATGCATTGCTACAGATAGAGATAAACAATATAAACTATTTAATTTTCCTTTTCCACAGTCACATTTATTATTAATGTTTGATAATCCTTATTTTGCTCATTTAAATCTTAAGTTTTAGAGTCACATCATTAAGCCCATATTAGGCTTCATACAGCCTCAAATATTGCATCATACATTTTTATTACATCATTTAAGCAATATAATTTAAAGGAATGTTTAAAATACTTTCAATCAACATAAGTGAATGTGAAATACCAATCTGCTTTTTATATGTTCCTTTCACGTTAAAGGGCACGATATGAAGTTTTCGTAGTGGCTGGAAGTGTCATCAAATCCTTTCATCAGCGATATGAATGAAATGCACTGGACTGTTCTGTTTCTGTAAGATTACCATCACCTTTCTGAAAAATACCTTATTTGTTTCTGTGAAACAAGTCTTTCCAGAAGTTATAACAAACCAACTTCCAACCAAGTTCTTAGTTTTCGTACTACAGCTCCATAGGCTGTGCGAAAGGACCCAGAGTGCGTATTCTATAGCAGGTAGCCTGTCTGCTTTATGCTGATACTAAAAGATAGAAGGTGAGTCACAGCAAGGTACCACTGTTCCCCAGGATATAGGTCAGCCAAGTAACTCCAGGTGGCACAGGTCCTTCCCCAAGGACGCTGTGTAGCCTGTATCTGGACCAAGGTTAGCAACAACGGCTGTGGGGGTATAATGGGACATTAATTTTTAATGTAAACCAACCTATCTCTAGTCGTGGGCAGCAGGTGACGAGTGTCGTACTTAACGCCACACACTGTACTGTTGTGCAAATGTTGTGGTTTTGTATTTCTTAGTCATTTCTCAAGTTGTAATAGGAGAGCAGAGGCAAACATAGTTACCTTCATTCCAATGGAAAGTGAAGGTTGTTGAACAGCTTGGAGGCTGCAGAGTAGTAAAATAACCATATTTACTGGGTCCCAGGAGTGAGAGCTGTAAACAGATAATACCTGTTGTGGGTTAAGGTGGATGAAAAGGACAAAGTCAGATTTGCAACAACATTGTGTTATGGTGAATTTCCTTCTTCATCGCGGAGGGTCAGGAACAGCCTCCAAAGGTAGATGCTGAAATAATGACTTCACAGTGAATATCTGTTAATAAGTACATTAAGCTTAGTTTAAGGGTTATTTTGCCAGCAAGTACAAGGTGAAAGTACTATGCTGGAATTTTGCACTTAGATTTATTGCAAAGCATCAATGCAAGAAAAAATCCTTTCAAGTTGTCTTTTTTTTTCTGTTTTGATTTCCCGCTGAGGTGATTGCAAGGGTCGGGCATACCTGCTCAGAGCTTTTGCTTTTGTGTGCCAAGCAGAATTTGAAAGCACATGACATTCACTTGTTATTTGTCAAAAAACAATGCGAGTTTCAAGGGAGGCTGTCTTTCCCTTTTAAAACAGCGAAACGCCCACAATGGTGACAGAGACTGTTCTTTGAAGTAACTTAATTGTGATAGACACATTTTTCACAGCCTTCTTTTTGTGTCCTTGTACATTCATAGCCAAACACACACACACAAAAAAAGAAAAATTGATTTCACAGGGACCGTAACAGTTTGTTGACATTGCTCAAAGAAGAAAACATTATTTTTACTTTATCTTACTTCACAAAAACATATCAGAAGATTTTTGAAGTGGCGGGGGAAAAACATTTTTAAAAAGACATATATATATGAGCTATTTACTGTTTGTGTGTGTTACTGAACATTAGTCCCCATAAACTATTAGCCACCACAAACTGGTGGGCCTGCATTCAAAGCAAAATACTGAATAATGTTAAAGCAGTAAAAGTAAAACTAAAGACCGTACTGTGCTGTTTAAACCCCACAGTGAATGGAGCCAGGTGGTATTGTATCCATTCACACTTTCTGCTAGTGTCTTAAACCTGTATTGTAATTACTGTCAGGGGGTGGCTTGAGAAAAGCAAATGTTTAAATAGAGTTTATTGCCTCAGTGTCTTCGTTTATACAACATGGTGTTTTTTTTTTTTTAATGAACATCATGTCGGTCCCATTCGGGGGAAAGTACACCAAAAAGCAGTCTGTGCATCAAGGCATGGCTACTGTGTGATTGACACACTCCTCCAAATAAAACGACCGGTCTGACAATCACGATAAGAGTCTAGAAGCAGGTCAGATCCAGCCCTCACTCCTCCTCAGCTCCACCTTCTCCTTCAAATATGTTTTTTTTTTTTTTTTTTTTTTTTATTTAGTTTCAAAAAGCAGACTCAGCAATAGCCAAACTATAACCTTGAGGCTTAATGCAGAAAAAATTGTGGAAAATTTTAGAAGCTGACATTGCTCTAAGTTCAGGATGGGCTTGGGTGCTTGTATTGTACTCTGTCTTTAATACAATGTGGCACTTTATACAACATTCTTATCAAAGCTGAAAGCAATAAAGGCAAAGAAGATTTTGAAATGTTTGATGGTAGATACAAAGAACGCTCACAAAAAAAAGGGCAAATGAAAAGATTAGTGGCACCATAATTGATATAAATCTGGGACGACCTCCTCCAGTTGATGTTTGAAATGTGACACGAAGAGTGACTCCCTCAGACATCAGAAGACCTGGAAGAACATTGAAATTATTGAGTCATACTTCTGTCTCTTTCAAAATGTTGGAAAGATAAGCTATTTGAACAAGACGCAGGGTTTTTTTTTTTTCTTTTTTTCCTCTCTTTCTCTCTCTCATTTCTTTCTAAGAAGTTAAAATTGCGAAACTGGAAAACACTTTAAAAATGTAGGACATTAATGAAATATTACTTGAGTATTGAAAGGACAGTGTCAGAGGACAGTTGCAAAGAGAAACAATTTCACACAGATATGGAACTCAATTTACAAAGCTCTCTGGACTGAAAGGAGCCCAGTAAAAATAATACACTCCTGGAACAACGCTCTTAAGATGACGCAATGCTTAAGGAGAGTATGAACACATAACACTTTCATCTTTTCCAGAGTGCTTATTAGCTGAAAACTTTCTGTACGCACATACCACGTACCACTTTCCTTAATCTAACTTTTCGATATCTGTATCGGGCTCCCAATACTCAGGGAGCAAACTAACTGACAACAAACAACAGACAGCAAAGTTCATAAACCTCAGGTTACGTTAAAGACTTTTGACCAGTTAAACTGACCCATACAGAAAACACCAATTTATATTAATGTGTTCTATTGCATTTCCAATATATATTAATGCATGGTGTACATTTCTTCAGGAATATGGCTCAACATTTTCATTTGCATTAAAAGGCAATATAATTGATTTGGCCACAATTGCAATTACAACAAGCCCAGTAATTTGAGGTGAATCACGTTTGAAATGAGTCTGAATAGAACCGCTGAGGCCATGTTTTCCAAACAGGATTTCCTTCTCATCCGATGCCAGATTAGTGATCAGGGTCACAGCTCCGGCGCACTGGTGCTCATGATTCTTCAGAGGTTCAGAGTAAACATGTCACAGTGACTTAGATGTGGGATTGCTTCTGCATGTCGGCATCTTCTGCATGAACAGCTGGTGTACTCTCTGCTATCACTCACAAAACGTGCAGGGTTTTTTTTTTTTTTTTTTTTTTTTTCTCGCTAAAAAAAAAAAAGAACCGCTTGCAGATCCCTCCTAATGTTTGATTCATCCCATCAATGTTTCATTCATATTTATAAGTGTGCATTTTAAGGGGAAAAGTTCGCCTTGGCAGGATATTGGAAAAATCTCTCCCGAAAGCCACCCAGAAACATTGGTCTCATTAGTACCAGGGATTTCCATTGATCATCCTTTCAGATCTGCTTGTCATAGTCCCAAATTGATTGTGTTTTGTTACACTTAACACAATAGTCACTGCTGGGCACAGGACAGGCTGTTCTAAACCATCCAGCCTGAAACGTAATTTGGCATAATTTGGTCTAATCTGTAAAGCAGATTAGATAAGCAACTTTTGATTACAATCAAGTATTCACTCAGGACATGGAATCAGCAACGCTAAATTACTATAGCAGTTGATAACATTTCCTTAATTATATGCAGTCTCTCCTCCAGGATCTATTTATCCGAAGCGCTAATGACAATTAAATGACAGAGAAACTTGTTAGCTTTTGTTAGCGAGATCCTATGTGAGGTTAAAATAAGGTGATGCGAGTGCAAAAGAGAGAGAGAGATGGGGAGAAGGAAAGTTGATGAGCCTGCAGAGTCACAGCAAAGACTTTATGTCATGCAAATGGTGCTGTGGGAGTTCAGAGAAACGGTGTCCCTGCTGCCTTTTATTTATCTTGTTTTGTCTTATTTTACTGCTTTCCTGCCCTAAGTTTTTTTTTTTTTGGACCTCATTCACATAGAAAAACCTGCCAGCAATGTTTCATCTGGAATGAAATTTGAATAGACGCTTAATAATATTTGCAATTCATGAAATCCACATTCTTGCAGCACAATAATGAGTCAAGGAAAGTAGGGAAAAAAAGGGTTTTTATTACTCTCTGTTCTCTGTTAGTCTCTGTTCCATCCAGTTTCTGGAAATGATACAATAAAGCAATATAACAGAATGTAGGTTAATTATGCATTTAAAATTCATTGCTTGCTCCATTTTGAGCGGACGTTTTAGATTGAATACATGATCTCTTCCTTTGGTCAGTGTCCTACAAAGGTGGTGGGTGTTGAAAGAGTGTAAAAGGTATAACATTTAAACTGCGTCTTTGTATAAGCACAGATAGGGAGTTGGCTGAGTGCAGGATGTGTGCCAGTGCCGGCACAGATTATACCACAAGCTCATTTCCATGCGCACTCCGGCAGCAGCTTGCCCAGCGGTGAGGAAACAGAGCCAGACTGAGACTGCACATTACAACATGCGCTGCATAAATGTCGCACACAAAGATGAAAATCAATTGGGACTCTGGCCAAACCTTTGCACCTGCTTTTTCCTCAAACACCAAACCTATCTCAGTTGGCAGAGAGGTGAATATTAGATAATAGCAATTCCCCCTGTAGACTGTTTTTGTGCCCTGGACCCCATCCAGTTTTGTGACACATTAACCAAGGTATCCCAAACAACAACAAAAGATGACCATGGAGGGGCAATAGATCTTATTTTTTTCATCAACCCTTTCTGATGTAACATCAGAAATTCACTCTAGTTGTTTAGTAGGGTCTTTGCAAACAAGCCATCCATCATTTTTTTTTTTGAAGGGACATGAATGAGACACTTTATGACGGAATCATAACAATAACGCATAACAAGTTGGTATAAAAAGCACATAACCAGCACTTCTGTGCAACCGAAAAGAAGGCATAAGTTTTCTTTTGGCCTTAATCCAAACGGGCTTCAGTCTGGAGAAATAAAAGACGGCATTCAAAAAGCAATGACTGTCGCAGGCTGTTTAACATGATGGTGGTGGCCCTGTAATAGTACAGACAGCCAACTCATGAGAGACAATAGGTCCCATGGTTGCAATGCATTCTGAGTAGCTACCAAGGAATATAGGGCTATATTTACAGGAGCAGATGCATCCTAAGGTCCAAACAGTGTTCCCTTATTATGTTCCAATATTGAGCCATTCTAATACCTCCCACCAAACGGCTAAACAAACACAATACGGTTTCGTAAACATTGGGATGAAGTCGACTCCATCTTCCAGCCTCATATAATGTAAGCATCATTTAATTTTTATGGGAGTGCAGCTTCCGAGGCAGATTTATGCTTTATCTTTATTTTTTATTTTTTCCTCCCCAACCAAGGAATTATTGAAACTTTCCGACTTGAGGGTTTGTTCAACTTCCCAAGACACACAGATTTACCACTGGACCTGTAAGACTGAATCTGGCGCAGTAACTCCTAGATACTTCAGATGTTGGGTATTTCCATTTTGTTTGCTTTTCCTCTGTGCAACCTCTATCAGATCTCTATCAGATGAATTTCCTCACTGTAGAGTTTAGAAAGTTCATTTTAAAGAAAGTGGACTATGAATACCGTAATTAAATAAAGAAAATGTAAATGTGAATGAGCCATACCCGTATGTTAACACAATTTCTGTTTTTGTCGTATCACACATAGTTTGTGTCACACGTGTCATGATTTAGCATTAGCACAAGTAATACTGGCTTTCAATCAATCCCCGATTTACATGCTGTCCACTGATGATGTCTGGCAATGGGTAAAGGGATTGTTGGGGCAAAAACAATTCCATCACAACCTGAGCGCATCTCAATGAAGCTGAATGATCCCTTGCAAGCTCGACTGGATAAAGTCAAACATCTTGGTCGCAGACATCAATCCTGTTTATGGCTGTTAGGTTGGAGGATGTTTTCTTGCTTTGCTGTTCAACACGGCCCCTCCCAGCAAAGGCTTTGAAAAGGACAGTGCATAGAGCAGTTATTTTCCTGCTAGGGGCAATGCAGCTGTCATCTGCAGCCATGAGCTCATTTGTGATTGATAGTCACAATCCATCCAAGTTAATGCCACTCATAAGCATATATAAAAGTAAAATATTCAGCTAAATGATTTTGGGTGAGTAAAACGCAAACATGAGATGCTAAATATTTGTGCAACAGAGCAGAAAGATGCTTCAAAGCATTTTTTTTTAACACTGGGATTAAAAGATCGCAGTTTCTGCAATCATAGTTTTTGAAATAAAATTCAGTTTCTCAGATGACTGACACATATGATGACATTGTCCATTTGCTGCTTGGACAACCAGAGAAAATGATGCATGATCCTGCTTGTAAGCTGTTTCAACACGGCTCAGGGGAGAGATGGCTGCGTGCCCTGAGTTGAACCTCTCTCTGGAGGTACAGGTGGATTATTCCAGATGTGTACAGCCGGAGCTCATCTTTGCACAGATGCTGGCCGAGGCACTATTTCACTGGGTAAGCCAGAGCAGCAGGCTCCATCAAACCGAATAAACTAACGTCCAGTTTCATGATCTCCACCAAGAGAATTAAGTTAAGGGTTCTCCTTGTTCGAAACTGCATTAACAAGCTATAGGAGCGGTGTGGGCAGAAAGCTCAGCATGTACTATCAGGCATGCGAATGTCTTTTAAGAACCCCTGAGTGCAGCAAGATTGGGGATGTACAGTTTTGATTGACCAGTAATTTTACATTCTGTAGTTGAATTTCATGGTTGAGCTCCAGGCTGCGTAAAGTGATATACAAGCATGGAAGGAAAATAGGCTCATGAAAATCTTTTAACTGACCAAAACAAACTGCATTTCATTTGTGTACTGCCAGCATGGCTTGAAATTAACTTCTTGGCTCACTAGGCACTGGAGCTGGCGAATTTTAACTTCAACACCTCTGGGGTTGTGTTTTTTTTTTTTTTTTTCCTTCTTCTTTTTCTGCTAAGTATTTTCACCTTAAATAATCGTACACAACAGCCCGAAAACCTTAAATTGTCAAAAATAGATGGAATATCTATTTGCTCATTGTAAGGATGCATTCAAAGAAAAGGAGTCCACACAAATCTGAGACATCCGAGACGAGAGCTCACTGGCACAGCAGACATTTTAAAATTTTGATTGCCATCAAAGTTGTAGACATTTATTTAGAATATAATTCTGTCTGTGTAGTCATATCATATGATGGGTGCAGAGGAGTGCTTCAGTGTTTACTGCATGAAATTCAGATCAAATTACCATGACATTGAGCTCATCATCTCCGCTTTTTTGCATCCACCTGTCTTTTAATACATGAATAGTCAGACTGCATGCTGACACTGCTGTGTCTATTCTAAGAATATCCAAATTAAATGTTCTAGCAAGCAGGTCAACTTTATTCATATTCCAAAAAGGAGTCAGGCTTTTCCCACATTTTCGTAAAAGGAGCCCAGATCCACCTGAGATTTGATTAGCGTTGGTGGGAACTTGAGAATTTTATCCATACTTCCCATGTCACCTTCCTCGTATCTGCTCTCTGAACTTTACATAAATGCCATAAAGCCCTACATTACCCCTGCTGCCCTCTTTTCAATAAAGAAATGAACTTTCTCCCCCCCCCCTCCACCCCTAGAGATTTCATTTCCTCCAATAATCCTGGTTACATGGAGTTCATTACATCAAGGACCCTCAATAGTTGGAAAATATTAAAGTTCCAATGTCCAAAATACCACTTATCATGCAGTTCCTCATCGAGTGAAGAACAAAGAAGGACGATTCAGAAAATGCAGCTTAAAATGACCCCAACTTTTATCTACATCATGAAGTGGCCCAATATCTAGCAGGCAATTACCACTTAAACTCTGCCCTGGGGTTGTAAGCAGTTTCATCAAACGCTGATTATCGTGTTATTTTCCACAAACGACGCCAAACGAAACAAAACTGCTGGTGTCTTTTGTATTTCATTATGATATTCAGATAATATTAACCACAGAAGGGGAAAAAAAAAAGAAACTCAATGCAATATTAGGATAAAAGAGAAATTATATATACCAGAACAGGGTCAGTGAGAGTGCTTTAATGGGTGTCATGGTTCCTGCTGAAAAAAAGGCCCTGCTGATGTGGATGATTGGTCTTATGACAATGATAGATGGTGTTTCCTGGAGCTTTGCGGAGTCCTGCTGTGCTGCCAGTGACACTTGGGAGTCTGCACTAAACGCCTGTGCCCATGTCACAGACCTACAATGAAAGCCTGAGGGGAATGGAGGGGAGATAATCCTGTGACACAAATCCTATCCAATCTTATACAACACAGGGCAGTGGAGAGTGACAACAGCTTGTGAGGGACAGCGTGTTTAGATCATTTACAGTTTTTCCTTTTAAGTGATGTGCTCTGAAGTGTTTTGCCTAATGGGTCCTGGGTCTAACTTCTCTTTGTGGGAGATATTTTAATTGAGCATTTTCTCCTATTAATTGGCTGCTTTGAAACCATTATGCACTCATTACTCATTCGGGGTGCCATTGAGTTTATATTTTCTTTGGTCCACCACATTGTCATAATCAGTCTTAAGTACATTAATTCAAATGTAAATAATGGCAAATTATAGGCACTCTAAATTTTTAATATTTTCTTCAAGCTTCCGATTTCAGCAGGATTCCCATTTCTGAAATAATAAAAATGCACAACATTATTTAATGAATTGATAAGATAATATATACAATAATAATATTAACTCTTATTATACTGGAGTAATGTATTCATCTTTGTGTCATTTCAGTAATATGAGTATGTGCTTTTCTGTGATCAGTAAATTCACAAGTCTAAAAGCTGTATAACCAAGACGAAAAACCTCTTGAACCCCAGGATATACTTTAATAAATACCATAATTGTTTCTAATGAAACAGATTTGGTCCATAATAAGTTTTAATCAAAGTTCCTTGTCTAATCCTGTAAAAGGTGCAATTAAAGAAAAGGGTTTTGCCAAAGGGGGATGTTCTAAATTCATTTGAATGTCAAAGAGCCCTTCAGCAGTGGGAGACACAATACCATGCTGGTAATATGAGCGTACGGAAGAAAGATGGATCTCCCAAGGACTGAAATTTTACAATAATTGGGGTATATATCTGCTCTCCATTTCAACCAGGGGCCAATCTTTGGGTGGCATTTCATTATGGTGACAGGAATTGCCATCATAATCAATTCATCAATGTTGGTAAGACAAATGGCTCTGCCGGAAATGGCGATAGCCATGTCCTCGGTCTGATGGAGGAAATCTTAGAGAAAAAGGGACAGCCATCTGGACACTGACACTCTGTGAGCATCTTTTTTCATTAGCATGTTTCAAATACTAATGCCGACATGAATTGACCCATTCAGGAAGCTCACCTCATGCAGTGACTAAGTGACCTTAAAGCAGTGTGTTATTTTGGAAAGCCAATGTTTCTGCTGCTGGGAGCATTTTCCTCATCATGAAGAAGTCAACTGTTGAGAGAATCTGGTTTCTCCAACAGAGGAGCAAAATACTTGAAACATGGAAAGAAAATAAATGTATGCATAATATCAGAAACAACAGCACTTTCTCTCTTTCTCCTCGTTCTCCTCATCTACAGTGCACTCTAAACAGTTCCTTCACTTTTCTTAGAGAGGACTAGATTTGGAAAATCAGTTTCCTTGCAGGGTGTTTAATGAGAAGATTGATACCGCTCTTCAGCCTGTTCATTAAACATGAAGACACCTCAAGCAGCTGGTTAGCTTAGTTTAGCATGGGAGACAGAAACGGAGAGATACAGCAAGGCTGACTCTATCCAAAGGCAAAAAAAAAAAAAAAAAAAAAAATCCACCTACGTAATTAGCATATTATATCTTGTTTGTTCATTCTGTACCAAAACCAAAGCATGAAAAAAAAAAAAGATATGATAAACAGGACAAACCTTAGAGGGGCATCAATCTTAGAATCAATTCACAGCAGGAAAGTGAGAAAGTCCATTTCCCCCCCAAAAAGTATTTCTTTAACAAGACAGATGAATAAAGATTTTTGCCAGGAGCGGTCCTACTCAGATCTGGACTTCCATCCAAGCTTGAGGTCGTAAAAGAGACTGATTTTAGATGTCTAGTTCACTTTCAACAGAGATTGTTAAAAGTATCGGTCTAGCAGATTTAGTGGAAATTGTGAAACCATTCATTCAGCATGTAGCAATGCAAATACAACTTCCCCCCTGTAATCCACACAGAGTTGCACTTTGCTAAGTCAGATTTTAGTTTTCAAGACAATGTGAGTTTGGGAGGGGCCATAGCAGGAAAAGGATGCTCAGAACTGAAATCTATTTTTGTCTGTGTGGAGGGGGTTGACTGAGTAGAACTATATGAAAGTGAAGGACAGAGGCATGAATTATGTAGGAGTGGGACCAAAAAAAAAAAAAAAAAATCCTGCTGACAACAAAAAACAGGCTCCTGAAGCAGAGCTATACTGCAGCCGCAGCAGTGCTACATGAGCTCCTCCGACTCCTCAGGAGCAAAAGTAAGAAGACAAAACTCATTTATAAATGAACATTACAATGTCCTTATTCTTATCTTATAAGTGTTACACACTATGAATGTGTGCATCTTCTACGCCATTTAAAACTGCCATGCCTTTCTTGCAAGCAGAGCTGAACATAAAACCAGTTATTATTCTTCCTCACTGTGCCTTTATGTTCTTTGCGGAAACCTGATTGATTTGGATCAGTCTGTGTATTTGCTGTTAGCTGTGTGCTGAGCTAAAGCAGGTGTCCAGGATCCTGCCATCATTTCAGTAATTATATTGTCATTATCCGGCCCGTGTAGCTCTCTGCTTAACCTCCACAATGTGCCATGTGTCGAATACTGTTCGAAGAGGATAACTGGTAATCAGCAAAATGTCTGCATGTGCTGCACAGTTATTTTTATTTTCTATTTTTTTTCTCAGGCTCACCGAGATGCAGCTTTGAATCATTTATTTTCACTCCATCACAATGCTGTTTAGGGGCAAAGATAGTTGCTTGTTATTGTTAATTGTTCTCCCCATGGTATTCAGTGCAGCCAATTATAATGTCTTGTGAGAGACATTTATATTTGCAAAAGGTCACATTGTTCCAATTCCTGCACATATTTATCAACCAGTCACATTTAAGGTCCTCATAGTAATAAGATGTAGATGAAATGTGGGATTAAATATTTGACCATTAATATCAACTCTATAGCATAATTTTAAAGTGGAACATCATGAATTAAAGAGGCATTGGATTTTTTATTTTTATTTATTATTATTTTTTTGCGATAGGAATTCTATAATTTCACTTATGTGAGAGCTAATCATTACAAAATTATGGTCAACATACATACATAATACACCCTCAAGTGTGAAGAGCAATTAGTTAGAGGGGCAGGTCAACAACCTCACACCCTTGATCAGTGTCCATCGAGATTTTATGGTTCAGGACCTTTATTAGGGAGCTGATAAAATATTGCCCTCTGTCTGGCCTGCTTCATGCCTCCTGCTCTCTCCCAACTGCAATCACATAATATCATAACTCTGCATTTGTGCAAACCCGGAATTTTTATATTGATATATTTATTTTTTGTTTTCATTTTGTGAAACCAGACTGCTTTGTGTCGACGGGAGCAATGTGTGAAGCAACAGGGGGAAAATTATTAATTATTATTAAAATACGTTTTTTAATGTAAAGAAGTGACGCAAGCCTGCATTTCGTTCACTGGACACGCTCAGGGTATACAAGGTAACAAACCAATGGGTGCAAAAGCCAAGTAACAACTTAACAAGCACTCAGTTTTGTTAGTTTGTCTTCACCCTTGATCCTTGTTGCTTTTGGTAGTTCATGCTGTGAGCTCCGTGAGGCTGGAGTTAAACAGCATGTTAGTTCAGAGCGAAATCTGATATTAAGTCGTAGTTTTGTTTTTTGTTTTTATTAAAGACCTTGATTACTTGTATACATTTCATGAGGAAATGGAAAATAATTGGTCCTAAGTTGTGTTGTTAAGTAACCAAAGTCCAACATTTTAAAATTGTTCCATTATCATTGTATTCTAGGCATGAGCAGCAAGTACCAGCTAAGTTATAACTTTGGCCCAATGATCGGGTCAGTTAACTAAACCCCACATGTCAAAATGAAAGGATTGAACAGTAGTGTTCATTATCTGGGAGGGTGTTCTTGAGATTGTTCAGTGACTTAGTAGAAAAATCCATCTGAAGTAGAAAAATCCATCTGTTGGTGGTATTAGGGGAGATAATTCAAGGATTTACTAAGTCATCGGGATTCATCTTCTGGGCACTATGGATATATATGGGCTGCTGACCCATTTGGCAATCACCCTAGACCTGTAAGACATTAACTAAAAACAAAAATGTCAACCCCAAGGTGCCACAATCCATGGAATAGCGGGCATATTTCATATTTCACTTGACCGCAAAAAAAGGAAGTACAACTAGCTCAGTGCCAAGAGCTACGGTACATCACCAAACTGTCAGAGATCCATTTTTTCCTCCAGCAGTGACCTTACATCAAAAGACGTGGTATTTCCACTTTTGAATGCACACTATCTGGACTGAACAACTGCATAGGTGAAGTGAAGCTCTCAATTGCTCATACCAGATAGTTAAGACATCATCTGGCCTTTTTACATTAGCATTTCATGCTATTTTAATCCACTAACTGAGCTCAGTTCAGCGCTCGGTTCATTTCAGGTCCACCTCATTGCAGGTCTGTTAGCATTAGTCTAAATCAATTCAGTGCACTTCATATTTTGGCGTCCTATCTGGGAAGGGCAGCTTGCTTCACATCAGTTGAACTACTATCACACAAAGGCATCAGTCACAAGCGGAAGTGCATTTCTTCAGCTACTTGCAGACAGGCAAACTGCTTTTACATTAGATGCATGGGTTTTCTGCTGTTGTCCTGTTTAGTTTAGTAACTGGATGGCCTGAGGCAAAAACAACACTCGATATCTATCTGTTGTCCAGTCAGTATGGCAAAGACAGAAGCCCAGTGGGAGCAGTACAAACTGGCAGCATAGGGCAGGAGATATTTTCTGCAGAACACAGACTCCTGGAGCAGAGTGAGTGGGAGTATGCTGTCTGTGTATTTTATAAGATGGTGGCTGTGTTTGAGTGCTCATTCTGTTATCAGTGTGGAGGGTTAAAAAGCTTTCAAAACACACCCTTTAAGCTGAATCTCTGTGATTTGAGAGCCACCATTAGAAGTGGGCCCAGGGAAACCAGAGGCACTCTTCCTTTTCAGTGGTAACATCCTGCAACGCATATTGAATTCGGTCAAATAAGTAGCGTTTTAAAAAGTGATGTCAATTTTAGTTTCACCTTAATCTGTCACCTCAATCATTCCAGCAATTTTAACAGCTATTCCGATGCACCCAGAGTGACATTTAAAAGCTTAAACTCCAGGAAGTGGTGTGATTGGATGAAGAAGGTTGGCTAATAGGTTGGAAATGCTACCTGCATCTTAACCTTTGAAAGCTTAGTACAGTTTCAGAAGCTCTGTGAGCTATTAGCTTGGAGAATTTTTCCAGGTGCTGTTATAGTATCAATTGAGCAGTGCCATCCGGCCCTATGTGCTTTGAAAACATCAAAAAGCACATTAACATGCAATTCCAGGGACATTTTCCCGCCCTGCAATTGCCCGATAACATTTGAACTTACTTGGCTAAGGGGGCTGGGATTCCGCCTCAGTCCTTAACCTCACCATTATTTTTACACCACAACAATTGCTTTAGCCATTGGCAAGAAAAATGCTGAGAATGTAACAGTTAAAGGATGCCTCGCAGGTTTCAGGGGCACTCTATAAATTGCTCACACTCAAAACAATTTATTTAACAGGGAACTTTGTTCATCTATACTTTCCAACCAACCCCCAGTCCACTTGCCTCAGTCCAGCCAAGTGGGAATGCACACAGCTTTAAACTGTGTCACCAGCGCACATTGATGGGTTGGCATCGTCGCCACATCCATACCTGGCAAAGCCAACTCCCAAGTCTGTTTAAATGTCCTGCGCTGGACCGACTCCAGCTCACTGCCTCACTTTCTTGTTGTCCCTCAATTGCTCATGCTCCATTTACACAAAAGAAGAGGAATTGTAAATTGATCTGTCCTTTTTGTTTGTTTGTTTTTTTATGAACATTCGTCTTGTGAAAGGGATTAATGGTGCAAACATGGCGTTTGCCAGCAGTGATTCAAAACACATTTCAAGGCTTGTGTTTTGATGAATATTTTTCAAATCAGAGGGGTCAGAAAAGGAACCCACGGTAAAAGTAAGCACAATACTTAACATCTGACACCGAGTTTAGATATTTGCAGTGATTTACTTCAGCCGTTCTGATCATCACAGAGGACTTTGATTATTTAAATGCCCGAAAATTTCTTTTCAGTTTTCTGTTCTTGGCTTTGCTTGAATTTGTTTTGATTTAGAATTCTTTTTTTCCTTCAGCTTTCATGTCATTATTTGAACAACATAACTAATACATAACCTGCAAAACGAAGCGAATGAATGAATTGATAATTGATTGATGCAGCTGAAGGGTATTTATCTCCCTTAGTTTGCCGTTCTGCGATTTCTTTTGATTCTCTCGATGTGATAGAGCATTTGTATTAAACCTTTGAGTTATGAGGTTGGTAGAAAACGGTAGCTGCAGCCTGTGGAATATTATTGTGCATGATATCATTCTGGCTACAATCTGCAATTAGTTGTGGAGTAAAATGGCTGAATGTTTCATTTCATCTATACTTAGAAGGTTTTCAGTCTTTGTAGCGTAAATTCGAAATGACAAATGTCATCTTTGTTGATTAAAATGTCTATTTACTGATGCAAGTATGAATTAGAAACCAAACGTTATCAGTTTGTTGTTGAAGATTTTTGATGTTAATCCAGAGCTCTGTCATGTGATATGGATGTAAAGGATCTTTACATCCATATCACACAGCATTGGTTACGAATTATAGTTCCTTATATATCTAGCATAGAATAGAAGCAGGTATGATAAGCTGGCAGCATATGAGACTAAATATTTAATTCATCTCATGTATAAAAAGCCTGTTATTATTTTGCCAAGGGAACAACCTCAAAGAAACAGCATCAGTAGAGCAGAATCCATATGGTGAATACTGGGAAGAAATCTCTTTGGATTGGATGGAGCGTGCATTCTGTGGAAAATGTGTTTTTTTTTTTTTTGTTTTGTTTTTTTTTTTTCTTGTTTTGTTTTGCTTTGTGGCGAAATGAAAACGTAATCACATCCAGAGCCCAAATAGGCTAACCTTCAACACAGGCAGCAAGGAGAAAGGATCCTGAGTAACACTCCTCTTTTCCTGTACCGATAATAAATATCAGCAGTATTTGCATGCTAGGTACACCTTCCCAATGTTAACAATGCCAGACCTTGGTACATCAAAGCTAAAAGTCCTTGGAAAACAATGTGAGGATGGAGGTGTCTGTGGGCCTGGTTGGTGAGGCATGTCAGGTTGCCTGCTAAGTATAGCAAGCAAAGAGAAAGAAGTGATTATGCAACGAGCGCGGTAAATCTCTTCCTCTGAGCGCAGACGTGGAGTATCTTGCTGCCTGTGCAAATAAAGTCTGGTGGGTAAATGGGTCAAAATGATGGTGCTTCAAAACATTAACAACAAAACAAAACCCCCAACTCCTCTCATATCCCCACAGGTCTGAAATGATTATGAATCAGATTACTGGGGTAAAATATTGACACGAAGATACATGGCTCTCGATTAACCGCATTAAGTCTCGAGGGCTTGCAAAGTGTTTAAACCATGTTATTGATATTATTATTGATAGCATTAGAGAAAGCACACTGCATATGGAAATGACAACATACATCAAATTATTAACTTCGGCTTGTGTCTTTGATGGTACGTCCTGGGAATAACGCTACCTTGCATAAAACATATCACACTAGGAAATACTTAATAGCCCTGCCTGAAAAGTGCATACATTTTTAAAATGTATTTCATTTATTTATTTAGCGTATGTTGCTCATTGAGAGCTGAACGATAGAAATGCTCCAAGCACAGAGTTGAGACAAATTAGACAGAACTTTATGTTGATCATTTAAAGAAATGTGAGCATGTCTCAGCCACCGGCCTCTGCCTTTCATACATTATTTTGGTATGTATTCAAAGTAAACAGTTATTTTACAGCACAGACACAACTTCATCTATGCAACATACTGTATGAAGCGCCTGGGGAAATATAACAAATAACCTGCAGCACGCAGTGTAGAAACAGGATATTACATCTGAGAAACCAGTGTGCTGACTAAGGGGACCTCCAAGGTGGACAGGCTCTCATGCCTCACAAAGGCACAACCGATCCAGTCCAAGCACCTGCTTGAATAACCAAAGGCTGGAAATGGGATGCAGTGGGGAGAGTGAAATGCATCCAGGATTCATATGATCGCACAATTCCCCACAATGTTTGTGGTCCCAGAGTCCCCACTGCCGTTTGTGTAAAGATAATACGCAGCAAAATTATCAATATTTTTTTTTCTGACCTAATGAAGATCCAGTGCACAGAAATGTGTACAAAGTGTTTGATATGTGACAAAATATAAAGTTAATAATAAAAATTTTTTATTAACAAATAGATCTTCTTTTAGTTTGCTAAAACCTCATTCACAAAGAAAATATAATACCCTACATTATGTTGTTGTTTTAAAGTGGCGGAGATCCAAGTAGAGTTGTGCTGTGCTGTCTATGAAAAAAAACAAACAAACACAATGACGGATACATAATTTGTATTTACCTGGCTTTATAGCGCTGCTCTCCTAAACAGAAGTGATTTGTCATTTTCTGTAAAGGACTCACATTGTGCCTTTTGCAATCCTGTTTATGCAACAGACTCAAACTGTTAGAAAAGGACGCCAATGTACCAAAGAAATAAAACAAAAAAGAATGATGTTTTCTCAGCAGCTGAAGGGGCTCTGAGATTCTCGGGGAACATAAATAGAGCTAGAATAGCCCTGTCCAAATGTAATAAAATACCAGCACATCTATAGATCATTAGTATACATCACCATGCACTGTCAAAACGATGGCCATTATTATAAATCACATCAGTTCATAAACACTGTCAATACCTCACTGTCTAATTATAAACAGTCTGTGGAGACAGTCTGAAGGAAAGTATGAGGAAGCAGCAAAGGACATCCAAACAGCCACCCCGACAGCATCGCAGAACATTTTCTGTACTTCGGGCACCCATCGAAAAGGAAAAACCTGCTCGTAGGCTGGAAGAGTGATGACCTTGTGGTGTCACTGGGTACAAAGATATGCTCTGTCCGGCTTGATTCATGTTCCAGCCACTCTGAGTCATGGCTACTCCCCATTCAAATTACCACTCCATAATATATCAAGGGAATTACAGTGAGAGTGGGCAAAGTTGGAAGTGGCTTGAAGACACCTGTGGGTAATAGACAGCAGTGCCATTTGGTTCAGATCACACCACAGATGTAATGATTCAGTCTGGGCAGATGCCAGGTCCACAGATAACTAGGTCAAAAGAAGATAGCACTTGATCCCCCCCCGCTGATCTTACAGATACAGCTTGGCAGCAATTATTATTTTTGGGTTTTGTTTTGTTTTGGTTTTTTTTCCCTTCTATTTTTTCTCATAGAAAGGCAGGAAAGAAAATCTATTTCATCAGTAAGATAAAAAACAAAAAAGTGTTCATCATCTAAAAGCTATCAGAGCTCTCTCGGCTAATGGATTACACAAGTTAATATTCATGAGGGAAGCTGAACTACAATTGCTAAATTTGATGATCGGGTCAGGATAATTGTACTGGGAGTAATTGCTTCTGGATGGTATTAAATACACATAAAATGTGGGCTTCCTTTGGTTTTGCACAATAAATCTGAGCAGAGACGCTATGGACAAATTGGGATGTGCAGATCTGCAAAACGTCCAATACTGTTTAAGCGTCGTAGATTAGAGGATTAACACGAGTTTGACAAGATTACCGGTGAACAACTATAGATTTTATCCTTTATATAGAACTGTCAGAAATAACTGCCATTTTCCACTGACGCTTTTCACTCAGTTATCTAAGCGACAGACTCACCTCAAAAGAGTTTACGCAATTCCCCAGTTACAAGTGAAACTTGAAACACAAAGCTTGACCCATTTTATAAATCTTAAGGCAAAATACCCACTTTCCACCGTTCAATGAAAAACTATTTATCAGGAATGTCACTTTAAAATAATCATAAGTATGGCTCCTTATCTCCGACCTTGTTTTAGAGAGCTCTTATAACTGACCTCTGCTGTAATACAGTGGTGTCTACCCACTATCAGCACGAACTGCAAGCATGTGTTCTTGCATTGTCATTTCCCGCCCATTCATGTTCACTTTGAAAAAACAGTCAAATGTATTACTCACAGATTCAGATCTGATTTAATCCCTGTCCGTGAGAGGACTGCTACTTACAAGTGTTTTTGTCTGTTATTCTCTTTCTGTCTTTTAATATATGTCATGTCTAAGTAACTTTTTTTGGAGGGGGGCTATTTAAGGGCTTCAGTTCTTAGTTCTCTCTCTCCTTTTTTTTTTTTTTTGCACCGTCAGAAGCTGGTGAAGAGCATCTTTTCGCTTCAACGTGTGTATTTTTGTTTTTATAAATACCATGAGAAATGACAAATAAAGGATCTTGAATCTTGTGCAATGTGCCTATCTAAGCTACTTCACAGCAGAATAAATGATCTCCTCAGAGTGTCTTGCTGCAAATTACCATTCAGAAAAGATGAATAAACACTGTTGGCACAATTGCATTCCATGATAACAACACCGTGGTTGTCATGGATGACTACGTATTTCATAATATTTTGGCAGCTGGAAAAACTCCAAGCTTGCAGTGCAGGAGGAAATGTGGCAAAGCAAGAGTATTGAGAATACCCCTAAAGCAACAAAGAATAAAGCAAACTTACCATGTAAATTCAGTCCCAGAGCTGGTTCAGGGTTATGGATGACTGCTGCTATGCTTTTAATTTTCTGTTTTCTTTTGATTTCTTTACTTTTATTTTCTTTCTTTCTTTCTTTTTGGCACTGAATCCCACTTAAGTAATTTTTTTTTTTTTTTTTTTTGCTAAAACTCTAAAGCTGATTCCACAACAAAACACAGAATGAGCTAAAGCTGCGGCCAAAAAACAAAAAAAAAAACAAACAAACAAAAAAAGTTGTTTTGGAAAGGTTCGTCATTGGAACTGAAGGTAAAAAATGCCCAGCAATCGACTGTAAAGAATATATTTCATTATTTTCCATAACAGCACCTCATAGAAATCTAATTCAATTGTAGGATGAGCCGCTAATGGTATATCCAGTTAAGAGCCGCTCACAACAGTCCAGAGTGAGTCAATGAGATTTTTTTTTCCATCCCATTGTCATGACAAATTAGTCTGCTGCCACTGCTCGATTTGCAATTATTGTTTTGATCAACAAGATTTATGGTAAATAGGCTATACTTATGTAGGGCTTTTCTATTCTTATCGACCACTGAAAGCGCTTTACAATACTTCATCACATTCACCCAACGCACACACTCACACACTAATAGAGCTGCCATCAGGAGATATTTAGGATTCAGTATCTTGCCCAAGGGCACTTAGACATATGGACTGGAGGAGCTGGAGATCAAACCATCAACCTTTTGATTATTGAATACCCCAGTCTACCTCCTACGCCACAGTTGTTCCTAAACTGTTATTATTTCTCACCGACTTTAGTACATTATTATTTTTCTGGCTGGGTCTTAGCAGATAGGACACTCTATCAAGGAAACTAGGGTACAGTAGCTTCTCTGTGTGTGTCATAAAGCTTGGCTCCAAATGATTGGGTAGATGAAGCCATGGGGAGACTTTGAGAATGCTGCCAGAAAGCACACCAACATTGACAGGTAGTGACATTTTTACTTCACTGATTTTCCAAGCATGGACTGAGACTTTCATGTGAGTGCAGAGCTCAGTAACTGATATGTCTAGTGCCTCTGTGATGATTTATGTTTTGCCGGCTTTGAGGATTTCACATAGCTCTCTTAGGACACAACAAAGTTTGATACTTGTAATATGATGCCTGCGACTCCGAAGCTTTCCTTAAACTAGTGTAAAATCCATCAGCCAGCTTCCTGAATAAAGTTTGTGAAAACAAGTTTTCGCTGAAGTGGCTTAGCATATTACATATCTTAGTCTATTTACGGCCACCACAGTCAAAGTCTCTCACTATATCTCCTCCTATTCTATTGCAGAATTTAAGATAACCCAGTTTTTCTTTTTAGAACAGCTATAACCTTAAAGCTTCTTTGCACTTACACTTCTGGTCACAAACACACCACAACTCTAAAGAAACATTTCATTTATTAACACTGGAACCGTGATCTTTAATTTATTTTCTATTTTTTTAATATTGCATATGTAGGTGTTTAAAATCTATTTAAATGTGTTGTTGAAATGTTGGTGTGTCGTGTCAGTGTCTTTTTGTAACGTGGAACGATGGCAGCAACAGAATTTAGGTAGCGTTGTCATGGAAACGAGCTATTGAAAATAAGAGGAAGGTGGAAATGTACTGTGGTGCTATGCCAAAAATGTACCATCTTGGGGGAGGAGGTTTTTAAAAATGCATGAATACAGGTACATGATGAATCTGGAATTGTTTAAATGCTCTCACTGTCCGTGCACTGTGTCGTTATCAGTACCGCGTCCAACACTGTATTTGCTCTTTATTCCCATTATTGAATAATTGATAGTCAATAATGGGAATTCTCTGGCTTTAATTGGACTAACCTCTGGGCCTTGAATTTTCTTGTCACTTAAAAAGCTTCGTTTGCTATGCTACACTGCGTTTACTTCAACTACATGAAGACCTTGTTGTGCAAACACAGAAAAATTAAATCCATACATTTTTACCAACCTCAGACTGACAGTGGGCTTAGCTTACAAGTAGATTAGACAGAATTATGTTCTTAAGCGTTGAGCAATTTAGTCAACAGAAACAGGTTTAGCATTAGCAGTGAGAATGTTCTCTGCACGCTTTGTTCCTTTGTCATGTTTTAACATCGTGTTCTGAACTTCAAAAGCGTTTGTTGATCATGCTTCTTGCAGCAAAGCCAGTCAAAATGGGCAAGAACAAAGCTCTTACTCTGTTTTGAGGCGTTTTGTCGTTCAAGAGATTGTTATCTAAATGTAACACTACAATAAGGACACTACAGAAAAGCAAAGACTTAGAAGGCCATTTTATCTCAAAGCATCTGACAATAATTTCCATTACATATAAATTCACTGCAGACTTTCTCTAATCTACATAAGAGATTTATTCAAAGTCAGGTAAACAGAGTTTTTGGGGTCATTATTATATTAATGAAAATCCTTCACAGTGACTATTTTCAAACCGTGATCAATGATTATGAGACCAAAGAATCCAGTGTCTACGGAGATATGCTGTATCCCTGAACTCACTTGCGTCATAAACAGAGAATCTAAAATCGCACTAATATGTGACACAGCAGGTATTTAATGGCAGTGTTGAAACAGAATATCATTGCTTAAGGCAAGGTGACAGGGATAATAATCTGCCATCCTTTATGTTTAATATTTAAATCCCACAGGTAAAGAGAGAACGATGGCAGTGTCCTTGTTTCAAGTGCCCTCCCTACTCTATCAACTCTGTAATCAGTCAAACAGCAAAGCACAATCTCTGTGTCCAATACAACAATGATTGATTACTGTTGTAGGGATATGGAAACCGAAAATGTGCAAAGATTATGATTCACAGACAAAGCTTTTAGTGCAACTGCCATGAAAGATTTCCAGGATAATGATACCAGTGGGCTGTTCTCATATTTGATATTTTCCACATCTACATACGTCAATATTTTTGTTCTATTTGCAAAGCTTAAGGCGACATTACGCGCCTCTTTGCTATTTGTCATTATACATGTTTATTGTGTGTCCCGATTTTCGTAATAGTAAATATTGTCCATTTTCCTCCATTGGCGTTACTTATTTTGTACATTGTTTCCTTCCTCCCGGTCCGGATGGGAATTCTTTGCATGTCACTTTGAGGGAACACCAAGATAATGGATTGCATTTGTATTAATAGAGTATATGCTACCCATGTTACAAAAGCATTTACCCCAGAGCTCTGCAGCTTGCTGCTAACAGAGGGAAAGGTCACATAATTCAGGGACGGACTTAACGCCGCTCCATGTAAATGTTGATTAATCTCAACTACTCTCTGGAAAATTTATGAAACATAAAATTTTCATGTTATCACCTTAAAACGTAAAAAATAAAATAAAATTGACAGTTACAACCTGGCATTTGGCCCCTGAATCAGTAATTAATGTATGAATATTTTTCAGTGACATTTTCATAATGTCAGTCTATAGTCATTATTTTTCTGGGCCTGTTTTTCCACACTGACATTCTGGACTGGAAGTTTCTACATATGCACTTCTTGTCCGAGTTAACGGCTGATAATATTATTGAAAAGAGTATTATTCGACACATGTAAACTGTGACAAACCTCAAACTTTGTGCCACTTGCGTGAGAAGCAAACCGCAACGCATGCAGTAAATAAACGTGGGAATGTCTGATTGTCAAACCTCGCACCCCGCTGATTGGTTGTTTATACTCCACACTGCAGCATCAGTCACTACACTCCTTTTAATGAACATACACCGTGTGCCTGAGTTCATAATTCAACGGGCAAGATTGTGTGCAACAATCTAATTATATCTATATTCAAGAGGGATCAGAGTATTCCTCAGCGGACTCCATACAGCTGACTGTGTGTGCAAAACTGTGGGCTTGATTAACAAGTCGTTGAGTCAGCACGTTGTGTAGTAAAGTGCTTCAAGTCCACAGACTTTCTAACCTACAGCAGGGTCCTATAAAGAACCATAAATCAGCCCTGATCGATTATTATTGGCTCTTGTTTGATTTATTCAACATTTCTTTTGTCTAATAAGTACAAAAAATCCGTCAGTTACAATTAAACAAACAATTGACTCATGTAGCACTGCTGTTGTGTGTGTACAACAGATTACAGCATACTAAAATATTATCATTGTGCCACAGCACTTCCACAGCACTTATCTTTATCTCAATATTTTAACACTACTAATTAAACAATTCTTTCGGAATTTAGTTTGCGTCTTTGTTTCGGGTGAAAACATTTTCAAGACAGATTGGCTAAAGCTGCTCTGAAACGTGCTCATTATGTGGCATCATTATTCCGAATGTATTTGGTTTTTATGGTCCTTCCAGACCATTGTTCTGTAGTGAACAAATTTAGAAATATGGGGCTGATGGTCAAGCAAATCCCAAACGCACACAAGAAACCAAAAACAGGCCTGTGCCAGGTGTGGGCTTAGTACAGTCCAAGAAGATATGGAATGATGAGAATGGTTTGCAGCACTATACAGATAAATGCTTGCTTTTCCCTGTTGTACATTCTCATAAAAAGCACCGAAGGTCAATATTTCTATATCTAATGAAGATACCTAAAGCCACAGAAAATATGGCCGATGCTACAAGCGAAAGGGCAGCTCGTTAATCTAGTCACGGGTGGGAAACAAACCAAATTCAAGAACTTAAATGTCTTTCAGCAGGAAAAGCATCGGAGATAGAATGTGTCAAATCTTAAGGTCAGGCAGGTGCTTCATTCTGATGTATTTTGATAACAACAGACATCTTAAAATTGATCCAGAAATTACTTTAAACTGACTACTGGCAAGACCATTATTTGCAGAGCTTCTGCGGAGGGATAAGTAGTGGAGAGCAGAATCAGCGTGGAGCGCAAACCACAGAGCAAAGTAGTCCTGTAAAAAACAAAATGTGCTGCGAGTCATACTGTGAACAAACAATCAGGAAAAGTAAGGTGTAACAGAAGCCAGTGACCTTTATAAAGACATCTACCATCTCACTCAATTGTTTCTCACCTAATGGGGCTTAAAAGTGGGTCAGAGAATCATGTCGGTGCTTTGGACATGAAAATATGTCGATACAGATCACTTCAGGTGAATTCTAGTAAATAAGGGAAAATATATCAAAGAAAATGTTTTTCTATTCCCACTGAGAATATTTCTACAATACAATGGCCCGCAATTTTTCAATAAAATAAATGCTATTGACCCGTCACCTCCAAGGAAAATGCTATAGAAACCTTGGCTCTACTGCACATTAAGACAGAAGATGAGTCTCCTGACTGTCTTTCTTACGCACACTTGGAGTGTTACTGGACAAACAGAGGTAGCAGTCCACCATAAGGCGTATGAATGGACAGTCTCCAGGTTTGCTCCCTGGCCTGCCGGGGCAGTCTGAACTTTGAGAGTAAATGGGCAACATGCTCCTCCACCTCTGTAAAGACCATTGAATTGCCCTGGAGCAAGGCACATAGCCCCTTATAGTGGTGCTCAGCAGCTACCAGTACAAGACTGATTGCAGCGCAGCTCCCTGGTGTGAATGTGGCTGTGCAGTGAAAAGGATGTAGGTCATTGTAAATAATAACAAAAAAAAACAGTAAAAACATTCTCATGAAAATAAATATGATATAAATACATTCCCACCATGGTGCCACTGTCTAATTGCCTTTTTGTGTGTGTGTGTGTGTGTAGAAGAAAGAGAGAAAAAAATAAAAAGAAGTGATTTGTGAAATGGTACCGAGGATAATGCAGTTTGGGTCAGAAGACAATATTTAGATGAACAGTTCTACGTTTTGGGAAAATGCTAATTAGCTTCCCTGCCAGGACTTAACATCTTACTTCTAGTTTATATAGCTTGCACAAAAACTGCAATTTTTCATTGTCACACACCGTCATTTTGTGTTTTGTCCTGCTTCCAGTCATTATGGCAAAACTACACAAACCGGCTGCTGAGTGTGGCTTCACCATGCAGAGTGCACATTTTATCATTGTTGAATACCTCCCCCCACCACCACCATCCTCACTGTGGCATAGATAAATTCTTCTTCTGAAAATACAGATCCCTTTCTTCACAGTATCCAAGCTTCAGGATGGCTGCAGGTGACCAGAGAGTAATCATCATCTAATTATCAGCCAAGGCAATCGAAAGAGCTCATGCATGGCCAAGTGTAATTGTGATAGTATAACAGTATAATGTGAAATAGCTATCAAGCCATTGAGTAAGCAAGTAAAGCAGGTTTTTGGGTTTTTATTACATTCAAATTCAGGACCGCTTTAGTGATTAGACAGTCCAGTTTTTCTCTTCTTCTTCTCCCCACAGGAACGATATAAAATCATTTAGAATTACTGGAAGAGCTTCAGTTATTTACAGAAGATAATAACTTGGCTTGGCTAATGAATATTTAGTTAGGGCTAATTAAATAATCAATCAAGGCAGGCTGTGTCCCCGCCCCTCAGGTCTCAGACACGCCTCCAGGCCTCAGCAGTGTTTCCTCCTGTGTGCTCTCGGATGGCTCCCCGGGGAGAGACGCGCGCCAGCCCAGAATAAGAAACTCTCAACAAACACACACACACACACAAAAGATAAATAAATAAACGATGCCACAAGTCGCCGTCCCAAGTCGGAACACTCCTTCAGCGTAATGGTGAGCAATGCGTCCTACAACCTGCACCCTCACAGTGCGGTCGTAAGATTACCGGTCCGTGGTGAATCCGGGGCAGAGGGACGTTCAGGCTGAGCTTCATGTTAAGCTGTTGTTTACTCGAAGGTCTGTGGCCTGTTTCAGCTCTAACTGTGTGAGGAGAAGCACCGGTCCGTCCAGGTTTCTGTCAGCTTCGCCCTCAGTCTGACAGACAGCCCGGAGCAGGTGGACTCCTTCACGGTAATTGACAAAAAAACCCAGTTAGAGTGAAATGTAGCAGGCTTATCTTAAGTTCATATCCAGGCTGAGGAGAACATCCGTGTAATCACCAAGAAGCAGAGTATATGTGTATGTATCATTGCCTTTTAATGAACAAACCTCCCATTTCTAAATGTTTGATGATATATTCTGCAACAAAGCGAATTTTCTTCGTCTTGTTCTTGTTTAAGAAAAATAGAATGAATGAAGCATTAATGGTAAAATTAATTGTCACATAGAAGTGTTGCAGGAATCAAAATGATTCCAAAATGTCCTCTCTGGCACTGTTGAACTTATAAAACAAAATAATAATAATAATCAAACAAACCCTGGGATCCACATTTGGATCTGGATTGGCACCAAAAACTAATCACTTGGCTCTTGGCTGATGGCCAAACCTTCCACCAAATGTAATTGAAATCTGATAACAGGTTTTTGAGACATCCTCTGAAATAAACGCACTAACATGTGGGGCTGAAGATTGAAGCTTCTTGGCAGAGGTAATCAGTGAAGACCTCAGGGCTCACAGTGACTTTACCTCCTTTCTTCTTATTGCATCACATAAAAAATAGGAAAAAAAAAAATAAATCTGAGCGACACTGCTGCCCCCCTTACATGATAGATTGCTCTGGTACTTTTGTATATACGTGTTTTCACGTCTCCTAATTCTAAACCATGACAAAATATATAGTATGTAGGAGGTTGACCTTCGTTTTAAGCTCGTGAGAGCAGAGAGGTGTTCAGGAGAAATATCGTTTCTTCAAAAGTGGGGACTGATTACTTTTTGTATAAGTGAACTAAAGGTTTCCAGGGGAAGCGGTGAGAGATTTGGTAAAAGTGAGGTGGCCTCATTGAAGTGATTTTAACACCAAGGCGTAGCTTGCCCGGTGTCGGAGAGCATACAAAAGATTTAACTCATACATTGACCGGCCCACAAGGGGAGAAAATCATAAAGCAATTTTCTTCTCTGCAGACGTGCCCCAATTTTGACCTACCGGCCAAACACGGGTTATGTGACCACGCTGCCTGGTGGATTTGCTGTGTTCCCGTTGTGTGCTGCTGTGAAGGCTCTGAGTGGCTGAAAGTCTGTGTGGCCAAATTCCCGGAAGCACCGCACAACAATTTTAAACAACAAGAAGGAAAAAAAAAAAACAAAAAAACCACACACACAACCTTTCCTTATTGAGGTTCTCCCCCAGAGCACCAAATAAACAGGAAACATTGTAGACGATACTACATGGGGGAGCTTGTGACTGATGAAGGTATTGCCTCGAACAAAAATGAGCAATTCATAGAGGCGGGTGTCATGCTGGCTCTGGCCTAATTTAACCCGCAGCTCTGCTTTCTGTGAGGCATTACGGTCTTGGAAACACCCTTCAGTTGAAACCCTTCGAAATGTTCTTCAAGGTTTTAAAGAGTAAAGAAATATAAAACTGTGTGTTTCTATGGGTGACAGAAAACATTAACTGTGACACCCTTTTGTAACTATATTGCGATATCAAGAAAAACAGTCAGATTTGTTTTCTCTGTGACGATCCAGTAAGTTAATATTAGCTGTCCAGAAAAACAATCCTGAGATTTGAATGAACATTGGCACTAATTACTGCGTTTCAGAGGAGGAAAATGGATGTTGGTGTTGGTTTTCAGGGCCGGATACCCGGATGTTCATCAGTGCTATAACTGATTAGTGGTGATCCAGATAACTGCCCAGGGAGCACAAGTGATGAGTCTGACAGCAGCTGTGGCCAGCAGCCTGCTGGTGTTCGGCTAATCAGTCCTCCAGCGTCTCCGCTGTGACATCAATGGCTCTGTGCTGCCTCAGCGGCGTCCCGTTGGTGATAAACACGCACTCCGATATTTAGAGTTGAATTTTAGCTGCAGGATGTCAGGTTTATTATGTTTTCACTTAATGATAATGTTAGTGGTGCATCATCGCAAATTTTAGAGCTGAGATGGTTTTAATTTGTAAATGCGTCTCTATTCCAATACACTTAATGATGCTGGCAGTTAACTTCTCTCAGCTCCAACCTGCTCTGAAATGAGGCATCACCTACTGAAACCACAGTGTTATCAGGAGGAGGCTGAAACAGTGAGTGGACAGAGAAATGAGTTCTGTGTGCGTAGATTTTAAACCTGTCTGTTTACTTTATAGTCAGATCTGCTCAGGCAAAATAACTTCAAGATTTTTTTCTCTCTTTCACAGTGAAGGCCTGGACTCCTGAATCATTGGTGAGCTTTTCAAAAAGAGGAAGGACTGTAATGGTGCTCACCAAACTTGTTTCTTTCCATCTGTGATGATAATTGGTGTGATTTTCTCCTTGTTTCAGCAGCTTCATTGAGGTGAGGACATTCATAACACGCTCACTTTCTTTTCTCTCTTCGGAAATGTGAAAAGTGAAAATGAAGACGATCTAATCAGTTCTGGAGACTTAATACTTGATATCATGCTTTTTTTAAACGTGCAATTGTAGATGAACTTCCAAGAACTAATAGCCAGCATCCGAGCAGGCAAACAACAGTACAGTACATGCGACATACTGTGCAACGCAGGCAGCATTGAACCACCGCTGATGTCAGAATGTGAGATTTTCTGAATCACAGGAATCATAATGATAAATTAACACATGCAAGGAGGCTTGCTCTATTTATCCCAACAATGTTTGTCTCAATATTACACCTGCGCATCCTCATTCCTGCATAAGTGCCATTACTGTAACTAGCAATCGAGCCTCACTCACGAGCAAACATCTTCATCACTGTCTGAGCGCTGACAGCTTAATGAGCCAAATGCTGCCACTTCACAAGCAAAAAGAAAATATAATCTTTTATCATTCAATGGCAAGTTAGCAAATGTTTTCAGAAATGGTCTCGATTAAATTCATACTGTACTCAAATGAAATGTGGAACAACCTATCTCAGGTTTATTTCTTATTGAATAAATGTCTAGAGGAATGCGACCGACCAATATACTAATCTCTTTATTATTGATTAGTTGGCTGATCTAATTAATAGATAAATTGTTTCCCGTCTATATAATATGCAACAGTTGAAAGTGGCCTTCAAAACTTCCCCTGGGGCCAGCTTAGCATATTTGAATTCCTGGTTTTGTTCAAATACAAGTTTTAAACGCCAACGCATTTGGTAAGAAACGAAGAAAACAAGCAAATGTTTACATTCCAGACACTCAACTAATTAATCTTTGCTAAAAAATTACTTGTAAAATGATCACACTTCATTTTCCAGATAAATGCCATTTTGTACAACTAATCATTAAAGACATTGGAGTCTATTTTGCGCTGCATGACAACAAGCTACGGACCAGCCGACCAAGTTTGATGTGATCATTTGCTGTGTCCTTTCGGTGTCTCTCAGTCATCAGTCAGCCGAGGATTTTCACAGCTTCCTTGATCCATTGCCCTCTGCACACCTGCGTGATTGGCATCCTGAAATGTAGGATGAACTGAGCGATAATGAAAGCAGGAGGCCGGGGGAGACAAACAGTTGACCCCATGTACATGACCTTGCTTCTGACCCCGTGGCCCTTATCACTTGAACCATTTCTGCGTATGGTCTGCAGTTTAATCCTGACTGATCAATACCTCTAAGGTGTCTTAATATCCCAGAACACCTTTTGCTCCGTGTGTTTAAATGGACGTTAACAGTATAGATTGCTGTAATAGGATGAATTAGTATTGAATGCAATTCAGATTAAATGAATTTGAAGCACCACACAATTAAAACAGATGAATGTGCTTGAGGCGCTAAATTGCATTCATCATGCAGAGTGTGTAGAGTTGAAACGACCTCTAAATATCTCACTTTGAAAAACAACGTAGGAGCCGTGCATCGGAGGTCAAAAAAAAAAAAAAAATCCCTTTTTTGCATTCTATATCATTTCTGAGTGTCTGCTGAAACTGGAGAAACATCCCCAGTTTGCTGTCATGTGTGGTGATATAAGATGGCCTTTTTCTATCCAAGCTGTGTTCCTACTCTAACTTTGGATTGCGGATCTCTGTCAGACAGGATTGCTGAATGGTGATCAAGATACTGCTGTGGTTGGTGTATGAGGTGAAAATAAGCATGCTGTAATATTATGCAGTGTCCAATTCCAAATTTAGTTCCTATAAACAGTACAGTAGCAGCCAAGGCCTCCTGCCTCCTAAATTGCATTGCCGCTGATGGGTAACTGATGTAAATCAACTCTCCCACCGTGTAGCTGCAGAACCTGCTCTGCCTAACTATTTGTTTGGAAGCATTTGAATCTATTTTTCAATTATTATTATTATTTTTTTAACAGTATTTAGATACCATTTTGCATTGTTTCATAGATCACAGATCTGGGCAGTTTTATTATATCCAATAAAAAGTCTGATGTATGCTTAAAAATGACTTTCCTGTATATCAAAATAATTTTCGGGTCAAGTTGTTGGATCACATAGTTTTGTGTGTCAGTTAGTTTTAGTCTTCCCGTTGTAATGTATGGTCGGTTAATCATAATCTGTGCATTGCTCTCATTCAAATCACAAATGAGGTGAAAGAATGAAAACAAAAAGAATAGCCATATTTGAAAGTTTTGCTGTCCTTTCTATTCGACGTGCAGCGTTTGGAGAATTTTTCACGTGGAGATGTTTCTCTGAGCTGATTAACTCCAAGTAGAGAAACTAGCAAGAGGACTGGCAGCTCCAAAATTTGCTTGCTGACGCCGTTGGCTGTTCCACTTAGAAACACGACTCATGCTTGTAGACTGTAGCAGATTGTCGAGTTTTCCCTGTGTCCCTGTGGGATTAGGCAGGTAGTGTACAGTGAGTTTTGGGGTTTTAACTGATAATCACTGCCTGCTGAATTTGATGGTTATGACAAAACTGGTAGTAACCAAGAACGAAGCGGGCTGTAAAACAAGGAACATTAAAATTCCCTGTAGAGCTGAGGGTATAGGTCTCTATGTGGGTTTGTCCCCATGCCAGACGTTGACATAGTCATCTTATTCATTATTCATTTCAGCATTGATTTCAAATAAGAGACACTTAATTAAACTATTTATTGTTGTGCTGCAGCAAATAATTGATATCCTTCAAATACATGCATATATACGCACAAACCAATTACAATACAATTACTTTGTTACATTTCTAAGAATTTTAATTAGTTTCTTTTTCATCAGAAATTAGGTGGCAGCTTTTCTCTTTGTTTGGCGAAACACAATAGTCAACCTCTTCTCATGTAAATGAGGTTTAGGTGCTCACACAGCATTCGTGACAATACTTCCAATCGTATTCACTTTATCACTCCCCCCTTCTAATGATGTTGGTGTTCCATATTCAGCGTTTTATTACTTATCACCATGCAGTTATTCATATCAGCCTTTGTGGGTTGATCAAGGAGCGGACTTTTTCACTTGTAGGGGAGGCTTCTCCACTTTGTTGTTTTATCTTGTGCACACGTATAAAAAGGGCCTGAGGGAAAAAGACAATGCTGTCTGCTTTAACTCATCTCACTGCCTGACACTGAGGTATCAGGTGCCAGCAGGGGAGTGAGAATATTTTATCTGACAGTGTCACTCTCTGTAGAAACCTCGGGGAAGCAGACGCTGCTGTGACTTGGTGGTCAGCAGCACTGCACGTCATTATGACAGCTCTGCTCGACTCGCTGAAGCCACAAGTTTATACGTTACGCTGAAGTCTATCCTTCACGATAGCAGCGTGAGGTCTGCAGCTGTACGTTTAATCATGTTTGAAAATGTAAGATCCGAATTATGTTAGAAAAATGATAGATAGCTGTTGTAACAATCAACATCCTTTTTGCAAATCACCGGTCAAAGATCTTTTTGCTTTCTGCAGGTTAATCATGTTCACGTGGATTTGTTGGACAATGTGGAACTGCATCTCATGAAGAGCAATACAAGTTGTTTCCCTTCATCTATTCTCCCGATGAGACAAGTTGGGTTTGAATGTCTCCGATTGAGTTGGATTAAAAAGGAAGAGAGGGAAAACATGGGAGCATCATTATATCTCTTGATTGCTTTCATTGTGGCTGTCGGCACGATCCACTGCCAAACAGTTTGTGACCGACAAGCTTCACGTCAGTGGCATTTGAAACAACACACGGTCCAAATGAATTGGACTCTCATAGGTAACATCTGTACAAGTGTTTCTGAGTGCTGGGACTCTCAAGGGGGAGACAAGTCAAGCGAAGACCTTTTCAACTTCCCACAGATATGCCCACTTCACCTGCAACATGGAGACAAACTGCTGATGTCTGTTGACGAAACGCTGAAATCTTACGGCGTCAGACTCCTCAACGTTTCAAAACACGACTTTGAAAACTGTGGCACAAACGGACCGACGAAAGATCAGTTCCTTTTCCCTCACAATATGAATGAAACCGTTCCAGTGGAGGCCAAGTGGCTTGTTCCCGGTCACCATTACTTCATCGCTCTGCATGAGGGAGATCCACAGCTGTGCAAGTTTGGCTTAAGGCTGAACGTGTCTGTTAAAACGCAGCTTTGTCGGGGTTCTCCTCTGCTTCGACTTTGTTCGGGAAACGGCATTTGTCAAACAGACCGGTGGGAGAGAGCATACCACTGTCGATGCCACCACCGTTACTCTGGGAGGTTTTGTGAAAAGTTTGATGCCTGCTTGGATAATCCTTGTGAAAACAAAGGAGTCTGTTTGAGCAATGGATCCACAGATCCAAGCCACAGAACATATAAATGCCTGTGTCCTCCACATTTCACAGGTAAGGACACAACCCACAGATTCCTTTTGTTGAGACTGTTTAACTCATCTGAACGGAAATTATTACTGCATTGCATTGATTTGTCACTTTGTTGTACAATGAAACCATGTTAATCAAAATTTTTATTAAATTTTTTTTATTTAATGTATAAAGACACTATCCAAGAAGTCCATCTTCCCAGAGAAACCCATCATCTTTGTATATTAAGTTTCTGATAGATGACTTTCATGTAATTTGACACTGATTATTTAAAACTATATAAAGCCATGCAGCACACTGAAATTCACAGAATTCACAGAAATCACATTGTAAAATATTTTGCCAAAATAGGAATTCAAATAAAAAGCCAGAGTATTACACACTCATACAAACCAGAATCCAGGCGTAGTCTTTTTTTTTTCTCCTTGCCGCATTACAGCTGATTTTCTGTTTGTTTTTAGGGGTGAACTGCTCGGACGTGGTTGGGAAAGAGATTTGTGACAAAATCTGTGAAAATGGAACGTGCATTCAAGTGTCACCTACGTCCTATAGATGCAGATGTGACTCAGGACTCTCTGGTAAGTTTATTTCTGTTTAAGTAAAATGGATCGTTTGTTACTCTCACGAGGGGAACCTGTGTTTTAACTGAGCAAAACTTTCGACCCTGAATCACATGCAGTCAGTTTTCCCCTGCTTCATGCTTCAAAGGAGCGATTTTGCCACGTCCTGCCTCCAGATGCAAAGCCATGTCATTTGCCTCAAAGGGGCAGCTATGTTCGGAAAGGTCAATGCCAAAAACTACAGAAGTCATAGATCATGAAAAGATCAGCATTTCCTTATGGGCTTTAAACCTGATCCCGCTCTGTGCTACATTTGTCATTGCAATATATGAAGCGGCATCTTCAAATCAAATACCTCATTATGACCAGTGACATGTGGTTGTAAAGAACAGGAGCGAAACAGCTGATTAACTGAGCATGTCGCAGTTGATAAAACAAAAGGTTTACAGCAATCAATTAAAGAATGATTCATTGTGCGTTGTTTCTGCTGAGGATATTAAAGCGGACATTTGATTCAGGCCTTAGCCTGACAGAATTTAAGGCAAAGCTAAAACACAGCATTTAATTGTTATTAGAACTAGTTCCATTTTTCATTCTTTGTTGGTCGTACAGTAGATCAGAGAGAGGGTGGGGGGCATATCCAAAAACATAATTTAAGGTACTGTTGGTCATTAGATTAGATAACACATCTTGTTTAATTTCTGTGATATTCTGGATGAATCACTCCCTCTTCCTCTCGTGCTTTCAGTGGCTTTCCCATTGGCGGCCAAATTGCATTCCTTGCCCTGTGATTTAGACACAGTACCAAAGGCCTATGTAGCGATATGGTGAGCTAGTTTATGAGACATTATCTCTTCTCTCATTATTTAAGTAATGAGTCTCATTTGCTCCAGTAAAATACAGTTAGGTTAATGGGTATCGCACACAAATGGGTTAAGGGACCTGGGTACTCCTCAGGCTGCCCTGGATATCACTGTCTGCAGTAAAAACATGTCTGCAATGAACTTTCCGGTGTTAAAAAAAACTCCTGGTGGATCTTCACAATGATTCATTGTTTTGTATGGAGCACAATTTGTCCCGGCAGCTTTCTTGAAGTGTCGTAGCTTCACCTTTCAAGTCGGGCCCATGCTTTCAGCTTATTATTTTGGTGATGTGGTGTCAAGGTTACTTCCAGCGCTGTCTGGCATCTGCTTTTACAAGAGCAGATTAAGGCCAGAAGAAGGAGAAACTTTTTTTTTTTTTTTTTAATTTAATGTAGCCTGTGATAGGAATTCAAGGGTAGTATTCACATTTCAGAGAGCAACAACAGCTCTGAACTTGTTCAACATCCAGACAAGGAAATGTCAAGACAATGCTCTGAATCTTTTAAACGGAGCAATGCTGCTTTGCCTTTATCCTTTTGTGCAGGCTCAACGCCAAATGCCTGCTGAACTATATAACCTCACGATAAAAGCTGGGGATTACATTCAGCGAAGGGGTTTGTGTTTATTTCACAGTGAATTACAATATAGGAATCTCAGAAAAACCTTTACTTCCTTTTTGACATTTTTTCACATTCTGATTAAATAAATGTTACTCATGCTTCAGCTTTCTTCTTTCCTCACACTAAAACATACGTCAGAGAAGTGTTGGCACTGTTTTATCAATTAAGAACAGTACATCACTTGATAAAATGCAAAGATTTTTTCATTTATTTTTTCTTTTAGGCCAAGCTGAGCTAACGTACAGCTGAGGAACAGAAAAACGCAATTTTCCCGTCCAGTGATTTAGCTGAACCATCAACATTGGTGTCGTTAAAAATAAAAAAATAAAGAAAAAAATTGCCACGCTTGTGCAGTTTGAGATGGATAATTCATATAATTCATGTCAGAAACAAATTGTTGAGTTACATGCACCCTCTTCCTTCGCAGCTTTTATCTAATTTGCTTTAATTGCTGCTGCTCTCTCAAGTAAGCAGACTCCGCTGGGTGCTTTCGCACAGTCATGGTGTCCTTCTGTCCCATCAGCTTCTTGGGAGTTCTGTAGAGCTCTACCTCGCTGCTGCAGTTGCATCATTAATCAACTGGAAGTTAGTGCCTGCTCCAGCACTGGCTGAACTCGTAGGCCAAAGTATGCGCACAGAATAATGAGCCAAACTCATGGGACGTTTCAAATGAGATTTTCTTTTGATTTGATTCCCCTTTGCGCTCCCTCAAGGGTATTTGTTTCTGATATTACCATCTTTATGGGGCCATATTCATTTGATACAAAGTGTTAATTGTTTTTGTGGTCTTGTTGGAAGTAATCTAAAAAATATTTCATCTTCATTTGGAAAGTACATGCACTTGTCACCGTTGTTAAACAGTTTAATTAGATACTGATACCATGTTGTTTCTTTATGTGTATTAGATTGCTGCGATGATACGAGCGTCTGTGATGGGGATCTGCAGCTCAAATGTAAATGTTTAAAAAAAGAATAATCACGTCAAGCATGACTTGAACCAAAACGATCACATATCTGGGAAATTCCCTCTTGAGTGCAGAATGCGCTGCAGCCATTATCCCTTTCATAAATACCAATGAAAAGCTGGAAAGAAATTCCTAAAAATATAAGAGTTTATGTTGGTGCAACTTATAGTGGAACAGCTCTGAAAAGTCACTTTCTGGTGGAAAATGAGCTAAGGCAAAAGCAAGCCGTGAAGTTGCACACAGTAAGATTGATGCCAACAGAGGAGGCTATGAAGAGCCTCTGGGACATGAGCACTTGTATCAGCAGGGGGATTAGAGGAAAATATGCAAAGAAAGAGTCAGTGGAAAGATAAATGTGTAGGCACCTTGTGAAGAACACAAAAAATGAAAACCCTCACCAGGGAATAACATAAAAATTTCATTCACCTTGAACCTGCAGTGAATTCAGTCTAATTTTATCCTTTGCATACAATGTCACTGCAGCATTATCTGCTCTGGGGTTAATCTGCTGCTGGTGAAAATTTTGTGCCACCGCAACCCGGGCTCCAGCTTAAATTCAGATTTATGCTATTTTGGAAAATGCTTACACTGTGAACCGGAATGCAACACTGACCGCTTAGTTTACAGTTCCATGAAAATCCTCCATGAAAATGATTTATGCATCTTTTTGATAAGTTTCCTTTTATTGCTTTCCTTGGTGCATAGAAATGCCTGATCCACCCTCCCCAAAACATGTGCGCTGTAAAAACCAAATAAAAAAAAAAAATTCTTCCATCACATGCTAGATGAAAAAACCTGATGATACTGTCCCAAATGATCATTTCCATTAATGCTACATGTGAAATACACTGAATGGCAGCTTCGCCCCATTAAACCCTCAGCTGTGTTGCACAAGCCTAAAACAAGAAGCACAGCGCCCTGAGGTGAACCCAATCGTCCATCTGACGGACTAGGTCGCAAAAACACAAACACACACTCGTCTTCCTGTTTACAGCTTTCAGAGAAAAACCATGAATTTTTAAGTGAGTCAACCTCAATCATTTATTTGGTCAGCTTTTCAGGACACTTGTAGTGCTCCTTCGCACATCCAGTGTCTCTCAGGTAGAATGAGTGCAGCGTAATGGTGTTATTTCGTAAGGCACAAGCGTTGAGAGTACAGGGCTGGCATGTTTTGTCTTTTCATAAGCTACACTATCTGCACATCACCAAAGACTGACGAACTTCCTGCAAAGGGGGTTAGTAATTACCTTGGTTAGTTAGCCTTTTTTATATTGTGATGTAAATATTGTTTCTATTAGCTGACTAAATTAGAGGCGTTTTAATTATCTCCTAATTGATTTGGTCTGCTGGTTTTAAACGCGATGGTTTCTCTAGGTGTCAGTCATGCAGAGAGCACTGACAGCCCTGACACTGTGTACAGATGCCTTTCCCATAATTGCAAGAATATTTGTTTAAATTGCACATGTACGTCGTCAAGGGGGAATGGCACAGCATATGGGTCTCTCCCATGTAATTAGACAATCATCATGTCCATCACCTCCATGTCCATATGCTAGATCAGTCAGTCACCTCTTTTCAGGCATCTTGGTTGAATGAATTTAAATTTTTGAAATTTTCTCCAATTTATTTCTGTAGGCCCACCTTGCAAGAAGAAGAGCGCCCCCTGCCTCCCGAATCCGTGCAGAAACGGCGGCTCATGTGAGGAGGGCCTAGAAGGATTTGTTTGTCATTGCCAAGAAGAGTTTGGTGGCCTCTATTGTGACTCCAGAGTTGACTTGCATTGCGCGTCATACGAGTGTCAAGAGGAACAAATTTGCTCTGCAGGGGACCGTGTGAGGACTTCATTTATCTTATTTATTTTATCTCTGTGGGACATAAATAAGGGATTTCTCATGGAAATTAATATAGTATCTTAAAACAAGATCAAATGGTTTTATTCTGAAGGCTACAACAGCAATTAATATCTTCTCATAAAGATGAGCTCTGGGAAAGTGTTTCCCTCCTCTAACTTTTTGATTGTATGTCCCACTGCACATTTAAGTGCCAGTTTGAAATGGCTCTCATCAAAAGCTTTTTGTAATTGGATGCCTGCCGCAATTTTCACCTTTGGCTGGAAATGTTATTGTGATCATACATTCTCCAAATGCAGTAGTGTTCCTAATGTTTAGTAGGATACACAAGAGAAAATCCAGTAATGGCCTAATTGTCTTTTCCTGACCTTTTTGCTTTGTTCATTAGAGTTTGCCAAGTGCACTCCACATACTCACAACCCACCTAAGAATACTAGAGTAGAATGGGCTAAAAGGGACATTTATCTAAATAATGCCTGATATTGCTGCTGCTTAAGATGGATATTTTTTTAGTCCTTCTGCTTAATTTGAATTTCAAATCCATTTAACTTTGAATTACAAGAGTATGAGCATTTATTAACCTCCAATAACATTTATACGTCTTAAAATACATACACATTAAGCCCATTATTGACTTTCCTACTTGGATGTTCTTATGTAATTGTGGATGTTGCTAAGAAATAATGAATCAATCCAGGTAGGATTTTCTCACTACGCTAAATCTAGTTACCTGAGCGGCCTTTTGTGCGATCTGACCCTGTTCTCCCAAGCCGATAGGTGACCTGATTTGTCTTGCCTCTGTATGCAGGCTTCCAAATGTGTCTGTCCAGATGATAATGCAGTCCCAGCATGCAGAAGGCAGCAGAACGTGTGCAGCCCATCACCGTGTCTCAACAATGCCAGCTGCGTGTCCAGGGGAAATGATTATGTCTGCAGGTGAAACACAGAAAAATCTAATGGAGGCCACTCTCGTAGTCCGCTCTCTAGATGATTGCGGTGTCTTGTGAATTTGTGTTCCAATGTTAAAGGAATGAATGTGGATCTGTTTTCAATCTTTTATTGGGATTAGATTTTTTTTTTTCCCAATGAAAAAAAGATGTTTCATTGATTGACAACCAGTACCAGGTAAAGAGACCAGGAGTTGGAATTATGTTTCCAAAACTATATTACACTAACTATACAAAACATTATATAGCCACAGTGTTACCAAGAAGATGGGTACTATCTATTAACTTCAATCGGTGTTTCACTCACCATCCTGGAGATGTAAATACTGACTTGTGCACCAATTGTGTTTTTAATCCACAGCTGGAAATAGTCCCTGTTAAATGCAATATTTAGCAGCAGTTTTAAGAAATTACTTAAAAAAAAAAAAAAAAAAAAAAAAAAAAAATATATATATATATATATATATACACACACACACACACTTGCCAGCTTGGGGCCCGATGACAAGGGCAGCAAAGGCATCGTCGGAAAATGCTTGGTTTGTTTGTGATATGCCACCAGAATCTTCTTTGAAATAGAAAAATAAGGCCGGTCAACTTGGTTTTTGAAATATTGTTTTCACCCGCTTATTTTTTCACCGTCCACTGTGGCGCACTGTCGATGTTTTTGAAATGGAGTTTTTACACAGCGTATCACAAGGCTGATTCATTTGAAGCACTCAACACATACGGCACAGTACACAGTGACCTTGGCTCCAAATAATAGGAACCGTTCCTCCATCATAATTTCAGATGATAATAATAGACGTACAATATCTGAAATTATTCTCAACTTGCCAGCTCTCGCAGTCACAAGACTCAGTATATGAAAATTACGGGGAAAGTTGATTAAGTGACAATCAGTGAAATAACAAGCGTGTTTTTTTTTTTTTGGCTGTTGTAAGAAAATATAATCCACCAATCTCAAGGTCCAATTGGCATGTATCACAAGCAGATAACGTGGAGGAAAAAATTATAACCCCTTTCTCCCCCCCCCCCCCCCCCCCCCCCCCCAGAAAATAAATAAATAAATAAACAAGTGTGTGCGTGTGTGTGTGTGTGTGTGTGTGTGTCTTGTTAGTGCTTGAGGCTCGGGGTGAATTGATTTTAATGACACTGACCTCCCAACAGATGTCTGAGGGGGTTTTCTGGGAAGAATTGTGAAGAAGTAATTGACTACTGCAGCCTGCTCAATATCAGCTGCCTAAATGAGGGATTGTGCTTGAGTGTAATTGGCGGATATCAGGTAAGTAATTCAATGTTTCATTCTTAATGAAATACTCTCAGGCCTGCAAGATATGACTCACACTGCATTTACATGGGAGTTATTGTATGAACGGAGGGTGAACACACACATGAAGAGACGTCATAGATTTTGACTTGGAGCTCAAAATGCTGCAATGAAAGTTGTCCATTCTTTTATTGCTTTTGATTAAATGTGACGAGAATTTGCCAATTTACATGTAAAACTCCTAACAAGTGTTTTTTTGTTTTGTTTTACTTCTGTGTTTGATGTAGTAATGGCAATAGGAAAAAAATGAAGTAGTTACTTTCCCTGGAAACTAATTACTCAGTTAGAGTAACACATAATGAGGATAATAGAATTTCTCTGAATATATTTGTTGCATAATTCATGCATGTCAACATGTAATCTTTAAATACTAAATAATGTTGATTTGACTGATAAATGCTTCAGAGGGGCAACCCCTGACTTGACGTGGCCAATTTTCTTTGAATATATGTAAAAATTCGACACAAATAGTCTATTGAACACCTCCAGTGTTTAAAATAAATGTAACTTTGAAAGTTCTCTCCATCTTCAGTGTGTAGATATCTGCTTCACTTTGAAATAAAAAAACAATAAAAAGAGAAAAACAAAAATGTCAGTGGTAGGATCTGTGGACAGACAGCAGTAATCCAATTCTGACCCATTAATCATTGTGAGTATGTGGATGCTTTGCACAGACAGGCGGGTTCTGGTCTAATTTGCCTCTCTATTGCTCACTTTCCTGAAATGTCTGTCTTTTTTTTTTTTTAACACAACACCTGAGACTGCTCTGTAATGCCCCATAGCTCCTAATTATTCTCCATCAGTCTTGTTCTATTAGACCACTGAGAGTGTCCTTAATCTGAAATCCACTTTTAGCTGCTTCATGCTGACGCACCTCCAGTCGGGGTCAGACATAATCAGAAAACGCTACTCCTTTCAAATGCGCCTGTTCTTGTTTTTATGTTTTTACTTTTGTTTTACATTTTCTTTTGAGCATGAAAACCACAATGTAGTTTGTTAAGAACAGGCTGCTTGTATTTCCCTCATGATGAAGATGCTTCTCAGTGGACGGAATTAAACTAGATGTCAGATTGAACCAATTTTGTCGGTTGACATACAGACGTGAAGTAAATTATCACTTAGTCTAAAAAATGCATTTTAAATGGAGAGATGGAGGTAAATTAATGACTATGGATTCCTATTTGAAAAAAACTAGTACACGCAAATTAGGGAAAAAAAAAAAATTTGACCCTTGCTACACATAATGGTGCACGAATGATTTGACCAATCCAACCAGGTTCATTTGGGTGTATCCAATATCCATCTCCACAATTTCTTTTCATTCACCACAATGTAGTTTCATTCATGGAGATCTAATTATTTAAAAATGTCTATTTGTCAATCCCAGTAGTCTACAGGCCTTTTTCTTTCAAACCACCTCCATATTACAGGAGAAAATAATACCTAAGAGGTATTTAGACTATCCATCATAACTTGAACACAATCTCTGAAAATCAGATGTACTGCTGAGTTTATTTAAAGTCATTTTCTCGATGCTGTGACCACAACGTCCAGCTATTCCCGTCATATTTAGGTGTTGGCAGATATCGCTACCTCAAAACCTGAGAAAATCAAATTAAACCTCTCTGTGTGGGTAGATAATGAGGCAATAGAGCTTCTTGTAGTTCGGGTGAGTTGACCCTTTTTAATTTGATGGTGTACAGGCACTTCAGATAAACTGCGTCCTAATTGCTAACGTTTTAATTCTGGCAACATTGGTACGAGCGAAAAGATCCCCTCGCTGTTCTCTGTCGAGTGTCGAGGAAGCATTCACCAACTGGAGCCTTAAAGTGTTCAGTGTTTAGCTTTAAATCCAGCGTGGTGGGTCGGAGCAAAAATAATAAAAAAAAAAAAAAAAGCATTTTTGTCTGTATCTTCATGATGAGTTAATGTGTGCTGTACCACTTTTGTCGTCTATCTGCAGTGTGTTTGTACCCCAGGATGGGTGGGAGAGTTTTGTCAGTATGTGGCCGACGCCTGCTTGATGAAACCAAACAGCTGCTTGAATGGAGCCACGTGCATTACAACAAGTCCGGCGTCATCTTCCCCACAGCACACCTGCAAATGCCTCCCTGGCTTCACAGGTGAGATGACTTCACTTTACTGCCTTGTTTTGTTTTGTTTTGTTTTGTCGCCCTGTTTCCATCTGCCTGTCCATCTGTCTGTTGGCAGGATATCTCAAAATATGCATTGATTCGTACAAGCTGTTTGGGGAGGCTGGCTGTGGGACATGTGATGACCGATTGATATTTGGGGACAATCTGACATGGAGTTGGCATAGATTGACAATTGCATATTTTTGGCATTGGCTTGTTTTGTGTGTGGGCTTTGTTTGTTTGTTTGTTTTTTGTTTTTTTTTTTGACATTTACTGACTTTTTTTTAATCTAAACATCATGCAATTGTAATGTATTCTTAATTCTAAACAATCATGTGAAGCAGACATGCAATACAGGTAGTCGAATTTTTTGAATATCTAACTCATTTAAGACTCGTGTGCTGTCGGCATGGAGGACATTTGATATGGAAAGCGCTCATGTTGAGAGCTATCCATAATTTATAAAAGTTTCTATTTTGCCTTTCATTGGTATTTTTAAGGGAGATGGCATTGAAACATAGAGACAAGTCGTGAGAAACGTGTGTATTGCATCCAGCATGCATAATTTATATCCTGCTAGAACAAATACACTTCTACCGTGCTCACAGAAAAATACTCTTATCTGATTGGCTGGTAAATTGAAGGGAAATAAAAAGCTGGGAAATGCTTTCTGTGTTTCATTTTGTCATCCCAGAAAAACTGAACTGCTCATATATTATATCCAAATATTTAAAGCATTAATCTGACGTATTAGTTAACTCTGCGGTTTGTAATGAGTTTAATCCACCATTAATCACGTCTTAAGTTTGTTGGCATGATTAGACTGACTACAAAAATGAAGGCTGCTTTAAACCCTTTTTTGATTAAATCAAATTTCAATATTGATGGGGTTTTGCTTCTTTGTTTCTGTTTTTTTTTTTTTTTTTTCCCCTGACCTAACATGGCCAAGCTGACGAATGTAAGATCAGTAGTACCAGTGTTTCATTAAAATTTGAGAGATGTTTGACTTAACAAATAACTTGGAAGTCAGGTAGGTCTGAACAGCTTTGTAACAACATTTTGTAACAGTGCAGCTAAAGTTAGCTGCAGATACTTGGTGCAGTGGTGACTTCATTAATTTTCAACTACTGTGTATTAGTTCCAGTTCAGCTGAAACTAACCAGCCTGCTTTAAATTAAACCCTGGATTTATAGATATACCTCAGAATAAATGATCTTAAGATGAAGAACGGCCTCCTACGGAGCTTTCAATTTACAATTTAAAGATTTAAATTGCATCTGCATTGCATTGCAAGGACAGAAAAAGGAAAAAAGAGTGGTAGTGTTTGCTCTAATCCACTTAGCTCCAGTCTGTTGTCTAACCAACCAGATTTTAGAGCTGTTTGTTTTTCAGAGATAGTGACCTTAAGGGTTCATTCAGTGACCTCTAATAGTGTATCGTGGGTCAGCAGGGCAACAGTGAGAGGGGAGGCCGTTCTGTAATCGTCAGCTTAAGCTTCAAAGTGCCATGTCTGCAAGCATCTGCTGTGATTAATGCCTCCATAGACTGGCTTGTGTTCCACAACTGACTCTGACCTTCTGACCTCTGATCTACGTGTGGGGGAGGAAGACAGGGATAAACAGAAATTCCCTGCAGTCATCAGTAGATGCGTTTTTGGTGGTAGTTGCACTAGGAGTTCTTCGTTATTTGGTGCAGATGCAACATCAAGAAAAACCAACAAGAACAAGAAGTCGAGCATCAAAGATGACTTTCAGACCAGCTCTGTGGTTGGTTGTGATTTATTTATTATTTTTTTCAAAACATCATGAGCCAACTGTTAATTTTAAGCAAAGGCAAGTACTCTTGATAATGGAATTCTTTTAACACCGAAGCTTATTCACCAGTAGCCTTAACTGCTTGACATTTTTAAGCCCTTCTGCTGATTGTGTTTAATCCAAATACTCTGGCAGACCACTCACCAATTAGCTGCCAGCACAGAGCATGGCCAAAGCTTGTTAAGCTATCAATGACAACTGTTAAAAAAAAAAAAAAAAAAAAAAAAAAAGAGAGCGAACAAGTGAGTAATAGATAGAAAAACAAAAGAGGTTGTTGAAGAATATGAGATTTGAGAAATTAGTGTAACCTTTTTGATTTGCTGTGCTTTAAAAAGACTGTGTGATATCCGCATTGAAAAAGCAGGGCAGTTTAGGACAGGTGGATTAGGATGGAGACACCCCCTAATCTGAAAAGGGTTGCATCAATATAGAAAGAACTGTGTGTGTGTGTGTGGGGGGGGGGGTAAATCATTTTTGGAAATTACTTGGACAGTTACTTGGTGATGTATTCAATGCATTTACATTTAGCTCTTGTTTGTTGTGAGGTCCTTCTTTAGTCTGTGCTCAGCTGGACTGAGATCAGGTGAGAATATTCCTCCACTTCTTGCTGGGGGGAAAAAAAAAAGCTCTTTGCTTGGTTTGGCCATATGTTTAGGATTGCAGTCCTGCTGAATGATGAAATGACTCATCCGCTGAGTTCTGATGCATTTGGCTGAATGTTAGCACAGAATGTTTCTGTATACCTCTGCATCCATCTTGCTGCTTCCATCAGCAGTGGGAATCATCAATAAATCCCGGTGAGCCAGGTCCATTGGCAGCCATACAGCCCGAGCCATAACAGAACCAGCACCGTGTTTGAAAGATGAGGCGGTTGCTTTGGTTCATGAGCTGTTCCTTTTTCCCCTCAACACTTTCCCAGTTCAATCATTTTGATTAAGCTTGATTTTTGTTTCATCACCCCGTGCAACTTTGTTTTGAAACTTCACAAAGTGCTTTCTTTTTATATGTTTTTGCAAATTTCAATGTGGCCTTTCTGTGTTTCAGACTTGCCAAGCGTTTGCATGTTTTAGTGAATCCTGAGGCTCTTGATTGTTGACGGGGCAACATGTACACCTACGTCTGATCTGCAGTCAAATCTGAGTTTCCCCTGACCATGCAAGAGATTTTTTGCTTTTACCTGAATTGCAGAACTGTGGTTGACCATCTCATTTGCCTTTTTTTTTTTTTTCTGTGGCTGTTCTCATGTGCAAACCCAACAATCTCTACATCATTATTTTTAAGAGTGCACCCACCTGTTGGCTTTGGCCAACCAACTATCTTTGAAATATCTTTGTGATTTTTTCAGCCTCCATTTTTATTTACTTCAGCTGTGTGGTCCGGTTGCCTCCTATTAATTGGTTTAAAGGGCGTCTCTGAGCTCTCATTCAAGCCTGTGAACTCTTTCTGTGTTGAAAATGACTGAAATGAAACGCAGCTACAGTAAGTAGTGCAATTGTTTTTGAACCCTTGCTCTTGTTTGGACACTTTAACATAAAAGAGACTATATCTTCTGTTCTTTCCATAGTCACATCAAGTTTTCTTCAAGTAGACCTGAGACTTGACACTTTAATGTAGTATCCATTATTTTATTTTAAATTGACTGCCGAAGATAATGAAATACAAAAAAAAAAAAAAATACTTCAAATGTGGACTGCACCTTCAACAAAAGCTTAATTCAAATGTAATTTTCTCAGCAGTTGGGGTCGTACACAACAATGATGTTTCTTAATCCCATTCTTAAGATGTTTAACTCAGTAATAAAGTCGTATTTGCAGCAGTGTCTGTCTCTACATTTTCTAGGAGGACTTAACAGTTAACACTTGAGTGGAATTTATTTTTTGACATTTCTGAATATTATTATATTATGATTAAATTATCAATTCAATCCAAAAGGTTAACATTTTTATATTGTAAAAGGGTGAGATTGTTAAGACACAGCATTGTTCTCTTCTTTTCCCACTTAAACAACTGGTGAATATATATATATATATATATATAATTTTATTTTTTTTTTTTTTCTCCTCCTCTGTCGATATCACGTTCTGGCCTATATAGCATATTTTTCCATCTCTAGTCTTAAATCCTGACATACTCACCTGTCAGTCAGATAAGCCCTTACATAGCACTACATGAACAAGATTTTTTCCGTCTGTTCAAAGCTCAAATCTGTTGCCACTTCAGTAATGGAAAATTGTCTCTTACACCATGGCAGGTCTTAGTGACTGATAGAATTCATCATTTTCTGGCATCTTGGGATTTTCGCTTTGGAATTTCGAACCATGCAGCGTAGAAAGGCCAATTTAATTTTGAGCTTTGCCCACAAACCCCACAGTACTCTATCATAGATCATAACTCAGGATGCATTACCCAAGCTACGGCATTCCGGTTTCATTTTGGAAGGCTTTATTTTTCACAGTACAACAAACTCCTGGCATATATTTTGCCGGGCTCATTCATATACCCCAAATTTCTATTTTAATTGTGCGTAATAATAAAATATGCAATGACATATCATGCAGTAAAACATGCAATATAAGGACTAGACATAAACTAATCTGTTTTTTTTGTTTGTTTTTTTTCAGTGGTACAGAACATTTGCATTTGCTTTTTTATCTTTCCAATAAATGACTTGTCTTCAGGAACCTCTAAATTAAGAAAATGATGAGCCAGATGTTATTTACCAAAATAAAAAATAATTATACCAACCATTTTGTTCACAATGACTTTCAATATCCTTTTTTAATATTTGTACAATTTTCAGCTGTCACTAAATAAACATTTTACAAATCACCATGTTATATAATGAATATTTCACTAAACAGGGATACAGTATTCTATCGTTTAGTTTATTAACTCCAATATTTGAGCGTAGGCGTTTCTCAGGTTTTAGCAGGACGAATTTATATAATTTTCGACTGCGCAGCGTAGTATATTTTGTATATCATGACCTGTAGCAGATTCTGTGGAGATGATATCAATCATAGCGTTTGTGTTGTAGCACTAGGTTGCTGCTGTCAAGAAGGGACTTTCACTATGTGTCACTGCCGCTCTGTTATTGATGATAGGACATTTTGAATTAATAACCTGCACTGCAAAATGCCCCCACCCCCAACCACAGTGCTGAAACTAGCAGCTGCTGATGCAATTGGGCTCGAAGACAATCTCCTTTCAAGGAAACCAGGATCCACTGCCTAATTTGCTCTCTTCAGCCAGGACAAAGCTCATTATTAAGTGACCATTTGCTTAACAAAAAAGTGAGTCGAACCAATCCAGCCATAGTGCTCCTTGAGCCAGACCTTATCTTAGAGCATGACTCATTCTCCCTTCTTTCAGGAGAAACCATGAGTAAATAGTTTGGAAGTGTTTTTATTTATTTTCTTAATGGAAGAATTGAAAGAAGATGAATATCATTGTGTCAACTCTGTGATGACTATATAACGCAACTCAACAGCCAGTTTAGCTTGACATACAGACTAGTGGCAATTGAAAAAGTTAGAAAGGAGTCCGTCTAGCACCTAGTCAGTGTGAAAAGTTAAAACTCACGCTGTTCTCGGGGGTTTGATATCTTTTGGACAAAGCCGGCCTCATAATTTCCCCCTTTTTTCAGCCTGAATGCTGAGTAGAGCTGACTTACTTAGCATACAAATGGGAAGGTGCTTTGATTGCATCTGGCTCTGTATTTCCCAAAACTATGTGTGCTAACAATGCAAATGCAAATATATTATGTGCGTTATGAAGAGATCTTCTGTGTGAAGACAAGGATGCATTTGAGATGAATCTAAACTCTGCATTATTTACCTTTTATTTCAGGGACCAGATGTGAGACTGAGATCAGTGAGTGTGACTCCAGCCCCTGTCAACACAACGGCACATGCTTAGATTTACTAGGACGCTACGAATGCCAATGTGCTCCAGGTACTGTATGCTGGGATATATATACACAACTTTGTATTGTAGGGACTTTGTAATAAATTATGAATGACATCACAGTGTAGGCTGGTAGCAGGTAGTGCTGCAGATTTTACTTTCAGAGGCACCGTGCCCCTCTGGCTATATGACTGTACCCTGAAAGCTAAAGGTAGTTGGCAGCAGGGTCTGCACACTGTTGCACATCCTGCCTATCGACAACAGGCTGGCCAAGTCAGAATGATTTAATTCACCTCATCAATCATAGATGTTACATCTTACATCTATGTTTACTTGGAATATTTTCTTTCATTTTCATTTTGTTCATTTCGATAATTTTCGTTCACTCAGTACAGAGTGAAAGTGTGCTTTTATTGCTTTCTCACTGGTAAAGCTGCTAAAATTCTGACATTTAAAAAAAGAATATGGAAAAAAAAAAAAAAAAAAACGTGTATCAGCACACTATCCCACATTGTGACGCACACAGGCAACAAGGATTAGTCACATCTTTCACTGTATCAATTTAAAGTCTTGGCCTGTGATTGACAGCTCGGGGTACTCAACAAGCTCATTGACAGAGCTCAATAATGCAACCAAGTCCAAATGTTATATTATGAAAGTCCTATAAATATAATTTTCCTATAACTGTTTCTTGCGCCTCGTTGGCTGGGTCTAAATTTACATTCACTGAATGTAAACGGGCCATTCGCAGGCGCCCTTTGTTCTTGGCACAGCGCAGTTTGCGGGTCTGAGAATCGCTCTTGCCCACTTTACCAGAATGTTTCACAAAGAGCGAAGACACTGTCGGCATCTCGGTGACCTTGAGATGTTTTTCTCACCGGAGTTTGACCATTCTTATTTTTAGCTGTTGTTCTCAGCAGGAACATGATTGTTTTTTCGCTCTTGTCCAATTAAACATTAAAGGAAAATGCCAGTCTTAATGACACAAGGTCCCTCCGCCTCAGTTCAAAGCAAGAACTTTTGAGTCACTACTTAAGGTGACATTCATAGGTGGAATCGTATTTTCTTCAAATGAGATGAGGAAGATCATGAAAAGTTTTAGCGCTTGTTTTGTTCGGAGTTGTGCGAGGCCGGATGCTCATCTGGCATGCATTGGTTCAGACACGGGGCACACCCTGGACAGGTTGGCATTCTGTCATAGCCTACACACAGACAGAAAAACAAAGCCATATCTGCAGGGAATTTAGAGTTTCCAGTTGACTTAACTTGCATGTCTTTGAACTCGGGGAGGGAGGTGGAGGAAATCTTTGCAGACGTGCGGAATACTTGCAAACTCACACACAAAGGCAAGCAGGTTAAATCGCTGGACCTCTGGAATAACAATGATAATGGCCAAACAAAGAAACTTAATAAATACTTAATTAACAAAAATAATCTACCAAGTAAGAAAACATTTAAATGGTGTTGATTATTCCAGTGCTGGGAAAAAAAAAACAATAAGACCATCTGATACAACTGTCATTTGCGTGTCCCTTTTGCTTGAGTGAGCATCACTGTTTAAATCGGTTTGGGCTGTTTGAGGAATGGGGGGTTGGGAACCTCCCACCACAGATGTCAACTTGAATTAGACCCACAACGAACCTGAGGATTGAACATTTACCGTGTGTGGCCCCTGTCACCCCCCCCCAACATCATGGACTGTACTGCACCCATCTGCACTAGTGTGTCTGTGCGTTCAACATGTGTGTATTGAACGCAGACTGACTGCAGTCATACGACATAAATGGACACAGAGTATTGCGAGAGAGTTGCTTCACCTCTGACTTGACACTGTTATTCTCTCATCCCAAACACAACCCAGCGACCCGCGTTTTTGCACACAAGGTTGTGCTTTTTTGTGTTAAACAGGGCCATTTCTACCACTTTTCAGTTCCTTTTGAAGCTGCCTTTGCAGCCTGCCGTAATCCCTGATCATGAATCCCTAACTCCCTGAGTAAACTGGTACTAGATGTGGCCATAGATCCATGGTAACGAAATTCCACAGGGCATATGCTGGCTTTCCAGCCTTGCTGCTAAATCTCATTCGTTATCTCAGTAAACCTAAGCCTCTTCTGCTCATATGCTTCATCTGCTGCATCTTCTCATGGTGAAGTGGTTTCTACAACATTAGGAAAATAGTCCACTGAGTTTTAGCGCACATGTCTGAAGACCAAAGTCTTAAAACCAAAGTCCACAGACATGGATAGAATTATAAATTGTTGGTCTTTTTCAGTCTTTATTTTAAGCTTTGCCTGGAACTGAATACATTATACTGTACCAACTCATTGACACATAACCAATAAAAGTAAATGCATAAAGCCAAACTAATACTAATACAAGTTAATTTTTGGTGTTTTATGGTGAGTTCAGTTATTGCGATGCCATGGTAACTAACATCTATTGTGTGAAGTGTTTTTTTTTTTTGTTTGTTTGTTTTGTTGTTGTAGTGACAATAGTGTCAGAAAAGCATGAAACCCAGAAGAGAAAAAAAGAGGGATTTCACGGAGAAAGGAGGAAAAATGCGTAGTATTACTGACTGACTGTTCAAACTAGAGACAAAGAATTAAATAGAAGTTCAAGTTAAATACAATTTCAGGGAGGCACTGTAGTGCATTGACTATGCTTCAAAATGGGGCCAGTCCTCCAGACGACCCACAATTGGCCCAATTTTGGCCTTGTTTATTAAATATATAGAGCTGCTGGCCTGGTAGAGAGACATAAATTACAGATGGGATTGCGGCACTGATTACAGATATACTCTCTGCTGGTTCAGTGTTGCATCAGTCACACTAACTAAGAAATGTTTTCCTGCAGGTTTTCTGGGAAAGAATTGTGAAGTGGACACAGATGCTTGTGCTCTTCCCAGCAGCACATGCCCACCGAAGACTCAGTGCTTAGATCTCCCAGACGGCCTTGAATACACCTGCCGTGTGCCTTGCCCTCAAAACTTGCAAGTGGGTACAAACACCGTAATAGACTATTATATTAGTATATAGTATTCACATGCTGACAGGTTCTCTTAAGTCTCATACGTGTTTGAAGAGCTCTGAATGTTCTGTTTATTTGGCTTCAAGAAATGTATGTGTATTCTCTGCAATGGTGCTGCAACATTACAGCAGGGAATCATGGGAAGGAAACCAGTGAAGTTTTAGGTAATATTCTCATCTATTACTTGAAATGAGTCAGTGAAATGAGTTTCTACACACATTGCTTTTGTTGTATTAAAACACAGAAAGCGCATTTATGTCATCTGATGGTATTTTATGGCTGTGTTTAGAACTTAATCAAACCATAATTTAATTCTAATGTAGAAAGTGCCATCTCCTAAAACACTGTGCAGCTTTCATAAGTAGAAATTGTGAGAAAGTACTCAATATTAATTTGTTATCTTATTCATACAGTAAAATGTGGGCTAATCTGGAGTTGCACTGTGGGATAAACCTGAGCATACATTCAGCAGGAAGACTGACAGAAAATGTGATAATCCATAAACACAGCACACACGCAGTGTGGAAGCTTTACAATATCGTCGCTTTGCTTGCGACTGGATGAAATTCTGGACTAATAATTGAGTTCACTGTTTGTGCCATCGCGACTTTGGAAATTTTGCTGTGTGAAACGTGCAAAGCACCAATACTCAAATGTAATCCAGTACCAGATTCTGACCTTCACCTGCCTCTATTACAAAACAGCTGAAATATGCAGTTCACTCTCAGTATGCTGCATATTTAAATAATTTAAGCATATTGTAATGTCTTTTTTTTATATATATATATATATTTCTTTTGAATATCTCCTGTTTATGTGGAAGGACCCAAAGCAGGAATTGTCTCATTGTTTATCAAGGTTTTCTCTCTCTCTCTCTCTCTTTCTCGCCTTTGGCGAATCAAAGAGTGAAAAGCCTCTGCCACCTGACGTGTATAAGTGCTGCTTAAGATTCTCAATGTCTATATTTTTGAATGTGCAGCATCCTTTAAGTATGGCTAAAAATCAACCATCCATTTAAAAAAAAAAAAAAAAAAAAAAAAAGCAGAACTGAGTAAATAAGCTTCTTTTGTTGACAGATGGAGATGATCACTCACTGTGGAGAAAGGGCCTTGTTGGCCCCCTTACAAAAAAGCCATAATGTCTGCATTATACACCTCGCCACAAGCCAGTTCTTCCTCTGCTCTTTTTTAACCCCTCTGCTATATATATGTTTATTTATTTATATGCCAGCTAGCAGGCTTATCTTTTTCTTACAGAGAACTCTTTGGGGGGTTCAGCTCTCAAATGATCATTGATCTTCTCTTGTAAGACATGATGTTGATGCAACATGGAATACTGAGTGAATCTGGTGCAATCAGTATTCGTGATTGTGTCATCTGGCTCATTTTCACGGAGTCAGGAACAAGAAATGGTCAGCGCTTACAAAATAATGGTTAGACTCAGTCCAAGATCAGAAGTTACTGCACAAAATGAAGTGATGTTCCTTTTTGCACTTGAAGCTGTATGTTTCTTATGATGTGGTTCTCATGGATCCGTCCTCTATCGACAGCCATGTTCCAATGGAGGAAGCTGTGTGCTGGGCAACGTCGGCAGCTACGCCTGTATCTGTGCGCCTGGCTGGTCTGGTCAGAACTGCCTTATAAATGTCAATGATTGTGTTCAACATTGGTGCCAAAATGGAGCCACCTGTGTGGATGAGATTGACGGTTACAGGTGAGTGTTGAAACCTGAAGTGTCTTTGTGGCCATTCTGGGCAGCAGAATGCCAATGATTACAAGAGCTGTGACATTTTCTGCTCTCTTCCTTCAGGGTGCAAGGAATGTCTTTTAAACTGTACAGTATTAAAAACTCTCTTCATTCTGCTGCAGCTGCTATTGTTCCAGAGGATACACGGGCAAATACTGTGAAGTGGACATTGATTACTGTGTTGACCATCGCTGCTCTGAACATGGTGTTTGCCTGGACCAGCGGCACAACTTCACCTGCCGCTGCATGCTTGGATTTGAGGGGTCGCTTTGTGAACTGGAAACAAATGAGTGTAACAGCTTCCCCTGTGCAAGCGGTGCCACCTGTGTGGACCTAATCAGTGATTATCAGTGCCACTGTCCCCCAGGGTTTGAGGGTATGAGACCGTCTGATGCAAATGAGAATCTGCTTACATCTTATCAGCTTTTTATTTCAATGTTTTAATATTGAACTGTTCCGACCTGAGAAACAGAATTTGAAGCAATATACACATAGAACTCTGTGACATGGAAAATTGAAATTTTTTAACTGGTCTGTTACAGTGATATATTTCAGGGGGAAAATATTTCCAATCTATTAATTTATCAGTGATAAACATAAATCCAAGAAAGTATAGTAGTTTCTAACACAGTTAGTTTTTGCAGATTAATGTCCTTGCTGCCATGATGATTATAATTATAATATACTGGGTTTGCTGGGCATATTTAAAAAACAAAAAGACAATTTAATATTAGAAATTGCACCAAAATCAGCCACGTGGAAAGTGGTGCGATATTGTTTAATTAACGTTGTGTAAGTATCAACTCATGAATTAGTACTGACTGGTAATAGGACCTGGTTTATTTATAAAGTCCAAATGAAAGTGTTTGGCACAATATATTTAGGCTGGAGGAAGAGTTAGCAGCTACCTTAATTATCTGAATGTCTTAGGGTAAAAGATTAAAGGAGAGCTTGCCATGAGGTCATGATGGCAAAAGTACAATTTCCTTTGGTAAACGCAGTATTGCAGATTTTCAGCAGCGGTCTCTGCGCATGTTGAGCTGTTATTTCTCTCTGAACTCTCCCCATCAGAAAATTAAAAGGTCTGAAATATCGCCAGAGGCAAGGCCTAGCTCTAAATTTATCTGTGAAATATGAAATCAATTCCATATCTAACTGCTGCCCAGAGGACAACAAAATCAAGGTTATGCCATTTATGCAAACATACACAATGTGCTGAACACATAATCATTTGATCACTTTCAGAGCCAGCCGAATCAAAGTTAATCAGCTGCTTAGTGAAATGAACCCCGTCCTTTAACAAACGACACGCCACTCATTGTTAAGAAAATAAATACAAGTTCCAATAATTATTAAATGCTGTCAGTGACAGTTAGATTTATTGGTAGAAACATTTGAGAGTGAGTTCTCTGTGGCATTGAGTCAAGTTTATTTGTTTCTGCCTTCATCCTGCAGGAAGGATCTGCTCTGAGAATGTAAATGATTGCTGGTCGCAGCCTTGTCTAAATGGAGGCTCGTGTATGGATCTGATAAATGACTACATTTGTCATTGTCCCATTGGTGAGTACCAGTTACTTGTGTACTTTATTGTATTAAACATGTTTGCAAAAGTATCACGCTCCTCTCCGTGTATTGTACCTTGGGGCTACATGAGGAGTTTATTTTCATACGTTTACATACGAACCTGTTAGTTGACTTGTAATTTTTGATTTCTGGCTGACGGCTCGCCTCCAAAATGGCGAAGAGCAGCATTATCAGTTACTCAAGATGTTTAATGGCTTCAACGCAGGCTGCTGGTCGCAATTAGCATTTCTTCTTAAAGCAAATGAAAGTAATACATCTGTATAATGGGGAAAGTTTTGAATAATTTCATTTTGAAGAATTAAAGTTAAGATCAATGTGTTTAAACCTCTGAAAAAGCAACGCAGTTTTCTAAGTATGAATGAATGACTTCTGATACATCCAAGCATGACTTTTCCAATGAAAGTTTTCATCATGTAACAACCTGTTTTACATCGTATATGTATTGTACAACATTTTCTAACATATGTTACACAAAGAATCCATAATGAGTCCATAATGCAGCGAGGTGTTGCTTCCTCTGCGTGCAGCTGATTTTACCATGCCCTCCGGTAATAACATACTTGATCACCCCTTGATTGCACAAGTCAGAATTCTGCAGCCGGCCCACTTGGCATTACAAGTCCAATGTCACATTCAACAGTAAACAGTCGAAATCCCTAGAACAAGATTTGCAGACAAATATTTGAAAAATAAAATCCACAAAAACCAGGTGCTGACAGGACACAAAACAAACTCTGCGAGTGAGTTGGATAAATTCTCTTCTTCATGTATTTCTCAAAGGCAGAAGAAGTACATGAGTTATTCTGGGTATATCCAATTTGCATTGTACTGAAAGTGTACCCTGCCTCTTAGGTTTGAATCTAATCTGGTGACACAACATCCCCAGTGCTTTGTTGTTACTGTGCAACATTTAGGTTCTGGTTTACGGCGCAATAAATCCCCACAAATAAGGGTGATGGCTCGAAAACATTTATGGTCTTGAAGCACGCACTGCACCTGTTACGCGCTGCGTTTTTATGACGTTATGGACACAGCAAATGCATCACTGTAAATAACCAGCTCTTACTGTTTGTTCGGCCCTTTGCACAAATCAGGTTTGGGCAAAAACAGAACACCAGTGTTTCAGTAAAGGTTCCATTACAGCTGTAACTCCACTGATAGATTTATAGACAGGTGCTTTTGATCACTTTACCATTTTCAGAAATTCAGTTAGATGAATGATCTGTCAGGTTTGTTTGCGTCTCATGACAAAGACCATACAAAGAATCAGGAAAGACCATCACTATTTTCCAACCCTGTATTTCAGTTCGATGTGTTTTCCAGTTGTACAGCCAAGGTTGTTTAATTTGCATCACAACATCCACCGTGGTTGACAATTGTGCTGATTAGTTGGCGGCAGCAATGATTTTGGGAGAATACCCAAATCCTGTCACGGCTGAGTCAGGCTCATTAGCGTGATGTTAGTACTGTTTAAATTCACAATGTTCCTGTTGTTTGTTGTTTTTCTACAGATGCAGAGCGCATTGAGAAGTGTAACATTTTCTTCAAGCCCACAGCTATAAGATATTTCTAACCAATGCCAGAAAAAAATGCGTTGACACTTTGGCTCCTCCAAATAATTTATGAACCAAGGATAGAGCAAAGATTAGATGAAATTAAGACGGGACTGTTGCAAAAAGAGTTTGGCAGAAATTTAAGTAGAAGAAGCTGCTTAGATGGTAAAATCACTTTTCTTAAACCGAGTAACCTGGGGGGGGGGGGGGGGGGAGTTATTTTAAAGTGGGATTTCATACATAGGCGCATGGTTGAATTATTAGAAATTGATCAGAACTGAAAACTAATCTCTCCCTCCTTGACTGTTCATCTGACCGTTCTCTTGGCTTCGGTATTCAAACTGCTAATTAACACAGTGAAAATAAAGCAGAAAAACATGACCTTTTCAGTGGATCCAATGAACTGCAGAAACAACATCCAGGTTCCTTAATCACACACAACCATAACGCTCATTTGATTTATTAACCTGGTTTAGGATTAACATCTGAATTTGGTGACACGATTTTCTGTTTTTCAGCTCAGTGAAGCAACCAGAGCCGTTATCGATGAGCGATGATGAAATCAACTGATGAACAACAGCTCTCAAGTGTTGAGGGATAGTTATGACCTATGTCTGTTATCATTAACCACTGAACACGAATAAATGAATGTGGTGCATTCTTGTTAAGGCGCATTTTAAGATGACATGAAAAAAAAAAAAAACAATGAGTCTCCCTCTCTGCCCTTCTTTGTGCGGCAGAGTTGGGCTGAGCTGCTTGTAGCTGTCACGCAGAATAGGGAGTCCCATTTGGAGATGGTGACACTGTAAATGTGACATTCCTTCATGCAACATTAACCTCAGAGTGAATTGCATGCACAATTGGTTATTAAACACTTCTGAAACACTCTGTTGGAGGCAATAGCTGTCCATTAACAAGTCAAGGCAATATATAATAGGATGGGAAAAGGGTAGCTGGAAGGTCATCAAACATCTAGACAGGTGTGGTGATGTAAAATAGGCCGCTGTGGATACAGGTGACAATGTGAAGACAAAGGAGCCAGCTTCCAGCCAAACATGTGTCCTGGTCTTATACAAACCATGTTCAGCGTGTGAATTCATGACTTCATTAAATGATTTTGTAATAGGAAGTGACGCGCCAATGAGTGAGACCTACTTTGCAGAGGGTAACTGCGCCCAGAGTAATTTGATGAGGAAATGGGCGCATTCCTCCTGCGAAGAGGCGCTGAGTTTAAAGAGCTTTTTAGTTTTCATCCATGAAATGTTTTGCCCTTTAAAAGCTCTCGAGTTCCGTCGTAAACTGATATTCGTCCTTATTTCCTTTTCAACCTACATTACCTAAGAGCCACACACATGCAACACACACTTATCTAGTTGATGTTTCTCCTTTTATACCAACACATGTAACAGTCGCACCCTCTGTCTGTGCTTTATTTACAACAATAGATATTGACACGGGTATCTATCAGTTACATGCAGGCGTGCTTTAGGTGGGGCAGATAAATGTGATATATATCAGTTTGGTGGGTTAGGTCTTTGTCAATGAGACACTCAATTAGCATACTGCACAGCAGGTAGATTGCACAGGGAAGAATCAATACACCTCTTTACCTAATAAAATGCACGCCGCTCTAAATGTGTGTGATGTTGATGTGTGTTACTGGAGCTTTATGATTGCAGCCCCATGTTGCTCATTGCTCATTTCCCAGTGCTACTGAATTTTCCTTTCTGCACCGTGAACTGAATTTTGTTTGCAGGGTTCAAGGGAAAAGACTGCTCTGTGGATATTGACCTGTGCTCATTTGGAATCTGCAGTGAACATACTCTAATGTGCACTGAGACCAAGGGTGGAAAGAATGTGTCTTGCGCATGTGAAAGAGGTGAGCCAGATCTTTAACAGGTGTGAAAATTTGTTGTGCTGGTGCATAAGAAGTATCAGGTGAAAAATAATTATTAAGATTTACGCGAAAAAAGTCATGCAATGAAAAAATGTTGGGTTTTGTGTGTGTGTGTGTCAGTCAGGGTCAAGGTTCTCTGATTCCCCTCATGAGGATTGTATTATAACAACAGCAGCTGCCAGCCATGACGGATTGAATACAGGACTGCACCTAATTACTACGTGCACATACACATACATGCATTCATGTAGATTTTTTTTCCTCGAAATAGAAACATTTAAGCCGTCACACCAGTCGAGTTTTGTTGTCACTGGTCCACACCAGCTCTGCTATCCGTTTTCAGATGACTGGCTTTTACGCAGACATTTATGTAACCTAATCAATAACCATAACTTCATTAGTCTTGTTGCACTTATGCTCTCCAAATGTCAAAGTGAAGAATTGTGAGTGATTTCTTATGTAAATGAAAGTAACCCGCGGCGAGCTGCTCTCTCCTGAACGCTTTTCAAGGGCAAACTGCGAGGAGCTGTCATGTCGAGATGTTTCAGGCCGACAGCCTTGGCATCCATATTATCTGAAGTTTGCCAACCTAATGTAGTGCAAAACATGTTACCCATACCCTCCCTCGCCCTAGCATATATTCCACGCTGTCAGCTTTTTGACCCAGTGTTTATTACTTTCACTAAATCATATCCGTGAATCGAGGAAGTGGGATGAATTCAACGTGGTTTTCTAAAGTTGGTTCGCAAGAGTCTTGCATATAAAATACAGTGCTGCCTTGTTCTGAAAGTTGAGGAAATTCTTCCTAGATTTGTAAGTGATTAAAAGTTTCTTGAAGAGCAGGTTTTGCATGCAATAATTGTTTTTACAAGCCCCCCAAAACATTTTTTTTTGACAGCAGTATCTTTTTGTTTTACATTAGCATTTATTTCAAAGGAACAGCTTTGCGTTGCGAGACTTATTTTTGCCATAAATTTCTTTGAGCTTGAGAAGCTGCTGTTTCATCAAAGCTCTTCTTGGCTTGAACGAGTTCTTTATCATCTAGCAGGTTTAGCAGTTGTTTATGTTTTTGTTATTTTTCCCATTTTTGTACGGCACAGTACAACAGTTTTATTGTGGCGGAAACCTGCTTATTCTGCAGTACGACTTCTTTTTATATCCGTTTCCACGTGCCTAATTGTGGCAAGTCTTGTGGCCGCCTTGTGTTAAACGTTCACAGTGTACGCGTGTGACAAATTTGTATGGTTAAGTATGAGGTTAACCCACGTAAAGCCTGAGTAGCACCAGCAATAATGTGGTCTAAAGACTGACAGGTTTCTTCTCTTTATTGGCTTGTGCTGTTGTGTGTGTGTTGTGTGTTGTGTGTGTGTGTGTCTGTGTGTAGAGTGGGAGCATTGACATGTGCACTGATGCGTGTTATTTGTTTCATCTGGTTCCCTTTGTGTATAGATTGACTTTGATCTTAAAAATCACTGGATTTGGTTTCTTTAATGTAATAAATCAGAAGGGCAATGACTGGCTCTTATTAAACATGATTAAATGATCCAGTGAGCTGAGTCTGCATGTTCCCAGCGAGGTGTTTAAATCAATACAGGCTTTGAAAAGCAGCTTCTGTTTGTGAAAACAAAGTCCTGCTGATCCTAATCAGCCTAAGGAGTGAAACCGGGCGAAAAGATTCCAATAACAGTATCTTGTTTTTATGTTTGCCCCCCCACCCCCACCCCACTCTCCTTGTGTGCTGCAGGTTTTGGAGGATCATTTTGTGAAGTAAATCTCAATGAGTGTGAGTCAAAACCATGTCAAAATGGTGGTATCTGTGTGGATGGCATTGACCTGTACCAGTGCTTCTGCTCAGAGGGTAAGTTGTGCTGCAATTACTGTGGACCCCTCCGTGGCTGAGACGATAAGATTATGCATTTTGTTCAGATATTTGTTGGTGTTTAAGTGTGCGACCAGCTGGTTTCGGCCCCGCTGCTGCTACGACCCTGGTTTAAACGGAACAGACGTTTACAAACACTTCTTTGCTCTTTTTTTTTTTTTTTTTTTTCTCTGCACTCAGTTGTTTGGTGGTTCCTTCCTTGTGCCTGTGGATGAATGGCAAAATAGTGATGAAAAAGTTTTTCACTGCAGCTATGGCTCCATTTGATGCTGAAATTCAACAACCATAGATGAATAAATCCATCACATTAAGCATTCACACTTTGACTGCAACTGCACCTTTTCACAATTCAATACTACAGTGGCATTTCACAGCATTGCAGTAACTACATATATAAATCCCACAAACGTTTAATAGTATCTATAAAACTAACCACCTCCAGGTGCTGGAGGCTAATTATTAGTTTCCATTTTTCTGATGGGATCAATATGTGCAGTGAAAATTATTAACCACACTTTGTTTCTGGGATTTTTTGTTATTATTATTATTATTATTTTGGAAACTATTCCGCTAACCAGCCCATCATTGTGTTTTACAACCAACCAGGAGGCCATTTTTATTTTTTATTCTTTGGAGTCCAAACAAAATACCGTGCCTCACAGATCTTTATAATAACTGACCATGTTATTAATTCATAATCGACAACAGATGAGAAACAGCAGAACAGAGAATTGCTCTTCTTCAAACCAATTTTTTAAACATTATTCACCCAAAAACTCAATAATGCAGACAAAATGATATGAAACATTATTCCCAGACACCACTTTATGTATTACGATAATCAAAGGAAATCACATGCAATGTTATTATGTAATTATTTCCAAAGCTAGAAGCGGCTTCCTGCACATTACCTCAAGCATTCACCATTTCTTGTGCACTCAGTTTGGTGAAATCTGCTCTGAAGTAGACAACCACCTACATATAACTTGGGGATATGCAAGGGTTCAGCTGGCTTGGCTGAGGGGTGGGGGTTGAAGATGTTCCTTTTCCCAACTCCATGTCCTCAGTAAGATGACAGCAAAAATGTTATCCAAATATCTGTCATGAGATGTGCTACAGATGGTGGTATTTAGTCTGCAGCACACACAAAGGCCGATTTTATTGCAACTGAGCACATTCATTTTGAGAGCAGGAATTAATCAACAAATTCAGTTCCTTTAGTGTTTGACTCAAATGAGAACCAGTAAACTCTGAACAAAAGTTGACCACATGATGTTGATTGCTGCCTTTCCCTGTGATGATTTTCAATTACACGTTTTGTCACGTTTCCTGGCTGGTAGCTTAACAGGCTGGTAGGTTAACAGCTATATAATCGCTTGAAAATTTTCCCAATGCAGAAAATCATTCCATCAGAAAGTGTCCCTCGCATGCTCAGAGTCGGAGGGTATACGGCTCAAGCAATTTTTTCAATCATTTCTTGGTCCAGTTGACATCTTACCTGTTCGATACACCTCTGATTAAACCTTGATTGCGGGTGAAGCCTGTTATGTATTTTTAATGAAGTCAGGATAATTGTCGAATTTTATGACATGGAGAGAAGTGGAAAGTGGTTCCATGGTCAGTTTGAGAAATGATGGGAATCTGACCTGCACCGATGGTGCTGATAGCCAGGCATTAGTCATGGGTCTCCTGTAGCTGCAGTGTGTGACACTGCTAATGATAGTCATTTTGCAGTGTGACCATGCTGTGGAATATATTTATGGGGCACTCAAATGTCAGAAATCATCAGCACTCGCTTTCACTCCATGACTTTAACCTTTTATGTTGAAAATATCGTATGTGCTGATACAACTGAAAATTAATCAGCCCATAAGAATATTAATCATCGGCGCACATAAAACAAATGTGAGGAAAAATGAATGTGTTTTCCAAACAGTGGTTCAGTCTAATCTTTACAGTATGCATATGTTACGTGTGATAAGTTTGCCGTGATAGTTCATGTAAAAAATTTTGTGTCAGCAAAACATTCCTTTTCTGTGTAATTTCATACTAATTATTATCTTTGCAAGCCTGGTGTTTACTGACATTCCCACTACACCTCTGATAAGATGTATTCCTCCCTGCACACCAGGGTTTGGGGGGATGAACTGTGAAATCAACCATGATGAATGTGGCCATGGATATTGTGCCAATAACTCTACTTGTATTGACCTGGTTGCGGACTATGAGTGCATCTGTCCTCCAGGCTTCGCTGGTGAGTTACCTCCGTCATCACTTTCATAGTATGGGCTTTAATGAACATAGTACAGATTGATGACTCTTCGGCGCTGATAACCATCAAAGTGTTTCCCATTGTCTAATGTTAGAGCTCATTCGCTAGTTTCTGAATGATTGCAGCTGACTGAGATAAAGATAGCGTTCTTTCTGCTCCTGTGGAGGCTGAATATAGGTTGAAATATTTATCCGGAGATGATATATTGGTTCAAAAAATGTAATAAAGTCCTCCATTTATTTCTTTTGTGAAATCCATCAAAGAGCCATATATGGTTCAAATTTGCAAAATGTCAAGTTTTTATATTACTAATAGATGCCCATTTTATGACCATTTTTATATTTTAGTGTGAAATGAATGTGACCTTTATGACACCTCATCGGTTCCATTCATATTTTTCCGTGTATGACACCAAAAGCAGATTAAAAACTAGACTAAATAAATTGTGTCTGCCTCTGGCTGTGAGAAGAAACTGTGATAGACACAGAAAATACATAACATTGAAGAGTAAAACTGTAATATTTCCCCCGGTGGCTTTATTACTGAACAAACACACTCCGCATCATGCTAATTCATTACATTAATGGCTCTGGCTCTCTGAAGTCAAAATCATAAATTTCCATGATAGGTAATTGAGATGTGCCATGGTGATGCTTTTGTTGTAGCTCATGTTAATCTCAATTAACACGAACGAGCACACTTAACATTCTTGATTTATCTTTCAGGTAAGAACTGCTCTGTATTTGTTTCTGCCTGTACATCAGATGATGAGCTCTGTGAGAATGGAGGAACCTGCTCCCGCAGCCCAGCCGGAGAAGCACAATGTGTTTGTCGTCCAGGTATCCACGTATCACATACACGCAGTAGATTGGTAATTGATTTTGTAATATACGATAATAATTCTATCTCGAAATACAGAGGTGCATTAGTGCAGTAATACCAAGCCATCTCATCATTTTAGCAAGTGTGGCGCTCTTTGTTTATTCTACTTCATTTCCTCTTGTAAACTCAGCCGTTAATATACGTGAAAACACATTTGTGTTTTCCATTACTGTGTGATCATCATAACAGCTTTTACCTCTAAGAGAATACCAATAGAAAGCTCATGCAAAAATCCACAAATTATTTACAATTGGTTTGGCAGCTTTTGTTTTTTTTTTTTTTTTTTTTTCTGAAGGTTGTGTACTGATGCTGAAATCCCTCCTTGGTTTTAGTGCTTTATGCTCTCTGGCTGGATAAAATATGTAAATCAGCTGGGAGGAAAAAACACTGGCGATGACAGCGTTACGTGAAATCACAATCCATGATGTCTGCCAGACGTGGGCAGACAGGAGAATACTGTACACAGCACAGCACATCAATCACTTCTTTGATCCCACCTCTTACACGACACCATGGCAAAGACTGCTCCTCATCTGTGAACCAATGTGTGTCAAATCCTCACGACCCTGAGTGGACTATCTTCTGTGAAGGGCTGGCAAATACTTATAGATGTGTGTGTCAACATGGCTACGCTGGGCCGCACTGCAGCACACCTATAAACCACTGTGTTGGTGGACTGTGTCAACACGGTTCGGCATGTGTGCTTCTTTTGAGAGGGTTCAAGTGTGATTGTTTACCAGGTAGGATTGCCATCCAGCAAGAGCTTGTTTCCGGAGAAGGCAGTGCCTTAAAACGAATCATGTACGCAGCAGACCCACTTCAGGTTTGATGCCTTCACTTGTTCGGCTTCCTTCTCTGTGGGAGTCTAATCTCTTTGGCCTTAAGCAACAACACATAACAGCCATATGAAATGTGTAAGTACTTCAGTTTGTGAGCTGACTTCAAAGCTCTGACGATGCTTAGAATCTCTTTTTGCCTTCTTGAGATCCACAATATATGGCAGAGATCCAGCTACTCTGTTATCTATTATTTTAGAGGGAAAAATTCGATTACTTCATTTAAAATGTTAAGTAACTTTAGTAACTGTACACGTTGCATTGCATAAGCCTCAGGTTCTAACTTTACACTTTCAGTATGAAAGCAGAACAGCATTTTTTTCACTTACTGCCTACTTATATCGTATAATACTTTTATTTAGTGGAGATTCAACTGTTACTTTTCTAATGTACCTTTCCAGTTTTATTTTATTTGTTTCCTGAAAAAAAAATACACTTTGCAGATTATTTTTTTACGTTTTACAACACAGAACAGTGACCTGCTCACAAAAAAAACAAAACAAAACAAAACTGTGCTGTTGCTACTGGTTAAAATCTCCTCAGGGGTCCTCAAATCACTGTACTTTATTTATTTTTGTTACAGTACTTTTATTATATTTTTAAACCATTGAATGCCACAGCTGAATAAGAGAGTTAAGAGTTTAACTTGATTACTGAGGTTGTCTTCTCATGTATTTCAAAGCAGCAAATATGTTTTGGTTATTAATCCATAGTAATGTGCATGCATTGTACATTTCATCGTTTGCTTGTGAATTAGAAGGAGAAAAACTGTAATTCTCTTGCCATGCTGAGTACTAAACAGGTGTGTTTGTTCTCTCTCTGCAGGTTTAACAGGCCAGTTTTGTGAGATAAACATTGACGACTGTGAAAAACAGCCGTGTGGGGTCCTGAGTATTTGTAAAGATGCTGTGAATGGCTACAACTGCTTCTGTGCACCTGGATTTATTGGTAAGCCAGAGCTATTTGATGTTGTTCTTTGTCAGTTAAAGTGACATTTTATTCATAGAAGCAATATGTCAACACGTCGCGCGCCTTTGATACTTTCTCAGGTAGTCACTGCGAGATTGAAGTGAATGAATGTCTCAGCCAGCCCTGCCGAAATGGAGCCTCCTGCGTTGATGAGCTCAACTCATTCAGCTGCCAGTGTCCTCCTGGAGTCGCAGGTATTTTATATGCATCTTACCGCGGCGGTGTTTGTTTGCGCAGCATTGCTATTGCAGAATGAGCATAGAAATAATTTAAGAAACATGAATGTTCATCTATTAATATGAAGTCACAGAAGAAAAAAAAAAATACAAAAAATACAGAAAATGCATGCACTTCTAAGGGTGTGGAATTATACCCCCAGTGAGCATTAACTTTAAGTGTGTAATCATGTGTTCATGCAGGCTTTTAATCCTTAAGGTTATATGATATCCACATATAACAGCTGACCATCCATCTGTCATAAATGCACCCCTCTTTGCTCCATTAAAAGCAGCGCTCAGCCAAGCAGTGCTCAGCGATCTGCCAGAGTCTGGTTGGGGTTGAGCCTTTTCGTTTTCTGTGCCGAATAACTACTACACATCGAACGTTATATGAAGTCGTACATATGGGCACGCAGCGTCTCGTTAATTCTGCATTCATGTGATGTGGTGGTCTTTAAAATATATAGGTGTTTTTAAATGTACCTACTTGGACATTTATTGAGCGCTGAACACTTTTATTTGGAAGCCGAATGGGGCTGGAGCTCAACAGTTTAGCTCCCTGTGCATAATGTCTTAAAGTCAGAGTTCATGTGCTACAGTTTCTACCGCTGTGTATGTTTCAGAATTATTGGCAAGAAACAGTTTTCGATTACTTTCCATCCAGCCTTAATTCTTATCAGTAATAAGAATTATTCATGCTTTTGTCAAGTGAGAGTAGCCAATCCCAGCTGACACTGGACAGGTCATTAGTCTGTGTCAGGCCTGACATATATAGACTTACACTAAGTGCACTTTATGTGTTTATATGTTTTCTGCCATTAAAAATTTGTGTAGTTACAATGTGTGTTTAATAACTCATGAAGTGAGATTCATGGGGCTCATAAAGAGATTTTCTAACGCATTGTTAGTTAAATTACACTTAAATGTGTGGATGTGTAAAAATCAAGGGACGACAACATAATAAATACTCCTCTCCTGACAGTAAATCTGATGTCCAGCCACTTAATCCTAACATCTTGTGTGCGCAGTTGCCTTACTGGCCCAATTCCTGTTGCTTCTTTGGCAGGAGACATCATTTATGTGGAGGAAGTCTTTCTAAGAGGACTTTAACTCACACTGAACTTCAGGCCACATTCAAGCCACGATTAGGTTATAAAACAAGCGCTGTCTTTTATAGTGTGAGAAGAGCAACACAAACGGAAGACTGTAATTATATGAACTATTGCGATAATTCAAAGGCCTCTTCTCACTTTGGCATTTCATGCTGTTACAGCCTCCACCAAAGCTCACAGAGACTGCAAATGTGTGAAACAGATTAAAGAAAACTCAATCTTGCAGATTATTACATACATAGCTCATCTCCTTTGTGGTAATAAAGAGGGTTCAACACAAAGAATAAGCTATTTTCTATATTACACAAACTACTCTTTGTCTCGATTTGGAATTAAATACAAATCAGCCGCATTAAAGTATTCAGTTTGTGCAGAAAGATGACAATGGTATTATCTTGCTTTTCCCGAGCAACGGCACAATTGTGTTGCTGTTAAAACGTTGACGTTTGGACTTACAACCCTCCCCATTTAGTAAAAATTCAAAAAAAATATCAGTGTCAAGTTAAATTTGTCTGTGTTGCAAAGTGTGCATGTGAAATATCTGTTTAACATAATTTTTGTGACAACTGTCTAAAACACTGAAGACGTGGGACTCACAAAGTGTCACCAGTGATCCAACAATTCCAACATATATTTTATTAAGTTGAGGGAAAGTTTAAAATTGAGCATGAGTCATAACATGTTACAAATCAGAGCTAAAGTCCCTTTTTTGATTGACTCTTTTTATTATCGTGTCTTTACAGGGGATTATTGTGAAGTCAACATAGATGAGTGCACATCCTCTCCCTGCCTGAACAATGCCACATGTGTTGACCTTGCTCATGGCTATGGATGTGTCTGTGAGCAAGGTTTTACAGGTTAGTGAGAATATATATATATGTTTATATTTATTTATTATTTGTTTTTTACATATGTTAATTACACGTACCCACAAGCATATACTATATCATTAGCCTACTGCAACTGCTAATTCCCAAATCCTGTCTTGCTGAAGTGTTTATTTCAAATTGGGATGATGGTAAATATCACAGAAGTCACCATGTGCACGTGGGAAATCATTTTCTGCTTTATTTTTGTTCCTTCTGTCACCAACAACATGTTCAAATAATGACATCTTTGTTTGCAAATGATGTGTTGCCTGGTATGCTTTGAAGTAAAGTCAATGGCCATCAGCAGCTCCTTGAAGTAGTGCAGAGATGGCGGACTGCTGTAATGTCATTTTGAAGTCATGAAGAATAATTATTTCCCCACATGCGGTGCTGTGACGTATGAAGAGGAATAATGACTCCGTTAAAACAGCGATAATGCATTTCTACCTGTAAAAGCCAGACATAAAAAAATATTTTAACCGTTTCTCAATGAGCACTAAGTCGTCCCACAGAGAATAGCTTATGTACATTAATGTGAACTACAATGCTGGAGTCTATGAACAAAAAGGAGCTTCTTGTCCAACTCCTGTTTATACAACATATTAAAGACTGTGGTTGCTCCACAGTGATGCTAACAAGCCTCTAGTATGGACAACACAAGAAAAGCTTCGTTTCTATCCTGATTTATCTTACAGCACCTACACTACAAATTGATTTGCTTTTAACTGCCAAACATTAATGTCAGTGACCTTTCAATATAACATATTCATCAATCTGTGCTCTTTTCTGTCAAAGGTACAAAGTGTGAACTTGACATTGATGAGTGTGCTTCATCTCCCTGCAAGAATGGAGCCACTTGCATTGACCAGCCTGGTAATTACTTCTGCCAATGTGTGGCTCCATTTAAAGGTAATGAGCACTGAGGGAATGGGGACAAAAGTAAAGTTAATTAAAATACTATTATTTTCACCTGTCTGAACTCACATCCATGTGTCTCAATGAAAGGAGTACATCTTCATTTAGTATCCGTAGTTAAATAAAGAAAGCTTGAGTAATTAGGGAAATGTAATTTGTGGTAGGTGCTTTTGCCACAAAACTGTCAATTTCCATCATTTGGCAAGCGGTGGGAGCTTTGCAGTTAAAAGAAATGTTGATTTTAATAATAGTGACACAGATTCTGAACCCCCCCCCACCCCCCAACTTTGCAAGAGAGGACAAGATGTGATAAGGGAAAAGCTAAGGACAGATGATCACTGCTTTCAGCCAAAGCACAGCTTTAGTTTTCATGATGACTCATAATCTCACTCCCAATTATTCTTGTCTTAAAAAAATGTGCCTTAATTTATTCCCCTTAGAAGAAATTGAATTTGACACAGCAACACAACGGTAGCAGCATGTGGAAAGTATCACAAGAAATACAATGAATCATTACACTGATAGTATATTAAAGTGTGCTACTGGAATGAATGAACACAATATGCAAATTTTCTTAGAAATAAGCATAAATACTTAATTCAAATAAATTCGTAGGTTTGTAATATACTAAGCTGTATCTGCATTTAGTAATAATATGGAAGAAAAATTGTATGACTTTTCTTTTAGCACGGCTTGTCTTAAATATTGCAATTGATGATATTGATGAGATTTACACCAAAACATCCGCAGCTTGACATTTTCACGCACCAACTATTAAATTGCCAGCAGCGACAATTTTAGCAACGAGGTTTCATAAGAAAGGCTTCACCATAAAGAGTTGTGCAAGAAAAAAAAACAGTGAAGTTGTCATATAGCCTTGCCAGTCACATGCGCTTCTAAAAGAGCAACGAAGGAGCAGGTTCGAACTCAGACAAACCAATGAGCTCAGTGGCTGTGAGGGCTTCCTGTGAGGACAACAGTTAGGACAGCACTTCACAAATCTGGGCTTTCCCGCAGAGTGTCCTGGAGGAAATGACTCCAGAAAAGGCGTGTGGAATTTACAAAAAGGTACTTCAAAGACCTGCCAACAGTGTAAGGGGAAAGATTTCAAGCTATGATGAAAATAAAACTGGAAGTCTTCAACTGTAATTCAAAGGACTAAAGAATTTTCACCAGAAATGCGACACGGTCAATTACCCGTGAAACGGTGTTTACGCTGTAAGGCATGGAAGTGGCTGCTTCATGATGTGGTACCTTGTCATAGATTGAGGGAACTGTGAGTAAAATCAAATACAACAATACTCTGCGATGGACTCTGCTTCAAAGAGCTGATGATCTGAGAGTCTATGTCCATTTTTGTTTTTCTAATATTAAAGCCACAGACCACAGTATGCTGCCTAATTATGCACAATAAGCAAAAAACAATGTGTTTGCAATACGGGACAACTAAACATGTTTGTTTGTGAAGCCGATTCGCTACTCATCTGTATTGTTAGGTACATCTCAGACATTTGAGAAGCATTGCGTCTAAGGAAAATAAAAACCTCCTTTAACAAATACTTGCAGCTAGTATCCACATTTATAATGCACATTTTTACTTGGTATGATAATAAAGCAAAGCGTTTTCTGTGTTACAGTCCTGGAGTTAGTGAGAGCGCCAACAGCTTGAGAGTGGCTTGTTGATTCTTAGATTGGCAGGTCTGTCAGCCCGTTCAAATTACATTCCTTTGCTTCAGTTTATATCAAAATGTTTCTTAAACAAGCTTCAATATCGGCCCTTCCATCTTATACAATGACTTGTTTGGTAAATATTTGAAAATACAACATAATGGTGTTGTCAGGTCTTTTTCAGCTAACGTAGCTTATGTACCAGGTTCAGGCTTAACTCCATTAAGAAGCTGTGGAAGACCGTGCCGTGGTTCACAACCTGACTGGAAAACAGTCAGGAAGTCCCAAACTTGAATATCTCCACCAAACTTTGTGAATTTGTCAATTTACGGCTTTTATTTATTTTTTCCTCAACATTTTGCTTGTATAATTGTTTCCCATAAATTGTAATTAGAATATTAGCAAGGGTAAACCAAGTTTGCATGATTGGTTATATACACAGTTTCTGTTTACACATTTGTACATTACACGTGCATTTCCTGTTTTAACTGATGTTCAGCACTTGCGTGACAGTTTATATTTAGGAATGCACTTTCTGGCAGTGCAGGAAGTTTGGTGGTTAGCATGCACGCCACATTTTTGCGGGGTCCCAGGTTCAACTCTGACTGGGGGGACGTATGCTGCATCTCATCCCCCCCCCCCCCCCCCCCCCCCTCTCTCTGCTTCCTGTTGGCACCTCTGCCATTTAAAGTCTGAATAAAGGCACAAAAAGTCACCAAAATAATACTTTAAAAGATGCACTTTCTGTCATTTACTTTGTTTTTCTTTCATGCGTTTTCTCATTTGCGCTCAAAAGGAGTGATTGTTTTTCACAGATGTTTGCTTCGTGCATGACCTCGAATATGATAATTCTTGGCATTTTCATTTCTCTGTAGCAGGTTGCTGAAACAAAGTAACTAACAAAGAACAATTTTAATCTTGCAAATGGCAATTTGCAGCAAACATATTTTAATGAAACTGACTGGTTGACAGCTAGTGATGAGCTTTTACATCAGTTCAGAACCCAATTGCCGATCAGAACTAAAGACAGAGCTTATTCATGTATAAATTAATTTGTCACAAGCACAGTATGATATTGTAATATTTAGGTACTGTAATAGCATCAGACATTTAATTTCTGATGTTCAGCCACTTAAATAAATCTAATGAGTCCAGCAGTGATTAATTTTAATTACCCAAATATGCACTTTTAACAGTATGACTGTCTTTCTGAGTGGAAAATTCCAGTATTTCAAATGTAGCCAATTAACTTTCTATTGCAACCCTTGTCAAATTTTCTTTATTTCTTTCACCTCACTTGTCTCTGTTCAGGGTAAAAGCCTAACAAAGCACGTAATCTACCAAAATTAAGCATTTAAGGAAATGTGTAACAAAAGCTAAACCTTTCTTTTGCATTTTTACACAGATACTTGTCTGCTACATGGTGGTCTTATGTATTTTTCTTTGCCTCACTCCAGGTCATAATTGTGAGTTCTTACCCTGTGAGTCCGGTAATCCCTGTGAGAACGGCGCAGTGTGTGTGGAGGAGTTGGATCAGGACCGTTTTCCTTTAGGTTTCCGCTGCCACTGTCGTCGGGGCTTCACTGGCCCCCGCTGTGAAATCAATGTAGATGAGTGCAGCTCCAGCCCCTGTCTTCACGGCTTCTGCTATGATGGTATGAAACACTTTATCTTGCCAACATACTTAATAGCGCACTGTCAAGATGGAGGCAAAGCATCTGTCACTTTCACAGCCACACATAGACACACAAATATATGCAGCGAATGTGTCAAATTTTGTTCTGTCCACGAGCACTTTTTAATTGGGTCGTCCTTGTAGCTAATGAGTGTGTTATGATAGTGGAGTTCTTCCATCTGATGTGAATATCTAGGACATTACCTGCTGGTTTAGACTTTATCCGTTTCTCAACACATCTGTAAAAGGGAGTCAAGTAAGTTTCAATTGTGTTATGTGAATAATAAACGATAAATGACAAAATTAATAAAATCGAAGTTCAAGGCAGAATGTGTTTACATTTTTCCTGTGCCTATCCAATAAGGATTTACCCTCTTTTGCTCCATCTCTCATCTGTCCTTTTTACTTATCTATCAATTATCTGGAATTATCAAACGCCTCACTTGTTCAAATAAACTGTTCAGCATTCCCTACAGTCAGTTGGTAGGTGTACATTCATTGTAAAGGACAAAAACTGGAAGCAGGTTCCTGAGCTGAAACTAAACCGAACCCTTTCGATACGCACGGTTACTTTGCACCACTTGTACACACTCGCAGTAGATTTCTCAGTAGCTAAATATTTGCGCTGCGGTATTAACGTTCAGCCTTCGCAGCATTTCTGAAATCCTGCCAATGTTGTTTCATCTGGCTCATGCCGGAACAAAGCAGCGATGGCAGTGGATCACTGTGTAAGGCTATCCTGCCCCTCACGGTGCTACAGTAGCCCTCAGCCAGCTGTCTTGACTAATCTTGAGTGCAGCCAGTTCGCCTAAGGTTAGTGAAGCAGGCCTCGAGGACCTATTGGCCAGCGCTCAGCAGCCAGCCAGCCAGCCAGCCAGCCACCAGGGAGACCACTGCATAGCCACAGTGGCTGAGATGAGTAATGCTGCTGCCACCCAGGACCTAAAGCATTTAATGAGAGTAATAGCAGCTACACGCACCAAGACAGAGTGACAGCGTAGATTACGTGGTAAATCTTTGGGATAATGAAGAATCCTGGGACCCTGACTGGGGAAGTAATAAATTCACTCCTGTAAGAACTGCAATTACCTCTGTCAGTGGCTGCCTGTACACCAGTGTTGTGTTGGAGAAACAGAGTGAAGCATCCCTCTTTAACATCATTAATAATTAACCAGAGGAAGGAATGCATTATTAGATTTGGGAGATTCTAACTTCTGATGGAAGAAATAGGCACATTTGTAACATCTGAATAAAGAATGACCCTCGAATGGGGTTTTCTCCTTTGCTGCACTGCTCCCCCCACTCAGTCAGCGCGTCGCAACGGACAGCCGGTGGATGAGAAAAGTGATAGGTGAGAAGAGGACTCAACAGCCATTCCAGACAGGTTCATTTAAAGGTGGTTACTGCGTCCCACTTCGTCAGACTGATGAGAGGGAGTTTTTAGCGGTCACACAGATTCAGCAATTCCAGCTCTGACTGATACAGCAGAACACTCCAACTGTAATTTCTTTTTTTAAGAATAATGCAATCAACCACTTGGAGTGATTATGCTTCATGCTTACCTGTCTAAGGACGTATGACCTGATAGCTGAGTGAGTTAATTTATGATGCAACATGCTGTAACTGTCCTAATGATCCTCTCTCAGTTGTAGATGGCTTTTATTGCCTTTGCAGTCCTGGTTATGCTGGGCTGAGGTGTGAGCAAGGCGTCGACGACTGTGTGAACAGTTTGTGCAGTCCTAACTCTGTTTGTAAGGACCTCCATCTGGTGAGTAGACATTTCTGTTTGGCAGTATAACAGAGTGATATAATGGCCCCTGAAAGGCTTGAAAATTGTCCAGTGGCCTGTAAATTGCTACATTTGGTATCTCATTGAAAAACACAAGAGATTTCATAAAATATTGACAGACTTGAATCACATATGGTACTGCCTATTACATTTGATGACTGTCCTGCAGTGAACATTTAAAAAGCATTTCTGTAAAATACATAACAAATGATGGTTCAAAAAGATAAGTACTAGTGTATAATTTAAAGGAACAAAATGCATACATGGACTTCCCATCTGCTACAGGTGGGCTACGATCAGGTGTGTAGACAAACTGCCTGATTTCTTTGTTCCTGCTGGCCAACTTTAATGTTTCTGGCTTAAGAAAGAAACAGAAAATGCCTAATCATCTTTTCTAATGCCCCTCACAGTTGTGTTTCCCGATAGACTTTTCCAATGAGCCAAAATAACCAAAACTGCAGCAGAGTATCGAGACTCTACAATATGAAATTCATATTCATTAGTGTCCCTCTTTTTGAATGAGTCCAATTTTTATTTCAAACCTAGAAAAAGTGAATCAGATTTAAAAAGATTTTTTTTGGTCTGGGATTAGCATCCAGATAACTAGATATATGTATAAGTGCTTAAAAAGCTTAAAAAGCTTCAAAGTGAATAGTTTTTCATGAGGTTTTCATGTAGCCGCCTCACCTTCCATTAGCGCCCCTACATTAACGGCATTTTTTGAGGAAATTATACTTGTCAATGCCAAAATGTCACGACTTAGTGCGTCTTGCTGCGGAACTAGACAGAGCACTTACAGCACAGCTCATTGGCCATAGCTCGCACGGCCATGGCTAACCTGATGTAGTTAAGTCTCAGTTGATGGACGTTATTTGAAAACAAAAGGCAGGCTTGGTTTGCCTTTTGGCTACAGCGTCAGGTGATTCTCAGTGAGTGCTTGCTGAAGCAATAAATGAAAACAAGTTTAGAAAAATCCGGGCATTAAGTTGTTCATCAAAGATCAGGCGATTTTCTTTTTAGGACGTTGTGTGTGTGTGTGTGTGTGTGTGTGTGTGTGTGTGTTTCAGTCTTTCAGGATTGATGTCTACCTATCATGATGCCCACACTTGGGTATAGAAAAAATCAACTTAAGAGTTTACTTTCTGCAAGGGGCAGCTCTATTTCTGTCGTAATTCAAGTATTTTTTTAAGCCAATAACATTGATCTGTTGCAGCTGCAAAAAGGCCTTGGGAGCTGCATGCTGCTCACAAACTGTGCAATGAGTACCAGGGGCCTTTTTTCCCAACAGCTGCTTATTTTCTAACAGATTGCAGTAGTAAAACAGATGTGTCATAGATAAAGTCTTTGGGTTTGTTTCTTGTTTTTTTTTTATTTAATATTCTGGCAAAGATGAATAACTTATACTCCAGACTTAATATTCTTGTTTAAAATATATCTGTGCCCTCAAAAATTAGTGCATAATAAATGTAAGAAAGATGAGATCGTTTGGGCGGCCTGTAGAGGCAGAATGGTTTCCAAAAAAAAAAAAAAAAAATGAAGAAAGAAGTGTTTTCTTACATGTATTTCATAACCCTCTCATCAGCGCAGTAGCAATGGTGTAATCATCGAGTTGTTTTTAGACTAATGTGAATACAGTTTGAATACCAAACTTCAACATCTCAAAATCAGATTTTTTAAACTTAGGCGTTCTCCGTGACCTTCTTCCACAGCAACTGATGAAATAACGATCCGTATTTGATTTAGCATATTAACTGTTCATCAAAACTAATAAGAGTCAGAACCGTGCTTCGAGTTTCAAAATCAGCTTGTCTAGTCAACTAATTGTGGTCTTTATTGTAGAGCTTTTGTATCCATAAACAAGAGGTAAGCTGGTGTGTACTTTTGCTGTTATCAAGACGCGTCTTTTATGGAAAGTGCTACTGTAGTCATTTTTGGATATCTGAAGGACAAATGTCCTTTTTCCTCCTGGCAGTCTACAAGGAATTCTAAGCTTTCAAAACTGCCCCAGCACAGAGTCCTCTTTGAAACATTTCAGTGTAATTTTCAAGGATAAGCTGAACCCTCCAAATCCAAACACAAAAGGACACACTGCGTAAAAAAGAAATGAGCTGTGATATGAGTGATGTAATGAAATTTCAGCCATTATTTTTCAAGTCCTGCTGTTCTGTTTCACCAGTTTGTGTGTTTTTTGTTAGTTTTTTTTCCTTCTCATCAGTCAAATAAGGAGAGATTTGGAAAACCCTTCATATAGGCTTGTTTACATTGCAGCCATTGCTCTCTCTGAACACTGTGTCCCACAGAGCTTTAGCTTATTTTGGAGAATTGCAGTCCCTGAAGGTGACTTAGCAGCAAAAATGAGATTATGTTCTATTGCCAGGGGTAAGGAATTGGAGTCTCCTGGAGGTATCTAATTTATCACAAGATGACGGCATTTTCTCTCCACAACCGTAGGCCCCACAGTGTACAAATTATATCAGACAAAGTTTAACGGCTCCCCTCCAGTGTATGAAATACATATTAGCATGCATTCATCCTGCAGCACCCAGGACCTTTTAGGTGGGATGTTGGCAATGAAAAGTCCAGGGGAGAGGAAAAAAAAAAAAAAAAGCCCTCGACCATATGACAACCTTCATCATGTGCGCAAAGAGGAAGTAAATGAAACTCGTCCAAACAAACCATTCATCTCCAATGTCATGATTAATTATCATAAAGTAGATTGCAATGATGAAATAAAGAACAAGTGATCCATATCCATCGACTGGAGGAAAGAAAAAAACGGAAAAGATTAAGAAGGATAGGAAAATATATGTAGCTGTTTATTTAAGTGTGTGTGTGTGTGTGCGCGCGAGCATGTGCTTGCATATGTACAGTTTCTTTTTAACATACAGTAGACGCAATGTATTCATTGGCTCTAAAGAGAAATGCTGACAAATCTTAATGAAACATATTTTGAATGCTTACTTGCCTATGAAATTTCCTCTCCAGAGAGAATATGCAGTGGTAATATTGAATGCCTGATAAGAAAGGCTTGCACCGCATACCTTGAATGGCACAGAAAGAAACAGGCTTGTATTTTATCCAGGGGGTGGGTGGTAGGAGGAATACATCTGCATAGCAGTAATGTGAAAATTTAAGACAAGCATGACTCTTCCACAGTTTAAACAGATTTCCGCAAGAAATTTTCTTTTTTTTTTTTTTTTTTTTCTTTTAATTTCCGAGTGGGAGGTTTTATTCTGCAGATTTTTTGATGAAAATTTGATCAAGTACATTAAGCATTGTTGCATTTGTTATAACGGGTTTAAATAAAGTGAAGAAATAAGTAGCATAATACCTTCTGAGTGCGTCATATAAATATAATTAACAATTTCTATATAGTATGGTAATAGCTTAAAGGAGTGTGTTTTTTTGTTTTTTAATAAATATGACTATAACTAGCTTAACATACTATAACAAGACAAATGTAGATTTAAGGTGTTGATATATTTCACTGTTAATTTAATACAGCTCGTATCTTTTTTTGTGTGTGTGCATTTCAGAGTTATGAGTGCTTTTGCCATCCTGGCTGGGAGGGGGAGTACTGCCAACAAGAAATTGATGAATGTTTATCGCATCCCTGCAAAAACAACGCCACCTGCACAGACCTTCTCAACGGCTACAAGTAGGTGTTTGAGCTGGCTCGAGGGCACTGTCCTCACGAGGTGCATCACCCACTTAATAAGTGCGGAAAAAGAAGCTGCTCAGAGATAGCAATATGTCCTTCCACTGGCAGCGGAGATAATGAATTGCAGATGGCAGGTAAAACAAATGAGTCAATCAATGGCTCACAGCATGAAAAGGTTTCAGGGGATCTGTGACTCATTGGAGGAAAAAGCTGGTGTATCTGCTTCAGCTAATAACCCCCCCTCCCACCACCCACCCCCCTCACCCACCCCACAGACACACACTGTCTCCTCCCGCTGGGGTGATGTGAAACTGCTTCAGGTGGAAAAGTTGGGGGATGGAAAGGAATGCGTTGTGGAGTGGTTGGTAGTGCTCGGGTACTCACTGCCACCAAGTGGAACAGTCACCTGCTTTAAGAGAAGATACTTCAGTGCCGCCCCTCCCGTCTCTCTATCTCACTCTCTCCCCGCCGCTCTCTGTCTCTATCTCAACATTCATACACTTAATCCCCACTCAGTGCTCTAACCTCGTGTGTCCTACATTCGGCTGCCCAGAATTAAAAGCCGCTCTGACCAGTTGTAAAATTAACCTGTAAAATCCCAAACACTGTCTGTAGAGAACAAATATCCAGGAGGGTAGTAACGACACAGAGTAGAAATACTACAGTTTGTATAGAAGCGTGCAAGATATATTCATGTACATATATATATATATATAGTCCCATGAATTATTTAGCGGTTAGGGTTTACAGAGTCTGCAGTAACACATCCTCTCTCCGGTTTGTCCAAGGTGTTTGTGCTCACCGGGGTGGACAGGTGTGGACTGTGCAGAGGATGTGGATGAATGTGATTCTGGGCCCTGTCTAAATGGAGCTCAGTGTCAGGAGTCAGACATACCAGGGGAATTCTCCTGCACCTGTCCCCCCTTCTTCAGCGGCCCCCTGTGCAACCGGCCTTATGACCCCTGCGACCCCTCCCACAATCCGTGCCTGCACAACTCCACCTGCCTGACACGCTCCAATGGAACTGCCTACTGCAGATGCCCAGCTGGTGAGTGAACACTGCGGCACAGCTTTATGCTAATACCACTTTTTATTTTCAAGTGTAACTACATCATGTTGTGCAGTAGGTTACTATAAGGAGATTAGGCTTTAAAAATTACAAAATAAAGCAATGAAAAAATCACAAGTTAAGCGTTTGCAGCATAGATAGGTTCTCGCAAGAAGATGAAAAATATTCCTGTCACAGTTAAGCATGTATCGTTTGTATCTCTTCTCTGAAAACTATGAGCTGTTCCAAAAAGTTACACTATCATCACAGACGAGCCCTGACACTGAAAAAATGTGGCACATAAATACAGTAAAGGTCTTCCTACAAGGAGGATTTAACATGATCGAGTCAAGCAAAAAAAAAAAAAAAATTACAAACTTTATTTCATGCTCTGCTGCTATCTGGGAGGAGTACTACAGCTGGAATCTGGCCATTTCCTGATTATATGTTGAAAAAAGAATAAAGAATAAATAAATTATTTTATCCATCCATCTTCATTCACTTACCTGGGGTCGGGTCACGGGCTGTTTTTTCATTCAACTTTTTGAACAAAGGGTAACGGAAAAGCTGACTTTGAGCCTTTTTACTTCGTATTGGAGTGACTTGTCTAATACTTTATTTTGGTCTGTGTTTGTCCTGATTACATAACTCCAAATAACTAAGAACAGCTAAAACAAGCTGAGTTGTACTTCACATTTGTGTACTAACTTTAGTATGTAGGCACTACCATGCTGCCACCTGGTTATCCTTCGGCTCAAACAGTCTGGCCCAGGCCACCCGGCACTGTGTTCAATTAAATTATTGCTGTACAAAACAATATCACCTAAAGCCTGCATTTACTCTGGCTACATCCCATTAACCAAATGTGTACTTATCGGCACTTAAAACACTTGGCATGTCATTGAATTCAATTCCCTGCAAAATAGTTATTTCTCTTTTGCATAATGTTGTTGCTCATTTTCCTTTCGTTCACTCATTAACTGTCCAAACAAGTCATCTGGGTAAATCCATTAACTCCCCTCCCCACGGCAAATAAGGAAAGACCTTTTAACCCTGCCTCTTGCCATTTACCATGTAATGGTCATAGAAAGAGTACTGACAATAAGCTCAACAAAGGCCTGAGGGCGTAGCGGGATCTCTCTCCTACTTGGCTGTGTTGTTTCTGGGTGTCGAGCCGAAAGATGATCTGCTTGCACCTTTCTAGTTCTGGTGTGGCGTCTGCTTACCTTGAATACATAAACTAATTAATGTTATAATGTGCGTCATCATGTGTGATCCTCCTGGTGCTTTAGAAGCAAAACATAGGTAAGCTATAATTAAAACATGATTTTACATACAAGGCATATCAATTATGCATAAATATGTTGCCATAAAAAATGTGTCAAACTATAAATCCACTGTGAATGTTTGTTCCATTGCAGCCTTTAAGTGTTTCAGCATGCTCCATGCACAGTAATCTAATAAATGTTGATATACTTGACCATATGCATATTAAGAAAATAAGTATTGTTCAGTTATTGGTAGGCCTAAATATTATTAGCAAGAAAATTAAGCTTTGCAATCGATATATAAAACTGACTACAACGTGTTTATTTCCAATTTTTCCCTTTCCATGATATTATGGCAACCAAGGGGCAACACATCCACGGGCTAAAGGGATACAAAACATGTTTTATGGATGTTTTCACGCAATTATTTTTGGGTCCTTGGTGCTGAAGCAAATCCCTGCATTCAAAGACTGCTTCTTTTGGCAGCTTGTTTGAGTACAGGACTAGTATCACAGAGTGTATCAAGTGCAAACTTCTTAATTTCATCCTTCACCAGAGTGCTGAGGTAGTTCGAGTCAACTCAGATTCATGTCTATGGCACTGAATATACAACAGCATTTCACAATGAGAGATCAAACAGTCAATAGAAACAGCTCAGTCTGCCGTTGAAGCCAAATTCACTTCTTGCTGCCAATTCATGTGCTAAGTAAGTAGTTCGATGACCATGATTTACCAAATTGGCAAAAATATGCCTAAATACTTTACAACTTGTATTGTGCATTGTCACAGTTCCCATCTGTTGTAATCCTTGCGTCTAAGATAAAAACTCACACAGCAGGGTCGAAACCACAGCCAGTGAATATTTAAACCTTGAAATGTTCCCCGCCATACTAAACAGACATATATTATAAGACACACATAAGCGATCTGATCTGTTCGGGTTTTTCTTTCACACACACACATGCACATCTGAAATTCAGCACATTTATCTCTTTCATTTTCACTTCACAAGCTCTGCCAGTTCATGTTAACCAAAAAAAAAGAAAAACAGAAGGCACAGAGCAATGAAAATGGCTGCTTATTTGAAATGCCCTGTAAGCTCTCTAATTACGGAGGAATTATAAACAATATGTTTTAACATTCAATTTATCAACATGAAGGTCACGGCTATGGGATTGTGCTGTACCTAATGGTTGTGTCAGTGCAGAGATGAAAAGATGTTGCTAGATATAAATAGAGCAGCTGGGTTAGTTTCAGAAGGCTTCCTTGGAGAGGAATAGGAAATTAGGTGCTGGCTGCATACATTACACCAAGAGCTTTGCGTGGGCTTGGTCGTTTTCACTTCTCACTACTCTCCATTATTATTCACCATAAATCCATCCTACAAAGCTACAACACAACAAACACAGAACTGTTATACAACCGATGGCCCGATCACGGCACAACAATTTTCCTCACTTTTTATTTCCCATTCAGTGTAGGTTATCAGTCAAGGAAATTGTGTAGGCTTTACATTATTCCCAGGCCTAATTAAATTAGAATTTGTCTGCCCGAGTCTGCCAGATTTACTGCCATAAGCAGCTCTCATCCCACACACCAAAGATGGACACCACAGAGTGAATATTGTGAAGGTTAACTTGTAGAAGAGCAACATTGAAAAACATTTTTTCTGTGGCCTCTACCAATACTTATGAACTATTTTGCCTTGACTGTATAGACATTTTTTGTTTTGAAACTTACTGAATTAAGGAAAGGGAGACCCATTATGGATATGACTTAAAAATGGACAAATTTCAGCTAAGACCTTTGTTGTGTAATTGGCACAGTGTCCACTCCTACAGCAATGTGCGCTAACAACAAACTTGGGTGCCCCCTGGAGCCGGCTCACCCATCTACTTGTAGTTGTTATGTTTAACTCCAGAAACCTCTAATTTACTTTGAGATACTGAACCTCATCTAATGAAATTAAAGCACCACAGCGCATATCCGCTGTTGCTGCACATCGCAAATGCCACAAGCTACTCATTTCCAACTGCAGCTCACTCAAGCCCACACGGTTGACACTATACAGACAGTCTGGGTGCTTGTGTATGTGCACAGTTGGAAATCACTGCAGCTGCGCCACGGTAAAAGATGCCTTAGGGCAGATATGAAGGTGCCTGTATTATGGAATACAGTTGTTTGACTTGTATTTTCCAAATGTACAGCATGAAGCTGATAATTGTAGTTGCAGTTTAGTGATTTCGGGTGAAATGGATCATTTGAAAGGCTCAAGCTTATCTGGAGTCTGTGTCGAGCTGAGAGTACTGACATGTTTGTTGTTGATTATTAGGATGTTATAGTCAAAACAAACAAACAAAAAAAGACAGTTAATGATAAAAAACAAAAGGCCCGACCCTGCATAAGGGGATGAAGATGGATGGATAGCAGCAAGTAAATGTATCATTGGTTAGTTTTTATAATTCTCAAATATCTATCCTGGAAATGGCCTCAAAAATCTGGAAGCAACGGGCGGGGCAATGTCACAACAATTATTCAAACAAACTGGGAAGTATCTCTTCATTTTTTGTATCCTGAATCTGAACGCGTCTTTATCTCTGCTTCTCTTCTGGTACTTAGTCTGACAGGATTCTACTTTTTAGCTAGTGGTTGATTGAAGAGACACTTGTAGCAAATGTGAAGATGCCCAGGAGACAATGTTAATAATCTCTTAGTGGATGGTCACTGTCATATTTTTTTTTATGGCCAGTCTTAAAACAATATCCGATAGCAGTTGACAGAGTACTTTTATAAAAGATAAGCACTTTACCATTGCCTTTAATGATCAGTTTTCTTAAAAGCTGTGGTAAAGACCAGGAGTGCAGCCATAGGTTTCCCAAGACAATTCTCTCTAGACTATTTCAGGTTCACAAAAAAGGGTGATGATGCAAGTTCAGTGTTCATCAATTGAACAAAATCTAAGAGGCAGCCATTATGAGGTGCCGACTGGGAGTGCTGTAGCGTTAAAGGGGTCTGTAAAGCAGCTACAATGGAAATAAATTTTGTCTACAAAGGTATACTGTGAGAACCTGGAGGCCAGAATAAAACCAGAGCCAGCTGAAAGATTATTCTTAAAAGAAAAAAAGAAAAAAAAAAGCAAGGAAGCAGCCATCCTCTCTTGATTGTAGAGGGCTCCAGCAGGAAGTTTTTTGTTCTTCCTAGCAGTGATTCTCTGCCACGCTCCTGACCAGGAGGCCTAAGTCATCTTGCCTGACCAGCACAGATGTTCCACTTTCCTCTTAATGAGGAGCCTCAGCAGGGAGTGCCAAAGCTGATAGAAGAGCAACCTGAAAATGGGAGACTTAGGGTAGAGGTTGGGGGCAGGGGTTAGTGGCCGACAACCACAACAAATGAAACGGACATGCACAGCACAGGGCAGAGCTACAGCTGATTCAGAGTTCTGTACACAGTCAATAGGCTTGGCCGTCCTTTCTCAGTTTGCCGAAGAAGTCGCTCAGAGCGGGTCTGGACAACAGCAGAACCCTCTGCAAATACACATCGCTGCCACAAAATCTGTCTTCATTGCACAAAAATATAGTATCTGTGGCACGTTAGCACCTTTTCAGTCACAGCGATTACAGGTCAGTTCAGGAGTGTTTTATTTATCTACTTATTTTTGGAAAGTACACCATTAGCTGGCCATCCTTTATCCTTTGTACATTGTCAAACAGTTACAGATAACATTCAATAGAGATGTGCACCAAAGACACCTGAAAACATTGAACCTTCTAACTAAATACAACGCCGATTTTAGCCCTTGAACATTTATAAATACTAATTTAGAATAATACATTTTGGATTTGTGGCAAATTTTCCTTGTAGAACAGTATGAATGGCACTTTCCGTTTATCCTTCTTGTCTAAATGTTCTTTGAAATTGCAGTTGGTTGGATGACTTAGAGAGTTAACAGCTCACATTTTGACGATTCTATATTAGAAGACCACTGTGCCAATGTAGCACTTCATGTTTTAGATTGATTTAAGATTTCATAATATGTCTTGTGATCTTTCATCTGCATTAGAGTGCCTATACCACGTTTTCATTTGGTTGACGCTGGTGGGCATATTTCAGTGTTTGAAATGAGTTATTTGACAAGGGGACAACTGCAATGCCTCAAGTCTATTTCAAGTGGAGAAATATGATTCTTGCAGCAAAGTGAATTAATCCAGAAACATTGTGTGGTCTCTTTACATGCAAAAACCATTTGGTCTGTATGGTTCAGAGTATCCCCAGAGGTGCTCCTGGCCAGATGGAGAACAAACCCCTTTATTTGCATGGCATGCTACACTAGCCTTCACCTTCTACAAGATTGAGATTGTGTCCTATCAAACAGTTGGTTAATGAGCTGCTGTGAAGCTGTGCCAACAGGAGAACTGACACACACCTAATATGATATTGAAAAAGATGTGTTGGGGTACGTGTTGGTGGAGACGTGTTGGAAAAGCCGGTCCTCGCCTCATTCATCCCGAGCGATTTTTTTATTTATTAAATATTAATTTTTAATTTTTTTACAGAGGATTTAAGAAACGGGAGATGTGTATCCGTGCCAGATGTCCTGGCAGATGTATGTTACTGTCAATGACCTTTTTCCCTCGCTCAGTGTCGTGATTAAGATCATAATGTCCTATTACTTTTTGGGCTTACACTGCTAAATACAGTCAGTTCCATTCAGCTGAACTCACTGCATCTTTTGTATTTCATTGTGTGCCATTGTCGATGGAGAAAGATTTATCTGATCCTCTTCATACACTCTGCTCATAAATTTCTCTCAAGCAACCCACATTCATGGTCCTGCTTAGCATATTATCATAAGATGTTTCATAATAAAAACCTTTATTGAAGGAGGAAATTGTCACACTGAGATAAAAATCGCTTTTAAAGACATGTCCTGGTTGAGATATTGTAGCAACAGTATCTAGAACATAGAGGTTTCATTTAACACTTAGAATAATGAAAAAATTTATAATCTGTTGACTTTTGATTCGTTCAGGAAGCCTCTTTCATGATTCCTCTGTGAGAGATCAAAAGTATCTCTCCCACAGATGTCAACTTCTTTGGCAACTTCAAGTTGTTAGTCCACAGAAACATAAATTCTTACCTTGTAAAGAAGAATGGGCATTGTGCCGTAAACTGAATATTGATCGGAATTCTTTACAAAGAATTTCTGCTGAAATGTCCTGCTGGTCATTTTCTTAAGATTTAGACAAACAATGTTGGCTTATTTATCAATGCTTCTCTTTCTCCGTAAAGCCAACCCTAGGAATGACTGACAAAATAGAAGGCAAATTAAAACATTTCCGAAGTATACAGCAGGGAGAAATAAAAGTTCTTGAGTTGTGATGAAACAGAATAATATGTTAGTATAACTTGGAGTGAAGTCATGAAAGTAAAAATTCTGTCAAATTGAAACTCTTTGACACTGCATACAGCATCACAGTGCCATTTGGCAAAGTAGTAGTCTAATGTTCTGAAAGCGATGACCCGCAGAGAGGCAAGAAAATATTAAAATGTCGCAGGTGTTGAGTCTCAGTATGAGTGTGTGCCCCTTCAGCGAGCAAAGATCTCAGCACACTAGTGATATTCCACTGCTGAGGCCAAAAGGTGATTTTTTTTATTTTTTATTTTTTTCCCTTCCATTTTAGCTTTGAGATCTCTGTTTCCAGTGGCATAAAAAAAAAATAAAAAAAATAAAATAAATAAATAAACAACCCAGACAGAAAAGGCATCAACAGGCACATCATGCTATCACGGGTTTTCCCTTTTGTATAAATTGACAGTCATTTTGGTGTTTGACCCCTGAATCTTCCACAGCAGGTAAAAATACTGAAATGGTCCAGACATTTGGAGGTAAGCCAAAGTGCTGAAAAAATATCCGCATTCTATGGCATAGGATTAGATTGAGGTATTAAAGGGATGATATTTGTCTTTTAGTGGTTCATGTGGTGGCGCCAAAGGGATCAGGCCAGCTGCCCAGCAGCTCCACCATCAGACGCAGTCGGTGCGTGTAAAAGTGGAAAAGCACTCTCTGCATCTCATGAAGTCAGTTGCTCTCAGTGCAAGGTGACCTAGATGACCTACATGAGGGAGTGTGTCTGTATCAAGTCAGAGTACTCTTTCATTTAATAGATGGTGTGTATTTGCTGTGGAAATCACGACTTCTCTAATTATATACAAACTCATCTCCCCTTTTAGTGTTAAATGTAGGGTTACGGATGTGTATAGATATTGTCGATGTGCATTTTGAGAAATACAACTTATTTTCTATGTCTTTATGTTCACAATATTACTTTAGAATAATCACGATAATATTTTACGCAAATGGAGCTAGTGCAGCAATTAGATGACTCTGTAGTCATAATCACAATTTTACAGCGTGCCATTTGTAAGAATTTCAGACAGCTGCGAATGCAGAAAAATAAAAACTCCATATGTAAACAGTGAGCATTGTCTTAGCCAGAGAGTACCTCCAGTTAAGTACTTGCACACCACTGTGAGGAAAAGGTTAGTGACTTCATTTATACATAATTTATAAAAATAGGCCCAAGGCCAGTGACAGCTATACAGTAAACACGTTTAAAATAAACTCAGTGTTTAATCATTTTGTGCCTTCATTATCATTTCTGAAGAGGTGGTCCAGGTGTGTCGGGGAAATTTGCTGCAGAGCTTTATCTGCAAAAAGATTTCTATTCTTAACCCACTTATTCAAGTAACCCAGTTTTTGGGCAGTTCTGGTAGACATCCTGTGCATTTTTATCACAAAGAATAAATCTTTGATGACTAATCTGATATTGTTTTACTTTACTTTGTGTGTCTATTTTTGGTGTAAATTTCCCAAATGTTATTCTTTGTTGCCCGGAGCTGGTGATGCCGCTGCCTGTGAAGTCAATTTTTCTTTTGGAACTGATGGCTGTAGTACATATTTGTCATCTATTCTTCTGATAGAGTCTTACGCAAGACTTTATTTTTGTTGCCAGCGGTGTTGCTTCATTTTCGAGAGACAGCATGTAAATCATCTAACTGGATTTCAAAAGCAAACCAAGATCTACAGCAATTCTCTGTGCAATGAAGGATCGCTGTGGCCGCGCTCTTCCATTTTCCTTTTTCCTTTTTCTTTCTGTGCTAAATCAAACTCCAATGTTGACACATTTTTCATGTCAGCAAAAAATCTTCATATACAATGCTATCAAGTCAGTTTTTCCTTCTTGCCTCAGAAGGAAGCTCCTGCTCCGTCAAAGACAGTAACATACTGTTCCTGCAGAGATTCCTTGGTGGCCACCGAATATGAAATCATTTTTGATTCCTGTGTCTAATTTTTTATTTTTTTTTTTCACGAGGCATGTATTTCATGCATGAATTCATGATGTAGAGTATTCATCTTTGGTGGATGCATGATTACGAAGCATCTTACGTCCCAGGTTGACTGTTTGGCTTGTGGGCTGCGTGAGATGAAAGCTCCTGAGGAGTTCAAAATAAGTTCTCAGGAAGTGGGTTGCGCCTGTATGCCGATGTTAAACTACTGAGCTTCCAAGCAACTGTAACCCATGTGTAATTAACAGTGTATGTAATTCATCGTTAATTACTGGTTCAGGTTCATCTTTGATGAATCTAGGAGGGGTGTCGTGTGTTAGTTCAGGTGTTATCATTCAAAGCACTGCACTGACTCGCCCAATCCACAATTTCAGAATAAAATGAACATTGAAATCAGAACGCAACACAGCCTAAGTGACAAACACTTTGATGTTAGAGTATGATGCATTTAGGTTTCATCAGAAAACTGTGGACTGATCATGGGATCATTGACGTCTGACATTGATTTAATATATGACGGCACACAGATGACACCTCAGACAATAAAAGCTCAATCTATATTGTACAAGTGCTAAGCAATATCACTGCAAATGACCCATCTCTGAGAAACTGCTAATATCAGGCTGACAGCAACTTTGATAAGAACACTGGCCACAAATGTAACAGCCAAACTCAAATTCACACAGTTAAAATGAAGATGTCGCTCACATTTCAATTGAAATGTCCATCAAGGTTAGTTCGAAAATCCACCAGGGATTAACCACAATTTCTCCCCCTCGGAGACATGCACCGGCAGGAGCGGTGATCGCGTACTGAAGCTCCAGCCAGATGATGGAATGACTGCGTGAGCACGCGCCTTGGGTATCCCGCTCTGTACTCTGTCAAAGAGAAGCCTCCAGTCACTGCTTAGTGGCAGAAGATGCATTACAATGCAGTGACATTCGAAATAGTCCCCGAGGTGCTCCACCATTGCTTTGACTGACAGACCAGCTTGCGAAACTTGTGCTGTCCCATAATTCACCAGATGCTCTGTGCTCTCTGTGGTCTCACGGATTCCCTCTGTTCTTACGTCCCAAGGTGCACAGAGTTTTGTCAGTGTCACTATCTAATTTTTTTTTTTTTTTTTTTTTTTTTTTGAGATCATCGCTCTAGTCCCATTGGAAATTCTTTGTTCATTTTAAACACAATGATACACAGTACAGATTATTCAGTTGGTTTAGCAAATTTTGCTTGCCGTGCTCCATTTACTTGCAGAGCAATTTTTATGCAACAAACCTTGACAATTGATACCATTGAGCCTTATGAAATCACAAAGAAATCCACAATTTTTGATCCATGCAATTTCCAGGCAGCGAAATGACAAAAATTGTGGCCATTAGAGTATTATATAGTGTTATCTCCTGATAGGTGGTATCACTGCAACGTGTGGGAGACCCTCAGACTTCTATGGTGACCTTAAGGGAAAATAGAGAAAAGTGTCATGCAGCAATAACAAGACAGTGGTAGGATATAATATAATACGCAGTAAAATTATATATATAATAACATGATGTCTCTTTGTCAAAAATATCTTTAAGCAAGCTCAAAATGGTTAATACAAGCTGTCAGCTCAGAATTACAGTTAATATGAGCCAAAAGCCATTAAAGTTAAAATACTGCATGTATAACTCTAACTTGAAGCAGCAGGAGTGGCATAATGAGACAAGGAAACAATACAGCGCTAACGATCATTAAATGCTTGTTTTATTAACCCTTTGTTGGATGCTAGTCCCGCCTTTAATTATGCACGGCAGATGGTGCTCTGCAGGGACAGCACAGTAGTCATCCTGGGTAGTCCGAGCTTTGAAAGGAGTTTGGATATCACAGCGTTGAGGAAATGGTATCTCTGTATTTTTGTTAATAGCGTGCAAAGCCAGAAGCAGTCAGAGAAGGAAACAACAGGAAACGTTGGCTGTACACAACACAAGACAGGCTTATTTTCTCGTCCTTGGTTCAGGTCTCAATGTCCCATCCTTTCATTTTAGAGGGAGTTTGACCAGTTTATGCAGCTGGAGTCTTCTGACATGCAAACAGTTTGAATGTATTTTTTTTTATATATTTACCACAAGCAAGAGGAAAATTCAGACCACTTAAAGTCTCCTTTTGTAATGTCTGTAATTTTCAGTTTTCTTTAAATTGCCACAGCAGTGATTGTTAGAAAAATGACATTATATGGCATCAAGGGTGAATATGTAGCTTCTAACAATATCACCAAACACTTATTTTTTTAAACTGGACCACTAAATTAGTGTAATGTTTTTCTAGATTGGTTTATAATCAATCGTGATATTTAAATAACGTATTTAGAAATGATAGCGGTTCTCAATTGATAAGATTCAGTATATGTGTCAATCAGTCGCATCCATGCCATATGAAAGCAAGGAATTGTACAATTTTTCATTTATGAATTTATGTTACTTCACAGAAAACTGAAATGCATTTAGATAATTTTTTTTCCCAGCTGAAAACCAGACCAGAACAAGCACTGGTGAAATACCTCCCTGCCAGGCAGGACATTGTAGTTTCACAGGCTGCCATCAAAAGTACAACCAAACATCCACGTTGATCTGCTTAGCCATCCGGCCCCTCAACCCCCTAATGAACAAGAGCAAAAGAGCTCTTGGGTTTAGGCTCTCCCTCTTAGCCTAACTTAACAAGATGTCCCCTTCCTCGACCGCTTTCTCTTTCTCACACACAGACGCACACACACGCGGTAGCACACGCAGAGACACACCTCCCAAACCCCAAACCACTAACCCTCAGACCAATCTGTCTGTGGCACTGAAGTATTATTAGACTTACACACTCTCAAAGGGGAAACAGAGAGTGCTGAGAGCTGGAAGATGAGATATGCAACAGGGGCTACTAGTTCCATTAAAATGGCACTCACTGGGGCCTTTGTTATCATCGGCCCTGACGTTTTCAGGGTGTTGTGGGGCTTGCTGATCCATGACCATCTCATATATCTTTCAGGATTTGAAGGAAGTTGGTGTGAAATTGACACCAATGAGTGTTTCTCAAATCCTTGCCAGAACCAGGGTGAGTGTGTGGACCAGGTCAGCAGTTACAGGTAAAGTGTTACCCATAATCAGCTTTACATTTCTTAAGAGGCAAGGAACTGTGCTGGCTTTGTGGTGACAACTGCTAATCTGGATTATAAAAATTTTAAATCTGCAAAGGTCATTCTGCCATTTTGGTTGTAGATTACCCAGAGTTAATACATTTGTTCTGCGTTGGGATTCTGTCTTGACCTTATTTAATAGCTAAAGAAAAGTTAAACTGAAACTAAAATCATTCGAAATTGCCAAGAATAAAAAAAAAAAAAAAAAAAAAATCCACTTCAGCCTCAGTTATCATACAGATTTTGGAATTAGTTAAACAGCATGACGTATGTGCAGTTAGACTTAATATGATGTGTAATTAGCATAATTAAATTGCTTGATATTGATTTTTTTTTTTCACACCATGCATGTGTCAATAGCAAATGGACAGATCGTCTGAGACAAAAATATCAATATAAATTGATTTTTCTGTTGCAGCTGTGATTGTAAAATGGGATTTGCTGGCCTTCACTGTGAGGAAGACATCAATGAATGCACCTCGAGCCCTTGCCACAATGCTGCCATTTGTCAAGACCTTTTGAACAAGTAAGTGCGAATATAATAATAAAAAAAAAAAAAAAAAAAAAAAGTTTGCGCCTTATTCGTTGTGTGCTTTAAAAAAAAAAAAATCAAACATCAATAAAGGCCAGGCAGTATTAATTTCCTGGGTCTTTTTGAAAGGTTTTAGCTAAAGAAAGAAACCCAAGGTTGTGGCATTCATCTTCAAAGTGTTCCGGTTTACGTAACACGCCTGTCTTCATCCTTGACATACATAAACTGCTATTCTAAAGACAGAGTGAAAACAGCAAGAACACATCATGTATCCAGATTGGGCTTCACTCCACTGGTTGGTGCTTCTCTCTGCTGTGCTTAATGGGAGCCCCGGGGCTTCCAGGCTTAGTCGGACAGATGGGTAGAAAAGTCCCAGGGCCAATTTAAGTCCTAAATGGTTTGTCTCCAGTTTGTCTCCCGTCATGATTTCCCTCCCATGTGTCCTGGCCCTGCTCAGTGCGCTCCTCTGATTGCACAGTCCAGGGAGTTCACATCAGGTGTGGTTTAACCTCGCTGCCCACGACGAGCACTACACACGCCGTTATCGCCGTCTCCCTGACCCAACAAGCCGAGCAAGTCCATTTGCACTGCAGTGATGAATCAGTCTACTGCCCCTGCTGTCTTATATTTATCCATTCTTTTCTTGCAAATAGTTTGAGTTTGGCTCCACAAGGGTTACATTGTCACCCATCTATTTATATACAGCGCCGGCATTTACTTATGGAACAATGCTCAGTTTTATCGACCGACCTAACTGTAAGCAGGCCTTGTGCAGCCAGTCGTAATAAAGAAGGTGTTAACTGTCATGGCAATGCTTTCTCCGATCCGTAGGTTTGCATAAAAATGCGTCTTGAGAGTAAAAATGCACTTAAGCATATTGCAGGAACTTTATGCAGCGTAACTCGTTCACTGATGAAAATCCCGTTTGATTAATCAAAAGAAGGAGTTGGCATTTTAACACAGAGGTGTCTAATCGCGTGTTTTCTAATTATCTCACTTAGGAACAGCCTCCTGTGAGGTGTGTGTCAGGGGATATAAGAACCACCAACAGCTGCAGAGAGGGATTTGAATTGAGTAGACTGCAGAAGATTAGGCTCATCCCTTCAGTACTAAGTCATCAAACATAACCCAAATAAAGTTGGTCACTGGGAAAGATTTTGTTTGTTTGTTTATTTACTTGTTTATTTAATTACATTCATTCACACAAAAAATATATACAATATAAACTGCATCCCCATATCTGAATGAAAGGGATCAGAAAGACAAATAATCTTATTTAATGTGCACCTTTATCCCAAAAATCAATTTGCAAAGTTAATTGCTGTCATACGGTTCATTTTTGCACGATGAGTATGAGAATGAAAAATTTGTCTTAATCGGCACCTTAGCTTGTCTTGATGTGTGTTCTGGTGCTCTGCGTTTTTCCCCATGTAGTTATTTCTGACAGTTTGAGCATGTTTTGCTGAGAACATTCATTCATTCATTTAATTTAAGCTTGGCTTTGCCCTCACCTGAACATACAAGTGCTACTGTCAAATTGTTGTTTGCTGGATTTCACTTTGCTTCTAAATGATCAATGATCATCTTCTTTAGGTTCCTCTGCATTTGCCCTCCTGGTTATTTTGGAACGCTGTGTGACCTGGATGTGAATGAGTGTGAAGTTTCACCTTGCCTACATGAGGGCGTCTGTATCAACATGCCCGGGGGCTTCAAGTGTGCCTGTCGCCCTGGATACTCAGGTAGCGCTTTTGCCCTTCGGTGACATGAAGATCAATATGAGAGTGTAAAAAGCTTATCATGACGGCAATGGCCGCACGCTATTGAGGAAAGTCTGACACAGATCTGGCTTAGAGTTTGAGGTGGGGGGGGGGGATCACAATGCTTTGCTTTTAATTAGCTCATCTGCCTCTGCAAGATACACTGTGGCTGCTTTTCAGTAAAGCCAACAAGAGATAAATTCACCAGTGTTATCTGATGAAAACTTCTCAGTGTCTGTTAGTTGCCTTTATTTCATTTCATCAGCCTCTTTAGTCTCACAACACTATTGTTGTTTTACTTCAATCCATTTGTCTTATTTTCCCCTCAGATGGATATCGAGCTATTTTAGCGTGTGTGTGTGTGTGTATGTGTGTGTGCACTAAATCTAAAGCCAATTCCTGTCAGGTACTGGGAAGATTAATTTCATTTGTCTTCCACACTGTATCATCAATTTATCCTACCCCTGTTGAAAAAAGTGTGTGTCTGTGTGTGTGTCGGGGGGCGGGGGGGGGGGCTGATCTCTGAGGTATTGCTACTCTGGAGAGCAGAACCTGACACGCATGGCCCAATTCCCACAGAAGCAGCTTTTATTATTAGGCCTACGCACAGCATAGTACAAGTCATTACTTTTTCTGTTGCTCTAAGCTCATATGAGGAAACAGGCTTCCCCAAGAGAGCAAGCGGCCAGAGGATTCAGTTTGGATCAGCCCAAGCCGCACTAGAACTCACACAAAATATTTGCTCTGGTAACACATTCAGTTATTCACAAGAACACAAATGGGTTTATGTAGGTACTGTGCCCGTGTGCAGCTTCTTTTTTTATTTTACTCTCCCATTTTGGGGTCTTTCACTGTTTCATGTACTGTAGTTGCAGCCTGATTGAAGTTGATTGAAATGTTATCCCGCTCTGATGGTACAATGTGTCGTATCCTCTATCACTGACATACTCTAACGAGCTATGTCACTTGATACTAAAATATTTTCTGCTCCTGCCATCAGGAAGATTAAAGGTGAGTTTGTTTTAGTTCGCTCGCTCTCCCTTTTTAAAAAAAAAAAAAAAAAAATTGAATGGCAGAAGTCCTTCTGACTGTAATGGTTTGCTGTGTCTACTTTCATGGATGTGATTAAGCAATGATGACACTTCATTCCCACCTACATCGGTACCCATATTGATTTTTTTTCCCACACTTTTTCTTTTGAGAGTCAGTCAGTGCATCTGTATTTTCTACTCTTTTGCTTTTTTCTTATTTCTTTATTTATTTGCCTTTTTTTTACGCTATGTTATTTTTTATTTCTTTTTTTTTTAATGGAGCAGTTTTTGCTAAGAAAATTTGTCCAAAAGCGCCCTCCACTTTTCATAACCGAATGGGAAATTCTGAAGCTTTTTGTTCACATGTGATACTTTTTAGCACTGAGAAATAATTGAAGAGAGACACCAGAAAATTGTTTTATTCACCTTTCTGACACTTCTCGAAGCTTTCATCATCACTTTCTAGCTTTCTAAAGCTCTCTTTGTGACCCGCTGTTTTAATCAGTATTCATTATTTATCATTTGTCAATCTTTAGTAATAATTCTCACCTAATGCTGTGAAATGGCGCATCATTTTGAGAGTGTCTAAAAGTTGGGTTATTTTGAGAAACACAGACACATCTCGTTATCATTTAGGTCATTTGGTTTAAAAGGAATTGTAATACCAATAATATGTTATTTAACTGCACATAAGGTGTTCTGCACTGAGGTCGGAAGTCATTACACTGACATGATTAATGGGTAATCTCATTTATATGAATCACGGTTTAAGCACACAATTCGTCACCTTCGGTTTTCTCTTCTTCACCCATCATTAAGGAGCATGTTCCCTTGAGTGATGGTACAGTGCAATCAGCACATTGTTGCAAGCTGCCTCAGTCAGCACATTGTTGGATGATGATGTTCTGGCCCCCACAGTGCTGTTGTGATGTTCAGGCTTCAGTAAATTCGTTCTGTCGCAGGGTGAACTTTGCTTTTCACCCCCGAAGAGAAGTGTCATATATTTACAGTAAATGGAATGACATGCACCACCTGTGCTAACATTTATGAATACATTAAAACTATATTATATTGTCATTTGCCAATTACATTGATTAAAAACCAGTTCTTATTACTGTGAGACAGAGTTAACAGATGTTTATTTTGAGCTTTATATTGAAAGTATTTCCTTAGAAACTGAAGTGGTAGCTTATTCGTGCACAATTACGCTCCAAAACTTTTCGTCTTCTTGTATAAAGTGGTCTGTATTTATTTCACAATTAATGAGACATTCCAGACAGCAATTCGCCAGTCCGCAGCTTCAAATGTCTCATTCAATGCGTCTCACTCAAAAATATCGAGCTAGATGAGTTTTATTGAACTTTTTAAGGCAAACATTAGTCTGTTGTCAAGGTAAAATTGATGTGAGATGAAACTACCTTAAAATGGCAAAGGGCATTCTTTTCTTCCATCCGTTGAGTTTCATCACCTCTCTGTTTTTACAGCATCCACTCTCCTTTTTCTCTGTCGTTATTTCCGGTTGCACGTGCAGTTTTTTTTTTTTAATCTCTGCTGTCACAAACTTAACCTTCCAAACAGTGCCGATCTCTCCCTTTGACTAAAGAAACAAGTTATCAGTTTGGGACAAGAAAGGAACCCTTTAACAGTGTGCAACAGGAGAAGGTGATAGATTCTGTGTACACTAAAGACGGTTTATTTATGCTCTTTCATGATAAAACACAGCGGGCAATAAATGCATTTTGTGGTCCTGCTGTCACTGTTTCTTCACTTCTGTCTCTGCCTGCTGATAAAAAGTGAACCAAGTGATTAACAGTGGGTCAGTCATCATTTTTCATCATTTTCTGGATTCATGGAAGTCTCTAATAGAGAGTTGCTTAAAAAAATGTTTTACCACTTCACTGGAAAATAAACATCACAAAAAATTCTTAGATGTAGAATTAGACACCGCCCATTCATCCATTTTTAATTCCATATCACAAAAAGTCACTTCTGTGGATCTCTCCAAAGCATCGCCTGCTATAATTTAGACTCGTATAAGCAGCATCAATGTGTTTATCCAACATGTGCTGTGATTTGTTGGCAGGAGGAAGTTTAATTTTGACAGTTTCTGTTATCTGGTGTTTCCCTCACAGCGTGAACTCTCAGCTCCACCTCATTTCTTCTGTGATCTCAATGCTATTTTGGTGAGGTTTACATAAATAATGAAAATCCTCAACTCCCTGAATAAAGCTGACTTATTTAGAGAAGCTTAAGACTTATAAATGTGTTTGATGCACAGCGAAGGTCTCAGGGTTTTGTTTATAATTTTGAGTCAGCACATTCGTTGCAGCACAGTTTGTACGGAAGATGGTGCCCTCTTGACATGATGACGTGTAGTCACAGCTGTAAGGATTTATAGCTCTGATAGTATATGACACATTTTCCCATTAGTGCAGTTCTGCACAGGGAGCGTACAGGGGACAGCAGCACTGCAAAGGCCCAGCTCTGTTATTCAACTGTGTTCATGTTAATGATCAACATCAGGATTTTGTTCACTTAATAAGTTCTAATCACGCAATGAATCCAAATGGCGAAAACTTAGAAAAAAAAAACAAAACTTTTTTAAGGAAACAATCCTCAGACCTCCTTCTGAACTTTTTTTTCCCCAAAAATGTATTCTGTCAATTTTTAATTTGTCGAACAAAACACTCTTTAATTTCTTCTCTTGGATGGATGAAGGCACAAATTTTATAGCCCGAATAAAGTTTTTATATGAACCCATGTTTAATCAAAAGAGTAACTTAATTTAGTTCCATTATCCGCCAATGGTAGTTGATTAGTTGATTATTATTGTCATTTGGAATCCTTTTCTTTTTCCCTGCTGCTTCAGTAGCGGGATAATTTATTAATTGTTAAATCTCTATTTTAGGTATTTAGGTAAGTCAGCACTTTCCGGCACCAACACAAAGAATAATAATCATTTGCCTTCAGCCTGGAGTGTTAAAGCTCATCTGTAACTTTCCTTTCATTTTCTGTCTTTAAATATGTTTTTCACTGCAAACTGCGTATAAGACACTTTTATGTTCCTTGACATTAACATTGGATCAGGAATTCTGTCATTCTGTTAGCACTCATCATCCTCGCACTCTATCTAATTAACCAAAACTTAAAATGTGTTAAATATGAGCCAAAATATGTTTGCCTCATGCTTTTTGCACTCAGTTGCTATTTATGTATCCGCTGGATACTGAAAGTTAAACCAAATGCCAGTTTGAAGCTAAAGGATTTTTCCCCATACAAAAAAACAAAAAAGCAACTAAAACAATGACAAGTTCAAAAGAATTCAAGGTGGTTTGTCAGTAACAGAATCACAACAAGCACCAAAGAGATAACTTTAGGGCGGAAATGATCTAAACAACCCAGAAGTCCCTTTAATTTCGATGTTAGCTGACTGAGCCCCACACACTCATGTTTACCAACCCTGCTGCCTAAGATCTTCATATCAAAGGTTACTAAAGACACCAGAGAGGAAAGACATGTCATGCTGGTGAGGCAGCTTTATCTGGACACTGCCCATTGCTGCGCAGGGACTAATTTTACTAATTTAAATGACTGCAGTAGTGGTGTGAGTGCATTAAGTACAAACTTATATATTGCACTAACACAAAGCGCAATATATATAAACATTTGTGTTTATAATGGAAATAATAATTGATTTTCATGTAAGTATTGCCTTATTTGTGGCTCTAAATTGTCCGTAGGTCTGAGAGTGAGTGGATGTTTGTCTCTGTCTGTCTTTCTGTGTTGGCCCTGTGATGGTATGGCGACCTGTCCAGGGTGACCCCGCCCTCGCCCAGGGTGAGCTGGGATTGACTCCAGCAGCCCCCCGCAACCCAGATATAACCCACAGATATAAGTGAAGGATGAGACTAACAGATATTTATAACCACAAACTGATGAACTGTGATAAACCTGTCACAGACATTCTTAAAATCTTAAGTGCTGCTGCACATTCCCACAATGCATTTAACATTGCAAGTGCACTTTATTCCTCTCAGTCTAACTAAAAAAAACATGGGGATTATGTCCCGGAGCATACAGTGATGTCTCCAGAGATTTAAAATGCAGAGCTGTTTGTTTATTTTACAAAGACGTGCACTGTTGTTTTGAGGTTACAGAATATAATTGAACTCAGACACACGGCGTAGTCACTCTCTCACTCTGAGGTCATATTCTTGGCTTTTCTAACTTTTTTTTTTTTAGTTTTGTTTTATTTTTTCATCTGCACTTTTGTGAACAGTGTGATTGCTGAAGTACTAAAAAGTCCCCATCTCTGTCTCAGCTTTGTAATATTTGATGCATTGCTAAAATATCTTTTATTTCCTAGGTGCACTTTGTGATGTTAACGTCGATGAGTGCATTTCAAATCCATGTCAAAATAGCGGGAGATGTGTTGATGCACTGAATCGATACCACTGCTTGTGCCCTGATGGCTTCATTGGGCTGCACTGTGAGACCAACACTAATGACTGCATGTCGGCTCCTTGTCTTCACGGGAGGTACCAATTCTTTTCCCTTGCCATTTCAAACAGACACTGCAAATTGTTAGGAAGTGGCCTGGAATCATTTTTAATTACACTCGCTGCCGGAGCAGTGAGCAGAGACGTACAGTATGTCACATGTGCTAACATGATGCACCTACAGCTTTTCTCAGTCTTCTGGAAATTAAAGTCATTAATTCTTTTGAGGGGGATGCACACATTCATTCAAAAGATTATGTCGCTCTCTCTCTCTCTGAGGATTCTGCATAAACTATACAGCCAAAGACGGAATCCTGTAGAGTTCATTTCAAACTGTTGTATAATTTTGATCAACAAGCGCTGATGCCATCTGTTGTGGCCTCCTCAGCTGCATGGATGGAATACGTTCATACTCCTGCCTGTGCGAATCGGGATGGACTGGCAGCAGATGTGAAACCAACATTGATGTAAGTCGAGCTTAATTAATAAAGCAGCTGGGCATTTAAAAGGATAGTCAAGAGAATTTTTGCTAACTATTGATTTTTCTCCAAGATAAGTCATTCGAACCACCAGGATCATATAAGCATTGCGCAAATACCTGATTAAAAGAAATTGCTTAGTCTAATTGATTTAAACCAGAGCTTATGCTGGACTCCAGAGATAAAACATCAGGTTGCTTTCAAAGTCTTTGTGAGCATTTAGGGGGATGAGATGGTTGAATTGATAATTTGCTATTTAACTACAAACAATTCATTCTTTTCCATAGTTCTATTTTTTTTCCTTTAAAAAAAATTTAAAATAAATATATATATTTCATTGAATGTTACTTATCTTTCAACTATTTAGAATTGGGCCTCACTCTAAATGATTAATGCCATTTCATTTGCAGGACTGCGCCTCCAGTCCCTGTTTGAATGGGGGCTCATGTGTGGATCTAACTGATAAGTATGCATGCTTCTGTCAAGATGGCTTCACGGGGAAAACCTGTGAGACTGATGTAGACGTCTGCCAACAAGCCGCCGTTAATGTCTCGTTGTGTTTCAATGGAGCCACCTGCCTGGATGGGGAAGGATCAAATTTCACATGCAGGTGAGTGTGTCCACTGCTCGGTGTCGCGTGCTGTTTGGAGGTAATGATAGTGAAACATTGTCCCCGGATGGAGTCATAGTAATAGCATAAGGACAAATGTGAAAAACCCCGGTGAGCACAGCCGGGGCTGATACCAGTGTAAATATACAGAAGTGCGTTTTTTACACACACGTTTTCACCCCGTCTGCAGGTATTCAACAGTCTCTCTCACACACACACACACAACAGTAATGAGCAAACCCACCTGGTGCAGTTGCCAGCCGCTCTGCAGCTCCCAGAGAGTAGTTCAGGTTAGGTGCACTTCAGCCATGCATGTTGGGGGTGCTGTCAGTGTTGAGGCTAATATTAACAGTTGTGTTGTGCTCTCTTTCAGATTTGGGTAAATTCCAATTTACTGAAGAAAGCTTGACGCTGCCAAATACATTCTTTAGTAGTAATCCAAAAACACCCAACTTTTCTACTGTTAACAGTGAAAACATACTTTTTTTTTTTTTTTATCCGAACAAACAGACAGGGTAATGTTAGCATTAAAATAACAGCCAATCTATCTTTCTAGTGGAATTCAATAATACTCTTCCTGCATGGGGATATAACAAATACACACGCACATATATATATATATATATATATATAAAGCAAGCCAGCTGGAAACAAACTCAAGGAAGTAATGTTGAAGTTGCTTTTAATTAGCTAACAAGCTTTTGTTGGGGGTTTTTCTATTCCTGTTTCTGTTGTTAAATAAATATATGAAGAGGTTTTATGGTACATTTGACACATTTATCATTGTCCGCTATTTATATCATGTGCTAGAAGTTGAAACTTGGTTGGTGTTAAAGAGCCGACAATTTAGTGAGACAAACACAACAAAATAAAACGAATATTTGAAAATCAGTATTTTATAATTCAATATTTAAATTCAGTGGCCCTGTTCCAGGGATTGTGTTTGTCTCTAATTAAAAATTTATCCTGTCTCAAAGGATTGTTGCTACACTACATATGTTTACTCCTATAGAGTGTCAGTGCTCAAGGTTGGTTGCAAGTGAATCATTGCTTTTTAATTGCTGACATATTCTCTCCTGAGTGAAAAAGTGTATTTGACTACAAGGTGTGAGCAGAAAGAAAGTGCAGATTTGACACAGCGCCTCTCTAGAATCCCTGTAGTTAATTACGCCGTCTAACCTTGGGCTGATGTGCTGCTGTATGTTCAGTGTCATGATTTAATGTAACCTAGACTACTCCAAATAGGTTGCTGCAGTTTCTGGTGTTTTGCAGAACAGAACTCCGCACTGCCTCAGCTAAGCATCTTTTTTCTGATGTCCTTTTCATTATAGGCTCATTTGTGTATAAATTACAATGAGGCAATACAGTATACTGTGCATTGCATGTGTACACTACGGAGAGTGGTACACACACACCCCTTCTCGTTATTAATGTCCTGCTGATCTGCAATAGGGTGATTGTGCATTGTGTGCACTTCCCACCACAAGAGAGGTTTTTTTGTTGTTGTTGTTGTTGTGTGCTGGATTAGATTTGAGCATAAGATAAAATGTCTTGCACTGCTAGTTATGTTGGTGCACTATAAACTGATTTTTGGCCTCATTTTGAGACTAATTTGGAGCCAAACTGTTTGAGCCAAAATTTTGCCACTCAGCTGTGCGGATGCATTTTGTAGACTTAGACCACAAGAAAATAGTAGTACTTTGCTGTTGTCCAGTGCTTGTCGGGCAAATGTTGGTTAAAAGAGTTGCTGGTGTGGTGCAGTGTGAAAATCTGCCAGTCATTTATATCCATAGCAGTGTGTCCTAGAATTACATTTTTTATTTCGAAGTTCCACGTATCTTTTCTTTTCCACTTGAGTGGAGAGGGTCCTACACAGGACTACTCTACAGACTAATGCGCTAAAATACAGAATCAGTCATGTAATAGTTTCTCAGCCAAATGACATCTACAACACACGGAGTAGAGAGTGTTGTTTTTATCTGCTCGTTGTAAGTGAAGTGGTGCACATTCAGTTCTGCACCTGTTCAGCAAATGGCCTCAAAAGCACTCCAGCCTCTCACTGCATTGGTGGTCAGCCAGTAGGTCATACATGAAGCCTTTGGTGATGTTGTTGCAGTGCAGAATTCAATCAGCTGCTTCTCATTGATCTTAGGTTGAAACAGAAGAGAATTTTAGTCTCATGAATGCACCAAGTGTTACTGTAGCAAATTTTTTTTTTTTTTTTTTTTGTTTAGGGGACGTTCTACCTTGCCTTACTATTTTTTATTTATTTATTTATTTTACTTTTTTACTTTTTTTCTTTTTTTTTTTTTAATCCTCTCAAATTTGCGGCGAGTTTGAAATTTGGTTATTGAATTGAAAGCATATGAAAGTCAGCAATGCCTCAGGTAGCTTTTGATGCTTGATGAGGGTTGTCCATCTGGAAAATGATTACTCCACAACAAAATATAGAGCCAACGGGGATGACATCTGTAAAATCGAATGGGACCTCTCTTTGCTCAAGGTGCAGCTTATCCTGTGCAGCAAATCGCCAGTTCCACAAGAGAAAACCACTGGCATGCCTAATCATTTCCCCCTTTGTTTACCTGTGGGTTTTGCGCATGGCTGAATTAATCCATTCTGTTTATCTTTCCCTCAAATAAGGTCTGCGATTTCAAGTTTGCAAACTTAAATTAAGTTTTAAACACTGACTTTTTTACTTATTGGGCTTTTGGTCTTAACGATGGTGGATCAGATTTTCGTCAAAGAAATTAATTAGCAGTAATGACATTACCACAATGAGAGCCATATTGATTCAAATTAAGACTAAGCAATCAGTACTTGGCTTGAGAGGACAACGTCACTGAATAAGAACTGTGTATTTCCCTGAACTTCATTCAGGTGGTATGAAAATATCTTGTTAATGCCAATGCTCCAAAGCACTGAACCGTGAATGTATTACTGTTGATTTGTGGCTTTATTATGAATGTTGTTGAGCTGGAGATTAATGTAATTAATGCCAGGAGTATTATACAGGCGTACCAATCAGCAGTTTAAACAAACTATACACCCGATACAGCTGGTGGATCATAAAGTTATTGTAATAAAAAAAAACAGTGTAGGTGTCACTTCATATTTAAGTCAATAAAGTTCAAGTTTAGTTGCTAGAACTTCAACATGAAGTCCCCGAAACAAATTGGTACACAAGGTTACAGTAAAACTTGACTGTCTTTATTACTGTCACTGTAAGATCATAATAACGTTGGATTGCTGGCTCCACTGCTGTCTCCTAAATATATAAAAAAAAAATCATATTATTATTTAGAATAAGAAGCACCAGCTGACTAAAATTTGTAGTTTTTTTTTTTTTTTTTTTTTTATAATCAATGGAAAACAAGCAGTTCTCAGATATCGCGTGTCAGAGCCACAAGAAGCAAACAACAGCACTCTGAGACAGCTGCACAGTTTTAAAGCATGATGTGTTTTCTTAGCTGTCCACCAGGTTTCATGGGGGATTTCTGTGAAGTGGATGTTAACGAATGTTGCTCAGCTCCTTGTCACAACGGTGCCATTTGCCGAGATCTTGTTAATGGCTATGTCTGCCACTGCAGGTCAGGTAAGTCGCTCAGACATCCGGTGAGTTTCTCGATTTACTTTGAAATGAGGTGTAACTAAAGTAGCTTTTTACATCCCTTACACATTCTGTGAGAGCAAAACTGGGTTTCTCAAGATCACTAAAATAAGGCCTAGATGGCAAGTGAAGTGAACAAAAGTGCTTCAGGCTCCTATGTCACCCAGATGCAGTGGAGTGCAGCTTATCATATGTAAACCATCTTAATACCTACAGAACGCCCAAATTGGATTGAAAGGGGCCTTACGCAGGGTCACTAAAGGTTGGCATAATGCCTACATAGCTCCGGAGCCTCGAAGCCATTCAAAAGTCATCCTGTTTTCTCCGGGGAGAAATTTGTAGTCATACAGTACTAAGAAAGGCTGATAAAAAGGCGGGTACCACCTCAGTTCATTAAAATGTATGTGGCATCTTACTCTTTAGTGAAAGCCTTTTCTTGTCTGTGTATGTGTGCGAACCCAAAAAGAAGCAAATCAATGTAGTAGAATCTGATTGATATTCACTTCAGAGGGTGGAAGTGGGAGAGCCTGGGCTCAGCACGGCACTCTGTGGGCTTTTGTTCCTGGCAGGTTGGACAGGCCTTCACTGTGAGGATGACATTAATGAGTGCCTTCCACAGCCCTGCAACCAGGGGATATGCATTCAGAATGATCCAGGCTATGGCTACACCTGTTTCTGTCGTCCTGGATTTGTGGTGAGACTCCCCACTTTAGTCCCCATCTTTCTTTCTTTTTTTTTTTTTTGTATTAACCTTTACCCTTTTGCCCCCCTAACTCTCTCTCTCATCACTCATTTCCTGTACTGTGTGATTCTCTTTTACTTTGTTGTTGTTTATAGTCAAATTATTGTTTGAATCTGATTCCTTTTTGTTACCAGGAGATAAATAACAGCACACCATGGGATATGTTTTTTGTATCATTGCCACTACTACTACTACTACTTTACATTTTTTTTTTTACAGTAAGAACACATCTAAAGGCTGTTTATTTTACATACACAGGGGAGGAACTGTGAGCAGAACTATGATGATTGCCTGTCGAATCCATGTCCCAAAGCATTTTCCTGTGTAGATGGCATCAACAAGGTCAGTTGCCCGCCTCCTGTTACGGCTGTTGTTCCCTTGGAGACTGTAGTCAGGAACCTCAGTAGTGGCTCAACACCTGGAGTGACAACGCCAAAACTCAGCCTGATACCGACGATGGAGAAAACCACAGGTACACACCGATCTATGCACGTGCTGGTATCTGTTCTGGTGGGAAATACCGGTGGTGTATCAGTAGTTTTCTTTTCTTGCTTTGCATTTTGATCTTGTCGAGACGGCAGCTAGAATGAACTTCTTTTCAGATGCATTTCATTCATTAAAGAAAAATAGGCATTGAATGAAATCCACTTCAAAAATAGTACCAGTAGTGCATACGTATAATGGGTTATGACTCCTAATAAAGCAGTGACCGAAGGGAACTCCCCCTCCGCCTCAGAGTTGCTGCATGAGGTGTGAAGAGATACAATTAACCTGCATGGAACACAGAGAAAAATGAATCACATATTCCTGAAGCAAAACTCTGATCTTTTTTCCCTACACGTAAAAGAGATAAACTATCCGTTCATTCATCAGTTCATCCATCTGTCTTCATCCGCTTATCTGGGGTCGGCCCGCGGGGTAGATTTACTATGCCAAACCCGGCTTCTTGCTTTTAAACCATTGTAAAATCAATTATCATCTAATAATATAATAATTCGCTTTCTAGACAGGTGTAAACACAGTTTAGTTCCATTCCTAATTGTTGAAGACATGTAATAAGTTTAACTTGAGCTGAAGTTGAAATCGTGGTTCGCTATTTAACCATGCATATGATTATACATATGTTTTAATATCAGCGTTCCTGTGGGTGAAAGAACTTGCATGGTACGTAATTATGAGTAACATTCCTGTGCATGTGTCACAGACTCACGGGAACCGCTTTGATGGACAATTATTCTGCTACCAACAATAATAGCTATAACCTTAATGACAGATCAGCTCTCCTACAGAAGGACATCATCTGATCATGTCATAGATCCCATTACTATGCTATTATTTCCAATAACATTAAATTATGTGTGAGAGGAAGTGACAGTAAATTATGTAAACTGATAAGCCATTAAACCAATCAATTTGTTTTGAAGGTGTTCCAGGGAAGCTATCCTTCCTACGTCCTTTCTGCAAAACAATTTTTGCTGCACAACATTTGCCAGTTTTGAATGAGGGCCGACTCCCTCTGAGCGGGTAGCAGCCCAAATGAGATTTTAGAGTCTTTGCAACATAGCAGGTGAGGCTGTATTAAGTTTGATTGATATTGTCACATTTTGTGCAGCTGGGGCAGAAAACAAAATGTATTTTCCACTAAAGTGCAGCAATAATTCCGAAAGTCCAATCATTATTCCTGGGCTTTATCCTCTAATGTTAAAATGACAGACACAGAACAAAACTGCTGCACATTATTGGCAGTGGGCTCAGTCATCTATGTGAGAGGTTGAATTCAGAGCATTGGGCAGATTGTTACTCCTTGACAGATGAGGTCTGTCTAGCTTTGAAACTGTTCACAGAGCTGTAAAACAGACCTATTGAACACAGACGAGCTTGAACCAATTCAGTGCGACACTGAAAATCACTGTGGGCAAAACATAATGGAGTCCTCCCCGCCACACCTGATCCAGCTCTCATCCGGCGCACACTGCATCAGTGTCGAGGGGGTTAAATTTACACACAGGATGGTGATAAGGAAAAACAAACCCATGCACCGCAACATCTCTTTGCTCTTCTTACACATAAGCGCATAATCAAAGTAAATAAGTTTTAAAGTAAGAGGACCCAGAAACATGAGTTTATCTAACTAGGTCACCATCGAAACACATGCAGTGCCCTTGGTGCTGCTTGAAATAGACTCAGACAGTGCTCCTTTAAACCTAAGATGGCTCCACAACCTTTGAAATGTACCGAGTCAATGGGAATTTAATCATTGGGGAGATGGTTAATGTGGCACACTGACAGCAGAGGATTACATTTCTCAATAGAAGGTGAGAATTTGGTCGCAGTCTTGACTACTTCATTTTGACTGTAAAGATGAATTCAGTTCAGTTGAGTAGAAAACTTCTATACCAAAGATGGAGATGATTGTCTTCTGGGTTTTCTTCCTCTTCTTCTTTTTTTTTTATTTTTTTTATTTTTAATATCCCATCTCTGCACATGCAATGCTGAGCTCCAGAATATTTTAGCTCTACAATATGAGAACTGATTGGAATCTAGAGAGCACACTTCTGGTGGAGGGAGGCTTACCGGTGCTAAGCCATGATTTGGTTGACTCTCCTTGGAGTGATCACCGCAGCACGGCTGAAGCTGTTATCTTCTGCAGCCATGTGTGGCAGAAATGAAATGATTTAAGTTCCTCTCAAATCTGTTTGATGATTATCAAACATTATGATTTATCCAGAGGGTCATTTCAAACATTATTTAGGGTCAGTCATCTTCTGAAACATGACGTCAACAAGCCTGCATTAGTTTTTGTTTTTGTTTTTTTTTTGTTTTGTTAATGGCCAGGAGGGGAGAGGTATGCAGTGTAATTTGTCGGTAAGTGAGTTGGTAGGACCTGATTAATGTAACAATTTTGATATATTCACTGACACAACTTTGCTATTGAGTCATAATGACATTTGCATGATGTGCACGGTTATGCATATTCATGAGGAAAAGGGTGGGCGTGATGGGAGGAAAAAAAAAAAAAAGAAGCAGCATCTAAATTTGTCATTTTCAGCTGCAGTTCATGGCCTGCGTACTCCTGTACGGTAACTGTCAGTGCAGTGTTACGCAGTCATTTCAGCAGTTATTTTTAAAGCCAGGTAACAAAGATATAATTAGACACTAGGTTTATAAAAACTGCCATATTATATTTAGGATCTAATTCCTCCGTGTATCCCAGCAGCATAAAAGAATACGATGAAAATCTTCTAACTGAATAGCTTGAATAGAAGACATTTTTCTCCAATTGTGGTAGGTACAGAATGACCTTTTGCCTTCCCCCGGGGCTCTGAAATTGCAAGAGTCCAAGAATGTTCCTCAGCAGTATTTTATCTCTATCCTGTGACACGTTCAATCAGTCAGTCTATTACCTTAGCCAATAAATCAGGGACGAAACAGGACTTACATCCTGACTTTTTTCTTTTCTTTTTTTTTTTTTTTTAAATAAATGGGACATTAAGTGTATATCAATTAAATCTCTCCATCCAAAGTCTCTCCTCACATAAATTGATCTAAAGTTCAATTTCTCCAAATATATATATATATATATATATATATATTTTTTTTTTTTTTTTTTTTTTTTTTCCGCTGGTGGAATATCGTGGGCTTTGACCTGTCTGACATCCCCATGCAGTCTGTCCAGCCGCGTTGCTCTTTCTCGCCACGTTACATTAAATATGACTGATATCAACTTTCTCACCTCTTTTATGGACGTGTATTAAGACTGGTCCTAATTATATCTGATCTGAAAGATTTATATCACGAAATATTCCCACTGAGACGAGTTCTGTTCCTATTGAAAAGCTTTTGAACAGCGTACAGTAACAAATTCCTTCATCAGCACTATTTTATCAGTGGAGAAAAAAAAAAAAAAAAAAGAAATACCGGTGCCGTGCAGAGCAGGACATTGAAATGTTTAAAGAAATAAAATAAGATACAATTTACATTATGTCCATTTACAATTCAGATTTAGCCCTGCTAGTTATTTGAGATTTGTGGATGAAAAATCTGGTGCGAGAATGCGGGGTTGTGGTAAAAACAGGAGACCTTTGAAGGAGAGACTATAGCTAACTGCTAATGAGGCATGATACTGCCTCCTGGCAGCAGCCTCAGACTGCATCAAAGACTACATCAGACTAAACAAGGCTTTAAAATTAATGAATAGCGTTTTCTCTAAGGGGTAATTTTCCATCATCAGCATTGGCAAACCCCATTGTCAGGAGTGAAGGAGAAGACAGCAAAGCATCGCTGCTGTGTGCATTTATCCTCATTAATTCACAGATCACAGTAAGGTCTGCTCCTGATAATTCTTACTTCTTCTTTTTTTTTTATGTCGTCAGGAATTTTCTTTAGGGTGTTAGTTGTATAGCTCTCCAAAGAAAATGGGGGTATTTAGGTTAGCTTGTTTGCCAAATGCCCCGAGGGACCCGGTGTCAGATCAAAGGGGGTCTGGCCTATTAGGACTTGACGTGTAACACATATTGATAAAGGTCTCACTCGCCGCTGCCCGATTAATCGTGGCAACAACTTTAAAGAGGGCTTTACTGATTCCTTCAGTGCAATAAGGTTTTTTGGGGGTTTTTCTTTTTTTCCGCGGTGAGAACAGACGGAGCATAAGACAGGTGCATCCAGGAATGCTTTTCATTTTAACAGCTTCTCCTGTTTGACTTTTCTCCAACAAATTGCACTACCATTTCAAATGAGAATTATATTGAGCATGAGCACTCCTAATGTTTGCCTTCAATTGCAGTCTGAGTCAGTCTTTTAAGTTTGTCTGCGTCACTAACCCCAATAAGCTGGCGGGCAGTGGAACTTTTACTGAAATACCCCATAATTACCCACTCATGGATGATATAAGCCAAGTTATTCCAATGTAAAATGAGGCATGTAATAAACTTGTGAGAATACGTTCGTTTTAGCCAAGACTCCTCTCTCGGCTAATAGAGTGCCATTTGCATGCTTGACAGCTTTTTGGCAAATAAGAGTATTTACAGTATGCCTGTACAGTGAGCAAAAAGAAAAAGCTGCGATGATCCGAAAGGCCTTAAAGCCTTTTGTTCTGCAATCGTAATTTAATTATCTCCTTTTCGGTTATATTTCCCCACAATAAAACTCCCTGCATTGTGCACTAGTCTCTTTAAGCTGTATTCCCCCTTGTGTTGCCAAGGCCATTGATGGATGCAGGCCAAATTTACATTTTATCCAGTAACATATACAAGTGTGTGCAACCGCGCACAACAACAAAAACCTGACTCAGGTGTCCTGAGTCAAAGTCTGAATGCTTAATAACCCCAAATCTCGCCGTGTGAACTGACCTCCCCAGTGGAAGGAAGGAAGTGAGAAGAGGAATTTCGTCTTTCAGAGATCAATGGAAAATCTCAGAAGAATTTACAGTAAAGATGCATAAACTGCAGTCTGCCTCACTCTTACTTGCCACATTCTGCCGTTTCATCTCTCTGTATTTTTATTTCCTAGATTCAAGCTACATTCAGTACTTTGGGAATTCATACCTTGAGTTTGAAGGTGCTGACCTCAGCGCACTCAACAATATTACTGTGAGATTCCAAACCCATGCGCCCCAGGGAACTATATTTTATGTGGACCAAGGACCTGCTAATAGGGATTTGTTTTTCATGAAGCTCTTCATCTTGGATGGGATCCTACAGGTAAAGCTCCGCTCCACTGAACTAGCTAGTATTTATGTTTGTTAGGTTTGTTGTACCTGTGTGAATAAAACAAAATCTGCTTGCCTGTGAAAGTCAGCTGCTGCCTGATTTTTAAACTCTTTGTTTCAGTACGCCTTTTGCTGTAACGAGGAGGAGGCGGTCACGCGGCTCAGAACATTAATTCGCGTTGATGATGGCGTCGCTCACATTGTCAATATCAGGTATGTTCCTCTTGGTATTCATGTAATCTCGTGAGTCTGAGTGTGAATGTTCGTAACTGTGTTGTGGTCAATACATCTCCAGCTTGTTTTGTAGAAAGCAAAAGTATTACTGCAACTTGTGTGTCCAAATTTTCATTTAGCACTTTTTAATTTGTCTTAACATAGACATCAAATCAGGTGCAGTGTGTTATGTGCACGCTTCAGGCGAGAATTACATTTTTTCACTGAGGGTGGGGGGGCAGACACATTCACAATGATAAGCTACTTAAGGTAGCTTTTGCAAATATACAAATTATATTCCAATACTGTTGGCACCTGAGGTGGTATTAACTTGATCCTTAGTTATCCGCTCATTTCAAGTGTAGTTGAATTCATTTTTATAGAAGGGCTATAACTAATACCGGGGGAGAATATGTAATTGGCAGAAATCACCAGTCTGAGAATTTAGATTTTATTACAAAGAGGGCAAATGGGCTTAAATTTTAAAGAACTAAAACAAACGTCAGAATGTGCCTATTAAAATGCATTAGTGATCACCGGCCATGTTTTATTGGCTGTTCTAAAGTCTTCATTTGCAGTTTTTCATTACGAAAAGATTAACAAGCAAGAGCCGAACACAAAATCAATGTTTAAATGATTTAAAGTGAGGCTGTGGCCCCTTTAGTTATATTGTTTCTAAGCCCGGTACAATCTTGCTGCCAGCCTTTTCCATTACATTCTGACATGAGGAGGACTGTGGTTTAGTTTCGGGATACGGAGTTTATTATGTATGAGCTGGAAGCTGAAATAAAGCAGCTAAGGTTCAGCTCATGTGAAATTAGTTTTTCTATTTAAGAATATAATATATTTAGTTTTTCACAAATTCACTTCTTTTTTGCCTTTAATTGTTGTAAAATACTGATTGAAATACTTGATTATGAACATAATGTGCCAAAGGTGGTCGGATTTTTTTCCTTTGTGAAACAGCTGAATAGGAAGGTTGCATGCTTGTGGGCAGAAAGCTGCAATACCCTAAATGTGCGAGCATGTCCATAAAGTCCAATCTGGTTTAAGGAGATACAAAGCTCTACCCCTGTTACTTTGTCCTGCAAGAAAAATATAACAGCAGTGCGAATCAATCATAATGTTCTGTACCAACCCCTTGGAGACATTGCAAGAAAGAGAGCTGTCATGACTAGAGCGTTAGTAGCATGAAAAAATGGTTTCTGGTGTCACAAAGCAAATTCTTTGTAATTGTCTGATGGCCGAGTCCGTCCATCTTTGTCTGATTTGACCCAGAGCTACAACACCATGGCCATCCTCAACGTAACTGCCTACCTCATTATAGACTTTTAATATATCTTCCCGTCAAAGACACTTTTCAATATGTTAAATAGAAACCCAGTGGGGCTGACTTCTCAAGGACAGTGAACACAGTGCCCTCTGGCTGCTGGCCAGGCCGCTCTGGCAGACTGCTTCTAAATTAACCGCTTCTCCACGCTGGCTCTGGAGGAAGGACTTAGGCAGCTCCGAGTTAGTGCCCCAAGTGTTTAGCCGGCATATGCAACAGCCTGCAAAGTACAGGCTTAACAAATCAGACTTGATTGCTTCATGGACCTCCTAACTTCCACTTAGGGAACAAGGGGTATCAGGAGACAGTGAAGAGGAGACTGTGCATCTGTGGCCTGAGTACCCTCAAGCTGCAGATGGTTAGTCAGGAATCTGCACTTAGCTAATTATCTGTTGTCCCCTGTTGTTTCAAAATGGAGAATTGGTTTTTTGAAATCTATGAATGGCTACTGGGCGAGTCCAAAATAGTTGTGTCGGTGCCGATAAGACACTTTGAGACAACAAAGTGGAGGTCAGCAGATGCAGCACAGAAAAGAATAGTGATTAATTAATGTACCATCAGTCTAATCAAAGCGGTTATTTACATTGACCTCTGCTTTTAAATCTTGACACCCAATAATTCACCCTGCTTCTCTGGCAACTAATAACAACATGGCCAGATGTTAATGTAGAACTACAAGCGTACATTGTTTTGAATGTCAGTGCACATCTTAAACTGAATGATTTAATATCCTCTGCGCAAGTAAGTTGTCAGTTTTCACTGTAGCACTTCATTTACAGTTGCATTACACTGTAGCCGTGATAATACTAGATTGAGGTCATTCTTTCAGCCATTGAAAACTGTTCTTTTGTTCAACCTGTCATATATGTCAGTGAAAAAAAGTTGTATTCTTATCAAGGCTACAGCATTTCCTCTCTTTGTAGCGTACTGGAACAAGTTCGCCATTTTAGTGAATTTGTCTAAAGGATAGGATCTGAAATGTGTCTGCTGATTAATAATTATCGGAAGAACACTTGGTAGAGCACACCTCTTAAAATCGAATGATGTAACATGCTGGAAACATTTAATTAAAACCACAAGGGTCCACATTCTTTCACAGGCAACACCTGACACCTTGTGAAGCAGAGCTATCTCTTTCTGGCCATGAGAAAGTCAAGAGCTCAGTGAGTAATTACTGGTTGGGGCGCACGATACAAAGAACAAACCATGTCTTCACAGGGGGCCTCCCACGACAATACTTACCGAGCCAGGTAAGAAAGTGCCTGCTGAAATCACACGGCTCTGAAGTACATAAAACATAGATGAATGTAACATAATGTACTGCTTAGGTTGCATCATGTTTAAGAACTGTTATCACATTTTTATCCCCCATAGAAAGCAAAACCTTTCCACAACTACACTGGATGCATCGAAATGATTGAACTGAATGACCTGAGGAGCTTTTCCACATCTAATGCCATAGCAGGAAGAAATGTAGACCAATGCAGGTAAAAAAAACAAACAAAACAAAACAAACAAAACACACACACACAAAAAAAGCATTCTTTGTGAGCTTTGCTTTTGGTTTCATTTTCACCTGGTAGTTGTTGCTCTTTTTAGATCAGACACAAGCACAAAAAATGAACACCTATTAAAAGTGCCCAAGAAATTCTGACGATTTTGATAGTTACATCCATCCATCCAGCAGCAGCAGCAGCATGCTTTGGTTAAATACGATGACTTAAAACATAAAGAACATAACATTTGCTTCCTTTTCTGCTTTGTATCTGTCCACTTACTGCACTTCCAGGGTAGGATTAGCTGCAGAGTACTGTAGTTCATGTTGTTATCCTTAAAAACAAATAACTCGTATGTTAGATTGAGTCTAATCTACCCAATATATCTGAATCATTTTTGCAGATATGCTTTGCTTGCAATTGAAGCACCCACAGCAAGCTCTTCAATTTCGGCCACACAATCAACCAAGGCTGACACAGTGAGCACAACAACAGTGGCAGCTCCCACACAAACACCGGGCCATCCTCGGTATGAGCCTCAAGTTTGCCACGATGGCATCTGCCGCAGTGGGGGAACATGTCATGAGCTGCAGCTGCCTGCCGGAGCTCTGCCGTCTTGTCACTGCCCACTTCACTTCACAGGAACTTTCTGTGAAAAAGGTAGGCCTGTGCATTTTTCTTTGTTTCTTTGTTTTACCTGAGAACACATCCCAGTTTTTGAAAACACGTGGACACAAAAGGACACGCACACACTACCCGTGAGAAGCGTCACAACCTACTGCACTGTGACCTCCACAACAGTATCATCAAGAGCCAGCCAACAAGTTTTGTTGGTTAATATATGCTGAGCCTCTTTGGCTAATAGGTTTTACCGTGAGGGAGAAAAGAGTCGGCTGCATTATGAATTTTGAGTGATGTGAATTATTCTGGATATGATTAATGAAATGAAAGATCCATATAAGCAGCTTGAACCATCGCCGTGTGTCCACGTTCACCTCCAACACTTGCTGAGAATGAGCATACGACCTTGCAGCACATGCTCAACATTCAGCTAAAGCCCTCATCACTGTCCGAACCAAAAATATTTATTTTGTACCGACCACACTGACTCTGGAGCTACAGCAGAACTAGACACGCATAGAAAGACAACATTCCTTTACAGGTTTCCTCTCAGAGCACACGTCTCCGTCGACCCTTCAGCCATTGGTCAAATGCTCCGAAGATGAAGGGAACAGGATCCTGCAGTTTGCCATTGTTGTCATTCTCTGTCAGTGACAATGGCAGTAGCGCATGACATGTTAATTAATTGCATGTGGGCTTGATAAAGCAGGCCGAGCTGCCCCCAACTGAAAAACGCTCCCGCCGCTGTGTTGTGATAGCCGCGTTCACTCCACAGTACGAGATTAATCCTCCAACGTGGATGCTCTGTCAAGCTGTGGACTTCTCCACATGCTGAAGTGGTATACATGAGCCATTTAAGTCGTTTTTTTTCCCACCCCAAAACAAAAACGAGAGCAAAAACACAAAGAGTGGATTGAATTCTGTTTCTGTGATTGTTATGTGAATAGAAGCTCCAGTATTACCTTTGCATTATTTATGCATTACTATCATACCCATTATTTTTTTCCTGCAGCTTATAGTTGATGCTGCTGGGGTTTATTGTAATGTTAGTCTTGCTCTTAGCTGGATTTGGGCTCGGTGAATGTTCCACGGAAGAGTGTTTTCCAAACACACAACTTAATTATCAACTTAAAAGTCTCTCTTTCTGTAGATGCGAAACAAATATGAGCAAACATGTAAGCCAAGATGCTTAAATATGGGGTTATGTCGCCAGATTTACAAAGCTTGTTCCGATCACAAACTGTAAATAACCAGTTTCTGGCCATCAAGTACAGAATTGAGACAATGTGCAAGATTTATTTATTTACAAACTGTGAAGATTGCGCAGCATTTTCAACCAACTCATCAAGCTAATGTTAGCGTATCCAATTAGCGGCCATTGACATGATCTGAAAAGTGAAAAGATTCATTCAAATCGGAAAAATCCTTGATTTCTTTATTGCTGTACAAAATGAATATATATATTTATCTTACTATGAAAAGATCTTGCAGGAATTTTTCTTTCTGTTTTGAAGGGGTCTTGTATCATCCAGGACAATGAATTATCCTGTAGGACTTTTTTCAATGGTGAGGCTTCCCCCTTTTTCTCTGCATGCTCCCTCAAGGAGCACACACTTATCTTCTACCGCAGCTCAGATTGTGCTACACTCGCAGTTCTTTCATTCACGGGTTTCAACTAACACATTGTGAATAACAGTGGCCACCAAATGTAATACGTGTTTTATGTTTTGGGCCTCGGGAATATTTCAGGGAAGGGGAAATTTTCATAAGCATTACAAAAGGTTTAGCGGTCGAAGCGGGATTAATTTGCACCTTCTCAACCCTTGAACAGGATTTCAGCTGTGAGTTTAACCTTGTATTTACAGAATATATGCAAATCAGACAGAATGTCGCTCAGAGCTAATGTTACCAATTGTTAACGTGGCTTCAGTAGGCGTTGTGCACCTGACACCTTCACTTGACACTAAAGCTGTGCATTAAAAACAATGCTAATTTCCTGGTGTGTAAGTAACCCACTGAAATGCTATTTGTCTCTCCAGGCACTGTAACAAAAAGTGCTGCTATTTATAAGGCTTCACTCTCATTTGTTTTTCCCATGGGAGGTTGCTCCGTCGAGGAAAGCGGCGCCCCCACCTCCCCTCCCCTCTGCTTACGTGACAGAGATGCTGCTTTGGTGAACCAATTATTACAGATGCTAGGGCGAACTTCTAAACAGTCAGCACATTTGTCTGTGATTTGTTCATCGATTTACTCATTCATATATTCACTCATTTGTTTATCATTGTGGTGTTCAGTCTCGTAGAAGGGTATTTTACTAAACGGGCCAGCAAGTATCACATGTGAATGCAGCGCAGATGAATCACGTTATGCTTAGTTGATGTTTTAACCTCAGCCTTTTCCCTACCTGCCCATTAAAGTAAGTTGCTGCTTATCCCTCAACTTGTCACACTAGGAAAGTAGTGGCAGTTGTTTTGCTGAGTTTGAGGAATTGCCCAGATGGAAAAGCAGTTCAGTCTCTCAGATTCAACAGAGTGCAATCTCATATGATCGCTCATCCAGTCACATGCTTTGCCGTGCTAGTTCAGATAGCCCACAGAAAGTCCACCGGCTGTTTACATGCTGAGTCTGTGATTTTGAATTGCCGCAGCAGCTCTGCTGGGTGACAACTTTGTCCTCACATCCCATTGAATTAAGTAACAGTCACAAGAGGAGAATAAGGCCAGTCACCCCTGTGCTTAGATAATTATAGAGATGTCTCCCCACTGAAAGACTAATGATGTGGACTTGTTTGTGTCCTAGATGAAGTGCTGACATGTCATACAGTGTGTGTCTCAGCTAATGCCTTGGTTGTGCACTTGTCTCATTTATATCACTCTCTAATCTGCTATTGATATTATTATTAATACATGTTCTGAGCCCGTAGTTGATCATTGGCCTTTTTATGATGATTTATATTGAGGACAATATTAAGGAGCAATTAAAGGCTTTACCATCTTCACAAGATTTGACATCCTTTTATCCGTAGATCCGTGGATTAATTTACAAAAGTCCCACATGCATGCTTGTATACACATATTGCAGTATTTTGGATTCCAGTACTATAAATGTGCATGTAATGTTTGTGTTTGTTCATTTAGCACTACCAGCAGACATGAACGTTGTTGCACACGATGAGGAGCAACAGATGTAACGTGCAGGGACCTTATTCATTTCCCCTGCCTCCCGGAGAGCCCTTTACACTCAGATTATAACAACGTGACAGCGTGTCAGCAGACTGTACTGCCATGTGAGCACACTGTATGTAAATGTAACATGCAGAAGTTAAACCACACTAAGTGCTTAATTTAAATACATTTCTACTTTACTGCAGTATTTCCATTTAATGCTCCTTAATGCTTTGTCTTCTTGTTTATACGAAAGGGTTATTTTGGAATATCATGAACTGCGATTATTTATTTCTGAGTACTCGGTCCGCCACTTACAATGTGCATGTGAGCAGTGGAGCCTATGTTCACTCATAAGAGCTAGAGTTAAGATTTTTTTATATTTGGGGTTTTCCATAACCTGTAAAGTTTCAAACTTCCCTCTTTGTAGATTTAAAAACAGGTATGATACTGTTGAGTGTATTAATGCAAAAGGTGTACACGCCTTTGTGAGGCAGTTTTAATCTCACATCAGATATGTCATCATAATGATATGGTCTTTTCGCTCATGATAGTTCATTTCTGATTCTTTCAGATTTGCTTCTCAGTTCTTCTTCTCATATTTGCTTTCTTATGTTCAACCTGTAAACAAAAATCTTGACATGTGTCAGCTGAGTGTTTGACTTTTATCTTTGTACCCTGGAGATGCACCTCCGGTAGGTTACATCCTAATCCAGGCCAGTACCGAGTGCTTCAGTGAGTCTTTGATATCAGGTAGCCAATCATAAGAAATGTTTTGGCAAGATGAAGTCAGTTCTTCTGAGCATGTAAGAGTTTTAAGTTGCAAGAAATTTTCTCTTCAGAGAAGACACAGTAGGTCACGGTCTCTGCCAATGACAATCTGTCAAGTATATAAGCAGTCAATGGAAGCTAAGTGATCACAAAAATCAGTTATGGAGTAAATTTCTACGAGGTAAGGAAGTAGGCATAAAAACCAAAAGCAGTGATGCAAAAAATTATTCAGACTTGGTCTGTATTGATCATGACCTCCTTCTATGGCTCATTACCCTACTGTCCTCACTTCTCATTTATTTCAAGCTGTGATGTCAGATATTGGCCACAAAGGGATAATAAAATGAAAGTTGAGAGCTCAGTTTTTTTTTTTTTTCTTTCACATCTTTTCAACAACTTTTACCAAACATTAAGATAAATAAGATGCACTCCTTTTTCTCACTCAACGTGCCATTTCCATTCAGCTGAACCTTTTTTCTTACATAGCTTTGCCGAATTCATTCCTCCGAAAACTTTTTCATATTTTTCTTTTACTCTCTCCTCTCTTTAATCTAAGAGCTAATTCTTTTTAAATTGACTATTTGTAAGTAGTTTTTTAAAATCTGGCTATCTAAATAGTCAGGATGAGCAGCTGTCTGCTTACCAGTTGAGAAATTCAGCATCAAATTATTTGTCTGTATTGGCCAAGAACTGTTTCCAGCATGCTTTTGCTTCACTTTCTGTCTTCTTCTGCAGTTATCATCCTAACAAGCTAGGCCTTGCCCGGCCTGTCCGGTCCTGTCTCATAACGCCACTTTGCAATAGTGAGTCTAATGTCAACATGAGACAATGAAAAAGTGGCACTGATCAGAGGTCGTCTTATGAACTCTTGTCTTTTAAACACAGTACTGGCTGAAGCTCCTGGCAAGTGATCATTATCCCCACCATCTCCATCACCTTTTCTTAGCAAGAAACTAACACAGAGAACTTTTAAAGAATAGTCCAGCTTAATGAAAACAGGACGTACTTGGTTTAATGTGCGTAATTGTCAAAAAATCGTCTAATGAAAAAATACATTTTTGGAAATGTATTGTCATAAAAGAGGAGCGGTGGGAATCTTTTCGTAGCCTGGAGAAATAAGTAATTCTTTTAAAAGTAAACAAAGAAAGTCGGTTAAGGGCGGTGTGCCTGTCTCTTCTTGTGTTTGACGTTAATGGGATGAGAGTTTGTCGGCTTCCTGCTTTGCAAGCACGTTGGCTAGGTGCTGCCAGCTCTTTTTGTGGGTATCTAATGTGTGTTTGCTATAATTGCTGGTGCCTTTAAAAATGAGCCAGCTCAATCTGCCTTACTCTGAAATTGCTCAGCAAACATTACAGAATTGATTCATCATTTTCAGCCCAAGGAAAGCGCTTGAACCACAACAAAAGAAAGAGACGTTTTATTTTCTCTTTGTAATTTTAAGTATTGGCTGTCATATCTCCTCCACATACAGGACAGTGTCGTGCTCCAGGCAGCTGGGGGTTGGCAATAGAGCATGTGTGGGACAGCGATAGATGAGGTGATTGTGACCATCTGACAAATGGTATGAGTCGACTGATCTTGAAACCTGTCTGCGTCAGGCTCTTATGCCAGCCCAAGCTACTAGGCAGTCAACCCCTGCAATTTAACTAGCTGATACTTTCACATGGGGGAAACAAACTTTTCTTTCCTTCCTCCTTTTCAGAACCCCGTCTTGATCCTTTTTGTGAAAGCCTGTTGACAAAGAATGACTAATTCTCCCAAATGACATTATCCCTGTTACTAGAAATAAACCCAAGAATGCTGCACTAGCTGTGGGCAAGTTGGATCCAACTGACTCACCGATCACTCAGTCCAACACTGTAGCAGCAGCCACCTTCCCCTCTTGATGTTGATTCACCATAGAGGACTACAATAGATGGGCTGGATGATGATGACCTCAAAAGCGTGCATTATTCTCCTTGAAGCAATGCACTTGGTAATAGTGTATTAAATAGAGGTTTCGCAAATATCTAAAATCATTGAAATAATTTTCCCATCGTCCATCTCTCACTAGAATAACCTTTATTGTGATTTCACATGATCAGAAAATTATGATCAATCAATTATGAACTAAGCAGGAATATCTGCATGTTTAACATGCAGAAACAGCTTCTTGATCACGCTCTAAATGTTCCCACTGGCAGAGTTACTTCCTAATGTATTCTTTCTTTATATCGATTTCCTTTTACCTTGTAGTTCGTCATATGTGTTGTCAACCGTTCACAGGGTCCATGTGAAAAGTTAGAGGAGTCATAAGAAGTTATTTTTTGTATCCCAGAAAAAAAAACTGTAGTTTATGAAACCCTACAGTACACATAGCATATATTATGGATTGTCCGCTGAGAATAAACTGCACTTTTCCTCGCAATGTTGACTCTGAAAGTAGAATCCCTTGAGTTGAAGCCTGGGTGGCCTTTTTTGAATCGACTGTCAAGCACCTAAACAGCAAGCTGTCTGCCAGGTGTACAGTGTCCTTTGAGTAAAAGCCAGCAGATCATTGCTGGCTTGTGGAGATGATGACCTGGGTGGGTACCTCCTCCACCGCTTCTTAAAGTCATACCCCTTTGTCATTGAGTGCAAAATAACACACAAGCTCAGAGCCCCGACTGGGTCTTGCTGACTCGGCTCACAGGCAAGTTACCAGTGCTGCAAAGGCAGAACGGCAGCCAGTTCTCACTGTTCTATTTATACTAACAAAAGCACTGTAAAGAATCCAATCAAATACTACAGACTTCAAATGTCATGGTTCGTACAAATTTTCACCTTTTCTTTTAACATTATTGTGTCGTGCTCTTTGTTTTCCAGATACGACAGTCTATATCCCCTCGTTTGATGGCACATCTTACTTGGAGCTCCAGCCTCTTGCATCCCTTCTCCAGCTGTCTCTACCTGCTGCTGTCAAGGACACCACCGTTATTTTCAAACTGACAGTGAAAGCAAGATCCGCGCAGGGCACCATCCTTTACAGTGAGTAAAGTCTCTTCCCGTTGAAAGTGTTTAAAAGGCACCGCAGTGCTATGAACACAAGCTGACGATAAAGGCTCGGAAAATCTTCACATCTATACTTCTATGCTCATTGTGGTCTTATTTGTTCTTTGCCTCATGCGTACCCATCCTTCTGTTTGTATAAGGGAATGTTTTTTTTTGTTTGTTTGTTTGTTTTTTTTACCTTCAATTCTCAGTGCTTTAAATTATGTTTTTTATGGCAAACATGTTGCTGCTGTGCAGTGTGATTGTCATTGTCTGAAAAATGGACGCACTATAGATTATAAATTGGAAGCTTTTGAAAAGGGTCCAGCTATATTGGACTAAATCTTCTCTCTACCACATTAAAATACAAAAAAGAAAAAAAGAAATTGTGACTGCCAATATGAGTTTCACCCAACCTATTGAAAAGGTCCAAGCTGTTCCTTTCAATAAATAAATGATCAAGGTCTTTGTGTAATTATTGACAGGCTGGATACGCTCCAGCCAGTAAAGGTCACCGTGGAAGACACAATTGACACGTGAACATTTGCAATGTCAGGATGCAGAGAAACGTAAACGACAACTTCATCATTTAGGGAAATGTTCGATACATCTATGATGTCAGGAACTGGCTAGCTCACCTAAGCATAAAGGTTGGTTCTTTCCAAAAATAAAAACTGCACTTACATGCACCTCTAAATGGAGGGCTGGCAATCATGCTGGGAAGCTTTTGTTTGTTTGTTTGTTTGTTTTTTGGTGAAGCACAGTAGATCAAAACCAAGTCCAGCTGTTTCCAGTATTAGTCTTAGCTTAGCGAGCTGACAGCTGGCTGTAGCTTTATACTCAGTGCTCTCTTCTCTCAATCCTTGAGAAGAATACAAATAATTTCACAGAAATTTGTGATTTATAATATCTGATAGTATCTGTGCTCTATTACAGTTTTTTAAATGTCCCCTCGAACAAACTCTGAATAGTTGGGGGGGGGGGGGGGGGGGGGGGGGGGTATAATTCCAGCATGACTACAGTTGAAAATTTTATAAAACAATATATAAATATATGTTGATATAATATATATATTGATAAAAACAAAACTGTACTCTCAAGCATCGTTCTTATGTAAGCACAGCAAAAGAGACAGGCTAGTCTGCACTATGTTATGATACCGTCTAGACATGATATGAATAAGGAACATTTTCTTAGCTTTCCCTCTTATAACTGCAGTGCTTAGTGTCAAAATTTACCACTCTTATTACTGCTCCTAATCGCCACTGTTTTTGGCTCAGTAATGATGTTGCAATGACACAAAAGACACAAAAAAGAGTGGCAGTGAAAAACAATCTGTTCATGAGCGCGAGCAAGCAACGATGCTTGGCAGCACTAATTTGACCATAGAAAGGGCAAAAAAAAACAAAAAAAAAACGAAGAATAAATCAAGAGTTTTTACTAATTTTATCTCTGCGACAAAAGTAATTGCCATTGGTGCTGAAATATAATCTGAAGTCTAAATACGATGTATCACACCAACATGAACTGTCACCTATAAGAAAACTGATGGCTGACAGTGGGAGCTGACCCGTTACATCAGCCGTGAGCTCTACATTGTACATGTGGCTCCTGTCAGCTCTTTTGTTCCCACACCTGCACACAAACAAAAACACGCACACACTTGCCTTTGTTACTGAAGGATAATTGGATAGGTAGGCCAGGCAGACTCTGAGTAGACCCTCCTAACAATAGAGCATTGTTTTGTGAGGAGAGGAGTCAGTAGATTTGTGGTTTGTTTTTTTAGAGGCTGAGGAAGCTGAGCCATGAGGACCTGGTTCTATTTATCCAGCTTTATATGTTTTAGTTCAAAGGATGTATGCATGTATTAAAAAGCCAGCCAGCTTACGGGTAAAGGAACTGCTTGAATGCCTTGAGCAGCAGGTCTTCTAAGGGTCCAAAAATATATCAGACTGGGTCTGGATGGACAGCTATTGCAGGTCCTTGCTCTAAAAGAAGAAAAAACCGCAAGCCGCTTTGAGCTTGTGAAACTATTGGTGTCTCCGTGTGACACCTCAGCAGCCACCATTCATTGTGCAGTGATCACAGATGATTCAGTCTGCACAGCACTGGCAACACAGACATCACAACATTCATTATTCTGGTGCAACCAAGGTCAACCCCCTTAACTGCGACGCCGTCTGAAGGTTTTTGTCCTCTCGTTTGCATTTGTAAAGCTATAGCGCATCGTACTACACCACAGGGTTCACACCCACTTCCTTTCCTTTGATCAAAATTAGGATTTTCTGGCTCCAGTAGCTGACAATAAGTCTGGTGGTGAGCAGTAAGTTCAAATCCAGGTAAAAAACGTCCCCTCAGAAGCATGTGATGTTCGAGTGTTCAAGTTCATTTGAAAAATTGAAGCACAATATTTTTTCTAATCACTGATGTTCGTACAAAGTGAATTTTTTAACATGAAGTAGTTCTGTGAAGAAGTTTATTTAGTTTCTTTTTCTATATGACATAATAGTTTGTGATATGTTTTTCAGAGTTTTTTACCATAAAACAGTCTCGGGTTCCGTGGAGTAGATATAGCTGGACCACTGTTTCACTGAAGACCTAATTCTTTGTTAAGGCCGTGTTAATCAGCCAGCTCTCAGACTCTGTTAGTGCTTTTTAGAAAGTTGGTGTGCTTCAAAGGTCAACTAAGTCCAAAATATACACACACTGTGGCCAATTAAAGGAAAAACCAACATAAAGTGTCTTCGTAAGTAGGGAGGGCCAACACGTTCTGCGAGAAATGCTCAGCCCATTGAATGTCCAAGTCTCTGAACTCCACAGGAGGCATGAAAGCCATTCTGCCAAAAGAATGCTGGTGATCATGGCAGGAAGTGCAGTCTGGCCCAGTGGCCCAAAAACCCCTTCATTGGTGTTGAGCTAGATTGAGACCTGGCGAGAGTGAAGGTCAGAGCCTGTGATTCACTTTTCATCAGTGACTCCTTGTGCTCTATAAATGGGCACGGTGTCATTGGAGAGACCACTCCGATGGATAGAAACGTTTCATCATAGGATGGAACTACTTTGTATTGATTTGCAGTGACCCATTGCATAAGTGGGCTTAGTGGACCTGCACCGTACCATACCAGGATAATGCCCTCCACGACGAAACATGGCCACCAGATTCCTCTCACTGGAAAGGTCACGCATTTGGATTTATGGCATGTTTTAGCCCCACATGCACTCGCATGAAAACGGTCAGAGGTGACTTATCTCACGTGTCGCTCCACATCTTCCATCTTTCAAACGTGCTTTCTTTGATGTATGGGGTTTGCTATATCATCCCTTTTATATCATTGCACTTGATGTAATTGTTGACAGTCCTCACAGTCAGATCCTGCCACATTCATCAGCGTGCCATTGGCCCCAATGACCTTGTTTACTGATGTCCTCCCTAAAGATCTAAACGCAGATGTCACTTTTGTCATTGTTATTATTTAAATACTTGCTAATTGCAAAGCTTTTGTGAATCTCCTGCCATCCACAGCTTAACAATGAACTTTTTATAACAGGGGTCGGCAACCCGCGGCTCTTTCATGACTCAGCCATGGCTGCCTGTGGCTTTGAGAAAATAATGTGAATAAATAATGGCTATTCAATTGAAGTAAATTTTATTCCATTTATTTTTTTTCCCCGATGTAAGAGCTATGACTCTGGAGATTTAGATGATCTTGTAATATTCAAATAAAATATTTCTCTTTTTTTTATATATATATATATTTTGTCGATCAAAATATGCGCCACACCTGTTGCTGACCGGCTTGTCCCTTATTTTGAGCACAGGTAAGCTAACCAAGCTAACCATCCCAAAAAAAAAAAAAAAAAAACTTCTGAGGAAAATAGAACATAGTTTTTTTTATTATCAAACTATCTTCATTACCACGGTCACGTAAGTTTTGTGGTTCCAGGTGGGCTTTATTTCGTGGGAATCGCGCCCAATTGGCTTTTTAATGCTCAAGGTTGCCGACTCCTACTGTATAAAGTTTTTTTTTCTCCTTTTGCCATCTTGATACACAATACAAACCAGCTGGACCTGTTCAGTATTTTTATACTTCCACACAGGATGTTAATTGCTTATTTGTACCATGCAGCGAACCATGTGTGAAAGTATCTGCATGATTTTTTTTTTTTTTTTTCCTGGTTTTTCTTTCTAATTTGTTACCATCTGTACATGGTCGACAATGGTCGTACCAATTATAAGATAAACATACAATATGCTGTCTAACAGGAGCTCAATTAGAGTGATCTGAAATATGAAGTTTTCCCGCTTTAATTGATCTGAAGATATGAACAGTCCTCCACTCAAATCCAGCAGTGCAACACCTGTTTGCCTGTTTTGTGTGTTGGTAGCTAGACTATTAACCGTCTGTTGTTGAATCCAGCTGGAATGTTAAGAGGCGTTATCGAGAAATATTTGAGACTCTCCAATGTTGGGTTTGAAAAGAGAGCAGCAGAGTACTTGCACAGCTTTTAGTAAGAAACTCTATACTTGAATTAATTGCGTTTTTAGAAAAGCAGCACATTCCAAGAACAAAAAGTACAGCTGTCAGGTTTGTTTTTCCACTCATGTTTTCCCCGCAGTATGCTCTCCAGTAATTGACTATAACTAGGATACATTTACTATTGTCCTGAACCATGAAAGTCATTTATAAAAATATAAACAATTTTGCTCAGATCATGCACTTTGTTCATTATCAGTATTTTTTATTTTTTTGGCAGCAACCTAAACTTTCTGTGTATTAATGGGCATTTTATGTTGTTCCTTCTGATTAGTTTTGAATAACAAAAATGAAAAGTTGATTTGAATGAAAGTCAAGAAAAAAAAAGAACTGATCAAGGACAAAGGAAAAACATCTGAGTGGAGTTAGCCAGGGGAAATTTACCATGGAAATATTGCCTCAGGTCAGTCATCAGATTTGATGTAGCAAGTCAATTAGACTGCGCCCGACGTCAAGTTAGCAAATCCATTTCACCTCCACCTTGTCATAAGTTGCCACGTATATATCCACTGCCAGCATTTATCAGGCCGTGTTGATCTTAAATCAGTGCTTGTCTAAGCCGAAACAGATTTTCTGTGCATTAGCCTGCAAAATAATGACCACTGTGTCAACTTGATGGTGTCTTCACTCCTAGCAGCTTTCATCAACCTACATAAATAATACAAAATCGGCAGAATTTAAATTCAATTAATTTGGCTTCCCCGTTCTTTGCTCTTAATCATATAAACAACATTTCACTGCTGCAGCATGTGTAAGCCCGAAAGTCTATGAGACTTGTCATGTTGAGAGATGAAGGTTCAGAAAGCATATATAGAGGGCACAGTGCCTTTTATCTGGTAATGCTTCCTGGCTTATAGTGCACCACCTTTTTTCTTTTTTCTTTTTTTCAGATCAGAGGATAGGAACTGAAAAGAAAACCCTCGAGATCAAAAAGACAAAGTTAATCAGAAGAGAACCAAAAGACATGCATTTAGATGCAGGGAATATCTTTGCCAGACATGCTACTTATTCTCTGTTCCCCTTTTTACACCTCTCCCAAAAGCAAACACGTGAGACTCCCCCTAGACTTCGATTGTCAGCTCGAGAAAAGAAATTCAAGGATGTTGGGTGAGAGAGGGAGAGATAAAGAGAGAGGGAGCATTGAGAGGAAACAGGTGACAGGCACTGACAAAAGGACGAACGCTCCGTTAGGCTTGGTGCGGAGTAACAGGGCCATGGGGACAGCAGGGAACAATATCCCCACACAAGAAAAATAGAAAAATAAATGATGGGGCACCATTGACATCTATAGTAAATAATATTTGTCAACAAATGAGTTATGGCTCTAAGAGGAAACAAGCAGCTTGAAAAGGAGACAAAGGCACACTGTTGCATAGGGAAGTTTTTGTGTGGTTTTGGTTGCTGCTGCAGGATTCATTAACTGCCGGGAGTCTCCACTGAATCTGTGGTTTGGTAATAATGTAGACAATTCTTTGCCAAGCATAATTATTGTTTTGCTTCTCATTTATCCACACAAACAGGCTTGATTATTCTTAATTTTTTCCTCTGTGTTTTTTTTTTTTTTTTTTGGTGGTGAACAGGGATTCGATTTTTTCAAGGTATTTGAAAAGGCTGACATAAAGTGTAGGACATTTTTAGTTGCACACTGTCTTTGTGTGCAAGAAATTGTGAATCATAATTGAGAGACACGCTAAATATATGTTGTATTTATTGTATTTTTGGCCACGAGGGCTTCACATCCTCACACTCTCAGTTTTCAATCTTTCCTATTGTTCAAGGTGACTTCTCTTGCTGCTGCTCTTTTCCTGCCAGCATCACAAATGTAAAAATAAAATGTGCAGAGACTGACTCTCTCTCTCCATAATAATTCTTTTCTGGAAATAACAAATCAAATGAAAGTGTTAAATTTGTCATCTTTGCTCATTTACGTTTCTGGTTTTTCAGGACCAACATGACAAATGTATACACAAATGTAACAGTCTCCGACAGTTTAAATATTGTTCCAGGACAACACTATGTTTGTTGCATGTCACATTCTCATCCAAGCTTTGCTGAAAAAGGTCTTGTGATTTTTCACAAACAGTAAAGGATGGCGTCCGGAGTCATTGTCTTTGATGTGTATGTGAATTAGCATGCCCTCATTTCAAGACCCAAACTAAAGATTTGGCTTACAAAAGAAAAGCGTGACAAATTTTCAGTAATCCCACCTTTTATCACCACAAAGCACAGTATGCACCAGGCAAATAATTGGTTTTGTTTTCTGACAAAGAAAGAGTGAAAAGAACAATCCAAGAAGAGGCATGGCTCATAAAAGCATAACAACAAACAATAGAGAAATCACAAATCAAAATAGCGGCGATTATAACAGCAGTAAAAACACACAGTAGGTAGGTCTTCAGCTGTCTTCGGCTTAAACACCTGAGAGAGTTTGTTCCATAGCCCGGGACCTCTGACAGCAAACAACCAGCCCCGTCGTGTTTTCAGCGTTGAGAGGGGTACACCCCAAGGCCCCTCGGGGCCTAGCAGAGGCATACAGGATTATATATCACTGGTGTTCTTGAGCTAGATTACTCAAGGCCCTGTAGGTGGAGCAGGAGCCTCTTGAATTGAATCCTAAATATAATCGGAAGACACAGAATGGGCATCAAAAGTGGAGTCATATGAGAGCCATATGAGATCTGAGCACTGCAGAGTTTAACTATAACCGGATGACAGCGTGTTGGCTCAGGCAGAAAAAATAAGGGAAATATTAAAATAACAAAAACTTCAGTGTGGTCCTGACACATGTATGAAGACATGCTATCCACACATGCTCTGGCCCTCCGCTGATACCACCTTTAAATATCACCTTTGTTATAAACACGTAATAAGACTTGCACATCTCCAGCAGTGTCACTGATAAAGTAGAATTTTGGCTCAAAATGTGTTCGATTCTACAGAATGAGTAAAGTATATGAAGTTCATTCCAGGGGTACTAAAATATGCTTTACAAATATCAAAGACATTGATCTATGCTATATATAGATGTTTACTGCCAGCACATAAAACTGAACACAATAAAAATGCAATTTAAAACAGCAGTAACGAAAACGATACACATCGACACATGGGAAATGGAAACTTTTGTGTGTGTGATTTTTAATCGCTCAAGCATTATATTTAATGCACTGTTAGAGAAATCCAGCAGGTGAAAGCATAAAAAAGAAGAAACCTAAAAACCCAAAAAACAGCTTTGTCAGCTTCTGTCCCAGATAACCTGAGAGTCCTGATGGCCTTTTAATGGCACGCATGTCAGCAGTGTACTGTGGAGGGGGGCCACGCAGGGTTTGCAGTCCCCACAGTTACATTTCATAATCAGGTCTAAAATTGCCTGGAAGCCAGTGCAGGGATATCACTGTGAACAGATTTTAAATAAGCTGAAGTCAGTCCAGTGTCATTACAGGTAGAACAAAAAAAGAAATAAAAATAATCATAGAAATGAGTACTGGAACGTGCTTTGTTTTTGTTTTTGTTTCTTTTGCATTTGTGTGTTTCCCTATTATTAGAATTTCAATAATAAACCTTTTTAGTAGTAGTGAAAACGCGACCCAGCTTTAGGAATGACAGCCAGGTATCTGGCTTTTGGTATTTCAGCAGAAAGATAAGTTGGATTCAGTTCAGTTCCACTAAGGGCAGAAATTAGATGAGGATTTGTATCTTTCAGCGCAATTAACAGGAGTCTTTGTTAAGTTGTTCAACCGCAGTAACATATTGGACAACTATGTTCACATCTCAAAGGGGCTGCAAGGTGCACAAATAGGTATTGAGAGGAAAACTGGGATAAAAAACAGCGTGTCTCTGGACGGGGTGACCTGTTGGCAGGGCGCCAAGAATTGATCCCTTGAGAAATTCACATACAGTGTCAACCTTTACAGACATGTAATTACTGAATGACACGGGGGGAACTGCCTTTTTAAGTGGCATGTAAATGGTGCAGGGAAATAGCATTTCGTGCAACTCTGCCTTCAGTGAATAAGACTGTGGCCCTACTGAAACTGCTTGTCAGGGGGTAAGAGTCATGCTCCTCTGCCGAAAAAGGATGATGAAACGGTGGATTATCTGAGCAAGATATTCCTCCTGTGGTCAATTTGGCAGGAGTGCTTGGCAACATGGCACTCTTAAGTGCATCCCTGTTGAGTGTTATGATAGCAAAGACCTCCAAGTCAGCTTAGGAAATGCATTATCAGGGTGCAGCATATTAAGCTAAGCATGGACTCCCTCCGACAATGAGATGGGGATTTTCTGGAAGCCCCTCCTGCCCTGAAGGAATTGTTCAGAGCTTTCGTATCAGTTGCTGCACAGCTGCGAAACAACAAGCTCAACTTGTGCATCAGTTTCTTCTGGCGTCCAAATCCTCCACCCATTCCTCTACTTCATGAGAGATGGTGTGCATGCCAAGTCTGGTCTAAGACCGTCTCTGCTGCCTGCACACCTCTGTCCATGTCCAAGGCCAGTCAGCTACGCTGGCCCAATTTCTGACAGCCCTGGCTGAAGTATCATTGTGACAGTGAAATGCAAGGGGTCAAGCTTGTTTGTGTTGCTCCTTCACCGTGAGCTCCCTATGGAATTGTGGCCACTTGTCTCTCCCTTTCTAATTCAGCTGAAATGTGCCTTGTTGAAAACAGGGCAACATTTTAGGTCTCTCTAACAGGGTGACATTCCTGTGCTGTCCTCTGCCCTGCAACCATGTCTTCCCTGACACTGGCACAAGAATGGCAGACTCGCTCTCTATCTCTGTCTCCCTCAAAAGAGCTGCATTTTCGTGCTGTCTCCCTCTGCTCATGTTTTCTCAGACAGCGGTGTGGGAGCTGGTGTGTACTCTCTCCACCTCCCTCATGAAGACCCTAGTAGCTTCTGTGGGAGGATTAATTCTGCCTCTGTCACTCCCCCTCTGCAAAGGCTCAATTGCAAGAGCTTGCGTGCTAGGCTGGCGGAGCAACCCATTGTGATATAATGTGCTGGAGTCTGGGAAGTAGCCTTTGAATATAATGTTCCTGTTTCAGAAACAGAAACTGCAGACTGAGGTCGTACTCCGTGTGGTGTCCAGGCCTGTACAGCTAGTTTTTTGTTTTGTTTTTTTTTTTTTGGGGGGGGGGGTTAATCGGACACATTCTTGCATGCATTGCAGTAGCTAAGCCCAAAGGTTTGAAGGTTGCTGGTGGCAGTACTGGAAGTTGGAAAGGGTCTCTAACCCACAGCAAGGAATTTAAATCTGTTGCTCAAGCTTCTCTGATTATCGATCTATGCTCTCTGGTGGCTTCTCAAAATCTCACCGTTTACGTTGTATGTGCTTGCTGGCATGGTATTCACATAGTGATGTAAACTAGGCACCTGCTGAACTCCCATTTAGACGGAGCCATACAAACGCCATGTAAAGGCATTTTTTGGTAGGCAGGAAACCTCCCAGTGTCATGTGGTTATTGATCTGAGTTACTGACATTTAACAGACTCTACTGGCCGAGTATTTCAAGGTTCCTCTGAGTATCCTGAGGATTAAGCCTGAACTACTGTCATAAATACTGCAGCTGACATAATGTACTGGCCGCGGTAATACAGAAAAAGAGACTCTTAACTAATGAAATTTTCTATTACAGCTCAGGAGCAGAAGTTTGGCGATCAGTTCCTTCACGTGTTCCTGCAAGACGGAGCTCCTGTTGCTCAGATCGGGTGCGGTGGCAGCCATGTCTTGAGTGCAGCTGCAGACCAGATCATCAACAATAACAGATGGATTCCAATCACAATCCGGTAAGATCTCCTTGTTTCCTCTTTATCCCCTAATATTCTGCTGCTTCCATCATTACCTCAGAAACATCATTTTTTCAAAAAAAAAATATTCAATATGATTTATATATAGATTTATGACCTGAGATTTTAGGAAGGGAAAAAAGCCAAGAGGGAAATCTTTGGTACAGATTGGGACAGTGTTAATTCCACCATAATGGCTGAATCCTACACATAATTATTCTTTCCTCTAGAATAATCCAGTCACCAAATCCATAAAAGTAATTCCTGTGAAACATGAAAGTAATCCCGTTTAAAGAAAGAACACAAGCAAAACAGGTAAAATGACGAAAATTCTAATTTCCTTCTCTTCGTTTTCCAAAATAAGGACGAACCAAAGTGGATGTATGGCAAAGCAGCCCCATTTCTTTGATTATGTCCAATGTGTTTTCGACACAAGGTCACAAGTCAGGGTTCCTCTCATCAATCCTGTGACAGCATGCTGTCCGGTAGCTGTCCACAGCCAAGCTGATCAGAGAATTGATTCTACGGTAATACAGAATTGCAATGAAAGCTCACTCTGTCAGACAAATCCCGACTTTAATGCTCAGGATGGATTTCTGTGCACATCAGCAAATGTGCAGGGCCCGACGTGTCAGAATGTCAGAGTCACATAAACAAAGAACACTGTCCAGTGTACTGGCAGTCTGGGTTTTTGGCATGATGACTCCTAACAGCTGGGTGTCTTCTTCAGAAAATGCAGTGGACACTACAATCATCAATTTGTCTGACAGTTTTTACACCTCAATAAATCATCGTCTGTAGAATGAGTTTTAATAGCAGGGCATACATGATCATGTTCATCAAACAGACATAAACAAATGTACACTCTTTTTCTTAAGGACAATTCAGTGTGTTGGTAAAATTTGTCATCTTAGCAAATGGCTGTCAAGTGTTTTCTTGGCTGGGATGCTATAAACTTGACATTGCCCAGCAGCCCAGACCTAAACCCTCCGCACCTGAAATCCCCCGTGATTTTCTTTACTTATTCAGAGTTTGTTCTGGCCCAGTGTGTTCTTATATGGTTCCTAAGAACAAACTTCGGTGTCATAGCAATGCCACTGCATGCGCGGATCATTAAAGTTAAATTTTGTGAAGTGAAATGCAAACCATAAAATTCACTGCAACTTTTGCATAACTTAAAAATAGCATCACAAGTCTGATTATTATTTCTAAACTATTTTGAATCTTGAGTTGGCATTGAAAAGATCAGATAATAAGCACCGAAAACATATGTTATGCAAAATGCAGAGTAAAAAGAACCAGCTTGACAAAAGCGGATCGGTAGGTTGGATGCGAGTCGATCATAACATAATTCAGAACATAAAATAATCCAGTAAGTAAAAGCATTTATGTTTTGCCCAAAAAAGTCTGGTTCACAGTGCATGAACCGCACGACAATAACAAAGCTGCAATCAGATGGTTGTAGCTTAGTGAGCTAACAATGTAATAATCAAAAGCAATCGCGCCAACTTTCCCAGCTTGTCACTAGATTTAGTAATTGAATATTTCAGGCTCCTCGCTGGATCAAATTGTTGCTTAAAAGCCACACGCAACAAATGCAGCCCCCTTTCTGCGGATTATCAGGGAAAACAGTCAACTCCTCAGTATTTGAAAATAGATTTGATGACAAATGTTGAACCTGATCCAAACAAATTTTGCATTTGCACTATTTTCTCATCTCATCCGAATAGATTGATCACAATGCCTCCCCATGCACAGCTGATCTTCTCTTTCCAAAGTGCGCACGCAGGCTTAAAACTCAGGCACAGTGAGGCAGAGGGAGCCCGATGGGAGAAACGGGAGGGGGGGCCCTTCTGCTGAGCTCTGCCTCTATTTATTCCTGATCGCTTCAGCAATTTTATTCATATTCAAATGAGCATGTGACATCATGAAGTCGTGTTTGAATGGTGATTACTTTCCTCGGATGGAAGTTGGCAGCACTGAATACAGCGGCCGCGCCTTGCTGCCGTCAGCATCTATGCCTAGCAGGGCAGTGGTGGTATTTAACTGTAAATAATCCCAGCACCGTTGACCAAACAGGGGAAAATCCAAATTACCTGATGTGACTGAAACATCACCTTCTGCCCAAGCCCTGCGTTGCGCACACAACTTTGCTTTCATAAAAACAGGTCACCGCTGTCACGTAATACATGTTTTTAAGCTGCTCATTTCCCGCTTTGCAGTATTGCCTTTGCAAAGAGATGTTATGACATCTCCATTCAACTTGCGCTACCATACTATAAGAAAAAATGTCACCCATCTGTCTTGATGCTTATTCATGCTGGGTCTTTGTGTGCCGTCTTTATAATGACATAATTGCTGTGACGAGTTGTGATGAGGATGATTACCAAACAACCCATTCAGCAAAGTGGATGGTTTGTTTCACTGACATTAAAAGCCCTTCACTGGGTGGGCACACAGATGTTACTGCTCCTCAAATGTCTTCTGTCTAATTGCTTTCACCGCAGTCTAAAAAGAAAAGTTGTTAATAAATGAATTCATATTAAAGACGGTGAATGAGTTTTTAGTTTTCATGAACCACCCATACTTGTGATTCTCGCGGAGCCGCAGAGGACTGCTCTTCAACACTCCAGCACCATTTCATCCTGCTAATCCTCCCTAACAAAAGAATGAAAAACATTGTGAATGTTCAATCTACAATTTAGCAGCTTGTTCTGACAGTAAACATAATTGAATGTTTCAGGTTCTCCTTTTGTTTTGCACAGCTGCACTACAAGCATCAGAACAGTCCAAACATGCCTGCCTCATGCATGAAAAGTAACGCTTAGATCTTTCTCAAAGAGCTTGAATTTCATTTATTTTCATTCTATAGTTTCGTCTTAAACCGCGGTGTGTGTAGCTCTGGTTTTCTTTGAGGAAAGGAAGGTGTTATAGCTATAGTCACTACTCGAGTTTTAAAAAAACTTATAATCAGAGGGGATAGTGGATTTGGTGAAAATAAGAGGGCAGTCACCTAGCCTCATATTCAATTAGAGAAATGTTTACAAGTTATGTAACATGTTACCGACCAAACACTGTAATGTTTTTTGCTGTAAAGATAGAGAACCTTTTAACACTTAAACAAAAAAAAAAAAAAAAAGACAGCATCATAAATGTGTTTTACAAATTAATAAAAGCACAGCAGCTTGTTCTTCCAGTAGTAAGGAAACTACATATTTTAATTAAAATGCCCAGCAGAACAACTGAATGTAAAATAAAACAGCTTTATGGCTGAAAATAGTTTTCGCACCTTCCTTTTAATACCACTGTTTAAATATATAACAAAATGCCGTGAGAGTTTTCAGAGACTCATAGAAATGTCAAAATTGCTTGCACTGGCTGGCAACTTTTAAGGTACGTGCTGGGAGGGAAAGAGTCAAATAATCTAAAAATGAATAGTTATCAAACCTTCAGTTCTCTCAGCCCAAGGTTGGTCCCGGCTATCATCTATGTAGAAAACAGCAGTGGCCAAATACAGATTGTTATAGCCTGACGTTAGCGAGCAAGCTAACCAGCGTTAGTTACCAAGGGGGGGGGGTAAGCTCCAAACTAAATGGTGTTAGTTTGGAGCTTACTTTTTTTGTGTTGTTATTAACCCTCTCCAGAAATTCCACCTTTAGTGACATTTCAAAAGCTGTCGCTTGGCCATTCTCCTTCATCTTCTCCTCCTGTTTGTGTGATTACTGTATAACCTGCGTTATGGCTGTATTAAAACTGTGCTGCTATGTAAAAATATATATATATATATATATTGTGTCATTGTAAGTGCACATGCCCCTCGCCCATAGTATTTTGCTCAACATGCACAAAAACAAAACGTTTAAATAATATTTCCACATTCATTGATATAAAACAAAATAACACAGGGGATGGGAAGGGGGGATGATTTTGATTTGTATTTCAGGGCGGATGCCACCCACCACCCCCCCCCCCAACTCCAGCCCTGACTATAGTATTATCTTTCCCATTGTAGGAATGCACAATTGACACGATCAACAGGAGATGTCATGGTTACTATAACACTGTGATTTTAAAGTGTTTTTTTTTTCTGCTTCTGCAAACATTTAATTGCAATTTTATTTCTTATAATTGAATATACAAAGCATTTGAAGCACTCCAATATGAAGGAAACAGAAAAGTTGGCAAGACAAAAGGGGCCAATATTGACAAGCCTGGTACTGCTGCATAATTTCACAAAGGGGAGTGTGCCGGAGAAAAGCAATGTCATCTTTCATTTGGGTAGGACATGTTTGTTGGTGGCTTGGGTTTTGATGTTGGGAAGTTTTCCTTTGGGGATGTTTGGAGCAATACTGCTACGATTAAAGTTCGAGAGACTCAGGCTCCAAACGCTCCCTGGGTCATTTCCAAGGCTGCGTACACTATTGGCTGAATCCCGTTGTGCTTAGCATTCAGTGTTGGAGTAATTTTCATTCCCACACCGTCAAAGATCAACAAGTATGGCACAGAGCATTCGGCAGCATCACATTTCTTTCCTAGTCACAAGTGAACCCACAGTCCCTGACAGATATGATTATTCAAATTTATGCCACTTGCCCCCCCCCCCTCTTCTTTTCCAGTCAAAGGAATGAGAGTAGTGTCTCAAACCTCAAATGTGTTTCTGACTCACTGGGATTTTTTTATATTTTTTTTTTATGACAGAGAATTTTGTGTCAAGCAGCTTATGAGTTTTGATGCATGTGTTGACTGTCACATTATTATCTGTTTTAAATGCACTAAATATTTCATTTCACCAGAAGCTGTGCATGAATATTTGGCCATCACAGCTGCAATTTTCTCACAATTTTCCCCACTTCTTTGTTGGATGCTGTGAAAATGTCAGTGCAATGCTCGATCAAAGGATGTAAGCACCTAAAATAGCTTGCCTTCATGCTTGTTTGGTGATGGGATAGAGCTTTGTTGGATGATTCTTCAGCAATTCTGACTTGACATTCATAACGGGGTTCCAAATTCTCTTTCTCCAACCAAATACTAGCTTCAAGTGAAAGCTGAACTGGAAGCAAGAGTTGAAAATTAACTGCTGCAATAAAATCCATTTCATGAATTTATACTGGAACTATGATAATTGTATTGTCCCTATTAAATGAATGAATAAACTATAAATAACTAAAATGAAACTCAATAATGATCCTCCCGACTTGGCTGGTAAACTCTCCTTAGTCCTCTCCCCCGATTTCATAACACTGGCTTTCTTGAGTATTTGAAATGTGCTGCACAGTGTAAGATAACTAATGTTGTCAATTAGAATGTTATTTTCTCAGAACGATCTTCACATGTAAAAATAAGCTCTTTTATATGGCTTTCTTTGTTAGATTACTACGGCCTCAGTAGAAATTGGTTTTCCAAACAGCAATAAAACCAATACAGAATTTCTTTCAGACCAGACCACACCCCTCCTACAGCACTGTCTGACTGTTTGTCTCTTTGTAGGCTGTGATTTCATAAAGGCTACGAATTTTTGAGTCAGCCATCCTCCCTAACCTCAAGTCTCATCCAAATCTCCCGAAGCTATGTGTTCCTGCTTTAAAAGCAGCTCACAGCACAGGACAGCACATCTGAGAAACTGAACCCACTTTGTTGTGGGTAAATCATTAATAATTAATATGTTGCTCTCACCGTTGTTTTCCACTCCAGTACAACGAGAATTTGTAAAGTTTTGTGATGATTTGTTCAGCTGGTTGACTCGCTCGTATTTGCATGTGGTATTCCAACAGTTATTTCACAATTCTTAACAAAAACTTAAATTCAAATCTATTCTCTGACCAGCAAAGATCGTTTTGATGTAAAAATACACATGTGGGTGTGAAATGTTGCCTAGCAACAGCTGCTGTAAGAGGAAGAAAACGGGAGAGTGCTGTGAGAAGAAAAGAAAAATAATGGCACCTTTCGGACTAACGTCTGTGGACCCCTTTGAGTCAATGATAGAAATGCATAGAAAACTCAACGTCTTTCGGAAATGCCTGTTCACAACAGTCAACACACTCCCCAGCATGCTTGTTATTTCAATCAACAATCATCAGTCATCTGGTTATTTTAACAGCTATCTGCGCTGCTTTTTTGGAATCACATTATTGGGTTGGGTTACAGGTAAGTTAGAAGTAAAATAACTGCTGCTCTAATTAATGTTTATCTGAGCAATGGGCAAGGTAATCCCTGTGCAATTTGGAAAAGTAATTAGTAAATGGTGATTGATTACTTTTTCCAACCTACACTAACAGTGGACAGAACCCATCCCGAGCACTTTCCCACTGGGTTTTAATTGCTGGAGGATTAATGAGGAAACTGCATTTATTTTGGGGAAGTGCCATGCCACATGTGCAGTGGGGTGAAAAGTGAGCGCTTAATATTGAGCATTTGTTTTTTTTTTTTTTTGTTTTTTTTGTTTTTTTTGAAAATCCTCATTCTCTAGACGCGATGCCAAATCTGACGCTGCGCGTGTTTATCAGTCACACCGTCTTTGGCGCTCTATTGAGAAGTTCTGCCATAAATGATTCAATGGAGAAGAAACCGGCAGCCCTGCTTGCACACTTTGAATCTCTCGCATCAAGCCCCACAATGCCAAGAGGCTTGCTGTGTGCTGTCTAATTGTATTGGTGAAGATATAATGATAGAACACAGGCTCCCCAAATTAATTGAGGCTTGCCAGTCACAGCACAAATTATGCAGCAAGTGCTGCAGTGCTTCGTGTGAGAAAGTCACTGCACCAGAGCCAGAGCAGGCATTACTGTCAATGTAGCTGGAGATTATGTTGTGATACGGGGCTTGTTGCACTTAAGGAAAAACGGACAAACAGATCCAACCTGACATCCTGTGCGACGGGTGCTGCAGTCAGATGTGACATTTCAGAATGTCAATAATTCTTAAGCATTTGTTTGTCGTTGTTCCCTCTCCCTTCAGTCATATCTGCTGTTTCGCCTGTTGTCATAAAGAGAATATTAAGTTAAAAGGTGATGCTCATCTTCCTTCACATGTAATATCTGTGACCCACTTATGCTCTCTTTGCTCACAGGTATGAAAATATGTGAGCATATTCTCTAGTTAATCCACTCTGTTGTACCACTAAATGAATCACAAATTATCACTTCACCGCTACCATGTCCCACGTTATCATCTGTTTTTTGTACAAGTCTGAATTATGATTAGAATAATAAGCCATAAAGAAAAGTGACATCTTGCCTATCTGCCAGTGCAAACTGTTGCAAGGGCACCAACGCAGTGCGTGATGTTTTACTGCCATCTGTTGCCAATACTTTCAGATGCTTTATGCAATAGTAATATTTTAATAATGATCCTCTCTCATAATAAATTTTTCTGCAGGGGACTATGAAGAAAGCAAGTTCAAATAGGATTGTAAAGACAAACACCCACCATCAGGTCTAACAAATATCTTTCTGTAAAGGTGCTGTGCTGAAAATATTTGTAAGGTCCCTTAACATTGCAGGCAATATTTCAGCCGTGATCCTCTGGAAAGTTGCAGTAATTCAGTCGCACTGAATTAGTCGTGCACTACACAGAGTCTAGATGAGGATGTTAGAAATGACAAATCACTTCTGATTAGAGCATTAGCCAGATGAACAAATGCAAAATTGATGACTGAGTAAGTAAAAATGATCACAGCCATATTGTAGTTCTGGAGAAAATGAAATATTCATATATTTTTGTTTGTTTACCTCAAAATGGGAATTTGCTGTTGTTAGTCCTACGAGACCCGGCTGTGAATGGTGCACAGGGAGCCCGAGATGAAATTAAGCAGTGCTTCATCTCCACATTAGACAAAGCCCTGCTTCTTTTTCCACTGATTCACTCATGTTTGTTTGTGTAGTAGAATCCATCGTGGATTTGCTGTTTATATGCTTGCCTGTGTATGTGTTTATATGTGGATGATGATGATGTGGGTCTCTGGGGCGTATTCCAAGCCATCTAACTCCTAAACTAAGTAAAGTAGTCATTCCTACAGTAGTCATCTTTAAAAATAGTCATCTTTGCCTTAGAGCAAGACCAATGTAAATTAGCCTGGTGGAGCATTCACTGTGCTCACGAGAGTTCATCAGGCAACATCATCCTGTTTGCTTAGTGAGCATGCTCTCCATGTCTCACAGGGGAAGTGTTTGCAGCATTAGCAGGCCCAATAAAAGGCTACTTTCAGCACCCAAATCTGTCTGAAATGCCGTCGGCAACAAAGTTGCATTGCGATATTGTTTGTATTTCACCAATGACATGTTTTTGCTTCATAAAGATATAAATTGAAATATTTAATCAATTCCGCTCATTTCATTAGGATCTTATGTTCTTGTGACTCGAAAAAATAAACATTGGAATGATCTAATTTACCGAAATCCCTCACTGATCACGCACTGCTATGCTAATGTTAGGAGAATGACCTCTGAAACACAGCAGGCATGGCGAGGATAGAGATGGATGTCTTCTCTGGACATTAGACTGCGTTCTCATTTGCAGCCTTAAATGTGCTTTAATTTATCAGTGTGTGTGTGTGTGTGTGTGTACAAAACAGCTCTCTGGATTTCCATACCTGTAATTAGTCTTACCTGAAGTTGTGTGCATGTGATTGCCTCGGGGAGACGTCCTGGAAGGCTGTTTCAAATTAGCAGGAGGGCAATTGGCCTGATTGTTTCCATCTGGCCATTAAAACACACACTGGAGGTTTTTTCATCAACAACACAGGCATGAAGGCAAAGAACAGATGAATGAGATTTCTGAGAATCTGAGTTTTCAGACAAGCAAAATTATTTTGTTTACAGACAAACTATGAATAAGCCTATGGAACAAAAGGATATTATGTAGATTATCCCAAACAGAATTGTGTTTGTGTTGTAGGGTGCAAAATGTTCAACCTTTTACATAATGTACAATTCTGCGAAAAAAGAAAGGCTTCCGTTGTATATTTCGCCGGTATAAAGCCAGTGATGAATTGGAGGGAGGGAATCACTTGACTTTGCCAAAGCTGGAAGATGACACAAGTAGACCATCTACTTAACATTATGGCTGCAACATTAATGACTACTACAATTGCATATTTCCCCTGAGAGACACAAAGGGTCAAATGATAAAATTGTCTTCCTTCTCATTAGGTTGATAATGTATATCTAGTGTGTGCCCTCCTTTTTATCATAAATTCATCCTGAATGACATAATTAGCACTTATACCCCGATCATGTTTTTGTAGCATGATTTGTCCACGTAATCCTTATTATTGTTATTATTATTATAAGCATTATTATAATTAACATATTTGCAAAGTATTAAATGGTAATGCAAATAATGCAGTTCAAAAAGATTCTGACTGGCTACCTCTAGTTTGTGATTTTTTGCTTTATTTTAGTGAATTTACAGGCATTATTGTATGGATTACATGTCTGCTGAGCAGCACTGAGCAGGAATCTATTTCTGGTGTTATTTAAATCCAACTTTGGAAACCATTCCCTATTTCTGTTGTCTCTCTTGGGCCTGAGGTGTAGCTTTGGATTCAAACGCACCATTGCTTCCAGCCACATCTACCAGTGCATAAAGTTTCTCATAAAACAGTGTATAATGTATACATTGCCACAGATAGCCGGTTTATAGTATAGTCTCAGTGGCCACATTAGCAGGTCCATTACTGTAACTGCTCTGTCTGTCTCAACGTCAGAGTATTTTTCATGCTTTGCTGGATTTATTGTGTTTCAGATAGCAGATATTGTGGAGAGCACCCCTTTCTAACTAACGCTGGTCCTTTTCTCTTCTCGCTCAACAGATACAATCTGCCTGTTGGCAAGCACGGAGGGTCATGTATGATTGAAATAGCTGCCGATAATGGCACAGCTCAACGTCTTCAGGAGTACGTCTCACCTCCAGCGTCAGAGGTAACCTGACCTGTTTGCAGTCCAATCAACCCTTTATCATTATCTTGAATTAACATTTCTAATCCATAAATATGTCTACAGTATCTCTTTCCTTTTAGAATACAATTCACCCTAAACACATTAAAATGTTAATAAAGCAGTAATGTAATTTGACCTCATACTCTACCTTGAGATGATATATTATGATGTGATTTGGGGTTATACTAATAAATTGAAGGGAATTGAACTGAGTGAACTTTGCCGTTGAGGTTGGGTAAAGCAGTCAAAACAAATGCGTTAGCTGTTATTTCTGTATAGAGAGCATGTTTTCATCCAACCCACCTCAACAACTTGTCCTACTCTGCTCTTTGCATGAATGCCACATGTGAAAAGATTTAGTCAAAGCTTTACAAGGTTGAAGGTTCGTCCAATTTTCGTCACTAGACAGTGGTTGATTGCATGAGCAGGAAAGCTTTTTGTAACGCTTACATTTTCTTTTTCTTCCATCATGATAATCAAGAGGTGAGCAGCTTTCACCTTTCAGAGGAAATGAAAATGAATATATACATATATATATGTACATACATGTATACATATATATATATATATATATATATATGTATACATATATATATATATATATATATATATATATATATATATATGTATACATATATATTTGTATACACATTTGTTTGGCCACCAAAACTTTCCACTTTCCAGATGATGCTGCGTTCTGTTCTGAAAAAAGTTGAGGAGGCTTTAGAATTTTTGCTGGATGACTCTGATATAGTTTGCTAGGGGCCTCTGAGGTGGCACCCCCAACTGTGTCAACAGAGTGGCTTCAATCAATCGAATGACAGGCTGACATTTCCGAAGTACAGCAAACGTATCTGCACCTGCTGTGTATGTTTTGGGTTTTTTTTTTTTTTGCACAAATAATCAAATTTCCAGCATCAAACATCCTGGTATACACTTAGACAACTTCTGACACAAACCTAGACATTGTCTGTCTTAAACCAACCACAAAATGTTGTGGTTGTTTAGCCGCAAATTTTGGTAAATTCAGGAAACTGAAAATATCTCATGGATAATTTAAGATTTCCTCTGTTAAAAGTGATTATATCTAACTCCACAGCGGTAAATAATATCCAAGACCACTGTAAAGAGTGTTTGTGGATTAGTTTATACGAGCTAAAGCCTTGGGGCTGTTGCCTGTGAATATGGAGGCAACTGTAATAAATAATGGATTGAATGAATTTTCAATTTACAGTATGTATTCTTGCTTTTAATCAAATAAACTAATGGCAGCAACATCATGAGTAAACTAACTTCCTATTAAGCTAGCTGTACTTCTTTTAAAAGCAGCTTTTTTATAAATGAGAAACAGGAGCTCTCGATAAAAACACGTGCACCTGTTACATTATTAGCCAAAATGACACTTTGCAAGCATGTAAGTAGCATTAAACTCGTTCTCACTTGTTAACCACAGGCCGGTCTTTTCACTTTGGCTCATTAATTTGATTAACAACACCTATATTTGCTATTAAATTAATAATTTTGTTTTCCTCTTCCAAAGACACAGAGAGAGGCTCAACCTTCCCACAGGCTCAACATGCCTTCCTCCCTCCTTCAGCGTGATTTATGGTCTCCTAGTTTGAGTTGCCAAGATGTTTTGTTTTTTGTTGTTGTTGTTGTTGTTGTTGTTTTGTTTTTTTTTTGACACATTCATGAAAATCGTGCACACTGTACACGCTTGCTAGTTAACCTTCACCAGCATTTATTTCAGAGATTTGAAGTGGCTGGGAATGAATGGGTTTTGATTATGAATTGTGCTTAATGTCAGTCAAGTTGAACTAAATGAGAGCTGGCATGCAAAAGTTGGGCTTAGAGCTGATTTCATTTGAATTATATGAAGTAAGTAAAGCAGAAAACTCGCATGATCGAGAAGAGCAATAAAAGAAACTACTACCCCATTCTCCTAGCTGTGAAACAGCAGGCTATCCCTGGTGTGTGGGGTTATTGAGAATAGAGGGTATCATATGAGGTACAGCTTGTAAACCCCCTATGAGGAAAAGCTTTGAATAGAGGCCATCTAAATAAATGGATGTGACTTGACATTGTGAACCTACAGAGCAATTTGAGACGAGTTAAATTCAACATGGCCTGACCACAGATCGCTGAGAGGTCAGGAAGTTAGCTGCTGTCAGGATCTAATCTAGACTGTAGACTGAGGCTCATCGGGTAATTTTAGCTGATGATCAGTGCAGCATGACACAGAACCATTACCAACATAGTTTGGTACATGACAAATAGTAAGAGAAATGCCAGACAGTATCGTTGCTTGGCTAATTAGAGAGAGGGGAATTTTAGTTAAACAGACTTTAAATCTGATTATTTTATCTGAAATGTATTAATTGAATATTATAGGTAATATAGCCACAGCATATGTGAACATACAGTATGTTAATGGAAACCAATGCTGCCCTCAGATCGAGCTCAGAAATTAGCATTTGGCACTGGAGAAGTCAGTGATATGAGTCCACTTACAAAGTCATGAATATTACATCAGTGAGTCTTTTAAATGGTCTGTTCTCAGAAGCATGGTAAACACACTTGAAGGCATCATAAAGTCATTCCATATCAGTCAATCATCATGCAGCTTCAGCGCCTCATAGCTGCTTATACCACACAAAATACAGCTCAGCTCATTGTGAAAGTATCCAGTCACAGCTGCTTATTTTATTTGAACCCGCAGCTTTTTCAAAGAAACTTTTAGGGCTCTTCACTTTCCGTCGACATCACATAAATAGTCCCATGAATCCGATCATCCGTGTCTTTTTATTTATTTATTTTTTTATAGGCGTTCAAATACACACCAGTCATTTCATTTAAAGCTTGCATTGAGCCGGCATCTCATATAATTATTTGGTTCAACACCTCACTCTCCCGCCGCTGAACACCTCCACTGCAGCTGTCCAACACCTCTCCTCCAGCCTCGGTGTGGAGCCACGTCACATTCGCATAAACTAGATCTCATAACTGCTGATCTGAAATTGACAATTTCAAGACTTACGCTTATGTGTGTGGCCGCACGCAGAGTTGGACATCATCAGCATACCTTTGAAACTAAATGAAAATGCAGGTAAAGTAAGCAGGTAGCTTCAAATAAGAACCGATCCTTTCCCCACATAAGTAAGATCTATAGTTTCTGACATTCACCCTCCCATAACAACAATCTGCCTGACTCTCCCATTTAATACATGGCATGTCAGGCTTTTATTGTGAAAGGTATGAAGTGTGACAACTGTCGGTATAACAACCAGCACTCATATCTGCTGTGACCAGACATGGTAAAATAAAAGCATCCATGTCCAAAAGCTGAATCAGGGATAGTCAGCAGTGTCAGTGTCCACTTTGCTAGCTGCCTAAAGAAAAAGTGAGGGTTTTATGGTGTTTTGCATGAAAAACTTTGAGAAAAAGAAATCATAATACAGAAGTTTTCAACATCACAATGACAGGGCCATGAAAATAAACGTAAGTTGTTGATTTTGTCAAAAAAATAAAAAATAAAAAAAAAATCCCTGACTCAAGGGAGGTTTGTTTTGAAGTTCATTGTCATCGTATTATATAATTTGAAAGAATCCACAATGGAGCTGGGATTTGTCTTTCATAAATTAATTAATCTTGCATGGCGTGTGTATGAAAATATTATATAAGTCCTCCAAATAGACAGTGATATTCAATATTCATTTGAACAACCTGGGGTCACTGCTGTGAATGGAATATATATGTAATTAAGTGGAAACATGAAATGGTTCTTATGCTTCTATCTACAGCTCGACTTTGGTAGCAGGCACAATTACGCCTGACTTGTTAAATTGACCATTATGGTGGGATAAGCTGCAAGTTCACAGAATTTATGTACATTAATTCTACTCAATTACCTTTCACATCAAAGAAGGCTTGGAGCATTTTTTCTTTCTTTTCTTTTCTTTTTTTTTTTTGTCATTGTATCAGCATGTTTATTATCGTAGGAATTCAGTTCAGAGAAAAGGAAAGATAACCGTTGATGATGACTCCACTTTCATGTCTCGGTTCTGCTTAAACCACATTTAGCTGGAGAGTCACAGCAGCTGATAATGTTAATCTTTCTTGTTCATCATAATGTACATTAAGGGCTTTTTAATGTAATAGTGCTAATATATTCACACACACACGCACGCTGACATTGAGAACCTGCAATGTTCATATTTGAAGGAGGACATATATAGTGTCATTTACTAAATAATAAATGCGCACTGATCACCTGCTTTCTACTATTTTTTTCTTTCTTTCCCTTACAGGGAGCCTTCGGACCCATATTTCTTGGGGATGTTTCAGCCCACTGGGAGATGCATGATGAGAGTGCAAAGGGAGCGAGGAGATTCATCGGCTGTATCAGGGAACTTCAGGTCAACTCGAGGGAGATTTACTTGGTGGGTGAAGCAGTGCGAGGGAGAAACATCAAGAACTGTGACCCGCCTGTCTGCCAACATCTCCCATGTCGTAATGGAGGAACTTGTGTCAGGTACTAAGTCACCGTTCCCACTGATGCAACGTTTCTCAAATCCCTTTGAACTTGAAAGCCATGAAAAATATAAAATCTCTTTACAGTGCCAAATTTTCATCCCCTAGTAGTAATACACAGCACATGAAAAATCTGGAATTAAATTGCAGCTAAGGAGAACTAATTTTATGGATGTGGGTAAAACAGGAGAGAAGCATATTTAAACAATATAGGCTGATATTCAGCCATTCATTTATCTTCTACTGCTTCTCCCTTTCCGGGTGGCGGGGGGCTACCAGAGCCAATCCCAGCTCACATTGGGAGAGGGCGGGGTGCACCCTGGACAGGTCACCAGTCCATCGTAGCATAGCCTGATGTATCAAATCAAATCAAATCAAATCTATTTGCATAGCACCAAATCGTAACATCAATGCACTTTGCATATGGAGTAGGTCTAGAACAAACTCTTTATGGAGTTATTAAAGAGACCCATCAAATCCCTCCATGAGCATGATTGGCCGCAGTGGTGAAGAACAACTTCCTTTAAGAGGCAGAAACCTCGGGCAGGATCAGGCTCAGGGTGTGCAGCCATCTGCCTCGACAGGGAGGGAGGGAGGGAGGAAGAGACAGAGGGTGAGAGAGAGAGAGAGGTTTACTGTGTATATATAGTACACAGTGAATATAAATCTCTGCTATGAATAACAGAGGTCATGACAAAACTGTAGCGTTGATGCGAGAGCCATATCATCCTCATGTTAGTCCTGCTCTTCCCACATGTCCCCGTGACTCATTATAAGGCAGGGCTGTTTTGTCAGAGAGCCAGACAGTAGAAATATAAATTCCAGTTGAATTGTTTTCTCAATCTGGGAAAACATGAATGGATATGTGGCTCTGCATCAGGATGTTTGGAACAGACTCTTACCCAGTCAGCCAGCCAGTGAAATTACAGTTTTGGCAAGAGCTCCTCTTCCCAGCAACAACCATTCCACCATCTTACTGCAGAGCCGTTCAGTTGTCAAGTTTATCTGATCTGCACTGGGCTCATTTGAATGTAGGCTCTCTGTAGGCTCACTGTGGACTGTAAGATAATGAAACTGGGTGCAGTATCAGTAGAAAAATAAATAATAATGCATTATCAATCGCACAAAGGGTGGGGAACAAGGCATTTCTAGAATTTTGGAATCTTTTTTTTTTTTTTTTTTTGTCTTTTAAGCACAAAATGACTTGCATTATGGAAAATTCATATGTTTTTTGGTGAAGATCAGAACATACAAGTCAGTAACAGCTGCATGCCAAAGCTGTTTTAACATTGAACAGACTGTTAGAAAAGCTGTAGTGTTTGCAAGTTGACACATTGTTTTGAAAGTGTTGAGGTTGCCAAGAGTTTGTAAGACCGCATCAGTTAAATGCGTGACAAATAATGAATGTGCAAGAGCAGGAGTTCGAAATGAAAGGAAGGTCAAGAACAGTCAAGAAAGCAGTTGTCAGTTGTCCACCATCCTCTGCTTTTCTTCTTTTCATGTCCTCCTTTGTTAAAATGTTTTCTCCATCTCATAAAAGTTATTCATTTATCAGAGGAGGAACTGGAGTGAACGGCCACATAAGTCCTCCATTTTAAAGCTAATGGTTTTATATTGACAGTGAATTACATGCTACTTGTATCTTAAAGGTGCTCATTGACAAACCCTCAAATGATGATCATCCCACATTATGGTTCCCCTCAGTTATAATCTGCCCGCAGCTTCACTCTCTTGGGCTCACACTCACCTTATGAGCGCTATGTCATTTACCCTAAATGAATTATTAATCATTCTATTTTCTCTAAATCTACCGTAATTTGATCGCCCAGTAAAGATAATCCCTGAGCTAATATTTGTCATTTGTACTGTGCCAAATATGTGAAGGTTCATTCTTCCCTCATCTTCATCTAGTCCAGCTCATCAGACTGCCATCACATTACACTTAGCAGCCATGTTGGCTTTCTTTTTCAAGCTTTAAGTACATATGATAGTCCAGCTTCGTCTTGTTATGACACTGTCAATTAACAGTTGAATTTCCAAGGCAGGGAAAGGAAAAAGGTCGTCCCCATATTGGAACATGAATGGCCCCTAGAATACCAATTAAGAAACAGTGGCTTTGTGGTCACATTATCGCTTGTCATGTGTGAAAGAGTGAGACTTGCAATTAACTGTGTGATGAACACACGTTAATGCAGTATCCTTTTAAACCACACAGCACGATGGGGTCATCAGGAGTTCACAGAGCGCTCTTCATTCTGGTATTTGCCCTGAATTGCGCTGCCACAATATAATAAAAGGAACAAGCTCTGATTGTGGGTTTAGTAGGGGTGATTGTGTTGACGTCCCCCTTTCATGCTGTTTTCTGTTCACTTAGAAGTGTAGGAATATCACCGTTAAACCTGAGAGGATATTAGGTGGTGGTGGCTGGGTGATACATACATGTGAGGTATTTAAAGTGACATCAGTGTGAAAAGCCAGGCAATCAGCACCCAAAGGTCCATGACTTCTTTATTCTTTAGTGCCCACTCGGTGATGGCTGATATGTGATATTTATAAACCTCGGCCGCAGGTTGTACCCACCATATAACTAAAGTGAATGTAAACGCAGCAAATAGAAATGGTGAAGTGCAAATTGTTTCCAAGAGGTACACACTTCATACACTTCATGATATGAGTACTTCGCAGCTGCCCCGTAATGAACAGGAACGAGCAGAAAAAAGAAAAGCACATGGTATCTGAGGAAAATCATGCCATCATGATTAGGTAATTACATAAATACATACTACTGCATTCTCCCTCCCATGAAGTCCACGAGCAGATGCATGACTTGTGACCAGCTGTGGGATGGGGGTGTTGGGAGGTGCGGGGGGTTTTGCAGTATGAAGGCACTTAGCACCTGGATTCCCTGAATGCAAATTTGCTTCTGGCAACCTGGTGCGTCTGGATGTGTGGTGACCCTCCGCAGGTGGAACCATCCAGCCACTACGATTTGAGACAAAATTCTGTTGAGCATACGGCCTTTTTTGTTGCATGAACTAAATTATATTTTAAGGGAAACGAAAAGGAAATTGGATGTGTTTAATATAAATTAGGTGGCAGTGGTGCAGTGGTTAGTCACTGTTGCCTCACAGCAAAGCGGTTCAAGCGGAGTCTGTGGGTTCCTTCTGGGTACTCTGACTGCCTCCCACAGTCCCAAGACATGGACATTAGGTTAATTGGTGAGTCTTAAGTTGTCCATCGCTATAAATATGCGCATGGGTGGTTGTTAGTCTGGTGAGATGTCCAGGGTGCGTGGCACAGAAAACAGGAAATATACCATTGCTGATCCGAATATAACAATCGTTTCTTGTCTTCAGAATTTTTATTTTTGCCTGCGGAGAAAAAAGCTTGCCAATAATGAACCAAAACCTTTATAGCTAAAGGATGCTGAACCGCATAGTTTAGTAATAGACTGTGTGGGTTTGTCATCAAGCAACACCTTTCATACGCTAAATAAAGAACATTTTGCGTCAGAATGTGACATATTTTGGCCTCCGTGCACACATAAATAGGTCGTCGTCGTTAACTGAGCTCAGGACTGACTTGTACTCAGACACACACACAGACGGAGTAGAACTGATACAGACAGGTTTACAACCTGCTAATTGGCTCAAGTATTGACTGTGTCATGTTTGGTCCAGCTTCAGCAGCGCTCAAAATTCTCTGAATGCTCCGTTGAACTGCCTGCAATTTTGTTCTTTAAATAGAGAGTGAAACCAATTTTATCTCGATGAGAGATCCAGCTATTCGTATTTCAAAGTACTAATAAAATAACTCAAGGTCCAAGATACAATTATTTTAAATTCGCAATGAGAGACATACATGGATATCATCCTGCGTGCGATTGTAATCCCTGGAGAATGTTCCCCAAATACTTGTTCATTGTATTTTGGAGGACAAGTGCAGTCATAACAACTCTATCAGGGTTGTTTTGTTGTTGTTTTGTTTTGTTTTTACCGGTATGGTTATTTCTAGCCACACAGAGATGTTATAACATTTGTTTAACAATTGATGAATTGCTGAATTGCTGTTCATTATTTGCATCTTTACGGGGCCACACAGGGGCCTCTACTGAAGACTGGTGACCAACAGTCGTTCCTGTGTGGTCCTGTGTGGTTTCTGCTCTCTCTGATTGGTGAGCAGAAAGACAGGTCCTGTAGTAAAGACTTTCTGCTGTTGACTGTGACTTTATACAGATATATCAAATATGCATAATTAAAATGAACCTTACAAACTGTGGAAGCATTCCAGCTTGATCTACTGAACTTTGTCACATTTTATAACCATGAAATTAAAATAAGCATCAACGGGGGGGCTCTTTTAAACAAAAAGAACAACAAAATAAGGAGCTGTTATCACACATGGGGTTGCCATGACAATGGATGGAAACACAAACATCAGTTTTGTTCAGAACTGTATATTTGACAGATCAATAACGTTACATTAAACATTTTGTTATTTTCCAGCCATACAAAGGTGAAGTAAAACACCGCAAATTGAATAAATGAACGATCGGCATTTATGCTGCGTTCAGATGATAGTCGCATTTGAAGGAACTACATTTTTCAGAGGGACGAAAATAAATCGAGAACACAACATGAGGTTTAAAAAGAGCAGCGGCCATTTTGTTTTCCCAGCACAACCTGTGATGAAGATAACCTGTCAATAAGTAGGAGAAACCCCGGTCACCTTCAGAAAAAAAGATGGAACTGACATTTTAGTGGATAAATAAAGCTTTGGCACACACCAGCTATCAAAAAAGAAAAACTTATTATTGCGACTTCGAAACTAGAGCCAGAATTTTACGATAAGAGGATGTCACATCGCAAACCTGAGGCAAATTAAATAAAAATTAGTAACCTTGACATACTTAAAGGTAATGAGATCGTAATTGATTTTTCTAATGGACACATTTTGTATTTAACCCCATTCTTCAAGGATCAGTTTGGCATTTAACACACACACTGTGTGAATTATTCTGAATATTTTCCCTGACCCATTGTTTCCTACTGAACTAAAGGCCAGGACATTGCAATGTTTTGTTTTTTGCTTTGCAGACTATAAAGCGGTACCAAATGCTGAATTTTGGTGGACTATTTTCAGCAGCAGATCAACACTTATTTGTTGCTCTAGTGAGCATTTGAACAAACTTAGAATAAACAATTCAGGAAATACTTAAATGTGGTTTTGTGTACATATGTGCATATATAGGTATGTATGTGTGTGTGTGTGTGTATATATATATATATGAATAATCAGTTCCCCTCGGCCTTCATGTAAATTTGGTCTGGATTCATAAGCTTTCAAAGAGGAGTGTGTGCTGGAGTAGATCTCTGTATCTTGTGTATCTTCACAGTATCAGATGTTGTTGTTTTGGTTACCATCTTCATTAGAGTTGACTGACTGAATAAGACCTCTAGAATAACACAGCTGCTTATTGGAAACTGAACCACTGAATTTCGTGAAAACAAGTCGGAGTCTTTCGTAATGTCTCAAATTGTATCACTCAACGCACAATAATCATTTTGTGTTCTCTGGATAAACCAAACTGTCACTTTGTATTTGTTATGGAAACGTGCACTACTCAATTACTGCATGTAATATATGTAATCAGAGGGCATCAAGTACGGTTATCTATAGACATAAAATATTTATTTCAGCCAATGAGGTGGCCAAAAATGATTACATATGATATAATATGAGAGTGAGTATGTGTAGGTGGTTTTTGTGGAAAAGATAAATAAATAAAGATTTAAGAGCTCCAGTTTGAGGAATCTGTTCTCTGCAGTGAGGTGTCATGCAGTCTGGGCAGAAACATCACGTTATTTTATTCATTGCATTCATTCAGGTCATCCAGTCTCCGTGTCCTCACAGTGTAGCTCCCTATGGCTGTTTTTATTCCATCTCAATTTTATTTATTGTCCTCTGTCACTCCTTCATCATGCCAGTGAACGCTTTGATTTTTGCTGATGTTCTTTCCACTCTCTCTTTAAACACAGCTCCGGTTTCAGCTCCAGCTCCAGCAAAAACATATAGCTTTGCAAATGCCGTTTCTGTTTCATGCGAGCAGATAGACCTTAGGCTGTAAATAGCATGCCATTATTCAGCCTGTGTGTCGGTGAGGGAGACAACAAGTGATGCTGTTTCATCACAGTGTGCAGACTGAGTAGAGGTAGAGAGTTTTTTGCCTGTAGTAAAGAAATTATTCAATAAATCTCACCCATCCAAAGATATTAACAGATCAATTTAATCATCTGTCAAAACCTGTATGAGTTAAACTAGTGATTCACACCTTTATTTTTCAGAAATACCAAAGCATTTTAACCATCAGAGTACAATGTGTTCGTGCTTGGATTGTAGGAAAATCGTCTGTTTCCTAGAGAACAGTTGCCCTGTGCCCCCCTAAAGTGTGTTTTTCTACAACCAGGAGTTTCCAAAGACTCTGTGATGGAGACTAGTAGATCTCATTTTATTTAACCACCAAAGAAATGTTTGCAAGGGTGCTTAGAAGAGGTCAGGGAAATTTTCCCAAACCGAGGGACTTGAGGGAACTTGAGGGACTTCATCTGAATGATATGTCTAAATTCCACTTCATCCCCTTATTAATATTAAAATTCTCATAGCAAATTCCTTGATTGAAGAGCAAGTCATCTTTGAAATGATTTTTGCCTCGCACCAACCAAGAATCATGGTGTCTGCAGTATACCAGAGTCCAGTTGGCCATTTACAGTACTGGAAAGCAAATGGTGTTTCAGCACCAAAGCCGTTCTCCTCTATAAATAATATCAGCTAAACCCAGTGGTCCTTTTTATTTTAACAAAGGATGAAGTGGACTGAATTCTTTCATCCAGAGAACTGAAGACTGCTATGGCAGCAAAGCCTCATCAGTGCCTCACTGCTGAAGTATATTTGCATACCAACAAGCACTCGAAAAATCATGTTCTGTAAATAGCTTACAAGGGATGAAATTTGAGAAATGCATGTGGCCACACAGCTTATTGTCATGGCAGACAGGGATATCATAAGCTAGCCTGTCAATTATTCATTATTTTATCTGGTTCTCATTAGATTAAAAAGGTAGTCTTCCTCAATAATTTATGCAGCGTGCGTGCGCTGTGGCCCCTGCAGTCTTTGAATGGCGTGAGATATGGCAAGTGGCAACTTGATGCATTTGTGATTAACATATTCAAACTAGTCTGCAAACATTACTAGAATTTAGTAATCAAAGTGATTGCCTCGGGCAAATTAAAATAACCTTTTGTCACCCCACACATCAAGTTTCTGATTATGCCAATTAAAACTCGAGAGTTTTCAACTCCGCTCCCTCCACCTGTTCTATCTGCGCTTTACCTTTGTGGAGCGAGAAATATCCACTCTCTCTTTGTTGTGCTCAAATCGTCTGAAAATTTATTTTTACTGGTTAGTTACATGTAGTTTAGAACAGCACTACTTTAAGTCCTGGCTGATATAATTGCAGAAGCATTCATTGACATAGTGGTTAACAGCTCTATCTCCTCCAGTAGACAGCCGTAAGTGGAGGCTGGTGTGGAGACATATGAAACCGCAGTTCTATATAAAAACAATTGCTGTCAATTACTGTGAATTAAAGCCTAAAACTGCACTAAACGTTTATACGCCACGACAAGAATTTCATTATAAATGTCTTTTTTTATGCCTTTTCGGATCAAAAAAATACTTGGTACCATCTGATAGTGTTAATTATAAGCTGCTCGCAGCACATCTGGGGAGATCTTTAGTTTAGTAGTTAAGGTGATGAATGGTTTCAAGGTCAGTCTTCTTGCATTCTTTTGCGTGAGGAATTTTTGTGTGTGGGTTTGTGTGTTTGTTCGTCTTTGTCGCTCCCATTAGCTGTGCTGTACTTCAACAACAACTTCTCATGTAAAAAGACATCTACAGATAAATATGTGCTAACTAACTAAACCACATTTTTATAGGCATGCGCACACAGATGCAGGATCTAATTGGCTTCAGTGATTATAAATATCATATAATTTTACAGCATCTACACTGTTTAATTAGTTACAGCTTACATTATTTATTTTGTGCATCCTTCTATACATCTTCTATAGCTTCTTTAAGATTCCTGTGCAGGAATGTGGAAAACTAGTCAATCTGTTGCAGCTGAAACACACCGTCAGACATATTCACACTTACATTCACACATAAAAGCAATTTGCTGTGTCACCTAAATCACCTAACACGAATTAAATTTTTTTTTTTTTTTTTCCTTCCGATAGTGGGCGGAAACCGGAGAATCTCGAGGAAGAGCAAAACGGTCTGCTTGTTTGTGTGTCGCTGACATTTAAATGCAAACACTAACTGACGATGCGAGGGACAAATTAGCAGCACTCGAAGCTCTGAAACATGGGGACACAACCAGGAGGTGCTCCGTTAAATATTTGATTCTTCCTCTTGCAAGTTGTCACACTGTATAGAAACGCCTGCTCTGTTCGTTGCGTGACAATTTCCATCTGCGACTGTTATTCTGAAAATAACGCTCACGATTGGCAGCGACGGCGTGTCTGCAAAATGACATTAACAGCCTGGAAATAATTCTACACTGGAAATGTTACTGCATTGTACAGCATCCTTTTGTATCTCAATAAAGTCGTATCTAACAACGTTCAACTTTGGTGACAGAATGTAAATATTTTATTTGAAGAAGCCGGTTTTTCAAGGAGCAGGGAGGATACATCCTGCAGTGCTGCTGCCAAAAAAACACATTATTAATTCATAGATCTGGAACCCCACCGATGCGTATCCTATCTGATATCATGCCTTTCAAAGTCGCGCACATCGTAGAGCAGTTTATAAAATCTTTGTCTGGATGTGACTTTGCATGCTAGATCGCCACCTTGTTCTTGGCAACAGCATCAATTGAAGTCTTTAGGTTAAAGTTTCCCGGCATGTCACTAATCACCTGTTATCTGCTTTTATTTTTCATCGTCGTTGTTTACCTTCACCAAAAGACATACAAAGTCCTTTTCGCCTCTGCAGCAGTTTCCAAGATGGATGAATTCTTGATTTTTCTGCCATTTTCGTTGGTGCATTCACGGAACGATTTTGTATCACAAGCAGGTTCCTGTTATTTCACCCTCATTGCTCTCCCTGTGTGTTCAGCTGGGCTGCTGTGTGAACCTGTAATGCACCTAGACATGTTGCTACAATGTCATGGTCCATTTTCACCTCAGGCGCTAATGATGTCTTTCCTTTTTGTCCACACATTTAGCGATGGCGAGGACTGGTTCTGTGAGTGCCCCCCGCTCTACACAGGCCAGCTGTGCCAGTTCAATGCCTGCGAGCGCAACCCCTGCGGTCATGGAGCCACATGCATCCCAAAGTCGCCACTGGAGGCCGTGTGTCTCTGCCCCTACGGAAGACAAGGTCTACTGTGTGACGAACGTGAGTGTTGCAAACAGGCAGCTCCATTCACATCAACGCAACGTCGATTTAGCAGCTTAAGAGGCTGATCTGCAAACAGTTGGCGAATGAGAGCCTTGAGCAGTTGGCTGAATGAGAGCCTGTTGTTAAGTAAAGGGATTAATGAAATGAAATTCTGCTGAAAAGGCAGAAATGTCTTCCTGCAGCAAGAGTCTGATAATCAAAGCAAAACTCACAGCTGCCTCAGTGAATATTCCAAAAGATTCTTTTTCGGTTCATAAGCTCTTTATTCCAAGTAGCCATAATTTCAGCAGCGTGTCATAAAGAAACTTTGATTGATACACTTTGCTCTAAAAAGTTAAGGCTAGCACTGAACATTCGCAGGGTGTTGATGTTTTCTCACATTACCAGAGATGTTAATAAACTGCATCTGCCTGCAGGCTGTCTGTACTTAGTTTTCCCTTCTTTATAGGTTGCTGCTTAACATACTACAGCTTCCTATTTCTTATTTGTATCACGCAACTCCACAGCTCTAGAAAAATAGATCCGCTCAAAAGATATAAACTGGAGGGCCAGTGATAAATGATCTGAGCTGTTGTTTGCATCTGGAACCATTTTTTAGCTAGTTATCACTCTGCCAAACCCAAACAGGATCATCGCCACGATCTGTCCATCACATACTGTTATTTTTTTTTCTTTTTAATATATATATATATATATATATATATATATATATATATATATATATATATAGAAACTCAATATGGCACATATAAAATATATCCACCCAAGTCATTTAAGAAGCAGCATTTGTCGAAGTGATTAATAAAATATACGAGGCGGGACTCAACTTTCAACTGTATTCATGTCCCCAGCAGGGCAGTTGGTTCTGCAGCAAATGTTCCTAAAAACAATAACAACACACACCCAATCCATTTAAAGGACCCTGAGAACATTGATGAGGAGTCAACAATAATAACAGTCGGCCTTGCAAGGAGACGCAGCGACCAGAGAAATAAATAATGATGATAAAATGGTAAAATACAGAGTAAAGTGCTATGACTTTACAGTGCAAGGATTATAAAGTGCAAAGTATACCATACTGATGATGAAAACAACCACAATTACAATCTGTATCAACAAAAAGAAAGCATCTGGATTAAAAGCTAACTAACTCCACTCGTCTGCATTGAAAATAGAAGTGACAGTAGGAATGAAGGAGTGTTCGTACCTGTTGCTCTTCGCAGGGGGCAGCTATACCTCGAGCCAGAAGGTTGTGGGCGGCATCTGACAGGATGCTTTTGGCCTTGCTCCCTACCTGCCTGGTGGTAATGTCAGACACTGCGCTCTGCTGCAGTCCCAGTGTCTTACTGCTCAACTTCACAAGTTTGCAAAGTGAATTCTTAGTTTTGATGCCGAGGTTTCCACACCAGCACATAAGCGAGAAGGTAGGAACTGATTCGATGCAAGATTTGTGAAAAAGAGTCACGAGGGACCTATCCACGTGAAAAAAAAAGGACAATTTCTGCAGACAGAACAAGTATTGCTGAGCCTTCGTACACACTTTTTCATCTTTTTCATTAAAATTCAGTTTAATATCGATAAGAGTCCCAAGATACGAATGAGGTTAATATTGTAGCATTTCAAGGCTTCAGGTCAGTCAGTGTTTTGAATGGCTTTTTGGTTGGACAACCTGGCAAACAGTGATGTGTGTTGTTAACACAGGTTTCACAAAAGGTGACAAAAAATATGTCACTAAAAACCCCAGTGATTCATGACATACAGAATCTTAGTAGTCTCTTACAAAAGGCCGGTCGCTAACGAATGACTCAGTGAGACTGGAGAGGTTGTCTGGTGCATCAAACACACACACACACACACACACACACAAAACTCTGCTTTTACAGCCTCCTTTTGTTGATACTTCTGTTGAAGCTTTTCCAAACCATTAGTAATTTTTTTTTAAGAGGAAGGAACTTTATAGAAGAGGAAACTGCTATATCAGACTGAAGGTGAACGTTTGGCAGTGATGACATTGAAGGCTTCATAAAATAATACAATTTGTTTTCATTTGAGTTACAAGTATCATGTTTTTTATCCTGTTTTCTGCAATAATCTAAAGGACAACGGAAAAATCTTATTACATTTTTGTTGAGGGAAATAGGATGACTCCTCTTGACTGTTCAAATGTGCTCTGTTTTCATTTTCTCACTCGGTTTTTCACCAACTACTGATAGGCTCTAACGTCAAAATGTTACCAATCTAACAGGCAAAACTCGCTAAATTCCCTTGTTCTTTCAGCTGTCTAATTTCCTTCTGTGTATCCATGGTCTTATTTTTCCAGACAGTTTGGATGCTTTAAAGATGATTTAGTGTTTTCTGTTATTTTTATTAGCCTTCTTCAGGGTTCTACATATCACCTCCTGCTAATCTGGGCCACTCTGTGGACAATAACCTAAGAGTTGCAACCTGACACACTACCATCCTACAAAAAAGACCGTAGACCAAATGTTTTTCATCATCAAGCCAACTTCTGCTTTTGTGTTTATGACTTAGCAAGCCAGCAAGTTGTAGACCAAAACTTTGGCCGACTTTCCAAGGGTGGGTCGTTGTGTGAATTTTCGCCAGAGGCTGATACTTTTGATTATTCTGGTACCAAATGATCGCAGCATTAAATGTGCACCGTAAGTATTTCAAATGACCTATAAATTACAAGAGGTGATTAAAATTTTCCAATTAGCACATTTTTCTAATAGAAATGGCGTAAAACAGAGTCTTTACTGACGGCGGTCCTCAGAATGCAAAGATTCTGCTTGGCTGGACTGACTGCAGGAGCAGCAGGGCACTTGGCATAGAAGTTGCTCAGCCGTTCCACAGTCCGTGTAAAACTCTCAGCAAGCACCCTCGTACCAAACACAGCAATCTAATCTTTCTGCGCCACACTATGTATATGGCTGACTTTTTTAACCCTGATATCATCAGATGAGATCAGTCAAAAGTGATAACTCCTTTTTTTTTTTTGTTGTTGTTGTTGTTGTACCTGTGGAAACCTTCTGTTGTGTAATCCTTAGTAAAGTACTATCGCTGTCTTTTATCTTGCATTCAGAAAAGTAGTTGATATACTGATGTAAATGCGAAATTATCAGTTCTTTCTTTACTTTGCCAAACAAGCAACCCACAGCAAATGGAGGAGAGTAAGAACAGGAAATGGAATTGATGCCTGAAGAATTGAGCTTGTGAAACATTAATGGATATTTAAGATAACTTCAGTCAGAATTATTAATGGTCTACCTTTGTACACAAGTTGCCCATACCTCCTGTTAAAGATTCATGTTAAGAGTGATTAGACAGCTGAAAACAATACACTGTGAAATGTGGAAATGTGCAGCACTACCACTTGCAGATGTGACAAGCGTTTCAATTTCAAATTAATGTTAGATCACAGAACACAAAGAAAATATAGGTATACAGTTCAAAGCTGCTTTGGTTCATTATATTTCCACAGAAATAAAGTCAAAGCTCCAAGGATTTAACGTTGCTTAAACACAAACATCAAACATTCTGCATCAGCACATCAGTTAAGTATTGATTTTGAGAAATTTCTGTTAGCTTTGCATTGTTCTGAGACTGAAAAGAATCTAATGGTATACTGTCTGCAGCACCTCTGACTCAGGAGAGGCCTTCTGCAGCTGCTCTCGTCCCTTCGTGCCCATGCAGATTTTTGTCAGAAGGCATTTCACAATCTGGTGCCACATGTCACTCTGTTTACCTCTGTCGCTCCTATTCAATTTCACCATATTACACAAATTCCCAGCAAAGCGGAAATACTATGTGGCATTATTTCACCTCAGTGGATGCATCTCAAGGAGACAGTTGGTGAGCTTCTTTGCTAATGATAAGTTTTAATAGCAACCACCTCCACCAGCACTGAGTACTAAATACTTCACAATGACGAGTTAGCCAACAGAAACTACTGAGTAATAGACGTAGACCTAAAAGAATATTTCTGTTGATATTGTTTTTATGGCTCTGGAAATACTGCTCATGCCTGAAGAGAGTAATAAAAATCTGGAGATTTACTCACTAAATCAAAATTATAATCCTATCAGGTCATATGTCTTGGGAGTTATAAGGGGCCTTGGTCGAATTCAAGTGTACCTTTTTCACGCCTGAAGTTAACTCTCTCACTCTCCCTCACTCATTTTGTGCCGCTTATCTGTCTGAGCTTTGGCGGGGGTGGGGAGGGGTTGCAGGAGCCAATCCCAGCCAACATAGACCCTGGACAGGTTGCCAGTCTGTTAAAGGGCCCCTGAAGTTAATTGACTAAAAAAATAAATAAATTGGCTAAGGCTAAAATTAGACACTTTGAGGATTTTGATTTAACCCAATTTTGTCCCTATCCCTAAAAGCTATTGTGACAACTGTGACCTATTTTTTTTTTTTTTTTATGTGAACAATACATCTCTTTTTTCTAGTTGGTAAAATAACTAAGTATTTAATGGATATAATTAGATAGCACAGCTTGTGATGTTATGTTCTACTAATATGTAATGGCAAGTTTCAAATAGCTTAATTAATAAATGAATTTTCATTCTGCTAATTCTTATGTAATTACAAGATCAAAGTATGTGTATAATGAAATGGTTACAGTTAGCTTGAGTTACTGACTAACAGAAATTCACATCATTTTTGTAATATATAGAAATTTTAATTCCTGGTCATGTAAAATTCCTATCAGCTTAGATCATTGGAGTAAATGGCACACCCAAATATTTAAGTAATGTCCTATATACATATCTGGTTTTTCTGAGGCAAAGGAAAAGCAAACAATTGTCACATCAGAACAAAAACATCACTTTGTAAATGATTATTTCAGCTGCACCACAACTTAAAAAAAATAAATAAATAAAGTATAGCTTCAATACTGTGGCCATTCAGTGAAACAACAGGCAAATGCAGCTCCACCAGTCTAGAAGTGATAACAGAAGCATTTCCAGCATTATTAATAATTTAGCATCCAAACAGAGCTGAGGGGAGCTCTGAACCCCTCTTAGCCATCGCCTGGGGCTGCAGAGGAATATGCAAGGTGTTTGCAGTGAAGAAGAGCAGTATTAGGTTTAAATCCTTAAAAAAAAAGAAAAGAAAAGAAAAGAAAGCACACACATACACAGAGAGGCATGTAATTGTGAATGAGACAGTGGAAATTTAGATTCAGTCCCCTGCGTAAAATCAAGTAGACGGGTACGCTGAGGTGGAATACATGAGAGAGCATTATTGAATCAACTACGCATTCAGAATAACTAAACTTTAGATTGTAATTGATTTCCATGGATTATTGTGCTACCCTGGTGAATACTGGGTGTAAAGCAAAGCCCCCCCCCCCCATCCCCCCCGCCAACAAACAGCTACTAATGAAAATAGAGAAGGCTTGAAGAGGTGATAGTATTTGAAAACAGGTCATCATCTAATAGCATTCAGAAAAGAAAATATTTCACTAACCAGCCGGATTGTATTGTGTAGCAATAGTGCCATCTTTTGGTAACCTGTGAAGGTGATGATAATTCAGCTCCAATTAACTCGGGTCACTTTTTAACTTGTGTGTTGAAAATGTGTTTATTTTGCAGCCATCAACATAACTCGTGCCAGATTCAGTGGAAGTGATGAGTTTGGTTACACCTCCTTTGTGGCTTATTCCCCTCTCCCGAGCTTCACTCTCTTCTATGAGTTCAGCTTGAGCTTCACACTCGCCAGCAATTCATCCGCTGTGAAAGACAACCTGATCCTGTTCGCTGGGCATAAAGGACAAGGTGAGCTCAATCCTGACACACCACACAGCAATTTAAAATCATCCTTACGCTCAAATGAAAAGAGGGAAACAACGCTGAGATGTCTCCTTAGTTGGATTTTCGATGTCAAATTTCATTAAGGGTTTTAAGGGAAAAGAAATTGCTGTTTTGAGAGTTTTCACCCGCTGTGTTAATATGCTACCTAATAGATTTCCACTCTCTTCTGAGATCCTCTAATCAACCCTATTCACAAAGGATTTTCTTTCTTGGCACATTTTGAGACATTAGTAATGACTCCTCTGGCAGTCCAGCAGATAGTTGATTTCCAGCTAAACTGTTTATTGTTATTGACTTTCAGAAAGACGCACGTTGGTTTTGATGGGATCTAATATACATGTGAGCCTAGCATATCAAAATAACTCCTGTTAATTGCCATAAACAGACTTTGAGGCGTAGATGCACTGTGATGCTGTCAGCTACCCTCATGTTAAATTAGCATCTTCCTCTTCCTCCTCCGGGGGTCAGCTTTGGTAGCAGGTAACCAACATGTCATTGTCTCTGGCATATTTCATCAAAAGAATGTGAAGGGGGGGAAAAAAAAAAAAACACTGATCTGGATCTCCCACACTTGTTTTCTCTTGAGGATACAATTCATCATGGTGGAAGCAAAAAAAACGAGCAATATGAATAATAAAACATTTGTCAGACGACTGAAAGGCAGCATCTGAAATGGTACAAATTCAAAGGCACAACATAAGAACAGATGAAATATAAACACTTCACATGATAATTGGACTAATGAAGTGGCTTCTTTAAGAACCTCCATTAACGGTGCAGATCTCGTTTTTCGACAGCAGTTGTCAAGTTACATGAAATCAACCAAGCAGAGAGGGAGTGCACACGAGACAACACACACTACTGTAAATTTCATCTTCAAGCACACAGATGTATCACTTGTTTGTATATATGTGATATATGAGACGTTATATGGGGCAGTTTTAATGAAAGCAGGCCACATCTTTTCACCCGAGTTTGTTTTTCGTATTAAGCTGGTTGTGCATCCAATATTTTACGTCTGCTGTAATAATGGCAAACGTTTCGTGTTTTGCAGGAAATAATGGCGATGACTTCCTCGTTTTGGGAATACGAAATGGCCGAGTTTTCCATAAATTCAACCTCGGATCAGGTGTAGCAACTATAGTCAGCGATCGACTGAACCGCACGGTCAACATGCACACGGTTACGTTTGGGCGGTCTCAGAGGACGGGATGGCTGAAGGTGATTGCATGATTGGAGGAAACAGGGTACTGTACCTGACCACAGACTGCGTACATACACAGATGGAGGAGAATTTCAGGGAGGCAAGCTGTAAATAGAAACGGAAAAGTGAACTGTTTAGGTGACTCGTGACCACACCAGGCCATCACCTGTGATGCATTACATTAGATTCAACTTTGTTATCATGCAGCGCAAATGTCTTTCCAAAGAAGAGTTAAGAGATCAGCCTCGAACCAGATGATGTAGACAGAGATATGAATCGATAAAGTAATGTTTATCTAATTCAAATAATTTCTGTCCAATGATAAAGTTAGGCAGGATGTTTGAATAATATGTAGTTGAAAACTGCAGAAAGAGTGCTATGGAGTCAGCCAAAGGGCCCAAATCCTCACAGCCTCAAAGAATTTAGTCTTTTCAAAGGCAAAAGCATGGAACTATACAAAAGTAGCTTCTATTGCTAGTCAGTGGACGCAGGCTGAAAAACTCAGTAATCAATTCAAGGTCATACATATATATATTTTTTTCACCCTTGGCTGGCTTTAAATGAATTGTGCTCCCACACTGACACTTAGAGATGTAAGACTGCAGCTTTTGTATTGACATTCAACAATGTCTTTTTTAGCTTGATGGGCAACGTAACAGGACTGGATCGTCTCCAGGGCCTCTGGTGGGCCTCAATGTTTTCAACCAGCTCTTTGTCGGTGGATATAATGAGTACGCCCCAGAGCTACTCCCACTTGGCTCCAGGTTCCGGGATGGCTTTCGGGGTAAGACTGCTATGGCTTCATTACAAATCAACACTGCTGTCTGCAGGAAGAGCTTTGGGCCTCGGAGTTTCTCTCAGGATCTCTGCTTCTTTGTAAGCAGAGGGGAAGGTGTGTAATGAAAAGGGAGTTAGAGGCTCAGACCAGGATAGAGCTTTGAGGCTGATTGTATCTGCACCCTTTAATGACCTCACGTACATTCCTCTACACAGTTGTGTGTTTGGGACAAATCTATTCCATAGGTCACTTGAACAAGGGTGCCATACAAACAATCTTTGTCATCGTCAGCATCATTTATGCTCTCTTTCAGGTGTAGGAATGTATTCTGCAGGGCATTCATTGTGGCTGCTAATGTGCTGAGCTGTGGAGCAAAATTGCCATAACCATAATAATGACAACAGCTATGAATATCATCATAACCATATTCAGCAGTTTCTGCACTATAGCAATGAGGCTTGTTATTATAAATGTCATGGCTGATCCATATGAGGTGAACAAGAGCTTTTCATGTTTAAAGACTGGAGCCATTTTGTGCATTTGCTTATTTATCACTGTATAATTCATTTTTCTGCTCAGCAAATAAAACAAACAAACAAAAAAAAAAAAATCAAATCAGCTGTGACAAAGCATCAGTTTGCCCCTGTATCAGTGTGCCATGGTCCTCTGTGGTGGTAAGTACTACCTGAGCTGGGCGACAGTGGTGGAACCATAACCTTTCTGCTCAGGATGTAATGAGAACTCATGAGCGTCTAATCAGATCTGTGTGACCTTCCTGGAGCCCTAATCATGATGGCTGGCAGTGAACACACTGATAATGCACTTCACTCCCAGTTATCAACAGATCCTCACTCCCATGTAGAAAGGTGGCAGTGAAGCTGCTGGGGTGAGGGAAGGGGGGGGGGGGGGGGTCAGTTACCCAGTTTAAGCTCTTAATCAAATAAGGAGAAACAGGGGTGTTTCTGCTGGAATGTGTCTGCTTAAAACTGCAATTTCACGCTGCTTTGATGCCATCATTTGTTCTGTTATTTCCGAGATCTTGAACCTGTTGAACCGCAGTCATTTTTCGGCATATTTAAGTTTTACCACGAGAAGTTAGAAGAAAATATTCTTCTGAAACAATGTGAAAGCTTTGCAAGAAAATGTTTCCTGCAAAAACCCATTAAGTCCACATTTTCTCTAAGGTGTAATTGTCAGACTTTATTGGTTCTCTTGAAAGAGTCAGGGTGTGCAGCCAAAACAAAAATAACCGGCTTTTATAATCTTCCTTATAAATCTAGTTTGCTCTGCGAGGGTCTGCGTTTGCAGCACTGCAACCATCACTTGAGTCTGCCAACTAGACAGCATCATGCCATGAATATTCATGAATGAGCATGACATTTCCCCTGCATCCTGTTTATGCCAATGACTAATGCAGCAGAGAGAAGGGAGTCTGCATGTGGCGATGACTACAAGGCTTGTGCTCAGGCCTTGTATTTATAGAAGGCCCTGTGCTCTGCAGGTACAGGCCAAAGCAAATATTGTCTTGATAAAATTGAATTATGAAAGCAAAAAGCAAATATGATGAGAGCGATGCGTGATGACTGGAGGGGGGGGGGAGCAACACTTGGATCCAAAATCTCTGAAAACGTGGGTGAGAGTTGTAGATGCACGATTCCATCAAATCCAGTATTGAATAAAGATGTGCAGATTTAAGTATGTATCTTTGATTTAAACCCTGTTGTCACATGATAAAATAAACAACCATCAAACAGATTCATTTCGAACACTCCACACATTATGGAGCGGTTTCCTTTCTCGGCCTTATTAGTGTACGAAAAAGAATTCAGATTTTGATCACATTTTAGCGTGCGCTTTTTTTGCCGCCACACAAGCAAAACAAAGAATTTAGTTTCCATCCAATAATCCTCTTTCAGATAACTCTCTGACATTCTGTTTGCCTGCTGGTGTGTTTGTTCTTTTTCGCAGGATGCATTTTTGATGTGCAGTTTCGCACAGGAAGAGACAGAAAGTTCCAAGTACTGGGACAGCCTGCGGGACAGCCAGCCTTCGGGCGCAGTGTGGGTCAGTGTGGAGTCACACCGTGTGTTCATGTTCACTGCAGGAACGGGGGAACATGCGTAGACTCCGGCTCATCTGTGTAGTGAGTAAAAAAAAAAAAACAATGTTTTGGTTTACGCTGAATATTTGTAACGACTCTCAACAACTAATGAGTAACACATGAAGGCCTTACTGTGTTATGTCGTGCCGTGACTAGGCAGCTATGACCTACAGAAAATTGGTTACACAGTGCGAGTACAGTGAAAAGGAGTGACGGTGTTTACAAGCTCTTCTCAGCGTCTGACTGTGTCCATGTGCAGTTGCCAGTGCCCATTTGGATGGAAGGGAGCGCTCTGTTCTGAGAGCGTGTCTGTGTGTGATGCCGAACACAGACCCCCTCCCCAGTGTGCCCACGGCTCCACCTGCATCCCTCTCCCAAATGGCTATACCTGCCACTGCCCCCTGGGGACTGCTGGGCTCTACTGCGAGCAAGGTTGAACACTACACCCGAACATATTTTTTCGTTAAAAAGACCAGGAGTTTTTACCAATCCATAATTGAACTGCCGCGCTGTCTTTGTCTGCTCAGCCGTGACCATCAGTGATCCATTCTTCAGTGGGAACACGTCTTCGTGGATGTCTTTCCCTCCCATGAGTATCAGACACAGGACTGTTTTGCAGCTGCAGTTCCAGCCCGTATCACCAGAAGGCATCCTTGTCTACACTGCACAGCATCTCGGTGCAAGAGCTGGTGAGGACATTCGCCTCCAGACTCAGACTTTTGATTCATAGTGAAAAACAAAATACTGTGTCGACTGTGTAAAAGCCACAGCATATGGACCAGTGGCACTATATAAACTTTCTGTCCGGCCACCACAGGTAACGTTGTGTCAACAAGTCATTCTTAAGTTGGCGCATATATGAAAGAATAATATATAATAGAAACCTATACTGGGTTATAATTTAATGTATAAATTCATGTGCAAAATGAATGGAACTGCATCGGTGTCTGAAAAGAGCTATTTTCAGCATATTGTCATCATATGGTGAATCGATACCACCAGTGTGTTTGGCGAAAATTTACAATACCTAACAAATGATTTGGATTTCAAATTTAGCACTGAAGCTAAACTGGCATCAGTTGCATCCCAACTGTAATGAGTCACATGAAGGTAGTCTGTCTGATGTCAGTCTGCATTTTAATCGGTCCATGTAAACGTGACATTTAAGTCTCATTTTAGACAAAAACAAACATATTGTCTAATAGATCTTTAGTGTTGTCATTCCCAACTGGACACCATGAGACTGGCTCATTTGAATTCATTTGAACTTCAAAGCAAGCCCACAGACTTAATTCAATATTTGAGACCTGGAGAGTGCCAAGACATAATGTAAAATGAAATGAAATCAAAACAAACTATAAATTATGTATACATAAAGCACAAGAAGTGTTAGAGAAGAAAAATCTCATGTCATGTCCAATAACAAACACTTTTTATATGGGCCTGGTTTTCGGTAGTAAGTATGAATTGATGGTGCTTGAGACATACACTTTAATCAGCGCTCTGTAGTTTTATTTAGTTTTCTCAAGTTAATTAGGGAGATTTTATAATTGCTTTGTGTTGGCCTTTTGTGTAATGATCCATCATTTGTCTTTCTTTGAACAATGCCCTTCATGTAATCTAACCTGTTAACACGTTACATTTCTACTGTACAAATAGAAGGCAAGCTGACGTGTATTACTGGGCTTGTTTTTATTTTCCACACACAGGAGACTTCTTCTGCCTCTCTTTGAAATCGGGGTTTGTCCAGCTGCGATACAATCTGGGGGATGGCACCCACAAGCTACAGTCTGTTGGGCGAGTGGACTTGCACGGCAGGACCTGGCGCACAGTGAAGGCCGGCCGAATCGGTCACCAGGGCTTCCTCAGTCTGGATAATGAGGTGGTTAAGGAGAATGCGACCGAAGGGATGACCACGTTGGACGTTGCTACGGACATCTTTGTCGGCGGTGTGTCCACCCTGAGCTTCGTCTCCACGGATGCAACTGAAGGGGAGCCGGTGGGCTTCACCGGCGGGCTCAGAGAACTTGTAGTCAACGGTCATGAGCTTGAGTTAACAGAGATGGGGGCAGTAGGTGGAGCAAATGTTGGGGACTGGGATGGGACTGCCTGCGGATACAAGGTATGCCAAAATGGAGGTGTGTGCAGGGCAACCAGCAGCCACTCATTCACATGTATATGTCCTCCATCGTGGACTGGCACTGTGTGCAATCAGTCTGTCAGCTGTGTAAACAACATGTGCAAACACAGCTCCTTGTGCACGCCATCTAACGGGACCTCATACCGGTGCATGTGCCCCTTAGGCTGGGGAGGGAGGTACTGTGACGAAGACATATCCACAGACGCTCTCAAGTTTATGGGAAACTCGTATGTCAGGTACCGGGACCCGAGATACAACACACGAAATTTAAAATTCACACAGGTCTCCTTCAGCTTCCGCACAAGCTCCAATGCGGGTCTGATCATGTGGATGGGAAAGGCTGAGCATGAAGACGACGACTACCTCGCCGTTGGACTTGAGAGTGGCCGCCTCAAAATTGCAGTAAATCTTGGAGAAAGAATTTCCGTCCCATTAACTTTTGGAAATCGTACACTTTGCTGCGGCAAGTGGGATAATGTCTCGCTCTCTCTCAACAGCACTAAACTTCAAGTGTTCCTGAACAGGGAGAGAATCCTCTTTGAGGATTTAGACCCATTCGAGCGATATGTGGCCTTAAACTATGGGGGTCAGCTTTACTTTGGAGGGTTTGAATTACACAGAATTGTATCAACTGTCACCTCAGGGTTATTCTCAAAGGGTTTTGAAGGAAATCTTAAAAATGTTCATTTGTTTGGAGAAACCAAGCCATTGCTGTTTTTCAAAAATAGTGAAGGTTTTAATGTTCTTGAGGGAAATGAATAATGGTGAAACTCTGAATTTCCAGTACCTAGAAAATTTACGTGACACACTCTTAAGCCATTTTAGGTTTTATAAAGCTCTACTACCAACATTGGGAGTTGTTAGGATTTTTTTTTAAATGGAAGTTAACACTTAACCATGTTTTACAACTTAATTTTACAGCTCAAGTGTCATCTGTTTTTTTAACCCATTAGTGCAACATCTGAATCAGGACATGTTTAAAAAATGCTTTAGCTTACATGAGCTGTAGTTCTAGGTTTGATTCTTTAGATGTTTTTATAGATAACACTATCTAATCAGGGTAACAATGCACTGATACCCAAGTGGTTTTTACATTAAACAAAGACAAGTGAGAAGTTTTTCTTTTATAATCAACCATAAAAAAGGATTAGCTTTATTACGAACTGTACATAAACACACAGTGCAAAGGCACACTTCATCTCTAATGTATATTACAAGCCAAAATGTACATACTTTTCTGATAGAAAGTAAGTTTATAAAATATTTAAGCAATTTAAAAGAAATTAAGTTGAAAATGAAGCAAAGCGGCTATTTAGAGCCATCAGTTACATTTTTTCTGTTACATTCATTCCAACTGTTTGAGCTTCATTTAAACGTCTTACCCAATGGTCCACATGTAAATGATGTGAAACTGTGAAAACATTTACTGAGCATTTGTAGTCAGTAGAGCAGCTCAATAGGAACAAGACAATAAAAAGGTTAAAAATTTGAAACTGTTCCAACACTGAGTTCTTCTTGGCGCGAAAGGTATCTATGAGAAGCGTCACAGTCCCACTGAAATGATATCTCATTTGAACTGTACTGTCAATAACAAAAGGTATTGTAACTGAAGTTAATGGCATACAAGCTGCAGACCGGTGTATAAAACAAAAACCTCCACAAACAGCCGAAGAAGCTGAAGTGGTTTAAACCAGCCAAATGACCAGCGAGCTAACAGTCCATCTCAGAGCCCTGCACGGTTGCTGGCAGGGCTTCCCAAGCAAAACAAAGAAACCCCATAATTATGAGTAACTGTCTTTTGAACTTCTCCGTCCATTCTCATAATCAGAGTCCCGTCTGTGCCTGTGTCGGTCCCTGTGACGGCTGCTGTAGTCGTCGCTGTGGTGTCTCTCTTTCCTCTTCTCGCTGTAACGGTCCTCTGAGTGTCCTTGGTACCTGCTCCGTTCTCTGTACTTGTCGTCATAGCCGCGATCATGCTTTTTCTCTCGCTCTCGGTCATGATGTCGGCTCCTTTTCCCATGATGGGACTCTCTGTGATGGCTGTGCCTCCCATGGTGGTCTCTGTCCTGCTCTGTGCTTCGTGGCCTCTCCCACGGGTCGCTGTATTGCTCCTCCAGCCGCTTGTAGTCTTTGGCCAAGGTTGGAGGTTGTTCAGAAGACTGTGAGTAACTCTGAAGAGCATGTGAAGTGCTATCCTGAGGCCATGGCGCACTATTATTCTGATCCTGGGTGTTCGGGGTGGGCAAAGTGTTGGGAGGCTGACCACTTGGGTAGTCATAGCTGCCAAGTACCTGAGGCTGCTGCTGTTGCAGTGGGAATGGTGCTGCACTGTTATATGCTGGGAGAACTTGTGCCGATTGTGGTCCCTGCACTGCAGGAGGATATAGTGCTGGAGTCACTGCAGCGCCAGTCTGGGACACACCAGGAGCCTCCTTGTCAGTAGGAAACGATTGAACAGCACATTGATTTTGTTCCTCAGGTTTATTCTTAGTTTGAGAGAGCTGCAAATATCCTTGATGAAATGGCGTAACTGGATCATTTCTCTGCCCAGGAACAAGCTTAGGACTTGAAGTAGCTGGGTGGCTTGCTTTATCCGCTTGCAGCGCTGTTTTGTCTTCATTCACACTTGAATATGCTGAAGACTTTTTCAATATTCCACTTAAAGGAGGTTTTGAGCTGTTTGACTGATCTGAAGCAGCCTGGGATTTTGATTGTGACAGTGAATCCCCTTCAGACGTTCCTTTTTCAGTTTCAGACAAAAGGACAGCATCGCCTTTGTTTGCAGAGGCAGCACTGCTAGTTTCAGTCCCACTCGGAGCTGCTGACAAGCTTGCCAGGAACGCTTCAGTCGATACATCTGGAGGCTTATCTTTGAGAGAGATGTGTGCACCGTGGGTCACCAGAGCTGCATCTTTTCCTAAGGAGCCGTTAGCAGTAGATGTATCAGTCGGGCTGGAGAACTCTGACTCAGCTTTAGCAGGTTTAGCCTCTTTCTTCTTGATGATGAAACGATCCCGTGGTGCTGCAGCTGTTGTACTTTTTGAGTTTCCTGTGGAGGCTTCTGTTTTAGTTGCCTTTTGGTTATTTGAGGTGTCTTCTACCGTTGCAGTTTTTCCTCCTACGTCCGGCAGAGGTGGTAACTCCCCACCCCAACCCACTAACACACCTGGAAGAAAGCGCAGTGGTTTTTGTGATTCCTGGTTGTTAGCCTCCTCTGATACAGATGGTCCTTCAAAAGTGTCAGTAACTGGCTCATCAACATCTTCAGTAGTGTTAAGTGGTTTGTCCTCTTTTTTGTGCATAGTAGTCAACGAAGAAAGGAAAAGTTTCTCTTCCTCTTCTGCTGCTCTGGTTTCCTTAGTGGAAACAGTAACAGGCCTGATCGCAGGAATAATCCTTGCAGTTTCATTCATGTCCACGGGAAGAAAATCCTTTTTCGATCTCTGACGAATTAAGAGTCCAAGCAGAAGGTTTGCACGGTTGTTTTCTAAGCCTGTCGAGTGAAAAGATACATTAATTTCAAAGATCAGACATTATGTAATTACAAAGAGAATAATGAGTATCCAAATGAAAACAAATGCAGCAATCAGGGTACCTGGCCCATCAAAGGGAACAAGCTGATGTGGAACTTTTTCAGTGGCACCCAAAGGAATGAGATACATGTCCTTTACTTGTTTCAGGTTATTGGACACAACCCCAAAACGCCTACGACTGCTGAAGTAGGCATACAGAAGAGTATAGGAGATTTCATCTTCATCTGTCTCAGGGGAGAAGCGAATCAAGCACACCTCCTTTAATAAGAGAAAAAGCACGCGTCAGTGGAATCTTCCACTCATGTACAACTAGAGGAGAACAGTCCCTGAGAAAAATGTTGAGTTGCTTTGATCACTGTCAACCAATTGTGGGCGATTGTATTTAATCACTCAACTGTGCTTTTGGCTGCATGATCATTTTAATAAGGAAAGCTGCCAAGAACTCACTTTTGTTCCACTTGCCCGAATCTTCTCCAAGTAGTCCCACACTATCTGTGGACTTATCCTCCCACCAACTTGAATGCTGTCTGGAAGGTCCTAGTAATGGGTACAATAAAACATGCAAACCTTAGTGGCAGTACTTTTCAACAGCTGTTATAGTGTTAATTTGTTGTTATTGTCTTTACCTCAGTCAAGTTATCCAAAATGCCTGAGACTGGAAAAGCTTTTGTTACAAGCTTTGCCACAGAGTGCATGTGAATGAATCCTCGCCACAAGGACTTCAGGTTAGAAAGGAAAACAGCCTCATCGTCTCTTCCAGCAACATGATCTGACCTGTGAGGAGTATAACAGCAGTGGAGCCAGTATGCAAAAGCAACTTCCACACAAGAACCACATAGAGTATCACAAAATAAAGGCTTACCTTCCTTCATAGCCTGACTGAGCGTTTCTAAAGCTCTCTTCTAAAACAGTGAAATGTAGGTCATCTTCATTTGCTGGAGGGGTTGAGCCCTTTGTTTCCTCTGTTTTGGTGGACTGCCTCCTCACAACTGTTGTAGCTACTTTGATCACTTTGGTAGGTACCTCCTCCACAGGGGGCGCCATACGACCTTACAGAAGACACAAAGTAAAAAAGTCTGTTATATTTATATATTTGGAAAGATATTTCACTAAAGATAGAGCTTCATGGCTAAAATGAACACTACTCTTATCAGTGTTTACCTGTGCAAATTTTGCAGTGCAAGTCAAATAAATGAGACTTGTGCTGACTGGTAGTGTCTTTCTCTGCGTTTTCATTCTCTGCTTTCTTCTCAGGGGTTTTTGGAGGTTCTGCTGGGACTTCGGTTACTTTAGGAGGCGGCTCCAGCTGAGCAGAAATTTAAAAAAAAAAAAAAAAAAAAACAGACATGCTATGCCTTTTGTACTTGAAAATGAAACGTTAGTAATATTTAGCATGTTCCTTACCTCTATTGGCTCAGGTGCTTTTGCTGGTTCTTGGCTTTCAATTTCAATTTCACCCTTGTGTGTGATCTTAATGATGGGTCGTCTCTCTGCCTCTCTTTGCTCTTTCTCAATCATTTCAATTGTCTGTTAGGGACGATTTTGTGTTTTGAAACAGCTACTGAAATTTTTTAAAAATTTCATGAAGAAATGTCAAATCAAATGCTTTTAGCTTTACTTACATGTCGGTTCTCCCTCTGCCGCCACGCAGCCAATTCTTTTGATGCCAGTTCCTCAGGACTCATTCGAATTAGGTTAGCAGGAGAAATTTCCCCAATGAGAACCCGCTTAAAGAGGACCTGAAATACATTTAGAATACATAGAGATAATGGAAATGGAACTGCATTCATATTAAAGCTAAAATGCTAAGCCAAAGCATTCAGATCACTTGCCTGATTTAAAATGGCACTTACGTTATTTTTAGTATCTTTGAGGTTAAACATTAAGCTCCTGTACTTGTTCTTGTATTTGTTGTCAGTGTCTTTATACAAATGAAAGAGTTCTCTCTCTGTCTTCTTGGCAACCTCAGAAGCCTTCTCCACCGAGATCTTCAAATTTGACTCCTTCAACCTAAAATGAAGAAATGGTCAGATGGTTTATGCACTTGCTTGTCAATTTTTTGCCCAAAACAAAAGATCTGTCTCTTTTCTATTAATTTAGGAAACATGAAATGCTTACCTCTGCATAAGGATTTCTTTCAGAGAATCACGCACACTTCGCCTGATTGCGTCCACAGACACAGGTTTCTTTGAAGCTGAAGACAGACTCTTACTTTTTGCTTCTTGTTTCAGCTGAACCCCTATGAGGATGGAGTGACAAAATGTAGCGAGTGGATGAAGCAAAGCTATGTTTGAAAGGATTGCATATTAGTTAAGTTTCAATGCAAAGCAATATGCATATTTTGCAACGCAGGTGATGTGTAAATGTTTTGCTTAATCTTGAGCTATTATCTAATTCTAAGAGAGGCTTATTTATCTTCCCTTTGTGGTTGTACAGTTGATGATCTTCAGCAAGTGAACTGACCACAACATTATGTAGGCAAACTGTAGTAGGCCGCAAGATGACACCGACACTAGCTTCCCAATATGGAAGCAAACAGTGACAACAGAGGCATGCGGCATAACAGTGTGCAGCTATTTAAAGAGCCTCGTTACCCCAACTGTAGTTTTACATCAGTATTTATACCTCCCAAAATATACGCACTCAATTCAAACTCAAATATGAGTTTTCAACACATTAACAATGGCCTGTGGGCGGCAATTTCTGGGGAGGGTACATCTGTATCGTTTTTAAATATGCACAACCTTCGTTTGGAATTTTCACACCGACAACATGATACACACACATGTACTACCACACCGCATTGAAATGCACCTCAAACAAGTACATGGCTAGTTGTAGCATTCCAGCATTATATTTAGTTTCAGAAGACCCCAAATGAGAATTTGATACATTTTTCTCTTATCTGATTAAAGACAATTTTCAATCTTGAGACTTTGTGGTGCTGAAATGTCTAGACTATTACAACATACCTGTTTTATGAGTTACATCTGTGGACTGTCTTCTGTCAGGATCCTATAGAGTAATAAAAAAAAAAAAAAAAAAAAAACACTTAGACATATGAAGATTTCTGGCCATCAAGGTAAATATTTTATATTTTATTAAAAAGAAAAAGAAAAAAAAAAAAATCAGGGTGAGTTTTATTTGCAGAAAAAAAATGTACAAATGTACATGTTAACCACACCCCCATGTGTAAGCCTCCTGCCATGTAAAAGCAAAAAGACAACAAACCCTTGTAGTGGTAACACACTGGCTATGATTAAAATCAGAGGATGAATTAGCTGGAAGAAAAAAAAAATGACACGTCTGTCTGTGAAAGAGTTAAATTTCTTAAATCCATTACCAAACATCTCTATTATGAGAACTCGCGGTGTTCCTGCTTACCTTTCTTACTGGTCTGACCCCCCCTGATGTGAGTGTCTGGGAGGGTCCTGGTTTGGGTTTAGGAGGTAGCTTGTGATCCTGTACCTCAGTCTTAACTTCTGGTTTGGCTGCACTTGGGGGCTCAGGCTCCACCTTTTTGCTTTCCTCCTCACAGCATTTCAAGCATACGTACATCTGGTCCTCCTCCTCCATTTCCCGGACTTTCATCAGATCGAGACCAACACAGTCGCCATGGAACCAGTCATCACAGCGACCACAGCCTACCATGAACCTAGCCAAATTAGAGCTATTATTAAAAAGTGTGATTGCAAATGAACATTCTGAGCACAAAGTCTACTATGACGTTCAAAAAAAAATTTTTTTTCAATTAAATTTGTTTATACAGACATGCTTATATTAAACAGGCAACAGATCATCTTATAATAATACAAATATGATTCACTAGCTTTCACCTAACTTTCATAATGTCATCATCTCATCTTATTTCATGCTGTGCTGTACACTGTATGACTTTCAACAATTCATGTTCTGGAACAGAAATAAAATTCACATGTAACTTATACAATTGCCTATTCGGTCTGAGTAGCAATATGCTTTTCAAATTGAGCAATATTTATATTTAGTTGAGCAGGATCGCTTACGTGTTATTGTGGTGTTTTTTGCACAAGCCACAACAGTTATTTCCATCCCATACAGTCTCACTGTTAGCCAGTTGCTCCTCAGCCATTTCCTTCTTCACAACAGGAGCATTATCTGGGATAAACAGTTGGGGCTCCTCCACAGAGATGCTTCTTGCATTTTTACTTTTCTGTCTTTGAATGATCTTTTCAGGCTTTTTCAACTTGGGCTTTTCCTGCCCCCCTTCTTCAGGCATTTTTAATGTTTGGCTCTGACGACCATGAGCTGGTTGAGCAGTCTGAAGTTTGGAGCTATTTGAAGGAGGATTACGTTTGGTTGGTGCCTGCTGATCACCAACGCGGTTGCAGGATGATGGGCTCTTCTTGACGATGGAGCTTGGGGAACTTGGTAATTTTGGCTTCACTTTATCTCCTGTGCCCTGTATCTTCTGCACTTTAGCTGCATGCTCACTTTGGGTATTTTCTGCAGGCCTTTTTAATGGTGCAATGTCTTTCTTTTCTTTTGGAGATTTCACTTTGTGCAGGTCACCTCCTTGGCTGATTTTTGATGCTGGGGTTTGGGATACTTTTTGCTCCTTTGTTGCATTGCTTGGTTTACATGAAACCAAGTCTTTATTCCTGTTAGAAGTCAGTCCTTGTTTAGACTTCAGTAGACTTTTGGCCACTATGTGTTGCTTTTCCTTATTATCAGTCTCATTAACAGGATTACTGCTGTTGTCATTGGTTTGTGGCTGTTTGGTGTCATCTTTTTCTTGACTGACAGGCTTTTGCTTCCCAGAAATGCTCTGATTGTCAAGCTCTATCTGTTGAGCACAGGAGCTCCCGACTACTGTCCCATTAGAGGTCTGCACATCATTAGGATTCACATATGGGCCCAGACCAAGGGCTGCATCATCAGCAGAGTTCTTTTCAGCTACATCCATTTCTGCCACATTCTCAGGTATGGGATTCTGTACATTGACAGCATCACCTGGCAACATGGTTAAACCAATGTCCCCACCATATGAAATACCACCATCTAAGCATGCAGCCTGACTTGCATCAACATTCTGAGCATAGGAGGGGCCTGGAAGCAACTCAATCTTGAATCCTCCAATTGTGACAGTCAATCGTCTTAATACAACTGTCGGCTTCAGCCATACTCCACCATCAAGATCATTGACATTGATACGTCCTCCAAGAATTAATTCATTCTTTAATTGAGCACCTTTCACCCCTTTCTCAATTAGAAATGACTTCTGCAGCCTGTTAGCTGGTTTCCTAACTGGTCGTCCTCGGGGCATGGTGTTAGTGGATGTGTTAGCAGGTGGTGGACCACCACTAGTTTCTGTTTAAAGAAGAAGGGACAAAATGTATATAAATGTACATGTAATGTAAATGTATAATTTTTATGGTTGAAACATACATACAGACAAGTATCAACTTACGTAGATGTTTCTTCTGTCTGCCAACAGGTTCCTTGGCTTGAGTGGACTCTGTAGCTGTCAGTTCACTGCTAAGAGTTGTGGGTGTTAAATTATCATCAAGGCCTGCCAACAGCAAAATAGATGCAGTTTACAATACTGCAAATCAATACAATGTGTAAATGAAAAACAGATTTATGGCACGCTTTTGTATCACTGTACATCAGCTAATAAAAATATAATAACATTTATAGAAATTGATAAACACATAATTGAAACAGATAAATTCTCCTGACATGCTGTATTAACTCAGCTTTTATAAAAAAAAAAAAAAAAAACCTCAGTGTAAGGTTAGCAAGTTATTTGTTTTGACTTAAACATACACCTCCAATAAATTTTACTCGTTAATTCTGAATGGCTTTTTTTGTTAAACAGTCACTTTGAAATCTTGGTAGGCGCTTATGTTAATCAGTATTTAATCAAAATCTGGAGCCAGTACAAACCTACGTTTAGCCATTTTTACCATCCGTTTTCTCTGTTGACATACCCGTGGACTCAGTAGCTTGAAAAGCAGAGTCCTCGTTGTCCAGCAGATTGAACTGAGAGCTTGCACATCCAAACATAGGATCTTTGTCACTGAGCATGTTTTTCAGTGAATCTTCTAGACGGAGTCCTGAACCAAACTCATTACTGGCTTCACATTCCAAATTCTGACCGATAATCAGGGAGTCATCCAACTGGTCACTGGGTGTTAAATGGTTAAAGGTGTCCACAATATCCATGAATGCTGCTGCCTTCCTGCATTAGAACAACACAGATGGAGTGTGAGAGTTGGGGGGGGGGGGGGGGGGGGGGAACTATTAATAACCCATTTTGATCAAAGAAAAGTTATGTCAGTAATTCTTCCATGCACCTATAATGCATCATGTGCATCACACTAGATAACATATGAGGGTTCAGAGGACATTATGGGCCACCACTGATGCTCTAAGCAAATATTAAATTTTTTTTTTTTTTTTTTTTTTTTTGTAAAGGCCAGATAAGTTTGAGACAACTTCTCTCTGCCTACTGACAAACAGCCTTACAAAAGATACAAGCACTTTTGCACGGTCTGCAATGGACAACTGTTACTGTAGAGGTTTTACTATGGATTAAATCAATCGTTCAAGTTGTTGGACAGACAACTTAAAACTTTTGTCTGATGCCCCCATCAGCTGTTCATGGTACACGCTTTGCTGGGGTGCTACGTTGAGCCAACATGGCTAGCTTGTTTCACATATATTTACATACGTTTAGCCACTCCCGTGGGTCGCCAATGTTTACCCTACCCAAAAAAATGTACCGCGTCGATAATATGACGTATGCCTAAATGGTTTACAACAAGGAAACAAGAAAAATAATTCATATTAGCCCCCGTTAGTTGTTTTGTTTGTTTGTTTGTGTTAGCGTGTGGCTAACGTTAAATAATCTGCAAGTTACCATCTTAAAGTACAACAGCACAACTCGAGCAGGCCAGAGCTCAGCAATGTATAAACAAGCACATTAGCTACTCAAATTTCAAATAGACTGTTTTGGATATATAGATATGTTGCCTCGGTGCCATCTAAAATTACTTATCGCCCACACCAAGAATGTATGGCCAGGTTTTAGCTGCGAGCTGTTTGCTAGTTAGCATGCTATCGTAACAACAACCCGCTCTAACGGCGTTGGGAATGTATGCTAGTGAGCTAATGTGAACTTAAGAGAGGAATTTACCACCCAGTGCAATTCACTGTTTTAAACTCAAGTAGTATTATTGGAATCCCAAACTGCACCGGAAACAGCGTGTGCCATGAAAGCAAGCACACGTTGTACAAAATGAATTAATATTCAGCCACACAGCTCGACGCTAAATCTGTCACTCAGGCTTGCTAAGTCGCGTTAGCATAGGCCCTGGATACCAAGTTTGTTTGTAGCCTTGGTAGCTACCGGGCGAGCACGCCCACAATCATCTGATCCAACGATTGTAGCTGGAATCTTTTGAAATATTTGGCCCACATGCATAAAAATATCTTACCACTGTCTCGCTGCAACGTCGGATCCAATTCGCGTACGGGTTACATACTAGCACAGCTAGTCCCAGTAACTTCCTCTAACTCAGCCGTCATTCGCCCCTGGTGCTGCAAAGCCCCTGACAAGCATCGCCGCTTGTCACGTGGTTTGTGTTTACAGGTAGCATGGCAGCCAACAGCACAGAACCGAAGTTCACCAGAAACCCGTTTAGTCAGTCTTAATGCTATTTAATCACGACTTTATCTCAGTCAGATGGCAAACTGTTGTCTGAGGCGAAGTTGACGTTTGTTTACGATTGTCAGACTCCGCTCACCCACCTGAAAGAAAAATGGAAGACAAACAGGATGTAGTTAAAGTAAAACTTTAGAAATTATTATACAGTGCAGTGATCCTAGGAATGACTGTTGTGTTATATTCTACAGGGAAATTGCCTCTGAGGTGATCTAAACCCGACTGTGACTTTGTAGATGTGCTTGATTAGCGGGGGATCCACAAACTGCACAAAAAAAAAAAAACACAAACAAAAACTACTTATGGTTCCCATCTGATCATGTTGAAGCATAACCTGGGGGTTGGAGAAAAGGTCAATAAAAGTTTAGGCAAACACCGTAGCAACTTCGCTCCAAGTATCTTCTGCTAAATTAAAAAAAAAAAAAAACGTTAAAAAAAACTCAACCGGAAGTGACGTAAAAGACAAGCTGAGTCGATTAATTGATGATTATGTAATTGACACCAAATAGGTTGAAATGTTTAGCTGCTTCACTTCTTTTTTTGTTTGTTTGTTTTTTTTAATGCGACCAACCTGAAATCAGATTACATCCTCGAGACATCTAAGACACCAGAGACGGTCATAACGAGGAAAAATGGCGTTGTGTGAATCTGCTGAGAGCTGAGCAGGTGTTAACTAATAAAAGTTAATACTGTATTCAGATCTCCACATTATGGAGCCAGTAGTCACTTTATCAACTTTGTTGTAATGCCCAATTATTGTCTGCGTTTTGTGTGAGCATGCATGTCCGCACATCGAGTCCAAGTTTTTCCTTGTTAGGGAAAGAGCGGCTAGCTTTAGCCTCTGGGGTTAATTTAGTTCCGGCGAAGAGAGACGTTTCACTGCTATTTCTGGAAACAGAACTGCGGCTATATGTAGCACTCGTTTTTAGATAAACGTGTTGGCAACGCAAAAGAGTCAAAGTATACACCATACGTGCAATATACGATAAATAGTGGAGGTGGGAAAAGTGAGCAGCTGCAGAAGGAGCCGTGTTCAGACTAAACCAGCTAAGTCTCCCTAAATCCGGTCTGAACTGCAGAAAATCTCCGGGATCATACTTCTCTCTGAAACGAGCTGCCACTTTTATTCCTGAAGGCAGAAATCCCGGCTCCTCGCCTGAGCACGGGAAAGCTAGCAGCTCTTTTCTTATCAAAAAACAGCGCACACATGTGCTGACGTGCAGGGTTAGGGTACATCCATAAAACACGTGGATCAACCAAACAAAAACAAACAAATGTACTGCAAATCCCCGACTCACTGCAAGACACTTGCTTCAACTCAACACCCTTCTTACACAAAATGGCGCGGCTATCCTCCTGAGACCTCCGAGCTTTTATTTGCTATGGTTTGATTTGCATGCCTTGTGGGTATTGTAGGCCATTTCGACTGTACACCGATCATTGTCACACGCTTTGTGATCCCGAATGAGACCCACGGGGCTAAATTAAGCAAAATGAAGCATAAAGGCGAAGAAAACCCTAAATGTCCCGTTCTCATATGGGGATGCAGGGTTTTAGGAGGCCATTGGAGGGGGGGGGGGGGTAGCTTTTCACGCATAGACAGAAATAACAGTGAAGTGAATAAAGAGTGTGGGCATCCGAGAAGTCATCTAATCAGCTGATCTCTATCAGCTGTTTCAGGGGTTACCATGGGGATTTTAATTGCTTGGTTTCAATCAAGGACAATTAACAATATGTGCCAAACTCAGGTCCACCAGTAAAATCCCCCAAAGCTTCATTCATTCATTCATTCATTCATTCATCATTCATTCATTAGACACGTGTTGTTGTTTTTTTTAATCGTAGATGTTTACATCAGAAATGACGCTTCCCGACAACCGCACGAGGGCAGTGTATAAACAGTGTGACCTCTCACCTGCTCTGTTTCTTCTTCGGCACTTCCTGAAAGAACAGGTGAGCTGTTTGTTTGTTCGTCCGTCTGTCCTACCGTGTTGTGCACCATCAACACACAGTAAGGACGTTAAACTGCTGCGAGTGATACAAAATATATAAACATCAGCAGCAAGAGAAGAAATGGTCCAAGTTAATAAACTGCAGCAAAAAAATCCATTAATTCAAGTCCAGGAAGTGAATTTCACCAGCAAAAGTCTACAATGCCAAAACCTCATAAATATACAATTTGAAAGGTATATTGACCAAATATACAGTTTGAATGTCACTCTCATTATTGGATAGTAAAGTCTACAATGCCTACGGCTAGATAGGAGGGCTGAATTTTCATTAAATTCTACCAACACTATGCTTTTATTAAAAAAAAAAAAAAATCGTTTGGCATTTTTATCAACTAGTGTTGCGTAGTGAAAGGTGTGAAGCTGTTCACAAAAAAAAGGGATTTACTTCAACAGTATTAAAATACAATAAGGAAAACGTCAGCCATGTCACCACTCTCTTTTAGGGTCAAGATGAAAATGTCAGTGGCAGGGACTGATCATGTCTAGCCTCATTAGGTCCGGCTGTATTCAATTCTCCCATCATGGAGAGTTGTGCAAAAACTATCACAGCTTTGGAAACATTAATTGGATTAATCTTGCAACCTTGGATTAATCCAAGGTTGCAAGATTATGTTTACGGTTACTGAGCTGACAAAATTCAAAGCACAGAAATTACTGTTGAATGAGTGCAGAGTTGGTGTTGGCCTAATGACACTGCCGGACAAATTCTGCATCAAAAACTTAATATTGCTTTATTATTGAGACACAGTATGATGAAAAATAAGACAAAGAATTGATACTTTGGATAACAACTGTCCACTATTTTCTAATCATAAAGCTAACTAAAGGGCACTGTTTAATGCCCAATACCAGTATGCTAAATAATTTAGCCATACTGAATACTGAAAATTAATTAAAAGGATATTTGCTATAAGTACTGTGCACCTTAAAATGTGACTGATAAGATAGCTGTTTTTACAGCAGTTCACAGCAACCTTCTTTTTTCAAACTATTGTGGACCCTTGGACTGAGACGCAGGCTTCTCTCGAGTTTTGTTTGATTTAGGTTGTTACTGACATATTGTATAAACTTTGTTGTCTTCTTTCTGTTACAGGGGAGCACACTCAACCAAGGAACATTCCTTTCATGACAAGGTTTGTATTTGTGTACCTTTGTTCCTTACAATAGTGTGAAAATGCAGAGAAATTCAGTTTAGCAGTGTTGTATTATATAATGAGGACTGGTACTATTAGTTCTATTCCTGAGGAGCCCTTGCAGCATTTCTCACTGTATTGTACCTTGATGAATTCAGTTCTGAATTCATCAAGGTACAATATAAATATATCTGAGTAACTCTATTTACGTTTGTCAGTATTGTATGTACTAGCTGAAAAAAGTAATGGCTATAAATCAGTAAATTTTAAAATTAAATTACATGAAACCCTTGGATGGACTGAAGATACCTCTGCAAGGACAGAGCATTGTCTTATTCTCTCTTCTTACTTTGACATTGTTTGTATTTGAATGTCAATTCAGTGTAGCCATGTTGCACAATATCAGGCCTCAGCCTCTTTTGAAAGAGTCAGACAACAAACGGAAGAACACAGCTGGTTTAAAAGAAGAAGAAATTGCTTTACCAAAGCATTCAGTAGCTTCATGCAGACAACAGAACACTTTGAAGAGGCGATTTAAATTAGAAAGGGTAAAATATCACTGATACTGAGTATAAGCAGTTACAGTTCTAGGTTTACTTTGTATTCTGATAAACCAGATTTCACTTACATTTCTGTTACTTGGAAGTGAAGAGAAGTTTTATAAATGCAGATTTTTTTTTTTCTCTCAGGTGTATTATTTAAGTGACATAAAATTGGATTCCTTCTTCAGATACAAAAAATGAAATACACAATGTGATTATTTAAGAGCTGTCCTCATATCTTAAATTGGTTGAAGCAAATATTCATGCTTTCTAAGTCAAAATTGTGTTCATTTAAATATTTATTTATTAATTACATCCAGGCCATTTTCAAGCGGCCATTGACTCAAAAAATGAAGCAAATAAAGGGAAGCTCACCAGTTAGATAATTTAATGTTAAAAAGCAAGTTGACTTCAGGTGCTTGAAGAGAGCTAAAAACCAAACATCTTGTGATGGAACTGAAAGACCTTCTCAGAAAAAAAATCGACGACAATTAACAAACGTACAGTATTTCAGTTAATAATTTTAGACTGAAGAGCTGAACCATGACATAAACTGTACTGATGGTACATCGAATCTAAGGCACAATGTTTGCATAGATACACCTCCATTTGGAATATGCAATAAGAAAGTAATCAAATTGTTAGTCTAGTTGCTGAGGTCCCAAGACAATATTTCTCTAAATATTTTACGTTTATGTTTGTTTACATAGTAACATTATGTAGTGTTTACATCATAGATTAGACAGAAGTAAAGTATTTATTAAATTTAACTACAGACAATAGTGGAAAATAACTGAAATGCCAGAACAAGTTTGAGCTCCAAATCTGAGTGAATTTGTGAAAAAGATCTGTGAAACACAGTTCTGTATTATGCTGCTTAATAGAATTACTAATAAGGATGAAAAAATGTAAAATTGTTAAATTGCCAACTGCTCTTTCAACCGCTGATTTGGCTCCAGTCCATACCAGACAACATCACTGTCCACAGCTGCCCAGGCCATCCGCTTTGAAGTAAATGTGGCTGCCCACTCCCCAGACGGAGAAACTGCAATTGCACCTCCTGCACCTTGAACACGTTCCCCCATGTATTGCAGAGACAGCTGTGAAGCATCTGCTACTGATTTACCTGCACAGGGGAAGAACAAATATGACTGCAAATTACCCCCTAGAGCCAAAACCAGCTGACATTGGGTGGAGGGAGGTAAAGATCAGGTCACCAGACTTTCCCTGGGCTCTTTGACTCTGACAGTATCATTCAGTCCAATCAAAAAACATTATTATTACTCATTACTTCTGCCTTATCAAACAATAAAGACCTAAAATGTAATCTTGCAAACTAAACTCAAATCCTATGTCGATTCCCCCAAAAGTCATTTCCATCTCATGGATTTTCTCAAAAAATTAAAAACATAATATAAATGAATGTCCATGTCCTCTCCAATTAATTTTTTTGTAATGGGTTTTTTCCATTTTTGTGATTCTTTGCATGTAAATTCTGAGCTTCATCATTTCCCTATTTTCGATAGTATTGAGTTGGAATTTTTACATCCAAGAAACAAAAACGAATGTATTCATGTCAATAACTGTTTGCAAATGTTTTCATAGCAATCAAATTCTTGAAAATATTTTTTATCTGAACAAAGAAACATTAGCTTTCAAAAAAAAGACTTTGTTGAATCCAAATTTTGATCTTGTGTAAAATTAAGATTGTTCTAGAAAATCTCTGATTGATAATCACCAATCATCAAATCAAATTAAGAGCAGATGAAGTGGTGTGGTGAGTGTGTGTTTCTGTAGACAATTAGAAAGTGAAAATATTTACCTTGTTCTATATGTGAAATAATGAGTCTGGCCAGTGTGACTTTAAGAATGGACTCTCCATGACCAGTACAAGACACTGCGCCAGTAAAGTTGTCTGCATATCCTCCACAGCCTTAATTCCCAGAGAGCATGAAAAAAAAAAAAATGTTATTTATATATATATATATATATATATATATCATGTCTTGTGATTGTCATGTCTTATGCAGCTAAAGCAGCTGACTGTGTAAAGGCTGCTGTATGAGAAAGCAGAGGTAAATGAAATCATACCAATTATTGGAGAGTCTCCAACTCTGCCAACCATTTTATTTCTGATCCCTCCAGTTGATGTTGCACATGCAACATTACCAGCACAGTCCACAGCGACTGCCCCGACAGTATCATGGGACCTAGAAAAAGAAATGTGTAAAATGTATTATCCAAAACATTGCTATGTGCTATGAACTACAATTGAATAGCACGTGGTATTTATATTTAATAGTGGTTGGAATAGTGGTTAGTGCTGTTGCCCCAAAACAAGAAGGTCCCAGGTTCTTTTCCCGGGCCTGGGTTAATTAGTGACTTAAGACTGTCCGTAGGTCTGAATGCGTGGGGTGGTTATTTGTCTCTGTCTGTCTCTGTGTGTTGGCCCTGGACTGGTGACCTGTCCAGCGTGTACCCTGCCCTTGCCCAGTGTGTGCTGGGATTGATTTATGAGGGGGATGGGTGAGTTGCAAACCACCCACAAAAACCCCCCCAATATCATATCTTAATCATCAATAATGAATTTTAGGTATTATAAACACGACAGTGTGGTAGATTCTCTCAATTTAGCAGGGAAGAAGGAATAGAGAAACCCCCTGATTTGGTTTTGCCCATCTCAGATCTGTGCATCTCTCCCCTTATGTAAACATCAGTGAGCCGGACGGTGACACGGTGCGATGAGCAGGAGAGCAGGAGTAAAAAAGAAAGCCCAGCCAACCAGAGGTGGACAGAGAACACAAGTTCACTACTTGAGTAAAAGTACAGATACTTCTTGTCAAATATTGTGTAGAGATTTATGAGAACATTTAATTTTTGACAAGGTGTCAAAATAAAGTGAAATACTTTACTTACCACTGAGTTTTGAAATCGTCCTTTACTCCAGTGACCCAATTCTTGTTCTTCTCCCATTCCTTCCTCTCATACTCAGTCAGCAGTGACTCTGTGGGAATTGTGGTAAAACCAATGCTCTTCGCAAACATGTTTGCACCTCTGCCTGTCAGCATGATGTGGGCAGTCTGAGGTTTTCCACGGCATCGAACATCCAAGAAAATGTTAAGAGTATTTATTTTGTGGGCTCAAAGCACACAGGATTTGCTAAATCTAGAACCATTATTAAAAACAATGCAAATCAGTTATTGGATAAATGCCTGTCAGTGATGCCACTGCTTATATTGAAAACTGGAGAGTAGAATAGCACCTTCTCCATCACCGCCCGGGCCAGGGAAACAGGGTTGGCAATGTTTTCAACACAAGACACTGCACCACCTTCAAGTGTGCTTCCATCCATGATCATGGCATCCAGCGCCACTTCTCCATCAGTATTTAGTGCTGCTCCATGCCCTACAATTAAATGTCAGTGATTAAATAATTGAAACGATGGGCATCACACAAGCATATGATCCAGGTGTTCTCACAAGCATCAGAATCATTAATAACTAGGATTACTGTCATGCAGTCTTATGCCTCTGCCACTCAGACTAGCTTCAGGTTACATCGACTTTTATCAAGAGTCATAAAATATTCGATATACTTGTGTATATCTAGGCGTAATTGGAGTGTCAGTTCAATTTTTTAAATTTAATTTTAAGTAATACTTCAAAGACATGAATTGTATGAGTGGCCTGCCAATTTGTAAATGTTTAAGCTGAAAAACATTAAATATCTCATGATTTATGTGGATTGTGTTCAGCAAGCAAGACAGGATTTGTTTCTACACATAAAGATGTAGATTTATTTTTGAGGCAAATGTGTCTTCATGCATTCCAACCAGCAGATGGAGACAGAGCACTACAAAACTGACTGGATTAATGAAGAAGGGAGTGATCAATTACTGACTCTTCTTTGGACCCAAAGGGGAGTTGGTGTCTTTTGTTTTGTTTTAGTTTTTTGCCATTTATTTATGATTATGAACTGATTGTTAAACTGGTCTCAAACAACATCACATCATTCATTAAGAATAATTCGGCATACCTGCATTGAACGCAATGTTATCTTCCATTACTTTCACTGCTGCCTCAACCGCGTCCACTGCACATCCTCCTCTTTTTAGCACAGAAAACCCCTCACATGCAGCAGCCTTCACTCCGTCCACAGAGGCCTCGGCCAACTCATCTGGTATGGCCCATGCCCCACCGTGCACCACTACAACTGCTGACATAGTTAGTTCCTGCAGGGAAAAAGAAAAATCAAACATTTATGAAATTTCATTAAAGTTACACTAGAGTTTTAGAAAGCAGAAGTTAACTTTTCAAGTCCTACTATCAGCAATGTGAATAATGAATTTTCATGGGTCTATTTCATGTACAATGAATTTGTCAGTAAACAAATAAAATGCAAGATATAAAATAATTCAAATATATATATATATATATATATATATAACATGCAAATTAAATATAATAGCCATTCAAGTTATGCAGAAATGCATTTTTTAATTATCACAACAAACATGTTTTTTCCAAGCATGTGTTGTGTTTGCTTCTGTTGCCTTGCTATGTAATAGATCTAATATTATTAGCATCAATAATAATGATACTATTTTGTCCCAGGTGAATAAAATAATACTGAAAAGAATCTGCCCAGATAAAGAAAATATACTTAAAATGATATGTGTGAGTCAGTATAACACGGACGCATTTATACTGTTATTAAGGGAGTGTTTATCTGCTGCTCACTGTGAACATACAGGTTCACCCTGTAGGCATTTAGTCTCCCTGTCGGTGTGTGGGTGATCATCTAATGAAACCTTTATCTGAATTGGTCCGACTTCCCTTCTAGCCACGTGTGAAGTCTCTGGACCGACGGCAGAAATCACGTTTCCTCCGCTCAGTAAACAGATGCCAGCACTTACTTGTTTGTTGCTGTTGATCCGACAGCTGGTCTAGTAGCTTGTGGAGATGTTCGCTCTGCAACTTTCAGACACCCTCAGCCGGTTTCACGTGGATTAGAGAGGTTTCACAACAAGTCTTCTTCTTCTGCCGCCTGTAACTTGACGACTCAAAAGTACGGCTCTTCGGCTCTGAGTCTCTGGCCGCTGCGCAGATTCAGTGTAGAAATGTGTGATCCGTTCTAAGGTTCTTCGGGTCTTTCGTTCATTATTCACGTGGTTACAGCAGTCTCAGGCCGATGTGACTGCTGTAACCACGTGAATAATGAACGAGCCGATGTGATGCTGGCCTTATCTATGTAACTATGGGATGGATGTTTAATGAATTCATACACTGCGGGTCTTCAGTGACCAGGGAGGCTAAAGTGAACAGCCGTCATAGAATGAGAATTTTGATATGAGAATATCAAAATTATAATATATGATATGATGAATTAAATCAAAAATTAATGAGGTCCCGAGTTATCAACATCAGCTTTTCATTCGAGATATTCTGTGCTTCCTTCAGCTTTCCCTGACCAGACCAGTCTCCCTCTTCCTGCTCCTGACAGACTTCACCTCAGGATCAAGTTGTTACTACTTTGTTTCCCTACAAAGATGGTATTCAGCCAGGGAGGGTAAGTTCCTAATTTCATCAGGATATGATGCTTAGAATTGTGGCCACACATTTCTTGGACTCTTGGTTTCATCAGACAAGAGGATCATGTTCCTTACAATCTGAGAGCCCTTTAGGTTTTTTTTTTTTTTTTTTCCCCCCCAAATTTCACGAGTGTCATCCATCTTGCCACTGTGCTGTAAAGCTCAGATCAGAGGAGTGCAGCAGGTAGTGTAATCCATCTGTAAATTTTATCCCGTCTCCAGTGCTTAGTTAGTTCTTACTACACCTTTTCTCCCCTGTTTGGCCAAGTGGCTAGGTCGAAGAAAAGTCATAGCTGCACACATATTGTTTTTGGGAATTATGGAGGTCACTGGGCATTTGGGATCCCTCCCCAGATATGTGTCCCATCACAATCCTGTTTCTGAGCTCTAGAAGCATTTTTTTGGATTTCAGAGGCTCAATATTGCGCTGAAAACTTAGATCGACAGATACATGTCTATACCAATCATGTCCAATCAATTGAATTTACTGCAAATCAACTCCAGTTGAGGTATAGTCACCTCTCAGAGCTGATCAAGACAAATGATGAGAGGCACCTGAGTCAAATGTCAAGTGTGATAACAAGTTTCAACATTTCAATCTGAAATTTGAAGTTTTCCTTTTTATTAAATACGCAAAAGCAAAAATAAAAAAAAAATCATGTTTTTCACTTTGTCTGCCTATCTACAAGAGAGCAGTCATTATAAGCTTCTACAAGTAGGCCTGATAAACCTGCCTGATTTGGTTCTCTCATTTTGACATAAAAAAAAACTAATATCGCTGCACAACGCAACAGACTTGACTTCAAACGTTTTTCTGCTTCTTTGAATGTTAAGGATAAATTGCAAATCATAGCACAAAGAAAAAGTCGGCCTGTCTCTCACTAAAATTATTAAATTGGTTTTTGAAATTGAGCAGATAAAGTAAACTTGCAGCTCCAGCATTTTAAAGCATTTATTAACTTTTATTAATATGTCATTTGGTGCTTGAACATGACAGCAAAAACCAAAAAAAAAAAAAAGTAAATAAACACAAAGCTGTTGGGTGTAAGTGCAAGGGTCTTCCTTTTTTTGTTCACACCTCACAATTAGTCATGGTTATGTTGTAAAAATTATTATTATAGCAGTTTATTTTGAAAATAATGTTTGATAACACATCTTTAGAGGCATGTACCAGCGTTTATGAAGGCTAACTGGGAGAGAAAAGAGGACAGAATTTATCAGTTGGCCAAGCAATCACAATGGGCATAAGATTGCCCTGTTTTTTAAAAACACTGTTGGTATTTGTGCCCAAAGCAAAGGTTGTTTATCTTGTTAGTACGTGATCTCTCACTGGAACTTCAGCCAGGAAATGTGACTTGTGTAATAAATAAAAATATTTACGAACCTTAACACATTCGAATAATTCAACTCTGTGACAAGTCCCTGCCAGCCCTGAAATTTTGCCAGAAATGAATGAATAAATGAATAGCCGGAGTCATTATGATGCCATCCCTACATGACGAAATGCCAGAGAACGTTGTTCTTAATGCTCACTCTAAATAATTCAAGTAAATGACTAAACCCACACAAGTCAAAGAAACGTTGTGAATAGAATACACTGAAGAAAACTTAGGAAGGCAAAGATTATGCAAAAAGCAAGACAAGGAAATGGTCTATTTCTTCTTTTTAGGTTGTTGAAGTGCATTACAGACATTTATACTTTAAATGGGATTGGGAATGACATTTTAAAATAACAAAGAGATTAATACAACATTAGAAAATGAGCGTTTGAGGACATATCCAAGCCTCTGGCAATGAAAGGAAACAGTATTCTTCACCAAGGACTGTAACCTTTGAAAAGCTCTTTCTCTGTCCTGTTCTTCCTTTAACACTTCAGAGTTGCAAAGGGGGGGTTGTTGTGGCCAATCCTGGCCAATGTCCAGGCAAGAGCCCTTTGAAAATCTGATCAGCACATGTGCAGACCTGTGAAGTGTGTAATGTTGCACTTTGGCCACTAGAGAGCTGCAGGAAGCCATGAAATCCTAGTTGATAAACAAGGACTGTTTCCAGCGTTACAACAGAAGAGCCCTCACCCCAAGACCCTTACAGATCAGCAGATGAAAATTTATGAATTCATTAGTGAATAAATAAATATGAGTGTCCACATTCAAATGTACTCGTCAATCATAACACTGATTGAAAGAGCCGCACAAAAAAACTTGATAGAAGTATCTTTGCACTGACATTCATCACTCCACCAACCATTTTCCCCAGTCATAGTCTAGCCTTATATATAAAGAAGGTAATGTCTTTTTTTCTGTCTTTTTGCTAAAAGCTAAACCCATACTGTAGGATTTCAAGATGACACCACAGTCACAGTAACATAAAGTCATAATCAACAGTGTAGTAGCGGCAAGATTATGAATCGTTTTATTGAATGGAATAGCATCAGTGAAGGTCCAACAAGCACGAAATACAAAGAAATTTGTTAATGACATGAACAGCATTACTGTTTTTAGACTGTGAGGAAGAAATAGGAAGTTGCATCTTGTTTCAGAGCGTATTTAATAAATACCGTCTCAGGTCTTAAGGGTTAGTTGGTTGTGTCTGTATTGCCCCTTTATAGGCCTGTTTGGAGTTTCCAAATATTCATACAGATATACACAGAAAAAAGTTACAAAACTTTTATAAAATAGTGTCTTTAGTAGAAATTAAAATAAACATCTGTTATTCTAGCTTCTGAAACATCCACGTCACATCGTCTTTTATAATCCTTTAACTGTAACGTCATACTTATGTCTATTGTCAAGACGCTGAGGGAGTTAGATGTTAAAATTAAAGTGATGAGTAATGATGCGTTCATGCACTCAGTAGATTTCCTCAATTTTATTGATATCGTCATTCATAATGTGCAGTAGAGCACCTTAAAAGGCACTCCTATTCACCTGTAGTGCCCCCCCCCCACCCCCACCAGTCATCGCTCTCACACATAGTCTTTATGATTCTGATCAGTGCAGCCTGAATCATCTCTAAAGGTCAAGTACAGCCAACATTGGTCATTCACCAGCCTCTTCTGCTCAAAACTCATTTGTGAGTAAGTAAAGCAGTACGCCCGCAGCGCTGACAACAGGACTCAAATCGATATCATAGCTAGGGGACAAGAGAGGCATTATGAGATGCAAAATGTTCATGCTTACAGTGCTGGCACTGCTTCATAAGGAGCTAATGGAGCGTTCACTTGACATTAAAACTTCTTTAAGGTAGTGCACTGTAATTCACTTCACAAGCATAAAAGGTTCTTCTTGACTTGACCTCTGTGAGGAGCAATTAAGCCGTATCAAACCATTTAAAGGGCAGGAAGTAAAAATCATCACAATACTCTAAGTAACTCTGACCTTAATGCTGCAGAATGCATCTTTGTTCTGCAGTAGAACATCTTATTCCATCAAAGGGCTTTGTGTAGTTGACCCAGTAAACACATTTGTTTCACTGAAAATAAAGTTGATTGTGGTTTAATATGTTTGACAGTATGTATTTAATTCATTCTAGATCAACAGATGTGCATTTTGGGAGGGGATTGCAAGTTCATTAAGAAATAGCTTGGGAAAACAAATAATAATATAGTTAAATCCTTACATGTTACCCAAAGTCAAATCAACAACTAACAGGAGGAGCTGAATCGGAGCTTACTTCTTCTTCCTGCGGCCATAAAAAGCAACTGAAAAAGTTTCTTTCTTGATGGGCATCATTTGCTGAGCTTTTCATACAGATGCCAAACAGTGATTTAATAATACAGCTCGATTTCTTTCTAAAGTGTTTAACAGAGATGTGGGAGTAGATCGGGTTCTGTTCGGCTGCGAGGGCCGACTGAAAAGAGCACAGTTAAAGGAAAACATTACTTTGAGTTGTCTCTTCTTGTTTTTGTATACAGTACATGCAATGCTTCAAAATGCCAATTCTACTTATATGCAGCAACATGAGAAATCGTGAGTCACGCAGCTTGTGTTAAGCACAGAGGCCATAATTCTGTGTTTTACCTCCGGCTACACTGCCAGTGGCCACCAAGCCACAGTCCATTGTTCATTATGAGAGGGGAACAAGCTGGACTGAACTTTGGAAACTAATTGAAACTCGCAGGCCACCATACCAGAAAGGAATTGGATAAGATATATTTCCAGTTGATAAGCTATGACATTGATGATTTTTGTTATAATTAATATTTATACTACCAAAGTGAGCTATAAATTTAGCCCATGGCCTTTCACACCCCCTACAGATGCCCTCATAGATGCATCTGTATTATGTGCCCACAGAAGGGTTTAGAGTTTGATTGCCGAATAACGAGTTTACAGTCATCTGTAAGGTTTGTTTGTTTGTTTCTTTGTTTCCCTTTTAACCCCATCAACTCACACATGTACAGTGCTGCTGCAGACTTCAGTGTACATTACAATCACCGCTCCCTGTCTCAAGCTGACCAGTCTCAGCATAAGCGCCATCAAACTTTTAATAAACCAAAGTGAATAGCTTTTCAGGAGGGAGATTATAGCAAGTACCAATGACAGCCCCGACCAATCGCAACCTCAACTTTCTTCTTTAAATAAATCCATTCCCTCTGATCAAATCGCCCAATTGTCATGCGCTCAGCGGGGACCGTCTTTGTTTTCCAGCCGCGCCAGTCCCAGAATATGGCCAATAATGATGGTGGGGGGCGGAGGGGCGGGGAGCAGCGCGCTCTGCAGCCCCACGGAGTCTGAGTCTGGCCGGGAGCCGAGGAGAGAGGCAGCGGCGGCAGGGATGGACTCACACCTCTGAATCCACCAGCCGCCATCAAGCGTGTCGGAGAGCGCAAGGATCACCTGTTTGTTTGGTTTTCTTATTATTATTACTGTTCTTCTTCCTTCCTCCCTTCCTTTCTTTTATTTATTTTATTTTATTTTATTTATTTATTTATTTATTTATTTATTTTTTGGGGTGCTCATGTGGTGCTCATTAAGACTGGCACAGTGACAGCGGAAGCGGGAAGGCTTACAGTTTGCATTCCGACGCTCAGCAGCAGTCCTGTGGTCTCACCTGCACCGGCCGGCCGGAGACGAGGCTCCGCTCACCACAACAATGCATCCTGAGAAGTGCTTACCTGAACTGGTGGCCGAGAAAAACAGCCTGGACCCCTCCTTTGTGCACGCCGTGCGCCTGCTTGCAGAAGGTAAGTCAGGTATTTCCTATCTGCTCTCGTCATTGTGCAGCCCTGCTCCGTACTACTGCTTTTGCAGCCGGTGTGGGCTTATTCTCAGGTGGCGTCCCTTCGGGTCTCCGTGCGTTTCATTGTCCACACTGCTTAACTTTTCAAAGGTTTCTGTCACCGTCAAGTGAGGAAATGGAGCGAGCACAGAAAGTGAAGTGCGTTTAAAGTCAGAGACCTTCTGACCCGCCACCTTACAAGGTCAGATACCAGCACACACAAAAAAAAAAAAAAAATACAGTGAAACTCAGGAGGACATGGGACAGAGGACAACTTACCTTCATGTATGACTGACTGTATCTAAAGGATGTAAAAATCCCTGCAGACCAGCTCTATATTACATTCTGTTCTGTAAATATTTGTCTATTTGGCACAAAATTAGGATTTCATATGAAATGTCTTTATCAACTTCAGTTCAATGGATAAAACAATTAATCTCCTGGAATATGTCATCGCCAACCCCATATTGTGAAGAACTTTACCTGAGACGTGCCGCACAGGCTGTTAAACAAACTGTTCATGCAGCACAAGTTATCTCTCCTTTACACCAAAGCTGTCATCAAGGTCACAGAAGGGAGATGATGCCACTGGGACAGATGTTCTACAGTCTTCTCTTCTGACTTAAAGTCACAGTTTGTCTCAGAGGGGAAATCCAGACTTCAGCATATAAAGTGCCTCTTCATCCTGCAGGTAGCCTCAGTCTTATTAACATAGCGAGCCTGTGTCACTTTTGATAGAGAACTTATTACTGCAAAGCAAACAGAAACATGGCTCAGCTCATTCAGTTTGGACTTGTAAACTTCTCTATTTGTCCAACGGGAAATTCCATTCTCTGCCCTTTCTTGCTATGTTTAGTTTTAACTGCGTGCTGTAAGTAGAAGTATAGTTCTAAAAAAAAAAAACCCAAAAGCACTAATGAAGGTGCGACTGATGTAAACTGTTAACAGTTTGTACTGTTGTCCTGGAAGGAAATGCAGTGTTACATATGTGTTAACCTGATCTTCACGAATCTGTCAAATTCAAATCGAAGAGTCTTAAAATAGCACAAAACTGTGTTTGGCGTGTTTGTTAAGAGAGATGAAGTCAAGCTGCACATTAGATTAATATGCTGTGATTGGACACGGTGTTTATGGTCTGCCGCTTCATCCCCTTGAGCTTTCCTTCTGAAATGTGTTGATGAGACACCTGACAGTCCCGTGCTTGTCGCTAACTGTGATGCAGATGGGATCATCTGTCACTCGGTACACTTTGCCAGATTTACTCAAGCCTGACTCACATTGCCAGGATATAAACAAACAATTCAGCATTTATTATGTTCACCGCAGTGAACAGCAGTTAGCATGTTGAAATGCTGATGTGCGCTGTATGTATTCACTTAAAATATTTTTAATTATCATTATTATTATTTCTTGGATTTACTCATTTCACTCAGTTAAAGCTTTTTTATTATTATTTATTTTTTTGCACTTCTAGCAGATATAGTAACGCTTCACTTTTAGTTCTACAAGCTGCAATACAGAACACTTCACATAAGTATACACAAAAATACAAACACGGGCAGCTTGTGAAATAATGGACATAATTTAACCACTGTTGCACAGTTGGTGCCCTCTGTGTCAGTCTAGACTCACGTATAATACATTAGTATTGCATATCAGCAGACAGCAAGATGAACTGCATTCAAAAATTTATAGATTCACTGCTATTTATCAGTGAATAGCAGAGCATGTAATCCTGCATTATTCACATCATGCACAATGAACAGCACAGCTTGGATTTAACATGGCCTCAGTTAACAGCTCCATATTTATGAAATTATGAATTAGTTATGTGTTTAAGTTATTGTTGCCTGGAAAATCATTTGTCTTTCTTTAAGCAGATTTAAAGTTATCTGGGGCAAAGCTCTTCAAGGTGGCTAATAAGGATAATTCTGTGTGAGCGTCTTCTTTTCTTGGGTACAGAAAGTGATAATAAAACACTGACAATAATTGGAAGAATTTAATCGGTATTAATAAGTCTGTATATTAATATTCAGCCAGTCTTCCCACTTTTTCTTTAAGCTCTTCCTCTTGGACTCAGAGTGTAGCGAGTGCATAATGATTGCTCAGATTGATGTATAAAAGTCAATTTTAATGCCTTTTACTAATGAACTGTGCAGTTGATTTGACGTTAGCAACAAGGAAGGGAAGCCTTTTAATGGATCCCAGAGGGTTTCTTTGTAATACTCTCCTACATACATGCTACCTAGCTCAGGCTTGCTGTGAAAACCAATGGGGTTCCTAATAAGGCGAAAAAGCAAACCAGGCAGGGAGGCAGTGGGACGTCTGCATGGAGAGGAGTGTTAGTTAACGAGAAAAACTAAGGCGAGTGTGTGCAGCTGTAGGTTTCCATCTCTAGACATTTTTCTGTCAAGCAATTTTTTTTTAACCACCAGAAATGCTGGTATATGCAGGGGCAGCAATACAGAAGAATTCCTAACAACATTTTTGTTTTGTATTCGTGGAAATTCATGTTTTTGTTCATGAAGTTGTCAAGTTTTAACGTCTTTTAGAATCGTGGGTTAGATACTTAAAGCAGCTTAAACTGCCTGCGCAGAGTCTCCTTTTGATGTGAAACACCACAGTATTTGAGCTGAAAACACCCTTTAATCCTCTTGATATCTGGGTTTTGTACTCATCATGTTCATTTTCTCCTTCCTTGTAACCGTTCACCAAACAGTTTGAGCTCATATTTTCACCTAGAAACTCGGCTGCACTTTCTTGTGGTTCCTGTGTTTACACGAAGAGGAAATATTCTCAGAAAGAGATTAAGTATCCGCCACTTAATCACACAACAATTGCTGTGTTTTGATATTGAATGTAGAAGGTTCTGGTGCTGGCTCTCAGCTAATGGATCTTGTGGTGCATTTCAAGTAATAATCTTTTGACTTTTATTGAAATTGATCACCAACCTGCGCAATGCAATCCAGATGTTTGGCTGTGTCCTTCGTCAGCCAATAACAGAGAGCAGTAATTAGAAAGTGAGATGGTAAGCTCCAGTGCCCAACTGTTGAGGAGATATTAATTGTATTACGTACTTTGAATACAGATGGTACAAAAGACACCACATACATAGGTTTATCTCGACACATATGTAAATACATGTACGCGTTACCTGTTCAGTCAGAATGAATAACCTCTAATACAGAACGTATTGAAAACGATACGTCTTATTGTTACAAGTGATTTGGATGATGCTTTACCACAGAGCATGGTTCTGTCTGGAGACTCTCAAGAATTGATTTTCACTTAATCTCTCTCTCTCTTTTAATAAATTGTTGCCCACATTTTCAGCACATCCATTATGAGATGGCCGGCTCGGTACGCAGCAGTGACCCATCTCGTAGCGACAGATAAACACCACCCCGTGTGGCATGACCGATCAGAACGACGCAAAAATTACATTTCAGGAAAGTGAGACATTACATTACATTTTCAGCATTTAGGCGATGCTGTTATCAAGAGTGACTTACAATGAGGGCACTAGTCGAATAAGATTAAATTCCAAGGTCATGAGCATTTCAAGCAACTGAAATGAGTGGATGAGCCAAAGCCAGAGCACAATAGTATTAGATATCAGATCACGTTTCTGTGCCTTTTGAATGTTCACATATAAGAGGAAAGTTCTAAATATTGGAAAGAGACAGATGTTGGAATTTTAAACCAAAATAACAAAAATCATTGTTGAGTACAGCAGTACATAACAGTATTCTAACAACGATGTTGGATTTTTAGGAAAGAAGTAAAATTACTGTCGCAAAATTCATTATGCTTTTCAGAGACAGAACTCTTTGTATTCGTATTTTTGTTCTCAATTCCGTTATTAGAGGTAGTAATTAATCAAACGTTTTGATGGTCTGCCACTTATCACCCTCCACAATTAATTGATCAATTAATCATGGCTCACTTAATAGCACTGTAGAATAATGTGTTGTATCCTCTGCAGAAAATCGTCAACACTTCAAACTAGGAATGAATGTATTTGATTAGCAATACAATCAAATGCATTATATGAAAAACAACTGACAAAAACCCGAAAAACATCTCTGCCGATATACTGTATCTCATCCACAGCACTGCCAAATAGCATCAAGAGGACTAAAGTGGAATAATGAATCACTATTTCAGTTTCTCTCTGATACTCCGTGTTGTCTTCCTTTTAAAGATTTTACAGTTTGAAGTTTCCTTTAAAGCTCAGCGCCCAGTTGAGCATCAATAGACGACATATCACCTTTGTTGCCCTTACTTATTCCTACTTAATGCCATTTTCCTCCTTATCAGGGGCTCCTCCATGTACAATGTACACCGGGCATTGGCACGAGACGTTACACTTACACCATATAACATAAAGATTTATTGACGAATACTCACTGTAAGATAAAGTGATCCTATATGTGTCATAATATATTGTGCAAATGTTCTGGCTATCATATCTATCTACCAAAGATAGCATTGGACAATGTTTTCCATCCTGTCATCGCTCTGTGCACTTGGTTGTAATAAGATGAGAATGCCATCAAGATTAAAATTTACTGTGTTGTTTTTTTTTGTACGCATAAGTTGTGTGAACAACAATAGCTTTTCCATTCACCTTCTGTTCTATTCTGCTGAGAATTTGGAGATGGCATCATGATTAGATTAAAGATTTAATACTTCACTGTGTCAATGGCAGTTTGCTTCCATGCAGTTTAGTTAAAAACCACATTAACAGCATGTGGCCGAACAGTGACGCATATTTTCAACCACGTGTGTTTAAATTCATCAGTCCAGAGTGAAAAAGGTCAAAACTAATTGCACGCCTCATAGTCTACCCCTCCCCGACCCAACACCAGGTTCACTCTGCCCAAGGAGAGCCACAACTATCCTCACATGCAATCATTTGTATGGAAGTAATTCAACCAGGTGTCACCAAATAGTGCGTGAATAACTTTGTGCCTATTTCCTTCAGGCCTATTCCGTTGTACCACTGCACAGTTTTGGCCATGCCATTTCTTCACTGACTAATTTCTAACCCTTCCCTCAAAGCAGCTATTTGTAAGTTTTGCTATTACTACACAGCCACTGATGCATTAAAATTTACAACTCCCTGGAAGAAATGTTGTTTTGCATCAAAATTCATTCCTTTACTCGCCGAGAGCCATCTCCAGTGATAAAATAGCAAAACCCATGTTAACATCTCTTCTTCTGCTCAAATCGGCACACAAACCAACTTGCCCTGTCACGTTTTGAAACCAAAGTACTGTAGCTTCCCATTGCCCTGAAGAGGTAGCAGTCATGCTCAGAGGCGGTATTAATATAATAATCTTGCCTTGTAAATGCAACAGTGGCTGAGGCTCTTATCTGGCGGTAATCACCACCACCACTCAAATCCATACTCAGTATTAGAGCAAGTTTATATATATAAATCACATTCATCACATAGTTTTAAGTAACATTAGAACAAAAAAACGTGGAAATGGCACATGAAATGCCTTTGGAAATAGTGTGCTATTTAAACCCAATTTCATTATAACTCCCATTTCTCCCATTATAAAGTCATTATAGCAGCTATACTCTTCAGTAGGTAGAAGAAATCAGTGAATAATTTACAGTCTAATGGCAGCACTTGACAAAGCCTTTGTTCTTTGACTTCTTACTGCAGCTGGTTTAACTGCCTACAGTGCAGTAAAACGTATAAAATAATCATCACTCAATTCACTATTGACTGAATTTCAAGTTCAAGTGGAAAAGTGCTGTTCAGCTGTAACTTACCAAAATCAGCCCAAAAGTCAAAATATAGCCATTAGCATCCAAACCGCATGTGCTCTTTTTATTCTCTGCAGTTTTTCTGTGATGCTTGTCAGTCAGTTTGCAGTTTTTTTTTTTTTTTTTTTTTTTTTTTTTTTTCAAGGTTTCCAGTCTTCGGGCTAACTTTGTCAAATAAAAGATGTAAGAAGAGGGAAAAAAGGGATGATGCTTACGGTGAGCATTACTTGTTGACACAGACTACATGTTGAAACCCAGGACATCTTGCTTTTTCTCTGTTTTGTGCGATGAGGTTCATCTTGAAGCTCTGTTTTGTCTCGTCGAATCCCTCTGTGGCAGCAGTGTGCAGCCTGTGTTCAATGATGCTCATTTTCACTGGAATTATTGTGCTGAATTATTTTATCATCCTCTGCCTGTTCTTTTTTTTTGCCATGGATCCAACTTTTCTGACCCTTCCAGGAATAAGAACACCATCGACCCCCCACCAACAGAGTAGACAAATTGATCTCACTGTCATCGCCTTAAAGTGGAGATCACACACATTTTACACACAGCTTCTATTCGGCATCAAACCACACTGCATGCTGTGGTGGCATGGACTGTGTGGCAAACAAAATCTTATATTGAATAAAGCTACAGTGTGACGACAAACAGCCAAGCAGTAAACACATTATTGTCTCCAAATGATGCAGCACGTGTTCCATTTCTTCTTGTGTTATTGAACTGCATATATGCTACTCTTTACTAGGAGGGTAAAGCTCTGTAAGACGTGTTTGTCATGATTTCATTTTTGGCAAACTATTTCGAAGAAGGCAGCATTTTGGGTTTTGGGTTCTGCATTTGCATGTCCTCCCCATGCCTGTGTGGGTTTCTTCCCGGGATCCGGTTTCCTCCCACCGTCCAAAGACATTATCCTGTTGGTCAGCAAAAAGAAGAACCTGTTTAGGGTGTAAATCCAGCTCATTCACTGAAGAAGTCTGACTCAAAAGCTCACTAAATGTCAACATTTTTGGGGATAATTCACTCTAACGCATTTATTCACATTTCATTTTTATCCCGGGCAAAAGAGCTTTAAATAATATTGCTGCATACTGAAGCAAATGTATGAATTTGCGACCGGCTGTGGCAGGCGGACTGAGCATATTTTCTCTTTTTCAGCAAAACCTTGAATCCAACAGTTGCACGCAGCTATCTGGTAGCTACAAGGTTAAGCTGCAGTTTTTTGCAAATCTTTAAAATTGCAAATTTTTTAAATTGGAAATTTTTCTTTTTCCATTCTTGGCTGCTGAGTAGCTTCCGCTCAAGCAGTTTGGGCAGCACAACAGAGGGAATCAAGCGCACTAGAATAGTCATTGAGGGTTTTACTCATTCGGTTCCTCCAGCGAGACTGTTTTCATTCTCCGTCAGGGCTGAAACCAGTGACCTTCAAAGCACATTCTCGCTTCTCTGATCTTTAGTCTCCCGCCACTTCCTACCTTATTTGACAACAATGATACCAGTGGGACTGTTTCTCCACATTTATACATTGTAAGCCCATTTTCTGCATTTTCTCTCTCCTTCCATCTCTTAATCTCTCTCTCTTTCTCACATACAATCTTCTTCTGGGTTCACTGGCAGGCTGCAGAGCAGGATAAAGGTGTTTCCCATTTCTCCCTGGTGCAGAGTATAATCATCTCCATGTGCTATAAAAACTTCATTACTTTATTCAAATGCCATGAACATGATACCCATTTGAAAGTTAAACACTTCAAAATGAGAATATAACCCAAAACAAATTTTTCACCCACATGCAGAAATGCAGAACTCATCTACACGGATATCAAGAATAAATCCTTGATAAAACCAGCCAATGGCACTCAACAATGAGCACAAAAGGCACTTTTAAATCCAAACAAGCTTTATTTGACAGTATAAAGCTTACTAATTGAAAAAGATATATACTTGTGTCTGTAAATTTGCTTTTGATATTGTGTCAAATCTTCCCTGCAACATATTCTTGAATTATCCAAACCTGAAAAGGAGTCTACAGCAAACAAGTCCTTGAATGAAAGAATGCGTGGTGTTTTCATCGCCTGCTCCCCGCTAGCTTTTTCTAATCAGATGCCACTATTGAACAATATCGTTTTCAAGATTCAACGATTATTGTCATGTGCACAGTAAAACCTAGCCATTCATATATGTAAACATATAAAATACACAATATGGGTATCATGTAACACGATATAACAGTATCATATAATAGCTAAAATACACCAGTATAAAAGACAGCAGCAAGTAATTGAGCAACTGGCAATGAGGTAGTTAAATAACAGCAGCAAAGGCAAAGCGTGCTGCCTGTGGAAAGAAGCTGTTTGGGAGTCTTGTGGTCCTGGACCTGATGCCTGACGGTAGAAGTGTAAGCAGTTTGTGTTGCGGGTGTGCATTGTGTATTGTGCCAAGGTCGGGGGACCACCTCCTCTACCATGGATAGAATGATAACCATTAGGGAAAGATCGTGGTGATGGTAAAAAGAAACCAACATTTATTGTCTTGAGCAAACAGGAAACAGTCGGCAGTTTACTGTATGATGATGTTAATTCATCCGTCCAAAGTTCTTCTCTCCACAGACTCTGTCACGATGATATTCGCCATTATGGGGCATTTGCCGGAGCAACCATGATGCCGTTGGCTCCTTTTGGAAGATTTATCGACAATTTCGAATTTTAGAGGGTTGATTACGGCACTGTGGTTTTTTGGGCTGAAGCCTCAAAGCAGCATGCTGTTAGCAGCATGCTCACGTTCACAATACTGACATGCTACTATTTAGCAGATGCCATAATATATCGTGTTAGAATGCTAATATTTGCAAATTAGCACTTAACACAAAGGCCAGCTGAGTAGCCACTCACATAGTTTTTTGGACTAGATTGGTGCAAACAACTCATTCTTCATCCTCCATACAGAGCATAGCCTATAGTTTGTCTGTTTAGCTTGGCCCTATGCATCACCCTGAATATAAAACAAAGCTACTTCAAAATACACATCTGTTTGCACGCCTCTGATTCTTAGTTATCTCCTCCGGCATTGCCACATGCACATAAATGTTGTTTTGAAAAGGTACATTTTGTGAGCCACTGTTATCCTGGGACGCCTGCCTTGTGCTAAGTGTCACTGTGAGTCAGCTGTGCTGATGAAGAAAAGGTTAGAGGGGTCTTTAAGTCTGTTTGTCTGCCCAAAGGAGTTAATAAATAACCCAGAAAGTAGTCCTGAGAAGCAATGAACGAAAACTTTTCCTTTCTGCAGATTTCTTTGTTAAGACTCTTCCATCTGGCACCGACTCATACATACTTAATATCCAAAGAAGGGATTTTTCACATTCAGTCATTTGCATTCTCATTTTGATTGGCCTGTGATTTTGAAGCTTTCGTTAGTCTTCTTAGAGAGAATTGCATTGAATGGGCGACAGCATGTTCCTGTTATAATGGTCTTCCTCGAACAATGAGGCACAGTCACAGACTGTCACTCTGGAAGAAATTGATGTAAGTTGGAATTTGGTCTTGGTGATTTCTCAGACACTACCAATGCCAAACAATTTAACTTCATTCATGGTGGAACGCTGAAACATCAGGCCATTAGAAAGCTGTAATGAATAAATATTGGGCGTACCTGGAACAGAGGCATCATTAAGCTTTTGTAAACGTAAGTTCATACTGTCAGCAATAAGTTTCAGGAGGACACTTCGCTCAGAGCATAAACCAACATGGCAATGTAATTTCTGCACTTATTGATCAATAGGCAGATTCTGAGACATTTTATAAAGATTCTGTGTTGTTCTCAATTATGAGGATTTATTGCACGTGGCTTATATTGAATCTTCTTCTTTAATGAGCATTTTTAAGCGGTTTATTTGCCCAACCCAGTTTGTTAACCTCACAGCTTTGTCCACCAGCTATAGCTAAGATAAGGATGAAGTTCTCCAGTCTGAATTAACTCTTGGGTTTCAATATAGCAGCCCTGGAGTGGTTCTTGTTCTCGGTCTTGGTTACAAACATCTTTTCCTGTCCAATAGAAGCTTAGCGACTTATAATTGTAATACCACAGAGTATTAATTAGCCACTGAGAAGGATTCCCACAATATGAACAAAAGATTTTGAGAGCATAATGTTTTGTGAGTGTTTCAAGTGCGGCAAAATGCATCTGTCATGAAATATTCCTGGTCTCAGTGTTTCTGTCAAGCTGAACCGGACAGTTAATATCCCCCTCTCATCTCTTTCCTATTAGCAATAACACGGGGGAGACACTGAAGGACTGTTGAGCCAATTTGCACATGATTTGTCCACCCACTAAATTATGAGGGGAAATACTGCAGCATGATTGGAACTGCTGATCTGCAAATACGATCTCAGAATGAGAGTTCATTGATCTAATTCTGTGCCAATTACTCTAATATCAAATGTTTTGTATGTTCAGTCGAAAATCTGTTTAAGTTCTTTGGGGATCAAAGACTAGACAACCCCCCCAGACTTCAGCTTTCAGGGACGTGAGGCACAGAGTGTGACTGTCTACGTTGTTATTTTGATTGGAAATACTGGCTCATGAGATTACAGGGCCTGATGTAAAGGACATATCAGGACTCAGCAGGATAATCTTGTGTTTTAAAGTTTGCAGTGTAAGCACATTTGCAGCTGAAACACAAACATGATCAGCTAGATATTCGCTGCATGATGCAATGCTTAGTTAAATTTCTCCCGATGTGTCCCCAGACTAGCATCATGTCATTCTTGTCATTCTGCAGTTGGCTCTAGAGCAGACTTCCAGATGTGACTGATGTTGCTTCCTTTCTTTTTTTTTTTTCAGTTACTTAACAAACTAATTATATTCTCTCTTTTTTTCTTCTCCAGAGATTGAAAAATATGAAGGGGATGAGTTGAAAAAAGATGGTGACATTAAGAAATACCTAGATATCATCAGCAATAAAAATATCAAGCTCTCCGAAAGAGTGCTCATTCCGGTCCAACAGTATCCAAAGGTAAGACACACAACAATAAGGTTTTATATCCTAATGTGTGAAAAGAACCTGAGCTTCTTTTGTTCAGTGACCTGAACGGTTAAACTGCGAGGAGCAGGGCTTGAGTGATGCTGCTACACTAATCTTTGCTATTAATCGATGAATGGTGTCCGTTAGTCTGGGCACTTTAGCGTCATCTGCTCCGCCTTTTACATAAACGCTTTTGGCACTGAAAATCCCACTCCGTCTCAAACTAGCTAATAGAAATTCATTGGGCAGTGTCTGTTTATTTTGATGTAGTCATCAAAAAACCTAAAGTTTTTACTGCACTAAAGCACCCAAGGGTACAGTGGGGAACAATGACCATAAATCATTGTACACAGTGCACAGTTCTTTTGAGTTATGCCATGTCAGTACTGACGGAGTTTGAAATGTGGCCTAATGAGGCTGCTCCAGTGGGCAGCTCTACAACCACACACAGCTGTTTGTGGAAAACCATAAGGCTTCACTGCCACTGTAATCAAGAAAAGCTGCTCCACACACTTTACACATTCATGTGACAGGAAGCTAAGAATAATGGCGTCAGTGCAACAGAACATGTTTTCATGAAGTTTATTGATTATTTGCTCTGCAGTGCGAATGCATAATATAATACAAACATTGCTCAGGCCTATGAAAACAAAGAGATCAATACGAGCTTGGGATCATCATCATAAACACTTATCTAAACAGGGCAAAATGATTTTTTGATAAATATTGTATTGATAGCATTCCTATTTTATATTTCTTTTAAATGAAATATATCTCTCCGGCTGTCATTGTTCATTATTGTTTTCAGCGATTTATCGAAAACCCTACACAAAAAAAAGAAAAAAAATTTTATGGGCATTTTTTTTTCTTGAAACCCTGGAACCTCTTTGTCTTGTCTCTGTGTCAAAGTGTGTCTTCATTATCAATCAGTAATCTTTATGATCAAACTGATTTGGTATTGATTTTCCTTTTTTTTTTTTTACTGATTGTACAGAAACATTTTGCAGTCATATGTTGTTTGGTTTAAACATGGTTGAATTGTGAAGTCTCTCTGGAGAACGATTAAGGGATAGAGACTGTAAGGAGGGGAGGAAAACTTTGAAGTGGCACAGGCTTGTACATTTGTTCAGATGCGCCGTAGAAATCAATTTGCTGTTTCCTCCATAGGATCAGTGCTGAGAAAGTAATTAAGCCGCGCTCAGAAACTCCTCACTCTATTAAAGTGATTTCAAATCTGTAAAAATACCAATCTAGGCAATTTCCTGTGAACAAAAAACCCACAATATCTCAGGGATGTCTCGTTAAGCTGCATTCTCTTTTCATCTACAGCATTTGTCATTTAAATACATCTTTACTGAGAGATCTGAATGCTCCTACTGTATGCGATGCAAAGAATTTACTTTCTGAGTAGATTAAAAAAGTGTCGTTCATTCTCCTATCTCAGGATTGGAAATGCAAGAAGGACCCAACATCACCTGTCTGTACTGTCTGTCCCTTGCAGCTAAAAAAACTTATTCAAAGTTCTGTCTCAGGCAGTTCTGTCTCACTCATATAAAGTCAAAGAGAAGAAAAATTACATTTTTGCAGGAGAGAATACGGATCCTTATTTTTTCTATATCCAAGCTGCTGGTTAATTGTTTTAGTGTGCCAAATGTGAGTTCACCCCAGATTAGATAGTTGAAAACCAATAGAGTTTAGGGTGTGTGTGTGTATATATATATATATAGGTCAAAATAATATAAACCAAAAAAAGTCATAGGTGAAGGGCACAGACGGGTTCTCTATAATTAGCATAATAGTGCTGCTATTATGCTAACTCTGCAAAATAAACAGCAGTAATGTCCAGGGGGACAGAACAGTTGTCCAACAACAGTTTCAGTGACCTAATTGCAGAGTCAGCTCCCCGCAAGACTGCAGTGTCACTATCTTAAACATCTTGGTAGCACTGCACTTTGAGTTAATGGTAATTAACCACACGCTGCAACTCTTTGATCCAGAAAATGACCTGCAAAGTGGGTGAGGAAAAACAAAGAAGGAATGCAAGTTAGATGGTGTACACTGCAAAAAAAAAAAAAAAGCTTTTTCATACTTACGTGAAGTGAAGTCTTAAAATCTGCACTAAACATATTTAGAGTCGCTCCCTAGCAGACTAAGAAACACATCTCTAATATAGGACAAGGTCACACAAACTCCACACAAAACATCTCCATGCTCTGGAACCGAAATTGCAACCTGCTTATTGTTGGGCGCCGCCATGCTGCCATGTTCTTGCCAGTTTTCACCGATTGATGTATTTGATGATTTTTTTTTCCTTTTTTTTTTTTTTTTTTTTTAACTCTGACAACATCTGGTCCTCTGAGAGGCACAAACTAATTGATTTTGTTTTACTTCACCTTGGAACTTCATGCCACAGCCATTTTCTGCTCATGTCTCCTCTTCAGTAATGTTCAGCCTTACTACGTGCAACTGGTTGGCAGAGCAAAGGATAAAATATCATAAATGTGCTCCCCGCGTTTCAGCAGCCTGACGGCGTTCATTGGATCTCACACCTGTCATCTTACTGCAAAAGTAAAGGCAAACTAATTAAATTATTACTCGAGAGAACTCTTCCGCGAGGTTTCCAATGTGACAGCGTGACACATGGAAGATTAATGTCATCGTACAGTGGAAAAGCCAGTGCTGATGAAGTCATTCTTCCTGGCGCGCTGACAGACACACACTGTAGTCCGTGGTAATTTTGGCACATCAGGTGTTGTTAGGCACATTAATAATGGCTGAATTTCATTGGCCAGGTACAAGAGTCTGGTATTGTGTATGCTGACCCCTGACACACGTCAGCGCGCTGTCATGTCATTTTTTCCACATGCTTCTCCTGCTATGACAGGATGTGATAGAAAGGCCTGTTTCATTCAGGTCTGTAATGATACATAGTTTTGTTGTTTAGATTAAATTCAGCGATAGCATCAACAAAACAAGCGGCAGACAGACACACACACACACACACACACACACACAGGGTTAATCCTGTATGTCACAGCGCCACAAAGTAAATGGGAGTGCAAAATGCACACAAAGCGTGTATGGATGCATTAAAGGTTACGATGATAATGATATCCACAGGCAGTGCAATAAAACCTCTGTAAACACACCATATAAGTGTAATGTTTCATCTAATTTGACCATTTATTCAGCTGTGAGCAAGCATCTATTTGTTTCACTAAATATGGTTAAAAAAATTGCATATTTTAACAATATAGGACAGCTTTGGTTAGTTAAACAGTGTCAGAAGTGAGCACGGTGGCCTCGTGGCACGAGTCCTGGGGCCTTTCTGTGCGTACCAGTCATGCAACTGCTGACTCTAAATTGTCCGTAGTTGTGAGTAGTTCTTCCTCTCTGTCTGTGTCTACGTGTTGGCCCCATGACGGTCTGGTGACCTATCCAGGGTGTACCCCCCCTCACCCACCCAATGTGAGCTGGGATCTGCTCCAGCTCCCCCTGCAACCTGGAAATGGATAAGCGGTAGAAGATGAATGAATGAATTAAAAAGTGAGAGGAAGTAAATTAGTGGACCTGATGGTAAATTACTTCCATTCACTGACTCTGACTCTCAACCTCAATAATTATTCATCCTATTCAAAAATTTAACAACTTATAATTTCTTGCAGTTGTAACACGGCAGTTTCAATTGATAACAATCTCTGTGTGGTTAGAAATAAACTCCATATAATGGATAAGCATTTGAGAAATTCAGATTTTTCAGGGTTTTCTACTAAAATCCTGTAATGCTGCGATTAGAACGTTGTTTACTGAAAAAAGGAACTTTCTCTGCAAGAACAAAAACGAATGGATTCATGATTTTTCGGCTTCCCTGCTGTCAGTAAAGTTAAAGCATTAGTGCCAGTGGTTGTATTTCAAATGGTTTATTTGAAATAACAATAACATAGCGTAAAAATACACCACAGAGCTGCATACAATATGCAGTACCAGCCACGTTTGCACACACTTTCCTATTCATTTTTGGGGGAAAGTGTGTCCAAACGTTTCACTGGTACTGCATGCTGGACAGTGAGTACAATAAAGAAATGTGTTGAAGTATTACCATCAGCATAAACAATTTAATGAAATCAGAGTTATAGAATTATATTATTAATGTGGCCTTATTACAATCCATGAGGCACTTTAAGGTTGCGGCTGATTTAAAAAAAAATTGTTGGTGAATTAATATCGTGGCATTAAAAAGTGTCTCATAAACTGCACTTTAAAGTACCTAGTTAGTTTCCACCACAGCAAGTTTGCATTTAAGTATGATTACCTAGTTTTGAAAATGTAGTGGAAAATTAGCAAATTGCTTCAGCTGCTCCATCACAGATTTTTGAATAAAACCTGAAAGGATGCTGCTTCTGTCACATACAGACATCACTCAAATTAATCATTCAAAGGGGGTCACTTGTGTGTTTTTTTTTTTTTTTTTTTTTTTGTCGAGATAAAGGAATGGGGTCTTGTGGGGTTCCTCCAGTGACCTTTCCACACCACTTTCAATGTTTAATCTCTCTGCAAAAGTGACAAGACCTTGAGAACAGCATGGACCTCAGTCAATGGCAGCAGAGGAAGCACATCAGTGCCGGTGCCCTATCGACATGTGATCATTTGACTGTCTCACAGGGCTCTTATGGAAATATTGAAATTTCCACCCAAGATCAATGCTTGCTATAGGAAAGAAAGATAAAAAAAAAAAAAGTGATTTGGACAATAAGCATCGTCATTTTCATTATCGCTTAAGTAGAATTTATTGTCTGCTGTTAAATGAGACAGCTTGATTAGCATCTCATAACCTTTTGGCATGAAATGGATTTTCAATGGCTGATAGTGTCTGAGTCCGGTGCTGGGACTGTTCTGCATGTGGGTGAGAATTTTATAAAGATGATTTCTGCCCGGTTAATTAAAACAAATTTGATTTGGTTGAAAAGCGAAATGGGCTTATTTCGGCTCTTGTCACAATTAAACAAACTGTTTTCACCTCTGTAGGGTCTTTGCTGTAACTATCCATTCTGCAGGTGCATGCGCAGCCCACGACACATTAAATTGTATTTTGTCCTTGTGGGTGCCACAATTTCGAGCTTATAAGTCTTGGGTTATTGTAACCTTTAAATAGTGCAACAGCTGTGCTCTACCCATACCGAAATTGCATTTTTTTCGGCCCAGTGATGTCAGTGTCCCAACGAAAGGCTTATCATGTGTGAAGGTGTTTTGCTTCGATAAGTGCTGAATACAGCAGAGGGAGTGCAGAGTGTGAATTAAAATTAAGCCCTTGTATGATAGCATCACAGTTCCACTTTGGGATACCACAGAGGCAGTGTTTGTGTGATGGCTTTGTCTGCCACAATGCTGTTCATGAGATAAAATAAAGATAAAATTACTCCCCGTGCTAAAAAAAAAAATAAATAAATAAAAACTAGCCTCCCCACATACATCAGGTCCCAGACTGAGTGTTCCTCTGATTGACATTATTGTTGAAGTGCACGGCAGAAAGGGGCTGAATGCGGCGAGGGAAAATTAAAAGTCAACAGTCAGTAACAAGGAGAAAGCTACAGGAGGAAATCAGGTAATACATATTTTGCTGTCACTTAAACACTGCTCATGTCAATACCTCACAATCATAATGGATGATGTGGAAAAAAATAAAAATCCTGTTTATTAAATACCGGGCGTACGTACGTTTCAGCTATTGAGGCTCAGTGAAAATGGCCACTGTAGGCGTCCTCTGTGGTTACATTTTAAGCAGTAGTTGTAAAACTGCCTTTCCATTGGTTGGTAAAGTGGAAGACATTTATGATAGAGCAGCATGCTTTTGCTAACTGTGTGAATTGATTTTTCTTTGCTGTGTCGCTGCAGCTCTGACAATGAAGGCAACATCTATCAAAGTTTGTTCATCACCTGATCACCTGTTAGAATTTACAGTAATCATGATATTTGTTTTGTTTACTCCGCTGTGCGTACGCCATCTGGGCGACAGCTCTGGGCTTACATATTAATGGAATTTGTGGCATTTCGATTAGAACAGGCTGCTCCTGTTTGTTGTGATAAAGATAAAGGAAGATAGGTCGTTCTGTCACCTTGAACCTTTTATCTGGTCATTCAACTCCATCTGTGAAATATAATGTTGTATATTTTTCTGTGCAAATCATACGAAGTGTCCCCATCTAAAAAAAAATCATGTTTAACCTGCCAAACCAATGCTAGTAGAAACATTAAAATTAGCACTGACAGACACTCTGGTTTGGTGGTTTTAGATCTTCACCCTTCGTCAGACTCATCCCAAACAACCACTCGTCGATTTCTTTAATGTCCGTGGAGTTGATAGGCTGCATTCCTCTGACGGGCTCAGAGCCCAGTCATCCCTGGCTGTCATTAAAGCATAAACCTGTACCAGAGGCTTTAATCCTCCTATCAGACAGGACCTGGACTTCTCCAACAGCACAGCCCGCTAACCTGGTAGTAGGAACCACAGGACATCTGCAAATCTTAACTGTTCCCCCTGTTCGCTGGATTCAAGTGCAGCTACTGTGAGCGTTTCACAAGCTGGAAGCTGAAAAGATGTTTTGTTATTTGCCATATAATTTTGTTATTACAAAATTTTCCTGCTTTGTAAGGAACCCAAAAGCTCAGAGACACGTTGGTTTGGTGCATTCAATCAAACCGAGGTGCCTTTTTTATACTAATGCCTCCATTTATATTATTTTTATGAATTTAAATTTCACACCATCGAGAAAAAGATCCAAAAGCTTCTTTCAAAGCTACATAATTTTCTTTTAGTGTAAAGAAAAATATTCCTGTGTGCTGCCTTGACACATACAGTAATATTGTGCTCTCATAGTGATCCCAAGACTTGTAGGGAACATTAGTGGCATGCTATGAAAAAAGCTGAAGCCTGCAGCGGAAACAGCTTCTTGCATCAAATAAATGAATCCTCTTATAGACAGTAGTGATTGTATTGTTTTATATACTGTATGTGATAATCCATATGAAGTCGGCTTCTCCCACCAAATTCCATATGGATATTAATTTCATGCTCAGGGAGGTATTGGCGCATTAAAGGGGGTGGAAGACCATTTCAGAAGGATTAGGCTGTGTCCGTTCCACCATTGTGCTTTTAAGAAAAGCTATTGTCGAGATATGGTGTCATGATCAGTACAGGACCAAAATGATGCTAAACTGCATCATTTGTAAAAAAAAAACAAACAAACAAACAAAAAAAAACCGATAAATGAAATTTGATTTAGTCGGATTCAGTCCTCCCATGTTTATGTTTATATTCATGCTTTCGAGACCAGGGGCATCATCAGGATTATATTTCACAGAAGACTATACATAAAACCCGCCTGTCCACCTGAAGGCTACGCTTAGGTCTCCCACACATCCACAAAAGTCTGCTCAGCGAAAAGGAGAGCAAAATTGATTTGCGTCTTCATGTAGCTTAAGTTACAATACCGCCATTAAATTCTGATAAGCCTTCCACACGCATCCAAAGAGCAGCCAACAGGCCCCCCAAAAACAACAGCAGGTTGAACAATAGCCTACAATATGTTAGACTGAATTGCTGAAAGAAAAATGCGGTATAATTTGGCATTACGCAGGAAGCAGATTCCCTCATTTAGCTAAATTAACAAACAGTCATAAAAAAAATGATACACACAGCGACCAGGATTGAAGCTGCCGGCGCCACTTTGGCAAAAACTCCCACATAAAGTCTAAGCAGCAGTTTTCTGACGTCATACAAATACACAAGATAGCCACAATGACAACTGGGACTGCAGACAAAATCTTTCAAAATATGTTTCTGTGACTCTGAGTCACCGCCGCCTGTCATCACAGAAAGATAAGTGGAGAACAGCGGCGCTATTAACGCCACTGATGTTAGATTTAAGGCAGAAGTATTTTAGTAAATTCAGCTCAGCATTAGCAAATGGACTCGCACACAGCCAAGAGGCTGAGCTGATTGGGAATGATACTCAAATCTTTTTAATCAAAGATTTTACAAAAGCCAACCCTCAGCGCCAAATCGAAGAAGGGGATTATTAATGGATTGCCTATAACCAAGCACGGCCAAGCTGTATCATTCAACAGGTACAGTGTTTCAGGTCCTCACAGCAGCTCCTGGCTGTGTTGCATTTCAGAGCATGTTGTTCTGCTGTTACCGTTTCTTTGTTTTTACTCCGTGAATTCTCCCTGCATTACCCACAATGCCTCTCGAACACGTCCCATTCGGTCAGAGATTCTGGTCGGTAGCAGCTAATGTAGCCTTAAACATTTTAGTTCAGTTAGTTGAACTCTCAAGGCTGCTGTACTTTATGTATCTCTTATGAGGACATTCAACAAAGATACATTTCAGTAACAAGCCTCGGTGTCTGAGTTTTCTGTGGAAGGTGCTTCAACCAGCTTCTGTTAGAGTTTTTTTTTTTTTTTTTCAGCAGATTCTCAGTTGTGCGACACCTTCTGCAGCCAGCTCTCTAAACTTAGAGGTCCACAGCATACAACTTGAAAAGTCAGCTTCGTCAAGTTGAAATGCTGGTTATTATATTAAAATGTGTCCTGTACAAAAGTTCTCAAAGAAATATCTGTCCTTCATGTAGAATAATGTGTACTTTGTGAAAACCAAAGAAGTCGATGCATTTGTTCTATCTCTGAAGATTTGTTGTCTTAAATGTCTTTGTGCATGATTGTTGCGTTCACAACACCCTTCCTTCTAATATCTGCGTTGTTATCAGTGTTGAGACTGCAGGGGGCACATAGCATCATTTCAAACCTCATTTAACACCGAATCGTGCCCCTTTCTGAAGCCCAAATTGCTCGCCATGGAGCAGCAGAGTGGCTCCAGACATTCATTAGCTTAATGAAAACAGGCCACTCTTCTACCGCCCAGCGAGCGCCTTCTCCGTGTAGCCGCTGCAGCCATCTGCTCTCCAGCTCCCTGCCAGCTATAGGATAGTCCTGTCAAAGCCACCCCTGTGACGAACGGTGTCCACAAAAGCTGCCTTAATCAGTCAGATCAGAGGACAGGGAAGGACGGGGATTTATTTTTTTTTTTTTGGGGGGTGGGAGTGTTGTCCCTGCCACCCACCTCACTTTAGATGTAGCATCCACTCATGATGTTAATCGTGTTCACGAAATAAGCTGAGCGTGCGTTTTTGTTGGAATTGAGTTGCAGCAGCCACACAGCTGGAAGAGATGTTATTAGCCACTCAGCCACAGTGGGAGACGCTGTTTTGTCTAAAGGTTAATATCATTTTAGCTTTGGCCAGAGTATGTTGTGGTGGTTGACTGACCACCTGTTCAGCTCTGGAGGTGGTCTCTCATCGTCTCATCCAACGGCAAACATTTGAAGGTCGACCAATCTATTACCACAAACAAAAAGTGTACCGGATAGTTCGAGTTGTCTTCATGAGGTTGTGTCCAATAGCAGGAGATTGTTGTCATTTTCTAATTGATCTTTTGCTCATATTTTCAGCCTTTTTACTGCAAATGTGCTGTGAGTTTCACCTTAAACGTCACTAATCTCAGCAGTGTTCTGCCTGCAACAACCCAGAGTTACTTTTCTCAATATGAACAATAGCTGGAGCACAGTGAGAGGGAAATGATCGTCAGGGCCCTGAGGCTTGGATCTGATAGTTTGTCATCTGGATAGTATTACTTACTTTCCCACTGGGAAGAAACTCATTATTTCTGACTTTATCTCACCACTGACCTCTGAAACAGTCCCAGGAATGTTATTGGTTTGAGCCCATGTTCTTGTTCTTTCATTTTTTAAATTATTTTTTTCTTGGCAGGACATGCATGACCCTAAATGCCAATAAGATACATAACTAGCAAGGGCACAGTTCAAGCAAAAGAATGGAGGTATGCTTTATTCCAGGCTGCAGATGAGGCTCCCATTCACCTTTAACGTACTACATACCGAGCACAATTATATTGATTTATCACAGGCCATTTACAGCTTTTCCTCACATGATGAATGTTGAATGGAAGATGAGATTACATTGATAGCAGATAACGAATGGCCACCAAGCACGTTATATGCTTAACCTTTTCTCCAAACAGATCAAATTCCTGTTCTATTCCAGACATAAAGAGAAAGGCGGCATCACAGAGATTCATTTTGACGTTTACATATTTTCGTCATTTGTCCTCAAATTACAAACTGTGAAAGCTTCAATGAGGAGTTTGATTCCTCCTTTTTCTCTGACCTGTGTCACAGTTTAATTTTGTCGGGAAGCTGCTGGGGCCACGGGGAAATTCCATGAAACGATTACAGGAGGAAACAGGAGTGAAGATGTCCATCCTTGGCAAAGGGTCCATGAGGGACAAAGGCAAGGTAAGAAAAAAAATATCAATTTGTGTTAAAATGTAGTTGTTTGGGTGGTCCAAGTTATAGAAGAAATTCCCCCAAAGCATGGAAGAATATTTTTGTTATAATAATATCTGAGCTGTAACTTAGACAAATGGCACCTGGAGTGGAATTAATAGCGTTCAGTTGACAAACATATGTAGGAGAAAATGGGGATGTTTTTCTGTGTTGTGTTTAATAGCATATTCTGTAATAGTCAATTATGGATGCAAAGTAATGAATCTCTGCCAAAGTCATTTATCCTGCTGACTTGTGGTCCCCTGGAGCCAAACTTATTCGAGCATGTACACAGACAGGCTGCTGGATCTGGTATTCACGCTCAGAACGGGCCTCAGTGTGCTGCTATAGAGTTACCACGCTATTATTACTGTAGCCTCTGATTCAGACATCAAGACATGACAAAGGCCCTGCAGTCTCACGTCCTCCCTGGTGAACTGAAGCTACATTTTAATGTGTCAAAAACATGTTCAGGGGAACATGCCACGGGAGCTGGTTCAACCACTTTCAACAGATCACTGGGGCTCAGTTGTCACCTGAACACATTTTAATGTTTGTCATTCGGCTGAATTGGCAGTCTCACCACAGGGTCCGCTCGTTCACTGTTATGATGTTTTTGACTTTAGTTCTAATGGAAAAATATGTCTCCAAGTTTTCTTTCTTTTCTGAGCCCTTGAAGGATTCTTGTCTACGTTATTTCAAAGTGAATTCATGGCCTTCCTCTGTATGCAGATACATATCCAAACATTCACCCTCTTTTACCTGCATAACGAGGATTTATCTTTTATTTTATACCGTCCAATTGTCAGCCTTCAAGAAAATAAAATTAAGAAGTCTTCAAAAATCTTTGGGATTTTTAGTAAGAAAGAAATCTCATTTGCATGGATGGCCTAACGGTCTGGTGAAACTTAAAATCTCCATTCTGACTGCGTTTGAAAGCGTTCGAATGTTTCATAACTGCCACATTTTTGGTGGCGGATTAGTCGTGTGCAAGAATTCATTTAAAAATCTGGCTTCCTGCCACTGAGTCCGTTTAGTTCACCCATGTGCTGCATTTAGAAAACAGTAGAGAGGTGTTGTAATAAAGTTAATAATAGCCAAACTGTCAATGTGGCCTTGCATGTACACGTATGCCACACTGTGATTCAGCGCTGTACAGCAATCATTATGACTATCACTCTGAGTCGGAGCGAGACACATGCTGCGTGCAGCACTGAGGAAGAATGATAGAACCATAGGCACCCTTTGGTTGCCCACCAAAGGGTGCCTATGTAACGATTGGACTTAACTTTCTTTCTGCGATATTGATTTTGTGTACTGTCTGAGCCGGTCTGAAGTACTGACGCCTAAAGGTTGTGACTGAATGACTGGCTGCCGATCCAAGCAGCTGGACACAGGACCGCGTGGTACAGAGGCAGCAGAAGACCGATAACATGCAGCAACACATTCCTGCCGTCTCGTCCGCTTCCTCTGTAGGGTGCATCAATCCAGTGGAAAGGCAGTAGCTCGAGTTTGGAAATTTTGCATCAGAGCAGCCCATCCACTCATATCATCGACCACGTGGTCAATATTCACATCTTTAACCGGGGATTTCACAGCGCCATGGGTCCCACTCCAACCAGGGCCCTATTCTGCACATCACTCCCCCTTCTCATGCTCCTGTCTATTGTCTGCCTCTCTGCCAGTTGTTATCTATAATAAAGGCATAACAAGCCCAAAAATAATCGCTTAAGAAAAGGGCAGAGTCCTCATGTTACCTCTTGTACTCAAGCCTGTGCACTGCAAGTCAAAGCAAACAAAGTCAGAGAGAAGTGTTGTTTTTGAGTTGGTCTTCATAACACGGCAAACACGGATTGATTAAACAGGAAGGTTAAGCATTGGTTGTGTGTAGCTGTCTCAAACTATTTTAGCACTGAAACAACTCAATCATCTGTATGCTTTCATCTGACAGAGGCTCTCCAACAGAGGAATGTGAGGCCTGCTGAAATTTTGAAGCGATGTTTAATTAAAGCTGGCTGACTTTTCCCAGAGGCTAAAGAACAACCCTGTGATGAAGGACAAAAGTTTGAATGGCTGAGTAAAATGCATGAGGTACGCCCATCTCACCTCTCTAAATCAAGGTGTCCCTGAGCAAGGCACTTTTTCTTTTTATTTTCTTTTTTCTTTTTTTTTTTTTTAAGCCTCCTGAACTGTGAATAATCTCCAGATTTTTTCAAACTGCAGAAGCTGCATTTATAGCTGCTACAAGTTGGGAAAAGATGCCAGACCAAGTTTGAAATGACTTCTGATTATTTCTTGAGATGAGAGCAGACTTCATGATTCAAATGAATCCTTTTAAAATGGAGTTAAGGCCCCCAAGCTATATTACAGATCTTTTAAGCCCTCAAAGCCGGTGTGAAGCCTCAGGTAGGACTCCTCGGAGCCCGGGTTAATACTAAGAGGTGACAGCTTTTTTTTTTTTTTTTTGTGATCAAACTCTAACAATTTCCACTAGGTGCTTGGATTGAAATTTGTCAGACTTGCCTCAGAGCCGCAATGAATGGTCAAATTGCTCAATTCAGTGTTTTTCTTTTTTCCTTTTTTTTTTTTTTTTTCAGGACTAATTATTGGGTAACACGGTTTTAAATAATAATTTCTCTTTAGCATCGTGGATAACATATTGAGTCCACTGCATAAACGCTGCACGTACAGCTGGACTCAGACACAGATTTGAGCTTGACATTACCACGAATATCAACAGGCTAATAATATTTACAATGACTGCCACTTTAGATTGGAGCGTTAGTATCCCATGATGCACAACTGAGGTGATGGTAATGTTGTAGTTTCACAGTTATTCAGTTCATGGCAGTCATAAAAAAAAAATCAATTCAATTTAATTCAGTTCACTTTTATTTGTATTATGGTCAATCTTGATAAACATTGTTTCAAGCACTTAACAGTTAAGATAAAGACACAAGATTATCAGACAAGGAGACTCAGCTGTTTCCACAAAGAGCAGACTCTTGGCAACTGTCAGGGGAAAGTGAAGTTAAGAAATTATTAAAGTTATGATTGGTTCTGAGGGGGAATTGAATGTTCCTGCCAAATTTTAGACCAACACATCCAAAAGTTGTTGAGAATTTTAATTGAAAAGGCGGTAACAAGGTCCTGTTTTGGTCACAGCCGATGTCATTCCTCTCTCTCTCTCTCTCTCTCTCTCTCTCTCTCTCTCTCTCTCGCTCACGCTCCCCCAGTTCACTCTTCAGCCTGTCCTACTGAACAAGACTGTCACTCTACATTAGAAAAATATTCTCTTTGGTCCTCACAACACAACATTTAAAAATATGTTTCTATATATACACGTTAGATATAGTTTGAAATCTCTGCCAGTTGGTGAGTATGTGTGACTGCTCTTATTTTGTCCTTAGTCTGTGTGTCATGACAATTTCTTATACGTTGAGATTTTTTTGACCCCTTGAGGTGAGTCTATTTTTGGGGCACCATTTTCTGCTCATTTCTTTAGTAAAGGTGCCTACATCCATTTGGCACCAAATCATTTACTGACCATCAAGATGACCTGAACTCAAAACCTTGTCTGGGTTGCAGGATATCTGTTCCTTCAAACATTTCTGGGAGTTGTTCATTTGTTGTGGCAAAAATATTCACTAACAGCATCCTAAAAATATGACACGTTTTTGTTGCTGCTGTTGTCAGATAATCTGTAATCATTCCCCGGAATTTAAATTATTCCTTGTGCAAGTGTTGCCACACATTTTCGGTGCAGAAGTCCTCCATCTGGGTAGATGTAGATATCTAACCAGGCTGGCTGTGTTTTCTCCAGGGATGATACTGTCAGCCAGTCCGCCATGTTAGTCCAGGGGCTGACATACTTTTACAGCTATTGATTGGACTTTCACAGACATTATTGGTCCCTGGAGGGCAAATCCTGCTCTGCCTCATGCCTCCATGAAGTTGACATCATTGTCTTAAAGTTATTGGTTCATATTGATCCAAACTAGCTTTTTACGTGGATTTTGCTGTTTTATTATTAAGATAATATAATAATATCATCGCTAGGATATCATTGGATACTAATCATGTCGATGTTGATTTCTCTTTGTTCACATAAATCCTTCACATGCTCTGTTTTTTTTTGTCTTATTATTATTATTATTATAGGAGGAGGAATTACGGAAAAGTGGGGAGGCCAAGTACGCCCATCTGAGTAATGATCTTCACGTTTTAATTGAAGTCTTCGCTCCACCTGGAGAAGCGTATTCCCGCATGAGTCATGCCTTGGAAGAGATTAAGAAATTCCTAGTTCCCGTAAGTTTAATGTTTCACCTTTTTATCTCGTCTTGTTTCATAGGTGATCATCAGTCATTACTGCTGACTTGATAATTTTTCTAGCAGGCTTATTAACACAAAGCAAACAGCTCCATAGTTTACCGCACTCTGCAGAATATCCAGGGTTTGTTTACATGAGAGTAAGATATAAGCACAAAGTTTTCCCCAGAATTACAACCACTGCTTTGCACTTCAGGCCATTACTTACAAATGAAAAATAATGTATTCAGCAATTAAAGTGCAGTATGGAACAACTCGCAAGACTCCAACAACTTATAGCCCGGAGAACTTAGCAATAATTAATGTGTGTGTTGTGTACTCTTGCTGAGTCAAAGCTGTAAATATTAATCAAGCTTTGCAAATGTGACAAGCCTAATAGAGGAATTGTGCTGCATCAGTCTACTATGGAGTTCATGTGTCTTCTATAGCGAGCCAATGTTCTTACAAGCATGTCTGCTCACTGAGCCAGGAGGATGATGATAGTGCATCTGCACTGAGTACTTCGTACTCTTCCAAATACAAATTAGTCTACACTTGCCACTGTGTGCCAAAAAAGAGCCAACCCAAAAAACAAGAGAACAACTCAGAGATAAATTAACCTGCTGTTATTTTCCCAGTAAGCTAACAAAGAAATATTTCCAAGCGTTATTTTTCAGGAAAACCTTCTCTGTTACCTCGTCTACATTTACTGTAACAGCGGAGTAAAAATTGAAGGGTGAAACAATTTTGACTCTGCGGAGTATAAAACCATGACTCATGTTGGTGCCGATAATTTTCATGCTAAATTAGGTTTTTGAAAAAAGGAAAAAGATCTGGACCAGCGCTGTACCATGGCGCCCGAATCCCGAGCACACATTTGATCTGGTTAAAATGCTGTGAAATCTTTCTTTTACCTTGGTGTTATAAATGCACATCCCGTTAGCATTTTTTCACAAATCAACGTCCCATTTGCGCGCTTCTTCAGTGTGCAAGCAAAGCCAATGTAAAAGGGTCAGCCCCCTCTCCCGCTTTTAGATCAGCGGGGGCTTTTACGTATTGTATGTGAAGGTTTATTTGACTGGAAATATGCTGGCAGAGTCTCAGCTCTCTCTCACTGCAGCACCTTGAGAAAAGATGAGGTATTGTAGTTTGAATTATTCTCACAGAACTGCAGCTGCGTTTTCTAAATGGCGTACACACACAGGTTTGGCTGTAATACATTTCTCTTTCAATAGGCGCAGTCCCTCAATAAGCACAGGTAGGGTAGGCCAGGCAGAAGTTTGAATCTTTTATGTAAATCCACCTGCAGAACTAATAGTGTGGAGAAACTCTGAAGGATTTAATACAGTAATATTTCAGCGAGCGACAAAAGGGCTGAAAATCATTACTGCGGATGAGCAGACTCAGTTTGGGGACATCATGTGAGGTGTTTGTTTTGGCTGTAAAGTAGCAGCAACGATTTAAGAACATATATTTCCAACAAACTGCGGCTGGAATTTAAGGGTATCTCTCTCAAAATTTGTTTACAGATCCTGGGAAGTATTATTCAATCAGCCCCATGATGTCTGGTAATAAATGTTGTGGCCCTACAATTTAGCAAAGCCTGCTTCCTGTGGAGCTACCATCGACAAAATGGAAGAAATTAATAGACATTCTTTTCATCTAATGCATAAAGGCTTCTTGTGTGTTATGCAAACTCTGTGATTAATGTCAAATATTCCTCCTATGAACAAGCCACGCAATTATTTGCAGTGGAATTTAAGGTGCATAATTTGTGCCTATTGTGTTTTTTTTTTGTCTGGTTCTCAGCAGACAATGAACACACAGACCGGCAACAAGTGCCGTTTGTCTGACTACAAGCTTTGTGAGATCACTGAGAAAAAGAAAAGCTGGTCCTAGTGGGAGCCCTCAGATCTGCTGTGAGGCAAAATCTGATCCGTCCTGTCAGCTCTGAGAGAATAGGGGGGGGGGGGGAAATGTAGGCACGAACCTAATCAGCGGAGTACTGTATGTACCGGCTGGGACTGGAGGTGCTGGAGAAGGACGAGCAATCCTGCTCTCAGCAGGATGAGCATGTGGCCTTCATCTCAGACCAAGCTGCGATGGTGAGCTTTTTGGCAGATAGAGGATGACACAGATGCTTTAACAAGACATGCAGCGCTAATTTGTTTTTGCATATGACCAACACACGTCTGCGTGTTTTGTTTTGGTTTGTTTTTTGTTTTTGTTTTTTTTACTTTTATGTAATTATGTTTATCCATATGCTCCCAATAAAGAAGCCTGAGTTACAGCACTAAAGGTCGGTTTGGGTTTGGAGGGGTGAATATTTCATTCTCATCATTTTCCTCTTCAGGACAGATCCATGCTGTGGCAGGTGCTCTTAACAAGGCGGGGGCAATTTTGTGTTGGAAATGAGGCCGGTGCAATTTGTGCTGAGTTAACTGTGAAAGTGGCAGAGAGTGTATAAACATATGCAAATTCCAGATGTGGAAAAAGGCTCATTCAGTAGTTCACTTATGCTTTGCTGCATCAGGACATCCAAAGTTCTGATTCTTCTCTGTATTTAATATCACACCATGCAATAACCCAAAAAGCACACATCTAAATCAGGATGAATATGAATGTAAATCAAGCATCCGGCATCTATTGTTAAGAAATGAAATTAGCAGCTCACACCAAGAAAGATACGGTCACACAGGACAAAACTTCACAGCCCTCATATCAGGATGCAGATTAGCAGCTGCTGCATCCATGTGACTGCTCCTGCGCTTTAGGAGGAACGTCTTTCACGAGATAGTTGTGAGACAGCGTGCGTGATTTTATTTATTTATTTATTTATTTATTTATTTGGAGACTTTTGTAAGCTGAACAAAATACAGTTTTAGAAACTGTCATCATTTCTGTGCTGTTGTCTCCGAGAGGGGTGAAGCCGTGAATCCCAAAATGCTCAACGGTGACAGACAAGTGAAGTCCCAAAGCTCTGAAATAGATTGAATAAACTGTGGCCTCTGGTAGAATGGAAGCACCGTATCTGCAGAATGAGTGCGTCACAGATTGCATGTTGATTTGGAATAGCGATGTAACATGTTTACTAAGTGTTTCACAAATCCTCCCAGTCCTGGAGACAGGACGCAACCTGAGATGTTTCAAGTACTGTCTGAAACAAGTGCAGGCGTTCAGGAGTTTGGGGGGGGGGGGGTCGTCTAAAAGGGGTGCTGATGGCTTGGCTACATCAGCTGATCTGAAAGGAGATACATTTCAAATTTTCCTTTGCAATTGGATTCGTCATCACTGCACCCTGTAACTGACCCCAGTCTGTATTATCTGTGTTATCACTGAGTCCTCAGCTCTGTCCTGCTTCTCCTGACATACATCAACGTGACAGCACGTGGTAACCACGGCGATCTCATTACAGTAAAAACAATAGTAGGGATCCAACAAACCCTGCAGCCAACCTGAAGCACACCACGTTTAATAATATTAGAGCTGATTAGTTGTACGGTTTGTATAGTATTTAACAACTGGCAATGATTTGTTTTATGTGGGTCAACATATCTGGTCTCGTCTCTTAAGAATTGTATTTTCTCAGTAAAATCCCACCACTTCAAATCTCATAGTTTCAGTGGAGGCCCAGCTTGATGAAATCTCATTTAATTACAGATTAAATCCATTGAGATTGATTATCCAAACAGCCAGAACTGATTTTTGTGTTGTGTGTTTTTTGGGTTGTGTTTTAAATTAATTACTGCTTTATCTTTGGTTATATACTTTGGCAGGCAAGGCTCATATCGAGTGGAGGATATAAGAGTGACTGGCATCAGTAACACTGTGCTTCATGTGTGGACCTCTTAGAAAGTCTTACTTTAGCTGTCTGAAGGGCGTTGTGTGTGTGTGCAAAAGGTCATGCGTGATCAAAATCAATCTCGGTGAGCAAACAGTGACCTGAGAAGTTTCGGCAGGGGGTTTATTTCTCTGTACTCATGTTAACGCCTCTGTCAACAGTCAACTTTTTTTATACAGGCTCTGGCAGATTTGTTGTGCTTCGGATAAGCTGCCAGCTTTCCAATTAAAAGCTCTGCCAACCTCATTCAAACAAACACAAAATCTTAGGCTGTATTAATTCATTAACAGGAGTGCATGTGTCTAATGTGGCAAATGCTTGGAAATCCACCATAAGGGTTTCCTTCCTTTGTTTTGGATTTTTCCCCTTCACTGTGAAATGTGCTTGTGCTCATCATACAGTCCCTGTGAATCAGAATCCTGCTACTGTACGTGAAGGACACATCCTGCGAATGCTCTCCTGCCTCCTTTCCAAGTTCCATGTCCCATATTCAGTGACTGAAACAGTGTGAGGAAGACGATGCTGAAGTTTGGTACATGTGCAAGTGTGCAAAATATAATTGAATAAGTCCAAACCCTAGCCCACATAAGCTTTGCTACAGATACACAATCGCAATATAGTTTGTTTTTCCGACTATAAAATACGGTTCTTCGGTACAGACCTGGTCCTGACGACAGTGTCACTGCCTCAGCTCTAGTTCGGTTAGTTCTCCAACCTCTCCCATAATTTCCCATCCCATATCTTCATCCCATCTCTGGATAAAGGCAAAATATTTCATAAATAAATTTAAATATTTGCTAATATAAGATCTTGTGATTTGCGTTTTGGTGCTCCAGTATGCAGGATGTGAATAATTTTCCATCATCGATCTTCTCTTTGACAGTATTGAATTGTCAAAAAATAAATAAAATAAAATAAACAGGCATAAAAAAGTGACACGGTGTATAAACATACTTTAAAAACATATGGAAATGGTATATACAAAATATATATACTAAAGTAAATAACTGAAAAATCTATTTTCACTGTTACTCAGTCTGTGTCCTGCAGGTTTAGCAGGTGTGTTGAATGCAGTCCCTTCCACATAAAACATCCACATTTATAAAGCACATTTCTCTTGAAAGTGTGGAACCTGCAGTGCTCACTGTCTTGCCGTCATCTTCCTCACTGCTTTGGCTGGCACGTATTGTACCTGTTCAGTGTGAAACCGCGGACTGGAGCGTGTATCGCCTCACCCGTGAGCGCATTAACCGAGAAAACAGGGAGATGGGCACATTCAGCAGACATTACTGCAAAGGCAGTTTAACTGTATGTGAGCTGGATGCTGTGTGTGTGACATCACACAATCATGCTCCACGCTCATCCACTCATTTTTTTTTTTTTTCTCAACTTGTTTTTTGTCATATGTTGTTGAAAGAGTTGAAAATGAGCAGCTTTATGGAATTAGGAGGGACGCAGTATCGCCTTACCTGCTAAAGCTGACATCTGAACAAGTCTACAAGTCATTTAGACAATTAATTCCTTTCACAACTGTGGGCGGTTGCACACATAAAAAAAAAACAAACAAACCAATATTTAATATTTATATTTGCCAAAATTGTTATTATATTCAGTGTCTATGAAAAGCATTCAGTGAGCCAAACGCTCAGCTGTGATATCCTCATTCCTCAGTGTGGTGTAGGCGGTCTGATAGATAAAGCTTAATGGAAATACACCGAAGGAAATACGAAGGAGGGTGGTTTAAAAAAAAAAAAAAAAAAAAAAGGTGACATTCATTCACTAATCTATTGTATTGCACTGTGAGCTGTAATCTAACCTGCACACTCATTAATGTTATCTTGTCTTGCACTCATCACTCGGGGGAGGATTGTATCTTATACATCAATGTGCAGTTAATTTATTGGTTGAATCAATGCACACACAAAGGCGTCATTGACTCTTTGGGTAATGATTAATAGACATCCAGGGCAATTGTTTTTCACTCTTACACTGTCTCACATGCCTGGAAGCTCACTGAAAATTTGATCTCAATGTAGAAAACTGAGTCTTTGTGTGTAATAACCTATGCATCTTTTTAAAATCTGATGAGTTAAGTCTTTTTTTTTTTTTTTTGTGGGGTGTGGGGGGGGCTTCTTTCAAAAACAACTGAGAACCAAAGTGAACAAGTCGCTGCCACCGTAGCTTTGTTGTCATTACAAAAACGTCCATTGTCCCTTGCATCAAATCCTGTGAGTTTGATTCAAAAGTTCCAGAGAAATGAGCCTGTTTATCTGTCAGCAGTGACAAGATAATGAATACCGCTTTGTCCACTCCTTTATCTGCTGTGTAAGGACCCATATCGTGTCTGATAACGGTTTCAGGAAAACGGTGCTGACGACAGAGATGACGATACTGCACACAAACTTGTTAAAACTGTCAATTACATTCGGTTTGTGCTGACAAACTCACAGATATGTTTCTGTTGCGTTAAAGGAACACATCTTTTTAGTTTTCAGGGATTTATTTCCTACTTCTGTTTTCTTTCTTCTCAACACAAAGGTACCTGGAATTTTATGGAAGCCTTGTCCTGATTTCGTTGGGTGAACATAATTTTGTTTTTCAGCCACCTGGAAGGCAATTTGTTGTCAGAAATCATACAAGTAATGCAGAAAAAAAAAAATTTCCTCCTTTCTTTCTTTTTTTTTTTTTCCAACCAAACTTACTGCATACAATAACTGCACAGCCCATTTTAGAAAGATGTATTGTCTTTTCCTACATTACTCATCACTCCACTGCATTTGGCGTCCAAACGCACCCAAAGAAAAGAGTCTTCATTGAGTATTCAATGCTCAGGAACACCATGTGTTTCCTTTGCACGTCAAGATAATTTTAATTTGATGGCATTTGCTGCTGTTGTGAGCATCTGTTGCAGTCAGATGACAAATGTCCTTTTTTCCTAATTCTATATGAGACATGCTGTTTTATATTCCCACAGGACTACAACGACGAGATCAGACAGGAGCAACTGAGGGAGCTCTCCCTGTTGAATGGCTCAGATGAGTCGAGCAGAGGGAGGACTGCACAAGGGAGGAGCGTCCGACCAGCAACCACACCGTCCACAAGGTAAAGTGTTTCTTACAGCAGCGTGTGTTTCCTGACATCCTGAAGGCTTCTGTTTTAATAAAATCCCTTCAAAGCACATCTGCTGTAAAATCCCAAATTTGAGCTCAAACTTTTTCACCAAATTGTCACACATATAAGTTAAAAGTCAAGCTTTTCTCATATATAGGACTCGTAATGTCAAATCAATTTATTTACTCCCAGTGATTTAGAATGGGACCTTAATGATGTTGAAAGAGATAAAAAAAAAGAAAAGAAACCAAAAACAAAACCAGTAAATCAGCATTTACCCCATTTCAAAGTCTTCAGCCAAAGCCATGATAGCCCCGATTACATCATCAGGAAATCTCTCTAATACTCTTCTCATCCATTTCCTTTTAGCAGTACCAGAATAGCTGGAGTTCTTTTGCAGTGTTTATATGCTTCAGTCGCCATTTCAGGTGTTGCACAGGCTCATTAATATGGAAGGAAGGCTGTTTCTGTGGAGATGGGAATATAAAGTACTGAAAAAATCATACTCTCATAAATTCACTCAAAAAATTGAGGCGCAAGATGAGAAAGTAAAAAACAAAAGGATTTGGGATGCCAGGATTTACCAGATACTCTGATTTTGACTTTGGAGATGTATTTCTCTTTTATTTGTTAAATTTACAAATATGCAACAAATGCATTTGAATCATTAAATGGCAAAATACATAATCCACAAATCGAAGAAGAAAAAAAAAACATGCTTAAAACATTTGTTTTGTTTGAAATGAAGCCTCTAACAGTTGATATGGGGTATGTTTTGATGTTTTTCATGCATAGATACCCCCTGGTTACTGTTAATGGCTTTTTCCTCCAGATAAAAGGTTAATGAAGACATGAGACAACTGTTGTTACAGGCTGACTTCTACTCCTGATGAGAAAACTAATCTTTGTGCATAAAAGCTGTCTCTTCACACAGACGAAGGCAGCTTTCATCTTACAAAGATTTACTATTCATTCTAATGTGATGAATGCAATTTCATGCATTTATGGATAATCTAAAGCTAATGGGCATTGTCATGATGAGAAAGTGCTTTTGTGATGTAAAAGGGAGCAGTCACCTTTATGGTGTGTTTTCACATGAGTCATTTTCGTTTGTGGGCTGTAGTTAATAGCTTTAAACTCTATTGTGTTTCCTCCTGTTATGTCTTCTTGATAACTTGTCATTTGTTTGATAAATGTTACTTGTTCTGTAGGTCAAGCAGTCTTCAGGAAGTAGGCAGGGCCAGCTGGTAGTAAACCTAATTATTGGCTTAGCCATGCGTGACGCCGCTCGTGTCTGCCTCTTTCAGACACGTTTATAGTTCATTTTTAGAGCAAATTTTATGTAATCTACCTGAGCCCTGGCAGGTACAGCCAGAGAAGGCTGGCCTAATTCGGGCAGCGTATGCAGCTGCTCTAAATCCGGCACCAACACAGGCCGCTCCCAGTTTAAAGTCAACACCGGCACTTCCCAGATTTTCTCCTTATGGTACACTGATAAGCAATTATTACAAAACTCCATAAAAAGTGTCTGTATTTTTGGATGACAATGAGCTGCTATCTGCTACCTAAAGGATGTTCCAGAGGAAGGAGGGGTGCTGCAGCCCACCTACATCATTCTGCTGTTAGAACAGACGTTAGCAGACAATAGATAGCTCTCCAACACTAAATCGATCCTGCAGTCCCTGAAGTGTCCATGTGGTCTTGCTGCTGGACAGTCCATCTCCCATAAAAGAAACAATTCAGCTCCAACTCCTCGTGCCTGCCCGAGGCCTTCGGGCCCTTCATGTTTCTCAGTTGGATAATATTAAATGAGTCTTGACCCCCTTTGAGCACTACAGCTGTTTGACTACGACCTGAGTCGGGAAATGGAGATGTGATTTTGTGCAAACAGTGGCGTGGCACTACTCCATCACGTTGACGAAATCACCACGCAGCAGAGCAGAGAAAGACACAAAGTGACACTCCTCAGACACTCTCCTCGTTCCAAGAGCCTCTGTGCCAGCAGAGGTTACCACCAACCTTCAGCCCCAGCTGCCTGCACATATCCAACGATAAGAGGGATTTAACAGATTTCCTATTATTTTGGCTCAGTTTTTTTTCCCCCTGAAATCTTGTGACTTTATTTAGAGACGTGAGGTAAAATTCTTTGGGCTAAGTCGCGCCTCGCCTGTCTGCTTGTTTGCTTTACCAGAGGCCACAGAGGCACGGGGAGGAGTGCAGCGGCACCTCGGGGGACAGCAGCAGTGACACACAGCAAACTCCCAACGACCGTTTTATCGAGGGAGGTACAAGCTCCAAGAGCCAGAGGGGCAGCAGGCAGCACTGGATTCAGGGTCCCGCTGTTAGCAGTCACACATGAATCATACGACGACTATGTGAGTCCAATCCTCTTTTCACACACTGAAAAGTATAGCTGATAGTAATTTCACTTGAACTCTGTGTAAATTAGATTTGGCTTAATCTGCTTTCCTGTGATCTGGATGACTTGCTCAACACAGCGAGGTGAGGCATTCAGGGACATGTGTTTGAAAAATGATCACGAAATTATTGCAATATATTTCTGTGCGAACAAGTTTTTGAAAGCATTCCATTAATTTCATCTTGAACTTGGAACTAAACAACCTTTTGGTGTCCAATGATTCCGGTACACTATTAAAACACGTTATTATTGAATGAAATATATTTGCAAGCATTATTTGCATGCATAATGAAGTGTATTTATATGCATCATGCATATTTATAATTTGCAAGCAGGGATTATTTTCTCTTCATCCATTTCCAATGTTGCTGGGCAGATTTACTGATAAATATTGCAGTAAACTTAATGGAAAACAATTTATAACTGTAATTGGTAAAAGAAATTTCTGCTGAAATGTAAATTTAGGTCACATTTCTCAGTTCTTTAGTTAGTTAGGATCAATGTCCTCAGGAGAGGAAATTTCTTTTTCTAGTGCTTACTTGAAATACCCTTTACGTCTATGGAAAAAGGTTCACCTTGACAAAAGTGTCAAATAAATATAAAGCTACTATGAATGACGGAAAATAACGAGCTCATGAAGCTTGGTAATGTGAGCAGCTGCACGATTAACAATAAAAAAAAAAAAGAAAACAACAACCCTGATGCATGCATGTTCTAATGCCCATCCTAAGTGACAGATACATGCAGATTGGCCATAAACAGCAGGATTGATGGTCCATTGTCTCGCTGATGTGAGTGGGCCCAGTGTGCTGCGAATGGACCAGCGTTCTACCAAATATTTGTTCACTTCCCTTTAAATAACGCTGGGATCCAGATTTTTTTTTTTTTTTTTTTTTAAAGCCCCTTTTTAAAAGTAACCTCGCCATCAAATCTTGGAAATTTCCCAAGGTCATTTCAAAAAGACTACACAAGGTGAGTTCTAAGTTTCATCCAAATGAAAAAAGGCAACACTTTTACCAGTCTATTTCCTCAGAGCCTTTCTACTAAGCAAAGCCCCCATGTGTGCTGGCAATTGAAGATTGGGCTGTCTGCATGGGGAAATGCACAAGCGCAGTCTCATTACCAAACCAAATTGAGTTCTGATGTAGAGCCTGTGTATTTCTGAGGAGTGAGAAAGCGAGGCAGTTTTTTCTCTTTGTAATTGGAGGGTGGGAGCACAGAGACTAGGGGATTATAAAAAGATGAGTTTGTCCTGAAAATTTTTTTTTCCTCATATGACACTATATGAGGAAAGATTTTTTTTTTTTCCCCTACCACATTACATGATTTTCTTTGAGCATGTTTGCAGAATGTGCCTGGACCTCTTTATCTCGAGGTCCAGGTTTGTTTGTTTGTTTTTTCAAATGCTGAATATACACAATGCTGCACGGCTTGTTGTTATTCCACTACAAGAATCTTGAACTGTGCAGGCTACTGAAACACAATAATAGATCAGCGGCAGTAGATGGGTCTTTGTTGTTACATCCTGTATTTGTCTCTGGGCAGATACTCACTGTACTCTGCTGTGCATGGGTATCATGTAGATTCCTCCAGAGACTGCTGATTGATGGACTCTGTCAAACTGTCAGTCTGTCTCATAGAACTGATACTGTGAGAACGTCCATAATTGTTCCTAATCGAGGTTGATATTGATTTGAATCTGCAATGGGAAGCGCGAGGAAGCTGTTAGTTATCATGTATCGTTGTTTGCCGTATGATGTATGAATGTTTTCTCTTCATCTTTCTCGCACAAATCTCACCTTGCTCTACCCTTTACTCCGACACCCGTTTTTCTTTGTTACTCACAGAGTGTGGCTCTTTGTTCGATGACTCACCTTAGCTCTCACCATTCAGGTGTACAGAACGCAGCCCATCACTCACTGACACCGTATAAAACAGACCTGCCAAAAGCAAAAACAGATTTGCACCCTTAAATTATATTTTTTCAACATGAATCTGTGAAGGACTTTAAGGCCAAATTGGCTGAGATCTCGTTTTATTGCAGATGTTAAAAGATAAATCTGTTGATAATATAAAATGCTCTTACCTCAGCAAATTCCATTGAAAAACGAAACCAGGAATAAATTGATCCTGCAAACAAGTATTGTCTGTCTATCCAAATTAGGATGTGATTTATTCCTCTGCGCCACATAAATATGAGAAACTGGGAGCTTGCACTCAGTGGCATTTTCACTGGCGTTTATTCCACCTCAGTTCCACTGCTTCTGTAAGTCCTAAAGCACCGAACGGGTACCACGCCACTGCTGAAAAAAACATTTGTTCCCAGATGCTAAAACCACACTGCCCAGGTGTTTTAGTACACTGTTTAGCCTTTAAAAATATACTTTCTTAATGTGTTAAAGAAAAAGCTCTGGCCGAATAACCACCAGATAAGTGCTCAATGTTTTAAATTTGCTTTAATTAACAGTAATGATTCATTCATTATTTGGGTAAGATATGTTTCTGTGAGGCAAATTGTTGAGGTTTTACTGAAATAGTCATGACATAAACGTTGTTGAAGAATGGAATCGTTTGTACGATGTAGCACACGACTCTCGTCGCTGCTTTGTTTCCTGCGTCACAATATTTTGGAGTTGCATTGATCCTCGTGATTTTATGCGCAAGGCAATACAGCAGTTATGACCACTGTTGCATAGTCTGCTGGCAGAAACCAATCTGCATCAGATTGCTTATTCATAACCAGCACATACACGTGTAATTGTGCATGCATCCTGTAGTTTCCAGTTATTGCATAGTGAATGAATGGCAGACCATTGTTTACTCCTCAGTTTGTGCTGAAGTGCCCATAAATATTTGCTATGCTGTATTTGCTGTGGAGCAGGTTATCATGTAAGAGGGAGACTGTAGTGATTAATGGCCTCTGTCACACTGTCAGTGTCGCAAAACTAATACAGTGACAGTGACCATTATTGTGCGTCCTAAAGGATAGCAGTGATTCAGGTGTGACGTGGATTGCAATGTCTCACAGTGAGAGGGAGTGTGAGAGGGCTCAGCGCATACAAGTAATGATAACACTTCCACGTTGTGAGGCACAAATATTTTTCTGAGTTGAAGCTAGCTAATTTTTTACTGTCTACATTTTTGCAATAGATTTTTCACATTTCATCACATGAAATCCGACTGATCTACAGATTGATGATTGCCAGGCTTTCATGTCTGAGGAAGGATGTTAACATGTTGCACCAGACGTGACGATAAATTATCTGCTGCGTGTCAGGTAGATATCAGTATGACTGGGCTTTTAGCATCAGTTCAGATTAGCTGACAGATCCTTTGGTGATTCTGTTATCCAGAAAGGATTGATTGATCATTCCTCCAATGACTCGTCATTTAATGTGAGGCGCTGCTTACTTTTCATTAAGACAGGAAATGGCCACCCACATGGTCAACTGAAGCATGAGACCATATCTTGTGTTCTGATCTTCTTTGAAATTTGGCATTTCATTAATGTAACTAAAAATATAAACAGTTGAAGCTTGGCTCTTTTCAAATCTCCCCAATTATTTGACATATTCATTAAACCAAGAAAATAAGCAATCAGCCATCCATCTGCATAGAGCTGTGGAATGAATTTCCCCATCTGCACTGTAATGTGAAAGTGCTAAGAATGCAGATCTGTTATCCAGCCAAAGGAGGCCTGTTTTCCAGTGATATGCTATCTGCTATTTCAGCACTAAGATGAAATGTAAAGCTGTGTGATTAATTGTTTCATAATTGTACCGAAGAAAATGTCTTTCCTCTATTGAGCTTTTATAGCACAGCACGTGATCTAAGGTGGAACTGATTTTCATATTATGTATTTGAGGGATTCATGAAAAGTTGAAATAGAACTTAAAGTTTTAAGCACCTGCAGACATTCATTTTAGTGTGCTTACTGTAATCCGTTATTAATGTGAAAATCATCCATTCGAAGTATGTCGGTGCAGGTATAGCGTTGAGGTATATTTGATAGTGAAGAGCTGAAATTATCACAAATGACCAGGATTTTGTCACTTTTTGAACAAGCCCCGCTCAATGAATATTACTATCGCTCGAGACAGAGCAGCTGTGAGACATTTGAGAGTTCTTCAATGTGAAAAGTGCAGAAGGAGATTAAAGATGTGATTGATGGCATTTCATATAGACTGGGACTGTTGCTTCAGTTTAATGTTAAAGATCAAATCCCATCTGTATCAAATCTTATCTTTTAATGTCAGGGCTGATGATGGAAGAGCGGAATCTGAGAGTGATACAAGATTCTGTCCCTGACAGTGGACCATTCATTGTACAAATTGCTGGTAAAAAAAAACAAAAAAAAAAAACTGAAACACATTGCTTGGTTTTAAAACCCGAGCCCTGCAACCATACCAAAGCTGTGCGGGAAATGCCATAATGTGATTAAACACAGAGCTTTGGGAGGCTTTGAAGGAAAAAAAAAAAAGTCTAATCTATCTACTGTGGGGGGGGGGAAGCAAAAGGACGCCCTTTAGAAACAGGGGACAGAAAGTCTCTCCGTCTCATCTATTTCATGAACATAAAAGATGCGTGAGATTCATGAGGTTCTGTGTATTTCTTGAAGGAGAGCAGTTTCTCAGGCCACCTTAAGGACAGTCTTTGCACATCTGCTGTAATTGCTTTATAACAATGAGTTCGGTTACACTGCTGAGTTCACTTGTGTTAAATTAACTGCGGAAACTCTCCACGCCATTCTCTCCTGTTTATTAAAACAGATGTATGACACACACTTGCACTCAGATCATTTGATAGAAGAAAAACTCAGGTAGCGTGCCTGACGGTCTCTGGTGCATCATAGCGGGCTAACACTAACGCTGCTGGTGAGGGAAGAGGAGGAAGACGCAGGCAGTTACATCTGATGCTAAACTCAGCAAGCAAACCAAGTACTAACATTTGTATAGAGGGAAAGCCTTGTCTGATTTGTTTACTCCGTTCTTCAGCCTCCATGAAGCCGACATGACAAACATGATATTGTTAAATGTCACTAAAGTAGTCGAGGTTCCATCCCATCACAATTATTTCCTGTGGCCAAAAATTTTCTCAAATGTAACTCTGACACACTTCACTCCAGTATATTCAGACATGAACTCGGGTGTGTGTGTAACAGACAACAAAAGGTTGGTGCTGATTGAATTTGCACAGGTAGAAAGCAGTGAGGAGTAGCATCCATTCACTGAGACAAAAGGCTGTAAATCTCATTTCCCCCCCCTATTCTGCTGTGTGGAGAGGCATTCACAGGCAGCTCCCTATGAAGATCTGTCACTGTCAGGGGACGTACAGGTTGTCAATTGATAATGAAGCACAGCGCTAAGGGTCTTTTGCTTCCCACTGTCCTAATTACACTGAGCTCGCACTCTCCACCCTTGTGTTAACATTTGATTTATTTCCTTCGCCTTGTTAACCCTCCTATTATCCTTGGGGTCAATTTGACCCCAATCAATGTTTATCATTCAAAAAACAATAGTTGGCTTTTTTTTTTTTGCTCCATATTTCATGACTTTTCCTAATTTGATGGGGACAACTGAATAAGCGTAAAATTATCATGATAATATTTTTTCAATGTGCTGAACGCATATTCCACGCATCGGTGTTCCTCTGGGGTCAATTTGACCCCAAGCTGTTTTAGCTGTGTAAAACTTGTCTGTCTGTGTGTGTGACCTAACATCCCCACACCTGCAGGTGCAGAGTTGATACTTTTGAGTTGATACATAATGGGGGGAAACTTTCCCGCTCTGGGGGGGGGAACTTTCCCGCTCTGTGGAGGGGGGGGGGGAACTTTCCCGCTCTGTGGAGGGCGGGGTATTCCTGCAAGGACATTGGTAGTTCATGCAAAATAAGGGAGGAGCAAACATATAAAAGCTTGCATTGCAGCCCTCTATCCACATCATTCTTCTTTGTGCTCTGTGTACACTGCAATCTGCACGCTCTCTCATTTGAAAATGTCTTCTGGGAAAAGGTTTACTGTCAATGACGTTTTGGAACAGCTCTTTGACAGTGAAAGTGACATAGAGGAGAATGTTTCTGAGACAGAGGATTGTGTTGAGGAGGACCCTGATTTTGAGGCATTCTCATCTGATGAGAATGAGAGTGTTGACCCTCCTTTTGCTTCTCAACCACCAGCAGACACGATCCTTTCCAAAAATGGAAAGATAATATGGTCCCTTTCCCCACTTAGACAGCAAGGTAGACTTAGCGCTACTAATATTATCAAAATGGTTCCAGGCCCCACCAGATATGCAATCAGCCATGTTGAAGACATCAAGTCATCATTAGAGCTCTTCATAACACCATCGATTGAGAATATTGTACTTGGGATGACAAATTTAGAGGGGAAGCGTGTGTATGGGGACAGTTGGAAAGACTTGGATGTAGTCGACTTGGAAGCCTACATTGGCTTGCTCATTTTGGCGGGAGTTTATAAATCAAAAGGTGAAGCAACAGCAAGCCTTTGGAATGCTGAGACTGGAAGGGCAATATTTCCAATAGGATTCATACTCTTGTGGTCATTAATGTTGTCAGTAAATTTGAGAAGATTTGTATGAAAAGTTTTCAAGATAAATTAATTCTAATTTAAAAGTTTTGCCTGATGGTGGCGCTAGAGGGCAGGTAAACTCACTGATAGGTTTCATTATCAAGGGGTTATTTATGTATTCAACAAATAAACAAAGTGCCTGACACAAAAACTTGGTCAACAATTTTCTGTAAATCATTTTCTGGAGGCAAATATACCTGGGGTCAATTTGACCCCAAGTGTAAAATGTGTTAGTAATATTTGAGGATAATACGAGGGTTAAAGTGGACCACTGTTGATAGGTTGTGCAGGTAAGGGTCAAACCAAAGAAATCAAGGCCCTTTAATTGGGGGCAGGTCCATTTACACACACTGCCTTGTCCAATCTGAATGCAGCATGTGTTGTGGGTCAGACTGAGGACAGTGAGAGAAGTCACTGTGATGAACATTTTGTTTGCTTTGAGCTGACACTGAATATAATTAAGACTTTATCAGCGTTTGTCTGTATTGTCCCCAATGAATATTCAATAAATACTCACTGCCTGGATTTCATAACAGATAAGTTGCAGTCGTGTATATGTATACATACATACAAGGCTGCGATATATATAGAAAAAACTCAAGGTCCACCGTCTGCACTTTGCCAATAAAATGAAGCTTTGTCCCATTGAACTCCCAAATAGTCCCAAAACCAATAAGGCAGTATCGGTGTTGTGGTGCGCTTGCATGGAAAAAAAATCAATGTATTGAATAGATGAGTGACAAAGCAAAGAACATGGGGTTAGAAGAGCAAAGCTTCAAATAGTCCGACTCTGGTCAATGATTTTGTCTGTTTATTAAGAAGCTGCTGAAAACTGGTTAAATTTAGTACAATCCCAGAGCAGGCTGACCGGGAGCTCCACATCTCATTTCAAATGTCAAACTAAAACCTAAACCCGACCACGGACGTGCTGCGAGTAGACTGCGCGAACTGTTCAGCAGCCAACTCAAATCATGCTATTTCAATTTGCATTTGCTGTCAGTTGAAAACAGGATGTATCAATGCGAGTGATGATAGCTTTCATCGTCACCTCATTGTAGTTGTCATACTTTTAATTTAATATTAAATGTAAATACCTCTTAGCATGCCTAGGCATGTACTATTAATTAACAACATGCTCAGAGTCAGGTATGTGTGTGAAACCTAACTGTGAGGGTAACAAATGGTTCGACCGTGTGAGACAAGTCCTGTTTAAGCTGGATGGATAACATGCGCACAAACTCAACTGTTCATGTAAAGCCAAGTGACCCATTGGCTTATAAACTGCTGTGTTAAAACCTCAAGTTCGTAAATTAGCCGTTGCAAAGTTGAAAGAACAGAAGAAACCATATCTGGAGGACATGGTGGAGCTGAGCTAAAGTGATGCATACCCTGCTTCATGATATATTTTCCTCTAAATAGGAGCATCATTTATAAAATAAACATTGTGTTGCATGGAATAAAACTGAAAGCTTGAGAACACTGAGATCATAAACTCATTAGAGAAACTTTTGCTTCTATACCATCCAAACCAGATGTGGGGTAAAGATTACATCATCTAAAGAGATAAATGCATTCAAATAATTCGACAATACATATTTATGAATGGAGGTTATTTACATGTATATGCACAATGCTCAGACATCCATAGAGCATTTTTCCGAGAGAAGATCTGACAGCCGTTGTCAGCAATAACCTTAGTAATGTAAGTGTATCAGTTGGATTGACAGAACTGATGCAAACTCATACCTGCAGTGCAGACCTATACCCAGATGGCAGTAAGTGATAACCCTAACCTTAGTCGAGTAATGGGAGGAATAGAAACTGTAGAAAGTAACATTTTATACATTTAAATGCATGAACCAGACGGGTGGTGGGTTTTTTTTTTTGTTTTTTTTTTGGGGGGGGGGGGGGGGAGTAAATAGCAGCAGAACTTTATCAACAGCTACCTTATGGCAAGCTGAGCACACAAACACATCTTCAGCAGCTGCAGACTGCGGTGAGCTGTGATGTGTTCCAATGAATTCAGTAAAGTTATTTATTTTGTGCAGCTGCGTTTGCATTTCAAACCCATTTTTTTAGTTCATATGTCTAAAGAGAGCAAAGATATTATAATGCTTCACTCGGAAAGACTCAATTTTTACATGACTTCACGTTCCTGCCTTTCTTTATCCTAACTTGAGGTTTTCATAATACATGTGACTGAAATGAATTCATGTCAGTGTGGATATGGGATTGGTAACAAAATGGTCAATTACTGAGATAAGCAAGCGTCTGACCCCTGACGGCTTTGTGGGGAAAGACTCGCGCAAGAAAAGGAGAAGCATTGGATCCCCTGAACAACTTAATCCCTGGTATAATCCCTAACTTTAATTTAGTCAAATTCATGTTCATACAAATAAAGCCACACAGCGGGACCCGGCAGCATTACCCGACAGAAGAGTGTGTACAGTTCTAAAAAATGAACTTTTGTGTGTGTGTGTGTTACATTGCTGTACTTGATGTCCTTCACATTGATGCGTCTGTTTTTGTACCACAAACGCAGCCACACCTACTGCGAGATGATGCTATTCTACTGTTACAGGTAGATGTGAAGGATTAATACGCTGTTGAGGCCACGTCTGGCATAAACCAGCTCCAACCGAGCTTTCGGCGCATTTAACTCAGCTGATTTAAAATGCATTGGATCTCCAACAGGAGCTGAACACTTGTACATATCATGGCGGAGCTTGATTTGAGACAGCGAGTTTGGAGAGGATTAGAAGAGATTAGATCATGGCTGAAAAAGAAACATAAGCACTTTAAACTCCACTAAATCTGCTTAAATGAGCGCGATCCAACAATTACAAGGGCAGACAATAGCCAAGTTTACTGTTCCGCACGCACTTCGGCCTCTCGTCAGTCACGCTGTCATTCAGGTTAAGCTGTTTACGTGAACCTGTGGTCTCTGGAGGATGGTTGTGCCTGCTGTCAGAAATGAACCATTTCACAGATCATGTGGAGGATTTTCTTCAGACAGATCAGCAGTGCAAGCTTGCTTTATATGAATGTAATACTCCTCATACCGCCATCATTACAATTTGCTGCACGTTAGCCAGTTTCAACACAATATGATGAGTTAATTGGTGTGAGTGTAGAGCCATTTGTAAGCAACTCTGAAGAGGGTATGTGGATCAGGTCCAGCTCCTCTTTTCTCTGATCAGCTGGGCAGACATTATTCTGTTACACAAGGTTTTGGGGAATAAATCAGACGAAAACCGCAAAGTGAGTCAGACAAAAATACCATTTAGAGAAATGGGTCCAGCCCGTCCCCGGTGGACAACACAGCCCTGAGTCCACCAGAAGTAAAGTGGTCAAAAGATTTCTAAGAAAAGAATCCAGGCAAACAATTTAAAATATCAGTGAGATGCCACACAGTTACCAGTTTAATGTTAGTGTATTTCATACTCCAGTCTTCTTAGCCAACTCTTCTGTAGTTTCTTCAGCTAACTGACCTGCAGTGTTTACCAGGATTCTTCAAAAAGCAGGCCATTTCAGAGCGAAGTTCCCTGCAGATGTAAAACGTCACTAACTGGATTAACAGTCTGGATAAAAGAGTCACAGCGTAGCCATTCATAGACACGAGGAGCCATTTTTTCCTCATGATTAGAAATGAAAAAAAAAAAAAACAAAAAAACAAAACCTGCATGCTAAAATCTTATTCTCATCGCATAATTATTTTACACATTGTCAATGTAGTGCTATGTGCTTGTGAGAAATATATAAACAAGAGTAATATATCTGTTTCACCTGCTTTATATGTGTACCAAATGGGGTCAGGGAGACATCCGAACCATTGTTCACACATTGATATTTGCTGTGTGCTGTCGAGCCGCTTTTATTGTCACTGAACATGACTTTAGTTGCTTTTAGTTGCCAGTCATTAAGAGCTGAGATCCATACTGCCATTCAGAATCAGGCAGCGTCCATTAGGCTCCACTAGTGAGACGTGTTCTCCTGAAAATCCCAATCAATAGTCACTTGGATATGAATTTTTCCTGTTTTCTCTAATACTTCGGTCACAAAGTGATGGACTCTGCCCATGGAACTGCTTATCGATTGTCTTTTCATTCATCTCTAACCAGTTGGTGGATAAGCGTGCAGAGATAAGTCGACCTGACAGTTAACAGTGTGTTTTGTCTCACAGGGCTACGATGATGGATATGGTGGAGAGTATGATGATGAGAGCTACGAAGCCTATGAGGATAACTACAGCAATCAGTCAAAGAGGTGATGTTTACTCACAGGTTTGGGTTCATGATTTTTACAACGAGTCCGTGCACCTCGGTTTGTTGTCTTGCTTTTATAGCTCAGCCTTACACTCTTATGTGTTCATTGATAATAACTGAAAACCTCCATTTAAATCGTGTTTATTCACAACATTGAGAACGAGGATCGTATATCCTTGTTAGAGGATTATTGTTGTGATATTTTTCTTCCTGTCAACAAACGTATTGACAAGAAATATTGACATGGATATTGTATTGTCAGTATTGATCCAACTAACAAATCTTGTGTAGCACAACCCTGAAGTATACGACTCCTCTGCCACAAAACATAAACTGCCCAATAAAGCACATGAGTATCAGGAACCAAAGTTAATCCCAAATACACTATTCTGCAGCCATAAATACTAACTGGAGCATCAAATATGTATTAATCCACGGCTTAAAATAGTCCCCAGCAAGTTCTCCGGCTTTAGTGCTGTTTGATAAGAACAGTGTCCAGCAGTCTTTGGAAGTTACTCTGTCTTTTATTTAAAATGAGTAATTATATATAAAGCTCAAGTCTCGGAAGAGGAATTTGAAGTACTGGAAGACTTGTTTTTGTAACCAGAGACTTTTACAAAACAAAACAATGTGCCTTAATTTTGACTGTGATGTTTCCTCTTTGTCTGACTCAGCATTTCTGAATACTACGAATATGGACGTGGGACCAGCGATGAATCCTACAACAACTATGGTAAGAACAGCTTGATATGTAGCTTACAGAGCAAAGCATTGTTTTGTGAGCTGAGCATCACGTCCCTGATCAAAACACGGGTCGCTAACATTTTCACAACTATCCTTGGACCCAATTTAAATTCCTTAGCGGTTAAAAAAAAAAAGTCTTGGCAACACAATGATATTTAAAATATGTCTGACAGCAGAGAAACAAAAGAAAAATAGCCCAATGCTTCTAAAACACTTGTAGTCATCTTCACCCAGTGAGCCTCTGCGTGCTTCCCCATCCCGACCTTCCTGACTGTGTGTTTGATGAGAACAGAAAATGTGCCGGTGGTAGGCCGTGGGCTACCTCTGCCTTCAGAGCTGCCTCTTTCTCTTGTCCATTTGGATATGTTCCTTTTAACGGCCTATTTCAGAAAAGCTCTCACGAGCGGCTGAATAAGATCTGTTGCTCACAAAACACTGCTGTCAGGTATAAAGGAATCTCCCCAAAACACCAACTGCATCTTCAAGTTCACTCAATTTTGGCCAAATACGTTGAAATCGCCCAAAGTGGGGTTACAAGGTTATCTCAAGACGGAGGCGATAAGCTGGTCGCCACAGCGGGTTGGCAGGCTCATTCATTTTCAGCACAATGAACTGTGCGCTGGTGTGTTGAGGTCAGACCAAACCAAAACCAAGGGGGCAATGATTTGATTTTCTGCTCCATAAACACTATCTTATTTGGAAGCTGTGCAATGTGCCATGCAGCAGAGGTAGCCATCTTTATGTAATTTGGCTCAGAGGAAAGAGCTGCCGACTGTCAAATCTCAGTATTGGTCCAACAGAGGGCAAAGAGCTTATGAAATTAATTTTCCGTGGAGAGCATCCTCTGGAGGCTGTTCTCCACAGAAAATTGGGATGTGGCAGAAGACAATACCTGTGTGACACAAGCTCTCTCAGCATGGTAAATGCAGCCGCTGTCTACAAAGTCTTTTTACCTGTTTTTGCAGAGGAGGAGTGGACTTCTCCCCGTCCTAGTCTCAAAGCGCCTGTTTTACGGCTGACACGAGGGGGCTACAGGAAACACCCCTACGGTAGATACTGAAGGTGCTCCACATATATTTCAAACTCTGTTTTGTTTTGTTTTTTGTTGTAACATTTACTTCTTTTGTCTATCTCCTTCACATAAATCCACAAAATGTTATGTCAATGGACTATTCTGAATTTAATTTTTGATATGTATATTAATTATATTCATAAAGGGCAGAGTCAGTTTATGAATATTGGAATATTGTCCTCAAAATTGGCCGTTTAAATGCCCTTCATTTCACCTCTACCTCAAAAACGTATTTCTTTTTTTTTTTTTATGCGCATACTGTCTGAGATTTTGACGAATCAGTTTACATTTATTGCCCTTAATGCAGTCACTTGCTTAACTAGTCATCAGCTGTAACACCTTGTCAAAAGTACACATGTTATTTTGAGAGTCAGAACGTTTTGCTGTGACTTTACCCAGAGAAATGGGATGTTGGACATGGACCAATCACATCTGTTCTGTCTTCCACCCTCACTTTCACCTATGCTCACCCTTTTCTTTCAGGACGTTGTGCAACATCCCATTCGAATTGTCTCCAACTGTGAGAAGACACATAAAACAAGTCAAGTGTGCCTTTACATGGGCACAGTCACTGGTACGAGAAACACTTTTTATGAATTCAGTTTGTTTTGGTTTTTTTCATTGAAGGCAGACTATTACCACAATAATTTACTTTGAAGGCAACAGATGGAAACCAAAGCTTTTCCAGAACAGAATGCAAAGTGAGTAAATTAACCAAACATTTATTAAAAAAAAAAAAAAAAGGTTTAATGTGGAAACATCTAAATCAGTCCTCAATTTTCCCCATAACTGATTACAATATGATGACTTCATGGTAAAAGTGAGCTGATATAACAGACTAAAGTTAGCCTAAGTTATATTGTGATTTTAAATGATAGAAAATGTGAGATCGTAATCGTGTAAAACACTTTTTTTTCCCCTTCTTTTTGGTTGACAGTAATCAGCAGTGTACAGTGTGTCATTTATAATGCGTGCTTTGTTCTGTGTGTAATCTGTATTTGTACATAAAGCATTTAATAAAAACAAAATAAACCTCAACACGGTGTGTAAGACTTTCTAAATAGGTGGCTATGGAGCTTTAAATTTGCATTTGAGTTTCTTGTTCCTAAAACTTAACATTTGCTTTCAGGTAACAGCTAACCCGCTTCGTAAAGAAAGCCCACCAACCTGACCCAAATGAATTATTGGTTCAAAAATTCATATTCCTGCTCAATCGTCCTTGAATCTTTGATCATCTTTGTATTTAGAAACTAATATATTTCTTTTCTTAATCCATTCTGTGGAGTTTTACACCATTAAACAGACACACATTGAGTCACTCTGAGAATGATATGGAGTTAAAAGAGGTAAGAAGTCCGCATATATTATCTTAATAATTCCTTAAATGCACTCAGCGTTTCAAGATGTCTCTTGAAGAGCATAATGAGCCATACAGATTGTAGGTACTGGTTTTTTACCATCTGATATTTTGTCATTGCTGAGTGGGGAAAAAAAAAAAAAGAGCACGCTCAGTGTTTTAGTGTCTCATCTGTAACTCATCAGTGTTTCTGCTAATCTCTTTTGCATTTCTGTCATTTAACCTGACAAAGCTGTACTGCACTGTAATTTTCCGTGCCTTAAACATCAAAGTTGAAGTCCTTTTAGCGATTTGAATTCTCTTTTGTGATTAGTACACCTGAAGCCTGGCTCACATGAAAGGAAGACTAAACACTAAGCAGGTAACCCTAATAATAACACTAGTTTAATCATCAAATGCTAACTTCCACTTAAAAAAAGTAAACCTGCCCTTTTTAACCCCAATTAAATGCACGATTGAATTAAAATCCCTCTCTATCGCTAACTCGACAGCCGATAATGAATCCAGCTAAACTGTGATAAAAGAAATAATACGTTTCTATAAAAGACACTAAAATAATGACCGGCAAACTAAACATCACCTCAGTGATATAAATATTTTCCAAAAATTTGCTCAAAACGCCGAATAAAACATGACATTTATAACACCTTGAATTGGTTTACTTTTTTCACAGTGATGGACTGTAGTGACTTCTCTGTTATATGCATTACATTCATATTCTAAATGGCATGCAGACTGACAGCCTACACTTGTTCAATATTGATGATATTCGGGATTGACATATTCTTTATCATACTGTCTTTCTTCCCTGTAGATAAGGAAACACACTGAAATGTGATTTGGTCCAAGTGGAGATGAATTTAACAGGTGAGTGAAAATATGTATGCAAGTGATTTTTAGTCAGGTCCGTTGAAATCTTCAGGGGCCACAAGTGAGTCATATTCAATTTGAACATTTAAATGAGACATAATTAATAGGAATTCAGCAGATTTCACATTTGACCTTCCTGATTTAATTCAGCCTCCAAAGAGCAAAGACTTCACATGTTTATTTCAGAGGAATACGTTTTCAGGTCGCATATTTTCCATATAATCGTCTGCTTTATATTTTACTGTCCATCTCTCTAAGAAGACCTTCATTGTTTTAGGCACCAAAAGTTTCATTTTACGCCTCTCTTGCCTCTCTTGCAGAGACAGTAAAAATTTGCGAGCTATCAAATAGAAATATAGCAGATTTTAATTCAACCACTGGAGAAACCAGATCTTGCAACGTTGGACACTGAGTCCAGGTAGGCCGAGGGGCAGGGACTGTCAAGTTGTGATGTCACAAAGTTAACGAAATCCAGCTGGCTTGTTTTAAGACTTTTTGAATACACACTGTGTGAATCTTGTCAATAGATCGCACGCTTACTGCATATTTGCAGTCTTTAATCACTTTTATGTCTTTGCGATTGTTTTGAAAAGAGCATGAATTTCTCTCTCTGAACATGCACTGTTCATAAAGGACTAAAATGTAATCTATACCTATCATAAATTCAACATTAAAGCTAATTTACCTCAGCTCCAAGTCTCACAGTACAAAGTTTTTATTCCTATGAAAGCTCATTAAAAATACAATAAAATACAGACGTGAATTAAAATAGTAGAAAAACAGGGATAAAGGAAACAAATCTCACTAAAACGGCAATGTGATTAGAGATAATCATAATGCAGACTAATGACTACTTTCACAGCGGCAGAAGCTCAAGTACTCCGAACTTGAAAAATATGTATTATACGTATATTTTCTTTTATTAGATCTCTTCTTTTATGTCAAACACATTTGTTTTCTACATCAGTTATTTGCAGATTTTGCTTCTCCTATTCTGCAACGCTCTTATCGTATCACTGTGTTTTGTTTTGTTTTGTTTTGTTTTTTTTTTTCAATCTGTTACATAAGCAAGCAAACTGGCTACACTTAATCCCTATGGTCACATATCTGGTGACTTATTTATAATTCATGCTCTACTGATGTTTTTCCAAACCTGCAATGCTTTTTGAAAAGGTATCAAAGATATAATACCTTAATTATACACTTGTACTTATACTCCACAACAAGATTTATGAGCAACACGGATCCAGAAGTTCAAGACGCAGCGCCAGTTATTGTTGCCTTCGTCCTGAATTGTTTTAATATTTTTTACTCCAAAAACCAGGACATTATTCTAACTAAAATTGTTTCTTTTTTTTTTCTTTTTTTTTTTTTACTGGAATATTCTGGAAGAAATCTGTTGATTCTTACCACAAAGCCGTCACAGCACTGTCATTTCTAAGAGCCTAGGAAGATGACTGCAACGTAAAGGAAGAGAGTTGACTGAACTGACCTGTCATGCATATTGTTATTTCTAACTTTCTCTGTGAGTGATTATACAATTAATACATCTGAGATTCCAGCAATAACTGTCTTTAACGTATGTGTAAAGTGACGGACACGAGGCTCATTGCCAATGAAAGGCATGGCATCAGGAACCTGCTAATTGACAAATTACATCATCCAGCCACATTTAGCATCTTCTCACCTTGCCAATGAAAATAGTTGGCTCTGGCCTGCACCAGCTCCAAAGCTGGTCCTCAGTCCAGCTGGAGCTCCTGAGCAGATTTATATCTTGGTAAATCCAGATCAGTTTTGGCTCCGAGGTCAGACTGCGAAAGAAAGCATTCAAGTCATCCGCTGCACAAATGGCACTGACTGCCGGTAAAGGCACTGATGGAGGCAATAAAAACTTTATGGATGTTTCGACAGGCCATTGGCCAGTTGTCTCAATGGCTATACACTGGTTTAATTTCTGTGTTGGAGACTTTAAAATGAAAAGCTTGCTTAGATGGAAGAAAGTCCAAACAGTCGCTTTCACCTGAGTGCTTTTAGAAATGTGGACGGACCAGCACATGAACTCACATAACGTTCAGCTCACAGATACACACTGTAAGACAAATGTTCTGTGACTTCTGGTATTTAAAATTATAAACAACATACGGATAGTTTTTCATTAGAAAACTGATTCTGGATTTAAAATTAGGACACAAGATGAAAACATGATTATTTTCATTTGTTTCCATTTGCCGCCTTCATATATTATGAAATAATGGTCAGGTCCCTGGATAGCTACATCATCCGTGTATATATATTATATATGTATATATTTATTCTGCTTCACCTTCCATATGGTGGTCAAAATAAAAAAAATAAAAGCTGCATATAGCTGGATGAGCTTTTTTGCTGTGTGCTGAAGTGCTGTTCAGCTGAATTGTACAATTACACAGATTCACTGTAATATATATATATACACGCAAACACACACACACACACACACACACCACACACATATTTGACACTACTCGCATCATGCTGGCACTACTGCCTTTTTTCAAAATGCTATTTTCTACTTCTGCTTTTACTGTTGGTGCTTCTTTCCAGAGCACAAAAATTGGCTCCCAGCGGAGGGAAGATTGTACTCAGCCATCAGACACGTTCAGGTGCTTCATCCATCAGCAAAGTTAGTCGGTACGTATTTCAAGTCGTTCTCCATAAAGCAACTGGCTATAAAGCTGTCTGCATCAGTAAAGATTCATCATTGAGGTTACACAAAGAATTAGTGTCAACTTTAACTCTGAATTAACAAGACGCTTTCATTCTGCCTTGCATTAATAGATGACATTCTCTTACAGTATATTTTTCAGGCCTGCTGTGTGAGGATAATGCTATTGTAAATCTGTTGTGAGCTACTGCAGTGCTCTATTTATTAAATACTTGTTTCAGGGAGCATGACAGTAAAGCTGTTGAGACACCGTTCACAGATGACTGCTGATTAAATCCAGTTCAGTTTTTGTTATTTCTGAAAATGCCAAAAATAAGATTATGTTAATCAGATAGCTGTAACAGAATTATTGTCAATGTTTGCTGCTATGATTTCACAATTTCAGCCCCCTCTGTATGAAGTTTCCTCTTTTACTTGTTTCTTATAACTGCCATGTTTACTTGTTACCGTGAGTTGGAAGAGATCAGTGTTGCTGGCTGTGTATGCCAGTGATGTTCAGGCAGACTTTGCCAGAAGCGCTCTCAGATCCATTTTCATAACAAGCTGGCCGCCAGCTCGAATCCAGCCAAGAGCTGAAATCCCAAAGCCTGCTACGGATGTTGATGCATTTCTTAAAGTGAATACCACTGATAAAAGTCCTCTCACATCCAGATTACAAAAAGGATTAAAAAAACAAACAAACAATGAATTGAGTCTTGGGTATTTAAAGACCTAAGCCGTCTTTATATTTCTACGCCATCAGTCATCACATGGATTCACAGTGATTCTAGTTTATTAGAGTCCTGGGCTGCAGCTTTGGCATATATGTATACAAAAAAAGACAAAACCTAAAAGAACAAACAAACTGGCAGCTGTTTGTTTTGTTGCTTTGCCAAGTTTATCACCTTTGGCAATGCTGTTTGTGTAGCCAGAACAATCTTAATAGAACACACATTAGTTTGCAAATTCTCTGTAAATGCATCTGTTCCTCTGAAAAAGTAAAGACAGTGTGTTTATATTAACATCTGTTAGTTTCACACAGATTAATTTAGACTCGAGAGAAAAAGGTGACGGAACACAATGCCAGAGAGCGACAAATGAGCCACGGGTAAAGAGGTGGTGGTAACTATGACTATTCAATATTAGACTATGCTTTTCCAATGTATGTTAACAGTTATTTAACACTTATATAATGTCAATTTACTTTTTTTTTTTTTAATCTCAAATTAGTTTAAATTGCTTGAATTATATCTAAAGTCGGGGCCAGAATCCAGCTACTTAACTTCACACAAGGAATGAGACTGGGGAGAAACAGCTAGCCAAGACCTTCCCAAAGTATTTTCATGCGCCAGGAAATAGTCTGACAAATACTGTATCCCCAATAAAAGCACAACTCTAGCTAACTCCAGTCTTTGTGCTAAGCTAAATGTCTCCTCACAGAACTATTGATCCTCATATCTAGCAAGAGAGCTCTGAAGCATATGTCTCAGATTTTACTTTTTCTAAATGGTATGCTGAATCATACTTTACCGCTGCTCAGTGTCTCAGTAATGAGACAAGAAGCAGAAAAATATTTATAAATATGTATGATTGAAAATAGACGTTGCGCGGCTCCAGCTGACACCAGCACATTCTGCAGTCATGCAATGATACCATCTGCTTATGAGTTCAGACCGGCTGAGACAGAGAGAGAGAGAGGCCGAGAGACATCTTCCAATATGCAACACGCCACACTCTCTAATTCAGTCGACAACTATGTGAACAAATAAATGATGGCAGCACGCTCTGTCGTGCCAACTCTCACACTTACTGCCTTATTTTCTCAAATAATTGCACCTATTTGTTTTTTAACAAGACAATGAAAGCCCATTTTAAAAAGGTTGAGGTGAGGGTGCGAGGTGAGTCTATCTCATTCTACCGCCATCTCAAGGACGAGCTGATTGTCTCTGGCTAAAAGCTGCATCTCCATACAGAATGTCATCCCAGATGTCAGACAATTGTTGACAGATTATAACTGGAGGATTCATAAACAGACCGTTAGTGGATCAAGGGAATTGCCATATTGTTTTTGATGCACACCGCGCCAAAATGGCAGACTTGGGGCTCACAGGCTTGCTGCATATATAAATAACTGCACACCAAGGACACAGTGTCATTCATCTCACATGCTCTGAATCAATTCTGGCAGATGTCAACACGCTGGACACATAAATTGTTGTCACAATTATTGTATAGAATTGGCATAATTATTGTATTTGACATATTGACGTCCTAAGTGCTAAGTTAGAGTGACCTGCGCCTTAATCCACCTTCACATTTCCAGCACACATGAGAATGGCATCAATCTTCTCATCTGAATGTTGATAAGAAAGATAAGAAGCATTATACACACACACACATATATATAGAGTCAACCATATGTCCTTTAATTTCGTACTACGCTCTGTTTTTGCAATTTCAGGGTGCAGTTTGTGCTTTTTTGTGTGTTACAGGTTGAGTTTTACAAAGAAGGCAACAAGAACTGACACCTTGGGACAATAAAACTTTGAATTTGTGCATCTACTTGTTACATTTCTTGAAACTGTAAAAAATGTCCTCAGGTGAGTAAATCTCACCTTGCTCCTGACATTAGATGGGTTTAAAGCATTGTGTTACTTCTGATTCATTATAATATCTTTTCATTACAGCTGATGGCAAAAGAGACTTTATGGTGGAAATATCTCTGAAAAAAATCAACATGATTGTAATTTATTTTCAGCCATGTTGAGAGGCACTGTCATCTGGTGGCTGCTGTCATTACCAACCTGTGTGGGAACCTTGTTCCCAGCTCACTAATAAATGGTTCACTTAGAGCTGCCAACATGAACATGTTAGTTCATTAAGCACATCCAGCCCGCTGCTGGCGTTCTGACCAAATGTCAGCGCTGCTTTACGAGCCCGACCCATCACTGCCTCTTGAATATATTTCAGGAGGAAGTCACAGCTCACACCTTGTCATTTTCTGAGTAGTGGTCATAATGAATGGTGCCGTCTGCCACTCTACATATGGTACGCGGTGATTAACACTCAGGATTGATAGGCGCAATATAGGCATCTCTCTGTTCAAATAAATGTTCATAAATGTCTTCTTTCCCCATTCGTTTGTTCCCCTGTGATTTACAAAACAATTAATAGATAGCCTTGTCACCCGAGAGCATCTTGAGTGTCTCTAACATGTTCAACTTAAACAGCTTGCAGACCAAACGAATCTGTCTGGACGATCCGTTTCTCATCTCCTTTCATGGAAATGCATTTCATAAATCCAACAGACTCCTTTCAACCAAACATGGAACTCTGATTCTGGCATATATTTAATTCATTTGCTCCATGACATGGGCCCCACACAGCCAGACAACATGCTATTTATCTCTCTCAACATCGCTTGATCAAAGATATTGGGAACACAAAGACACAGTAAAGTGGTTCAGGATCTAGGCGAGTACCCAGAAATGTTCAATCATGCAAAGCAGTGCGTTTCCCCCAGCCAGGGACAGCTACCTGAGCAAACTGAGCTCTGTTTAGACAGCTGCTTGATGAGCCAGAATAGAAAGAGAGAGCTTATGATCACCCAAGTCTAAAAGGGCCTCCTCACCAGCACAGCACTTGTGATGAAACGGTGTGCAAAGTCAGAGTCCTTGATGTGTTTTGATGATTTTCATGTAGTTTCCCCTGCGACAGCAAGCTGGGATCTGAGCCAGGTGACAGAAGGTGAGGATGTATAGCTTGGGTTGCAGCTTTTAGTAAGTTGGGAGACACTATATAGCCCTGATCTTAGCTCTCTTTTGCACAAAAGCCTGCCACCAGCTCATTAAAGCTATTTTTGGAGGGATGATGACTTCTAGCATGTTGTGTTGCAGTGTGCGTTTGGATAAATTCAGCAGCCAGTGAAGTGGGCTAACTATGGTTTCCACTGATGAAGCCATTTGGTACATAAAACAGAAATGATTTTACTGCTGACTTAATAAACTGTTTTTTGTGTGTGTGTGGTTTGTAACAGTGCAGGAAAGGTTTTAGAAGATGTAGAAGTCCTTGGAACATTTGTAGCAGGATTGCAAAGCTCAATTTAATAAAACCACAATAAATACCACCAAACCCCCCCTCAAAAAAAAAAAAAAAAAAAAAAGCTGACATTCATTATTGTGATTTTAAAGTGTTTGGGCTCAAGGTCTAAATTTGCCTCAAGTTTCTCTTAATGAAAATGGAAACAATTCGGTCTGAATAATGTCTTAAAACAATCAGCAGAATCTGAAATCTTTCTTGCTGAAAGTGTTTTCATGCATAATGAAATACAAGTTGCTAAATACATCTCCTCATTCATAATACAAAAAGCTATTATTAATAACTGAGATTTTACAGATCAAAAAGGTAGGAAAGAACTCATTGTGTTTTCTGACTAATGGCAAAATATGCGACGAATGTACACGACGTATATATTACACCATGTCTTAACAGGATTAAGTCTATTCAGTAATTTCTGCCATGCTCTCTATAGTGTGCAGAATACTTCTCTGAGACAGATTCAAATAAAAGCAGCCAGTATACACTTTAAATTTATGTTCAATAAGGACTGCTGTTATGATGTTTTGTTGTTGTTGGGTTGTTTTGTTTATTTATTTATTTTTATTGAACTTCTATCCTCCTGGGTAAAATATTCTAAGTGTACTCAAAAAGCCTTTTTTTGCGCCAGATATGACTCACGTTGACTTACTTTCTGTGTATGTGAAGTACTTTTACATAAACTGCCACTCATGATTTGTGAAATATGCAGCAGACTCTTACTGAACGTTTTAGAGTAAGTTTCATTCATTTCTAAAGTAGACATGATACAACACAAGAGCTCCAAATTAAACTCCTAAAGCCGACGGTAAGTACATGTTTAGTAGGACATTTGTTCTGCACGTTGTTTCTAGATTATCATTATTCTTACGTATATTCTTAAGTATGCACCATGCCAGGGGTGAAAACGAACCTCACTCGCACCATCAGCAGTTGTTTACTACAAATGGATTCTTTTATATTCTCCAAGCTCTTCTATCTCATTCACTGCGATGTGTTACAGCTTTGATTTTGTTTCATACCGTTTCATACTGTTTCACAATGTAAACTAAATTTGAGTTATTATTTCAGGTGAGCTGTGCCAATCATGGATGTTGAAAAGTCCATTCAGCTTAGAAACGACATTGAAGATTGCTGTAAAAGATGAAAGCACCACAGGTGCCTCTGCTCGGTTTCTTAGCTTTTTTCACCCCAGAGTTCACATCCTCCTGAGTTACGCTGTAAAATACTGTGTCAGCTGTCAACATTCAGAGTCACGGGTGTCCCCAATGGAGGCTTTTCTGTTTTGCCTGGATTGTATTTCTTTTCATGGACAAAGAAACAGTACACAGTTGTTGGACTCAACCTGGATAACAAAAGGTAAATACAAGCCACTGTTGCTCAGAGGACAAGGGGGTCCATTTCGCCCACACAAAAACAGTTGCATATTGATTGTGCAGCTGATTGTCAGTCAAGGTCATGTTTGATTAATTTTGCCCCTGGGTGCTTTAATGAAGAGAAGATGGCACGAGTCTGTACTTTGTCTAAAAATCTCTTTGGAGCCAAACAAGTGAAATTAGTCAGACTTGTCACACCCTGCAAACATTCAGGGTCTTTTATGGAGACTGAAGGTCAACAACTAGCAGGTACTAACACTGTAGGTAGCTGTGACTTCTGCGACTCTGCTACATTCATTGTCCCAGCGAATGTAGGAGGAAGATGCAAGGAGCACATTTGCTGCTATTATTTTAAACATGACGACACATGTTGTATGTAGTAAAAAAAAAAAAAGAAAAGAAAGAAAAACATTCATGTGTAATTTAGTATCAAATCAATAAAGTTACGTGATGAATTATTTGATACGTTTAATAATCTATGAAAAAGAGGAATTATTGAACAATGAACTCATTGGATTTTGCGGCGTCAATAAATAGTTGAAATTGTTTCCAAAAACAATATATAACAACTGTTAAGCTAAACAACAACAATTCAACAAAGAGGGGGAAATGGAAGAGGAAGTTATGAAGGAAGTTTCCCTTCTATCTGACTGATTATCTGTCTTCTCAGTTCTGCTTGAGTATTTCATTTTTCTCTCTCTCTCTCATTTTAGATTGTAGTTGTGAATACATTTTTTAATTCCAATTCATTTATGATGTTAATCATGAACTTTTCAGCGATACGCTCAACTTCACTGGTTTGTTATGTCGCATTATATTTTCATAAAACCCCTTTTGAGCTATAACTAGTATTTATTGAGGATATGTTGCATTTTTCACGTGCATTACCTGCAACCAATTGATATAATCATAAAAATCTTATCAAATTTACGTAGTTTTTCTCTTTTAGATTTTTTTTTTTTTTTTATTAAAGTTTATTTGCTCTTGCTCACTTTTTTTCTTCCACAAACATGTTTACTTTAAACCCCATTAAACTTTCTGTTCCAAATAAAGTGATTACTTTTTTTTTTTGAGGGGGGGGTTCAACACAAAAGTTATCACGAACCTGGTCCCAATAACAAAATACTCCACTAAATAAAGTCTGTGACCAACAAAAATTTACTGGCATGTTTTATTCAAACAAATGAACACAACTTTTTTGTTTTTGAAGCCCAAAGAAAATGGAACATTTCTAGTTGGTGGTAAATATGGAAAATAGTGTTTTATCTTAATAAAACGGGGGCAGTCCTCGTTTCCTTTTAACTGCAGTAACTGCAGCTGTAGGGTAGCGTCATAAACTAGGATGAAGGTTGGTTTACTGAGATGCGCTTTGTCTCAGTGCAGTGTAAATCCATATGAGACTCCTATTATAGGAAGTAATCTTATCACACTGCAATATGTATAAGGCAGAGGGAAACACTACTGTTCTCTCTCAGTCTGTTGTGTTCTGCTCCACCACGCAAGCAAAGAATTAGTTTCTCATTCCAGTCCTGACTCGTGACCAGTGCAACTTCGCCGGTAACTTTGCCAATTAAAAACTGCCAGGCAGGAAGCCGAGCTTTTCACAAATACCTGGTCACCGCTGAGCACCCTAAAGCTTTTGTAAAGCAACACAGCAACATGCATTTTGTTGGCTCAGACTCTCTACAAATTAAATATTGGCTTCATTCCACAATAACCATGACTACAAAAGTATAATTGATTCAGATATCCCAGTTCCATGAAATTGCAAAGGGACAAAATGGTAGCAGTTTCCCAACTTGGAAGCGAAGTCTGATTATTTGTCCATTGCTTAATCAATTTTTTGATAGACGTTTTCCAAAAAATAAACCATGAAAACTATTTTGCTTTATTTTTTTCACCAAGTAACTGCAGGTTAAAATGCGGGCTTATAGCCTATATAAAAAAAATGACAACAATAATAATTATTATAACTAATATATTAAGTTTCAGGGGGTTTAAGGTAACTACGATCCTGATACAGTTGTCATCACTAAAGCCCTACACAGCCATAGTTCAAATGTTGCTGAAGTATTCTGCATCAGTTTCTGCTGCTTTAGTTTCTTTGTTAAAATGCCCGGAGTGTCACCTCAGTAATCTGCTGACCTCACCCTATCAGCGTGGTAACCCATGGGCCCATATTACTGCTTTGTTTCATTTACTGAATTGAATAAGATGCAAGTTCTTACAAAGCCACTCTGGCATTGTCTAATTAACACTTTACGCAGTCCTTTGTTTTTGACACACTTTCCTACGAAGGGGAAGAAAATGTTCATACTCTTTTTGTTAAAAAAAAAAAAAAAAAGTCTACTGTGTGATTTTATGTGAGTGTCATCACGTTATTTTAAAAACCCAATTTTGCAAGTATGCTATTTGATTTGATTTTCTTCTACAAAATAAATGCTGTTGCTAAGGGCCAACCCCATATGCACTGTGATTAATTAAAAATATGGAGCCTACCATACTGTCTACGTCCCAGAGGTGTTGACAATAATACTGTAGATCAAAGTGTAGAAATTATAAACGCAAAAGAATACCTTTTTGTGAAGTCTCTGGTTCCAATCTGAACACGTGGGGGGCATGCCACAGCTAAGACATCAAACTACAGACAATTATGTGGCTTGTGGAAAACTGCAATTCCCCAGGTAGTGAGTGCTGCTGGAGACCTGGTGAAAATGAAAAATGCATGTCAGCAGTGAAAAGTCCCATCTCCCTGCAGGGCGTTGAAGCTATGAGCCACGAGAAAGAGATTAACCAATAAACGTGTGAGAGTGAGGTTAGCTCCCCGTTCTCCCCAACTCTCCCTCTCAAAACGATAATTCCCAGAGTGATTCATATTTTAATAAATGTTCGTAGACAGGTGTGATTTAATGGGGCAAATAATTTTTGTCAACTTGAAGGTTCCAAAGAACAGTTGGCTCACACAATGAAAACTCCAAGAACAAAACAACGAAGCTGAAAAACTGACTCATTGAAAGAAAAACGCCGTCGTTTTATCATATTGCTCTTTTTGTCATTGGAACAAAGCTGTAAAAGGTGCAGTATTTCTCTCCTGTGTTGATGCATTAGGCATAATTTCAAACTGTTTACAGCGATGACATGAAATTCAAGCGTCTACACTGGCTGCAGAAATCGTAAACCAAAAGAAGACATCGGGTTCATTCTTCATTTAAACGTTGGCTTCAAATGGGAATGGGTTCTGTGAGACAAAATGCTCTTTTCGTGATCTTTTATCTGGCTCGAGCCAACATAGATGCAGCCCTTTGGGAGGGCATCAGCATGGAAAATACAGGAAGGGGGAAATGTATTTATCCATCAATCACAAAGGAGCAATCTGGTGGACTGCTCCGAGCCCTCGTTCATCAATCTATCAATGTCAAAGAGGGAATCTGGAGGATTACTCTTAACTCTGGTTCCACCCAGCCTCATCTTTTGGATTCTTATCACCGGTCTGTTCAGACCACTAACTCTGTGTCAGCTCAGGAAGCATCAACAGGCTCCAGTGCTCTGTCTCCATCCACACCTCCTGCAGGGAAAAAGGACAGGCACTCAGCTGGTTGATTGTCAGGGTCATTATGCCCCCCCCCCCCTCCAAACCCACCACCCTACAGTCCCTGTTTCCACAATTCCCTCCATTAACAAGAGGGGGGTTTGTTTTCCATTTCTCCTCTGATGTGTCACACTCTGCTGCAGATTTGTTTTTAACATGTCTGAAAGAATCCACTTAACCCCCCCCCCAGACTGACAGCAGACATTTAACCCAGACGCGACACTCACATTCTTGCCTGTTTTATTCAACAACAAGCAATTACAGAGAAGCAGCCATCAGTATGTGTTGTAAATATTATATTGCACAGCCAAGAGACAAAGATCATAAACTAAATTATAGATTTATCTTTAAATTGTAATTGAGGAAAAATAATTATTTGCTTATAAGTGTGTTCTAGAAATTGTCCACACACGAACCAAGCCACGTGACCTTTTCTGGCTCTGACTGATGCAGTGCAACCAAAATGGGTTTTGCTATTTAAAGGGAATTGTAGCCCTTCCTGCAATCTTGGATGTACAATAATGTCCTCACAAGCAATAAAGGGAGAGTATTGCAAACGCAGTTGTGGTTAAATACGGACAAAATGAGATGCATGGATAATACAGCAATATGATCTCATTAGATTTTGTCTTCAAAACTTTAATAACCCATGGGAAAAATAATAGTGGCGAGAAAGATGCGGTTGGCCAAAGTCCACAGTGTAAGGAGCTCAAACAGATCATCAGTTTGAGCCACAGCAGTGCAAAGAAGAAGGGCAAAGAAAACGTGGATACGTGCCGCAGTGATTAAGACCTGATTTACCAAAGCAAGCAGGAGCAGCAACCAACTCTCCACTTTCACAGGTTGTGTCCAACATAAAGTGTAACAGGAAGCGACAGAACGGCTCCAGGCGGAGCTGTGATAGAGCAGATGAGTTTTGTGAGCAAAGTTAATCACATAGGCAGGAGCTCAAACATCTGTCAGGTTAATGAAACAACGCCTAGGGGATTAATGGGTAGTTTACATACAGCTGCAGGTACTTTACTACCACTTTTACAATTAGCGGGGTGGTTACATCTCCTGGCCAAATTTTTGTTTTGGATGGAGGACTTGATGATAAAAGCACTGCGGGTGTTTTGGTGTGTTTTTAATAAAATAATACATTTTTTAATTTAAGAGACAAATATCACGCTGCATCAAAACCACCAGGTTGTACATAAATTAGACAAAGTGCCGATGGGAGTGTAACTGATGCTTCCATCTGGCGATACGATCAATACTGAACATCACCAAGAGACAGTAATGGACACTGGTGGATCTCCAGATTTAGAACAATGGAACAGTGCCAACAGGTACATCCGCCACAGTTCACTTTCTCCTGCTTCTCCTGACATGCTTTTCAGATCAAAAACGGCCATCAAAGTAAGACGGCACCATGCTGCTTTGGTTCAACGCTACCATCAGGATGAAACCAAATGTAGATGGTAACCATGAGTCGTGCGTCCTGCGACAACAGAGTTCTCTCAAATTCACCTCTGCAGTCATCTGTCAAGATGGCTTCTTGATCAAATGTCAGTCTCGTGAGTCATATGAGAACTCAGAGGAAAATGAATTAGTTAAAAGTCTAAAAATACTTTTCCCGACTGGCCATGTGACATATCAAAAAAAAAAAAAAAAAAAAAGAAGTTTTTTTTTATTATGCGTTATTTTTCTGGATTCCATCTTCAGTCTGTGGTTGGCAGAAAGAAGCAATGTTTTTCGTGGTAAAACAGTTTTTGTCCTGCTTCCTTTGCCAGCAAAGTAAACATCCAGGCAGAGTGTGTTTAATACATCCCAGTGGGACTCTGAGGTGGAGGGTGAACTCGGAATATGGGGAATGCACTCGTGGATGACATTTGAGTGATTCTGCAGAGTAAAGGAATGAAATGTCACCCCCTTTGTCATTATGTTCAAATACACCAGTTTCTGACAGTGGAGCATTTAAGAGAAAATAAATCACTGTTTTTGTTCCAAGACTCAATTCATGCACCACCACTTCCACTGCCATGGATGTTGTTCCCAAGCTGCTCATTGGGCACCACTTCACAACTGCTTCGACTTTATTACCTTTATTTTTTTTTTGACTGTGGCAGCGAGCATGATACACTGAGGATCAAGGCGGTTCAGTTAATTTGACAAGAATCCACCAAAGACCCAAAGTAATCTGCTCCTCCTCCCACTGTTAACACTAATACTCCATCATGACAACACAGCCTTTTACGAAATCTGAAATCAGGAACAAGACAGTTAAACGAAAATTGTGATTTTTTTTTTTTTTTTTTTTTTTAAATGGCTCCTGTGTGAGGTGTGCAAGTATGCGTTATGCAATCCTTAAAAATAAATATCAAACAAAACATGCACAAACCCCCCAAATTAACCAGAACTGCTAATAAGGCATATTAAATAACAAATCAAACTGCAGCACACTTGGCCCCCAGGGCGAAATTATATTAGGAAGAGGACAAAGAGGAACATCAGGCTTTGAATAGAAATGCACAATGGTGTCAATGCTGAGAATTCAATACCACTGACAAACGACCTATTGATTTATTTTCATGCACTTTCACATCATAACGCAACAATTAGATTTTGTAACTCTAACTTCCCTGCGTTGTATCCTTTGTTCAGTTTTACATTTTGATTAATAGATGCAGTGCAAATGTTATGTTTGCAGCATTTACGAGCTGCAGGTTGCAACAAAAGCCTCACTCCAGCCACGCTGCACATCCCTGCATGTCAGCCTCATGAAACAAAGGTTGCACTTCGGACTTGGATTGAATTTCTTGCTCTTTCAGATAATGCACGATCCCCTGAACACCTCTTGCCCATGTAATGAGCAGAGGAAGAGAACGACTCGCACGAGGAAAGCAAGCAAGTTCATGACTAATGATTGTAAATCCATTCTGAGGCGATAAACACTGTTCTAGTCAACTGCCTGCCCACAGTCTAAGAAAGTGCCAGCTTTGTCAAATGTAGTCATGCTTTACCAAATATTAAACATCAAGGCTCTTTTGCTGACAGCAGCCCAGCTGCTCACTGTTATCCAGTTGCCTTATTATACTGAATAAATCCTCTCCATGTCAAGCACCATGTCTGGATTTTAAGACCTAATTTAATTCCATCTATATGCAGCTCTGGTGCAAACCATGTGTTTGTGCTCTGACGTAAAAAGCACAGGACAGTGATGAAGTGTGGTCGAAAAGTATGCCAAGAGATTATTTTATTATTATTTTTAACTCTTGACTGCACCGTCTGGGACATCAAAATAGATTTAAAATATCAATCATTAAATTACAGGATGGTTGCCACCCCATCATTTGACATTATTTTGGCCCCCTGGAAACACATTTGTACTTATATAATTCAAAGCCTGCTCGTTGGGGCCTCTAATTGGATCTAAAGTTAGTAATCAAATAAAAGTCATAGTAGAGAGAGATAAGGGCTAGAAACTGTACCTCCTAAAGAACAAAGATTAGAGAAGTAGTCTGTTATTCACATCAAAGCAGCACAAAAGGTCCTCAACTTTCAGACAGCCACCATTTTTCACAAATTATTGGGCAGGCAGTTTGAGATAAGAGAAAGGAAATATCTCCTGACCACGGACGCTTTGAATAAATTGCATTGTGCACTATGAGGCAATATTCCAAGGCAGCATAATACAACTGTGGAAATTATTTATTTCTATCCATCCTCCTGCCACCATTCATCCATACTCCTGCCAGCAAATACAATGACATTGTTTCTGAGACAGCTGGGAAATGTTCTAGTCATCACCCCTAAAACTGCTTCCCTGCCAAAACACTGTGCAGTGAGACTGAGTATAAGCCATCTGAGTCCAGACCAGAGTGAAAACAAAGACAGACAATAAACCAAGAGACTACTTTTAACACATGGCTTAAACAGCAGAGTGATACGGCCTCACCAATATTAATAAGGAATTTTATCAGGGAGGAACAGTGATGCTGAGATTAAAATAACGTTGCTTAAAGGTTCATTTAAATCCTACTGTGTTTAAAGTTGACTTTATTAAAAGATTACTGATGAAGGTTTAGTAATTTCCATACAAGAAACGGACTCAATTGAAGATCGAATCATAGCATGGAACCCTTCCTCCCCCATCCAAAGCTTTATCCACAATAGAAAAGCCAAACATTTATTTCCGTATGCTAAAAAATATATCTATATATATATAAAAAATCCCCCTGCAAAAAAAAAAGAAAAAAGAAATCAGGGGTCTTGAAAGATAGAGTCCAGATCCGTCATTCCAGCCAAATCCTGCGATGCATTTGCTGCTTCTCGTGCTGCAGTGGATCCTGCAGAGTTTTCCTGCAACCTCTGTGGCGTCTCCATCTCTCGCTTTATGTCCTTGCCGCCGCTCAAAACTCTTTGGCTCTCTATGAAATACTGGTTGGGGTGGTTGAGGGAAAAGTTGGATTCCTCAATCTGTTCAGAAAGGAAAGAAGTGAGGAGAGTTTGGTCAAGAGGAAAGAGCTCTTCAGTTAAGTAGGAGGTTGGTGGCAGACTGACCTGATACATGTCACATTTTACAAGAGGACCAAATATCATCTGCTTCAGTGGGCAAGCTGTTGAATGGTTTTCTAACTGACCAACTATTTCCTAAGTAATAATAATGAAATCTTTCACTGGGACATTAGAGAGCTAGCTCACAAGCTGCTCCATCAGAGAAATTTCCTTTAATGACATAAAATGACCTTTACTTTTGAAATCATTGTTTAATAGGGAGTGATCAAATGAAAACCTTTACATAATGAGGACTTAAGGTTTAATATCTACTGTAACAGACCTGTTAAAAAAAGCAAAGCAAAAAAAACAACAACACACATTTCACTTAAGATAGTCGACCTGTTTGACTAAAGTGAAGGAAAAAATTCTGCAGGAGATTTTGGTCAACACACAACACACATGTTCGTGTTGGATGCAGAAAAAATCTGTTAAAACCAGTTAATTAAAGATGTGTTTATACATAATCCTGAACCTGTCAGGGTCTCAACGTTAGGCTGTGGAAAATATTTCAACGCTATTATACAGGGCGTTTGTCAGCGACAGTACAGAAACTGACTGAAATGACAAAAACATCTGATCCAATATCAAAGCTATAACAGAAAAATTACTCACCTCGTGCTATTTTTTTGTGTAAAGTGACTGTTTGAAGGACAATTCTAATCACAGCTTGGACACACATCTAGCTTACTAAAGGTAAAACGTTTCCTCCAAAAATGAACTTTAAGAGGTCTGAGAATACAAAATAGCACTTAGACATCATATATCAAGTTGTGTAAATGTAGTAAGCAGAATGAGCGGAAAACCAGAGCATGTGTTTAACCTCTAAACATAATGTGCCAAACTTACATGAACGAAATTTGCAGTCACAAGCAAATAAATTGCAAGTCTAAGACCTTGTTTGTTTGTTTTCCACACACTGCTCTTCTCTGAAACCAAGACTCTGAGTCTGACAGAAAGGGATGATGACTCAGGCATCCAAACGTAAACAGATTAAAGTAAGTAACTATCCACTAGGGGCAAAACAGATCTGAACGCTATAATAAACCTTTAAAAAAAAATTAAGTGGCTATGACAGCCAGTTAATGATGTATGTGATGACAGTTCTGGGTCTTTCTCCGGATCGCATGCAAAGACCCTACACCTGCCTCCAACACAGGTACTCCCCGCAACAAATCAAATCTACACTTACATTGTGTGTCAGCTCAAAGTACTTCTGGCATGCCAACTGATAGTGCATTCCTTTAACCAGCTCCAGGATCTGCAACAATAAGCAGAGGATAGAAAAGAGAACATGAAAAACATTGACGTAGAAAAAAAATTCAACAGAATTTCAGCTTATGACATTGAGATACCAGTACAGGACATTTATGTAAGGTAGGGCCAAGATTTAGCGATTTTGCACCTTTATAATCAAAATTATTTTAATTGGCTTTCGATCAACTACCTACACAAGCATCCCTCATAAATCATTGAGACAGAAGTGAGCACATCCTTCAAGAAATCTTTGCAAATGTAATCAAAACAGATCACTTTAAATATTCATGCCCAGAGTCAAGTCTTTGTAGATTGCAGGAAATGTTACCAACAATTAAAGCTTCAACTCATCTCGTAGATCAAGTTGTTCTTTTTTTTTTTTTTAATTCCTTCCTAGTTTTATTGAAAAGAAGATAGGGGGGCAGCTTGATGCCCAGACTTGGCTGGGTCACATAAGGGCTCTCAGATTCTTGTACCAATGCCACCGTAACATTGGTGGAACTACACACTCAGATTGATATGCCAAAATAAATAAAATAAATCCAAGGTCTTCAGCCTCAGCTAAAAGAGAGCCTCTTCTGTGGAATCTGCCTGTGTTTAGCTCCTTCATTATTCTCTATATTCCTGAAGGCTGCCTCCAGCATGATACTGCCACTAGCACCCTAAAACACTCTGGATAGTATTAGATCTGCGAGAGTGGAAATAAAAGCAAACACTGGCTGTGCTCTGAGTTTCTTTCCCCAATTTTCTCTTTTGCAAAAGAGAAAATATCAAACTTGAGTACGCGAGTACTTAACTTTGTATTTGTGAGCTTTACTCAGGAATGTTCTGCAGGGATTTGAGTAAAAAAAGAACATGTTTTACGTTACAAGTCTTTTAGAAGTGAACTGTTGGAGTAAACTGTTTTGGACGGACATCCACAGATGAATCCTCATGACTCTGGTTATCCTGACTTTTCAGCAAGGTTTTTATATATGCAGTGAATTTCCTCTGGCATCATTGTGAGTTAGATAATGTGGATTTGAATGATTTACTTGATAATGACCTGCCATGAAATTATGTCTCAGTGATCTATTAACTTTTCCTCTAGCGCCATCATCAGGTTATTTTTTTAAATTGACCTTGTTTACCCAAGTAGCTGCAAAAAAATAAAAATAATCAAGCACCAGTTGGAATCTACCCTCGGCACTTATAGTGGCTTCTGCATGAACTACTCTCAGTGTGTTTATTTTCTACACTGTAGATGAACAGTTAACTGAACCAAGACCACATCTAAGCTCAGCTGGCCCCTGCCAGAATTTGTGGGTGTGGTGAGTAGTCCTAACATTTTCTTCTTTCCAAATGAACTTGACAGATTATATAAACCCAATGAAAAGAAAAAAATTAATGCACCATCCATTAATGAGACCAGGGGAGAAATATCGAGCAAGAACATGTTGGCTGTTTGAAGGACCTACTAAGGACAGTGTCACACCCACCTGTTCGATCCCACTGGGAGACACTTTGTAGAACTGAAGCTTCTGCTTCAGCAGCTCTGGGTCACTGTGACGAAATGGACATCCTAAAAACAACATAAGAATTGAATAAAATGTTCAATAATAAGCATAATGAAACTGTATATCATGAGATTTTGGTGCTGATTTTCAAGATGAACATCCGCCGTCTGTTTTGTTACAATTTTCAGGCCAAGTTTTAACTAAAAAGCCTTAGCATTAGAGTTGAGTGGCTCATCACATGGATAATGCCTTCTTGCAACAGTCATCAGCTCACCGTGATGGTCTCCTTGGCTGGGTGGGTTTGACAAAATCACCTTCATGCAACTGTAGGGGGTGTAGTCTGTTCGCTTGCCTTCTTTGCCAAACATGTGGCGGATGCTGTAGGCATATGCTTTGTCAAACTACAGAGAAAGTGAGAGTGAAGAAGACAAGAGGCAAGAGAGGAGGAGAGGGCATTAGTGAGGATGAAAGTGTAAGAGGGACAAGGTCGGGGTGAAAAGAGACATTGTCATACATCATGTCAGTTTTGACAAGGTGTTTTCCTCAATGAAATATAGCGCTATTAGTGAGAGCCTGCTGTAGAGGTGTCCAGATAGCTGAATTATGGATACCTTAATAGGGCTATCTTTCCTTTTCACTGATTTTGCCCCCTGTCCTGTTGAGCTCTTTAATACACAGCGTGGAGTATACTTTAAATAAAAGACTGGGAATCCTGTAACAATGCATGTATTATGTATTCAATGCAATGTGTTATGTTGTGGTATAAATATGAAGTTTAATTTACTATTCTATTCATTAAGGTATTCTTTAAATGCAGAAAATCCATATTAACGAGGGTTTGTGTCATATAGAGCTACAGCTGGTCAACTGGAGTTTTCTTTCATTACATTTTTATCAAAGTTAGTCTATAAAAAAATAAAGCAGCGCACAGTCGGTGTGCCTTGTCAGAGGTCAGTGACTTATTTCAGCTACCCTAAAAAGAGAGTTTCCATTTAATTTTTCCACTGGAAAACACTGGACAGGAGGAGAGAACACTTGTTCACTTTTATAAATCAGTGCTTACTCGTTGATGTTTCGGCATGAACAATATTTTAACAAGTCAGCCATAAGCTTTTGCTATCAAGTGAGTATCTGCATTGCTGCTGATTGGATAAAACGAGTAAGTTAAGGAAATCTCAAAATTTTTGACTTTTTGGAATTGATATAAGCAAAAGTATCAATAGTTGCAGCCGTAGGTTAGTGTATGATCTTCATAGCATTTACAGCTCAACAGGCTAACATATAGATTATACAAATATTTACATTACATTTCTTTTGGCTGATTTTCATATATTTTATCTATGGCACAGGGTTTTATATTCAAACAAACTGACATCTGATTCAATATCAAAAAAAAAAAATCTTTCTATGATCTCCAGAAAATCAAAACATCAAAGTGAAGGACACAAGTGAATTGCATCTATAAACTTTAAAGTGCAAAACCTCTGCAGAACTTCACACCATTTTCTGTCCAGGTTTTTTTTTTTTTTCTTAACCCCCCAAAAAAAGAAACTTTTTTTTTTTTTTTGATGTGGGTCATTCCACACAATCTCGACAGTGAACTCCTTTTATGAGCACCATAGTTCTGCACCACCATTAAAAATGAATTACAAGGACCCTGCCTCCAAAAACCAAACAGTAAAATACACAGTGTGCTTCAACAGTGGCAGAACACAATCACCATGACTGCACCCATCATAACGCATTAACGTTGCAATAAAACCCCTGAGCTTGCTAATGTGACAACCTGCAATAGCAATTTAAAAACGCATAAAATGTTCCTTAAGTACAATAAATCAAATATTAATTACGTAGAGCTTCTAAGGATTCAAGAGGCTGTTTCCAGATTTAAGACCCCTCTACTCTATTAAAATGAATTCTGGAACTCCAGTGGCACTAAAATGTGTTTAATATGCATTATATGAAATAATTAGGACATAAAAAGATCTATGTGATCAAAAAAGTGATACACTTAGAGATGATATGGCATTGAACTTCAGCTTCTTCCAGCAAAGAGTGAGGCAGTCTAATTAAAGAAAAAGCTTTATATGAACAACAAAACTGAACTTCACACAAATTGAGATTAACTGTAAATGGGTCTAAAAATAAAAAATAATGTCACTGCAGAGACCAGTTTGTTTTCGACACAACATTCAAATTCTCCTCCACATAGAGATGCTGTAAAGTGCAGTTCTGTTTTCAGCTTCTCATCAAATTGAATGCAACTTCTTTAAAACACTGTTTTCAGTTGTTCTCCTAATCACCAAATGTGACCCTACGCTTTAGGTAATCCTGGACATTTTCTCATACAGCTGACCTCAAAAATGACAGAGTTGAGAAAATAAAATGAGAGAGTCTGAACACAATCACAAAAGATGCATTAAAGGAGCTGAGCCATAGCTCTTCTAGTGCACATCTTGGCTCGTGGGGCTACATCACTGCAACATCCCCCTACACTCTAGGACACATTCACAAAAACCTGCGGCAATGGAGACAGAGAAATAGGACACAATCAAAGGGATTATGTACGTGTGTGTGTGTCTGTGTGTGTGTGTGTGTGTGTAAACTTGGCATGGCCTCTTAAGCGTCCACAGTGACTGATGTCTCTGTAGTGCCAATCCCTCTTATATGTAATACCATTAAAATACTTTTTAATCTGCACTACACTCCTTTTCACATCCTGAAAACAATAAAGAGTAGAAGGACTATAAAATACTAGAGGTGTACACGAGTTAAGGTGTTTGTTTGTGAACAGAAAAGAAACTGGCAGATATTTCATTGATGTAGAACCTTATAGTAGAGCCCTAACCCTTACAAATAAATTATAGTTGCTATAATTAAAACTGGAATAAACTATGCATCTGAATTCTCCATGAAAACAAATGCGACTCAAGGTCTAGAGAATTTCTCCTCGTTTTAGTGCTGAAGTTCATTTTCAACTGCTTGTATCAGATAACAATGTACGAATCGATATTAAGGTTATTTTAGGATTTGGATTTTTATTTATTTAAATCAGAGTTAACTTTCAAAATAAAAAAAATAAAAAAAAATCAAAACAAAAAGGATCATCTCGCCTTGATCAGACTCCTCAAAGGTAAGGCAGGTCCATAGAAAGGGAGGAGCTGGGGGCTACTTTAAAATGCACTGACTATACCAGTGATTAAAATAACATGGTTTACATTTGCAAGCAAACTTTAGCAGCAGTTAATATGAAGTGTCATCTAATGAATCTCCTCGATGGTCGGAAAAGACCCCAGAGGGAACCAACATATAATGTGAAAAATGGTGTCAGTCAGTGGAAAATTAATTAGCCTGAAGTTAACACCTGTAAAACAAGCATTTCGGAGCAGTCCTACCCTGAGGCTAAACAACACGCTAAAACCTGCTACAAATAGACACTCCTCTAAATGAATTGGCTGACTTCCGTGGCAAGAAAAATGGCTAGATCAAGTTGATTTCATCAATTTTCCTCTCTCCCTCTAGTCTAATATTACACTGCCTCTTCCTCCAGGCCTCCCTTTCGGCATCGCTGCCTCCCATCTTTTTCTCCGTGCCAGTCGCATACTAATGAGCAAGCTTTGTGCAGCCTGCCACAAAGTGCAGTCCCTGACACAACACATACATCACTGTGAGAGCTGCGATCTGGTCAGCACTACTCTGCTGCATCTGCCGTAGAACAAGAGCTGGACTTTATGCAGAAGCCATCCCATTATCTCTGGGAGCTTGTACGTGCCACCTCTGAGACAGGGCACCAAAGAGGGATATAACACGAATCCAGTCGACTGTGGTTGCCCAGAGGCTTTTACCGAGAGCCAATAACGGACAGAAGGACAGGAGAGAGTGAAAGCAGGACAGATGATACATTTTTCAATGCCTCAGACTATATTTTTTTTCCTTTTAAATGTGGGCCCACGAAAGTATGCGCTTTAGGGGGTGAAGAAGCACCTGTGGTTGACTTTTTGTCTCAGATTGGTTTGGAATTAGAGTACTTCATTCACTCAAGTAGAGGTATTTGTTGCAGACAACAACCAACCATTAACCCGGATACTGACTATTAGTTGTTGTTAGGCAAAGAAGAAGTACTTAAATGTTTCCAAAACTAAATTTTTTACTTTTAAGTACGATTGAAATTGTAAAGTTTCAGACACAATTTAGCTTTTTGTGCCTTTACTGTTTTCATTTGCCAGTGACATACACAGCTCTGCAATTGGTGCTTAACATTAGACTTATCTATTCCTATTGCTTGGATTTGTTCTTATTCAAACGTCACGTTTAGGATTTTAGCCACAACAATGTTTTGGTGTCTTCACACTGTATGAAATTACAAAATAACACATCGAACTTGAACCAGCTGCATGCTAGTGTCACTTGTTCTCCCTTTCTACAATTTTTCCTTTTTAAAAAGATGGTTTTTGACAGATGAAAACATGAAAGCCTCTGTGTATCACAGTGGTCAAAATTCTTTTAATGTGACAACTAAAACTGAGACTGCAGCAGGAAGCAGAGACTCATGATATCAAAACTCAACACGGCTGGAGACACTGGCTGGTGTAGAACACATCATTAGACTGGAGAAAAATGCCGACTACCTGGAGTGACATGTGATCTACTATACCACTACAAGCCATAAAAGACAACGCAGCAGATTGAGGCAAATCCACAGTAACTGCTGTGCCAGACTGCCGTGCTGGGTTTCTGTTTAACTCAGCACAATTAAATGATTTCTTGGCATCTTGGATGCTGTTAATGCTGCATCTTTTGATGAGCACTGAAAAACGCAACACACTTATGTCTGAGATTCAGCTCTGGATGGATATCAACCATTGCAGGACAGAGGGCTTGGCAGATCATTAGTAATTTAACTTGAATTTAGTTTGCAAATAAAATGTATAAATCGTAGTAGTAATAGATACATTGTTTACACAAATCTGTCACTGTGTCACAATGTGATGCAATCGTTCTGCTTACCTCTGAAAAAGATAATGATTACTTTCTTGATTCCTGGTATATGAACACTAGAGAAAAAAGCTCATCCCTGTTTATTCACCCAAAGGTATTTTCATCAAATCTGCACATTTAAGAACATGATATCATCAAATAATACTAATTGCTGCTTGAAGTGACTGAAATGATTATCTGTTTATTTGTTGTGGTAGTCAGTTAATTCGAGCAAACTCACGAGATATAACAACATGAAGCAAATGATACTGCTACTAAGTGAGCAACAAAAAGGTTCATAATTTTTTAGTTATGAAGCTTAGCAGTGTTACCTGGCTTCATGGGTATTCTTTAGCACAAGGTTTATTTGGATGTTTTTGGTTGCATTATGGAACCATTGAGAGCTAAATTTCCAACATGCTGCAGGGGTTGTGTCAGTAAGGTGTGAATAAAAAAAAATGCATTGATTACATAAACTTATGTATTATGTAAAATAAGTATAGAGTATGACTGATTTTTTTAGTTTTCAGAACATTGTGCAGATTGAACTTTACTCACTTTAACAGAACATGTTTCACTTCTCCCTGCAATGTGAGGGTTTTCGAGCATGAAAGAACTACTTAGAAACCACAGTCTGAATCAGCCATATCTTATTTTAAATGGGCCAGTCAATGTGAGGTGCACAGGGAAATTCTTACAGGCTTTAGTGTATAGAGTCATAACCCTAAAAGCAAAATCGATACAATCCAAGCAATTACTGATTTAACAAGCAGATATTTCCTTTACAGTCAAGTCAGACAAGCACTAGCATTTTCAAAATCAGACCCTGTACTCGAGCCAAGCTCAGTCAGCCATAGTATGTCGGCAGCTATGTGATGCACTAAATGAAGGAGGAAAAAAAAAAAAAGAAAAGAAAAGAAAACCAAAAAGAGTGAAAATCATCCAATAAAAATTGATGCCCAATAAATCAGTGCATATCTACTTAAGAATAAGCCATATGATTCAGTTGAGCAGTCAGCATTCAGTTGATATTTTGTCAGCTGTGCTCCCTCATGTGGCATATCCTGTTATTATTCACATTAACATAGGAGAGTTGCTCTCCCCAAGCTGTTAATTTCTCTTTTATTGAAAGATACAACTGAACCCACAGCCACTTAAGTCATCATGAGCCTTATTACAGTATTGCTTGCAACTGATGAAACCAGTGAACTTTCTTTTTTTAATCAATAAAGCTTTGATGGGGCCTCTCTGTTAAAAATAAACTCTAGTGTGGCGGCGCCATGTGTTTTTGACAGCACATGCCTAAATTCTAATATTATAACAATGATATTGTTAACATTACCTTGTCTGCATCCACTTTTCCTCTGATGAACTCTGACTTCCAGAACTGCAATGCCTGCTCCAGAGAGAGGCCGATTCCTTTGAGGAAGAGTCCGTACTGCATACGGCCTCCATGACGGAGGTGGTGGTTCTCTCTGACAGCCTGGTGCAGCTGCCTCATGCACAGGGGGTACGATTTTCCTGAAAGCTGAAAGAAGACACATTTACAGACTAACAAGCAAAATGAACTAGTCATTTCTAAGAATATTAGATTTTATATATTCTTATTTTCATTCTATGTACAACATGTTCAGCATATTGCAAACTGACTAATAAAAACTAACATGAGCCTAAGTACACTTCCTGTTCATTCTTCGCTGTAGGCCACTAAAGTGACTACACACTCGTTTCTCGACTTTCACACCACCCGTTCCTCGGTAACATGCCACCCTGAACTTGACATTTCAAGAAATGGTCAGTGCTACTTACTGAATCAATTTGTTCCAAGGAGATTTTCCCAACATTCTTCTGGAAGCTGTAATCCTGCCCCACATAGGCATGACTGAAAGGACAGAAAACCATGAGAAATACCAGTACTGTGTCAGATGACACTGTATTCCTTTAGGAATATGAATACATTTTTAGAGGCAATTGGTACCGCCACGAAAAGTGCACATATTTTTTCAGGCACGTTTGGCCATTTGAAATCCTCTTCATCGAAAAATCAGGTTAAGACCTGAGAGTAACGACCTGACATGACCTGACCTGACTGGACAAGACTGGGCTGAAATATTGAAAGCTCTACTAAAACAAAAGAACATGTGCTCTGTCACTTCCTGCCAAACAAATGTTAAACACCTAAGCTGCTATCAGTAGATTTCCAAGCCGATGAGTTTGGCAATCCAGTGAGTCCAATGTGGCAATGCTTCACACATTGTGTTTCCCCACCACCACAGAGATTAGTGGCTCACTAATCACAACACCCTGCCCACTAAACTTCAGTATTAATCGAACACTAAGACTTGTTCCACCCTTGTATTCATGTTCTTACTTTCATCTAGAGTAAGATAAACATCCTCAAAATGCTCAGAGTTGTTCCCCTTGGCTATTAAAACTAAAATTGGCTTATCTGCTCTTAAGCTGGCATTTTCTGCAAACTTATGTGCTGTTACTGATGTGTGTCAACTTTAAGTGACAACCATGTTTAAGGTCATTAAATTAAGTTTCATCTCAGTGCAGCCATAGTGAGCAGCAGCACCACTTTATTGAAGAGGTTACAGTTAACTTTAGGGAAATTTCTGTTACTTTCTGATAACAAAAAGTTCAGGTTGAGCACTTAAATGAAGTTACAGGCTTATACTTTCTGTATTTTTCTGTACCTCAGAATATAACAAGAAAAGTGACACTTCTTCAAGCATTTGTATCTTGAGTGTATCCACATCATGGGCACTCATTAGAGTCTGCTCACAGCACAGCATGAAGCAGGTATTCATACCATATGGAGTCTGTCTTGTGAGGGCTGCATACTGAGCTCTGCTTAATCCATTATTTGATCATGAAAATGCATCGCATTTTAAAATTCTAAATCAATTAAGTGAGCAGTTACTGGGAAGAAACCCCACCACCACTCAACGGCTAATGCAATACAGTGCATGAGTAATTGTATGAGACATGAGGTATATGCCGCACGCTCCTAATTGCTTCAAGAATGAGTTAGCTAACAATAAAAATAGATAATGGTGTTCACGTAGTCAGGCATCATTCATTTCCGGAACATCTGGGCTTGTCTACAGGGACAGATTGGGTTGACTCAGACCAGCCACAAGCCCCCAGCCCTCCTTGGTGACAAAATCAATCCTGCTAAATCTCTTTTTCAACAGTCCTGGCAAAATGGCAACAGAGTTATCAATCCTGCTGCTTACCTGAGGTGGTTAAGGAGCGGTTGGAGCCGTTCATCAGAATGCACCGCTGGTAGTGAGCGGGCAGTCAGCTGCAGAGAGACCAGCGTCACATGAGTCACATGGCAAGAAGTATGGGTCAAAGGATTAAAACAGCAGGTAAATTAAATAATACACAGATCAAGAATTAAAACAGGCCATGGGATCACGCACAATCACTTCATTAAGACTGAAATGTTTTTCGGAGCTGCATTTCCCAAACTAAAAAGAAAAATTTGGATAGTTTCCATTGTAAATCTGCTGTATTATGAATAAATGAATTAAGTTTTTAATATCAATTATCAGTCCAGTTCAGCTAAACCTCCCCAACACAAAGCAACAGTCATATTGTATGATAGAAAACACTCCAATTAGCAACAGCCATATGAGTCTGCCCTACAAACACGCAAAAAACTATTTAATATACCATACTATGTTGAAATTAACACCAAACCAATAACAGGCCATTGGAGTCATATGGAGAAGCAGCTTTTAATTTTGAGCCTTTTCAATGCCACATTTTTGGCAATGTCCTCTTGCTGTCCCCTGTGAAGGAAAATAGCCATTATAGTAAGGCAGAAATAGTCACAATGGCACAGTTACAAGAAAATTGTTTTGGAGCATTATTCCATTCCAGCAGTTAGTGGTCCGGATAATTAGCAGGAAATTGGAGAATGGCCGAACTGGACCGAGTTGTTCTTATTATGTTTTTCTCATTTTCCTCTTGTAATCCTGCCCGCCTGCCTGTCTTCACATAATGGAGGAAATGTGTTCAGGTTCAAGTTCCATTTCATTAAAGGAAATCAAGCAAATGTTGCCCACTATACCAACATTATTACAGAGACAATGTGACAGTAGCTTTCTATACCACAGCAACCTAATCATTATTTGGGCATCAGAATGCACCAAGAACCAGTGCATTTCTTTCCTTGTGCAGCGGTGAGTTTTAGATGAGTGCTTCTGTTTGTCAATAGGCACCTTAGATCAGTGGCTGAACAGAGTCTACTATTTGTCATGACCGAAGGCATTACCTCAAAAAACACACTGGTTGAAAGTGACCACTCAGTTGAATACAAGGAGGGGACAGCAGAACACAAGCACTACACAAAAAACTAAGCTTGGTTCAAAGCGACACACTTTTCACTGCACAATGAAACAAACTGCCCTGTCCAAGGTGGATTCAAACAGCTGCTTTGGAACAACATTGCAGCTGGTGTCTCTTTGACAAAGTGTATTAAGTTGGAAAAATTGGACTCAAAAGAGAACACTTGATGTGTGCTCAGGTATTAGAGGTAGCCTGATTATCACTTGTCACAGTGGGTAAGTAATAAGTACAATCACTACATAGTTTGTCTGGCAGACGCAGGGTGAAATACCTGACTTGTACATGGCAATTTATTTGAAAATCAAGTACATGAAATACATATATCTGCTATCAAACTGCATATGACAATGTAATTCTGTGACACACAGGTGAGCAGTGAAAAATGAAACATCTATTGACCTATCTTCTTCTGTCAAAGATGTGACAATTATATTAATAATATATCTTAATAATTCAAACTTTTCTATAATTAATAAAAAATGTGCTTGTTTGGATTTAGCAAATGAAAGTACAATGTAAAGATGTCATTTTAGGTGTGCAACTGTCATTACTGTCCCATTCTGATACACATGTCATTTCTATATTTGAATACATTATCAATTACTGCCTGCAGTTGTAAATCACCTATGAAGATCATTTCCTGCACCCCCTCAAATAGCACAAGCCAATTCGAGACCTGGATAGTGCCAGTACATTTGGCCATTGATCATGCTCCTGCTTGTCACGCAGCCTGGACTCCTCACCACAATATAACCGAATTTTGGCTGTCTCCTTATATGTGATATAAAAAATGCCTCTACTTCCCAAAACATGATGTTTTCAGGGCATTCAATTCAATGCACAAGTGTGCTGATATTGCGACTCCACAGACTGTCTTCAACAACCTTTTAAAAAAACATCATGCCCGTGAGGAGAATGAGCACTTTTGCACGAGCTGTCCCCAGTTTTCCCTCCAGACATTTTACATCATGTGTGCATACTTCTTCCCTTCATTTCTGACTGGAGTTTCTCCAGTTTCCCTCAGGGCTCTGAGGGGAACAACCATGATTACAATTTAATAATGTGCCTTGTGCACCCAGACTTACTGTATTAACAAAATGTATTTAGATTAACCACATATATGTGGAATGGACGTTACAGAAAGCCTTTTCAATGAAAAGCAAAACCATCATGGTGACCCAGAGGGTTATTTAACAAAATATCTGATGTCTGAGTTACAGACAGTTGTATAAACACCCTTCACACAAGTATGTTATATACATAAAATATATTAGTTTTTTTTTTTTTTTAGCAATATATTTACAAAATGAATTGCAGTTTGTCAAAAAATATCATCTTTCTCTTGAGCATAGTTTCAAATTAATCTCTGAGCTTACTGGATAGTTACACAAGACCCGTTATTCATCCTTTCAAAAACTGTGAAGAAATGTAAGCGCTTACTGCGAGGGCTTTGGAGAGCTTTGTGCGAAAATCATTGAGGACAATGGTGATGATGTCCTGGTGAGGGATGTACACGTAGCCTGCTTGAAGGTACACTTTCCTTGCTCGCACTAAATCCAGGGCATCTTGAAATGGAACCTTTAAAAACAAAATGAATTATTTATTTTAAATAATGATTTTAATATTCAATTTAAAGATATGATAAGTGGAAAGATGCTGAACCCTTTAGCCTTGATATTTTTTGGCTGCTTAAATTGTGATCCAAGGACTTAAGACTTATTCCAGTGATATTGAATAAAGGAGCGGAATGATTTACATTCTCAATGAGGAGACTGTCAGCATCAAGCATAAATTGTAAATCATAAGTCAAATAGCAGGCCATGACATTTTCCTCTTTTCCTTTTATTTCATTAATAGGCAAACAGACTTAAACCTGCTCAACTGTGAAAGGTTATGATGGTGAATCTGTCAATCAGGCAATTATTTTTCAGGTTCTACATTTCTACTGATCTAAGAGGTTCCTCCATTGTATGTGCACCTAATTTTTCCAACAATATGGTGTGAAAAGATTTCTTAAGGGGTATTGCAAGTTACTCTGAAGCTTTTGGGAGATTGTGCACTCTCCAGTTGGTAGATTTTAACTGCCTGAGGGAGAACTAGTTGCCTATTTATTTCATATTATCAGTAGTCTGACCCTGTTCTGACAAAATACTGGCCCCATAGGTAGGGGAGCTGTATCAAAAACATAAAACTGAGCAGGCTATACTTCGGTGTAATCAGCATTTTAAGTGTAAATGGTACTCTCAGGCAGCTTAGAAATACACAGAATGGGTGACACTAATGAGAAAGCTCTTGTGGTAATTATCCCACTGTGGCCCAGAGGCAGAAGTTACCAATCTATAATTTATTTCTTAAAAAGAACACAATCCTACCTGATCTATTTTACGCTCCAACTCACGTTGGTAGATTACAAAGTGTGTGATCTTCAGTTGTTTCATGAAGTGATCATGGTCAGTATCTCAAACTAATAGCTAACATTAGCAATCAACATCTCAACATTTTCTTTTCAGACTCTAATAAAGACACATGTCTCACAGTACTTCGTAATGAGCTGAAGAAAGGACACTAACTTTTTGTTTTTAGTGTGGGTCAAGCTCCAAAACCATTAGACTGTATAGTTCACATAAGCCCAAATTAAATCATCAGGGTCAAACTAGTGGAGGGTCCCTTTGGTAAGGCAAAATGTTAAAACAATAATTTCTTTATTAAACATTCAGAATATAACACAGAGCAAGTTTGTGATACAATGTCTAGATGGCTTTCTTCCACACCTTTACTCCACCTTCTGGAAGCTAAAGGACTAGAAACGGTTTTACAGAGGCATAAGCACATTACTTTCTTAAGGGAGCCAATGGAAAGAGATGAGCTACTTACTTTATAGAAATCTTGATGCTCAATGGTGACGCCACTGAGGCCGTAACTGGAGCTGATAAGCTGGTCCTTAAGAGCAACTTTCTCCTTGTCACTAATCTGAAAAGTTACAGATGATGATGAATGTCAGCAAAGAACTGCAAAGGTAGCGCTGTCTCAGTGTTAATACACTGAAGGTTGAAGCTTATGGAAACCAAATGTCATTTATCAAATACATGTTTTCCTCTTTGCTTGACACATTATGCCTTGATGAATTATTCAATAGTTATTCTATTTATGAAAACCTGCTGTATGCTTTCTCCCAAAGTGTGTCTTTAGACCTACCTGAGTAAAAGACTAAACTATTGACTGACTTATCGCATGAACTGTTATTAGACATATTACAGAAAAACAAAAACAATTTTTAAAAGTAATTTGTGTAAGTATATCATTCATGTTTAACAAATAAATCTTATACCAAAAGCATTGGTAATGAAGTAAAACACAATTAAAACTGAAACTTTAAATCATCGTTCCAGAAAATCCCAAATGTTTATGGGTCCTGTTTCAGTAATCAAATAGCTCCACCTGGTGAAATGCAACTGAATACCACTAGCTACGTCGTGACAGAGGCAGCCTGGCCAGACTGTCAAAAACATACCGCGTTATACTGAAGATTATTTCTATGCAGAAATTCAAGCTTCTGCTCTCGCCCAAGGTCATTGAAGCGATAGCGGAAAAGATCCACTTCCTGTTGTATAAACCACCGCCTGAGGTCCTCACTTGAAGAAACCATTGATAATAAAAGTTTAGGTTAGTTTCTTTGAGTGAAAGCCAGTTCATTCAATGGCAACTATTTTGGTTTTTCCATTTTCCTTTTTTTTTGGACATCAACCTTACTGAAGTTATTACATTACTTACGTTTGACAGTAAGCAAGCCTGAGAATGAAGTGGGAGATATGATCCTTCCTTCGTCTGTCATTATCAGTTGGTCCACACTGAGACTAAAAGAAGCATTTTGAAATGTCATTAGTTTTCATCTCTCTTGACTCCTTCTAAGGTTTTGTTTTCCCAGAAATGGCGTTAATTCTGTTTTAGGATTTTAATCATCTTGAACATGAAAAATTCTAATATTCAACTATAAATTATTATTAGACATATTCTGTTACTAAACATATTGGACTGTTAATAGACATATACTGTAACAATAGTGCTACATCGGGACAACCTGATGTCAAGGATCACTTGCTGTCACTCAACTACAGATCTAATACCTGATATCAATCAATGCAACGTGATAAGGATGAAAGGCCCGCATGCTTCATTTGAGAGTGCATATGAGTGCCATGCATATCACCAAAAATACTCACGCTGTCCGGTCTGTAAGGAAAATTCAGGACTTTAGCTTCGTTGTTCAGCTTCTTGTTGTAGTCGTCTGACATTTTCACATAGCTCAGTCCCAAATTCTCAACAGTCTTCAACACTGCGGTGGCAGAAAAATAAGATTTGTCATGACATCAGAGAATATAGTGCACAACAGCAAATTTCATGCCTGAAAGTTAATTTTGTCATGATTGTCATGAGATCAAGCACTAACATTTTACTCTGTCCACAGCAAATGTCTCAAATTCAGAGAGACAGATGTTTTCAGTAGGAGGTTGTTCATAGAATTGCAGAGCATGTGCATAGTGCTCAGCGTGCGGACTGGTATGAATCTTCCTCTTCCTGCCAGAAAACTCCATTGTGCCTAATGGGAAAGAGAGCAGCAAATATTTTTGATAAATGATAATACAGTTTAACAATTCAAGCAAAACTAAACCAAAAAAACAACAACATTCCCAATTCCAGCTTCACAGAGAAGTTTTGCCGTTCTTCTGTTACTACATGTATCAGACCTGTCAGCTTGTAAATGTTGGGATGACCAAACAAGACATCTGGAGAGATGTCATGGAAACATATCTAACTATGTTTTATATTTCAAGCCTAGGCTGATCATAAAATGATTGGCAGATAAAAAAACGTGGGAGACTGAAATACAACTGTGTGACTTCTACGTCAAAGAACGCTGTTACCTTCTTCACAAAACCAACAAAAAGTTGAATGACACAAAAGGCCTGCCCAAGCTTTGGTACTAACCGTGTGCCACGGAAACTGTACACAAGTGGCATTTGCTAATCTTGTTCAAAATCACTAGTTCAATGATAAGACACCCATAGATTAAAGAAGGCTGGAGAAAGGTAAAATATAAATACGCAAGACATCTTCTCTTTGTTATTTTTGGTATGTATTTGATTACACTCTGTAGAAACTACTATGAAGTTGTTTTCTACTACACATCTAGTCAGTCGACAGCCAAACTCCCCATAACTACTTACTTGACTTGCTAGTCGCTTTATTTGGGTTACTGTTGAGACCAGCAGCTTCTGGTATAACCGTGTAAATAACAGAGACTGAAACCAACCAGGTCAAATCCTGAAGACCGGCTGGTTAGCTGAATGAACCACGAACAGACAACCCGCGGTAGAACAACTCGTACGTTAAGGAAGATGCTAGCTGAGGTAGAGCCAGCTAACCTAGAGTTAGCTAAAGGTGTAGACAGGTTTATGACAATCGGAACAAACGGGATAATGTATCATAGAAGGAATGGGCAGAACAATTCATTCCAAATGTCGTCTCTTTACCGATTAGACGAAGGTGCAGCTGCCTCGACGATCAGTCCCGCCAAACTTAGGGGGTGTTCAACAAACGCGGGTAAACGATGACGTAACTCGCCAAGTCAGGAAGAGGAACGCCGTTGTAATGTGGGCGCTCATTTCCCTGTCCGGCCCGGCCCGGTGTGCCTCTTCCTCTGTTGGTAACTTTCTTCAAAAATAAAATAAAAAAAAAGTCTTCTGCACTTTGTGTGGGGCATGCGAACCAGTAGAATATCTGGAGAAACACTGACACGAACCCAAAAATGGTCTATGTATTTTGTCGCCGTCGTCGATCTGAGTGCAACTGGTACTTGCGGGAGCGTCCGTGCTACATAACAAACGCACCCATAACATGTGGGTTGACCCAACACTCTGTATGGTGGTTATCTTTCCCTGGATGGATGAATACGAAGCAGCCAAGGCTTTAATTGTCCAAACAGGAAAAACAGCTAACGCTCATTTCACTTATTATGTGGCTGAACGTGAAAGTACGAGTTCAGTGACAATCAATGACTTCGAATAGCCGAAGACTGCAAATAATATCGTCAACCATTACCCATATGAAACAACAGTAGTGACTTTATGTTTATTTTTATTACTTATGCTGATATGTCCTCTGGAGACCAAGCAATTCATTTTAGCCCTCTGTAGTGGACATTAGTTTTCGTTTGCTTCCTCTAATACTTTCAACGCAGCTGACGCAGAGATGCAACAGTTGAACATGCAGAGAGGAAATCTCTGCATGTTCAACTGTTTTATATTTGGCATCAATTATGTCCTGCTGTGTACTGCAGTGCCTTCTAAAAAAATTAAAAAGTTAAGCTTAAAACACGTTTTCTTTTCTTTGAAAAGCGTTCTTTACCACCCCCACACTTAATTTATCTCCAAAAAAATAAATAAATAAATCAAAATGAAAACACTTTTTTTTTCCCCCTGGGTCTCAGATGTACCAAGTTGACAGATTCCCTGCGGGATTGAAATGATTTATTCATTGGATGAGTGAGTATGCCTTTGAACCTTCACGGTCGTGACTTTCCTCAAACAGTTTAAGACGTGTGCTTCATGCCAACTCTGCTGCGTTGTGCGCTCTTTGGGTCTGCTGCTTAGCAACAGACGTTAGCGAGCTAGCCAGTTGCCAGGTCTAGCTGCTCTCATGCGCAGAGCGGTTAGCTGGAAGGGAGGCTCACCGACAGTCAGTAATGCCGATAGATAGCAATCTGCATCCCGTAAACGCTACAGATTTGACCCAGATGTCGACGTTGATTCAACTTTATCTGCCCGTTTGAAGCGGTGGCCACCGGCTGCCTGCAGACATTAGCGTGGTAGCATTAACGGGCTGGGAAAAGTGGCTAAGGTGGCTTAGCTAGGTAACCTTAGCAGCAGCCTCGGAGAAGAGCAGGAGGAGGCTGAAGTTATGCGATTTCAGGGTTAACTGGCTTGTTAGCTCATCTAATGCTGACGGACACCGGAGGGGTCGTGAGGTGATTTTTTTTATTCACAGGTATGAAACAGCTCACTCTTTGGGTTTGCTATCTTTTAAATTGTCAGGCTGCGTCCTGCAGCGTGTTTTTTTTTTCTTCTTCTTCTTCCTTTCATTCAGCCTGAGCGGACTGCAGCAGCGACTGCTCGGCACCAACAGCTGCTCTTCAACAGGTTATATCTTACAGCAGAATTTAGGTCGGCGAGACGCAAAGAAAAGTTTAAGCTGACAGGCATCGGAAATATAAGTCTGACCGCGGCAGCAGCAAGCGTGGACAGGAGGGATGTGTGACATCTGTTAGCATCAGTAGGCTTTTCTTCGTTGTGTGTGAAGTTTGTGTTACCGCTGCCCCGCCTTGAGGCCTGGCTGAAGTCACGGTGAATCTGTGAAGGTGACTCATTGACTTGGAGGGGAGGTGTATTATCTTCTACAGACTTAACAGGCTTCTTTTATATGTGCACTGCAACGAGAAGGATCCGCAGCCAAAGGCCTGCATTTTAGATTCACTGGCTATACAAGTGTGTGTGTGGGGAAAAAATGGATAATTATATCTGTATAGCATTGTTATCTGTCCAGGTATGGAAAATGATCTGTTTAGTTGTGTTGATGGAAACAGTGAGCGAATCCTGAGCTGACATTTTCAGCTGCTTCTCTCAGGTAGGTTAGAAATCGTTGTGATCGTCTGATGTGTTGGTTTGTAGTGTTAGATTGTACCACACATTGTAAATACGAGTACAGTGATGAGAGGTTCAGTCACTGATTCATTCATTTTCAGCCATGTATCCCTCAGGGTCACACAGGAGTACTGCATCCAATCCTAGCTACATTAAATAATTGCCCAACATTATAATTGATCTTAAAAACATAGTTAAATGTTTGTTTGTTTTTCTGTTTAAGACTGATGATCAAGTCTTAAGTTCTAAAATAAATTCAAGCTGCAGGGTTAGACTGGAATAAGAAACTACTGCAAATGTATAACTTGGCATGTGAGATGGCCGGTTTAAATTTTATTGTTATTTTATTTTTATGTTCATTTTACATTAATAATTTTGCACTGAAGCTGAAAACATCGTAGACGGAAGACAGTTTTATTTAAGGCTGTTCCGGTGTTTCTTTGTTATATGAACTGCATCACACTGGTCAGTTATGGTTGATGAATAATATCTTTGACTGCACTACATATTGTGACAGACAGGCTGTTGGACACCACAGACACACTGTAGCTTGGCAGCATCCATTAGGAACAGCTTTCCCACAATATGTTGTTTCACATAGCACCCAGTAGCTACATACATATAACTGTGGAGGACCCCGTTGCTATGTGAAGTCTGCTGCTCTCTGTGCTAATGGAAGAATAAACACATTGCACAGCTACTCCAAACAAGTTCGCAGTAAAATTTACAACTGTTTGTACAATTTTAGCACACACATAATAGTTAAAATGGTAATTCAAAAGTGGATCTAAATCCATGTACCTTGTCCTTAATTAAATTCTTATGGTAACCTGTGGCACTAATAGCTATAAAAATTTCACATTGGATGAGCTATAAAAATTTAAATGGATTTATTTGGAGGTTTGACCTTTGGCTAAATAGAAGAAGCACTCGCTGTATGCTTTGGTATTTTATAATTTGGTTGATATTTTTCTCCAACAAAAGTGGTTTCTGACTTTTGGGCTCTATTGTATACTTAAAAATGAAAATGAATGACAAAAATAATGATTTTCTGTAGTCCCAGTAACTTTTAATATAAAGTTGCCCTTGATCACATATAACAAAGAACAGTCAACTTCTTTCAGCCCATTTAGATGTATCAAATGTGATGGGATGTGTTTGCTTATCTTTATATACATGAATTATTATCGATCATATTTGTTGAGATACATTTTTTGGTTTGTTAAATTGTTTCACAGATCCCATGGATTTTAGAATTTGGCATCTCAGATTGGTTTTATCAGTTTAGTGTCTGGTAACTAAAAGCTAAAATAGTTTAAACTGTAAACTTTTGTCATATAATAGCTTTCATCTTTTCTAATAAAAATGCCTTTATCATAGTCAGTAATTGGCAGAGAGGAAAGAGAGAGAGAGGACCTGCAGCATAGGTCCCTGGCTGGATTCAAACCAGGGAGGCTGCGACTACACGACATACCCTCTAACCCACAGGACCATCAGCACTCAGATAATAACAATACCTTAACTGCAAGTGTGTTGCTGTTAACCTGCAGCATCCAGAAATGCTCCACACATCAATTTTTTGTTCATTTTTCTGCTCTCAGTTTGTATATGTGTTCGTGTCACATCACCGAAACTACCCGGGCTGAGTGGAAGTGAGAAAGCTAGCCAGACGTCAGCACCATGTTGGAGGAGGACATGGAAGTGGCCATCAAGGTGGTCGTCGTTGGCAATGGAGCTGTTGGCAAGTCCAGTATGATCCAGCGTTACTGCAAGGGCATCTTCACTAAAGACTACAAAAAGACCATAGGAGTTGACTTCCTGGAAAGGCAAATACTGTAAGCAGCTTCTTTAAAGTTCTCACTCCTCTGTCCATTACAGCTTGTGTTTTAAGCTGTTGTTGCCCTCTAATGTTGAGTCAATTTATGCAAGTTATTTTATTTGATAGGCACAAGCTAAAACTTCTATGAAAAAACAATGAAAACCCCATAGAGTTTTTAGCTTTATGTTCACTGAATCAGGAAACGGTGAGATAAAATGATAAAAGTAAATATAGTGGTTACCGGTGCAGGTTTGTCATTCCTTACCTGCTCTTTGTTTTAGTGTAAATGATGAAGAGGTGCGACTAATGCTGTGGGACACCGCTGGGCAGGAGGAGTTTGACGCGATCACCAAGGCCTATTATCGCGGTAAGAGCCCCACCGCCCCACCATGAATCTGCTGTTCTGGGTTACTGACTTCACTGACAGCTGGGGTTATGTTTTGTTTGTTTTTTTTTTTTTGCCTCAAATTTTAAAGCTCATTGGCAGCATATTACTTAAACCACAGCACAGGAAATGTTGACAGAGATTGCTGAATTATGTCTCATACTTTTTTTGTTTTTTTTTTTTTTTAATAAAGAATTAACAACTTGTAAACATGACTTCTTGTCATGCTTTGTTGTCTTACGTTCCAGGTGCACAAGCATGTGTGCTTGTCTTCTCCACCACAGACATGGAGTCGTATCAGGCTATTGACAGCTGGAGGGAGAAGGTGGAGGCAGAAGTTGGAGACATTCCCACAGTGCTAGTGCAAAACAAAATTGACCTCCTGGAGGAGACTGTTATAAAAAAGTAAGTGATGTGTTTTGTTTTTGTTTTTTTTGTTTTTTTTGGTCTATGGTTGGTTGTTTGTTTGCATTTCAATTGCAGAGCAAGAGTAAAGTAAATAAATGTTATGGGCAAATGGCTATCCATGAAAAGTAATGAAAGTATTATGAATTAAAAAAACGTGTCTTCTTCATGTGCCTTACAGTGAGGAGGCAGAAGCTTTGGCAAAAAGACTTAAACTGAGATTTTATCGTGCTTCAGTAAAAGAGGACCTAAATGTCAACGAAGGTTGGTTAATGAAAGTATGGTCGGGGTCTTATAGTGGAACAGCCTCATTCTGAATATTGGTTTCATATCAATTCTTCTGGTTCTTTCTTTATAGTTTTTAAGTACTTAGCTGAGAAGTATCTCCAGCGTCTCAAACACCAAACAGCCGAGGAGACAGATGTGGTCCACACAACCAGCAATAAAATAGGTAAGAAATGTTTCTGCAAATCAACTGTTTTAGTTCCAGTTCATTTTAAGCACCAGTAAAATGAGGTTACTCATACACTGTGTTTTTCCTAAGGTGTTTTTAATACCACAAGTAGTAATGTCTGCAACCAAAACTCCAGCAACGGCAGAGAAGTCATCACTTTGCGGCCTAACAAACAAAGGACCAAGAAGAGTAAAAATCCTTTTGGGAGTTGCAGCCTACTCTAGATGGAATCACTCAATTTTAATGACAGACTGTTGTTGTCTATTGTTTCATGGACAAAACTCTATCAAATTCAGAGTTCATTCTCTGTGCAGAAGTATTTTTGTATGAATCACAACAGTGTTGAATGATATTTTCACGTAAGTGTTGACATAGTGCCAAATTGCCATTTTCTGACCTGTAGTTAAATATTAACATTGCAGTGATTTGGATCTAACACAGAATGAATAGAATATGTTCATTTGTATAGCTGAATATTGATAATTTCTGTCAAAAATAGTGTCTGAATATTTACTGATTAGTTAACTGAAGTCAAAGACTTGGACAGTGTCTCCGACTTTATGGTGTAAAACACTCGTTACATTCATGGTACTCTGCTCTTTGAGTCATTGTGCTTGAATTCACAATCAGTTATGGTACTGTTTTGATTTTACCTATTTACATTTGTGAGCTTTTCTTTAACTGTGGTACAGCTTTGATTTGAGTAACTTTTGGTTAACCCCAGGAAAAATAAGTTCACATTCTGTATTCACTACACACCTGCAAACACTTAACATTTCCAACACTAAACTAAGCCTTTGGTTTGCCTTGTGTTGTATCCTCTCAGTTATTTTGTTGATGTCATTCTGCTCCTTTATGATGCGTGGACTGTTGAGCAGAATGTCAAACCTTGTTCTCTGAAGGTGACATAAAGCTGGATGTTTTTCTGCTGAGGTGCTTCTGTGGGCCTGAATATGCAAGCAAATCCAGTTTTTAGTACTCCAATAAAAGCAGTCCCAGATTAATGCTCAGTCCTCAGTGCAGCTAGCTGGGAACTGTATTTTATTGCTTTGTCTGCATCAAGCCTTTCTATAGTTGTTCTATCTAGAATTCATAACCTAAAAGACAACATTTTACCAAGCTCAAAGAAAAATCTGGTGGTGTGGGTAAGTCTTAAATTAAATGGCCTATCTTTAGATTCTAAACATCCTTTCTGAATAATTACAGTTAGATGGAATTATAAAACAGGAGGACAGCTGGGATTACATGTGCATGGATTTGGATGTTTCTATCTTTTTAGCCATTTTGTCACTGATTTGAAATCATTGTTCGAGGCTTTAACCAAATTCAAGTGAAATGTAGATGGGACTAAAGTCTTTCTTTTTTTTTTTTTTTTTAAGTCTATTATGAAAATCTCAACAGTTGTGTGCAGCAGTTGTTTAAAAAAAAAAAAAAAAAAAAAAAAAGACAAGACAGTGTGGCAACTAATGCATGTGAGACTTTTTCCACATCAGTGAACGTTCAACCATGGTTGCAATGCCTCAATGCCTTGTCCATGTTTACATTCTCCCACACCGAATCCCAGTAAGCATTTTAATCCTCCTCTTGCTGTTGTTTGTTTAAAAACTGCCTGCACAGTGAATCTGTAAGTAATTCTCTCTCTTACCTGTAACATTGTGTTGATGTTTCCTTTTTTTTTTTTTTTTTTTTGGACTGAATGGATTTAGTGCACTTTATCATTAAGATAACATATAATCTTTAAGAACCATAAACTCAATTTAACCATACTTGTGTCACTCAGGTGTTATAATACTCTTTGTCTTACTGTTTTTCAATTTGAAAATCCGGTTTCACACATTTAGACCAACATGTATGCGCTTAGTCTGACAAAAACAACACACACTGTTGGATTTTTGTTTTAACAGTTAGAAATGTATCGCAGCTTGAGGTGCGCCACAAAGCTGTGCATCTGATGTTAAATGTGGGGAGTTGGGCTTGATGGTGATCTGACTTAATAAAACTTTACTTTTTTCTTGGGCATCCAGTCTGTAATTTCAAGTGACCACACTCTGCTGTAAATGCAGTCTTTTAAAAATAAGTTAAGATGCATTTGAGAGCGAGAGTGAAAAGGGCAAGATGAATCAGTTATTAAGTTGGGTGTGGGAGTTTTCTTGACATTTTGTATACAGACTCAGAGCCAGTTTAAATAATTGCTTGTTCGTCTTAGAAATATCTCATGCAAGCGAGATACAATCGACATTTTACTGTCTCTTAAGACAAAGCCTTCTTTTAATTTGCTTTTCTTTCATGCAATTTAACATTAAAAATGACTTCATGCAGATATGAACAAAATTACATTTTCCACAGCTTAATGTGATTTTTGTTGCCTTCACACAGAGGTAGTGTATGCACACCGAGTCATTTGACAAAAAAAACGGTGAGTGAACCAGAAAATGATACTTTACTGCTGAGTTCACTCAGGCTAGTTATTTTCTGCGCTGATGTTCAGTCCAGATGTCGCTGGCCTGACTCTAAACACATCATTAAGTTTCTATTTTGCACAACTCCGTCACCTTTTTAAACAAAAGCTGACACTATGTGGTCACTTCCTCTGGGCTGATTGGCAGAAGAAACCACGGACAGTGTTTTTATGTCTTCAGTGCATATGTGAACACACGTGTGAGTGGATTTACACAATAGTTCAGTGTCAAATGTCATCATTTGGCAGGAAAGCTTGATTTTGCATAGAAATCACTAACATAGCAGAACAATTGTAGCTGTGCTCATGAGTTGTGCTTCACTGTATTTTTGGCCCAAAGGTTCAGTATCACTAAATCACCAACAGAGACTCGTCTCTGATTTAGTGATTTATTAAAAGTTAATAGCTTTGCATCAGTTCTCTGGAAGTTAGGGGTGTTTAAGACACATTTTATGTTTTGGTGACAGGTCTTAGTGACTGCCGTTGGCCTGTGGGGTCTCTAGTTTTTGATGATCCATGATTTTGATATTCTTCTCAGCATTTTCAACATTTCTCAGCAAAGTCTCCAGCCTCCTCTTGATCTTCTTCTGATCCTCCAGAGCACAGCTGATCACAATGGCCTGGAACTTTTGATCAATGGGAACGGGCGGCGCCTCAGTCACGCAGGCCGCATGCAGGGCCAGCAGCTGGTGGCGGCCACCGTCCATGTCGTTCAGCAACTTCTTCACTATTTCATCTATTATAGATGTGGCTTTACGCAGAGCTTCCTCCTGCTGGGAGTTTCTGATTGTGCCAACGGAGATCTCCACAGACAGCGTACGGCCCATCAGGCGGTTTGCAGTTAAATCTAACTCTTCTCTCTCCCCTATAGGGCAAGAGATAGAAATCAATATAAATAAAATACACTTGCACAGACACAATTATATGAATATATATGCAATGTAAGGGGCCACACAGTGGGAATGCGTCTCTATAAAAACAAAGCTCTTGTCCTAATCCTTATTGTATCACAGTTCCATATTTTGGTCTAGTTTTCTCCTGCCAGCCAAAAAAATGGTAAACATGATCAACATGGGCCATTTGAGGTCCAGTCCTATATGCAACCTTAACAGGGCGGCCATGCAGTTACCTGCTACTTTTAGCATTTAGTTCACTTGGTTTATATGCATCACATTTTATATCAGATGGTGTATTATCGTGTTGTAGTTCCTGTATTTTTGTACAGTTAGACTGACTGTGTTGATGAGAGGTGGACATTGGTCTTTAGGGAAATCAGTACATTTTTAGTGAATATATGACGATTTGACCACAACCTCTGTATTCTATAATATATGATTAGAAAACAAACTTCATCAAACTCGACTGAAAACTTCCACCTGCAAAAACACATTCCTCTTAAACCTCCTTGAGGTTCTTGAACACACCCATCTACATGAACTCATCTTTTAAAGCATAACCTCACTGGATCACAATGTAACAGCACTGAGTCCGGACAAAAAGAGGAAGATCAGACAGTAGTCATGTCACCGGAGCTGATGTTCCTCATGTCCTGGCTGTTCTGTATGGACTGAATCATTTCCAGGATGCACTCCCTTTCCTGCTCCATGGCCGAGGCTGCTTCGCGTAAAGTCTCCACCCTGAGAGGGACAGAGAGGGGTCACAACCCCACAAATCTTTGTTATTGTGATGGATCGGTGAAAGGCGGCATCACAATCAATCAGCTTTAGGGTTAAACATATATGTGTGTTTTCCTCGTCTCTGCTCTGAAGGGCAGCGTGGTGTCCAAAAGGCGCCTGGCTAAGGCCTGGCTCAACTGTACCTCGTCTCCAGCTGATCCAAACTCTCCAGGAGCCGTCCGGATCGATCAGCCATTGACAGCGTCCTGCTGAACTTGCTGCAGGCAGCTTCGGTCATTTTCGCCTGTATTTTCGCCTGAGCCATGCCGGTGAGTGATGAGGATTACTCTTATTATTATTATTATTACGGTGGTCCGTCCGGAGAGTCTAGTCCCGCATGTGATCACCACCAGAGTCCGGCTGACGCTGAGTGCGCCGCAGGGAGAACATTTCCTAACATGGGCTGCCCCTTCCCTTCCTGAGGAGCCCACAACTGAGCAGCGGTGCCCAACCTCCGGCTCCGGGACCACTGCAGGGCCCCCATGAGCTGTAATGGGTCAGAAAGCAGCTTCTTTTCTTTTCAAAATTCCATTAATAACAATAATAATAATAATTATTATTATTATCTTCGTGTGGGAGGCTTCCTAAGCCTTTTAGTTCTACTTCTCATTTTTGATCAGTTTTGTTTGGAGTAGACATGAGATGGATGGGTTTTCATCCATCAGCTCAACTGGAAAATAAGATACAGGACAAAAACTTTATAACATTTAATCTACTTTTCTAAAATTTCATTTATAATCCTTTTTTTTTTTTTTAATCAGAGTACATTTTCTAACAAGTTTAGGTCTAAGAGGGGAAATCACAGTCCTGTTTGCTGCCTTAGATCTAACTTTCTCTGACAAATATGAACTGTCAGACTTCTTGCACAAAGACGTGATTTAATCTTAAAGAGAACATGTTTCTTATTGATTCCTGAGCAAAATCCACTGATGACTTAAGTAGATTCACACTACTGCTTGAAACTGTAGGTCAACAGCTGCTGTCCAAAGTCCACAACTATGAGGATTCAATCTGAATTAACTTCCATTAGTGGATGAACACAAAAAAATCCCAGAGCACATGAAAACTAATGGAACCTTAAGAGCTGTTGCCTGTGACTTCCACAGGATTTCTATTCTGACCAGTGCATAAAAACACACAGACCCTCAGTGGTAGGTGCCTGTGTGTTTTTTTTATCTTGATCCAGATAGGTGGAAGAATTTTATTCTGGTGGACCGTGTACCCTGTTTTCTAAATTACAATATCACAGCATCAAGTTTCTCTGGCAAGGGAAAATGATGCCTCTATGATACCGTTACCTTCTTGCCAGCATGATGAACACAAAAAGTATGTGGGTTGAATTTTAAAAGAATTATCTAGTGCACTTCAGGAAAGACTGGTGCAGATTACACACCAGATTTCGTGTCTCCAATGAGAACAGAGACTGCAACTGGAGACACACTTAGCAGCAGTCACAAACTCAGCTACGGCATCTTGCAGTGTCATCGACGCCATCTATAGCACATGTGTCGACAGTCAGAAGTGTCCACTCTTTCACAACGTAGAAAACCAACCATGTAAAACGTGGGATCAGCCAGCCACAGTATGATCTGGGTGGTGCTCTGTAAGGAGCTAGACAGGAATTCTGAAAGTGAAGCCTTGGGAGTCCTTTATCTCCACAAGTTTAAAATGTTAAATCTTTCATTGACTTTAAAAAGGATTAACATTTTAGAGAAAGTAAAACAACAACTAACATTTATTTAATATATTTTGAACACAATTTACTTGTACAAAATACTCCAATATCATGTCTGACCAGCTGTGTCTCAAAAAACTGTCAGGTCATTAGAACTCCAGAAGACTTCTTTTAAGAGCTTCTTCCAACTCTGTAAGAAAAAAAAACAAAACAGATATTAAGAGATGTGTTACACCAAGTCCAAATAAAAACACAAAGTTAGAACACTGAGAAAATCTTATATTTAATCTAATAGCGAGCATGTTTGTTTCATTATAAAGTGTACTGATCTCTTTATTTGACGCATTTGTTTTCATTTATACTATACCTGCAGATTCTCTCGATTCGTCATCGATCACGGACAGAGCATGCTTCATTTCGTCATCTGAGCCATCTGTGAAAGAATATTCCACAAAAGCAGCAGGTTCATCAAATTATCAAATATTAGATACTTCCGAGTGATGCAAATGTTATTTCTTACAAGAAAAATAAGTTTATACACAGACTCATGCAATATATTGACTGATTAACTATCTTGTCATGTTTTATAGTTTTAGAAAATAGATTTTAAAACAAAAGCACTAAAATGTGTAAAATGTGTAGCACTATATATTTCTAAAAAACACGTTAGCAAATTGACTTTTCCACATGGCATGAGTTACACAGTGGATATGCATTATTAATGGATTGCTTTTCCAATCTCTGCCACTGAAAATATGCTGATTGCAAACATACATAATAAATGCTTAGTTGTGTAAACTGATTTACCATTTGTATCCGGTTTGACTTCCACTGCATCAAGTATCTTTACAGTAGTGAGCTCTTCTTTCACAACTTTCTTGCAGTTCCTGGAGTTGATGCAGGGTTCCAGTATACAGTGGCAACAGTGATAGTGTTTATGGAAACTTGGCACACCCACGAAACTCTCCTGGCAAGCTTTGCATTCTACATTAAAGGTCTTCTCCAGGTTAAGGGCTGCATGCTTTGTATGGACATGAGTCTTCATCTGTGCATAGGACGACAAGGATACACTGCAAGGAGTACACACATACTCACATTTTCCCTCTGTGGCCAGATTCCTCATGCATTGTGTATACGTAGCTTTCATCTCCTTTTCATTCTTCTCTGAGCCCATGCATGGGCATGTAAGTGAACTGGTGCTTTCAGCATGGGTGGCTTGAACAACTTCAACGTCCTCCATACAATAGTAGTCCTTACTGTGAAGACTCTTGTAGTGCTCCAAGAACTCACTTTCAGATTCAAACTGCATGCTGTCACACAGGCCGCAGAAGTGGGAGCTCTTTATCTGGCCCTCATGTTCGTTCATACAATGTCTGCGCACAGTGGACTCTTTAAAGAACTTCTGAGGACAGTGCCCACAAATGAACTTCTGAAAGCTGTGACTGCTCACGTCACTGCAGTGCTTCTGGACTGCTGCTTCTGAGTCAAAGATATCCTCACACATCCTGCACATCCAAGTCTGCTCTCCTTTTGAAGGAGATGGCCCTGCTGTGTTCTGCTGGACTGTGGACCTGGAGGATGAATGGAGCTGGGCTTCGCTGCTGGTTGACGGCTTGGCATCGATGACTGTGGCAACCTCCTCAGGAACTTCTTGTTCTGTGAAATAGGTGTGTCCTCTGTGGGCTTCTGACACATGCAACAGGATATCTTCATACCGGGGCATTTCCAATTTGCACTTACGGCAGTACAAAAGGAAGTTGGAGAGATGAGCTCCCCCATGAAAGCGACTCATATGTAGACGGGTAATGGAGGACTCTCCCATGTGTTTCCCACACACGCCACACTGATGGAAAATCTGGTTCACTGCCAGGAGATGCTTACTGGCTGCAGCCTCCTCTGAGAATGGTAGCCCACACTCACAGTACCATGCCGTTGCTACGTTCTTGCTAGTGCTGTCATTCAGAGTTGGGCTATGTCTCTGATGTTTTGATGAAAAATCATTTTCTTTACGGATTCTCTTTTGAAAAGATTCTTCAAGGCTAGTGGACTGCCTTTTCCTCTGTGCCTCTTTAGCTCTGTGGTGGGGTTGAATTTCACCAAACCTGCGATGTTGAAGTATTGCCTTCTCCATTGTTTGGTTGACCTCCACATTGTGCTGGGTCGATTCTCTGTGTTTCTCAATTTCAGCTTGGCTTAGGAAGATTTTACAGCAGAGAGTGCACTGTCCTTGCACTTGCAGCTGTTTCATCACCTGCACTATTGTTTTATCAGCCTTGGCCACTGCGCAGCCCTGTCGGCAGTGCACACTGGAAGAGAAAGATGAGGAGAACAAAAAACATAGTGAAAGTCAGTTCCCCAATAAAGATCACCATACAAAATCAGTATGTGATATAAAATCATGTGACACCCACTGCTAGAATAATTTCAACAAAGCTTACTTAAAGTGAGCTTGAGCTGCTTGATGTGAGATCAGTACTTTATGGCACAAAGAGCATCGGACATTAAATGCCACTTCCTTGCATGAAGCGATAAGACAATTCTTAGCATACTGTGGGACTGGAACAGGCCGTGCCCTTCCTCTGGGCTCTTAAAAGAGAAAAGAAACATATAATGTTGCTCAACATTATAACTTAACTTTCAGATACTTGAGGTTTTATTGATAATGTACAGAATATAAAATTGCTCAATAAACCTTACCAGTCATGGCAAGTGCCTCTGTAAAGTGATTTTTGGCTGACATGTGTTGAAGACACTCATCTCTGAGGTTGAAGAGGAGGTAGCAAGCAGGGCAGGCAAAACACACAATTCGCTGATAGGCCTGAGTTATGTTGTGATTGTCAGCAGAAGCTGAAGACACCTATAGTTCGACAGGATAGTTTAGAATTATTTCACTGCTATAAAAATCAATTGTTAACTACGGCTTTGAAGAGCTAATTGTGGGGGGGGGGTTGTGTGCACAAACCTTATCTTCAAGGTGTTTCCTCCATGCTTCTTTGGTTTGAAAAAATTGAGCACAGGCAACACAAGCAAAGAGCTCAGATGGACATCCCTTCAGATTGATAGCTGGGTCACAAGGGGAATGATCAAACCTGCACACAAAACATTGGACTTAAAAGTATGGCAATTTGCAGACAGGGAAATGGTTGATGACACCATTACTGAAACAAGCAGAGAATGGTTACCTTTTTAAATGCCCATCAAGGAGAGATGCGTTGTCATAAACTCGACCACAGTTAATGACTGGACAGGTGTTTCTTGTCACACTACTTCTTGAGAAAGAAGCAGGTACACGCCTTCTTCCAGAACCAGAACTGATCACTCCTGGTGTAAGACCTGCGCAAAAAATGTGTCAGCTGAAACAGCATAGTAGCAGAATTGATGGATGTCTCCTTTACATTGTCAGATCAATTTTTTTTTTTAATGACATCATCTCTGTGATGAAAGTGGAGCAACAAAACAGTGTTCTATAGTAAAAATGAAAGAAAATGCTCTGACAAATGTACAGGCGACGGTGTTTTCTGATAGAGAATGAAACTGTACCTGGCATCTTTAACCACATGTCTACACAGCGCTTTGCTTCCAGATTAACTCCATTTTCAGAACTAAAAGCCAGCTCCTGTTGTCCATGAGCCTTTTGTAGGATTTGCTTCTCCTGAAAGAGAAATATTTTTATTTACAGACATGCCAGTGGGAAAAACAAAGTGTGTTAAATGTTTGTTCCATAAATGACAAAAACCAAACCTAGCCATGTATATAACAAATACACCACTGTTCATCCTAATACAGTGGGGTGCAGCAGTTATTTGTTTGCTCTCCCTTTTGCCCACAGGATGGCACTGTTGCTGTTCATTACAACTGGCCTGAATTGACCCCATACAGCACCTCCACGGTTGACAAATTTCTAATAAGCATTTTAAGTTACTCTCAGCTGTTTAGAAGACTGTTGTGGAGTTTTTGTCAGTTCTGAAGCTACAGGGCTAAGAATATGAAGATAATTAGACAGAGCAGTTACTGAATTAAACATCATGTTTAAATAGCCTTGAAACTACTTAGGTATGCACGTTGCCCCACAACGTTTCCTCCCACCGTCCAAAGACATGCATGTTTGGGTTAATTGTTGATGATTCATTTCCCGTAGGTCTGAGTGTGAGTGTGAGTCTCTCTGTATGATGGCCCTGTGTTGGACTGGTGACCTGTCCAGGATGTACCCCATCTTCAAACAATGTGAGCTGGGATTGGCTCCAGCACCTCCCATGACCCAGAAAAGCATAGGCGGTAAAAGGTGAATGAACAAATGAAACTACTTATCTGCACAGAGCCGAATAATAATTAACAGTGGAGATCGGGAAATCATACAATTTTTATAAAAATATTTTAAATAAGCCTAAGCAAAATGTCTTTGACAAGACTATACCAGTTTGTTTTACACTGATGTGACCTCACCTTGAATGCTCGACACTTATCTGCTCGTTCCTTTTTCTCGAGTGCCACCTGGTGTGCTAGCCTGTCCAGTGTAGATGTGACATGCGCTTTATGACGAGTGATTTCATCTTCAAGCTACATTTCAAAGAGGGGGTAAGACAACAAAAGACAACTATAGATAGTGAAGGTTTTCCATATATCTAATTAAAAGGGTAATATATTCAGTTCCTCACCGTTCCTGCTAAAGATGAACATCCCTCATCTTCACTATCACTCAGCAGATCAATACATTCCAGCATTGGCTTGAGAGGACCCTCCTAAGGCAAGGCCAACATAGCTTATTTATTGTTACAACAAAAATCAAATTGCATTTATCAAAGACGTCTGCAAACCCTGTTCAATAAAAAGTTTTTCACGACCATACAAACATCAAAATATTCAACTATGCCTGAATCACCAGGCAGATGATCAATATGTTAGTGCACTGCTATGCCAGCCAACAGAGATAAAGTAAGCATATGAAATTGATGACCTTATCTTTGGAAGCCCTCGCATTTTTTTTTAAATAAATAAATAACTTCACACATGACTTACTGATACAAACTCCACTTCTTCTTCCCCCTCATCGTCATCTGCTTGAGCTGGAGTAGACATTTCTCTGCTGAAAAACAAACTCATGTGAGGTCAGGACTCTTTAAGCATAAAATTAGATGCAATAACACATGAAGTGCCTGAGCAGGATGCTAACGTAACTTTAGCTTTAGGCCCGCTGACTCCTAACTGATGCGTGCGGTCCTATTTTTCTTTCTTTTTCTTTTTTTAAAGACGTCTCGAAATAACGCCTTCACGGTTTACTCAGCCAGAAAGAAAACAGGGCGACCATTGATGACTTATAGTAACAGATGCATGGGATTGAAAACAGCATAAAGGACAGTATCTTACAGCTCTCCGATCTGGCACAGGTTGGCAGCATTAACAAGGCTGCTCACATGTCAAATGTTCGTATGTGATATAAATACAGCGGCAGACGGATTCAATCGGCGTCGAGAAAAGTAAAAAAAAAAACAAAACACCACCTGCTTCAGCGCAGCGCGAACCGCTCCATTAAACTCAGTACATCCAATATAAACCCCAACAAGGAAGGCGGAGGGTGAACTCTTCCTCGTCTGACCACCACGGAGCTGCTCCTTTGTGCTGCCTTTGACGGGTTGGAGCTGAACTGCAGCGGTCCACCGGGCTCTCAGCCCGCTCTGTCGCGGTTGCAGTGCGGCCCTGCGTCCGGCGGCGGCAGCACGGAGCGCCCCGCCGGCCAAACCGAGCGACCGCCGGAGTAACGAAGAAGAAGACGAAGTTTCCCGCCACAGTTAAAGTTGTTGTTAAAGTTTTGTTTTTTTTTACACGCTTGTCGTCGAGAAAGGGCCTCTATCCGTCGCTGGGGAGAGCGCATACAGGTTATGTTTTTTGTCGGCTGAAACAAAAACTCGGCTAATGCTAGCTCTGCCGTTGGTGATAACGGCAACGATCCGATCAGGCCAAACGGCTAAATGTGGTCTTCGGGTCAGACTGGACCGGTGTGTTAACCGATTCCTGTTCCCCCTTTACGCCGATTTACTGCTGAGTCATGCGTAGGTGCTATGTTACCGTGCGTACTACCAGAAACGAAGAAACGCAAATAGATACATAGCAGGTAATAATACGACCAAGATGTATGATGTAGAATGAGCCGATCGCTATGGAGACATAATCCAGGTAGGATGAGGATTATACATCGTGGCCGTGTCTTTACGTGTTCCAGTTCAGAATATGGCCACTATGTGTAATCCTCAGCTCATTCTTCATTATACATCGTGGCCGTATTATTACCAGGAACACGCATTAGCTTGTAGCCAGAGTTTGGATGTCTTCTGTGGACATCAATGACAAAAACACGGTCCAACTCCTCATCACGGAATACAGGTCTGTCTGTCTGCCTGCACACACACACACACACAAAACATTAACGAGTAATGTCCCGGTCCTTGTGTGTGTTGTTGTGTCTGAAGCGGCGGAGTACTTCTTCTAAATTTGCAGTCAATATCTTGGTGTGGAAATAAAGCCAACAGGTTAAATAGATTCCTCTGCCCCCCATGTCACTTTGTCTGTGACCTGACTGCAGCTGGAGCCCTCTCCTCTCTTTCTCTCCCTTTCTGATGGAGCTACCAAACTCAGCTGTTTCTGTCAAAGATAACGTTGTGTGTCTGGCTTTAACACAAGCTAGGCTAATGGACGTTAGCATTAGAGCTGGACAGTTAGCTTACGTTACAAGCTAACTGCCCTGTTTCTTACCCTGCTCTACGTTTCTCGTCCCAAATTCCCCGTCACCACCTTAGAAAATTTCTCAACCCTTTATTTTCAAATTCTTTTTTCTTTTCCTTTCTGATCACCGGACTGATGCTGACTGGACATTTTCCTACCGAACTTCAGACAACAGAGAACAGGCTAGCATAGCAACAGGGCTTAGGCCAAACCATTTGTTTGGGGGGGTGTTAGAATTAGGAAGAAAACATGTATGTATTATCTCTTTATCTTCCACTAAAATATTTTTCCCTTTTCCAAATAATAGCAGTGGGTGATTCGTTCTTTTACTGGTCTAGTTTGTGGTACGTTCCTGGTGCCGTCATCAGTGATTCATTATTTTTCTAGTCTGTTCTTCTAGTTTGTTCTTTTGTTCTTTTGTTCTTGGACGCTTCTAGTCTCGGGCCATTGCTGGAGGGGTGCCATCACCGGTCTCGTCCTTTTTACTGGGCGTCCTGATCTAGTCTTGGTTCGGTCATCCCGTCTGTGGCATCTAGTCTAGTCTCGTTGTTTTAACTGGTCTAGTCTGTCTAGTCTGGTCTAGTCTGTGGACGTCTAGTGTCTCGGTCCGTTTCTGGTCTGTGGATGGCTCCGGTCTTAGTAGTCATAGTGATAGTCATTACATACATTACATACATATTATACAGTACATACAACATTACATTACACATTACACATTTTCAACATTACATTATCACCCCAGGGTTACATCAGGTCATTAGCATACATTCACATCACCTACCCTAGCCGGGAATCGAACCTTTCCCACCTAGGTGCGGGGCGGCAGCGTTACCACTGCCCCACAGCGCTGCTCGGATTACCCTCTACTCGAGGGCTACTTCACCAGTTCACATTACGTTACGTTACATGACGTCATTACGTGACGTGCTCACCCAGAGTGAGTTGGGATTGGCTCCAGCACCCCACGTGACCTTTTCTTAGCTCCGAGTCCACGCCTGTTGATTTGTTTATAATTTTTTATGAGTAAATAAATACCATGCTTTGTTGTGTATATGCTACAGTTTAACTGGTCGATCATCACAATGACAATTATGTAGACCTAAAGCCTATTTTATGGGCACGTCGTGCAAGAGATAACAGATAATGTGTAGGCTTTCAGGGAAAAATATTTTAATTGTTCAGTGAATGGATCATTGACTTCCGTATAAATCATGCAATTACTCGGAAATAACCCAGGGCATAATGTAATTCCCAGCCCAGGATGGCGCAAAGTTCATACATTCGGCTGGCCAGGATGCTCGTTTGTCATGTGAGTTTCCAAATGAGAGGTAAGTAATAGTTACGTTATACGTCAAAAATAATGTCATCAGTTCGTCAGTCGAGCATGCTAACCAGTTAGCTAACCAGTTAGCTAGCAGTCCATTTCGAAGCGACTAACTAGTGTATGTGATCTGGCAGTGAGGTTTACTTAACGAAGGCTACTCTCGCACAGCTATGCTAGCTGGCATCCATTTACACAAAGATTAACAATGAATGGCCGAACAAATGCATTCTCAATTTATTTTTCATATAATAAATAACATACCAGTAACCTACACATTGGCTTGTTCCATTTCGCTTTCCGTACACCCAGATGGTTTCTATTTGCGTTTCTTCCTTAAGTAATTACGGTAACTTAGCAACTACGCACGACTCAGCAGTAAATCGGCGTAAAGGGGAACAGGAACTTGGGGGGAACCAAATCGGTTAACACACCGGACGTGACTAAAAGCGACAGGAGAATGAAGATGAACATCGCGTTACCTGCTGCTGGGACAGATAGGTACTGCACCCACCAGATTTACTGCTACAGTAAACCCACTACATCTGCCGCGTCTTGTGTCTCGGAGCGCTCCTTTTCAACACGGAGTGTGCCGCACGGACGGGGTTACCGGCTGGTGAGAAAAAACTCCGCCCGTCTGTCTTCAGTCATTTGGTCTGGTATGTGAAGCTGACAGCACCTCTCACAATGTCTTAGCTCTCCAAGTCAGACAAATGAATATCAACTTAACACCTTACTAACTGATACCACATATTTAAGAAATGTATTTGCAGCACTTAACCGTGTATTCATTAGTGTTGCATATTTACAATTTAGTCTGACCCCCTGCAGGGACTTGATTTAAAACTGCCTGTACTTTATGTGAGGTATATGCAACGAAGATCCTGGTACTGTCACTGCTAATTATGCACCTTTAATAAACCTTTGCGCCTAATTTGCAGCATTCAATCCAAAACCTCTTTAGTATGGACTATGCATTTAAACTCATGAGCGCACAGGAAGAAAGATGTCCAGCCCATTACCAGGCACTGTCAATGAGAGAAGCATTACTAACTTTCTAGGGAGAATATACAGCCAAACGTTTTTATTATAGTTTGCTTATTGCTTGGTCCTAATTAAGTGGCCACTGACACACTATTACTAAGCATAGGTTGTCATAAAGCACAGGACTACAATGAACTGCTATACTATAACTGCATCATTGTATAGAAATAGAATAGCATCTGTCTACGACATCAAATTGAAGATGTAGCCACAAACCCCCTATTGTCACTGTCCTGCAGGTGTCACATTCCACAGATGTTTCATATGTGTTTAAGTTTGGCAAATCAACATTACCTCCTCTAGTTTAAATCTGCAGCCAGTTAAAGACCGCCATGACAACTGTTAAAATTGAAAATATTATAAATGGACCCCTCCTGAAATCACCAGTGTGTAAATATTTAGCTTTCCTCTGAATTTATATCGCATCAATAACTAAACGATATAACTTGTGCTAAAGTAGTAACTCTATAGAGGTACATTTGTAGCATTGCACATGCAACCTTATTCAGTGGTGGACAATCCTTGAAGGATTTAAGCATTGATGGAACAATGCTCTGAAATGCCAAGCAGGTTGCATCTTACCACAAAGTTGTTGGCCTCCATGTATGGGAAGTCTGTGGTGAGTAATTTTCCAGTTTACTGTTGGGATAAGTAATTGTTACAATTAATTGTTAAGAAATTGTTTACATTTCACAATTAGGTGAGAGAATTGAGGCAAATTATGACTTTAAAGTAAAAAATGAAATTGAATTGAGGATTTGTAAAATTATAACACCCTTAATATTCTGTCGTGCGGTATCCACAAACATCTATCTTTTGAAATTCAATATATGTTATATTGATTTCTTCCTCAGTAGAACATGCCTTGACATGCACAAATAATATGGCTATTGCATACTGTCCAATGTGTACAACTAATCAATGGTAACCTTTGGTGTTTTGTTTTTGTTTGTTTGTTGGAACTGCCTTTTTAAATTTGAAAATAAAACCTTTTCACCCAGTACATTTTAATTGGCTGAGTCTTTCATCCAACCAAACATAAAACCATTCTAAATGTCATCAGTCCATCAAAAAACGATATAATCCACGCTGGATTATGATTACATTTGATTTCTATCCCCCCACCCCCCCAATCCTGCAAGTATCTGTGCATAGCACCTGTCATTGGAGGGCCTGCCAGTAAAGCAGGCTAGGCTGTATATGTACTTATAATAAACAAACTCAGAGATGTTGCACTATCAGTAACAATGATCATGATATTTTACTGACATTTGAAATAATCCTATGTGGTAGACTGAGAATGCAAACTTTAATACATCATGTCTGTATGTGAGGCAGAATAAGCCTGCTCTAACTATTACAGCATCATCCTCGGAGCTGTCCACTCTGCAGCACAACACTGCGATGCTCGGATGAATCTGCTGACTCTCCCTGTCCCCGTTTGAGGGGAAAAAAAAAAAAAAAAAATAAAACTTGCGTCTCTGCTGAGTCATACATTGTGCCTCGCAATAATGGTATCAATAGTCTGAGCTGTCTACTTTGAACCTACAGGCTTGACACGGTTTGCTGTGCGATGCTTTCACGTATGTGGCCCGGTGCCTTTATTTTCGGTGTAGCGTCAGGAGAGGAGCCAGCTGTCTGAGGCTGCGGGATCTGTCCTACATCTCGCCTTATGATGATCGCTGCGGCGTTTTTGGTGCTGCTGAGGCCGTACAGTATTCAATGTGTATTGCTACTGTTGCTGCTTTTGCTCGGGACTATTGCGACTATTTTATTTTTCTGCTGCTGGCATCGCAGGCTCCGTAATGGAAAACATCCAATAAAATCTGTGCTTTCCGGACGCTCCAAGAGCCGCGGTGAGTAGATCAGGCCAGCCGCATCTCCTCATCCTGCCAGCTCATCACATGTGCACATCTTTTCATGTCTTTATCTTTTTATTTCCATTGTCATGGTTCTGTTTTTATTGTAGCAAGTAATGTAAGAGTAGTAATTACACCTTTAATGTCTGTGCTGATCAGACGGAACTCTAATGAAGGTGTTAATTCAGTCAAGGCTCTGGATAAACTCGCCTGAAATATCTTAAAGTTATTAATAGGCTATATTAAACCAACGTGTTTGTAGCATGTGACGTCATGTGTAATTTTAAATGGTAACATCCGCATATTAACTTCGTATCATCTGATCCTAACATGTGTTATCTTTTCTGTAGTTGGCCTCCGAACGCACCATTTTCGATCAGAGGTAGGATGAACTTTTTACATTATGCGCTTGAGTCAGTCATGATGTGTAATAGCCAGGAGAGGTCAGACTCCGTGTGCGATCTGCATGATCTTTTCTGTTAAAATGTACCAAATGCTTCGTGGCTGCGTGACTATTTTAAGCACCATGGTGTGCGCAATGCGCATGTGTTATCAATAAATAATGTGGGTGATTTTGCAGTTTCATACTTTAAGGTGGGTCGAAACTCTTACCGGAGTGTTCTCAAGATCGCATTGCTTTAAACTCAGATTTACTCTACTCGGTAGAAAGCATTCACAGATGTGTGATTCTTAAGCTTCTTTTGCCTTCATGTTTCATCGTCTATGAGTCAAGTAGATACTTAGCCGTTCTGTTTCCGTTCGCACATATTTTTCAAAATAAAATCTGACATAGAGCCTGTAAAGCTCTCAACTGCATAAAACAGATTGAAACCATTGTCACTGCACAGCTGGCTTTTAAAATTTTATGGGTTTTCTTGTAGCCTGTAGCCTACTATGGAAAAAGCTGTCTTGTTAGACTCTTCCAGTAACTGATCCTCATATCATGATACAAAAACCTTAAAATAAAAGATTAAAGGGAGTTGGTGTTAAAGAATTTTTCAGTTTTATTGTTATATATTAAATTTACATTTGACACTGATGCATTTTGTCTTTTTCTGGTGATACTTCTTGTGATATGAAATCAAAAGTGGCAGAAGCTTGCCATCCATTGCAGGTTACGTTACTGAATCACAGGAAACTGTATCATTACCAACTCAGAGCTGTAGTGGGGAGTATTCAGTATCACGTTCAAGGACAACAGCAGGACAGTTACTGGGAACAGTCTCTAATCATTGCCTTCAAACATAAAGTCTAACAATAGAGAGTTCCTAAAGAAAAACTTAGAGAGGCTCTCGAGAGGGGGATTTTGAGAATTGCGTCTGCTACAGTGAAATATTTGCCTTTCTGTCCTGTGTAGTGACAAGAAATGCTGCATCACCTTCCTCTAAATGGTCTGATTGAAAGACTGCAACAGCCCCACTTGCATCACAATTATATCTATATTGCAATGAAGCTTTTAATTTTTCTTCCTAAATCTGTTGAAAGACAGATATGCTATGTGCTTGACATTTGTCCATTGTTTCGCAGGGCTTCAGGCACAGTCCACGTCACGCAAGAAGGAGCATACATGCTCGAGTGACAGAGGAAAAACCCAGTCTGGTCGAGGTTCCTGAGAGTGAACTTGATTCATCAGCCACTTTAAGAAAACGCAAAGTGAAGAAGAGAGTCTTACCAGAATTTTACCAGTCTGTACAAGTCACGCCCACACGCAAGCCTGTAGGTACCCCCTTAGCCGTAACCACGACTAATTCTGATGATAAAGTGATACTATGTTTTGCTTGCTCCCTTCCACAGAGACTCCGTTGTGCCTTTGAAGCTGGTAAGGATTCAGTAACTTGCTCAAGGACACAGGGAAAGTGTTTGTCTTCAGGGCTTGAAACCTCTGTGGGCTGTTTAAAGATGGTCTATTTCCAATGTAGGGCCGATGAAATCAAAAGCTACTATGTTGGTATCATGTATCTACAGGTGCATTTTCTTGTTATTTGTCATCTTATGACAAATACGTTGACCATAAATTTTAACACAAAAGAAAATAACATTTGTCTAAAGAGGAAAACTGCTCCTTGAGTAATTTGCAAAAAAATGTTTCAAAGCATAAAACAATTGTAGATTAGCCTTATATTTAACTTGGTTCAAAAAGGATGCCATAGATTCATGCCTGACAATAACTTCTGTTTTCAAATTCAACCACACTGGTCCAGTGTAAAAACAATGTGTTGCAGTACAATTTATTTTATTTCCATTTCCAGTGTCTCCATTTTAACAGATCCCATAATATTTGTTGATTTCATCTGGGTTTGTAGTCATCCTAATCGACTTGGTAGCACATGCCATCTTTAATTCATTTGAAGCCTGTCAACAATTCGCCATTTTGGCATGAAAACATAAAGGTTGTTTGATTGAAACTGACTTCAGTTTTAGGCCTTCAAATGTTCAAATCTCAATCCTGATGAATCACCTGTGAATTAAACACCCTTCTTCCAAAGAGGAGCATACTCACTCTGCTCCAATACTTTTATCAGCTTCAGATAATGTCTTGAAACACTGGGCTTTACTTGGAATGTGTACATGAGGGGACATAAATCAAATAGCAAAACCATGACCCACCCCCTCAGCTTTTCTTGGCTTTCTTTATTTGAGAATATGAGAAAAGAAATATCACAACTCTGGGTGTGTCTAATACTTGAATGCCAGTTATTGTATCCAAAATATTAAATATCCGCCGCAACTTTTATCCTTACTAAACATCTATAGCCATAACTGTTATATGAAAATCAAATTTAAGGCAAGACTTGACATGAAGCAGATGTTGAACTGACAGACTTGACTGTTCCAAGGAAACTTGATTTGTGTGACCATGTTGCAATGTCATATATCTGTTCTGTAATACTGTAGATAAGACACACAAACAGATTGGGGCTTTTCTTATCGCTAATCTCAGCAAGATACTTATATGTCAACATGACTAGAGCCTCAAATCACAGAGGACAGAGGATCATATCACATCATGTCTCCTGTAACACAATCCAGCCATTAAATATGCCTAGGTTGCCACCAGATTAACATGCACATTAATTTGTTATTGTTGTAACTGACTCCTTTCAGTTAGACTTTTTGTCACAGTGGGTGAAACAAAACCAACATGTTTCAAGCCAAGGCTCTGTTTGCTAATGTGGCTATTTAGTGATAGTGGATTGAAGAAGACAACAGGAAAAAATGATTTGGTGATGTATGGACTCATGGGAGCGCCATGATGTCATGATGTTACTGTAAGTGAGCAGACCTGAACATGTGGAGCAACATACACTTGGGCAGGCCTTGCTCAATCTACCATGCATCATTCATGATATACTGTGCGCATGGAAAAAATTGATAATCCATAATGGCTGCCTTATTACCACAAAGCATTATTTTTGGGTGTTCTTTCATTGATAACCCCTAAACCAGTACTATTAAGTGCATCTTATTATCTGTGCTCTTTAAGTGTATTTAATGCCACCGACACCTTCAGACTGTAGATTCTTTAAAGAATTCTCTCAGGGTGTAATCAAAAATCATTTAGGCTTTTTCACTGCTGAATGTGATGATTTAGCTTTTCACAAAGATACTTATAAAGGAAGGTACGATGTCCTTCCTTATTTGGAAGAAACTGAATAACAGACTTGGGAGCGAATAGCAGCCTAGACAAATAATTACTCCATGATAGTCCACATTAACTTCCCCAGAACCATGGAGTTTTTATGCTTTTAATGGGAGGAATAATGAATAAGCAGAAAGCTGATTTACCCAAAAAAAAAAATTAAGCTGCAAAGTCGGCACTGAGTTTTATCCTGATGAAAAGTGATGCAATGATAAAAGGCTGCTATTGTTAGCACCATGTTACTCATCAGTGACCCTGCACCGCATCTAAAACAGATGTGTGAAAATGCTATTTTAAACCAGAACTTACTAAGAGAAGCTTTTGAAGTTTATCTATTTAATTTACATTTCATGCATTCAGATGAGTCTTTTTAATATCAACATAGGATCATTGCAGCGACTCTCAGACTGCAGTTCCCTTTTATCATTAAGCAAATAGGGTGTCATCATACAGGTATTTTGCACCCCACCCATCTCCCTCTACATCAGGCTGTGTTAACCTGCATTTGCTCTGTTGCTCAATCTCAGGTGTGTCAGGGCGCAGCAGGACGCTCTCATAATTTTCTAGTGTTTTATTTCAATTCTAGTTACAACTGGAAAATATCTGCTAATGTTCAAGGAATAATAGACCAGTCAGAGATGAGTCTGGACAGGAATACAATATAATTGCATAACTACATCTTTCTGGCCAAAGAGGTTCAAATGGGTTTAAAATTAAACCCGGTTTAATCCAAGTGTATTCTTTTATTCTGCACCCATGATCCTCTGGATCCTCTCAGGTAATTATCAGAATGTAAATAAACGCTTCCACCCTTTCCTCCGGTGAACGCACCGTTTTCTAACCGCGGGGAGCGCCTGTCCTCTGATTACCCCCCGCTTCGGGAGGCATTAGCAGGCAGTCAGCGGGGATGGCGCTCTAACGCCGCCGTCTCTGTCTGAGGGATATGACGCTCTCCCCATCACGGTCCAGCTCTGCCTCGACAGCACACAGCGTACCATTCCCTCAGCCCTCTGGAGATCTGACATCACCCCACATCCTCAAAGCTCCGGCGGCCGGAGCATCCTTCAAAAAGGGCGTGGCGCCGACACATTAAGGCCCCGAACGTGCGACCGAAGGGTGGACAACAAAAACGCGCAAATAGGACTGTTATTTTTCCTCTTTCATTCTCCCCTCTTCCAGCTGACAGGTCTCCATGTATACAGTGGTAAGTCTTATTGTTGACCTGGCGGGGGAGCCATTTACTATTGATTTCATATCGCCTTTATTTGGCTCAATCTCTAATTGTTGTGGTTGTCTGAGAACCGCTGGTTGGTGTCCTCACACCTCTGCGCTCATATTACGCACTTTGACCCGCGATGGTGAGAAACCATTTGATGTGCTTGTTCCTGTTATTTTCATACTGAGAGTGAAATCCAGACAAGCATCGTTCATGTTTGCTCCCCTTTACCTCCTGTTTTCTTTTGTCTCACAGAGCTCCAGTTCGGGGAACCCTTCTCTCCAATGCTCCATGTCTTCCTCCGCGGATTTCTCAGACGAGGATGATTACAGCGCTAAATCCGGGTCAGCATCTCCGGCTCCCGGGGACACTTTACCTTGGAACCTGCCCAGACACGAGCGGTCCAAGAGGAAAATCCAGGGAGGCTCCGTTTTGGATCCGGCAGAGAGAGCCGTGCTCAGGATCGCAGGTGAGCGGCTGAGCCCTTATTGTCGACTTAACTGACTGAGAAAAACAAAGCGTGTATGAGCTCACAGACACCTATTACCACATATAGACATTTACATATTCCCAGTTTTATTTGGGGACCTGAGCAGGGTCTGCAGTGACGCTGACGTGACTTGTGGCTCATGTGATGGTATTAGCCTGTTGTAATTTAAAATAAACCGAAAGGGTATTGGATTTGTAGTGTAATAAACGGGAAACAACTGCATTTTCCATTGTGCTACTTTTCCTCCAATTAGCAGCTCATTCTATGAGGAAAAAAATATATGTGGCCTTGATTAGAAAGTTTTTAGTCTATATCGGACAAAATAATAACACGTGCTCACTTGTTGGTTTCCCATTTCATTAAAACCCTCAGATGACTAAAATTTAGAGCAAGTCATTTAAAACATTTGATCACGACACTCGCTCTTTCTCCACATAAGAAATAAAGTCCATCAGGTCCCACAACCTTAAAATCGATCCATGAGAGCTGTGGGTGATATTTTCAATGAAAGCTTGCAGCTTATGTGGACTCAAGTGACAGCCGTGACAGCTGATGGGCCCCCGGCAGCAAAGGGACCAACAGCAGTACCCTGCAAATGTTCCAAAGTTGTTTAAAGTCCCTGGCAGGTGGACAACGTCGAAAAAGAAAGTGGTCCATGTCACGAGCCGGTACAGAGACGCCTGGGTTTATTGTGACACACTGTAAAAAGTGAACAGCTCATTCAGCTGCTTTTCACAGGTTAGTTTGCACCGTGGAGGAAAATCGCGTTTGCGGACCGTAGACTTGGTGAGATTGATTCTGTCGCGAGAAGACCGTCAGATCCAAAAGTCGTTTGAGGTGGAATTTACACTCGGTCCTGTGCTGATTGGCTTGGTAAAAACGGGCATTTTTTGCAGTGTATCATGTCCTGCAGTCCTTCCTATCAATCCGTGAACCCCAGAGAGGAAGTGTGGTCTATTGGACGGAGCGCAGACAAGGGAGGGACATAGGGCGTTTCCTTTAGTGCAACAACAGCGCCGATCACTCTCGGCTCCTCAGCACACATGCACACAAACACACTCATACATTTACACATATACACACTCACATACGCACTCACACGCTGTCCGCCACCAGTGAGTGTCCAGTCTGTGTATAACGGGTTATGGCTCAGTACGCACCGCTGGCTTATGTGCTCTCCGACGAACAGGAATACCTCCAAGCATATGAAGATGTTCTGGAAAAATATAAAGGTAGGATCGATGCTAATTGAATATCCTTTTATTTGGGAATTGGTGCGAGGAGGAAATTGTCTGACTGCTGCTTGACAGCTCGATAAACGTCATCCTGCGCCCCCCTCTCCCTCTGGTGAATGGCTGATCTTGGTGTCTTTATCCCGGCAATGGAAAAGTGGGAATATTTCCTGCATGACATCACGTTTAGGCAGATTTTTGGTAGCCAAAAAAAGGCCTCATTATATGATCACGGCTGATCATTAGATTACAGGATATTCTCTCTTGTTCAGCCAGTGTAGGAAAATACTGAGCTTGAAGTGTCTGGAAAAATGGGTAAGACAGACAATTAATGTGTCTGCATTGTTTACTGAAAAAACTAAAGGGGATTCAAGTCTGGTTTTTGAGTAAATACATGTACAATAATACAAATGTTTTTATACATTTGTACATTAATATTGCTTCGGTGACCTATGTGGTTTCTTCAGGCAGACAGGACAATGACATAGCAGGATGAAACGTTAGCTCATATCAGTGGCTGGTGCCACTTCATGTAGTTGATCCTTCTGTGACAATCTCATTAATTAGAGCAAATCAGTCACTCATAAGTGATTTATGTCATTCAGTGACTGTGCGATACCTCAAGCCCACTGACAAAATCATACACATGTACCATGAGGCCTGAGGACATCCAGTGGAGCTCAATTCAAACTGACAGCAGCGGTTTTAACTCTTGCATTTCCCTTTCACTCAGGCTAACAAAGTAAAACAACAGCACAATAACTAACCTAGACTGTGGCCCATTGTAGTACATGCTTGCCATGAGCAAGTTCTATTAGCAGTGCAGTCTTTATAGCCAGTGGTAACAGTCAGCTGTGGTAGAAAGCTTAAACGCCTTGACAAGGCTTTTAATGGGATCATATGATGTACCGTCATCAGGAATCTTTAACTGTTTTCTTCAGGCAGAGGAGTTGTGACAGAGAGTGAAGTTACTTTTTTTTCTTGCTTTCAGTAATAACGGGTCTGTGATTAGTTTTTACATGTTAAACATTGATTTTTCGGAGATATATAACTCCCCGCCAGCTGGTGCATGAACAATGAATGTATCAAAGAGGGGTAAGGCATTCTTTGTATTTAAAACAAACATTTTTATCAACCTTTTTCCAGATGTATGCAGTGGTATGGTCATTAATGTTTTATTTGTTAGATTCAAATTGCCAATCATTTTGCAGACTGAGAAAATAATAATAAGAAAATAAATTCTGTCAGTTTTACCAGCCCTGTTGGGTTGAAGGAAAGTTATATTTAGCTAACAAGCTAATCATTGGCAGCAAAAAATGTTTCAGCTTTGATTGTAGAAGCCAAAACATTTAGTCAACATTTATTTACCAGGGCCCAGTTAAGGAAAGAGGCACTAGACTGTATCTAGTTTTTTAACAGACAGAATTCAGAAGAACTTCTTAGCAAAGTCGTGAGCCGCAAGCTTGTCGTATAACGTCGGTGAGTGAGATGACAATAGTTGATAAATTTGAAAGTAGAAGAAAAAAAAGTTTAATTTTATGTGAATACAGGTGTGGAAAAAATGGATCTTTGCTTGAGGAAGTTAAGGTTTATAAAACCATATTACAGTGTATTTCAGCCTAAATGGCTAAGTGATGAGGCTAAGAAATGTATATTTACATCTGACCAATTACCTACACGCTTAAAACTATTAGTCTTCCCATAAAGCATTTTGTACCCTAAATCTTTGGCTTGTTTAATTTTTCTACAGATATTGTTGGCTAACTCTTGGAAAAAATACCTATTTAGATTTTTGAAAGTTTTATTTGCAGTTGGTGGGATCAGCCAGAGCCCCAAGCTTCTCTTCATGTGATCTTCAGAATATCAATGGGACACATTTTCATAGCAAGAGCATCAACAGTAACCAACCAAACAGTCCAGTAAACAAACAGCATGTGGGCCATCTGTAAAGTGTGGAACAACTTTTGCTTTGTCCCCTAAAATCAAGATTTAAGATGTATTTATACATGGCATCGGAAGTTTAGGCAAGAGGCACGGTTCGCATCTGTACTGGTGGCTCTGTGAGTTATGTGGGTGTTTGTAATTGGTAGTTTGATTTGGTTTCAGTCATCAAACACATTCTGAAAAATGTAAGCAATCAGTTTCTGGAGACAATACCGAGGTGGAAAAAATAAAAATATACAGTCTTCATGGTAATGAATCAGCAGCACACATGACAGATGCACCTGCTCACCTCCAGAATGACCATAAGTGAAAATCAACAGATTTTTTTTTTTTTTTTTTTGAGACAGTGATAAAAGATTCCCATTGAACAAAAGCATGCATGTCGTTCCTACTGCTACAACTGTGAGAACGCCATACTAATTATGTATTAGTGTTAATTATACACTTTATGACAGAATTGCTTTAGGCCCAGTTGAAATTCAATGCATGCTTTACAAAAGACTCTAAACTTGAGGAATGAGTTAAAGACGTAGTTTTCTTTGCCGCCCACAACACTTAAAGCCGCTGGGTAGTGGCTGCCTGGGATTGCACTGTTCTAGCAGAGCCTGCTTGGTGGGTAGTCAGCATGACGCGAGTGTTTGAGTTTCCCAATAGATGATCATCTTTTGCCATAAGGGACGATATAAAGGATTACACATTTGGTGGTTCAGTCAAGTCTTCTTGCAGTCACTTAATTTTGTTTCTAAGACCGTATGCCGTATGCCGTATGGAAAACAATACATTGATTAGATTGGAAGGAGGATATATTTCTAGAACTGGGCCAAAAATTTGCATGCTTTGTTGTTTCAGAGAAAATTTGGGGTAAAAAAGAAAAAAAGAAAAAATTAAAGGTGGAGAAGCATTTTGATTTTCAAATTAGTAATAATTAGTATTTTCAAGTAATTTCAAATTCACTTATCAAGTCTGAAAAGAATATTAGAAGATTTTTTCAAGGCTTCAGATTTTAGACATATGTCATTTGTATAGGCTGTTTCATATCCTTTCAGTAGACGCCCAGAGACAACACTAGTCTGGAGGATGGCTCTGTAAGTTGTGTATTAAAGGAGGGTGTGGTCTCCTACTAGCTTGCTGACATTTCTGTTTGTGAATTACTGCAGTCTTCATCATGATTTAATCTCTTCTTACAAATAGATTTGTGTAGAAAAAATAAAGAATGCCTTGTTACATTTCGAATTATACTTTTCAAAATTATATCATCATGTACTATGAAATACCCCTGAGTGAGAAGGCATTGTGTTTTTTGCACAGTCACTGCCTTTGTCCATCCTCCTGAGCCGTGCCCAGCCCATCCCCACTGCTCTATGTCGACAGCCCACTCATCACATTCAAATGGCCTGGTGGCCCACACATGCAGCAGGCTGCTTCTGTGGAGACTGTCTGCTACCGTACAAAAGACACTTTGTTTTTATGCAAGCAGTATCCAAGTTCCACAGACTTGCTCATGTGTCAAGCTGATGATGGTGACACTCCTCTTTTGGCTTTTCATTGAGGCCTAAACGTGAAGGAGCCACTTTTTGAAGACGGTCCCTTTTTATCTAGTTCAACCAACAGATTAATGTTCAGTACTGCATGGTGCACCGCTAGCCGTTGTATAGGCTCCCAAAAAGAGGAATATGCTTCATATATTTGAATTTTAACCTCTTTTCTGATTGGTAAAATGAACGAATATGAGTATTCACTTCGCTTCTGTCAGCCAGCCTTTTTCTAATGATTTGAAACAAACCTGTGTGTTGGATTTGATCTAAAAAAATGTGACCAAACATGATTTAGATAATATAATTGCCTGGCTGTCTAATTACACGACAGTATGTGTTCTTGAGTAATTTTAAAATTATCATAGCCAGAAGTGCTAATAGCTAATTAAGAGCATTAGATATTTGGATCAGTTTTCAGCTCTAGCATGAGTTCTATGACCTCATCATAACATTGCGCAGAGGCTGATTTGGGCCAATGAAAACAGCTGCTTCTGGTTTCATTTTACAGGTTTCATCAGTATGTGTTCTCACATCAGAATGCAAGTTCTCTGCAGTCAGAAAACAAATGATTGATGTTATTGTCCATCAGTTTGCTGAAGTTTTCTCTAAAATTCATTAACATTTAATACACATTAGAGTAGAAATACTTAAGCTAAAACATAATGTTCTTGTTGCCAGTGATGTGATCAATAAATTTAATTTTAAATGGGCTGTGTAATCTAAACAAGGGCTCTCAGAAAGCTACTGCTCCATCAGTCTTTAAATGAAGAAATATATTTTATATTTAGTCTTCAATAAAGAGACTTCAAATATCGACAAACAGCACACAGTTCTCCCCTTTTGGATTTAGTTGATGAATATTAGTAACATATCACATATTAATGAAGATGATTACATGAAATATAAGTTTAGTGTCACATTTAGTCGCATCGTGTCTGGGATTGAGTGTGACGCTTGCTCACTGTTATATTTCTGAATGTTGTATTTATATGCTGTCATGGTGACCAAAACCAGTGTGACTGAACATCATTCCACAGCTTTGCTTAGCTCCTCTTACATGAGATCATCTTTTGAGTCTATCCCACCCCTGACTCATGCTCAGTTGCTTTTCCTCTCCCACTCCAGCAGCACCACCCATCCCTTCTGAATGCAGCAGATGCTGGGAAGCTATTCCCCACTAGCAGCAGGAAACAGGTTTCCTTTTGCCACTTTTTATGGGGTGGGCAAAAAACTGGCAGCGCCATCCAGTTTTATGTCAACTCCATAACATAGAAGCTACTGTTTTATAACTGTTGTGATGTTCACATCGATTTGATTATATCGAGACCATTTAGATCATAGGAGTAATTTTTTGGAGTGCCAATTAGTTGGAAGGGGGTTCTAGCGTGAAGACACAGATAGGTGATGAATTCAATGAAAATGTGAACAAAACAAATCATAATACTTTGATTGTGGATACAAGGGACCACTGAGTTTAGATTTTTTTTATTTGGTATGTATATAGTACAGCATTCTGCATAATTGAGGTGGGATGGTGGAAGTGATTTCCATGAGAAAATTCTCTCATATTTGTGGCAGTTACAGCTGGTACACATATGGAGGCTAGTATTTGAGTGTTAGCGGAGTCTAAATGTTTGTGTGTGTGTGTTCATATTAGTACCATTAGTGTATGTGCCTATCCCATTACTTGTTGTTAATACTTCCTCTTCCTCTCCTTGACTTTGCTGAGTGTGTCTGAAGTGACAGCTCATGCCCAAGGATACTTTTACAACTTCACATTCACCTGACAGTTACAGACAGCGTTGACTCAAAAAAAGACAGATAAGATAATAATACTCTCTTCATTGATGCTCAGGCATTGCACCCCTTTTTCTCGCAGTCTTCTTTAGGCTCCAAATCTAAAACAAAGCAAAGGCTGAGTTGGGGAGCTGCTTTGAAGGCTTGGCAACCTGTTTCAGTACAGCACTGTTCCAGTTCCACATTTCAGACTCTGCCCTACCCATCTGAGAAGAGTATTCTCACTTAGAAGGAATGACAAAAACTCTTCACTGGTATTTCACCTCATCGTCTCACTTGTATTTTTATTTTTATTATTTTTTTCTAAACAGGTCCCACCATGGCAGTATAGTTATTGAAATGCAGTGATGGCCATAATTTGTGCTGAGTGACCACTTCTCGGGGTCTCTGTTGTAAAGGGCATATCATAACATTAAATCGCTAGTGTGACTGATCTGAAAATTGCTTCACTTTGATGCAGACTAACATTTTTCAGTCAGTTCAATCACTATTCTTCAGTTGTGAAGTGATAGTGATTTCTACGTTTCCACAGTCTGAAGTGACTTCAAGTGTTTTGTTTTTTTTCTGGATTTGACTTAAAAAAAAATAACCAAGACAATTTTTCGATTCCTAAAATACTTGCTGATGTGTTGATCAGTTAATAAGTTACTCAATTATTCATTGCAGTTCTACTTTAATTTATCAATATGGCCATTGCTAGCATGTTAGCTTCCCGATTCCAAACTTTGATTATGACACCATTACCTATTTCAAACTCTGCCACTGCTATATGAACTTCTACTCAAAACAAACCAAATGGGTCTTTGCTCACGGAAGTTGGAATTAAACAAGAGATGTGAAATGAGAGCTGTTGAGCAAGAATGTTTCGCGGGTCCTTGTCATATACTGGAACGCTGAGGGCTTTTCTGTTTAGACTCTGTCTGTTTTGATCTCCTTCCCATACGAGGTCAAAAGGATTATACAGGCTGGATTTTGATTGCAAGGACTTTTTGACTCCGCTCTGCTTAGAATCATGTGAGGATATTTTAGGCATCCTGATGCAACAAGATGCCAAAAGATGCCACTGGTCCCCCAGTGAAAATGCAAATCATTCTCTGGAAAACAGCAGCTTGTCCGTTCACTTGTGCAAAGAATTTTGTAAAAATGTCGTAATGAAAGTATGAAGTGTGTTGCTGGTTCAGTTTGCATGTTCATGCATATTTACAACCAGTTTCATGTCCTGAATAACATCTAATTAGAAGCTCTTTATAAATATACAAAAGCCCTACCATTCAACTGTACCATAGACATAAACTTTGTTGATGTTTGTCTGTATAGAAATGAAGGATGTCACCTAAGGGGCAAAGATTATGTGGCCTGCAGTTTCATTTGCAGCATGGTTTAGAGTTGTAGCTATTTATAACTGTGCACATGTGCTTCTCTGAGGTCTACAAATAAGCGTCTCAGGGACTCCATAGCTGTCTGTGTCAGTGCTCTGGTCGACACTAGGCTGGTGCTTGGCTGGGTCTATAACCTGGGAAATCAAAGGCATAAAAGAGTGTTGACACTTTACTATACATTCAATAATACCTTAATTAATACATCATGGTGTAAATGAACACTTGTGTCCTAATGTCAAGCGGTGCAAATGTAACGTGAGAGACAGGTGGTTAGTCAGGCTTTTTACATGATCCTTCAAACATCAACCCATTAAAGTCAGAGGTCACAAGCTGTTGGTTATACTCAAAGCTAGTCCTATACTTGAAGTGATGTCAGTCATCCAACTAACTGAGTTGAAAGTGAGTGATGTTGTAACACTAAACATTATAAGGAAACCTTGTGTAAGACATGTTAGGCATATGAAACAAATCTAATGGTTTCATTTTGTGTCGATATAAATAGTTTATAACCACTCATAAAAATGTAAGAGAATATAGCAGTTTCTGTTTTACTATAGCTATTCTCCAAAGATCCTCAAGAGGGCATCATACTGCTAAACTCACCCTAATGTTTTTCAGTAGAACAGATACAGAAATAATTCATTGTTTTGCATATTCACCTGTTCTCTTCTTATATTTCTGTTTATACCACTCACATCAAAGATTTAACATGGAGGGCATAAATAGTGAAAGCCAGCTGATATCTGACATTAGCTGATGTGTGATGTATTACGTGTGTCTGTCATCAGCAGTGTGTGAGGCACAGTAGCCTATGGCTGACAACATCTGATGGTTGGTTGATGGCACTTTATCACCCAGTCCTTTGCTCTAAGCTGGAGAGTTTTTCCTGCCAATCTATATTCATGAGTTTCTCAGAGGGAATGTATATATTATGCAGCACAGCTCTTAGATGTGGACATTACAAACCAAATCAGTGTCCTGCTGCAGACTGCGCTGTTTTACCTCTGTGATTCAGCCTCACTGTAGACTCACAGGGACAGGGACATGGAGCAATGGCACAGCAACACCGCTGGTAAAAGTCTCTCCCTGCATCACACTTTCAATATGACGACAGACAACTTCATTTCGATTCTTTCATTGATCACATTTATTGAGTTGTTTTAGTCAGACCAAGTGCTCCTCCATTTATTTGATATTTTAGCCTCATGTCTAGCATGCTTTGATCTAGACCATCATAGTAATTGTCAACCCACTTTATAATTCTCAGCAGCTTTTTAATGGACTATTTTTAGATTAACTAAATATAAAAGATCTACAGAGAATACATTCACTGGATTCTTAAGGTGGCTCTGTTGTCCTGGAAATGTGCTTTGTCTGATCTAAACATTAGAATTAGACTGAGCAGCTACACAGTAGACAGATGATTACCAAAAGACATGCTAACCTTTGATCATTAAGTCTATATAGTTGTCGAACAGAGTTAGATTGCTCAAGATACATATGATAAGATATTTACATTTATCAACAGAGCTGCAAGATAATTATATGGTACCTTGGCCTTAAATAACAGCTTAAACAAACTCAACTCTTGAAAAATGTCAACAAGGAACTTTTTGTCTTTCCCTCTTTCGTTTTCTTTTGCAGTAGGCACTGATTTCTTCTGTGGTTTTGAGTGCTGCTGCTAGATAAACACTTAACTGCATGGAAACTCAAAATAGTGAGTAGTCATGGAAAACCTGACAGAACTCGTTCTGAAAGCTTGATGAGAAAGGGAGTCTTGGCTTCCCTTGAGGCTGCTAGACAGTCAGGCAGGCAAGACGACGGCTGCTACTACTCCTCCTTCACTCGCTTGTCCATACTGAAGTTACGTACCTGAACTGTGATCCTCTTGATAGCTCCCAGGAGCTAGTGCAGAGGATGAAGTACCTGCCGCAAAGTGAGAGGGAACACAGGACTCACCTGGTAGCTCTCATGTGCTGTATGGGTCAGTATTTAACTTACTGCTCCTTGTCATTTCCTTAAGAGATAATTCATGTCGGCACTTGCTCATGACTACTAGTAGTTGAGACTTCCTTGAGCAAAACTTATTTTGTAATGCGTACTAAAGGAGTTCAAAGGAAGGAGGTGCAAGTTGTTGTTGTTAGTCCTATGGTCAAAGTTCAGGAAAATGCTGGTTGTCATCCACGTTGCTGTTGGGGATGTAGCTGGCAGATGATACGCATATGATTGACTGTACAATTGTCTGTTTATTGGTGTTCAGTAAGGACAATTTAGAGCAGTTGTTTCTGTCTCATTGGGAGGCATGAAAGTGGTGACATGAGTAATAGCTGTGGTGACTGGCAAGAATCCTGTGTTGTTCTGACGCAGCACTAAATACAGAATGCAAAATACAAAAAATTGTTGCTTAGAAATATAATAATGTTGTAAGTGCTGGTGCTCATTTATACATAACTAACCGTTGGCTATAAGGATAAAATAAAAGATGAGATATGTTTCATTTTAATTACATCCATTTGAGTCCTGGCCTCGCATACGTTACTTGTGGAAGGAAGTGTAGCTGCTATGGTGCTGGGAAACAAAAAACATAATGTGGTCAGCAGCGTGCAGGAAAGAGTGATGCCATTTCAGTCTCCGGGAAATTATACTGTTTTACAGCCACAGGGACTTGGTCTTAATGAATCCTTCCTCGGCTACATCACTTTCATTGAAACCAATTTAAATAATAAAATATGATTGCATTTTTTTTCCAGCCTTTTTTGATGTAATTTGACCCATGGTGTGGAGTAACTTGTTGATTGACCTCTTGGAGCACTACACACCGCACAACCTGATAGCTTACTAACTGGCTTGAACAGAAGAAAGTTTGACTACTTTAGACAACTCTCAAAAAAAGGAGGTTTTTGTACCCCAAACACATATAATAATTGCTTTATAAAGTAAAGCATACACAGCATGTGAATTTTTATTTCTCTCACTTCCACAGATGAAAGAGACAGAGTACAGAAGAAGACGTTTACAAAATGGATAAACCAGCATCTGCTGAAGGTAAGACCTTTTTATGTACAGGTTTTATGTTTTACAATATGAAAACTGATTTACAAAATCAAAATTATCTGAGGCCCATTTATGTTCATATGGCAACAAGTTTTTGTTGATGGTTACATTTCATCAGCTAACCACTTTCCTGTAACAAAGACAGTCCATCAGATAGGCATTAGCAATAATAACGATTATCACTATCAATGTTAAGTCTGAACATGCTAACATTCCTCTCCAGAGATATTTATTAGAGATATAAAGTGATCGGCAGTGGTGTGAAGCATATGCCTCCAGGGTGGGTTGAAAGATGGGAGGTTTGCCAGTCAGTCAAAAACTTTCAATATTGGATCGAGTGACGGTAAAAGACTTTATAGACATGACATCCAAATAATGAGGAGAGCTTCAGTAGGAGAAAGCTTATTCAAATGCATTGAAATATCCCTCCTAGTGGGCCTCCTTTTCCTACAGTTTTTTTCTCTGAGTTCTCTGAATTTGGGGCTTTTTGATAAAGATCTTCAAAGTTTTGTGTGTGCCATAAATCTGTTATTGTACCTATAATAGTTTTCATTTAATGTTAGCGCTCCAGATTTTCACAGCTAGATTTAAGGCTTCTGGAGCTTCCTGTATCTTTATTACCAGGCCACATGCAGGGTGCACAGAAACCAAAGGTGCTGAGTAATAGTTGGGGATCTGCTTTGCTGACCCAATAACATAAGGGTGCATGTCTATTTTGGCTCTACAGCTGTGACTGCTATGTGGGATTACAGTGCTAAAAGCCCTGTGTGAAAGCAGGTCAACGGGCATCAGGGTGATTTCAGAGACGCGGTATTTAGGACAGGAAGGAGAGAATGGCCTGCTGGGAGGACTGGACTTGTTAAGAGTCTTGCTGAAGTGCTTAGATAAGGTGTCGCAAAGATATAGTGCATATGCATTATTTACCAGTGTTTTACATTGCAAACATTTCGCTATAGAAAGAAATGCTACTTTTGCATTAGATTTCAAAATAACTCCAACATTGATTGCATGCACAGTAGTGGAATAGATATATTTGTTAATTGTAAACCTTTATGTAAGAGCAATATGATTCTTGCAACTTGTTTACAACTTGCTGTCTTTCTCTTGTCTGCAGGTACGGAAGCATATAAATGACCTTTATGAAGACTTACGAGATGGACATAACCTGATCTCCCTGCTGGAGGTTTTGTCTGGAGACACATTGGTGAGTTAATGTGTTTCTGTTTTCTTCGTTTCCCTGATCAGTGTTTTTTTTAAAGAGATATAAGCTCCAAACAAATGTATTCAGCTTTAGATCCACCGAGATCCATTTCATCAAACACAAAACCTTAAGATTGTCATTAGCCACAGATAAGGAAATTGAGAGAACTTCTATCACACTTCTCTAACACTGATGCAGTTCCGCCTTTGGATTAAGATAACTGATGGTAGGAGGGAAAAAGGAATCCTGGAAATTCATATTCTGTAAGCAGATCTGGTGAGGTTTCCATTCAGAAGAACCCACTCATGAACTGTTGACCAGTGACTGTGTGATGAGACACACTGAATAATTGTCCTGTTACTAGGTATAAGTAATATGAAACTAGGGGGGTATAATATACCCTGCTCTAAATGTCTCTGTATAATCGAGATAGTGAGAGATGGGGCACTGTTGTTGTGAGAGATGGGAAATATGGTACCCACAACAAGTTTTAATAAATACACCAGGAAAATGCAAAGTGGGAAAACTTCAATAACAAAGCTTAACTTGCTAACTAGCTTTTTTTTTTTTTTAACTCACTAACTGCCAACGTTAACCTCTCGGCTAGCCTCAATCAATACAGTACACAACATCAAATCAAATCAAATTTATTGATTTACATCAAGGCTTTAGAGCAGGTCTACACCAAATGCTTTATGGAGTTGTTAAAGAGACCCAAAATACCCCCCCCCCCCAAGAGCATGCCCTTGGTGACAGTGGCAAGGAAAAACGTCCCTTAAGAGGCAGAAATCTCGGGCAGAGCTGGGCTCAGGGAGGGTAGCCATCAGCCTTGACTGGTTGGGTGTTTGTAAAAAGAACATCAAACCATTTGTACAAGAACAGCAATAAGAAAATCAAAAATTTTTAGTGTTATAATCATAAGCAGTCCTTTTTCAGCGAACTGTAACAATGAATCTGGAATGATCATGTCAACAATTGTATCATTGTATCATTTCCAGTCAGTCAAAACTTAGCAGGAAATAATGAGCCCCTCAAAACGTTTATATTGTGTCTTATAATGCATTTCCCAGCTGCTCTAGAGATACATTTTTAAAATGTTATTCACCAAAACATATTAAAAGATTTCCTAACAAATTTTGTGATATTGGGTTCTTGTGGCTTGGTTAAAGACATGATATAGGTTCCAATTCCACATAGTTCCATACACATGTGTGTCTAATGGCTCACATTTAGAATATATTGAAGCAGAGTGTATGTAGCTGCAGTACTCTGGCCTAAGACAGCTCTTACTGACGTGCCACATGTTATTCAGCAGGTTGTTTAACCTGTATAACCTAATCTCTCAGTTAACATGTCATTGTTTCAGTGAAGTATGCTGATAGTCTCTGTGAAGTCCGTAGTTAAATAATTCTATCATGCCGTGATGTCCCTTACAATATATATGTATAGTTGAAGTGCATGTATCTCTGTAGGAAGAAACACAGCAGTTACTCCCTCTCCACTGTGACTAACTTTCATCCTCTAAGTACCTATCTGTTTTCTGTTTACATCCTTCTTTCCTCATCTTCTGTTCTCCACTCTTTGACTGTTTTCTGTCCATTGTCTAACTTCCTTTGATTTGGCTGCTGTGTGGGTGTGTGTGTGTGTGTGTGTGTGTGTGCGTGCGTGGGTGCGTGCGCGCGTGTGCGTGCGTGTGTGTGTGTGTGTGTGTGTGTGTGTGTGTGTGTCCATGTCCATGTCTTCCTTTCTTCCCCCATGTGTTGCCTTTTCGGTGATAAGCCAAGGGAACGTGATTTTCTGAAGACATTGCGGTTGGTGAGTGGGACAGAAGCATGTGCAGTTGAGCAGCATGGAGACACGGTGGATGATGATAAGGGGGTACGTGTGGTTCACCCCCTCCACCCCCTTGTAACAGACTAATTCAGAGCGTGCTGTGGCAAGTTAACAGAGGTTGTAGCAACAATCTCACAATCCCACTGTATGATTTGTCTCTTTGTAATCTCACACAATTTATTGAGCACATATCATAGTATTTCACCTTTCCAAATTTGAAAAATTTGCGGCTTCTGTGGAATGTTATGTTTCAAAATGCCACTTCTTTCGATCAGACAATAATATCTTGAATTAATTGTTGTTTTCATGACCAAATGATACTGATGATCTAGAGTACTGTACACATGATCCACACACACAAGCAGCCTCCTGCTCAGATCTTTTCCCAATAATATTGCAAAGATAGCTTTTTATCTATTTTACTACCTCTGTACACCACTGAACCATACAGTCAAAGGTTTCCGAACCTAAATGAGCACCAGGATATTTCTCATCTGCTGCTAATAGTTCACTGCTTTGATGCCACAAGAAAGCCTCATATTGGAATGAGATTCACTGAATGGAAGAGATGGGTTATTAAGTGTTGCTTTGCTACTGAGATGAGCAGGATTCTTCATCCTCTTCCTACCATCAGCACAGAGATATGGCTGAATATAGCACAAATCTTTTGCTGTTGCTGCTGCACCCTGGCTTGAGTGCAATTTCCATTTCATTGCCTCGTGCCGTGGCCCCTGAACGTCATTGTGCATTTGCCACGCAAGATCACATTATTTTACAGTTCTTTACAGCCCTGCAAACTCTGTGTAAATATATTTTAATTACACCTTTGCCTCTCAGCGCATGTTGTTTAAAAGGTTAGATTACGGTTAGATTACTTGATCTGTTAGAATATATTCAGAGCAGATTTGTGATGGTGGAAAAAGGCTCCGAGATGGTAGACTACATGCATAGTGCGCACAGATTTTGAGTGGATCTGCAGGAATGGAAACTGTTGTTGCTTGGTAGGGTTTTTTGGGTGTTCTTTTCAGTCTTTACCTCACCAGACAAGTGGGTAAGAACCTAGAAGCATGTCCTGTGTCTTCCGTGCTACTAATCATTTCTGTAATGTGTCCTCTGATATTGAGAAGAATCTGATTACCATGCATGCCTCCTCTTCCCTGTTTATGTCCACAGCCTCGGGAGCGAGGGAGGATGCGCTTCCACAGACTCCAGAACGTACAAATAGCGTTGGATTATTTAAAGAGGCGGCAGGTAAGAATCAGTCCGAGTGTACCTACAAAGTCTTGCAATTGAATTTGACTGAAGACTGAAATAAATTTGTGTCAAAATTGTCATAAACCTTTCAACGCTCAGACAGCTCCATTTAACTACTGGAAGATTTGATCCATCATGCATGACAGTACTCATTTGAAAGCCATATCATGCCGTGACAGATATTTTCACTTCAGTTGCCACAAATAGTGAATAGCAGCACTACAAAATCCATAGGTGGGGTTTGCAAAACGCTTAGATAACCATCCCCTCCCCCATCGCAGTTGAGATGTGATGAAGAACACAGCCTGGCTGAGCCACAGCCAGATGTGACGTAAGGCTTGAGACAAAGGAGTCATAGACGGTCACGAATGAGTTCTTCTATTGTTTGAGCTACAGTACATACCAGACACATCCTCGCTTCTTCTGTCGAAAAATGTTTAAACCCACAGTTATTAATGATGATCTGGCCAGTACCAGAGGGAGAAATTCACTATCTCTATGTCAAACCAACACTGTTCAGCCCTTACTTTCTGTTCCTGTTTTCAGTGAACGATGTCATGAAATAGAACACATGTCTCTGATAAAACAATAGATAAATCAATCCTGACAGGTTTATAGCATTTAATTAGCAGCAATGGTGCTCTTCATCACCTCAGTCCCATAATGTGAATACAATAACACTGTTCTGCCACACAATATAATGACTATTGTGCCACCTTGTGGTGCATTTTGGACAATAACTATGATGAAACGGGCGCAGTTCAGTCAGCATTAACATTTATCTGCCAGAATATAGTTGAACATACCACGATTACGAAACTCAAGAACATATATTGTCTACTTTGAGGTGTCGGTGTAGAACTATCCATATATTAATCATATGTTCTTTGCCATCAGGTCAAACTTGTAAATATCAGGAATGATGACATCACAGACGGGAACCCAAAACTTACCCTGGGATTGATCTGGACCATAATTCTGCACTTTCAGGTCAGTGCTGTCATTTTATTGGTTGGGAGTTTCTATGCTTTTAACACCCAATTAATTCAGATGATCTATTACCCAGACAAATGATTGTCACTTACTTTTATTTCTTTTTATTACATGTAACTGGTGAGCTGGCATAATAACGTCAGTTAATTTTGAACTTGTGCAACATTCATCTTATCTATAGCATATTTAACATTTTTGATTTAGGAGCAGGATTTATGCGAAAATATTTGCATGTTGTCTGTTATTGGCCTACATAATAGGTAACAAATGACGCCACAAGACGTCAAAGCGTGCAGCGTATGGCAGGCTGAAGATATATGATTGAATTGCATCTTAGTGTTTCAGGAACAGACTTAAATATATGTCAGCATTGCTTTACTTGCCTGCCTTGGATCATGTTTGATTTGGTTGATCATAAATTCAAATCAAGTCGCTCAAGTCGCAGCTGACATGGTATTCACAAATTAAAGTATTTTATGTTATTTCTGAAGATCTGCTTGCTTTTAGAAATACTTTGCAGTTTGAATGATTGCAATGATTGTCAACATTTTGTGGCTCCTGCGCTATGTTTGTGCCTCTGCTTCTGGGTTTTTCTGAAAACACTTGATTTTATTGCTGTATTGGCACATATCTTGTCAAGTGTATTATTGTGTTTCTTCCAGGATCCAGGTGTCCACTGAATTTCATTATCATATAGACCTTTCATAGTTTAAACTACTTTCATTTTTACGCTCACCTTCTCCCCCTCTCTCTGACTGTCTTGCATTGGATTATTAACATCTTTGAGACATGGAAAATGACTTGTTGCTGGTTATTTGCATTAATATTGCAGTATCTCAGACTGAGATGGCATTGAATCAGGATATTTTAATTTTAAAAGTATGCATCTTTCTTTCTAATTCCCTAAAATTATGGGAGGGAGTAGCTAGTATCATTTTTGAATGCACTCATTCAAAAACATGCTGGCAGGTATCTAATGTCGTGATGCCAACACCTGCTGCTGTCAGTCTCACGCATGCCCTTGAGCAATTGTTCCAGCAGCATTAGGCTTGTTTCCTCTTGATTTAGAGCAAGTAGCAGGGCATGTCAGGAGAAAACCTGGAGTTTCAGCCTCCTTAAAAATCTGTCTTTTTTTTAATAAGAACACTCCTGACCGTAGATTGGCATGTATAAACTAAACACTGTTTGGCATTAAATGCTTTTATGCAACTGCCATAAAGTATCAGGATCAGTTCCTGTTTAAAGAACAGGGATGATTTGAGGGACATACTGTACATCCTTATCTTGTATTTGTAGGCCAATATTTTAACAACTAATTTAAACCACTCTGTGTATAAGCAGTCTATGCACTTTTCCTCTTGACTGCTTTACTGTTTCATTCTTGATGTCTTGACTTTCAGACTCCATGCATTGTTTGATCATGGCTAAACTCACAGATAAAAAAACAGATTCCTGTTTTAGTTGGCACAATTGAGACCACACTGTATATTCACCTGGCAAAAGGTGCTCAGAACACCAGACTGTATTGTTTATGTTATCATGGCTGGTGACAAGGCGTGTCTATGCTTGGTTATTTTGCCCTGATTTACTCTCATGGTCCCTATGTATTTTGTTTCTTGTTTTGTCACTCATTCAACACAAACACATAATCTTGATTCATTCATGTCACTGCTGTTATTAACCTTGTTATTGCCAATAAATAAATCAAATGAAAGGAATCATCTTCATTTGAATTGCAACATTTAATAGCAGTATGATACCGGTCAATAGCCTGACCGTAAACTGATCAGAAATAGAGGAAGAAATTTGAACGGTGTTGGCTGTCAGGTGACTTTGACCTTCAGGGGAAAAGTCATTAAGTTCAGATACTGTAAACTTACAGTGACAGTTATTTTTACTGGAGCGCTGTGATAGTATTATATTCCCTCGATCATTTGCTGCTTAATTGTTCTTACTGCCCTGAAGTAAAAAGTATGGATATTTATCTCTTAGGTGGGCTTGTGCACACTTTTTTGGTTTCAATGTTATTTTGCAACTGTTGAGATGGATTTATATGGTGAGTCACTTTCAAGTCAGAGGATTTGCCCTCTTGTGAACTGCTGTGGTGATGATCTGCTCAGATAATAGTGTTAGTTTAAACCATTGTACTTAAACCCCACCTCTGGCTCTCCCATTGTGCGCGGCTTGATTAATAGACAAAGTGAAAACATTTTGTTGTCCAGCTTGGATTTTGCTCTGCTTCTGCTGCTCTCGTTGACCCACGCTGTTCTGTTTGTCAAAGGCTCTCTGACCGGCGGGGACTCTGTCTGGTTCGTGCTGCCAAACTTGCTGAGCCAGAATTTCTCACAGCACAATAGATGGCCATCAGTTGGCATCGTGTCGCACTTTAAAATGTGTCCTCCATTCACCCCTCTTCATGGACACAAATATTAGGAAACCTAAGTAGTGGATGCGTGACGTGTACTTTTTCCATGTCACAGAAGCAGACCAGCCAGCCTGAAACAGGTTTGGCTACAAGCCCTTCTCATTCTTACTCAGCTGAGGGCTGCAAGCACGTGGGCAATGTCTGTGTGCGCATTTATGGTGTTTGTGCTGGATTAGCAACGCCAGAGAAATGTTTCAAAGGTCAAAAAGGATTCCACTGTCAGAGGGGAGATCCAAGACAGAGCGATCGAGCCAAAGAGAGAAATGCAGTGGGAGAGAGTGATAGGCCAACAGCTTCTCAGCTGTGGGTCTTTCAGAGTCATCGAAAGGGAAAAGCCAACTCTGCTGTGAGTGAAGTTCAGGTTTCTGTCTGGCTGCCAGGCTGTTTGCCACTACTTTCTGTGTGTTCATGCAGAGCGTGAAAATGGCTTTCTGTCACTGTGATAGCTGCACTTCAGCTTGAGCGGACCTTACTGGATACTTCCTGAAAACCTCATTGACACAGTTTATCGGGACAAGATTGTTGACTGTTGGCAATGGGAAACATTTGTGGCTGTGCTCGAGGCCCTAAAGAGGAATGTTATGTTGACCCCAAGAAAGCTCTGCTGAACCCTGAATCTAAAGAGCACAAAGGCCGTCGCTATTTTCAAAGGAAAAAGAGGAAATCAGGAGATTTTCAACCTGCGGGATCTCTCAGGAGACCTGAGAGCGAAGCCATTGCAAGTGGGCCCATCTGTGGCAGTGTAGAGCTACAGGATGGTCCAGATGAGGGCTCTGGAGAGATCCAGGAATTGGTGGATAAAACATCCGTTATAGAACATCCTCTATCCAGGCAAGACAGCATCAGTAAAGGTGTCTATATAGGAGAGGTACCAGTTTTAGTTTTCAGAGATCACCTTGGGAAGAAGGTAACATACGGACTTGGTAGGTTTCCCACCGAGCAGACAGATGGCAATAGAAACAGGTCCTCTGCTGAAGGAAAGCTTCGTAGTATTAACACAACTTCCAGACGGGTCTCAGCTAAGGATGGTCTACTTGTCAAGAAGCTGCTACGGCGCCAGTTAAGGAGGGCTGTTAGCTTTGGAGCAGTGGAGCACATGCTACGGACTCTGAGGGGCAATGACAGTCCTGGGAGTGAGGAAAGGTTTGCCAAGATTATATTGGACTCCCAGGCACACAGGAGGAGGAGACGGAGGTCCTACACCTGCTCTGGTTACGTAGACATTCCTACGGCCCCTGCCAAATGTATTTTCACCCAACACGAGGTAAAGCAAGATCATGTTATTTATACCATTACTTGTGTGGGTCATTATTAGTAAGGGCTTTGGTGGGGTAATTTGAAAAGTGCAATTTTGATATTTACATCATGGTAGTAGTGCTTTGATAAAGATACACTGTGTACTAAAAAAAAGTTGTTCATTATTATTAAACTACAACACACAGTACTTACTTTTACATCATATGCTCACAAATCATACGTTATTGAATATATTTAGAGACCACTGAATTGACCATTAATTGGCCTTTATAGAGGCAGTGCTGTAGGTAAAGACTTTGTATCACAATGACAACAGTCACAATTGTTTCTCTTAACAAAACAAATGAATGTTGATTTCATTCTGCTGCCAATTACCAATATCTTTGGATGGTTATGGACAATAAGCTGTGATTTGAACTGAGTCTGAGAACTGAGTCATAGAAAAGCACAACAGCACCTTTGTCTTACAATTAATATTTATGGTCTTATTGAATATGTTGGATTGTTCATTGCGGTGGGGTATGTGTACCTCAGCCTGTCCAGGAGAAGTTCTTCAACTCAACTTCAGCTGTTTAACTTAACACTAAACTTTGTCACAGGAAGGAGACTTCTCTGTCATGTCTGTTCTTCCTTTCCTCAGGAGTACTTGTCATTTAGGGTTCAACTGGATGGACTAAAATGACTAATTCAACCTTATGTCTGTCATTGAAGTGGTTTGAAAGAAAATTGTCAAACAATTGCATATTTTTTATTTCTCATTTATAATGATTTGATTCTTTCCTCTGTGACATCTGATAGTAAATAAAACAGGCAATTTGTGGCAGATTAATATCAACGATAGCTGGTCTAGCACCCCAACAACACTGATGGATAAGAGAGAGGAAAATGTACCTCATCAAGGCTTAAAACGGTATTGCTGAATGTTCATCTTTAATTTAATTAATTTCATCATCATTAAGATGTCATGAATAAGCTTCAAGCTGTGAGGCAAGAATACGGGAACTCGATATGACTGAGCTGTCCATGTTTTTTTTTTTTTTTTAAGAACAAAGACCCAGGGGGAAGGAGTGTTCTCTTCTCGACAACTTTCCCTTGCATTGTAAATTTATAAAGAGCAGCAAGAGAAGCAGGCTGTACCGAAAGGTCAAGGATATTTCTCGGCTTTTCACTGAGCAATGTTGCTGCAATTATGCTTTCTGTTACTGATGCAGCTATTGTTTGCATACTGTTGATAATGGCACATTTCCACTCTCTACCTTTTTAAATGTAAAGTAAAATTACATTTGGCTTTCACTGACCATTACTGTAAGAATCTATGGACTACCCTTCAGTGATTATGCCTTGTTTCATTGATTTTGTGCGTGTGATTTTTGAAATATCGTCAGCATCTGCGGTTTAAATAGGTTCATCCTAGCCTAATGCAGCCTGGTCCAGCCCAGTCCATCCTATCCGATTCTATGTGGTACTATTACTTTATATGATCCTCCTCTTCCTCCTCTGCGTTTTATGTTATACGCCTGTTGGGATTTTTAATTAATTGATTAATTAATTTATTTTACACACGTTTATCTCAAATAAAGAAATGCTGACTCGAGTCATATGAAATAATAGGCGTCTACTTATGGGAATGTTTCACTTACTTAAAATATTGAATATGGGTGTTGATTCAACATGGTAGAATTTGTCATTTGTAGTGTTACATGCTCTAATGTTGTTACCACTCTTGCCTGTCTTATTTTTAAGTTATACAGACAAATCATCATGTATTTATCTATGTCTCTCAACCAAGCTTCCTTAACTTCAGAATTTAATATCACTAGAATTTTCTTCTTTGTTGCAGATCTCGGAGATCCATGTGACAGGGGAGTCCGAGGACATGACAGCCAAGGAGAGGCTGCTGCTCTGGTCCAAGCAGATAACAGACGGCTATGTAGGTGTCCGATGTGACAACTTCACAACATCATGGAGGGATGGAAGGCTGTTTAATGCTATCATTCATAAATACAGGTAGGAAAACATCAGAAACGTTTCCTGCAGACAAACCGGACAGAGGTTGTCCACATAAAACACATGTTGAAATTATAATTTTATGAAACTGTACATTGACATATGTATGCTGCTATTTTTTTCATATGCTGTAAATTATAATTGAAATTTTCAACACATTTACATATTCAGGTTTCACAATGACTGTTTCATATATATAGACATATACTATGCACTACATATGCCATATTTACTCTTCTGTATGGATAACTCCTGATTTCATTTGTATTTTCTCAGCTCTCTTACAGTACCTTTTTTTTCCAGTTGCACCTTTTATGTAGTCTCTTAATTTGACTTTCTGATCATGCTTGGATTCTGCATCTCTTTTATTCTCCCTGTCTCTTCCTGAAGGCCAGACCTGGTTGACATGAGCCGTGTGTCGGCACAGACCAACCGATCAAATCTGGAGCAAGCATTTTCTGTAGCTGAGCAGTTAGGAGTGGCCCGACTGCTGGACCCTGAGGGTGAGACTCGTATATAAATATATGTATCTTTGACTCGACTCTAAAAACACACTGGAATACCTATGAAACCTTTTCTCTGTAAATCATGTGGAGTGAAGCTTGAATTTTGGCTTGAGGAAAAATTCCTCTGAGAATAGCTACTGTAATGAATTTGTGACCTTTTTGTTTTTCATTTACTTTACCAGACATGGATGTTCAGTCTCCTGATGAGAAATCGGTTATCACGTATGTCTCAACGTTGTACGATGCCTTCCCCAAAGTACCCGATGGTGTTGAGGGAATCAGTCCCAACGTAAGCCTCTGCCCCTTGAAAACTGCACCCAAAGCAAAAGTGCGGAGAAGTGCTTTGTTTTCTGATGATCCTTTTGCTCTGAACAGGATGTGGATATCAAATGGGTGGAGTACCAGAACATGATCAAATACCTCAGCCAGTGGATCAAACACAATGTGGCCATTATGTCAGACAGATCATTCCCCAACAATCCTGTGGAACTTAAGGTATCATACTCAAACAAATAAACATCATTTTCTAGATTTTAGTCATTGTCATTATCTTTTTATTTACTTTGCATGAGTTGAACTTCAGATGACTCATTTTACAATGATGCTTAGAATCACCATATCATGTCTGAAAAGTGGATGATTGTCTGCTTCAAACATTTATCTGCTGTAACTGAGACCTTGAGTGATACTGATGGATATGAGAGTGCAGCAGGATCCATTTGTTTCAAGAGATCAATAGCCCCTTACAATGAAGGCACTTCTATGCATTGGATATAAAGACGAATAGAGTATATATACATGTTTTGAGATAACATTTCTGATGCTTTGTTTTTACAAGAGCAGCAAAAGTGATCTCTGCTTTCTCTTACAGGCACTTTATACACAGTATTTGCAGTTCAAAGAACATGAAATCCCACTGAAAGAGAATGAGAAGACGAAAATAAAAAATCTCTACAAGATGCTAGAGGTATGAAAATGCACAAGAGTATCTATTTTGTAGTCTTACACAACATATTGAGCACAGAAATCTCTGCTTTGTGGTGTTGATCTGGCAGATGTGGATCGAGTTTGGACGTATTCAGTTACCCCCAGGTCACCACCCCAACGACGTGGAGAAGGAATGGGGAAAATTAATTGTTGCCATGCTGGAAAGAGAAAAGAGCCTGAGGCCGGAGGTGGAGAGGTATGCAGAGGAACTCAGCACTTTAACACTTTATCTGGACTGGTCTGTTGTAGTGTGATTAAGATTCTCAATGTTTGTTGTCTTCCTAACCTAATGTTATGGATTGCTCGTCTGCCAAGGTCCCTGTTTAACTACAGTAACAAAGCTAAAGAGAGGTGTGTAATATAACAAAATGTGTGTTTCATGCCACACACTGAGATCAAAGCCATTAAATCTTTGGATAATGTGCCATTTTCTCATTGAAATACACACAAATATAGAGGCAAGATGATCATGAGTCAGCATAATATATTCTAAAGACTGGAGTGCTCTGGTATCATATTGCAAGCTCACTGATGTCTCAAATGAGAGCAGATGCGAAAGGATAGTGTTGCATGTTCGTGTTGTATGCCTGTATTTGTCTGTATTAAATTAGAAATCCCTTCACTCAACTGCTTGTTTCAATGATTAGGTTTATATCATCATATTTGAGGTGTTGTGCACACTGGATTAGATTCTGGATTAGATTCAGCACATAGTTTGGTTCTGCTGAAACAGATAATTTACAAAATCATCCGAAAGCAAATTAATTTTATTTTTCTTTTAAAGAATAACAAATCATTGCCTTTAATAGTCTTCATTTTAGGGCTTAAATCATGATGGCTGAGGGCAGAAACCTACAAATGTTAACAACATAAATAGGTAGATATTGGTTCATAACCTGCTCGAATCAAGATGTTTTCTGCTACATTACAGGGTTACAATGCCATGATAATATTTTGGAAATGATCTTAAAGTAGTAGTTTGGACAAGTTTACATCCCCATATCTGCCATTGAGGTCTAAAAAAATGTTTTATTTACTGGATTAATGTTGGGTGTGGTGAAAAATGCTAGAAACTTTAGTTTGGCACTTTTATACAGTCTCAGCTCATACAAAGGAGCACTGTCTCAACCTGCTATTTAATTTTTACCCCCTAAGGGCAGCATATTATTTCAGGGTGGGATTCATTCTGCACACGCCTTACCTTGCTTTGACACTATAAATATCAGGAGGTTGGAAGTCAGTCTCTTAGTTCAGACTGTAAAGATGAGGTTGAGGTCGAGACCCATAAAGAGGGAAGCTGAAGATGAGAAGCAGAGATTGTTTGACTAGCTGGGACTAGAATTAGTTTTGTAGCTTGTGAACCGAGATGGCTCATTTTAGTGGGATCTCGTCTGTCAGCAACAGCAGCTTCACCAGTGTTGGCTCCAATGACAGTGTTCACTCTGAGCCGTTACGACTGAACACCTTAGTCTTTCTCAATAACAGCATTGCATATGGATCCAGGTGCAGTTACGATGTGCATACTTGGCTTTTTGTGAGGCTCTTTGTTCTTAATGAAATGATAATGCATTTTTTGTTCCATCATAATGTTTTTTTTTTTTTTTTAGGCTTGAGATGCTACAACAGATTGCCAACAGAGTCCAGCGGGATTGTGTTAACGGAGAGGATAAGCTGGCATTGGCACAAACAGCCCTACAGTCTGTAAGTCTTTAGACGTTATTTCAAAACAACACATAGCATCGATGGCTTGTCTTGACTTTTCACTCTCTTTTTCTTCTTTGCTAAGGATGCAAAACGCCTTGAGTCTGGAATTCAATTCCTACATGAAGCTGAGATTGCTGGCTACTTGTTAGAGTGTGAGAATATCCTCAGACAGCAGGTGGTGGACATTCAAATTCTCCTGGATGGGAAATTCCCCTTTGCAGATCAGCTTGTCCAGAGGTACAGAGCAGATCCAGTTAAAAAAAAAAAAAAAAAAGTCATATTGAATTTTTTCACACATTAACACATATCCTATTTTTTTATTTCTTCTTCAATACAGGGTATCAAAACTGCGGGATGACCTCCTAACTCTGCGAGCTGAGTGTTCTACTGTGTACAGCAAAGGTCGAACGTTGACGACAGAACAAACCAAAATGATGATCTCAGGCATCACACAGAGCCTGAATTCTGGTTTCTCACAGAACATCAGCACAAACCTGACACCAGCCCTCACTCCTGCACTCACCCCAGGGAGTTTAGGTACAACCGGGTCCACATTCACCTCTAGCCTTACACCATGCCAAACCCCTGCCTTAACCCCTGGTTTGCTACCTGCTTCAGTCCAGAGCTACATGGGGAGCGGTGGCAGCATGGACCCAAGCAGCCTCAGGCATTTGAAACACATGCAGATCCGCAAGCCCTTACTGAAATCATCACTAGCAGACTCCAACATGACAGAGGAAGAGGTCAACATGAAATATGTTCAGGACCTGCTGAACTGGGTGGAAGAGATGCAGGTGAGCAAGCACGATCTGTTTATTTATATGTTGATTATATACAATAGCAGTGAAAATAGGTTTATGATACTAAATATGTGGATTTGTTTTTTTTTTTCTGTTTTAAAGATGCAGCTGGATCGTTCAGAGTGGGGAGCTGATTTGCCAAGTGTGGAAATGCATTTGGAGAACCACAAAAGTGTACATAGAGCTATTGAAGAATTTCAAATGAGTCTTAAAGAGGCCAAACTAAGTGAAGTAAGAGTCAGAGTTTTTCTTAGTTGTATAATACATTAAGTTGAAAATACAACAATAATAATAACAAAAAAATGTGCTTTTCTTCACTCAGATTCAGATGACCATTCCCCTGAAGCTAACTTATTCAGACAAATTGAACAAACTAGAAAAGCAGTATGAAAGGCTGTTGGTGAGTTTGATGTTGAGCTCAAAAGTAAAAAATTAGAACTGTTCTGTTCTGTAAATGCCATGCATTACTTGTGACACTTAATTGTTTCAGAGCTGTTCAAAAGAGCGACAAACCCACCTGGAAAGCCTGCATGACTTTGTGTCTCAAGCAACCCAGGAGCTCATATGGTTGAATGAGAAGGAGGAAGAGGAGGTTGCCTTTGACTGGAGCGATCGCAACAGCAACATCTCAAAGAAAAGAGACTACCATGCTGTAAGCCAATTAATATAAGTCTTTTAATGAAGTGTAATCAGTGAGTAGCAAGGACTTTTTCCAGACACTTGTTTTGGCTGTAGAGGTTTGAAAATAATCATGTCACTCAGAGGATTTGTTCTTGCACTATGCCCAGTGTGATTATTATGTGAGACAGGATGAGATTGTATGAAAGGATGGAGTGAATGGTCCTTTGCCACAACTGGATGTCAGAGAAACTAAACTTAATGTCTTTATGCAGGACTTAATGAGAGAGCTGGATGAAAAGGAGGATACGATCAAGTCTGTGCAGGACAAGGCAGAACGTCTCATGCTTAAAAACCACCCAGCCAAGCTAACTATTGAAGTAAGCCCTTTTTTTGTCTCTCTTTTCCACGCTCTGCGGTCAGCATGAAAATTTGATTTGGACCAGTGGTAGTGTCTCCACCCTGTGAACTGCTGGCACTATGATTAAAAGATTTTAAAGTTCTGTTTCAGCTTGTAATTTTCCAGCTATTAGACCTGGATATTGTGTATTTTATTTCTGCCTCGTCTCTCTTCCAGGCGTACAGAGCCGCCATGCAGACACAGTGGAGCTGGATCTTACAGCTATGCTCATGTGTGGAACAACATCTCAAGGAGAATGCTGTTTATTTTGAGGTGAACTGTTGCTTAGTAAAAGAAAGAAAGCGTGTATTTATCGGACATAGGCAGTTTCTCATTCTTGTCTTCTGTGCAGTTTTTCAGCGATGCCAAAGAGTCTATAGACTACCTTAAGAGCCTGCAAGATGCTATTCAAAGGAAATACAGCTGCGATCGAACAAGCAGCCTGCATAGACTCGAAGACCTCATTCAGGAGTCCATGGTAAAGCAATGGAAAGATATAAACTGTGTATGTATATAATTGGAGATAAATAAAAGAAAGAAACATACTGCATGGGTGTTCTGTGTCCCCAGGACGAGAAAGAGCAGCTCCTTCAGTACCGCAGCACAGTAGCTGGTTTAGTGGGCAGGGCCAAAAACATTGTACAGCTCAGACCCAGGAACCCTGAAAGCCCTGTGAGATCCTCCCTCCCAGTAAAAGCCATCTGTGATTATCGTCAAATAGAGGTACAATACTCTGTGATGTAGTTGCAGAACATCTAGTTGCAATTATATTACAAAGCTGCATACATAATCTGTGCTGCGTCTTCATCACAACTCTTTCAGATCACTATTTACAAAGATGATGAGTGCGTATTGGCTAACAACTCTCATCGTGCCAAGTGGAAAATCATCAACCCAGCAGGGAATGAGGCCATGGTGCCCTCTGTTTGTTTCTCTGTGCCTCCACCCAACAAAGAGGCTGTTGACATGGCAACAAGGTGAGACACAACGATTCATTTAGTGTGCTGACTCACTGCACTAAAAATAAAGTTGACTCATGAGTTCAAATAACGCTAAGAGTGCATATTGTGGTGACCAGACTCTGGGATATATTATTAATGGGTCTTGCTTTTCCTGCAGAACTGAGCAGTTATACCAGAATGTCCTGGCACTGTGGCACCATTCCCACATCAACATGAAGAGTGTGGTGTCCTGGCATTATTTAATGGCTGACATAAGAGCCATTCGCAACTGGAATGTGGCTTCAGTATGTTTGTTTTTTATCTTTAGACTCTTCCAAATAATCAGATTCATTTGATAATGATTCCGCTCAGAACTTACCTTCATTTTTATGTGTCTAACCAATCCAGATAAAGACCATGTTGCCAGGTGAGCATCAGCAGGTCTTGAACAACCTACAGTCACACTTTGATGAGTTTCTGGAAGACAGTGAGGAGTCTGAGGTTTTCACAGTGGCAGACCACTCCCACCTAGAGAGAGATGTTGCCGCCTGCAAGGAATACTACCAGGAACTGCTCAGATCTGCAGAAAGAGGCAAGTGAAAACACTACCGCGTGGGAAACACATGGCTCTCTAAGTCCTTTAAATCTTAAATTAATCCCATTTAGAATTATGTACTTTCCTTTACTGGATTAGGAAGAATTTGGCTTTGCTGTGAAGTAAAGCCAACACTGGGATGTTGTCAGTGTGTGGCCATGGGTAACAGTGTAAAAAGTGCATGAGTTGATTTAGTCTCATTGAAATAGACCCCATGATGATGCCACCTAGAGGTGAACATGCTGCTGGCTTTTCATATATGACAATATACTGGATTCACATTCCCTTTGTTTTAACATCTGTAAATGATAGGCACAATGAATCATTTCCAAGTAGAGGCAAACATTTTGTAAAAATATAGATAAAAAACTGTCATGTCACAGTTTGAAAATCACAAATTATCATTATCACCAACTATATATTATCTGTAACAGAGGAACACGAGGAATCTGTATACAACAATTACATCTCAGAAATACGGAACTTCCGTATGCACCTGGAGGCCCACGAAGAACATCTGATCAGGCAAATCCGCACACCTCTAGAGAGAGATGACCTGGAGCAGAGTCTCCAGCGTATCACGGAGCACGAGGTACACACCCAGGAATCATTAACACTTAACACACTGAAGAATGTAATGCTGCTTTTTTAATAATGAATTTCTGTCTGTCTCTTTCCAGAGGAAAACAGCAGAAATGAATCAACTGAAGGCAGATCTTGATGTTATGAGGGAGAAGTGTGAGCTGTTCCTCAGACAGGCCGCAGGTTCTCCGTCTGTGCCAACGCTGTCGTCCGAACTTACCGTCCTTGTTCAGAGCATGGACCAAGTGCACTCCATGTCATCCATTTATATGGACAAGTAAGGCATTCCCTTATGTGTTAGCAAGTAATTACACAGGCCTTTCATAGATTAAGTTAAGACACATTACTTCTGTTTTTGCAGACTAAAAACAGTGAGCCTAGTGGTGAAGCACAGCCAGAGTGCAGAGGCGCTGGTGAAAGCATATGAATCCAAACTGTATGAGGAAGATGCCATGAACTCAGATGTAAAATCAATTGAAGCTGTCATTTCAACACTAAAGGTAATACAGCATTTTAGATACAACTCATCCCTGTCACTGACAGAAGTCTTGAGCTTACTATGAGTCGTTTCTCTTTCTGATTATAGCAATGGCGGACAGAGATCGATGAGAAGCAGGAGGTGTTCCATGACATGGAGGATGAGTTGCAGAAAGCACGAGTCATCAGTGACCGCATGTTTAAAGCCCACAATGAGCGTGACTTTGACCTTGACTGGCACAAAGAGAAAGCTGATCAGCTGAGTGAAAGATGGCAAAACATTCATTCCCAGATTGATAGCCGGTCAGTGTTTTTTTTTTTTTTTTTTTTTTTTTTTCAGTAATTTGCACTCATTTATGTGTAAGTATTCTCAAGTTAAATGTTTCTCATTGGAGTTATCCATTATTTCTCAGACTTCGAGACCTGGATGGTATCAACAAATCTCTGAAGCACTACAGAGACTCTTACAGTAGTTTAGATGAATGGGTTACAGAAATGGAAGCAGCACAGCTAAAGGCTCAAGAGAACAAACCTGAAGATAGCAAGGCACTGGCTGAGCTGTTAAACAAACAAAAGGTTCAACATGCTCAAAATTATTTTCCCTAAGTTAAATTCTATGTAAAATGTATATTGAAATAATGTCTGTTTTTAAGGTCCTTGTTGCTGAAATTGAACAAAAACAGAGCAGAATGGATGAGTGCCAGAAGTATTCAGAGCAGTACTCAGCTGCTATTAAGGTAAAATAATGTAGTTCAACTAATTTCAACCCATTTTGTATTTTTTTTTCTCCAGCTTTGTTATTAGCCTGCAGGCCCAACAGGGTAATGCTGAATGTTTTGTGATTATCATGACAATTTGTTTTGTTTTAAAAGTAGCTGTATTGTTGAGAGACTGTAGTGCCACAAACTAAACTGATATATTTGAAAAAAAAAACAAAAACAAAACACCTTTTATTTTCTTCTAGGATTATGAACTTCAACTGATGACATTCAGAGCGATGGTTGACTCTCAACACAAATCTCCTTTGAAGAAACGGAGGATGCAAAGCTCTTCTGATGCCATTCAGCAGGAGGTGAATCTATGATTCTGTTTGGGCAGGAAATATATCTTCTATGTACAATAAGTTATCAATTACTTACTTTTTTTTTTGTTTGATTTTTAGTTCATGGATCTACGAACACGCTACACTGCTCTGGTGACGCTCATGACACATTTTGTGAAGTTCGCCAGTGAAACACTGAAGAGAACAGAAGAGGAGGAGGTGAGAGATTCATATTTCCGATATTTACAGTTTACAGCAATGTTATGCAGCACATTTTAGACCTTTGGGGATTTGTGGCTGCTGGAATGTACAATGCCATCTTATCTTCATGATCTTCACCCTTGCATGGTTCCCATAAATTCTGTTTTGCATCAACACGTTTTACTATCTGCCCCCGGAATTTTTTTTCTTGCTATCCCTCCTGACCTCTTAGCGTTGCATCCCTGAATATAAATCTTCAGCTCGTCACGAGTAAAGGTGATCTTCTTTGTTCAGCTAAAGAAGCAAAGGGAATGCAGAAAAGCAGTGCATGTTCGTACGTATTGTAACCCCATATCGCTGGTGGCAGGGTGGTGCTGGGAGGAGAAAGCAGCTCTTTTATATTCTTTCTCATTTGGGACTTCTCCTTTGGAAAATATAATGTCTCCAGGAGTTTGTCAGGTATTCTGCATGGATTTGTTTTACTACTGGTGCTGACACTTATTCTCACACCTGGTTGCTAGAAAACTGACTGTTAGTTTGACAGAAGAGAAACATGATGAACAACACAGAGCTATTAAAATAATCTGTTAACTAAAGAAGAAAATCATGTTCAGGCATCTTGAAATTGCAAATTTGTTAATATAGCTGTAATTCTCTACGCTTTTTTTTATTTTTATAATAATTTCTAATTTAATATGGTGGATGACTTATTCTTTTTGTATTGTAGAACAAAAAAGCCTTTGAACGTGCAGAGCATGCGAAAAGGACAGAGAACATGGAGCTTCAAAAAGCTGCAGGGGAAGTAGAGATTAGTCAACTTAAGCAACGGGTCGAAGAACAGGAAGCTTTGCTTACTGAAAGACAAGCACAGCTGGAGAAGTTGGAGGGAGAAGTAGAAAGACAACAGAAGACAATTGATGATCTAAACTTTCATAAATCACAGCTTGAACATGATGTTCATCAGTATTACACCAAATTAGAGATAGCAGTCAAAGATAAAGCTGCCAGTGAGCAGGAATTAAGCCACTCAAAACTCTTAATTGAACAGTCAGAAGTCAAATGGTCTTTGGCTCAGAGGAAACTGGAAGACCTCTTAAAGAAAACAAACGATGACCCAGACTTTATGAAACAAAGCACCAAACTGAAAACAGATATAAACACAGAGGAAGAGTTGCAAACTAAGGACCAGGAAAAAACAAATAATCTTACGCAGCAGTCTGCAGCATTTGACAGTCAGTCAATGGTTGACAGTAAACCTGAGTCATCTGCAATTAGAGAGAATGACCGCATCATGGTGGATGCCCTGCAGCAGAAACTAGAGGAACTAGTCTTGGTCCAGAAAAGAGCAGAAATTGCTGAGGAGAAAGCACAAGGTTACAAGAAGCTGTTGGATGACAGCAACAATAGAGTGAAGAAACTTCAGATGGATATGGAAAGTGAGAGGAGCAACATGAGGCAGAGATCAGATGAGCTCCAGCACGACATACTGAACACGAAGAAAACCATACATGAACTTGAAGATGAAATTAAATCTCTCAAAAGAGCGAAGTCTACACTGGAGCAAAACACTTTATTCCAAACCACAGAAGTTGAAGGCTTGAAGGAGCAGCTGAAGATTACCCAAGGAGAACTACACAAGAAGAACTCCATGGAGCAGGAAACTATTCACAAGCTCAGCAGCTTAGAGGAAGCGGTAGCTTCCAAGCAGGCAGTAATAGATCAACTGAAGTTTAAATGCAATGAGCTGACCAGGTTAAATGTTTCATGCGACAGTGACATTCGAGGCCTTCAGATCCAGACAGAGTCGTTAGCCAGAGAAAAATTTGTTTCTGAACAAAAGATAAAGTCTTTGAAGAGTGAGCTAGAGAGCTTGAAACAGCAATTTCAAACAGCCAAGGAGGAAAATAACTTAATGAAGAGATCTGAGCAGACCTCCCAACTCAAATGTAAAAACCTTGAAGGAGAACTTGAGAAAAGTGAATTAACTGTTTGTCAATTGCAAAAAAATGTGGATGAGTGGAAACAGATCAATACAGATTTGGAAGAGAAACTGAAAAAGGTTAGAGCTGAACTTGATCAGCGGACAATGGAAATTGGCAACAAGGATCAGCAAATTAAAATCTTCAAATCTCAAGTAGAGGGCACCAAATCACAGGTCAGAATAATTGAAGAGGAACTGCATAAGAAGTCCCAGAGCTCCCATGACCTTCAAATTAAGTTACAAGATTACAGTGAAGAAGTAAAGAAAATTTCTGAACTGCAGCAGAAAATTAAAACACTGAATTTAAATATTGCCGATTGTGAGAAAGAAATAGCATCTCTGAAATCAGAGCAAAACTCAGCACTTGCTGAGAAGAATTTAGTCAGTCAAAAAGTCCACAAACAAAACGTTGAAATTAATGATTTGAACAGGATGCTGAAGAAAAAAAATGAAGAGCTGGAAAAAGAATCAGCTGAAAGTCAAAAGCATCTCAAGAAAGTCAAGGCATTAGAAGATGAGCTTTTCAAACATAAACACAACACTAAAGGATTACCAAGCAGCTCAGACAAATTGACAGAAAATCTAAAGCAGGAGATACAAGCTCTAATGGATGATAAGCAAGCAACAGAAACAAAAGTGGAAAGCTTGAATCATAAATTTTCAGAGTTAAACATTTCCCTACAGCAAACTAAAGATGAATTGGCTAAAGAGAGCAAAGAAAGACAAGTCAAAGAATCGAAAATATTGCAGCTGGAGACTGAACTTCAGAAACATAAACTGACCATCAAAGAAATGAAGTCTAGTTCTGACAAATCTGGGTCAAATTTACAGAGTGAGAACACAATTCTCAGGAAGGAGAAAGCTGAGGCTTTAGAGAAAAACGTCTCATTGGGATCTCAACTCAGATCACTGACAGAAAAACTGCAGCGCACCCAAACCGAAGCTGAACAAAAGCAAAGAGAAAACTCTGTCCTTCAGCTTTGGTCCCAGCAGAAAGAGGAACAGCTGGAGAGGTGCAAGATGATGTTAGAGGAGTTAAAGAGTAAACTACAACTTCAGAAAGACGGCTACGAGAAGGAGCTGCTGCTAGTCAAAACTGAAATAGAACAAAAGCTGATTTTACTACATTCTGAAATCACAAAAGGCATTGAGAGGTCACAGCAACAACCACACAGTGCAGAGTTAGAAGAAATGCTTCATAAATTTTTCAAACAAGATGTCACACAGATGAAAACGGTACATCAAACCACTGTGGAATCAAAGCAACAAATGGACCAGCAGCTGCAACTGCAGTTCATAATGGACAAGCTAGAGGAAGAAAGAGCGAGGCTCACCCAAGACCTGTCAAAAGCAAAATCCCAACTTGCCCAACTTGAGGAAGACAGACTTAAACTCAACTCAAAAATAAATACCTTACAGAGCCTTTGCAGTCAACAGTCAACAAACTCAGTTAAGTGTAAACAGCTGTTGACAGAAAGTGAGTGGAAACTGAAATTGAAGGAAAATGAAGAGAAATCTCTTCTGGGTCAAATAGAGTCATATGTCAAAGAGGTAAAAAATCTTCAGGAAAAGCTTTTGACACTGGAGGTCAGGATAAAGACTGAAAACCAGAGAAAGAATAAACAGGAAGTTAGTGAAACTAGCCATCAATATGTGTTAACAATAGAGACAGAAAATAGTCCTGAAGGACTCGAAAAAGACACAACTGCAGTTATTCACAGCCAAAGTGTTCATGATTCAACAACAAAGAAACCTTTGAGTTGTTCGACTCCCTCTCTCTTACAAATAGACAAGCAAAATGTGACCTTAAAGAATCAAATCAAACCTGATCAAAGCATGAGTGTGACAACACAAGGATACATGGCTCTGTGTGGATTAACACAGCTAAGGTCAAACATGTCGGAGAACAGTTCAAAAGACAGTGATGGAAAACTGATATATTCCACTTCCCAAAAGCTCCCAGAGCTTAAAAGTAAAATAAGCATTCAAGACATAATCAAATTTAAGCTCTTAGATGAAGAGGTTTTGCGTAAGTTGGAGATGGGTCTCATTACGATGGAAGAGGTGCAAGTCTTACTTGCTCAATCCACTGGCAAACCTACTGCCATTGCTGGCATTTATGTGGAATCGAGTAAGAAAAAGATATCCTTCCTAGAAGCTGCTGAGAAGGGCTTCTTAGCAAGGACTTACGCACTTGAGTTTCTTGAGGCTCAGGCTGCAACAGGAACCCTTACCGATCTGGCCACAGGTCAGACACACTCTGTGGCCGAGGCTCTGCAGAGAGGTGTCATAGAGACAGGCCTACAAGACAAACTGATGGAGGCAGAGAAAGCTGTCACTGGCTATATTCATGATGGCAAAAAGCTGTCTGTGTTCCAGGCAATAGAGGAAAGGATTCTGGATAGATACAAAGGCAAGAAGATCCTTGAAGTTCAGGTGTCCACTGGAGGAGTGATCAGCCCAGAGACTGGTGTCAGAGTAGCATCCAGTGTTGCTGTTGATCAGGGTCTTTTGAACAAGGAGACACTGCAGAGTCTGTATGATCCAGTCAGTAACCCAAAAGGTTTCCACAATCCTGACACTGGACAGAAAGCATACTACTCTGAAATACTCAAGACATGCCTGTATGACATTGATGGCAGCGTGTTTCTCTTTCCATTTGGTGATAGACATCTGACAAACACCTCTCCCACCAGTTCTCATAGAGTGTCTGTTGTCAGCAGCGGTTGTGGGATTGAAATGTCAGCGTATGAAGCGTTCAAGGGGAAACACATTGACAAGAAGATGTATTTGTTTCTGTCACAGCTGGAAAGTGAATGGCAGGAAGAGTCCACAGTTGATGCAAGTGGAAGCCCACTTCACATCATCACTGATGCCAAAAGTGGCAGACAACTTTGTCTAGAGTCTGCTCTAAGTCAGAGGTTTCTCGAGACCTTTGAACTTGACAGCTATCGCCATGGGCTTCTTAGTATCTATGAAATTGCGGACCTTATATTTTCAAGAATGGTTGTTGTGGAGGATGTTAACAGCCCCATTGCTGGTCTCTGGGATATTACTCGGAGGAAGAGATTGTCAGTTTTTCACGGTTTTCAACAGGGGTTTACTGACAGAACCACTGCATTAAGGCTGTTGGAGGCTCAGGTGTGCACCGGAGGTATTTGTGATCCCTCTTCAGGGGAGAGGGTTACACTGTCTGAGGCTCTCAAAAGAAGTCTTGTGGATGAGGCACTGACTCAGCAGCTCCAACAATTTGAGCAGGCATTTAATGGCATTGTTCATCCCAAGACTGCGAAGACTTTGCCTATTTTCCAGGCTGTTCAGGAAAATCTCTTCCCAAAGGATGCTGGTTTTCGCTGCATCGAGTTCCAGCTTCTGACTGGAGGACTGATAAATCCGGATACTCAGGATAGAGTCTTGCTTGAGGAAGTAATTCAGAATGGCCTTGTTGACAAAGTTACTGCCACTCTACTTAGAGATGAGAAGTTTCACACCAAAAGTCTCACTTGTCCAAAATCCAAGAGAAGAATTACATTCAGAGAGGCACTTGAAAGAAGCGTATATGACTGCCATACTGGGTTGAGATTACTGGAGGCAACAAAGGTTCTTGGTTTTGGACCCAAATCAACATTTCATTATGTTTGGGCATATAGGCAATAAGCATTTGTAAATATGTGCTTGCCTGAAGCATAACATCAAAATCTTTGTTGGCTTTGTTTAAGCACTGAAGTCACCCTTTATTTTCCCTTTTGAATGTTCTTTATTTTATGGGTACACATGTATTTTAATGTTGTGTTTGATACAAGTCCTAATGGTTTTGGACCTTTGGTGTTTTCAGTCTGATTATAAACGTCATGGGTTACCGTAACCCCCTTCTTTTTTAACATTCCCACATTTTATTTTTTATTTTTTATTTTTTTAACAAACTTGTTAAAACCCATCTGTTCTGATTGTAGAGGTCTGTTGATGAGGAGAAGAGACAACATGGTGATAAAGTTAGCAAACTATTGCACTGGATGTCCAATGTGAAACAGACCCTGAACAGTGATGGGAATGCTGTCAAAGATAGCAATGCCAACACAGATGCTTCTAATAAGTCCCAGGTAAACAGTGTGGGATGATTTTGGTGTTTTCAGTATGTCTTTGCTTAATATGCCGCCTTATATTTGTTGTAACACAGAAAATGCTTTGGTTTTTCTACATTTCAAAATGATATCACAGCAATTTGCTGTCACAGTATGTTATTTCTAATAAAAACACTGTTTACTTTTGATTTCATTTAATTCACATATATTACACTTAACAGCAGGTAGTGGTTGTAATGAAATTATATCCCCAGTTTGCTTACTCACTGAATCACATTATTTGTGAAATGATTGATCACATACATCGCATCTTAAATACCATCCAGTAGCACCAAATGAATGTGTTGCACAAGCACCTCATACTTCAACATCTTCACTAACTAACAAATTAAATCAGTTTGATAGAGTTTGGAATTATGTAATTTAACATAAGACATAATTCAGATTTTGACCCTGTATGTCTGCAAAAATGCTTTCCAAAGCTGCCATTTTACTATATAAATCATATTTTACTTCAGTTGTAGACTTTTCCATGACTGTTATATGTCACAATAGCCATGAAATTAATAGATTAGTGGTGAGAAGCAAATTATTAAGAAAAGGTCTTTCACTGATAGTTCAACACTTTCAGTCTGTACGATGTAATATAGAGACCATCAATACTCATGTATTATGCTCAAGTTCTGAGAAACAGCTTTAGAGCATTTAGCTGTTTCACTGTTTAAGAACAAGCTAAGCTATGTACATATATAAAAAGGTTTTGGAATAGATTAAACCATCTAACCACTATTTTTCAAATATAGTATAGTAGACATCAGACATTACATTTTCCCATTTCATTCTGATGGGATTTCTAATTTTCTGATTTTTGTTTTTTATTTTTAACATTTTATTTATGCTTTTCAATATTCTGCACAATTGAAAAACCAGATTCCAAAACAACAATTATAATGTAATAGTTATAGCTTTTGAAGTATTTTTATTTAATTACATTTTTTTTCATCTCTTGACTCAGAAGACGAGTTCTCCCTTTGGGTTTCTGAAAACACAAAAAAATATTTCTAAAATTCACTTCCCCCTTATGAGAGTGAAATCCAAGAAAAATATAACTTTTTTTTTTTTTCAAGTCATGTCCTAGAAAATTACCATAGCTTTGTCACATTCTGGACTAAAATTAAAAATCTAAACTTTGTCACAGTTCGTTATCAATGGTTCTAATGAATGTAATTAATTTGAGATTAGTTTGCATTTTATGTTCTCCCAGGAAGATTCAACGATTGATATATTTCAGTATAAAAAAAATCAAGTCTGGCATGGTCTTTAGGAATTAATTGTGTACTTGTGTATTCATGAGCTCGTGACCACACATGACTACAGAAGAGTAACAACTATCCTGTATCAAAAGTACCAATGTATTTTTGTTTGATGTTCCAGGTGTCAGTTGAGGAAATGGTCACCAAGAAGGAACAGATTGCTGAGGCACTGAGGGCCACGCAAATGATGCTGAACAAACACAGTGACAAGTAAGCAAAGCTGCTGTGGCCCATGTGCAAAGCCCGCTGTTAAAACTCTCAGCTTCACTGTCTGTTTGTCTCACAGAATGACAGGGGAGGAGATGGAGAACGCCCAGGAGCAACTGAAGGCACTCAATCAGGCATACAATGAACTCTCCCAACAGTGTTCAGATAAGACGACCGCTGCTGAAGAGGTTGGACGCTGGGCTCTTTGTTGGCATGAGTGGATTGTATTTGCGTCTCATGATGTGTTAGAAAACAGTGCCACCTGATGTTCAGTTGCATGACTAACCTTTTTCCCTTAGTGCAGTTTGACCAGTTACCTTTTTGCACTATTCATTTCATTCTCTTACATTGGATCGTTAAAAAAAAACCCCAAAAAAACAACAAAGCTGTACCCACACAAACAGTCTAAGTATACTGTGAACATGCTTCGTTGCGCCTGGCTTTGGTCTGACATTTCACTGTTGTCAATGTGCTTGAGTTCTCTTCAACAAACTTCAACAGGGTAACAGATATGGTCCATAACAGTAAAGTATCTGATGTTACTAACAACTCTTTTTTTTACAAGATGCTGGAAGCTGCTCTTCCAGATGCATGATAGCTTTAAATGTCTTATTTGTCACTCTCCTGTTGCAACCCTGATGCAGTCTTGATCTTGTGCACGATGTTTTAACATGCCCTTGTTTGTTTGGTGGTGAGTACAGATTTTTGTCTTGCTTCTAAATATTTAAAATTTACATGAATAATACAGAAGTTGGTGTTAAAATAGTTCAATAATTTGCTATATTTTCATTTTCTGCAGGTTTCTATATTCAGTGGTGGAATTGGTAAACTTGGAACTGAAACCACAAGCAGCTCAAATGATCATGTGACTTGGATCACTCTCCCAGAAGCCCAGCTCATGACATCTGATGCTCTCAAACAAGATCTCAGTTACAAATCCACACTGAACCACTTGCCAGGGCAGAATGATGCAAATAAGGACAGACAGAGATCACAAGCCTCCCCCGGGTCCCTTTCTGACAAAGCAGCAGCTCGGGAAGGACCCGCAAATGTAGACCTGGTCATCAAGCTATTAGAGGTCGTAGAAGAACGTGATGGAGTGAAGGTGTGCTACACAGGGGACACGCTAACACTGGAGAGTGCACTTCAGGATGGTTTAATATCGGCCTCTGCCTATGCAGAGATTCTCCAGGAGCAAAAGACTTGTCAGGATATGATAAATCCTAGCAGTGCTGAAAATGTGCCACTCTTAGGGCCTGAGCAGGAGATTGAAACTTGTGAGGCCAACAGACTGATATTAAAGGGCCTCAGCAGAAATGAATCACTTATACCTGGGAGGAATATTAACAGTCTGAGGTCGGTTTCTGGAGGTCTGAGTGATCAGGATATCAGGTCATGGCTGTTAGGAGATAAGTTTGATGTAGGTGACATCAGAGCAGGTCAAAACGAAAGTGGTGAAATGCTAGAGGACGTTGGGGACTTCCGAAATGGCGACAGGCTAAAGGTGGATGCGGCTGTCCAGTGTGATGTGATGAACTCTAACAGCACACTTATTGTGCTTGGAAACCAGCAGCAATTTTTGGGAATAGTGTTGCCTGATTCTGGGGAAATTCCAAATGTGTCTACCTCTTTGCAGTATGATGAGCAGATCGACACAGATGAATTTACCAGCACATTGTTAACTAATCAGCAGAAAATAGTAGCTTTTTACATTCCAGGAAGCTCAGAGATTGTAGACATCACATCTGCCACTCAGAATGGGTTGATTGACACCAATACAGCAGACATTTTAAAGTCTATAGAAGTTCCTGACGTGATTCCCAATGTTGATCACCTTAATGAAAAATTTTCCACTTGGCTCATGTATAAAAAACTCACAATTGATGGATGCTACCATGCTGCAGATTGCTTAAAAGTTGACAACATCCCTACTTCAGCAGAGGCAATGCAGTTATTCATATCCTACCTAACTTTGAACAGTTACATTGATCCAAAGTCAGGACAGAGGGTCCTAATTCTGGACACACAGCTGAATAAGACAGTTAAAATCTTTTTTGATGATTTGATATTTTCTGAAAACACTGAAAAAGATATAAGTTCACTGACCTTGAACGTTGATGATTATTCTGAACGGTTGCATTTCGATATGCCAGAGTGCATAAACGAGGAGGCAGACAAATTTAAGAAGAAGACAGAGCACACACTTGATGCTCACGATCATGTTTCCTTAGCAGGAGGAAGAATTTCTTTTGATACAAACACATCCACACATTTAAACACATTTCAGCCTCCTGATTTTGTTTCTGAGGCTGGTGGAAGAACTACTTTTGATGAAAACACACAGCATGCTCTTGAGCCGCATTATTCTGTTTCCTCGGCCAGTGGAAGAATTACTTTTGATGAAAATTCACAAAACCAAATTGGTCCTCATGGTTTTGTTTCGCTGGATGCTGGAAGAAACTCGCCTCACACATTTGATCCTCGTTGTTCTTTTCCCCCAGCCAATCAAGGAATTACTTTTGATGAAAACACACAACACAAATCTGATCCTCTTGATTTTGTGTCCTCAGCTGGTTGCAGAATTACCTTCAACGAAAATACACCTCAAACATGCAATCCTCATGATCTTGTTTCCTCGGCCAGTGGAAGAATTAGCTTTGATGAAGACACGCTTCACATATCTGATCCTCATGATCTTGTTTCTACAGTTGGTGGAAGAATTACCTTTGAGGAAAACAAAGAACATTGTTTTGAGCCTCATTATTCTATTTTCTCAGCTGACGGAAGAATTACCTCCGATGAAAATACTCCTCCCACATTTGATCCTCATGATCTTGTTTCCTCAGCCAGTGGGAGAATTACTATCAATAAAAACACACCTCACACTATTGATCCTAATGGTTTTGTTTCCTCAGCTGGTGAAAGAATGACCTTAGATAAAAATCCAGTTCACATGGTTGAACCTTGTGATGATGCTTCTTTGGCTGGTGGAAGAATGACCTTTGATGAAAACAAACAACATGATCTTGAGCTTCATTATCCTTTTTCCTCAGCCAGTAGAAGAATAACTTTTGATGAAAACGAACAAAGATTTGATCAACATCAAATTTTTCCCTCCACCAGTGAAAGAATTATCTTCAGTGACAACACGCCTCAGATAGCTGATTATCATGATGTTGTTTTGTCGGCTCGTGGAAGGATTACTTTTGAGGAAAACACACAACAAGTTCTTGAGCCTCAAGATTCTGTTCTCTCGGCTGGTGGAAGAATGACCTTAGATGAAAACACACCTCAAACTGCTGAACCTCATGATTTTGTTCCCTTGTCTGGTGGCAAAATCCCATGTGATGAAAGCACGTCTCAGACAATTTATCCAAAAGATTTTGTTTCCTCGGCCGGTGGTAGAATTACCATAGATGAAAACACACCTCAAACAGTTGATCCTCATGATCCTGTTTCTTCAGCTGTTGGAAGAATTACATTTGACAAAAACACAGATGATCTTGAGGCCAAAAATTCCATTTCTCGTGCCAGTGGAAGATTTACCTGTGATGAAAACACATCTCACACAACTGATCCTAATGATTTCATATCCTCGGCTGGTGGCAGAATTACCTTTGAGGAAAACACACATGACGCATTTGATCCTCATGATAGTGTTTCCTCTGCTGGCGGCAGAAATACTTTTGCTCAAAATACACCTTACATATTTGATCCAAATACTCTTGTTTCCTCAGCTAGTGGAAGAATTACTCTCAATGAAAACACACCTCCCGTGTTTGATCCTTGTGATTGTGTTTCCTCGGCCAATGCAATTTCTGCATTTGGTGAGACAAATGAATTTGCAGAGAGAGGCTGTGGAAATAGTTTGCAAATTGATGTTGGGGGAGCTGTTACTGCACCACTCCGTAATGCTGAGTCACTATGCAGTGAATCAAGAATGGACATTAATCCAGCCGAGAGTTTATGCTCTGAGAATTTACTGGAGAGTGATCATGAACCAGACTATGCTGTTCACCTTCTGAAAGCACAGATAGAGGAAGGGTTGATTTTAGATGTTACCTCTGGGAGACATTATGATCTGGAGACAGCTCTCAGTAAGGGCCTGGTAGACGAGATGACTTTACTTAAAGTGCTCGACCTTCAGTCAGATGAAAAGGGACGAGAAAAAGAAGACAAAACATCTGTTTTGAAACAGTCAATCTCAGATGGATCTATTTTGTCCAAGGAACAACAGGCTCTTTTAAGAACACATTGTTCCCTTAGTATCAGTGATTCTTTGCAGTTGGGTTTAGGGACTGATAATGTTAAAAACCTTAACTTGGATCCTGAAGCCAGCACTTGCTCAAAAGAAACCAGCAGCCACTCTTTCTCTGTTGACCATAGTCTGAGATTGATTAAAATGAATGAAGCTGAAATCACAGAGCAGCCAACTGAAAGGGCGGTTGCTGACACGGTACTTGATTTCACAAATGTGGATGTTCGTAAGGAGAATGGAAGTGTTTCAGATGGCATGACTACAGGAATTGTAGACGAGATGAGTAACTATGCACACAATTCTCCTTCAGTTAGTGGTAATGGGCTTAAGATGATCTCACCCTCCTCATGGAATCAAGTTGCGGCAGAGTGTATTAATCAAGCTGACAGGTTGCCTTTGCTGGCTCAAGACACTGAGTCACAAGTCTTAATCAATAGCCAGCTGACAGATAGAGCTGATGAATCCAATGGAGCGATCAAAAACGATGCTTCAAGTACACCCTCACATCTGTTTAGTCAGAATGACATCAAGTGCAACAGCAGCACTGATCCAGAAAGTCAGGCTTATTATGCTTGTAAATCTGACGGCTCAACCATACATGATGGCTTTTTCAACTCTGCCAACACTGCCCAACTGAGCGATCATACACTTAGTGGGAGTGATGTAGACATGACCTCACTACATTACAATGTGTTGTATGAGGAAAGCAGAGATCAAAATGACACAAGTGCAGTTCAGTCACCTTTGGACGATGAAAAAACTCCAATTATAGATTACTCACACAGGGATTTGGCTGAGAGAACAATTATGTCAGTTTCCAAGGGTGATTGTAATGATGGCAAAAACATTACAGAAGATGGCAGCAGAATTGCATTACCTCAGCAAGTGGGGATCCATTCAGAAAGTGACTGTGGTGTTGAATCTGAGCCTAGTTGCTCTCAAAATGGCCAGAAAAATGAACAACAATTGAACTCCTTCTCTTATCAATCTGAAATCGCTACATCAACCAATGATGAAATGAGCCGCAATATAGGAAATGTAGAGGAATGCTCACCAGCAGGCACACAAGTTTCTCTTGAGGATTTGTCAGACTTGGAGCACAATGGTGCAGATCACATTGAGTCACACACAGAGAGCCTTTCCCCAGAGTTGCAACATGACATTAGTCATTCTGAGCAGATCTTTAAGTCAAGAAATGAAAAAGAAAATGCACATATTGAAGGTCATAGCAAAGGTTTAAATTCACCCTCTGCATTATCAGACCTCAACTCAGGACAGTCTGACACCAAAGTGATAGGAGAGTTAGAATCTGATGTTCTATCTGAAAAAAATGGATTAGACATATCTGCCTCTGGAATTTGTCAGAAAGCTGCTGATTGCCTATCAGAGAGCAACATAACATCTGTTGTGGCCTCTTCAGCTCCATCAATGCCTTCTGATTCTCAAAGCACAGACCTCGATGACCAGGAGGCGATTGATTTCAGCGATTTGCAAAAGTCACAAACTCAAGTTGATGAAGGCGCCATCACTGGAGGTCAGAGTACCCCTAAACATTTAAATGAAGGAGAGAGGGAGACATCTGGGGGACTTCGCCTGGATCCACCCCCGCTAAACATCCCCGGTCCAGACAGCAAAGAATGGAAAAATCCAGACATGTTACTGCAGGATGGCGTAGTTCCCGAGAAGACAGAGCAGTCAGATGCTCCAAATGTCCAGCTGCAACTACTACAAGTTCTTAAAAATGTTTCGTCGACTCAAGACCTTTCAATGCTTCAAGAAGTGATAGACTGTCTAACTCTAACTCCCCTGGGGGGTGACCCTCAGGAGGACCACCAGCACATACTGGAGAGCATCAAGGAGGAGAGTTCAGAGGGAGAAGATGAGATATCATCAGAAGATGGCCAGGGTTCCTGTCACTTTGATAGTTATAGAGCATCTCCTCAGTCATCTGGCAACACAGATAGCTTCAAAATGGAGGAGGTTAAAATTAAGGTACAATTTATGCTCTTTCAGCTAAACTCTTATTCCCGCTTTTTTTAGCGTTTGCAAAAGCCGCTCATGCTTTTTATTATTGCTTTTCCCATAGCTGTTCTCCATCCAGGATTATTTGGAGTGTGTTGGGAGACTCCAGGATCACATGGATGTTTTAGATGATGTCAGAAAAGACCTTTCATTCCAAGCATCCATTGGCAACAACATGGAAGACCTGCAGATCCAAATAGAGGAGAGTGAGGTAAGAAATAACAAAACCAAGGCACAGTTGTCCCCTGTGGTGTAATATTTCTTAGTTATGCATGCAACGGGTCCTGAAAAAATCTGCTCTTGTGTTCAGTCGTTGGAGTCCAGACTTTCTAGACAGGCTGCTGTTCTCACAGTTGACTTGGAGAAAGCCAAACAGCTCTTAAGATCTGCTCACAACCACATCCCAATGCAAATCCACCAAGATTTAACCTCAACACACCTGGAACTAGAGGCTACTTTTTCTGCAGTTTCTCAAATGTGTGCAAAAAGGAGTCACTCTCTAATGCAAGCGGTAGAAATAGAGAAGGTCAGTGCCATTTAAAATAATTAGAACACAGCGATGAAGTGAACACTTGTGAACGCTGAACAATTGCACCAGCTATTGACTTACTCAAATGTAATTTCAGGCACATTTGGAATCTACATACCAAAAACATCTTTGCGATCTTAAAGAACTTGCGGGCATCATCCAAAATGACCCTGAGAAGCAGGGAATGGATTTGAACGTGTGTGATATGGACACCCTGAAACATTTGATTCAGCAAAACAAGGTATCTGGTGAAATTAGCATGTTTGTTTCTGCAGTAAGTACAGAAGCTCACTTAACATATGTCCATCTTGTCTTGTTCCAGGACATGGAGAGCAATCTGCTAAAAGACTCTAGGCTGAAATTAGAGGATGTCACGTTTGATATCCAGTGTTTTATTTCTGAACACGCTCAGTTCCTGAGTCCAGCTCAAAGCAGCCACCTACTCAAGATCCTCAGCTCCACCCAGCGAGCTTTCAGGGACCACACAGAGAGACTTGTTACACAGAGGTGCATCTTAGATGTTCTACTGGAGACCAGAGAGAAGGAAAACCAGGAGAAGGTCTGCCTGTGGATATGCTATAAAATATCAGAAGTTTTGTTGAAAAATAAATAAAAGCCCTCTTACTACTCTAAACAAGGGTTGTATAATTAATGGATTATAACAATAGATTAGATGAGATCAGGTAAGACATCTGAACCTTATATAACGGGAAAAACTTAATAAAAAGAAACCACATTTATTTTTGTACAATGTAGAATTTTAATATAATTATAATATTCAGCAGCGCCCCAGCATTCATTCAATATAATTTATTCATGTATCCTAAAATTAATAATTGGCTTTTGTTTCCAGGATTTAGATGTTGCAGTTTTTATTGTGGATGTCTAAATGTTTTATAGAAATAACATCATCGCATGCTCAACTGCACGATCAGTCCTGCCCACTAACCTATATGATGATTGTGTCCTACAGGCCTCAAGACAGCAGCGAACAATTAACAGCGGACAAAATGCATCTTCTCTGTTGGAACGCAACTCAAACCCACTAACACACAAGTCCACCTTGTAATGTCCTTCTGTGTTTATTACTATCACAAGACCAAAGTGGCAAATGGCGAACAAGCATGTTTACAGCATACTAGATTCTGACTCCTTTATGATTAAGGGAAATGTATTATGAGACAGATTTTGCATGTTGCCTCTGTGTGCTTTACTCTTTTCAGGTTTTAATGTTTCCATCCCCAAATATTTACTGAGCTGTTCAGACTATGGGCAGCACGTTGGCTTAGTGGTTAGCGCTCTTGCCCCACAACGGGCCTGTGGCCTTCCTTTGTGGACTTTGCATGCTGTCCCCATGCTTGCTTGGAATTCTTCCGGGTACTCCAGTTTCCTCCCACCGTCCAGACATCATGTTTGGGTTAACTGGTGACTCTAAATCGTCCGTAGATCTGTGTGAGAGTGTGAGTGGTTATTTGTCTCTGTCTGTATCTGTTGGCCCTGTGACGGACTGGCGACCTGTCCACGGTGTGGACAGGTGCTGGGAATGAATGGATGAATGAATGAATCTCCAGGCTAGAGGGATTTATGAAGACTGCTGAATGCAAATGCCTTACTGATGTGGCTCTTCAAATGACAATGCTTGTTGCTGCTGTGTGTAATTTCCTTTTCTTTTTTTCTTTGTCAGTCTTTAATGGAGAGACACAAGGAATTTGCAAACAAACTGGAGGAAGTATGTGATAATCTTACCTTGACAGAGAACCGCCTGATTGGTCATCAGCAGCAGGCTGATAATGCTGAATGTGTCACAGATCTGCAGCAGTATCAACAGGAACACCAGGTTTGAAATATATTTTCTCTGTCCGCATAATTCTTTAAGAAAATTTATCCCATGCTCATACACAGTTTTTCTTGCTTTCTCTTCATCTCACCTCAAGGCTCTGCAGAAAGATGTATTGACAAATGCCAGTGCCTTGAATGAGGTCATAACCAGTACTAAAAAGTTTCTGGAGGAAAACCGAAACAAGCTGACACCAGATCAGATTGCCATCATTGAAAGCAAATTGGAAGAAGCTAAAAGCAAATCCAAGCTTATTAATCAGCGGGCTGAGGAGTCTAGGAAGGATTTGGAGAAGGTTGTTACAACAGCCATAAAACAAGAAAGTGAAAAGGTCAGATTTCCTCCATATGTGTTGCTTAAAAAAAAGCAACAGAATCTATATAATTAGAATACAAACGACAGATAATCCTGATTTGTATTTCTTTAAAAAGTTATGTATATATCTTTTCAGGCAGCAGCTGTTGAGCGGCTTGAAGAAAGTAAAAACAAAATTGAAGGGCTTCTAGATTGGATATCCAACATAGGGAATGAGAACAAGGGTGAAGGTCTGGATCAAACTGACCAGATAATTACAGAGAATGGAAACCCGCCAGAGGAAACCGCAGCCAAGGGACCGATGGGAGCAGATGACGACCCCAATGGAAATGCTTTTCAAACCGCTGAAAATGATTTTGGCAGAGAGACTAGCGGCAAAAACAACGTCTCCCTGGACCTCGACAAGCAATATGACAGGGTCAAGGTAGAGTTGGTCAACTTAATCTCTCAGCAGGTGAAAGACACAAGTAGCAATAAAATGTAGAAGATGTTTTTTATAGCCATTTTCAAACCTGTTTTAACAGCAGATGGAAAAAATTCACAAAATCTCAAATTAAAATGTGACATTTAGAAGAAGGGCTAAGAAGAAATAGGTTAATGCTTATATGTTGATATGCCAGTAATAGTATCAAGCAGAGTGAAAATTTTAGATTAAAGAAACTGGTAAAGGGAATGGAATCATAATTGTAAAAAAAGAAAAAAAGAAAAAAGAAACGGTTGAGCATTTTTTAAACTATGGTGATCGCCAGACAAAATGTATGCAAATAATTAATTGCTGCTATACTGGTGTTGAGCCCTCAAGTCTTTATTGTAATCACAGGCTCGTCATCAGGAGATTCTGTCCCAACAGCAGGATTTGATCATGGCCACTCAGTCAGCTCAGGCACTGTTGGACAAGCAGGCTAATGTGCTGTCCCCAGACGAGAAGGCAAAACTTCAGAAGAACATCCAAGAACTGAAAGGGCGCTACGAGGCCTCACTGACGCAGGCTGAACAGCAGATGAAGCAGGTGCAGTCTGTCCAAGAGGAGCTGAAGAAGTTCCATGTTGACTGTGAAGAGTTTGAGGGCTGGTTAGACGAGGCGGAGGAAGAGATCGAGGCCCTGGGTGCTCCTGCAGCCTCCCTCAATATCCTCAGTGACAAACTCCAGCGACAGAAGAGCTTTTCAGATGATGTGATATCTCACAAAGGGGACCTTCGCTTTATCACTATTTCGGGACAGAAAGTTTTGGATGTGGCTCAAGCTTGTGGAGAATGTGACGCTGCAGCTAAAAATGCTATGCTTTATGTGGATACTTCAGGAACCTGTTCTGCTGTCAAGGATAAACTTGACTCAGCAGCAAGTCGATACAAAACCCTTCATTCACAGGTATTTTACCCCACAGTTCATGAAGAACGAATTTGGTGAATTTTAAGAAGCTGCAGCAGCTTCTTCTTACCACAGGGTGGCAGCATTTATCTTCACATTAGGCTTATAATATTTATTTTGTAAGCAAAGTTAAAATGTATTGGCATTTTTATTTGTAATGTGTCGAGCCTGTGCGTCATTATCAAAATATCATGATACATACACACACTCTATAATTTCTTTTGTTTCAGTGCAACCAGCTTGGCAACAACCTCAAAGACGTGGTTGATAAATACAAGAAATATGATGACTCCAGCACCAGTCTTTTGAAATGGCTCAACGATTCAGAGGAGGAGGCGAGAAAGCAACAATCAGAGGCCATTGCAGCTGACCCTCAAACACTCCAGAAACAGTTAGAAGACACCAAGGCAAGAAATAGTCAGGACAGTGTTGGTTAGGCCGAGTCTTGGTTTGCAGCCTCAAAGTTCTGTGGTGAAAAGTTTACATTTATCTTTGATTGTAGTTTATTTATTCTTTTTCAGTGTAAATTTGTGAAAATTTCCCACATTTCTATGAGGCCTTTGTAATCCCTATGAGTCATATGAAAGAAAGTCTTTTTGATTTTCCTTGCCATGTAAAATTTTGATTCATTATTTTTTTAGTTCAAAAAGGGTGGACATTAAGTAATGAATAATCCATGTAAAGAAGTAAAAGATAGCTTTATTTAGAACTTGGAGCATTGACTGGGGTATAAGGTCATGGCACAATAGACCTGCCTCACCATATACAGTGTTTCCACAGACTTAAGTATAACAAAGCTATTTTTAGCTGTGTTTTCAAGTTCAAACCCACATGTGAGTAGTTTAGTTATTTGTATCTTGCATACTCCTGCAAGAGGATAAGAAACTAGACTGTCAGGGCTGTCGTTGTCAAAGGTTTTGGCTGCAGTTTAAGTGAACATTTCTCTGTCTGTGACTTACAAAGCAGATATGCCAAGATAAGAGGCGCCTGTCAGCCAACCAGAGAGCACTGTACTTGTGGCTTTGGCTACAACTCACTGCATAAATCTAAAGCTTTTCTTTAAATGTACCAGTCGAGGCAGTCAGCTTTGTCAAGCTATATCTGTGGAATGAGTCAATAATACGTAGATAGAGTACAGGCATTCTCGCACATCATCACTCTTCTGCTTTTATCTTCTCTCCATTATACTGGTGAAATCCAGAACTGAGTCACTGTGGTATAAATTGAGGTACAGCTCATGGATTTTTTTTCATGTGATGTTTTATTTTCTCTGACTCTGTCTAAATTATGTATCTCCAGGCCCTACAAGGTCAGATGACAGGACATCAGACTTCTATTGACATATTACGCAAAGCAGCTGAGTCTTTGATCACATCAGAAGGAGACCTGCTGAGCAACCCAGATGAAATCCAGGAGACAGTAGGTGAGGGAAATATCAAAGCATAGAGCAGATTTTACACTAAATGATTTCATGTTTCATCATTCACACTCATGGGATGCCAATTGAAAGAATCTAGACGTCTAGAAATGATGGGGATAAAAAGTATTTTATTTAGCTTGAATTTCATAAATGTTTTAGTCATGTAAAATCAAGGAACTACTTTTAATTTACCAAAATCTTGTCATTTAAATTCATTGCCAAATGAGTTTCTGCCTTGCTATGAAATAATCATCACACAGTGTGTCCAAATAGAAATTGTTCAGCTTCAAACATGACCTCATTTGTGTTTATGTGTTGCAGATGACATAGTGGAGCGCTATGACAACCTGTCAAAGTCTGTAGGTGATCGAAATGAGAAACTACAGATCACGCTTACTCGCTCAATGAGTGTCCAGGATGGTTTGGATGAAATGATGGGATGGATGGAGGGAGTGGAGGCCAGTGTCCAAGGGAAAGGACAGATTCCATTAGACTCTGCATCTATTGGAGACATCCTCAGCAAAGAAGCAGTGTGTCTTCTTGTCATAATTTAAGCAAAACTATTATATACAGCAATATATATACATGTATATGTAAAATGTTGTACATGCTTGACTTATTAAGTAATATGCAGATTCTTCATATGCTCTCTGCTATTGTCCATCTTCTATTATTAAGGCGTTAGAGCAGGACATAGCAAGTCGCCAGAGCAGCATCTCAGCCATGAAAGCCAAAGTGAAGAAGTTTGTGGAGACGGCGGACCCATCTGCTGCTGCGCTTCTGCAGTCGACAATGGACACCCTCTCTCAGCGTTTCAGTGATGCTTGTGACAAGCACAAGCAAAAGGTCTCCCAACTGGAGCAGCTGAAAGAAAAGGTGGAACAGTTTGAGACCGTTGCAGATAGAGTTCAACAGTTTGTTGTGAAGCGTTCACAGGATCTACATGAGACAGATGGGCCAGGGAAAACCTTCAGTGAGCTTTCTGAGCTAATGCAGGTCAGTCTTCTGTCAATGAATGGATGGATATATGTGGTGTCTTTAAAACTTGAACAAAGATTGACTGATTTCACTGTAGAGTACGAAAGTGGAAATGACTGAACATGCCGCCGATTTGGAGAAGCTGCACACTCTGTCCAAAGAGCTGTCTGAAATAAGCCCTGAAGCAAACCAAGCCCAAATCCAGAGCAAGATGGAGAATCTCTCCAATATTTTCACCACCTTTAAAGGCACAGTCAAAGAAAAGTAGGTTGGGACACATTTTGATATTAGACACATGGATGCATTATATGACAGATTCTTATCTTATCTTGCTACAGAGAAGAAGAGGTATCATCCTGTCAGGACCAGCTGGGAGAGTTCAGATCTGCAGCCAGCACACTCACCAAGTGGCTGGAGGAGACCAATGAGAAAGTACCTGCAGTTCAGCCAAGCAGCAGTGAGAAAAGCCTGCAGAAGGACCTGCAGACAGTCAACGTGAGTCATGAGACAAATAAAGAAACAGAAAGAGAGTATTTATTTAATCAAACTGCACTTAAATGTCGGAACAGGAGCCATTGGTGTAATACTATACAACTTTTGTGAATTTTTTTGCAATAGATAGATAGATACAGATTTTTAACAAGTTTACTCCCCAAACTCCCATCTCCCCAAAATCCTGCTTTTTCTGCCAACTAATGACAAATGAACGGAGTTTTCATACACAGGACAGATCTGGGAGTGAAACGCCATGTTGTCTAGCAGGAAAAACTATTGTCATCCCATGATGCTAAGGAAAAATATCACAAAAGTACTCCCTAAATCCAGTATCAAATGGAATAAAAAGATGTGAAATTGTCATTTTTTAGTCTTTTTTTATATCTTGCATCTCACCTTTTACCGTCACATGCTTTTAAATCTATATCTTGCAACTATATATCTGTCTCATTATTCTTTTACAAGGGTTTATTAGAGGAATGGATGTCCAAAGGCCCAGCTGTCCAAGACCTGAACAGTAAAGGATCAGATCTGTGTAACCTCATTACTGTCCTCACATCCCCTGCCAAAACCAAGACTCCAAACAAGTCAGGTAAACGTCAGGATACTTAACTTCATATGTCTGAATCCTTCAGTGGAATGTGAAGCATGGTGTTTGGGCATTCTTCTGAGAACTGTATTCACTAACAATTAAGGACTGGAAAATATATTTTTCCAGGTATCCTAGTCAGCCTGACTGTCTTTTACTCAAGCTTTGTTTCATGTCTTTGCATCAGCTGTTACTAATGGTGCTGGTCCGGCGAGCCATTCCTACCTAACTAATAAAGGTAATGAAGTGTGTATGTGGTCTGCTGTGAGGGTATTATGGCTTCAAAACACTGCTATTTCTATGGAGGCTCTTTGCCAAATCTATATAATAGTAACTTCTTTTTATGAGTGATGGGAACTTCACTGATTTGCATTTATGCAAGTACCTTTTTGTCTGAGCCCTTGCTTGTCCCAACCTGAAGAAGGTTGAGACATGAAAAACAAACCTGTTTGTAGGGATGATTCCTATATGCTTTTAAAGCTATATTAAAGATATTCATAATCAGAATCTTTAACGCTGGAGTCTTATTTGCAAGGAATTGGTGATATTTCAAATTCTGAACTTACTTGTGCCCTTAAGTCGATTATATTAACAGTGCATCTCTATAATCATAACCTTGTTATTGTACTCTACTATATTCCCAGAAAGGAAACATGATGAAATTATTTTGATCTCCTCAGAGCTGATGGTAATTCAGCAGAACATGTCATTCATCAATGAGGGATACACAAGCCTTGGGGAAACGCTAAAAACTCGAGCCGCAGAGCTGAGTTGCTCAGTGAAGGAGATGACAGAGGCTCGGGAAGAGACAGAGGACATGTTGACATGGCTGAAGGACATGAAAAAGACTGCAGCGTCATGGAATAAGACAGCCACTGAGAAAGATGTTGTGAAAACACAGCTTGAACAGCAGAAGGTACAGAACATTTGTTGTTGCTCACCAAAGGCACTGTTATGTTTAATGAAACTCCAAAACTACGCCCAGTCCTCCCTGACTTTGTTTTGCTGTGAATGAGATACTGAAGTTAACATTTTTGAAAATCAAAGCCTTTAGCATTCATAATTCATTTTCTTTGGTCAGGCGTTTGAAGACAACATGGGGCAAAAGCAGGAGCAGCTCCAGAAACTCAGAGAGAAACTCCTCGACTTGATTAAGACTCATCCAAACTCCCCCGAGGCAGCAAAATGGAAGCAGCTGTTGGCAGAAATAGGTATGCGCCAAGGTGTTGTGTCCAGATGGCCCTGGGTAATTTATGTCACTGAAATTGTCAGAGGTATGTTAAGTCCCATTGATGAAATATGTCTCATCAGAGCGCCGGTATTTGAGTAATGGCTTTTACAAAATGACAGTATGAAATATGACACCAGTTTTATTCCTGATGTTCATCTGATCGTCTAACACCGTATTCATCCAACAGAATGTGAACCTGCATCACTATGTGCTCTCTGCCGCACCAGTTAAATTAACACATTTGTAGTGCCAAGTCCATCACAGTGGGAAGTTTGCTTGGTGAACAGTAGGATAGTGGATGGAAAGGTGTGATTGTGCTGACTAACACAGGCTGGTGTAATTGTTGTGCCCTCCTGCTTAGATGCTGCTTGGGCAAATATCACTGGCTCTGTAGAGGAGAGGAAGCAACACCTGGAGCAGTCCAACAAAAATCTGGACATCTTCCAAACAACGGAGCTGCAGCTTGGACAATGGCTTTCAGAAAAAGAGCTGATGATGAGTGTCCTAGGGCCCCTTTCAATAGATCCAAACATGCTTAAAATGCAGAAGCAGCAAGTTCAGGTGAAGAAAGCAGTTTGGAATTATGTGATGATTTTAAATTCTTTTAAAAAAGGCCTCTCTTGTTAATCTTGATTAATTTCTTCTCTTTAGATCCTCCAGAATGAATTTAAGAGCCGTAAACCTCAATATGAGCAGCTTGAAGAAGCAGCTTCATCCATCCTAAGCTCCTCAAACAACCAGGATCCCTCCAGTGGGAAGCTGGTGAGAGAGCAGCTTGCTGCCGTCACCCAAAAGTGGCAAGGCCTAACGGGACAGCTGGACCAGCGTGACAGTCTCATTGACCAAGCTGTGGTGAAGACAGGGCAGTTTCAAGAATTACTGAGGAGTCTCAGTCAGACAGCCACTGAGCTGGAGAATCAACTCATCAACCATCAGGGACACAGCACCCAGCCTGATGCTGTGAAGATGCAGCTGGAGGATGTCCAAACCATCTCAGCTCAGCTGAGAGAGGAGAGGAAGAAGCTGAAGGAGGCTGAGGCCATCAATGCAGAGCTCACAGCGATATTGACTGAAGACTATCTGAAAGCAGATCTAGCAAGGCAGCTGGAGAGTGTCAGCAAACCTTTCAAACAGTTGGAAGAGAAAGCAGGTTTGGCCTTGCAACTTAACCTAATAATGTAGTGTTGTAATGTTTGGAAAGAAGAAACAATTCTGTTCATGTTGAATCACTGCAGAGTATATTTATTCTATGACAACAACTTCCTAATAGTCTAAACTGCTCAAATAACAAATGTTCCTCTGGACTCTGGTCAAGATTTTATTAATATTATTTATTTAACCTCATTCTATAAATTTATGACTCTAGCATAGTTGGTGTAACGTGAAATTGGTTATTGAACTTTATCGGGAATACAGAATCAAAATTAGAAAAGGTTATCTGCACCTTCCATAGTCGTTTCTGTGTGAAATTGGTTAACATCTTTACCTCATCACTTGTCATTTGTCTCTGTTGTAGCGAAACGAATTGAGCAGCTAAACTCCACCTTCGCCAGCTCACAGCAGTTCCATCAGACCTCCAAAGATTTCCAATCATGGCTGGGTGAAAAGCTCCAGGACCTGTCTAAGCCCCAACCCATCTCTGCTAAAGTGGACATCCTGCAACAAACCGTGGAGGAGCACAGTACGCTCCAGAAAGCTCTCAGTGGACATGAGGAGACTTACAACACAATCATTGGGGAAGGGGAGATGCTTTTGCATGACACTGATGGT